>NW_027507685.1:131480111-132680111 GCF_037356315.1 Lithobates pipiens
AGCTCTACTATATACTGCCCTAGCCTGTCTATATACTGCCCTAGCCTGTCTATATACTGCCCTAGCCTGTCTATATACTGCCCTAGCCTGTCTATATACTGCCCTAGCCTGTCTATATACTGCCCTAGCCTGTCTATATACTGCCCTAGCCTGTCCATATACTGCCCTAGCCTGTCCATATACTGCCCTAGCCTGTCCATATACTGCCCTAGCCTGTCCATATACTGCCCTAGCCTGTCCATATACTGCCCTAGCCTGTCCATATACTGCCCTAGCCTGTCCATATACTGCCCTAGCCTGTCCATATACTGCCCTAGCCTGTCCATATACTGCCCTAGCCTGTCCATATACTGCCCTAGCCTGTCCATATACTGCCCTAGCCTGTCCATATACTGCCCTAGCCTGTCCATATACTGCCCTAGCCTGTCCATATACTGCCCTAGCCTGTCCATATACTGCCCTAGCCTGTCCATATACTGCCCTAGCCTGTCCATATACTGCCCTAGCCTGTCCATATACTGCCCTAGCCTGTCTATATACTGCCCTAGCCTGTCTATATACTGCCCTAGCCTGTCTATATACTGCCCTAGCCTGTCCATATACTGCCCTAGCCTGTCCATATACCTGCACGGCTGGCGTGAAGAAGCAAGCCGGTGCCGCCATCATTTGTCTTCAGGCCAGGTCCAGAGGCGCAGGTGCAGGCCTGCTGACCGTGGCTGAAGAAATAGGTGGAGAGGTGCTGCAAAAGGGAGTCAGGGGGCAGCAAAATGAGGTTTCACCTAGGGTGTCAAAAATCTTTGCACCAGCCCTGGTGTTTCTAGACAGTCTCACAGTCTCCCTGCCCCCACACAGACTGGGGACTCACTAAGCTGTCCCTCGTTAACAATCAAGTCATTTAAATGAAATACTTATAGGTACATGCTGTTCAAAATCGGGAATGAAACCTTGAATTATCTAAAAATTGCACAGCCTACTGGATGATTACTTTAATTGTTTGCCTAGACTTTGCAGTATGGCACCGTTCAAACCCACTTCCTTCTGCCTGTGATCTAATGATCCTGGAACATACCTGCTGCCAATGCTTGATCACCCTACATGAGCCTTTCACACATAGATAGACTGATGTAAAAGTGTCCGTACTAAGAAGACACTCGTGGCCACCAATAATATTTAAAACTCCCCTTGAAGTTTAAATGTGGTTGGTAATGCAGGAAGCCTTCAGGAATTCTATTCCTACTTCCCTCTGTGGAGCTGCAGGTTGTGCATAAAACTTGTAATAAAGTGACAATGGTGCTAAATATAACACATGAAAGTGGAAGATTATCAATGCTCCCTTTTTGGCAGACGGCAAGATAAATCTGTGCTCTCTTGCAGAGCTCTGGACACTGCCACCATCCAACATTTCCAGATATGTCATACAGCGTGTCCAGCACTGGGCATTATTGTTCCTCACACCAACCGCTATGTCATTATGGACACAGTAATGACATAGGAGGGCCGGCAGGAGGAATGTGCGAACACGCCTCAAACTGTCAGATAGCAACAGCATCCAGAGCTCGCCAGAAAGGTCAGTATTAATCTTTTTTTTGCAGGCTGCATCCTTTTTCATTGAATAGACTAAGAGCCCATTCACACAGGGGCAACTCCTGATCCGACTTCAGGTCGCCCCTAGTCGCCTCAGGTCGCCTCAGGTCGGACAAGATTTAAAAAGCAATGTAAGTGAATGAGAGCCGTCTTAATGCACACTACTGAAGTCGCTCCGACTTCAGAAAAGGTTCCTGTACTACTTCTATCCGACTTGTAGGCGACCGGTACCCATTGATTTCAATGGAGATCGCCTCCAAGTCGGATCTCCGTTTATACAGAGGCGACTTTGACAGAATTATCAGCTCTCAAGAGGGAACTCCACGGCAAATTTCTGAAAAAAAATTGGCGTGGGTTCCCCCTCCGAGAGCATACCAGGCCCTTAGGTCTGGTATGGATTCCAAGGGGAACCCCCTACGCCGAAAAAACGGCGTGGGGGTCCCCCCCAGATCCACACCAGACCCTTATCCGAGCACGCTACCCGGCCGGCCAGGAAAGGGGGTGGGGACGAGCGGGCGGCCCCCCCCCCGCCTGAGCCGTACCAGGCCGCGTGCCCTCAAAATGGGGGGGTGCCTTGGGGGAGGGGGGGCGTGCGGCCCCCCCCACCCCAAAGCACCTTGTCCCCATGTCGATGAGGACAAGGGCCTCTTCCCGACAACCCTGGCCGTTGGTTGTCGGGGTCTGCGGGCGGGGGGGGGGCTTATCGGAATCCGGGAGCCCCCTTTAATAAGGGGGCCCCCGGATACCGGCCCCCCACCCTATGTGAATGAGTATGGGGTACAATGTACCCCTACCCATTCACCTGTGGAAAAAAAGTACAAAAAAAAAACACAACACAGGGAAAAAATATTTTATTGCACAGCTCCGGGGGTCTTCCGTCTTCGGGGGTCTTCTCGCCGGACTCCTCCGCTATCTTCTTGTAGCTCTTTTACTAGCGGAGGAGTCCGGCTTTCTTCCTCCCCGCCGCCGGCCTCTTCTCCCGACTTCGGGGGTCTTGTCCCCCTCTTCGGTTCTTCTGCCGGGCCACCGCGCCTTCTTATAGCTCTTTTGCAGGCGGTGGCCCGGTCTTCTGTCGTCGCCGCCGCCGCCTTCCGTTCTTCTTCTTCTTCTCCAGGAGATGTTGACACGACGCTCTCTCCGGCCGGAATGCCAGAGCCGCCCTGCGCTGCCACTTATATAGGGACAATGGGGCGGTGTCACATGGGTTGATGTCACATGGGTTGGTCACATGGGTTGATGTCACATGGTAAGGGGGCGGGGGTCACCATGTGACATCAACCCATGTGACCAACCCATGTGACATCAACCCATGTGACACCGCCCCATTGTCCCTATATAAGTGGCAGCGCAGGGCGGCTCTGGCATTCCGGCCGGAGAGAGCGTCGTGTCAACATCTCCTGGAGAAGAAGAAGAAGAAGAACGGAAGGCGGCGGCGGCGACGACAGAAGACCGGGCCACCGCCTGCAAAAGAGCTATAAGAAGGCGCGGTGGCCCGGCAGAAGAACCGAAGAGGGGGACAAGACCCCCGAAGTCGGGAGAAGAGGCCGGCGGCGGGGAGGAAGAAAGCCGGACTCCTCCGCTAGTAAAAGAGCTACAAGAAGATAGCGGAGGAGTCCGGCGAGAAGACCCCCGAAGACGGAAGACCCCCGGAGCTGTGCAATAAAATATTTTTTCCCTGTGTTGTGTTTTTTTTTTGTACTTTTTTTTTGTACTTTTTTTCCACAGTTGAATGGGTAGGGGTACATTGTACCCCATACTCATTCACATAGGGTGGGGGGGCGGTATCCGGGGGCCCCCTTATTAAAGGGGGCTCCCGGATTCCGATAAGCCCCCCGCCCGCAGACCCCGACAACCAACGGCCAGGGTTGTCGGGAAGAGGCCCTTGTCCTCATCGACATGGGGACAAGGTGCTTTGGGGTGGGGGGGCCGCACGCCCCCCCTCCCCCAAGGCACCCCCCCCATGTTGAGGGCACGCGGCCTGGTACGGCTCAGGCGGGGGGGGGCCGCCCGCTCGTCCCCACCCCCTTTCCTGGCCGGCCGGGTAGCGTGCTCGGATAAGGGTCTGGTGTGGATCTGGGGGGGACCCCCCACGCTGTTTTTTCGGCGTAGGGGGTTCCCCTTGGAATCCATACCAGACCTAAGGGCCTGGTATGCTCTCGGAGGGGGAACCCATGCCAAATTTTTTTCAGAAATTTGCCGTGGAGTTCCCCCTTGAGCTCATTCTCTGCTTGGCCTCGGCAAAAGTCGCCTGACCTGGGGCGACTTGTAAGTCGTCCCAAGTCGGGCTTGAAGTCATCACAAGTCGTTTTGAAGTCGTCCCAAGTCGCGCTGTGATCTTAACTCAAGTCGTGTCCAAGTTGCCTGACTCAAGTCGCCTACAAGTCGTGTTGCCCCTGTGTGAATGGGCTCTAAGCGTCAGGGTCGCTTTAAGGCAGCCTTTCTTAACCACTTGCTTACTGGGCACTTAAACCCCCCTTAGTCCCAGACCAATTTTCAGCTTTCAGCGCTGATGCACTTTGAATGACAATTGCGCGGGCATACAACACTGTACCCAAATGAAATTTTTATCATTTTTTTCCCACAAATAGAGCTTTCTTTTGGTGGTATTTAATTACAGCTGGAAGTTTTATTTTTTGCTAAACAAACAAAAAAAGATGCAAAAAAAAAAAAAAAAATCATGTTTAATAGTTTGTTATAAAATTTTGCAAACAGGTCATTTTTCTCCTTCGTTGAAGTGCGCTGATGAGGCGGCACTGATAGGCTGCACTGGTGGGCACTGATGGGCTGCACTGGTGGGCACTGATGGGCTGCACTGGTGGGCACTGATAGGCTGCACTGGTGGGCACTGATAGGCTGCACTGGTGGGCACTGATAGGCTGCACTGGTGGGCACTGATAGGCATAGTTAAGGCGGCACTAATAGGCATAGTTAAGGCGGCACTAATAGGCACAGATAAGGCTGCACTGATGGGCAAAGATGGGCACAAATAAGGTGGCACGGATGGGTGGCACTAAGGGGCACTGGTAGGTACCACTGATAGATGGGACTGATGGGCACTGATAGGTGGCTCTGATAGGTGGCTCTGATAGGTGGCACTGATAGGTGGCACTGATGGGCGGCACTGCTGGGCACTGATGGGCACTGGTAGATGACACTGATGGGCACGGATATGTGGCACTGGGGTGCAGCAGCTTTGTTGAGGCAGATTGTGGGCACTGCTGGGTGGCACTGTGGGCACTGCTGGGTGGCACTGTGGGCACTGACGGGGGGCACTTATTTTTTACTCATCTTTATTGATGAGGGGGCAGGTGGGCACTGGCAGGGGGCAGATGGGCACTGGCAGGGCTGGCCGTGATTGGGACTGATGTCCCGATCACGGCCGCCGGTGATCGGCTCTTTTTTTTCTCCTCGCGCTGTCAGCGCGAGGAGGAATAATAGCCGATTACCGGCTCCGTTATATATCACATGATCAGCTGTCATTGGCTGACAGCTGATCACGTGATAAGGGGTCGGGATCGACCCCTTGCTCTGATCAGTGATCAGGCGAGTCTTCATAGACTCGCCGATCACAGAGCGCGCCTCAGGGGGCGCGCAGGCCGCTCGTGCACGGGACTACGTCAATAGACGTAGTCCCGGAAAAGGAGATCCGCGCTGTAGCCGTCATTCGGCTATAGCGCGGGTCTCAAGTGGTTAAAGTGTTACAATACCCACAACAGTAAAATCAGTCTGTATATGCAGTAAAGAATGCTTATTGTACTCACTGTAGATCCTAAGGATTTAATCCTCTGCTTTGTGTATTTGATCCTGTTTTCTCTGATCCTCCCCTTCTTACCACTGTCCCCAATCCATCTGCTGATAGAACAGAGCCCTGGGGGCACTCTGCACATGCTCAGTATGGTGTGTATTGCTAGAGAGCTTTTTTTTTTCTTGGGAGAATGTATGTGATCAGCACAGGGCCAATCGGCTCTGTCCAGACAGAGGGCCAGGGGTCCTACAGCCCCACAAGACAGTCAGGGGAGAATTAAGCTCCTCCTACAAACTTTAACCAGACTGCTATATACTGCTGATGAGAAAGGGTATTTAGCAGTTTATATTTTTAAAAAAAATTGCATTTCCATGTTCTGTGTACTGTGGGAAACAAGATTTAATGACTGCAGCGTCCTGGGTTTAGTAACACTTTAACCTTTTCAACACAGAGGAAACCTTGAAATAACTTTCCAGTCTCAGGGAAACCCTACTAAACATTTCTTGATCTACAACTCGTAGAACATTAGTGTGATGGTCAGTGGGAAGAATGCTCCTTACACTTGTGGTCGTTGGGAAGAATTACCCCCTTACCAATAGCTACAATGATCAGTAGTGTCAGTGGGAACTTATCTCAGGGGCAGAAATTGCCCATTGCTCAAGGAACCCCAAGCAACCTCTAGTCTAAAGGAACCCTAGGGTTCAATGCAACCCTGGTTGAGAAGCCCTTTGGTAGGTCACTGTATATTTTTACAGGTTTTCTAATGCAATGCAAGCACATGTCCATCTTCATCAAAGCCGCAGTAATAATTGCATACGTTTCTGATGTTCTCCCAATTTTCAGAGCTCTGTCACAGGATTATAATAAATATAACTGACAGATACAATGGAGGAAAAAGCAAGCATTGCATAACCACAAATTACACCTCCTGGAATAGTCTGTGGATGCTGTAAATCTGTTAACGTTACTTTCCGACGATTTACTATTATAGTGAAGGAATATGAAGGTGAAACCACCTGTGCACGTGGCACCCAGTACAGCCCCATAGATCTCATGTTCCTTAGTCAGTGCCAGAAGACATAGCTCTTCAGTGACACTTCTGGCTCGGCTCTGTCTTGGTCTGTCTTCTGTTTCTGTCATCTTCCATGTCTTTTCCTGTTTCCTGCACATTCCAGCATCCTCACAGTACAAGGAAAATGATAACACCCAATACGCCTCACAGTGTTCACAATTTTGAATGTTAATTAACCTGCGAGTAGGTTTTCAATATGTTTGCATTATACCCCAATATGATTTTTTTTCTTCCCTAGGTTAAGTATGCTCTCACTTTCTTCTGTCTTCAAAAGCTCTAATTGTCTTTTGGGATTTTGTTTACATTTTTTTTTGTTTATCACAAGACACATCCTTCATACCTACTAACTTTATTGGGGGGAGGGGGGTTGTAATCTGTATGATCACATTTTCAACCCTTTCTCTTTTCTAGTTTTGCACAGCTTTGCTGTAACTATCACAGACCATATGCAGAAGCATCCTGATGTTGCACAGCACTGCAGCTTAGGGAATACATGAGCGACTCCTGGCTTGGCGCTAGGTCATAGCATTGGGGATCAACTGGTCCGAGGCACTCTAATAAGTAACTACAAAAAACAAACAAAAGAGAGTACACCAGCCTAGTGCATTATTTTACAGCATTTATTAAAGATCAACAAAAATAATTCAAACATGAATTAAAATTGCTCATCAAGCTACTCATCTATAGCCCAGTAGTCCTAGACTTGGCCCAATCCAGAGTACAAGGGGACCTCACCGGGATCCTTTAAAGCAAACACATTTTGTAGGTAACCCCTTAATCAGAGGAGCTCTGATGAAGAAGAGGTTACCTTTGAAACGTGTTTGCAATAAAGGATCCGGGTGAGGTCCCCTTGCACTCTGGAGTGTTCCAAGTCTACGACTACTGGGGCTATAGATGAATAGCAATTTTAATTCACATTTTTATGAGTATTATTCTAGTTGATCTTAAATAAATGCAATGGGATAATGCAGTAGGCTGGTGTGCCCTCCTTTGTTTGTTTTTGTAGTGGCTTCAGGACATTCTACGACCTAGAAGGTAGCAAGGTATGAAGCATTCCCCAACAACACGGTATTATCTTTTACACCTGTACCAGGCTGTCACACTTATGCGCAGGAGACATTCTGTCATTATTGGTACTATAGTAAGTATTGTTATATACAAGGCTGCTTGGGTAGATGGGGGGCCTTTGGAACAAAAGTGCACAAAAGCAAGAGTTTGATAATGAAGATAGACGGATGATTCATTGAACAGTGTGTGTTCGACTAGTTCTTCCTAAGATACTTGGTCAAGAGAATTGATGGACATTCTTTGCACATGGCATATTCACAGATAGTGTTATAATTACCCCATAGAGGGATATAAACCTGTTGACCAATCGTGACTAGACACCTAAACTGCTTTCTTCTTTCTTGTTGTGATGGTCACAGCTTGGTGTGCTATCATGCAATTATAGTTTTCACAATTTGATTGTCCCCAAATAAAACCAGAACTTTACTGAGGTCAAGCGAAACCTTTCATCTCAGCAGTCATTAACAGTATGTCCTATAATTCTGCCAGAATCAGGGCAGTATGACAGGTTCACCATATTGCCTTGCAGAGCTGGGGATTTCTCCTCTGTATAGAGTTTACATGTTACCTTCATGTTTGCATGGATTTTCTCCAGGCATTATGGTGCCGTCCCATCATTTTTAAATCTCCTGGTAGGGTAATTGGGCACAGAGTCCGCAAACCGGTCCTGTAAAACACAAGCTGCTGCTTTATGATATACGCCAGCCAAAGTTGAATATTATAGCATGGGATGCAAATGGGGAGCACAGTCTACTTGCTGAGATGTTGAGATTTTCATGCAAGTGTTGCCGTAATGCACACAATCCACTTCCTATTTTCTGTAATCTGGTGATCTGAGAACCCCCTGCTTGTGATGCATAAAACATATTCCCAGGCACACCTAATGCACACTTTTTGTCTCTCAATTACAGAAATTCCAGTAGTTCCTTGGAACCACCAATCACATTGATCCCTTCCTTGGAAATTTGAATGTGATTGCTGATGTATCGGATTGGAAGTTTCAGGGTACATGCATCCAGAAGGAAACTTCCAGCGACCCTGTGAGATGCTATCTGTATTTTTGTTTGTGGTGGATTACAAGGAACTCTGACCAAAGTACATTAAGTGAACTTTTTTTAAAGCGGTCCTGCACACACTGATTTAACTTTAGGTCATTGTTTTCCTAATCATCCAACTAGTGCTAAATGGCGTTTTTTTTTTTTTTTTTATTCAATCGTACCTTATTATTCCTGCCCGGTCTATCCATACATCCTTCTGTCTGCGGCTGTGGGCGGGGTCTGTGCGGGTATCTGCATCACTTCCTTTGAGTGCCGCACTGTCTCCTGGGATCTGGTGTCATTCATCCCAGGAGTCAGTGCGGACGGCCGACTCAAAATCTTGTGTGATTTCACAGACGTGAGGTCATTGCTATGCCGTTGTTATGTCAACATAGTTGTTAACGTCGCTCCGTGCTTGTGCCAGTGTGCATGCGCGGGAACCAGCGGGGCATGCTGGTAGATATAAGGAAATGGGAACAAGGAAGTGATTGCTTGTGGGCTTCAAATGGCCACAAGCAAAACGGAAATTCTGTTTTGATTTTAAAAGTGCAGATTTGAAGAAAAAACGGACATGGATACCGGACAGACACAGAAAAAGTGAGTTTAACGTTAGACTGGAAAGACTTTTTAAAAGGAGAATAAAAAAAATAATAATTGTGTACAGAACCGCTTAAGTTATTTTACTTTATTTAAGCTGGCCATAGATATAGTTTGAACCTCATCTGGTTCAGCAGGGACCAGGCGAGATTCAAACCATCTATGTGCAGGCGGATTGTCGTCAAAGGATCGACTACAACCAGCATGTCAGATTTTCACATGTGATTATTGCCAGCGGCTATAGCCACTAGCAATAATCACTCTGTGTCCCTGACACAGATGGATCCCTGCGTCCCCCTGCCAGGAGAACACAATAGCTCTGTGGGAGGGATTCCTCCCATCAACACAGTCAGTGTTGATGGGGCAATTGAGCGATTTTCTTTCCTGCAACTATCGCATCATTTCTGGCCTGCCTTAGGAACAGTTGAACCTTTTGCGGGATAGCTGTAGGCGTTCACTGATTGCTTTCGCTTGTTGCCTGGAATGGCAAGCAACTGCGTTCTGATTTGCTTGCACAGAAAGGACCTCAGTAATAGTCGGTGTTGGAATCTTTTAGATAGTGTCACAGTTCAGCTGTGTATGGGAGCCTTTCATTCTTTAAAAGCCTTCATCCTGTTTTGTTGACAGTCCTTTCAGTTCTATGTCCCAGTCCCAACTTATAGTAAGAGGACAGATACAAGACAAAGGCATTGTATTTCTTTTGCCACTTCATGGGTGAATATTTGGTCTCTTTCTATCCCCGAGGTGGGGGCTTGTTCACAGGGCTGTTAAAGAGACTGGTGCATTTCCTTTGAAGGCTTAATTACCTTCCAATTAGTTAATGAATAAACCTTCCCTGTTCATTCCCCATAGCCCATGGAGAAGAAAAAAAACCTCTCTTGTTGAAGTCGCAGAAAATCTTGCTTTACACACCTCTCCCCTCCTGTGCCCCATCAACAGCGATCCATTTCGCTAAAATCTCAGCTCAAAGGCTTCTCAGCTCATTGCAGTGCTATTTAATCCCAATGGCTCCAGGGCAGCGTTATTGTATATGCCCGGCCAGCCCAGGTGTGCTAATAATGTCCCCGCACTGTATGAACACGGGGGAGTTACAAGCTCAGTTATCCAGGCATCAGATAGGGGGCCCTCCTGCAGAATTGCAGGGAGAACAGACAAAGGAAGGACAGGGCCGCAGATACAGAAAAACTGCAACACAAGAATGAAGGCCTGTATACATAACTAGATAAAAGCAAGAAATGCAACTTTTTGCAATAAGTCCAGGTAAAAGTATTGTACCAAGTTTCTGATTGTTGTAAGCACTCACTAGGTTTTCCAGGATGTGCTTTTGCAACCGATAAGCTGATAATTTCAGAACATGGGGTTAGAGTGAACCTGAAACATGTATTAAAGCAATTCTGTCACCTCTCAACAAAACTCAAAGGAAAAGCCTCTTGTGAAATGGGAAGCTTTATACTTACCTCTCCACTGTTCATTACTTTGGCCTGTAGTGAAATAGAGACCGATTAATAGAACCACAATGCCTAGCAGGGGTCACATTATCTGACACACCCAGAAGTGTCAAACAGCGGTACCCGGATCTCTGCAAGAGAGGGAAGTTTCAACAAAGAATCACTTTGGGGGCCTGACTTACTAAAGAGAACCTGTTTGCGTTGAAAAAGTATCCGATTATATAGGAAAATGAGATGATTGTACCTCACGTCACGCTTTTGTAAATCGGATACAGATCTTGACTAGAAGCAAATGCTACATGATGCTTTGTGTGGCAGAAAAGCCTAATCCATATCCCTCTCAAATTTAGCATCATTTTGTTATGGGGACTTGACTTTCCTTGGCTTCAAAAACTCAACAACTACAACCCCACTATCTAATGAGACTACCTTAGTGGCCAATAAGTGTTCTGTAGTTAGACCAGGGATGACGCTGACTAACCATATTGTGGAAAGACAAACGGCAAGTGCCCATGGATCAGTAACCATGTCCAGATAGGCCTCCTTTTTTTTCCTGACTCAAATCTTAGCTCAGCCCCAACCGGACCAAAACCTCATCCCCAGTATTCAAAAATTCAGTGTCAGAGCCTTTACTGGACATTGATCAGTTGATTTTTTAGGGTTGATGAAGCGGAGCGCCCAATCAATCAAAAGCATTCAGGCTCATTGAAAACTATTTTCAGGCTGCAAAACAGATCTTTGCAGCTTACAACTAACCGAATTGTCCTGTCTAACAGTTCACGTTAAAAACGAGGGGTTTCGTTTCTACACATTTGCAAATACATGCATAAGCCGCAGCAGGCACATCACAGCACCCCAGTGTATTGCAGTTCTAACTCTTATCATTTTGAAAGTCTCCTGAGTTGGAGCACATGCATAATAATGGATAGATGAAAGGCAGGTATGCCTGGAGGGAGCCCACCCATACTTAAAGGTACGAACTGGACACCCAACAATAACACGATGGCAGTGAAGGTATCCTGTGCATCCCCTCACCAATTCACCAACCGTACAAACAAATGGCAACCATCCCAACCAAAAACTGGCCTTTTTTTTAAGGATAGATTAAGGGTGTAAAAGTCAGTTATAGTTTGGGGTTGTTGCCATATGTACTGTTGATGAATTGGTGAGGGGATGTGCTGGATATCTTTACTGCCTTTGTGCTATTGCTGGGTGTCCAGTGCATCCCTATACCTTTAAAGAGGGGTGGGCCACCTCCAAGCATTACTGGCCTAAATCTATCCATAATTATACATGTGCTCCAACAAAAATGATAGAGTTAGGACTGCAGTACACTAGGGTGCCGTGACCTGGCCATGCAGCTTAGGCATATATTTACAAATGTATGCAAACTAAACCCCCTGTTTTTAACGCGGACTATTAGACAGGGTCAATTCGGTTTGTTGCAGGCCGGCTATTAAGTGAGCTGGGAATTTTTTTTTGTTTTTAGACATGTCGCCCTTCCATGTGCTCCTTGCTGCAAAGGCCAGTTATAGGTTGGGGTGGTTGCCATTTGTTAGTACTTGCAGATTGCCTTTCTTCGGCCATATTGATGATGTCTACACTTACTTTGTATGACAGGTTGACTTTAAGGGGGTTATTTACTAAAACTTGAGTGCAAAATCAGTTGCAGCTCTGCATAGAAACTAACCAGCTTCCATGTTTTAGCCTTTGTTCACATTGATCACGGCTTTGAAATTGTGCGAATTCTTCATGTGAAGCCACATGATTTCAAAGCCGCATGTCCATGCGACTTTGGGTGTAACTTGAAAGACATCTGCAGCTTCATGAACAGATGTCTATTAAAGTCGCACCCAAAATCTGCAAAAGTAGTGCAGGGACTACTTTTACAAATCGGTGCAGTGCCGCAAAGTTGGCGTTGCACCGATTGGAACAGTGCCATTGCCGGCATTAATGAGGGCTTATTGCCAAAGCTTAATTGAACAAGCTGAAGTTAGAAGCTGATTGGCTACCATGCACAGCTGCACCAGATTCTGAGCGCACCAATTTTAGTAAATCTCCCCTTAAGACCCCTTTCACACTGAGGCACTTTACAGGCACTATAGCCCTAAAAATAGCACCTGTAAAGTGCTTCTTCTGTCACTCCAATGTGAAAGCCTGAGGGCTTTCACACTGGAGCAGTGCGCTGGCAGGACGTCAAGAAAAGTCCTGTAAGCAGGATCTTTGAGGTGCTTTAGGAACGGTGTATACGCCGCCCCTGCCCATTGAAATTAATGGGCAGCGCTGCTTTGCGGATGCTTTTAACCCTTTTTCGCCCGCTAGCAGGGGTAAAAAGCACCCCACTAGTGGCCAAACGGTGCCTCTAAAATGACGGTAAAGCGCTGCTAAAAATCGCGGCCCCAATGCCCCAGTGTGAAAGGGCTCTAAGTGACCAAGGTAAAAAATTCTAATCTTGACGAAGACATTCTGTTACTGAACTCCTCATATTTTTCAGAAACAAATGATTAAATGTTAAAACCTTGAAGTAACTTCACTATCTAAAACTCTTATTTAACAACTAAGGCTCCATCACTCTTGATTAGTCAGTCACTTCAGGCGATGGATGATTGTTTGGCGTGGGATATCGTATTTTACACTTAGCGCTTATTCTTAGTAAATACACCTTTGAATATCTGCTGTTTCCGGGTTCACCCTTTCATCACAAAGTGGAAGGAAATCTTAGTGTGAGGGAGTCCATCTTTTTTTTTTTTTTCCCTGGCACATTCCTAAGGAGATAATTAGGCAATGACAGCTTGGTAAGCACTGAACCTTCTCCCCCGGCCTGGCATTGTTTCTTGGCCCTTTGAACGTATTGGCCATGAATAAAGGTTATAAATTCCAGGCCTATTCAAGCAGCCGCCACCCTCTCCTCCAGTTCCTCAATCCATCTTACACAACTGTGGTCACTTTTATTGAGGCCTCCTCATTTCCATCCTTAAGCGGCCATCTTCTCCTCGCCCCTTTCATTTGTACAGAGATTTTAGTGCCCTCAGGCTACAGTTTTAGCAACAACTTTTGTGCACATTGCCAAAGGTCATTGAAATCGAGCTGCCTAGCCACCAGTTGGGTTAGTCAGCAAGGCAGCACAAAGAGCAATGGTGATGTGTACAGTGTAATAGCCCACAGAGACCAATGAGAATTAATTTGATCAGTGTCATTAGAAAAAAAAGGATCAAAAAGTGTCTGGGCCATGCGCATTACTGTAAACCATTCACTGGGATTGTGCAGTAAATCAGAACTATTTATCGAGTTATAAAGTTTTAGGAGGCCCCCGAATACTTTACTTGGATTTAATAGGAAGAAAATGCTCTGCACACAGCCCAGTTCCTTTTTATTATTATTATTCAGGATTTATATAGTGCCAGCAATTTACGCAGCGCTTTACAATATAAAAGGGAGACAATACAGTTACAATACAATTAAATACAAGAGGATTAAGAGGGCCCTGCTCAGAAGAGCTTACAATCTAAAAGGGTGGGGCAGGTGGTACAGAAGGTTATAACTGTCGGGAATGAGTTGATGGAAGTGGTAGGAGATTAGTTTGAGACGTGATCGGCTTCCCTGAATAGATGAGTTTTCAGGGATCGCCTGAAGGTAGCAAGAGTAGGGGATAGCCGGACCGGTGGAGGTAGCGAGTTCCAGAGGATTGGAGAGGCTCTGGAGAAGTCCTGGAGACGAGTGTGGGAGGAGGAGACGAGAGAGCTTGAGAGTAGGAGGTTGTACCCCTGTTAGACCAGGGTTGTACCCCTGTTAGAGCATAAAGTCAGTCTGTTAAAAAACAAAAAAAAACACGTATATATTTAAAACATGAATAACATACAGCAATCTCCTATGTAGAAAAGCAGGTATATGCATGAAATGTTATCAGCACAAAACCTATAATTTTGCATTCTAGTCTAACGCAAACTGTGCATGCAGATAATTCACTATTTTGGCAAATTAAGTTCAAAATACTAACAATAATATACAAAGCCATTCACAACTCTGCCCCAAGCTACATCGCCAATCTTGTGTCCAAATATTATCCAAAGTTTCCTCTCCACTCCTTCCAAGGCCTCCTGCTCTCTAGCTCTCTTGACTTTTCCCATGCTTATCTCCAAGACTTCTCCAGAGGCTCTCCCATCCTCCGGAACTCTCTACCTCAATCAGTCTGGCTATCTCCTACTCACTTTTCCAGGACTTCTCCAAAGCCTCTCCCAAGCCTGTCACTCCTCCAGCTAATGACTGAACATTTAACTCTTCTATCAGCTCACCCCCCACAGTTATTACCTTTTGTACCACTTATCCCAGCCTATTAGATTGTAAGCTCTTATGAGCCGAGCCCTCTTGACCCCCTTTATATTTTATTGTATTGTAACTGTACTGTCTCCCTTTTATATTGTAAAGTGCTATGCAAACTGTTGGCGCTATATAAATCCTGTATTATAATATTAATTTTAGCATTTTTATTCTAAGAAGGTTTGATGGTAATGGCATTACTAGGGAAGAAGTTAGCCATGTGTAGAAAAAAAGCTCCCCTCAGATTAGCGGTTTTGTTTGTACATATGAAGCTGTGTGCACCACGTGGTCGTAGTGACCGCACTGTGATCACAGAATAAGGAATGCCGAAACTGCATCCAATTACAATGCACTTAAAGCAGCTCCAGATGTAGCCAATGTTTGGTGGGCAAAATTTGCATGTACACTTGTTGTGTGGTCTCTATAGTAAATGGACGCAGTTGGGGAAATTCTATATTTGTTCTCTACAATCGATTGGCATCTTATGGCACGAAGCAAAGTAAGTCACTGCAAGGTAGGCTGCATTCTTTGAAATTGTCAGCTATTTGTCCAGACATCTTGAACATTTCCAACTGTATCCAGTAGGCCTCAAGCAGTAATGGTTTAATTGGGAAATAATGTGAGATTGGTATTTATGTTCAAGTGAGAGCGCAGCTGCTCATTAAGGAGCAATCAGATCAGCTGGGAAACAGTAAATTCCATTACACTGACAAGCATGCAGTACTGCATTGTGACCAGAGGTGACACTGTAGTTACATATTGTGTACAGATCTGCTACACTACAGGACTGAATTTTAATGTGGCTGATTTAACCTTACCTTGTCTAGACAGCATTAGAGACCATTATATCTCAAAAGGAAATTAGAAGTTCTGGTTTAATGAAAAAAACAGAACATTGCGTTACAAATTCTTGTTGCAGCACGAAGCAAAGCTAGGTAGGTAAAGTGTGTATCTCTTGCCAAAATGTAATTTTTGGTTTTGGACAAAGTAGCGAATAGGTAAAACTTTTTTTTTTGCTGTCCATGTACCAGCTGGGGAAATTCCCTTATTTTCCTGTGCTCGACGAACAACAGGAAGCGAGAGAAAATCTCTCTAAAGTGAAGGCCAATCTCCAACTAATCTTTTACCACTTCCATCAGTTACAACCTAAGGATGAGCTCCGGCGTGTTCGCATACTCCATGTGCAGAGCCCGCCAGTAAGTCGGCGCAGAGCTGCACTAATCGCAGGCAGTGAGGCATTGCCCGATCTCTGCAGCCACGCATTGGGGCAATGTCTCACTGCCTGTGATTAGCACAACGCTGCGCCTACTTCCTGGCAAGGCTCTGCATGTGGAGTATGCGAACACGCCGGAGCTCATCCTTAGCCCCGCCCTATTAGATTGTAAGCTCTTCTGAGCAGGGCCCTCTTAATCCTCTTGTATTTTATTGTATTATAACTGTATCATCTCCTTTTATATCCTAAAGTGTTTCTTAAACTGTTGGTGCTATATAAATCCTGTATAATAATAATAATCTCCTCTTAATGTTGTCCCCTTTGGAAGGTTTCCCATTCCATTCTTCCTTCAATGACATCTATAACATTTTTACTGGCTGAAAGTGGCAGGGGAAAGGCGTGCGCCACCTTTTGGAGTGCTCCCAGTTGTAGACCTGGATGCTGTTACGCTATTTCTGAATCCATGCAGGTTACTCTAAATGCTAAAAGTTGGTTAGTTTGGAGTGAAGCGTTAAGCAATTCACAGTGATGGGTAATTCTAAAAAAAAATCTTTGTTTTCCTGTAGAATATCAATTTACAGACAGCCTGATATAGCTGGGCCGAAGATGGTAGCGAAGCACAGACCCAGAAATCTTAGCCAAGCCAGTAACTGCCGCCAACTCGCCTCCAGCTACGCTCTGAGTCCAGCCAGCTGAGAAGAGATCCAGCTGTTAAGTTTATGACACACAGCTGTAAGATTGTCCCTGACACTTTCCCTTCCGATTTCCCTGGTCTCCTCACTCCCTTGTGTCTTAATTCTCTCCTTCTTCCAATTAAACTGCAGGCTTCCTATCTTTAACCCCTAATGGGCCTGTGCGGAGGACACAAAGACTTTAGCAAACTTGGATGCAGCCAAGACATGCTTCGTGCTGAGGATGGGAGAGTTCCAGTGTGCCTTGCCCGTTCCTTTTTAAAGAGGAACCCTAAGATCCTTTTCACACTGAGGCGGTTTTCAGGCGTTTTATAAATAGCGTCTGTAAAGCATTTGAAAACTTCCTCCCATTCATTTCAGTGTGACTTTTGACACTGGGGCAGGACGTTAGTTCTGCAAGCAGCATCTTTGGGGCAGTTTCGGAGCGCTGTATACACTGCTCTCAAAACGCCCTGCCCATTGAAATGAATGGCCCACACTTTGGGAAGTGCCGCAACACGGGCCCTTTTAACCC
The DNA here is from genome assembly GCF_037356315.1 of Lithobates pipiens. Classification (NCBI taxonomy): domain Eukaryota; kingdom Metazoa; phylum Chordata; class Amphibia; order Anura; family Ranidae; genus Lithobates; species Lithobates pipiens. The sequence continues at coordinate 131,497,399 of NW_027507685.1, forward strand.
TTTCTTTGGCCGCTAACGGGGTTAAAAGCGCTCCAAAAAATGGACTGTAGTGTGTTTCTGCAAAACTGAAAATGCACAAAAAAAATTTCATAGGTGTGAACCAAAGACCAGACCACTTTTTGCGATTCGGCACTGCGTCGGTTTAACTGACAATTGCGCGGTCGTGCGACGTGGCTCCCAAACAAAATTAACGTCCTTTTTTTCCCACAAATAGAGCTTTCTTTTGGTGGTATTTGATCACCCCTGCGGTTTTTATTTTTTGCGCTATAAACAAAAATAGAGCGATAATTTTGAAAAAAACGCATTATTTTTTACTTTTTGTAATAATAAATATCCCCCAAAAATATATAAAAAAACATTTTTTTCCCTCAGTTTAGGCCGATACGTATTCTTCTACATATTTTTGGTAAAAAAAATCGCAATAAGCGATTATTGATTGGTTTGCGCAAAAGTTATAGTGTTTACAAAATAGGGATAGTTTTATAGCATTTTTATTAATAATTTTTTTTTTTTTTTTTTTACTAGTAATGGCGGCGATCTGCGATTTTTATTGTGACTGCGACATTGTGGGGGACCCATCGGACATTTTTGACACATTTTTGGGACCATTGTCATTTATACAGTAATCATTGCTATATAAATGCAGTGATTCCTGTGTAAATGACACTGGCAGTGAAAGGGTTAACCAGTGGGTGGCAGTGTAGGGGTTAAGTGTTCCTAGGGGTGTGTTACTAACTGTGGGGGGGTTGGGCTTTCATTTAGTGTACACTGATCTCTGCTCCAATCACATGGAGCAGAGATCAGCGTCACTAGTTGCTAGGCAGAATGGAAAAATGTTGTTTATACAGCATTTCCTCCATTCGGCCGCTCCGTGAGACGATCGCGGGGATGCCCGCGGCGATCGAGTCCGCGGATCCCGCGACCGGACTCACGGGGGTCCCGACCAGCGCGGGAGCGCGCCGCCGGCGGCGCGCTCCCGATGGCACGGCGGCAACGAATATTGGACGTACATGTACGCCAATATGCCTGCCCGTGCCATTCTGTCGACGTACATCGTCGTGCGCTGGTCGGGAAGTGGTTAAGGGATGCAGGCCCAGCAGCTTTCCTTATTAGATCCCTGCAGGTGCACAGCTGATTGATAATTATAAAACCCCTCCCATTAGACTCACTTTATCACATGGATACAGAAAAACACACAGGGATTTCTTTAGAATAACATAATGTAGGAATCTGAAACAGTTTGTTAAAATCCTTGTAATGTACGTAGATCACACAGAGGGGAATGCTTTTTTCTCAACAAAAGAGGAGTTGTGCTTTAACATCACCACTATCCTATCCTTCTCTGACCCATGTAAGACCCTCTAAGTATCAACCCTGAACCCATCAGTTTACTGACCCTGATGATGGCTTTTGAGATAAAAGCCTAAAGCTGGCCATACACTAGTAACATTTTGTTCAACAATTTTCATTGTAATCATTTAAAGCGTAACTCCACTTTTGTTGAGAAAAAAAACATTCCCTTCTGGGTGATCTATGTACATTGCAAGGATTATAGAAACCTTTGTTGCAGATTCCTACCTTTTGTTATGCTGAAGAAATCCCTGTGTATCAGAATTCTAGGAAAAGCAGGAAATTAGGTTTCTGGGGAGTGGTCAGTACACATTCTGTATACAGAATAACTCCATGTAGCCATATTGGTTTACATTTATAGAATATTACAGTGGCTGCAGATTGAAAAGCAAAGGTCATTTTTAATAGCATTAAATTCCAATATGACTTGTATCACAATTGTACACGCTATATTATTTTTTTCTTTAATTGCAATTTTTTTTCCCCACGAAAGTGTTATTACCCTTTAATCTTCTAATCAATAATAGTTCAGAATGGAAGATGTTTCTGGAACGTTAAAATGACCAACAGTGAACGTGGTCCCTTTGTTCCAAAATCAAATTTTAAAAGCAAACACAATTTTGGAGTACTTTTCAATGACGTTCTTCATGTTATTAAATGTACTATGAATTTTTTTTTGTACGAATGTTCGTACAAAAATTTACTAGTGCATGGCTATCTTAAAACAACCATTTATATAATTTTAACCTTCACATACCTTTATGCTATGCCATGTCATTCAACAAAAAAAAAAAAAAAATTAATTTATTTACATAATGCTAATAAAATTATTTGGCAAGAGAGTTTTTTTTCCATATGTGTAGATTGGCCTTTTTAGTGACTGAGAGGACATACATTTTAAAGTGGTTGTAAACCTTTGATTTTTATAAAAATAACATGCCTATACTTCCCTGCTCTGTGTAATTGTTTTGCACAGAGCAACCCGATCCTCCTCTTCTGGGGTCCCCCTCCAGCATTCCAGGCCCCTCCTTTTCATCAGGTGCCCCCTTGGAAATATGCTTTTCCTGGGGTTACCCGTCATTTGATTGGCAGCAGCGGGAGCAAATGGCTCGTACTGCTATCAATCTGTCCAATCAGGAGAGAGACAGCGGCTGGAGCAGCTGCTCTCATGCACATTGGTGGATTGAACCAGGCTCAGGTAAGGGTGGTCAGCACAGAAGTTTTTTCACCTTAAACTAAACCGACAACAGTAAAATCAGTCTGTATATGCAGTAAAGCATTCATGTTATACTCACTGTGGACCCTAAAGGGTTAATCCTCCACATTGTGTAAAAAGGCTGTTTTGATCCTGTCTTTTCTCATTCTCCCCTTCTTTTACTGTCCGCAATCCATCTCCTGATAAGATGGAGCCTTTGGAGTCACTCTGCACATACTTAGTTTGGTGTGTAATGCTAGACAGTTTTTTTTTTCTCTTGGGAGGGTGCATGTGATCAGCACAGGGCCAATCAACATTGTACAGACAGAGGGTCGGGGTCCTGCAGCCTCAAAGGACAGTCAGAGTAGAATAAAAACGCCTCCTACAAGCTTTAATTGGACACTGATAGAAGTAAAAAAAATGCTATATATATAATATATACTACTGATGAAAAAAGGTATTTAACAGTTTATATTGACTAAAATAATTGCATTTCTATGTTCTGTGTACTGTGGAGAACCAGATATAGTAAATGCAGGGCCCTGGGTTTAGTAACATTTTAATGCAAAGAATGCATTAAGGTGAAAAACCTTGAGGCTTTAAAACCACTTTAAGACCTAATTTGTAATACATTCCTACACATAGGCAAGGGAAACCTACAATCACGCGTACACAAATGAAAAAAGTTAGTAGCTATCCATGTACAGAAAAACACAAATTTAAAATATTAAGGAAGTCGTCCAGGTGGCGTTTACTTATCATAAAAAGGTTTAAGGTCGTCGGTGCAGAGTTTGCAGCGATTTCTGCACCCATAAACACCCACAGTCAAAACGCACTGCTGTTTAAAAGGGCGCAGGGCTGGCATTCCTCCTTAGCAGCTTCCTCGTGCATCACATGGGTGTGGGCCCTAGCTCGGCTGCTGCACTTCCAAAATGGTGCATTAACCCTTTTTCTGCAGAAAACGCAGGCACGGCAGCCCAGTAAAATAAATGGGCTGCTGTGCCCACACAAAAGTGGGAAGCAAACCCGCAATAGTGAGAACCAGGCCGTACTTTGTTTGGATGGAGCTTGGAGTATGTTTACCAGGTAGTCTGTGGTAGTGGTAAGCCATGGAACATAGTGCTGCAAAACAACATTGCTGTTGCCACTCATCCACACAGTTGCATTCTAGAGTAAGACCGGCCAAAGATGGATTGAGTTTTGGGCGGTAAAGCAAAGGCCTGCTGAGATTCAAACCATCTATAGGCAGACTGGTTGTACCCAATTCATTCCATCGATAGACTTGGGTGCAACCAGCCTGTTTGATTTTTTTTTACATGTAATTAATGCCGGTGGCTATAGCAGCCAGCATTGGTCATTGTGTTCTGCTGGTGAGGAAGGCGCTGCTTATGCAGAGTGGACTTGGACACCGCCTGCTCTGTTCGATGGGCAGTCTGATGTAAACAGACGGGCTGTCCATTTACACCCGACTGCCCTCCAATCCGATCTGGGGGAGAAGCGGACAGATTTCCCTTTCAGTTTTGTTTTTATCTGATCGGAGGTAGCCGTCTCTTAATGGACACAAGTCTGTTTACGTCAAACTGCCCATAAAGGAGAATAGAAGGTCTGTTCGGGTCTGCCTGAAAAACAGATAGTCGGTCCCGATCGGACAGCCCGAGTGAAAGGGGTGCCTAACTTAGTGACGAAGGTGCAGCACCAGACTGATGAGGTCAGCACTTTTTGCTTTCCTCTTGTTGGTGTTGTACAACGCAATAGAACCCCCAAAGACAGGCTCACATTGCTGGTCCCCTCTCTGTTTTCATATTGTTGTGCAGAGGATTGCAGGAGGCTAAAATACAAATTCAAGTCCTTCTATCGCCTCTTTGTAAACATACTTTAAGGCCCCCTTCACGATAATCCATTTTTAATGGCTCCCCTACACATAATTTAGTACAGGGGTAGGCAACCTGGGGCCCTCCAGCTGTTGCAGAACTACAAGTCCCATCATGCCTGTGGGAGTAATTGTCACTGCCACCCTTGAAATACCTTATGGGAAATGTAGTTCCACAACAGCTGGAGGACCCCAGGTTTCCTACCCTTGGTCTAGTATGTTCTGATGAACTTGCATTGAAGTGCACCACAAGACGCATACCATATTTATTTATTTTTTAAAAAAGGTCTCGGTCTGGTTTGGAATGGGTAGGTGTGAAGTGGGCCAAAATGATTTTCTTTTACTGAAAACACAATTAGTGTGATCATTAATATTTGCCCGGAGTTCAGTTCATGAAAGTACATATACAGTACAGTTATAATTAATACTCTGCGTTTTTGTCATTGCCCAGTATTAGAAAGGGAAACAATTGAAGTGCACCTTGCAGCCCCACAACCTTCCAGTCATCAGCTATCTGAGATACTACAGATGTCTGCTTGTGCTGCGTCTGCTAGTGGGGCACGCTGGGAATTTTAGCTCAGCTGCACAACTGCAAATTTCTCTTAAAAAAAAAAAAACACAAAGAGATTATTAAAACATAGCGTTATGGAAAGTTCCTGAGGGCTGCATGTTTCTTCCACACTATTGTGGTTACATGAGTAGTTGGCTCCATGGTGGGCACTAGCAAGTATCTGTCTCCCAGGCTCCCGGGCAAATGACAGTCCGTCGCACAAAGGCTCACAAAACTGCACGGGGCCCAAATTTACAGACTGATGGCAGACGAGAAACACCTGGTTCCCACGATCTCACCTTTTTAATAGAGGGTGAAAAATCCCAGGCCTCGATCCCCAGTCTGAGTTTAATCCCTGATATACAACATCTGTGCTGAACACGCTTTTTAAAATTCTATTGTGTCTTCTTTGAAATGATCTTGACGACTGCGGTGAATTTATAATACGTGAGTAATATTTGTAATGTGATAATTGACCATCAATTAGAGTCAGACCATAGAGCAATCATGAATGTTATTAAAGGGGTACTATATAAATTGTATTTGATATACATGGGAAAAAGATCAGCCTTTATCTAAATAGTCCTATTAATGTGTGTTCATGATTTGAAAACAACGTACTTCTTGTGTGGCTGATATCTTATATCAACGATTGCTAAAGCAGAACTTTACCATCCTACTTCGAAAACAAATACGAGCAGACAGACTTTATTGCAGAAAAGACATACTGGGGGAGATTTATTAAAACTGGTGCACACTAAATCTGGTGCAGCTGTGCATAGTAACCAATCGGCTTCTAACTTTAGCTTGTCCATTAAGCTTTGACAATAAAACCTAGAAGCCGATTGGTTACTATGCAAAGCTGCACCAGATTTACTGTGCACCAGTTTTTTCTGCAATAAAATAGTCTTGCCTGCCTGTCTGCTTACAAACTACTTGCTCAGCGTGCCTTGGTGGCGGTAAGAATTCATTCCTGTGCACATGCGCTGGAATTAAGTCATTTTACTTTGCAAATCAAATGAACGAGGATGTCTTCACCAGTGAGGGAGCTCACAGAGGTGACTAAGTTTTGCTTTCTGCTTATTAGTGCAGCATAATGGCTGTATCTCGACATCCTTGAAATTAAACACTTACCAAGTGTATCATCATCAACACCAGGGGCATTGGTAGGTCTACAAAAGATCTGGGGCTAGAGCCCATAGCAGCAAAGTAAAGAAAGTCATGCGCTCGGGCTGGCATATACATGTATATAATATAATATGTATGACTCAAGCCCTCCTCTGGTCCTTCTCCAGACTCTACACTTTCTACCTCTTATCTCTGCTTCCAGTTTCTATCTGGCAGCAGCACAAGTTAAGGGAAGTACACTGAGATGAGAGGGACTCTTGAGGTCTGCTGTAAGGGGGGATGGGGTGCTCTGCATATCTGCTTATAATTATTATGAGAATAATACAATTCAATGCCAGTTGAAAAGAAGGGTTGCATACCGCTAGTATCATCCACAAGAGACTTTAATAGAGACTACTCAGACAGAACTCCATGACAGATACAGTCAGCTGTTTGAGGACAACCATAATGCTGATGTAGCCCACAATGAAATTCAGTTTGACACCCCTGTGCTGATATCGCTGATATCAAAACACCTATACTAGTACTAGGTAAAGATTAATTTACAATATAATTTTTTTTTAAAGAAATACACAACTGCATAACATTATATATATATATATATATATATATATATATATATATATATATATATATATATATATATATATATATATATATATATGTATATTGTATATTTTCCGTCAGATTTGCATTAGTGTTGCTTTCTTGAATAAACCCTTCACTACCTAATGCCTTTACCCCAGGCCTAACTAAAGAGGAATTGTCGTTGACCTGGGTTACTTGGCTTTCTGTATTATCATTGCTCATTGAGTAAGCTGTCTTGGGACTGTCATGGGTGGGAATATTGAAGGGGAAAGAATGCAGATACCTGATCTGAGTGGCTATCTTTATTTCTTTTCCCATGTGTGATATTAGCCAGAGCTGTCCTGTCCAGCAGTTGTATCTCCTCTCCATCCTCCTGTTCCTCTCTCACGCAGACATTGAATCCCCTCAGCGCCCCCTCCTCGTCTGCCCCCGGGGCCAAAGTCATAGTTCACCAGCAATGTCACCCACATCTCAGCTTTCTGTGTCATAAGCCAGGCTGGCCCAGCTAGTCTATTCATATTGGGGCATGCAGTGTGAATTTTAGGACACACCGGCCAGGCAAGGAGCTCCTGGTCCATCTGGTCCTTATGCTGAGTATTTCAAGGCTTGAAGATTTTACAACTTTACCTAGGCAAGGCAGAGTAGAGCCTTTTTAAAACACAGAGGGTATCTATGTATTCAACTTCCATCACATATCCAAAAATTAAGGTGTTTTTTTTTTTTTTTGTCTAATTCTAGCATAGTAGTTAGAGTTGTGTATAAAAATGGAAAAAGTTGTGCTACTATATAAGATTGAAACTTAAAACTTAAGTGAATAATAGTAATGTTCATAAACACAAATGAATAAATCTGAAAATAAATAAAATAAATAACAGTATAGATACGTGCATAAAGATTCCACGTGAAGTAATCTAAATGAATAAAAATCGCATTATAAATGCAAACCTATTTCTGTGCAAAGTCCACATATAGATTACTTCACATGAACTCTTTATGCACCTATCTATACTGTTATTTATTTGAATTATTTTCAGATTTATTAATTTGTGTTTATGAACATTACTATTATTCACTTAAAGCGGGGTTCCACCCTAAAGTGGAACTTCCGCTGATCGGAACCCTCCCCCCCTCCGGTGTCACAATTGCCACCTTTCAGGGGGGAGGGGGGGGTGCAGATACCTGTCAAAGACAGGTATTTACACCCACTTCTGGGCATAGACTTCCACGGGAGTCTATGCCTCTTCCTCTCCCTGCGCGCTGTCTGCTGGGACACACACGGGTCCCAGAGACAGCGCGGACAATTCCTATTGCGCTGCGCGACTCGTGCATGCGCAGTAGGGAACCAGGAAGTGAAGCCGCTAAGCTTCACTTCCTGATTCCCTCACCTAGAATGGTGACGGCAGCAGCCGAGAGCCGAGCGATCGATCAGCCTCGGCTGCCGGCATCGCTGGACCCCGGGACAGGTGAGTGTCCATTTATTAAAAGTCAGCAGCTGCAGTATTTGTAGCTGCTGGCTTTTAATATTTTTTTCCACAGTGCAATCCCGCTTTAAGGTTTTTTTAAGTTTCAGTCTTGTATAGTAGCGCAACTTTTTCAATTTTTTGCCCACATGAGTTTATCACATGTTTTTGTGTCACTGCTTCTTTTTCACTATTAGTTTAAATTTTCTTTTTCATTAGCGCAGTATATACCCCACTTGTTTACATTTAGAGTTTTGTAAATTAATCATTTGTGCCCTCGGAATAACGTGCATCCAGAACCATTGGATCCATTTAGTCCATACTGCAAATTATTAGTGGGTCCATTTGGGAGGCCCTGGAAGGAGGTTTATTACATATTTAATGGCAGTTACTCAATTCTAGCTGCTGACCCAAAATGCAATGCAGGTAAATGTACAAGGGGTGTCTAAAAAGTTTGGTAAGTGATCCAATATCTGCGCGCACATGGCTATCCAGAGACTCGTCGAGAAGCGCTACCTAGCATGGAGTACATGTGTGCTTCAGGGTAAACCTGCTGCAGGCAGTCGAATGTAATCAGTGTAAGAGGTGGGTCACTGTGCAATGGAACAAGTAAATATCAAGTTCTACTACAAATTGGGGAAATCAGCGACGGAGCCACATGAAATGTTGGTGCAAGTGTATCAGATGGAAGCAGAAAATGTGTTTACGACTAGTTCAAATGCCTTCGCGATGGAAAGCAAACGAGGATGAGCTACGTTCGAGAAGCCCATTGACAAGCAGAACCCCATGTGATTGAGCAAGTGCGACAAATGTTGGCACGAGATCGGCGATTGACTCTACAATGGAGGAATTGGGCATTAGGACACGGTGCACATCATCGTCAAGATTTGAGTAAGCGGAAGATCTGTTCCCAGTTTGTGCCACATAAGCTACAAAACAGATGTAAACCTTTGAAGATTTCAATACCATGTGTGACCAGGATCCATCCTTTCGAAATCCAGCCTGCAAAGTCCAAGGTCAAGGCCATGTTTTGCGGACATGGTGGCAATCCAAGAATGTGTGACAGCAGTTCTGCAATTCCTTTGCTGACAGTTTCCAGAAGCTTTATGAATGTTGCCATAAGTGTGTTGTGAAGGATGGTGATTATATTGAAGGCCAATAAAGGTAATTTGTTTGTATCTTCTGTTTTTGTTTGTTTTTTTGATACCATTCACCAAACTTTTTAAACACACCTTTTATATAGTACAAATTACTCATTTTAATTCTGGAAGTTTGAAATGTAGTGTTTAGGGCATGTTCACGTGGTTGAGTTGTGCTTTTACCACTCCCTTTACCACTCCTAGCTGTAGAGGCCGTGGACGGGAATATACACATGGCATAGGCATGATGATTTGCTTCCTGGCTGCTGCATGAATGATACATTCTGTCGTGAATGGGGCTGCTCTGCAAGTGCCTCGCAACATCGTGCAATGCACACGGTTGCGGCGCACTAGTGTGGGGGGATTCAAGGAGGCACCACAATGCTTCCTCTCCACCTGTCAAGTGCTCTCTGAAGACCGATCTCTCTTCAGAGACCAAAGCAAGTGTGAACAAGCCCTTAGCATTTGCAATAACTACACTGACGCAACAATTAGGTTGGTCAAATGATTTGTAAATATTCACTTGCTTGTGATCAGGCTAAAAGAAATTGTAGCAAACCTGAATGAGGAAAGTATATCAAAAGCAATGTGTCGTATGTAGTGCAAGGGTTTGCCTGATTGAATAAAACTTGACGGGTTGGATATGGTAGGTGTTTATAAACACATCATTTTGTAAAATCTAAATTTGAATTCAGACTGGTCAGATTGTAGCATGAATATAGCCATTAGTGGGTACTACCCCTCACTTTGAAGTGAGTCGCTTCTTCTTACTATTGTGTCACTGAGACAGGATGACAGGATTTTTAACCATTGCCCATTATATTCAAAATGAAAATTTCTAAAGAAAAGTAAAAAAAAAAAAAAAAAACATGTTATACTTAACTGCTCTGGTTTTGCACAGAGCAGCCCTGATCCTCTTCCTGATCCCCAGCCAGTGCTCTTGGCTCCTCTCCCCTGTCGAATTCCTCCAATAGCAAGCCTCTTGATATGGGTACTCCAGAGCCGTGCTCAGTGTGTCCATTCACACAGAGTGAATGACAGCATCAGCCAATGGCTCCTGCTGCTGTGTAACCTTATGAGGAGAGACAGACCCGGAGAGCCTCTGCTCTCATGCACATCACTGGATTAAGGTCTGGTTTAGCTACGTATAAGGGGGACTGGGGAGGGGGGGATCTGTACCCAGAAGATTTTTTACCTTAAAGCATAGAATGTATTAAGGTGAAAAACCTTGAGCATTTCGAATCATTTTATGCAAATCTCGGCTTTAGATATCAGATGACCATTGTGCACATTAAAGCCTAACCCCAGGAAAAGTGCCCCCTTGTAGTGGGGATGCCCTCATACTGCAAAGGTTAAATTCTTGCTTGGGAAACTACAAAAAAAAACGTTTAACTAGTCAGATCCCCCGGCAGATAGCTCAAAAAATGGATTATTCATTGGCATCCTCGTGTCTAATGTAGGACTATGCACCCTGCATTGTTCCCAATGATATCAGGGGCATCCGACTACCAGAGCATAGGCAAGAGGAGACTGCAGTGGTCCTGTCTTTACAGCATGAAGGAGCCTGCAGGGGGCAGAGGATTGGGTAAATAAAACTGCTGTTACCCATTACCTAGACCTAAATGAGCATTTAAGCTTTGCAATGCAGGGCAGCCCCAATGCAGTGGAGGATTTTTAGTCTACACAGAGTTCAGCTTTAAAGTGTTTGTTACCCTGTTCCTTTAAAGCATGTTATACAGCACAGTGCTTGTGCTGTGTCATTTGGCCCCTTCTATCACCTGAAATATCTGGCTGATCCTGCCCTCACCCCTATAAAATGACCACGGTTTATCATGGCTGCTGAGCCCTGACACTGTGGTCAGTTTACGTGCCTCCTTCAGCCCGCAGCTCTGCTCTCCCCCTCCTGCCTGTCAGCTAGTGACAGTGTTCGCCTCTCCACTTCTGTGGTTAAAATAACATTAACATTTGTATATAATCTTCTCTGTTTCCTAATCCTGTGTGTGCATTTTATGACAAAAATTCCATCTATACCTTGTATCAGAACACGTGACCGGCCGCCTCTCTCCTCCTCTTGACTGACGTCAGCAGGGGATTCTCAGCTCCTCCCGCTGCAGCTGTCAGATGGAGATGGGAAAAGGCGGCCGGTCACGTGAGAGCCGAACGGTGCTCTGAAATTAGGTATAGACGGCATTTTTTTTTAAAACGCACACACGGGCACACAGGATTAGGAAAAGAGGACATTAGATAAAAAGTATATAGTGACTTAACAACCACTTTAAGGGACCATTTACACCAGCCAAGTCTGCTGTAGTTCATTAAACACATGTGCATTGGGTTGATGCAGCACAATGCAAATCAATGGTTCAAAACTCAGTGGAACACAGGCGCACTGGGGTGTCATTCCAGGGCGCAGTGCACTGGTATAAACGAGCCCCAAGACTCCCAATATACTTCTGCTGCATCAGAAATCTGTTCACCCCACCACCAGCGCTGTTCTGCCTTCCACAGCATAACTCTACTTCTGGAGTACAGGAAGAATAGGCACACCCAATTATATAGTAACCTATGATCAGTGATCTCTCATCATACATTTGATAGGTATTTTCCCTTTTAACACTTTTCCTTTTGCAATCCTTTTTTTAAACATTTCATAGTCACCTTTCTGTTAGATTTTAGTTTCTTGAGGTCCTATTGCCCTCACTCATGCTGCAATAAAGGCACTAACAATGGACATAGTATAGCTGATAACATCATCACTGTGAAGGGGAAGCTGTAGCCAGTGTCCAAACTGGCCCATTATCCCACCTCTCCATTGCCTGTGAACCCCCAGAGCACTGTACACCTCTCTCGCACCGCAGGAATAATTGACATGCTAATTCCCATTCTCTCCAAGTATTTTTGTTGCTGCCTGCATTGTAGTGTAATTATAGAAATGTAAGCCCTGTAGCATCCATATATTTAGCACAAGAAAACAATGCTGGAATTCCTCTGCCTGGGAGAGCTGACCAACAAAGTGGTCCAGCAGGGGACAAGAAGACACAATGGAAACAGGGAAGTGGCAGCAGCAATGGGCATTGAGCTCTTGTTTGTAGCAGCAAGTTGTGGGAAAAGGGATTGGAGTATTGCAGAAAATGCATGCAAATGTTGACTTTATTAGATAGAAGGAAATGGACATCAGCCAACGATTTTTTTTAAAGGGCCTGCAAATTTTTAAAAATTAAACTTTGAGGTACATAAAGGAAATATGGCCTTTTAGATTCCATCCAAGTGTTTCTGTAGTGTAGCAGTCTGCTAAATCTCTATTGTCAGGGTTTTGGTATTTTTTTTTTTTTTCTTTACCCCTTTGTAATTCAGGAGAAAGCAACAGATTAACTTTTATTGATGGCCCCACCAGTTGCTATACTTGTCTTCCCTTTTGTTTCCTATGCCATTCGGCTTGGATGATGGGAACAAACATGCCTAATACTTCCAGGTTTTGGGAGCATGTGACTTAACCCCCTTCCTGTCATGTGACAAGTTGGTGCTTGGCGCTTACACAAGTTATCCTCTCTCTACTCCCATCGATTGAAGAGAAACACAGGGTAGCAAAAAATAAATATGTGCAGCTGTTTGGGCTCCCATTAAAGGTGACTTGTTGCTTTGCCCTGCATGAGCATATGATCACTTTAACAGAAAGGCATGATGACGCAATATATATTTACTGGTGGTTAGGCTTGCTTATTTTTATCTGGGGGAACCAAACCTATTTATTCAGCAGTTGGTCAACCAACAACTCTGCCAGAACAGTGACCCTCTCTTTTGCCCAAGACATATATAGACATTTGGGTGATATTGAGACTTAACTGTTGCAAATGCTTAAAGAAGATGTCCAGCCAAAGCTTGCTTGGCTGTACTTCTCCCGTGGATCACAGGAGTGTAGTTCGTACTGCACTTCTGTGACCCGTTTTCAGCAGAGAGCGGACTTTAGCACTAGGACTAAAGTTCGCTCTCTGCTGATATTACGGATTTCAGTTCAGGCACCACGTCATCGCAACAAAGTCTGGATCCGCCAGGTGCCTGGACTGACACCCAGCTCAGCCTCTCAGCAAGCCGCTGATAGACTGAGCCGGACGCTCCACCACAGCTCAGCGCTCCAGTGAGCAAGGAGGGGGAAGAGCAGAGAGCTGTGGCTGATAGTCGGCAGCTCTCTGCTCATGGAGCTCTGAAAACCGAGCGATCAGAGGTGTTCATTTGCTCGGTTCTCAGTGTAGAGGCATCGGGGGACAGATGCAGCATCGGGTCGATGCTGCATCCGCCTAGGTAAGCATGATCCAGAAGAAAAAAATTATTTACTTCTCTTTTAAAGCAGAATAGAAAAACTAGAAAGGGGAACTAGGACTTTCAGGTACCAGATAACTTGGTATGTAAACAAAATGTGTGATATAAAAGAGATTCCAATACTTTTTATTAAGAAGACCGTAAAAAGCCCAAAAGAGCTGAAAAAATAGCAATCATGGACATACTTTTTTTTATAAAAACATGTAGAAATGGTATTATATGCTGTATGTACAATATTGGAACCATATATGCTTGTCTACATCAATGGCATAAAGGAACTCTGACGCGTTTCAACGTTTAAGTCTTCGTCAGGGTGTTATCCACAGGTTCTCTGAGATCATTTCTGCAATACATACATATATCAGCATGTCTCATAGTACAATATTAAAAAAACAAAAAATTATTTGCAAAGACACATGGTTATGTAGAAATATACTGCAACTGAGCACTGCAAACCAAAATTGTTATATCATTTTATTTTTAATATTCAAAGCAAACTCACCGATCCATGTCTCCATGCTTTATTTTCCTTAGAACCCACTTTGAAAAACACCCCCTAGCATTTCTGGCTGTGTACATCTTAATAAAGGTCAGATGATTCATGTAGCACTTACTTCCTGGAATCCATCTGCCCTTAGCTCTGGCATGCATGCCGGGGGTTGTGCTTAGCTCAGAAAACCCTTCCTCCCCTACTGAAGACTCCTGGAATGTATGACATCATTGGCCTAGTCCTGGAAAACAGGAAGTTACTGAAAAAGTGTAAGAAAAAAAAAGTTTAAAACAAGTAAATATGATATACTTTCCTATCTATTTACTAATACTAGCAACATAAAGATTAAAAATAGCCAATGTTGATTGAAAGAGTGAGTTCCACTTTAAGATCTTTCCTGCATTGTCTCACTGTCTTTCCTGTCAGTCCCCCCAATGATCTGTGTATTGGCACAGACCTTGTGATCAGTGCCGCTTCACTATTACATTATTGGACATTGAAGGCATGAAGCGTTACCATTATTATTAGTTTACTGTCCTCCAGACTTTAGGGGGCTGGACTGTGGTCATTGGGAGTAGAAATTGTCCTGGCATCATTGGGAGTAAGCAATGCATCTTTGGTATTAGGGGGAGGAATAGTGCCCTATGGCTGGTGTCAGTGGGAGGAATAATGCCCCATTATTAGTGTCAGTGGGAGGATTAATGCCCCATTATTAGTGTCAGTGGGAGGAATAGTGCACCATAATTGGTGTCTGTGGGAGGAATGGTGTCCCATTGTTGTCAGTGGGGTCGATAGTGCCCCATCTTTGGTGTCCGTTTGAGGAATAGTGACCCATCCTTGGCATCAATGGGAGAAATGGAGTCCCTTAGTTGATGTCAGTAGTAGGAATATTGCACCATTGTTGGTGTCAGTGGGAGGAATATTGTGCCATTGTTGGTGTCAGTGGGAGGAATATTGTGCTATTGTTGGTGTAAGTGGGAGAAATAGTGTTTTGTATCAGTGGAAGGAAAAGTGCCCCAAGGGCTGGATAAAGGCAAGCAAGAGACACTGCCCTATCACATGCAAGGACAAAAAAATGACTTGCACATGATTGGATGATGGAAGTCCCCTACTAAGCTCTGGACAAATGCCCTTGCAGAGTACAACTGCACTTGCAAAGTGCACACTCTGTTTGCTTTAGAAAATCAACCCCAATGTTGACTATATGATTGTAGTTTGTTTGGTCACTGATCTGGAACAAGTATGCATGTCACAAGTTCTACCTTTTTGGGTTTTAGCAGTCCATAAAGCCAGAGCCTCAGCCAGGCAATGAGCATTTTCAGACAGTGTTGAACAATTTCAATCATAAACGTGTTCCAGGTCAGTACCTGAGAAACTTGTGAAGCCTTTGGATCAAGAGAACAGCCAGTAGATGTTAACAAAATAAAGTGTAAGTATTTTCTAAGTTCCAGTTTCTTTTAAGCTACAAGGAGAGATAATCAAATATAATGCAGCAAATATGTTACAGATAAGGATTATTACAAAAGATCATTACAAAATATTTGCTACAGTTCATACATCATACACACATGACAATATTCATATTATGTTAGGATGTTCCTTATAGCTCCACCGTAACATTTTTTGTCTTTTAATATTTGTGAAAAAAAGCTTTTATTAAATATCTGGTTAGTGTATATATATATTATTGGAACCACAATTCCTTAATTTTTGAAACATAAAGGAGAGCTGAGAGGGGTTAGAGTCTCTTCTGGGTTTTTATTGCTGTGCATATCCCCTTTGGAGAGACTGCTCATCACTTCTAATCAAGACGGAATATGAGGGGTGCATGTCTCCTAAGGGGACACAGACAAAAACACAAGTTTAGTAAAGCGTGGAAGGCTTAAGACTTCTGCTAATCTTTTTATTGCTGTCCATGCCTTCCTGTTGAGTGACAGCTCACCCCTCAATTTTTTGTTTTCACATGGACAGGAAGTGGGGTAACTTATTCTCAACGTGGTCACTGATGAGCTAAAAACCTGAACAAAAATTGTATCTATTCCCCACTATCACAATCTGTTGAAGTTAGGGTTTAAGCTTGGAGTTGGTGCCCATTCACTCTAGGAAATGCATGTGAATGCTGTGTGATCCCTTTGTGATTCACATGAAGTTATGTGCAGTGCGATTTCACCCTATTCATTTTGAATGGACTGAAATTGCACGCACTACTTTAGGTGCACAGCAACCGGATTGCATGGTACTTTTGTACCATTCGATCCAGTGTGGGCAAACGCACTGCGTTGGCAAAATCGTTCATTTTACACTAACCCCTGCAGCAGGTCGCGAGGGCAGTGCAATTGGAATGCGGTGCAAGAAGCTGCACAAGAACGCGGCTTTCCCGCACTGCACTCTATTGTGAATGGGCCCTTAAAAGGCACACATACTTACCTTAGTTCCAAAGGTCAGATGCCCGCGAGGTGGTCTTTCGCTGTCATCTTCATCTGGATTCTTTCAGGTTCTGGTATTTGGCCATTTTGAATGGCCAGTATGGGATAACATCACTCGCATGCATGTGTAGGAGTGCCATAATCCCACCACTGGCAGTGTCCCGGAATGTAAGTTAGGCTGTGCATGCGCAGTTTAGTGTACATTCTGCAGAGGATTGCCAATAAGCAGGTAAGTGTACTTTATGGCAGAGGAAACACTGTACATCTCTTCTGCAATATAAAGCCTGCATATTGACTAGGGCTGCAACTAACAATTATTTTCGTAATCGATTAGTTGGCCGATTGTGTCGATCAATTGGTTAATAACCTTAGAAAAAAAAAAAGTGGGTCAAATTGACGTTCATTTTCAACTACAGTGACGGGAAAATTTGGAAATGGAAAATTTCTCGGTCAAAGTAATTTTCAGACAGTGTATGTGGTTTTTGTTCAGAAATGAAGTGAAAATTTCAAACAAAATTCTTTCATTCAGCAAATGTACAAAGATTTTTCATCTGAATATTCTCACCTGAAAATTGATCTGTGTGGCCAGCATAAGGCTCGGTACACACCTATGCAGTTTTTGCTTTTGATCTGTTTCTGCAGTGCTTTTTGCTGTGCGTTTTGTTTTTTGCGCACATGATTTTACTGCAATTTGTGTTTTTTTTTTGTTTTTTGGGCAGATTAAAAAACACAGATTGCTGCAAAAACGCATTACATTCTTTTCTGCAGCTTCTCCATTGAAGTATATTGAACCAAAAAAGGACCGTTTTGAGTTAAAAGTCCCTGACCCTTTCCAAATACGCAGCGGCTGAAAAAAAGCACAGATCTGAACGTGTCCCATATGAAACCATGTAAATGAACTGTAGTGCGTTTTTGCAAAAAGCACCAATAAACATATAGATGTGAACCAGGCCTAAGATGTTTCATAACATAATGGGGTTAAAAAGACTAAAATTAGCCCAAAAGTTGTACAAAAAAGCAGATAATTACTGGAAGGGGTTAATTTTTTTTTTTTACTGTAGAACAGTGAAAGTAATATTTACAGTAGTGATTATATTTTAATACTATAAAGGGCTAATTTTAGTTTTTTGTTTTAAAACCCATTATGTTACTGGCCAATTAATCGTTTATGAAAATAGTAATTGATTAATTTCATAATTAAGTGACGATTAATCGATTAGTTGTTTCAGCCCTAATATTGACAGTTTTGGGTTTTTTTTCACACTTGGTTCCACTACTTTAAACTCCAAACTAGATATACCTTTGAAAGAACCCAGCAGCCAATGGCAACACGCACAATAGTTATGGCAGGTGCTTGGGTAGACTTAATCAGCAAGCCCCATTTCTGATAGGGCGCTTATACTACCCCTTATTAAATCACTTTGCCTACGTTTTCTATATATTGTGGTTGTTATATAGAAATGATTGCTACTTCATCCACTTATTTTTGTTTACTTCATTCCAGATTTCTACTGCTAAAAAAGTGTGAAATTTCCCCATTTTAAGTGTAAAATCTCTTCTGTGCCCTGCAGTCTAGATTACATCTGCTTGGTTTTCATTCTCTGTGAGATCAGATCAGGTTCTCGAAGTGTTGACAGCCAAAGCCTTGTCTTGTTTTTATGTGTGGAACGAACACACCTTAAAGTGGTTAACCCCCGTCACTAGCTGCCCTCCCCACTCAGACACCTTTCTGCCCCCCGCCCCGCTTGACTCCCAGAGCTGCTGGGAAAAAACTTGAGCTCAAGGTTAGGCTGTTGTGCAGCTTGGCGCAGGTTCAAGAACCGTGAGAACAGCCTAGGCCAGACACAATAACAAATACGTCAGCCGGGGGAAACGCTTCCTCCCGGGGCCTCTCGCGTTCCGAGAGCTCTTTGTGTACAGAAAGAGCGCCTCTCCGAGAGATGAGGAGCTGCACAGGCCGGCAGGAAGCCTACGGGTTGTCGGGTTATAGGGAGATGTGAAGCATGATTTGAAAAAAATATACAGATCTGTCTCAGACAAGCCAGACTTCCTCCCAATGCGCCATTGCCTTCTCTCTGCTCGCCTGCCTGTCGGTTTCATCTTATTTTCCGTTCAGTTATACTATTTTAGTACATAGCTCATTTTTTTTTTTCCTTTCTCTTTTTCATTTTTTTTTCTTTTTTTCTTTTTTTTTTCTCTTTTTCATTTTTTTTTTTTCTTTTTCATTTTTTTTTTCTCTTTTTCATGTTTTTTCTCTTTTTCATTTTTTTTTCTCTTTTTCATTTTTTTTCTTTTTTTTTTCTTTCTTTTTTTTCTTTTTCTTTCTTCCTTTTTTTTTTTTTCTTTTTCTTCTTTCTTTTTTCTTTTTCCTTTTCTTTTTTTCCACAAAGGTTAATTCAATCAGCTTATCAACGTGCATTATAAAAGTGCTTCTATGTATTGTTTCTAATTGATATATGCAAGGTGCAGTCATATTTGTGCATTACATATGCAGGCACGGCTTCCTGCTTAGCATTGTTGCACGGTGAGTGCTTTCTTTCTTTCTTTTTTTTTTTTCTACAGGCGTTTAAGGGTGTTTTTTTCTGCCAGAAAACTCTTCTCAAAAACACAAACACAGAAGGTTTTTTTTTCTCTGCCTTTAAATGCTGAGCTTAAAATATGCCTCTAAACGACCTAATGTGTATGGACACATAGGATTTGCTGCTCTCTCAGTTCACATCTATCCGTATTCTACAGAATAGTAGAAAACAGTTGACTTTCTACCTGGCTTTCTTTGGATCCTTGGAAGCAATTTTGCAGGGGTGCTGAATCTACTGCCTGATATACAAATGGCCCCTAGAGGGAGATTTTACCAGTCTGCAGATGGAGCCAAATCATAGTAATATGGGATAGCAAACGCATAAAAGTCTCATCAAAGAATATTACTAGGTGAACTTTATAATAACGCAAAATGTTAAATCATCAAACATATTACTGTCACACAAAAACATTCTGAAATTACTTATAATATATATAATGCCCCTTTTTATTGTGTGCTTTGAAGTAAGAACCTCAAAGGAATAGTCTACCCAAAAATGATATTTTAGTTGTTGGAACGTGTGGCCTTATCAGTCTTGCAGAACCCCTGCCATAATATCTGACCCTTGGCCACCTTGGCATTTTGGGTGCTCCTTCCCACCTTTGTGTGTTACAGCTTCTCCTTTTACATTCAACATAATTGCACCGTAGTGCAAGCAGGCACAGACTGCATGAACGTGGCAACTCTGCTCTGAATTCAGGAGCAGTGCACCATCACATTGCCACACTATCACAAGAAGTTGTCTTAGGTGAATTTCACTGGCAGGATCAACAAGTAATTTATGGTCTTTACAGGGGGACTAAGAGAAAACTGTAAGTGCAGATGCAATTTCAATTAAGTGCTACACATACACTATATTACCAAACGCACATGACTTTTAATGGCATCCCAGTCTTAGTAGGGTTCAATATTGAGTTGGCCCACCCTTTGCAGCTATAACAGCTTCAACTGTTCTTGGAAGGCTCTTGGCAGGCCAGTCAAGTTTCTTCACCCCAAAACTCGCTCATCCATGTATTTATGGACCTTGCTTTGTGCACTGGTGTGCAGTCATGTTGGAACAGGAAGGGGCCAGCTCCAAAATGTTCCCACAAATTGCGAGCATGAAATTGTCCAAAATGTCTTTGTATGCTGATGCCTTAGAGGCAGGTGTCCCAATACCATTGTGGATATAGTTTATTTTGTTTTAGACCTGGTTCACACTAGTGTGATTTGAGTTGCACAGAATCATGACAATGGAAATCACACTGCTTTCAATAGTGCACATTCATATAAATACAACACAGCACAGTGCATATTTGGAAAAGGCTTCTGTACTACTTTTGTGTGATTCTAGCGCAATTCGGGCTCTATAGAATATGCAAACCACATCCAAAATGCAACCAAGTCACACTTCATAATCGCAATTAAAATCCCATCAAAATTGGATTGCAGTGGTGTGAACCTAGCCCTAATGGAAGGTCATAGTTCATTTTGAATTTACTCCACTTCCTTACAACCCAATCAGTGGGCTATGAATGACCTTACTGGTTAGGTCCTTCTTGTGCACTTCAACTTCTGTAAACTTGCTAAGCACCTCCCACTCCAGCCCTAAGTGCCTGAAACATATTATGGCAAACTTATACTCCATTGGTTTATGCTGCTTGAATACCCATTCTGTTTGATTTGTGATTTTCAGGTGATTTTAGGACAGTAATGTGGATTTTAGATAATTACACTAGTACAAGTTAGAAGTAAATACTGTATAGCCTTTTATTTTTAGGATGGCGTTACTTGAATAAGCAGAGTTTTTTTTTTTTTTTTTTTTTATTGGAACTTGATAATGTGGTTGTCTTCTGTTTTCTGTAATATGTTAGAATTATGGTCCTAGTTATAGTCACTGAGCTTGTGCAGCAATATACCAGTACAGTTACCTTAGGGTCTCTAAGCTCTAATAATTCACTCCACCCTAAATTAAGTCTTCAGCAAAATGGATGCAGAATTCCAAACTATGTTCTGGGTCAGTGATTTGCTGAGCCCACCTCACCCAAGCCCCAGGCCTTTGGTAAGTAGAAGCATTGAGGCTGAGTTCACACCATTCCAATAGCAGAGATTTTGACCAACTTTCTATGGAGCCAGTTCACATATCTCCGCAGCCGATCTGGTGCGTTTTGCACAAAAACGCTGTGTGTCTTTGGTCTATTTCAGGTCTGAATTCAGCCCAAAATTTGGGCTGAAATCGCAACTGAAACGGTGAACCAGGACGCACCAGACCTCTGCTGTGAGCTGGATTCGGGGATGGTGTGAACCCCGCCTGAAGCGGCTGTAAGGCCAATGGGCTCTTACATTCTCCGATAACATGTTTCTGACAGTTTTTTCCACTGTACATTCGCAGTCTTCAACTACATTTGTTGCATGTGTTCAGTTTTTGACCATTTCCTGTAGCATGTCCACAGGCTCGGGCAATCTTGCCTAGCAATACATACTCTAAAAGTTAATTGAGGCCCTTTGATGACAGGGACTACACTTGAGACCCTGAGTATCCAGGAAGTTGACCACCACTGCACAAAATGATAAAGCACAGATCTTTGCATAAGCTTGCACCTTTAGAGACAAGTCAGCAAGGCATTTTTCTAGCATAACCTTTAATTCAAAATGCAATTTCTAGACTTTTACCTATTTAACTAAAGGCTGTATTAGTAAAAAAAAAAAAAAAATTGCGTTGTGTACAGTCAAAATGCTTTTGCAAAGTACTCTTAAAGAGCATTTGTGAGGATAGAAATATGGAAGCTGATGTTGCTGACTTGCTTTTAAAGTGTACCTGTATTAGACCAAAACAGGTTAAACCTGCGCTTGGTTGGGCTGGAAAAGTAAGCATCAT
Source organism: Lithobates pipiens (assembly GCF_037356315.1). Taxonomy (NCBI): domain Eukaryota; kingdom Metazoa; phylum Chordata; class Amphibia; order Anura; family Ranidae; genus Lithobates; species Lithobates pipiens. The sequence continues at coordinate 131,519,347 of NW_027507685.1, forward strand.
CCAGCATCTGACAATCCATACTCAATGTCTTCTGAGTTCTTCTGACTTGTCTCATAAGTCCCATGCACAGCACTGCATAAGGATTTCCCCATCATGTCCCACAATGCAGTGTGGGAATATATCAGTCACTTACTTAAACATTTGCATATTGGAAACAAGTAGAAATTTCCACCAGCACACACCTTGCTTGCATATTAATTTTAATTAAGACGTCTGTGAAAGCAGATGTTACCAACCAATGTTTGAAATTCACGCAGGGCCCCTTTCCCAATACTCTCTGATGTCAACATGTTATAATAAAGGACAGTACCATGCCTCTAACCCTCTACAGCACCCTAAACATGCTGGCATTGATGTATGTGGTGTGCAACTGGTACCATTTAGATAATCTTCATTGTAGGAAACATAGAAGCTCTCTATGATGATCCAGGAGCTCCTGTGGCATAGTGGAGGCATAAATAAGTTACTGAGCCGGATCTGCAGACACAAGATGGTGGCTAATATCCCAACCTAAGGTTTAGCTTGTGTTAAAGCAGTACATGTCCGTCAGGCTCCAGAATTGCCATACTCAACAAGATGCTGAGCCAGAAGCACGAAGCTGGAGAAACATTTTTTCACTTGACTTGCATATTTGTTCAAGGGCCTTGATTTAGTAGTTATCCAAGGATGAGGATAATATCACTGGAGTTTACAACCTTAAACACAAGTCACTAGTGGGATCTTCCATCTTTTTCGTTGTCTATTGGGCTTGTAGCAGCTGTTTGTAATAAGAGAAATCTAACTTGTGTTCTCCAGCGAGGGCCTGCAGCTGAATGCTGTGTCTGTGTCTCTGTGTATCAGCATGTGACGGGGTGTCCATGTTTGTACAAGAGAGTGTTTGTGGTTTTATGTGTGTGTGTGAGCGTGTGACAGTGTGTGTGTCCAAGTGAGAGATGGTGTCGCTGGCAGGAAGCTGGCCTTCACAGGCAGAGGAAACGACCAGCAAGCTCCCTTCTCCCTTCCCACAAGCTGAACCCAGGGCTATGGTGTTTACTGGTTACCTTCCGCCGGATACAAACATGATGAGGAGAGGCGTTAACGAGCGGAAGCCCCCCACCAGGAAACACGTGGCTTGGATGAGAGAAAAGGATATCCCCTGAATTCATTCTTTGGGGATTGAGGATGGGAGTCAAAGTGCAGGTATCCAACATGAATTACAATACAACCCTTTACTAATGTGCCTTCAGAGACTTCCAAGCTAATTAGTAAACTGCTAATGCAAATACTTTTGACTGTGGTGAAAACAAAGTCCTCTTAATCAGAGGTTTGTTAAATATATGGCAGGAGAATTCATCAGGTTGCATAGTTAATCCGATTGAAAGACACCAGTCCATCTAGTTCAACCAACAGAGAAAAAAAGAAACTTAACACACATAAATAGAAAACCTTCATATATACAATCCTGTACGCACAGTTCAGAGGAAGGCATGTATGTGTATATATATATATATATATATATATATATATATATATATATATATATATATATATATATATATATATATATATATATATATAGTATCTCACATCTTCTTAAATATTTTATTGTATCTTTTCATGTTCCAAAACTGGAGAAATGACACTTTGTTACAATGTAAATTGGTGAGTGCACACACTAGGCCAGCACACAGCCATTAATGTCTAAACCACTGGCAACAAAAGTGAGTACACCCCTAAGTGACAATATCCAAATTGGGCCCAAAGTGTCAATATTTTGTGTGTCCACCATTATTTTCCAGAACTGCCTTAACCCTCTTGGGCATGGAGTTCACCAGAGCTTTACAGGTTGCCACTGGAGTCCTCTTCCACTCCTCCGTGACGACATCACGGAGCTGGTGGATGTTAGAGACCTTGCACTCCTCTACCTTTCATTTGAGAATGCCCTACAGATGCTCAATAGGGTTTAGGTCTGGAGACATGCTTGGCCAGTCCATCACCTTTACCGTCAGCTTCTTTAGCAAAGCAGTGGTCGTCTTGAAGGTGTATTTTGGGTCGTTCATGTTGGAATACTGCTTCAGTATGTCACAATACATGTTGGCATTCATGGTTCCCTCAATGAACTGTAGCTCCCCAGTACCGGCAGAACTCGTACAGCCCCAAACCATAACACTCCCACAACCATGCTTGACTGTAGGCTAGACACACTTGGCTTTGTACTCCTCACCTGGTTGCCACCACACACGCTTGATACCATCTAAGCCAAATAAGTTTATCTTGATCTCATCTGACCACAGGACATGGTTACAATCATCCATATCCTTAGTCTGCTTATCTGCTTAATCTGAGCATGTGCATTCAATTCTTTTGGTTGACCATGGCGAGGCCTGTTCTGAGTGGAACCTGTCCTGTTAAACCGCTGTATGGTCTTGGCCACCATGCTGCAGCTCAGTTTCATGGTCTTGCCAATTTTCTTACAGCCTAGGCCATCTTCATGTGGAGCAACAATTCTTTTTTTCAGATCCTCAGAGTTCTTTGCCATGAGGTGCCATGTTGAAGTTGAACTTCCAGTGACTAGTATGAGAGAGTGAGAGCGATAACACCCGAGGGTACTTAGGGAACTCAGTCAAGTAATTGCCAGACCATTGTTCCTAATTTTTACTGACAGTCTGCCGACTGAAATGGTACCAACGGATTGGAGAAAAGCCAATGTAGCACCAATATTTAAAAAGGGCCCAAAATACATCCCTGACAATTACAGACCAGTTAGCCTAACATCAATAGTATGCAAGCTCTTGGAGGGGATGATAAGGGACTATATACAAGATTTTAGTAATAAAAATTGTATCATTGGCAGTAATTAGCATGGATCCATGAAGAATCATTCTTGCCAAACCAATCTATTAACCTTCTATGAGCAAGTGAGTTGCCATCTAGATAAAGGAAGGCCCGTAGACATGGTGTATCTAGACTTTGCACCAGTCCTCCATTGGCAAGGACCATTGGGTGAGTACATGGATTGAAAACTGTCTACAAGGGTGAGTTCAGAGAATGGTGGTACATGGGGAATACTTGGAATGGTCAGGGGTGGATAGTGGGGTCCCACAGAGTTCTGTACTTGGACTAATTCTATTTAAATTGTTCATAAATGACCTGGAGAATGGGGTAAACAGTTCAATCTCTGTATTTGCGGACGATACTAACCTAGGCAGGGCAATAACTTCTCCGGAGGATGTGGAAACCTTGCAAGAATATCTGAACAACTTATTGGGATGGGCAACTACATGGCAAATGAGGTTTATTGTGGAAAAATTTTAAATAATGCATTTGGGTGGCAAAATTATAAAGGCAATCTATACACTAGGGGGAGAACCACTGGGGGAATCTAGGATGGAAAAGGGCCTGGGGTCCTAGTAGATGATAGGCTCAGCAATGGGATGCAATGCCAATCTGCATTAAAAAAGGGATTAACTCCAGGGATCAAGAGATAATCCTCCCACTCTACAAGACTCTGGTCCGGCCGCACCTATAGTATGCTGTCCAGTTCTGGGCACCAGTCCTCAGGAAGGATGTACTGGAAATGGATAGAGTACAAAGAAGGGCAACAAAACTAATAAAAGGTCTGGAGGATATTCATTATGAAGAAAGGTTGCGAGCACTGAACTTGTTCTCTCTGGAGAAGAGATGCCTCGAGAGAGATCAGATTTCAATTTACAAATACCATACTGGTATGGTGACCCCACGATAGGGATAAACATTTTTGGGGAAGGGAGTTTAACAAGACACATGGCCACTCATTAAAATTAGAAGAAAAGAGGTTTAACCATAAACTCGAAGAGGGTTCTTTACTGTAGAAGTGGCCAGGATGTGGAATTCTCTTCCACAGGCGGTGGTCTCAGCGGGGAGCATCTCTTCGTTTCTGTCAGAAACCATGAATCGGACTGAGACAGAAGTACAATTAAATCACACTTGTTTATTAATAAAAATAAAAAGGTAAATAGAAAAAGCATAGTCAAGCACAGCCAGAGTCCAGTAACCAGATCAGGTAGTCAGCCAGGCCAGATGTCAGGGATACAAGTAGAGCAACAGCTGGCAGGATAAGGAGCCAGAAGGGATGTCAGCAAGCCAGTCTTTAAACAAACCGCAGGAGATGGTTTCTAGTGATGTGACCAAGGCAAAGACAGAGGTGAAGTGAGCTGGAAGGCTTTAAGTAGGCAGGTCAGACGAGCATGATCAGGAACAGCTGGTAACTGTGGAGAGAGAAGAGAGCTGGCAATTAGCCGACAGCTGAGCGGCCAGCCCAGAGAAGGAAGTGCTAAGCCAGCCCTGACAGTTTCAAAAAAATTATTAGATAAGCACCTGAACAACTGCAACATACAGGGATATACAATATAATACTGACATATAATCATACACAGGTTTGACTTGTGTCTTTTTTTCAATCTTGCCTACTATGTAACTATTTAACACCAAATTTAACATACCTGCTCTCCATTCACATGTGAGACCTTGTAACACTAACGAGACACATGATGCTGGAGAGTGAAAATGGCTACTTGGGCCCAATTTGGACATTTTCACTTAGGGGTGTATTCACTTTTGTTGCAAGCCATTTAGGCATTAATGGCTGTGTGTGTTATTTTGAGGGAACAGCAAATGTACGCTATTATACAAGCTGTACACTCACTACTTTACATTGTAGCAAAGTGTAATTTCTTCAGTGTTGTCACATTAAAATGTATAATAAAATATTTAGGAAAATGTGAGGGGTTTACTCACTTTTGTGAGATGCTATGTGTATATCTGTGTGTGTGTGTATATATATATATATATATATATATATATATATATATATATACAGTTGTGCTCATAAGGTTACATACCTGTCATGGTTATGCAATAGTTTGTCTGCTTACCTGTTCCCATGTGTTCATCTAGAGACCAGCCGACCCTCACCTGTCTGCTTTTGTATCCATCCTCTGGCATGGCTCCACCCTAGCTCCTATCAGAGAGCTCTATATTAACCTGTGCACTGCAGGCCAGCCTTGCTGATCAACCTTTGTGTGTTAGCTTCCTGTTTCCTGCCGTGTGCTCTTCTACTGTTTTCCGTTACCGACTTTGGCGTGTCCTTGACTACCCCTGTTTGCCTGTGATCCCGACCTTTTGGCGTGTCCCTGACTATTCTGGTCTGCTTGTGGCCCCGACCTTGGCTTTGTCCCTCACCATCCCTATCCTCCTGTTGCCTACTGTGGGTGTGAGCTGGGGGAACCTGGGGGTCGCGACCTGGAGCCAGTTGCAGCCAAGTCCATCCTCACCACTAGAGGCGCTAGTGAACACCTGCTGGCTCTTAGACTCGGCGCCCCAGAGAATCATACGCTATAACCCCAGTGGGATCTGTCCCCCGTCTGCAGCAGTCAGCCGTAGGGTCCACAACCTTGCGGTGCACTCCTGATCCCTACGGTGTGCATCTGTCACCTCACCTCAAGGTGACCTGACAATACCCTGGCAGAATTTATGATTTCTTGACCATTTTCAGAGAATATGAATAATAACACAAAAACATTTTTCACTCATGGTTAGTGTTATCAATCAACTGTGTTTACTCTTTGTAAATCCTAATGACAACTGAAACTACCCAAATGACCCTCGTCAAAAGTTTACATACTCTGGTGATTTTGTCCTAATAAAATGCACACAAGTTGACACAAAGGGGTTTGAATGGCTATTAAAGGTAACCATCCTCACCTGTGATCTGTGTGTGTGTGTGTGTGTGTGTGTGTGTGTGTATAAAAGTTTGAAAATGAGTTTGTGGACTCCTCACAGACCCTTGCATCTTTCATCCAGTGCTGCACTGACGTTTCTGGATTATGGATATATATATATATATATATATATATATATATATATATATATATATATATATTTTAGTATCCAGTTATATTTTGTGCATTTAGAAAGGAATCCAGGCTTTTTAAAAAAAAAAAAATCTACTGAGCAGGTCTTGAGGGAGTCTATAGCACATTTGTACGGCGCTTACTGTAAAGAAGCCTTTCCACATTTGGAGATTAAATCTCTTTCTTGATCATACATTACGGGACACAGGAGCTCATTACATAGTGGGTTATATAGGTCACCTCTGGTGATTGGACACTGGTTAACCCCAATTAAGGAGAATTCCTCCCCTATATAACCCCCTCCCATATGGGAGGCACCTCAGTTTTTTCGCCAGTGTCTATGGTGGTTGGTCACGTAAAACATGTGCTATGAAGAAAGCTCTGTGCAGGTCCCTGCGGGGGCCTAAGGGCTACAACAAACCGGATCCATATCTCGGGCCGAAATTTTGAATCCCAAGATGGTATGGTAACCGGGCCTCGTCATCTGAAGAAACAAAGTTTTGCCTCTAAGTCCTCTCCTATTGGAAGACTGGGCTCTGGGAAAACCAGACTTGGTGTACTGTTTACACATGTGGCACGAAAGTTTCTGGCAGAGTCTTTTACAAGGTCCAGGTAGGAGGTTCTTCTGAGAAAGAACCCCAAAAAAACCTGAAGGTTGGCACAACTCTGCCCGCCGTGATGGGTGAAGGCTGGAATCTGTCTGTTTTCAGCAATTCCTGCGGCGAGGACAGGTAAGGGAAGTTAATCCTATATATATTATGGATTTCTTCATTTGAGTAGAAGTATGTCTTACCTGGTTTCCACCACTAGAGGGAGTAAGAGCAGCCTGATGCATACTTACATGCCTTTCAGTACACACGCTCAGTGAAGCCTGGTTCTCCAGCTGTCTCACGTCTCCACTGCAATCCCTGCCACAATAGAGGTAATACAGGGGTCCCACACAGCTCCGATGGAGATTCCCTTTCCCCCCCCCCCCCTGGATTCCGCGGTCCTCGTGCACGCGCACCGAGCACGCTCCGGGGCTATTGGAGGAGGGGGGAGTGTGGTTGTGAGCCCTGCACGTCAGTGTGCACGGCGCGGTACTGCGCAGGCACCAGGCGGCAGATTTAAAAAGCCCAGAGCGTCAGGGGGCTGTAAGTGTGAGACACAGGAGCTGTGGGCAGTAAGCATCCCAAGGGATTGGATCCAGGCAAACTTTAGACACCTACTCAGCATCAGGTTGTGCAGTTTAAGCATATATATTTATTGTGAGACTTTTAGCACAACAGTGATTGCACTTTATACTAGTACCTCTGCTTTTTAGCTTAGGACTATGTCTCCTCATAAGAGGGTCTCAGGGGGAGGTAACAAGGGCACTGGTAAATCACCGCCTAGGTCCAGGGGTTCTAAAAATGCCTGTAAGTTACCATCCCCCCTGCAAGACTGGAGCCAGCCTCACAGGATGAGTCAGCGCCCCTGTCAGGTTTTGCAGCCTCTCCTAATGTTTCAGCCCCGGTATATGTCACTGAGGACTCCCTTAGGGATACATTGGAGGGTTTTGAAGGGAGAATAATTAATTTTATTTCTGCTTCCCTGAAAGATAGCAGGAAAGGGGGTAGATCCCCTCCCTCTGCTGAGATTCCTCTGTCAGATGACTCTTCTGACAATGAGGAGAGATCCCTATCTTGGGACAGGGATCTTGAGCAGTCGGAGGAATCAGAAGTAGAGGAGAGAGTCCCCTCCTCCCAGGCACTCAGAAAACAGGTGCAGTATTATACTGAGTTGGTGCGTACCACATTCAGAATGCCTGCTGCTGAAGTCGCTACGTCTTCTGTTTCTTCCCTGGGAGTCAGGAAAGTCCCACAGACTGCATTTTCCTTTCCAATTCATCCCTTAATGGATAAATTGTTGTATGAGGATTGGGGACATCCCCATAAACTGTTTGCTCCTCCTAAAAGGTTTTCTATGCATTATCCTCTGGAGGAAAGTTTCACCAAGAAATGGGGGGGTCCCATCTGTCGATGCGGCTGTTTCTTGCGTGAATAAAAACCTGACCTGTCCATTGGATAATGCTCAGGTATTTAAAGACCCAACTGATAAGAAGCTGGAAACATTATTAAAAGCCTCCTTTTCCATGACTGGCGCTGTAGTGCAACCTACAGTCGCAGTCGTGGGGTTGTGTCAGTTCCTCAAGGAACAGGTTAAGCAGACGCTTGGCCTCTTTCCCAGTGAGGAGGTGGAGAATTATGCAGAAATACCTCAAATTCTGTGTTTCATGATTGATGCGATTTTGGATTCTGTCCAACAAGCATCTCGTTTGTCTCTCCTGTTGGTATACATGCGAAGGGCCCTATGGCTAAAGAATTGGGCAGCTGAGGTGTCATGCAAGAGGCATTTGATTGGGTTCCCGTTTAAAGGGGAACGTTTGTTTGGAGAAGAATTAGACAAATTCGTCCAAAAAATTTCAGGGGGTAAATCTACTCTCCTTCCAGTCAAAAGGAGCAAACGTCCATCATTTAGGCATTCTCTCTCTCCGGGAGCATCAAGCTCTAATCAGTGGCGACGGCCTTCTCAACCCTCCTCTACAGGAAAGGCTCAGGGCCAGGCCCAGGGGCAGAAAAAGACTTGGGGGCGAAAGCCTGCCAAACAGAGCCCAAAAGCTTCCTTGTGAAGGGGCGCTCCCGCTCGGCCGAGTGGGGGGAAGGCTCCTGCAGTTTGCAGAAGCCTGGCGGGACGAGATCCGGGACAAGTGGGTGATCTCTTCGGTATCTCTGGGCTACAAGCTAGAGTTTCAGGAGATTCCACCTTCTCACTTTCTAAGGTCAAGGATCCCCAGGGATCCAGTAAAGCAAAAACCGCTGTTTCTGGCCTTAGATCACTTGCTATCCCAGGGAGTGATAGTAGTAGTGGACCCAAAAGAACAGGGTTCAGGGTTTTACTCGAATCTCTTCACCATTCCGAAGCCAAATGGAAGTGTCAGACCTATCCTGGATCTGAACCGGTTTTTACGCATCCGGTCCTTCCGAATGCAGTCAATTCGCACTGTGGTCTCCTCCCTGCAAGGGGGAGAGTTTATGGCATCAATAGACATCAAGGATGCATATCTCCATGTGCCAATTTTTGCCGCACACCAAAAGTATCTAACGTTCGCGGTAGAGCGGTGCCATTTTCAATTTGTGGCCTTGCCGTTCAGGCTTGCTACGGCCCCTCGAGTCTTCACAAAGATTCTGGACCCTCTCTTGGCAAACCTAAGAGCTCAGGGTATAGCAGTCATGGCTTATCTAGACGATTTGCTTCTCATGGAGAAAACGGTAGCGTTCCTGAACCACAGTGTTACCAGAATGCTAGAATACCTGGAACGCCTAGGTTGGATTATAAACCTAGAAAAGTCATACCTACAGCCTGCTACCAGGTTGGAATACCTGGATATGCTTATCGACACCGCTCAGGGCAAGGTGTTTCTTCCCAGGCCAAAAGTCTTGGCCATTGGGGATCTGGTGCGCCTAATTCTGGGCAGGAGATCTTCCCCCATTCGGTTGTGCATGAGACTGTTAGGGAAAATGGTCGCCTCCTTCAAGGCCGTTCCATTCGCCCAGTTCCACTCAAGGCCTCTGCAAAGATGCATCCTTGCGGTTTGGAACAGGAAGCCCCAATCCTTGGATCATCCTATGCGTCTATCCCCAGGGACACGCAAGAGTCTCGTCTGGTGGTTACAAACCGAGAATTTGCTGAAAGGCAAAACTTTTCTTCCTCTTCCATGGAAGATTATCACAACAGATGCCAGCCTGACAGCCTGGGGAGCTGTGTTGGAGGAGACGTGCTCGCAGGGGAAATGGTCTGCGATCGAGAAGCTATTGCCCATAAATGTCTTGGAGATCCGGGCAGTTTATATGGCTCTCATAAAGTGGTCTTACAGACTACGGGGTCTCCCTGTTCAGGTTCAGTCCGACAATGCCACAGCAGTGGCCTATATCAATCACCAGGGCGGTACCAGGAGTCTGGTTGCACAAAAAGAGGTGAATCGCATACTTGTCTGGGCAGAAAAGCATGTTCTATGCCTTTCTGCAGTCTTCATTCCAGGAGTGGAAAATTGGCAGGCGGATTTTCTGAGCCGCCAGCAGTTGTGCCCAGAAGAATGGGCTCTGCACCCCGACGTGTTTCAGAACATATGTCGCAGGTGGGGTACTCCAGACGTAGATCTGTTTGCGTCCAGGTTCAACAGAAAACTGGACAAATTTGTGTCAAGGACAAGAGATGTTCTTGCTCAGGGGTCGGATGCTCTGACAGTTCCCTGGGATCAGTACAATCTGATTTATGCCTTCCACCCGTGCCCGCTTCTGTCGCAGTTCCTGGGAAGAGTCAAGAGGGAGACAAAATCGGTTCTTTTGGTAGCCCCGGCTTGGCCCTGGCGACCGTGGTAAGCAGAGATCATGAAGTTGGCAGTAGGCAGGCCGTGGATCCTCCCTCTCCGGCCAGATCTGCTCTCACAGGGTCCAATTTACCATCCTGCTTTACACAGTCTGAATTTGACGGTTTGGCTGCTGAGACCCACATTCTGAGACCGTGGCCTTTCGGGGCCAGTCCTTTCTACTCTGGTCAATGCCAGAAAGCCGGCCTCCAGGCTTATTTACTACAAAATCTGGAAGGCATATGTTTCCTGGTGTGAATTTGGGGAATGGCATCCTAGAAAGTATGTCATTAGCAGGATCTTAGCCTTCCTCCAGTCAGGCCTATAAATGAATTTGGCCATAAGCACTATCAAGGTGCAGATTTCGGCCTTGTCAGTGCATCGCATTCCCTGGTGCGGGCTTTCATCCAGGGGGCTATGCGGATAAGGCCGCCAGTCAAACCTCCAGTATGCCCATGGGATCTGAATTTGGTTCTCTCGGCTTTGTAGGGGCAACTATTTGAACCTTTGCATCTGGCTTCATTAGTTCTTCTGACTAAAAAATTGGTTTTCTTGGTAGCCATATCCACGGCTAGAAGAGTGTCAGAACTAGCAGCTCTCTCCAGCAAAGAGCCGTATCTAATTATTCATAAGGACTGGGTGGTCATCCGTCCCAACAGGTCCTTTCTACCTAAGGTAGTTTTGGGATTCCATTTGAATCAAGATGTAATCCTACCATCCTTTTTTCCGGACCCACAGTTTGCAGAAGAAGAATCTTTGCACACTTTGGATGTGGTTAGGGCAATCAGTATATATCTTCAAGCAACTGCTCAGATAAGGAAAACTGATTGATTGCTTATTTATTTTGCCGGAAGGGCCAGGCCGCGTCAAAATCCACTCTCTCAAGGTGGATTAGACATATTATTTCTCAGGCCTATAGTGTTAAAGGGAAATCCCTCCTTTTCAAGTGAAAGTGCACTCTACTAGGGCTGTAAGTGCTTCTTGGGCAGTGCATCACCAGGCCTCCCTGGCTCAGATCTGTAAGGCTGCAACTTGGTCATCAGTCCACACATTCGCCAGATTCTATCAGGTGGATGTCAGAGAGCAAGAGGATATCGCCTTTGGGCGCAGTGTACTGCAGGCTGCAGTTTAGGTCCTCCGGTCCCTGGCGGTCTATAATTCTGATCTGTGTCTCCCTCCCCTCAATCTGAGCATTGCTTTGGGACATCCCACTATGTAATGAGCTCCTGTGTCCCGTGATTTTTATATACAGCTTACCTGTAAAATCCTTTTCTTGAGAGTACATCACAGGACACAGGGCTCTTGGGTTTTACGTGGTTTCTTATTGCTTTGCTACAAAACTGAGGTGCCTCCCATATGGGAGGGGTTATATAGGGGAGGATTTCTCCTTAATTGGGGTTAACCAGTGTCCAATCACCAGAGGTGCCTATATAACCCACTATTTAATGAGCTCCTGTGTCCTGTGATGTACTCTCAAGAAAAGGATTTTACAGGTAAGCTGTATATAAAAATCCTATTTTTCCTCCAGGTGTAATGCGTGCCCCCCGTCCTCTGTGATGACCTTTAAAGTGAATAACTCAACACCAAGTTCGCTATGTGGACCACTTACGTATTTATACATGTTGATCATATCCCCTTTTAATCTCCTCTTCTCAAGAGAGAATATATTTGGTTCAGCTAATCTTTCCTTATAGCTGATCTCCACTGTGCCCCTTATCAGTTTGGTTGCCCTTCTCTGCACTTTCTCCAGTCCCCCGATATCCTTTTTGTGAACTGGTGCCCGAAACTGAACTGCATATTCCAGATGAGGTCTTACTAATGATTTGTACAGGGACAAGATATCTCTCTCTTTGCAGTCCATACCTCTGAAAACCGCAGCTTGGCATTGCATGATATTTTTAAGCTTATGATCTATCAGAACACCAAGATACTTCTCCACCACTGACTCCCCCAGCTGTTCTCCTCCTTGTATGTATGATGCTTTACATGTGGTACATTAGAAACAAACTGCAGAATTTAGTTGAATGACTTATTTGCCATGTAACCTCCCTCTCTGAGAACCACAATGGGTAGAGACCATAATTCGAGAAGCAGGGTCCATAGGCAGTTGGGAAGTGGGGGTGCAAGCTCAAACAAGGGTAAACTTAAAGGGGTTGTAAACCCTCATGATTTTTTTTGTTTTCTTTTTTTTAATAACAAACCTATCATACTTGCCTCTATTGTGCAGTTCGTTTTGCACAGTGTAGCCCCAATCATCGTCGGCTCCTCCTCGCATCGGTAAAACCCCTAGGAGAAGCTCTCTCCCTGGGGCTTACCTTGCAGGCGTGCTCCCGAGTCCAGCATTTGCATCCATAGACACAGAATGCTGGACTCTGCCCCACCCCTCAGCACCTGCATCATTGGATTTGATTGACTGCAGTGGGAGCAATGGCTGTGTTTTTTCACCTTAATGAATAGGGTTCATTAACCACTTAACGACCGCCGCATGCCATTGTACGTCATCACAATGGCATGTACAGGCACAAGCACGTACATGTACGTGCTTGCCTTCCAGCGGGTGGGGGGTCCGATCGGACCCCCTCCCGCTGGATGCGGCGGTCCGGTTCGCTTCAGGAGCGATCCGGATTGAGGGGATGGCCATCCCCTCTCGATCGCTCCTGGCGAATGAGAAGCTTCCTCCCACTGTGTATTGTATACACAGGCAGGGAGGAAGTGATGTCATTCTCCTCGGGGCGGTCTTATTGACCGGACTACGAGGAGAGGACACAGTAAGTCTGCACCAAACACTACACTGACACTAACTAACACACAGGCCCAACAACCCCCCCCCGATCGCCAGTGTCACTAAGCGATCATTTTTCTGATCGCTGCATTAGTGTCGCTAGTGTCGCTAGGTATTTTTTTAGGTTCACCGCAAGGTTTTTATAGCGCTAGGTACCCCGATATACTACCCAATAATAGTTTTAACCCCCTGATTGTCCCTAGTTAACCCTTTCACCAGCGATCACCGTATAAGTGTCACTGGTGACGCTGGTTAGCCAGTTATTTATTTACTTTCTCCGTCAGGTTTTTATATAGCGCCAGGGACCCCCATATACTACCTAATAAAAATTTGACCCCCCTGATTGCCCCTAGTTAACCCTTTCACCAGTGATCACCGTATAAGTGTTACGGGTGACTCTGGTTAGTTAGTTTGCTTTTTATAGCATCAGGGCACCCACCATTTATTACCCAATAAAGGTTTAACCCCCTGATCACCCGGCGGGTGATATCAATTAGGTTTTAGGGTCAGGGTCTGAGTCGCCCCAGGCAGCGCTAGGCTAGTGCCAGTACCGCTAACACCCACGCGCAAAGCATAAACCTCCCATAGTGGTATAGAATCTGAACAGATCAATATCTGATCTGATCAGATCTATACTAGCGTCCCCAGCAGTTTAGGGTTCCAAAAAAACGCATTGTTAGCGGGATCAGCCCAGATACCTGCTAGCACCTGCGTTTTTCCCCTCCACCCAGCCCACCCAAGTGCAGTATCGATCGATCGCTGTCACTTACTAAACACATAACTGCAGCGTTCGCAGAGTCAGGCCTGATCCCTGCGATCGCTAACAGTTTTTTTGGTAGTGTTTTATATTTAAATCCGGAAGGCAGAGCTTGGTTTTCAGGGTCCCGTACGTGGCTAGGCTCCCTAAAAGTCCCCCAGATGTGGTATCCCTGTACTCGGGAGAAGCAGCAGAATTTATTTTGGGGTGTAATTTGACTTATGCCCATAGCATGTGTGAGCAATATATCATTTAGTGACAACTTTGTGCAAAAAAAAAAAAAATTGTAATATTCCTGCAACTTGTGGCAAAATATAAAATATTTCATGGACTCAACATGCCTCTTAGTAAATAGCTTGGGGTGTCTACTTTCCAAAATGGGGTAATTTGGGGGGGGGGTTTTGTGTTATTTTGGCATTTTATGGCCTTTGAAACTGTGATAGGTAGTGAGGAGTGAAATCAAAAATTTGCACCCTAAAGGCCCGTACACACGGTCGGACTTTTTGACAACAAACATGCAAATTAGCTGTTTTGGAGCAACATCCGACTGTGTGTACGCTCCATCGGACAAACTTTTTCCGTTTTCATCGGACTTTTGTTGGCTGTGCGAACGGACAAACTTTCTGGCAACAAAAGTCCAATGGAGCAAAGTCCGACCGTGTGTATGCAAAAGCATCGGACTTTTGTACAAGGTACAAACACGCATGCTCAGCACCAATGCAAACGATCGAACTACAATACAGAAGTTGACCAAAGGTGGCGCTGGAGTCATTGAACGTCCTCTTTTGAAGCGGCGTCAGTACGTTGTGACGTCATTACGTTCGTGTTTGTTGTCAAAAAGTCAGACCGTGTGTATGCAATAAGAACTTGTGGACCACGCCCTTTGTACAAAAGTCCACGGGAAAGTTTGTACAAAGTCCGACCGTGTGTATGAGGCTTTAGAAATCCTGAAGGCAGTGATTGGATTTCGGGGTGCCGTACGCGGCTAGACTCCCAAAAAGTCCCACATATGTGGTATCCCCATACTCAGGAGAAGCAGCAGAATATATTTTGGGGTGCAATTCCACATATAACTATGGCATGTGTGAGCAATATATCATTTAGTGACAACTTTTTGTAAACTTATTTTTTTTTGTGTCATTATTCAATCACTTGGGACAAAAAAAAAATATTCAGTGGGCTCAACATGCCCCTCAGCAATTTCCTTGGGGTGTCTACTTTCCAAAATGGCGTCATTTGGGGGGGTTTGTACTGCCCTGTCATTTTAGCACCTCAAGAAATGAGGCAGTCATAAATTAAAAGCTGTGTAAATTCCAAAAAATGTACTCTAGTTTGTAGACGCTATAACTTTTGCGCAAACCAATAAATATATGCTTATTGACATTTTTTTTTACTAAAGACATGTGGCTGAATAAATTTTGCCCTAATTGTATGACTAAAATTGAGTTTATTCGATTTTTCTTATAACAAAAAGTAGAAAATATATTTTTTTCTCAAAATTTTCGATCTTTTTCCATTTATATCGCAAAAAATAAAAATCGCAGAGGCAATCAAATACCATCAAAAGAAAGCTCTATTTGTGGGAAGAAAAGGACGCAACTTTTGTTTGGGTACAACATTGCATGACCGCGCAATTACCAGTTAAAGCAGTGCAGTGCAAAATTGTAAAAAGACCTCTGGTCCTTAGGCTGAAAATTGGTCCGGGGCTATAGTGGTTAAGGGGAAAAAACAGGAAAAATGGCAGCTTCTCCCATGTCACAATCTGCTCATGGACCAGAAGCATCTAGAGCGCATCAAAAGAAACAATTGACCTATCCACCTATACATTTCCGATTCAGGTAAAGTAACAGAATCACTCGTTAGGTCCTCCCCATCTCTGATACTAACTTCCAAGCTCTCCACCTTTAACTAAACCTGGTCAACAATTGCGTGCAACTCTCCCCCCTTAGTTCCGTGATGCAGCACTAGGTGCCTGAATAGCCAATTGCCAGGCCTGAGAGGGGTCAGGTGGCGATGGGCCCTTATCCCTGTGTAAGCTCCAAATTGACCTTTTAGCGGGTGAATTGGGTGGTAGGGGACCTGGTGCAAAGTATCAATAAGGGACAGGGGGCCATTAAATTAACTGTTACTTTGCAGTTAATGGACAAACTTAATTTTAACGGTATTGAATTGGATACGCATCATTGTTTTTTAAAATGCATTCCATATTGCTTTATAAGAATACATGTCCACAAGCATTAGAAGATATTACAGCATTGATTTGGCCCTCTGTGTGTATACATATCATATATGTCATATATACATAAATATATGCCTAACATTGTCACAGACTTCCCTTTCTCACACGGTCTTGTGTGGGAAACCAAAATTTTGGGATATTCCCTGGTTTTGTTTCATGTGGTTCCCTGCCTGCAGGGGGAGGTGGAATCCTGCACGTTGGGGTGGGGTGGGGTGAGTCGAGGGGAAGGGTGACTCACATCCCAGGTGTCTGTGATCCGGTATTCCTCATCTTGTGGGCACATGTCTATACTGATGGGTACAGACTGGAGTTTGAACCAGAAGCTCCGAGTTTCTGCAAGAGATGCTAGCTGGAATCATTCTGCTGCTATTTGTAGCAACAATGAAGATTACTCTACCTCTTGAGAACACTTTAAAGAGAACCTGCCACCAATGCAGAAACCCATTTCACTGACCCCCAATGCCTGCAGTAGTGTGTAAAACATACTCTTAATCACTGTTATTTCAGCCTGCTTTTGCCTCACTTAAACCCCCCACCCAAAACACCTGACCGGAGATACGGCACTGTACATGTCACATCAGTCCCCCACTTTGTGTTGCTAACATGGATCTGTGTCGTAACGGCAGAAGAGCCATTACAAAATGTTGCACTGTGCGGTACTTATAATATGCATTTATACAAAGAAACAAAGTCAAAATACCAACTAAATGCTCCTGATCTGCTAATAGAATTAAAACTTCCACGGTGAAGCGAAACCAGCCCATAAATATCTGTATTGTGCTGTATGTAGGGGGAGGAGAGAATGTTTAAAACATAAGTGTACGAAAATGTTCTGAAGTGGTAAGTTGAGCATTTATATAGTGTTGCATACTTAGCAATAGTCCAGTACATACAGCAGGTTAATTTGAATCTTGCTTGCAATGTTTGGCAGGTGTTGCAACTTGCAAAGCTTGTCAAACGCTGTACTGAAGTCAAGGGAAGTGCACCGCAAACACATTCTAAACGCTCATAAGGAAATTGGCACCCGTTTGTGGAGTTCTATGGCAAGGCTTTTACAGTGCCTTGAGAAAGTATTCTTACCCCGTGAAATTTTCCTCCAGGAATTCAGAAATCCCAGCTTTTTTTATTTTGTGAGGTGCCCTGTTCATAAGAGCAGTGGCCTCTGTGCCGTCTATTCCCCTGGCCACCGGTCTTGTACATTTTCCCCTGTGGCTCTCAGTAAAGTGAGTGGTGAGATGATTACACCACTTTCTACAGAGCTTGGACACAATGGTTTCAAACTCCTAGTGTATTCTGCCCATTGTACGGCATAGGCCAGGAGTCTGATGCATCCCATACACATGTTCATCCCATACGTACACAAGTCCCGCCTATTCAGAGTGTGGGTGGATCGAACCAAGAGTCTGAAACTATCTGGTCCACCCACTGAATCAAGAGCTTGCTTTACTGAGAACTACAGTCTGAATGGGTGGCAGTGTGGTTGGGACTGTGGGCTTGTATGGGATTAATATGTGTATGGGATGCATCAGACTTCTGGCCCGACTTTCAGGCCAGCTCACTGTACAGCATAGTTAGATGGACAAGCCAGGAGTCTGATTCATCCCATAAATGCCCACAGTCCTGCCCATGCTTCCACCCATTTAGACTCTAAATCCCAGGGCATGATGGGATTTATAGTCTCTTCAGAGATCCCTGCTGCTGGCGCTCAGGGATCGAGAAAATTCTGTGTAAAGAGATGATATCACAGATTTTTTCAATCTGTGAGTTTTGTACACTGCGTGCCATTTTAATCCAAATCACATTAGCAGTTTTGTTTAGCTAACACAGGGCTAATATGCAAATTTTCATCACTTTTCCAGAGTTCTTTAAATTATATTAAGTTATGTACTGTCTATTCCTTAATACACATCCAAGATTTGATTGTCCATGGAGAGATTTGTCTATGACATAGTTGCCTACAGTCCCGATTTGCCTGGGACATTCACGGAATTCAGACCCATGTCCCAGTCTGAGCCTGTCCCGGCAGAATCCTGGTAAATAGGCTGAGTCCCAGGCAGGGGCGGACTGGCCTGGGAGGTCTGATCCCCCATAAAAAAGCCGTACTGCTCTGCGATGTGAGCATGATTGGCTGGTTGGCAAAAAGGTGTCATCCCGGGCATAGCTGGGTGTACTGGGAGTCGGGACTGAGTGATCGAGGGAGGGATGTAAGAGAACTCTTCAGCTAGTTTCTGGGTGAGGAGGTAGCAGGTGGTAGGCTGCATCGCATTGCAGCAAATAGGTGCGCTGTCCATTGCTGCTGTGGCATGGAGCTGCTGTGGAAAGAAGCTGCAAGTGACTGAGGTGATGAAAAACACAATGGAACCCAGATCTCGCCCCCTCTCTCTCGCCCCCTCTCTCTCGCCCCCTCTCTCTCGCCCCCTCTCTCTCGCCCAATCTCTCTCGCCCAATCTCTCTCGCCCCCTCTCTCTCTCCCCCTCTCTCTTTCCCCCTCTCTCTTTCCCCCTCTCTCTTTCCCCCTCTCTCTTTCCCCCTCTCTCTTTCCCCCTCTCTCTTTCCCCCTCTCTCTCGCCCCCTCTCTCTCGCCCCCTCTCTCTCGCCCCCTCTCTCTCGCCCCCTCTCTCTCGCCCCCTCTCTCTCGCCCCCTCTCTCTCGCCCCCTCTCTCTCGCCCCCTCTCTCTCGCCCCCTCTCTCTTTGCCCCCTCTCTCTTTCCCCCTCTTCCCCCCCCCCTCTCTCTCTCCCCCCTCTCTTTTCCCCCTCCCCCCTCTCTCCCCCCTCCCCCCCTCTCTCTCTTCCCCCCCTCTCTCTCTTCCCCCTCTCTCTCTCTTCCCCCTCTCTCTCTCTTCCCCCTCTCTCTCTCTTCCCCCTCTCTCTCTCTTCCCCCTCTCTCTCTCTTCCCCCTCTCTCTCTTCCCCTCTCTCTTCCCCTCCCCTCTCTCTTCCCCTCCCCTCTCTCCTTCCCCCCCTCTCTCCTCCCCTCCCCTCCCCCCCTCCTCTCCCCCCCTCCTCTCCCCCCCTCCTCTCCCCCCCCTCCTCTCTCCCCCCCTTCCTCTCTCCCCCCCCTTCCTCTCTCCCCCCCTTCCTCTCTCCCCCCCTTCCTCTCTCCCCCCCTTCCTCTCTCTCCCCCCTCCCCGGATCCATGCTTTCATGTTGTTTATACCAAATTCTGACCCTACCACCTGAATGTTTCAGCTGAAAATGAGACTCCTCAGACCAGGCAACAGTTTACCAATCTTCTGTTGTCCAATTTTGGTGAGCCTGTTTGAATTGTATCTTCAGTTTCCTGTTCTTAGTTGACAGAAGTGGCACCCGGTGTTGTGTTCTGCTGCTGTAGCCCATCTGCTGCAAGTTTCAATGTGTTGTGCATTGAGAGATGGTATTCTGCATACCTTAGTTGTAACAAGTGGTTATTTGAGTTACTGTTGCTGTTCTATCATCTTGAATCAGTCTACCCATTCACCATTGACATCAACCAGGCATTTTCGTCCACAGAACTGCTGCTCACTGGATATTTTCTCTTCTTCTGACCATTCTCTGTAAACCCAAGAGATGGTTGTGTGTGAAAATTACAGTAGATCTGCAGTTTTTGAAATACTCAGAGCAGCCAGTCTGGCACCAACAACTATGCCATGAGCAAGACACTCTTCCCCATTCTGGTGCTCGCTTTTAACTTTAGCACTTTGAACTTTAAATGCTTTGAGTTGCTGCCATGCGATTGGCTGATTAGCAATTTGTATTACCGAGGAGATGAACAGGCATACCTAATAAAGTGACTGGTGAGTGTACATATCAAATGTGTGTAAAAAAAAAAAAAAAAAAAAAAAAAAAATCTGGTTGTTGAAGGCTACATAAAGCATGAGGATTCCAGTTACATCCGGTTTATAAAATGGCTCCTTTACAGGTTGGGAAAGACAGGTGCATTTTTAATGCTGAAGATTTGTCTGCTAAGGGGAAAATTCAGAGGAGAGCATGTTAATTAAAGTCCTTGAAGCTGCAAGCCAGCTTCCAGCCACGCAGCAGTCCCAAGCTGCTCCCCTCGCAGGACCCTCATAGCCGCAGGTAATGGATTAGCTGACGGCCCAATTCCCTGAATTCCTGATTGCATTCTCCAGTAGGGAGTGACCACTTGCTGTGTTGTATCTTTAGAGCTGCCGGGGTGTACCTGGCTGGCCTTGGTCCAGGAATGTACACCGGTTGGACAAGTTTACTTATCTGCTTAGCTGTCAGTCGCTTCTAGGAGATATGAGGCCTGCCGCGCTGTAGCCAGCGTGCAGCAGCGCAGCGTTATGCACAGTGTCATACATAGGTTTTTCCATCACCACAAGCAATGTTTGTCCCCTGCTGTGATCGAGCTACCCCTGGATTTCAGATTTTAGTGTTTTTACTCCCTGAGAGATTCACCTAAGCAGAGGGAGGACACTCTGGGCCGTATTTCTCATTAACGCCTAAAAGCTTCTGTCTTGCCCATATCAACCAGTTACATTTCATTCTCTCTATTGTGGATGGCAACTGTTTGTGGGACTCAATTTTAAAAGTACCGTATATACTCGAGTATAGGCCGACCCGAATATAAGCCGAGGCCCCCAATTTACCCCCAAAAAACTGGGAAACTTATTGACTCGTGTATAAGCCGAGGGTGAGACATGCCTGTCCATCCCTGTGTGTCCGTCCATCCCTGTGTGTCCGTCCATCCC
This sequence comes from Lithobates pipiens, assembly GCF_037356315.1. NCBI lineage: Eukaryota > Metazoa > Chordata > Amphibia > Anura > Ranidae > Lithobates > Lithobates pipiens. Next base: position 131,540,073 of record NW_027507685.1, read on the forward strand.
TGTGTGTGTGTCCGTCCATCCCTGTGTGTGTGTCCGTCCATCCCTGTGTGTGTGTCCGTCCATCCCTGTGTGTGTGTCCGTCCATCCCTGTGTGTGTGTCCATCCATCCCTGTGTGTGTGTCCATCCATGCCTGTGTGTGTGTCCATCCATGCCTGTGTGTGTGTCCATCCATGCCTGTGTGTGTGTCCATCCATGCCTGTGTGTGTGTCCATCCATGCCTGTGTGTGTGTCCATCCATGCCTGTGTGTGTGTCCATCCATGCCTGTGTGTGTGTCCATCCATGCCTGTGTGTGTGTCCATCCATGCCTTTGTGTGTGTCCGTGCAGCCGTGTGTGTCCGTGCAGCCGTGTGTGTCCGTGCAGCCGTGTGTGTCCGTGCAGCCGTGTGTGTCCGTGCAGCCGTGTGTGTCCGTGCAGCCTTGTGTGTCCGTGCAGCCTTGTGTGTCCGTGCAGCCTTGTGTGTCCAGCCTACCTGTGTCCCGAGCCTCCGTCCCGTCCCGAGCTTCCGTCCCGAGCCGAGCCTCCGTTCCGTCCCGTCCCGAGCCTCCGTCCTTCTGCCATGCCAGGATCGCCGCTCTTCGTCGGCGCCTCGACGGCCATTCCACTGTTCAAAAAGCCCCGCCTCCGTCTGTGATAGGCGGAACACTCAATTTCCCAGCAGTCTGTGTTCCGCCTATCACGGACATCCTCTCATCCTCGTCCGTAGTATGAGGATGAGCGGATGTCCGTGATAGGCGGACCACTGACTGCTGGGAAATTGAGTGTTCCGCCTATCACAGACGGAGGCGCGGCTTTTGAATAGTAGAATGGCCGCCGTCTGTCTGCTCGACACGCTGATCGAGCAGGCAGACGGCGATGACTCGAGTATAAGCCGAGGGGGGCACTTTCAGCCTCAAAAAAGAGGCTGAAAATCTCGGCTTATACTCGAGTATATACGGTATGTTAAGTTGCACATACATTTTAATACATTAAAATACATTTTAATAAGATTGTTTGACCCAGCAGACTGTCAGTACAAGTCCAGGAATCCTTTAAAGTGGTTATAAACCTCAGAAATAAAAAATGAACAACGCATATCCTTCTATAATGTGTACTTGTCTTGATACAAAAGACCCAGTGTAATTTCTGTCTGCACTGTCATTCCTCTCCTATCTTTTTGAGTCACTTCTGTCTATACCAACACCAGACAACCCTGGGAGACGGCCCCATCCCTACCCCCCCCCCCCCCCCCAAGCACACAGAAGGTGTGCATGTTTCCCAATAAAACTGTGTAGAGGGAGGTGTCCATTCCCTCAACTCAGGTCTCAGATTACACTCTTCTCCCTGCTTTATGCTATGCAGTGAATGATAATTTTATGTAATATATAGAAATACATACATATGATTGCCTTAAAGGGGTTGTAAACCCTTGCTTTAAAAACAAACAAAAAACAAACATGCCTATACTTACCTGCTCTGTGCAATCGTTTTGCACAGAGCAGCCCCGATCCTCTTAGAGCAGTGGTTCTCAACTTGGGGGTCGAATGATGATTTGCCAGGGGTCACTGAATCCTGGGCTGTTCTGAAGCCCGCACCGCTCTCCCAGAAATTAGGATAGAGAGAGATAAAAGTGAAAGAAAGGAGAACAAAGAGAAAGAGTGATGCATCCTAAAATGTACCATAAGGGGTTTTAATACTGTACAAGTGGAAGGGACTTGGGGAGCGCTAAATAACTGTGGGTTAGGGAGCGCAACTTACTTGTCTTGCCTTGGGTGCTGACAACCCACGCTACAAAAATTATTTTACTGTTGGGGTCCCCACAACTTGGTAAATTTCATCAAGGGGTCACGGCACTAGAAAGGTTGAGAACCACTCTCTTAGACAAAGATTTAGGGGGTACACCCTAAAAAATGAATTAAAGATGATACAGCCATAAGACCATGCAAACAGAACAAAAGATTACAGCGCACACATACAAAAATTACATTTAAATCCTGCATGGCTATTTATAACACCTGAACATATTCAGAAAATTCCACATCCTTGCCGCTCTGACAGTAAAGAACCCTCTACGTAGTTTAAAGTGGTTGTAAACCCTTACAACCAACTTTGACCTACAGGTAAGCTTAGATTAAGGCTTACCTGTAGGCCCAAGAAATATCTCCTAAACCTACACGGTTTAGGAGATATTTGCCGAAAGAAAGGCACTGAGCGCGCCGTGATCAACGGCGATATGCTGCGAGTGGCGGCTCCTGTACGCATGCGCGGGAGTGACGTCATCGCGGCTTTGCCGAATGGCCGACGGCGGAGCAGCGAACAGATAAGTGACGCATAATGGACTACTATGCGATGCATAGTTGTCCATTATGCTTTACCTTTGCAGGGAATGAAAGAGGAAGTAAACTCATCAGGGTTTACTTCCTCTTTAAGGTTAAACCTCTTTGTTAAACTCCCTTCCTTCTGCGAAAAAGTTTTATCCCTATTGTGGGGTCACTAGTATGTTGGTATATTGAAATCATATCCCCTCTCAAGCGTCTCTTCTCGAGAGAGAATAAGTTTAGTGCTCGCCACCTTTCCTCATAACTAATATCCTCCAGATCCTTTATTAGCTTTGTTTCCCTTCTTTGTACTCGCTCCATTTCCAGTGCATCCTTTCTGAGGACTGGTGCCCAGAACTGGACAGCATACTATAGGTGCGGCCGGACCAGAGTCTTGAAGAGCGGGAGAAATATTGTTTTAGCTCTGGAGTTGATCCACTTTTTAATGCATGCCAATTTTCTGTTTGCTTTGTTAGCAGCAGCTTGGCATTGCATGCCGTTGCTGAGCTTATCTACTAGGACCCCCAGGTCCTTTTCTGTCCTAGATTCCCCCAGAGGTTCTCCCAATCCCCCCCCCCCCCCCCCCATGTATAGATTCCATTCATATTTTTGCCACCTAAGTGCATTATTTAAAAATTTTCTACACTGAACCTTATTTGCAATGTAGTTGCCTAGCCAATTCGTTTGTTCAGATCTTTTTGCAAGGTTTCCACATCCTGTGGAGAAGTTATTGCCTTGCTTAGCTTGATATTGTCAGCAAATGCAGAGATTTAACTGTTTACCCCATCCTCCAGGTCGTTTATGAACAAATTAAATAGGATTGGTCCCAGCACAGGACCCTGGGGAACCCCTCTGCCCACCCCTGACCATTCCGAGTACTTCCCATTTATCACCAGCCTCTGAGCTCGCCCTTGTAGCCCATTTTCAATCCATGTACTCACCCTATGGTCCATGCCAACAGACCTTATTTTATACAGTAAACATTTATGGGGAACTGTGTTGAATGCTTTTGCAAAATCCAGATACACCACGTCCATGGGCCTTCCTTTATCTAGATGGCAACTCACCTCCTCATAGAAGGTTAATAGATTGATTTGGCAAGAACAATTCTTCATGAATCCATGCTGATTACTGATAATGATACCAGTCTCATTACTAAAATCTTGTATCTTGTATCTAGTCCCTTATCATCCTCTCCAAGAGTTTACATACTATGGATGTTAGGCTAACTGGTCTGTAATTCCCTTCTCATGCTGTGCTAATCTAACCCACCGTACCCCTCCTCCACCAGGATTCCAGCACAATTATTACCTGTGGATGACTCATTCTCTCCCTCCCACAGCCTGTGTGTGCACAGGGCCGGTGCTACCACTAGGCAAACTAGGCAGCCGCCTAGGGCGCACTTCTGCCTAGGGCACCCGGCCACTGGTGTTCCTACTCTTTTCTCTCTGCAGAAGGCAACTAAGCCTCAGCATCAGCAGGCAGCTGCCGCTCCATTCTCACATAGTGGCAGAGGACTTAGTCTTTGTCCCGACTCCCGGAGGAATAGAAGCAAGCAAACATTCATTGATGGGTGCTGGTGAGGCTGCGTTTGATGGGTGCTGGTGAGGCTGCATTTGATGGGCGCTGGTGAGGCTGCATTTGATGGGCGCTGGTGAGGCTGCATTTGATGGGCGCTGGTGAGGCTGCATTTGATGGGCGCTGGTGAGGCTACATTTGATGGGCGCTTCATTAAAAAGATGGGGTATACATGGGCAGAGCAAAGGGGGTGGAGTGGGGGGGGCGGCAAAATGAGGTTTCGCCTAGGGTGTCAAAAAACCTTGCACCAGTCCTGTGTGTGCACAGTAGGACCCTATAGATTTAGGGGTTTTACTGCGCATGCATAGACGCAGCATTTAGTGAGAGTGCTGCTGATCTCTTCTAACCTGTAGCAATCCCCAACACATACCAGCAGTCAGCTAATAGCCCAAGATGTCTCCCATCACTAATAACTGATGTGGCAAGCATAAGCTCCAAATAAGTTATTAGTGATAGGAGGCATCCTGTTCAGGTAGCTGATTGTCAGTATCTGCAGAGATTGCTGCAGTTTAGAGAGAACCAGCATCCCTATCACTTAACCCGAGTCTGCTCTGGGAGTAGAGTAGTGTTAAAAATTGTGTCGCTACCGCACATGCACCAGGTATCACCACAATGTTCTTATCTCAAAGACATTATCGCACATGCACAGTAACATTGACATTTAAATGTAGTCCAATGGCATCCAAAACTTCTGTACCCAGTAGAAAGCACATCCAGAGCAGCCCCTGCAGCAAGTGAGTTTGTATTGCAATGGGAAATGGCCTTATAACTTCCGGTCTCATCAGCTCACAGCACCTCCCTACATCCATTGCACCAGACCCCCACCTGCTCCTCCTGCTGCTTTCACCACCTCTTCCACATGTCCCCCTTAACTCACCATTGCACTGAAGCCCACCTCTTTGCTTGCCAGGTGCCCTTTTGTATATTACACTTTCAATGAATGCGCACACTTTTGCTGCCATAGAACAAAAGTAAACTTAAAGGCTAAAGCTGGCCATACACTAGTAGACTTGTTTGAACTAATTATTTGTAAGTAAGTTTGTTTGGTTTTCTGTTCATAAGTGGGGTAAAATTGACATTTGTTTTCAACCATAGAAGAAGGATGGAAATTTTTCTCTAATAAACACGTTTATAACATCACGTGTTTTTTGTTTTGTTAAAGTCCATTTGTTCCAAAATCGAATGTTAAAACCAAATTAAATTTTACTATTTTAGTAAAATTACTTTTGAACAACATTCGTCAAGCCATCGAATGTACTGAGAATTTTTATATGAATTTTCTTAAAGGTTTTCCCACAAATATCTGTATGAACATTTGAAAATATACCAGTCTATCGCCAACTTAAAAGAGAAGTATAGCCACAGCTCATTTGGCTGTACTATTCCTGTAGATTACAAAAGTGCAGTTCATTCTGCACTCCTGTGACCTGTTCTCAGCAGACAGCTGAAGCCTGCTGTCGGCCAACGTCATAGAGCTGGTCCAGGTTGGGGAAAGATCGCAACCATATGGTCGGAATCCACCCATATCTCTGGACCAGCACCTGGCTCACCCTCTCAGAAATCTGCTGAGAGCCTGAGCCAGCTGACCCCACCCTCGCTATAGCCCAGTGCCCCAGCGAGTGTGGGGGACAGACCAAAGAACCTGCTGCCTGCTCACGAAGCACTGAGAACTGAGTAATCAGTCGTGTTTAATTGCTTGGTTCTCAGCCTTGGAGTCAGCGGGGGATCAATGCTGCAGCCACCGAAGTAAGTATGATTCTAAAAAAAAGAAATCCTCAACTTCTCTTAAAGTGGAGCTCCACCCAAAAGTGGAAGCTCCGCTTATCTGCCTCCTCTCACCCTCTAGTGCCACATCTGGCACATTTGGGGGGGGGGGGGCGGCGGGGCGGAGTGGGTACCTGTTTTTGACAGGTACCTCTCCCATTTCCAGGTGATCTTGCCTTGGTGAAATCACCCGGAAGTTCGGTCCCCCTCCTTTCCCCCACTGCCAGGCCATTCACAAAACACATCGCTGTTTGCACTTGCACTGTAGGTAACCAGCTGTGAAGCCGGTTTCCCTAACAAGCAATGGTGGCGGCTACGGCAGCACATGAGAGCTGATGGAAAAATCGCCTGGGGTAAAGACATTGCGGGATCCGTTGACAGGCAAGTGTCCTAATATTAAAAGTCAGCGTCTACAGTATTTGTAGCTGCTGACTTTTAATTTCTTCTGAAGGAAGCTAGCACCTGCTCTTTAAGTTTACCTTTTGCATAAAATGCCTGTGCAAACAAAGGACCCCAGGAGGTTAAAGGAAACTGAGCAGCTTAATGCAAGTTTGCTGGGCGATATGGACACGCTGAATGCCTTACTGTACAGTTATATCTAATTTCCTGGAATGATGTGAAGATTGCCTGAGGGCAACTTTTATATTTTTATCTGACTGACTAAGATAGAAACAGTTGGCCTTCTTTTGAAAATGTGGATTGATATGGGGCTGTGGGGTTGGTGACAGCGTCTACTGATAGGGAGTCAATGTTTTTAGCCCATTGGAAAATATGTCTCACACCTATTTGGTTTCAGAAAACCTTTACATATCCTTGATTTTAAAGAGATTGGGTTCCACGAGTGTGATAATTATTCTCATGTTCTCCTGAGGAAGCCCATTCGAAATGGGTTGAGTCCACATGTGGATTATTGGATTTAAAAATGTGTGAACCTCAAAATGGACATGGTGTTACAAGTGATTTTAAATTTTAGGTATAATTTTATCGTTTTATATAATTATCCCTCTGGTGTCATTTTCTATATGCACAAAAAAAAATCCTTGGCTACAATTTTTCCTGTGTGATGTATGTAAAATATAGGATGCGGGCATATAAAACACACAACCTCTACCGAAAACATTTTGTTTAAAGTATCCCTAAACCCACATTATAAAAACTATCAAATGGTGAATTATATGCTGTTCATACTCACTCAATCACTATGAGATTTGTTTTGTGTATTCTGCAAAAAACCTGGTTTATTCTGCTGTTCTCTACTTCCATCTTCTGTCCATGTCAACCAGCAGCTAGGGATTTTGCAGCTGTGGTGGCAACTTTAAACATGCTCAGTTTTTAGTTAAGGAGGACAGCACAGAAACTATCACATCTGGGCAGCCCATGTAACTATAGAATCACACAGGTGGGCGTATACACAGTGGTAAATGACAGCCCACTCCCTCCCTCCTCCTCCGTGCCCACTAACCTACTAAACACAATGGGGGTAGGATAATACATGTAGATTAATTGTGGCTTCACCTCCCTCTTATTCTAAGACACAGGCTGGAGGGCCCGTGACTGGTAGAAATCTGGCCACACCATGTTATTGTTACCATTTGATTTCAAATATACATTTGTATGACAATTTATTGTTGTTGTTTATTTTTAATCTGTATTCCAAAGGTTGTTTTTTATTGTTTTGCACATGTGGCCAGCAACCGGGGACTAGAAGCTCCTCCTGCTTAGGTTTCCCTGCAGACAGGCTGGGAAAGAGTTGGGTCATGTGACAGCTGTATATTAGGAAAAAGTTACTAAGATTTTTTTTTAATTAAAATAGTGTCTTCATATACATACAGAAATAGAAAGGACAATGTAAATGAGTGTTTAGTATAACTTTAGAGCATGTTTTGACATTTGCGACCGCCTTTAGCTTAGCTGTAAAGCTTTCATATAGTTATTGTTGCCCATCCTGCCTTGTTCCTTGGGCACAGTTTTAAAAAGCTGCACATTCCCAATGTGTTCTTGATCCCTCTGTTGCAGCAATGCTGAGCTCATTGCTGCTGTAACAGAGGAAGAGAGTGCACTGAGCATGCACCGCTTTTTGAGGCAGCATGGGCAATGATGACTATAAAGTCATTTTTGTGGCCAGGCCAAGTGTAGACACAATGGCATTAAAAAATCTGTGCAGTTTCGGTATAGTTGAACGTAGGGAGTATCTAAAGTGTGCATAGGCCCATATACTGTACATATACAGAATCTCTATAATAGAATCCATTGTAAACTACTTCTGGAATGCCTTGAAGTTTTCATAGTGCTTTTTATAATCTAATTTTGAAGTTTATTGCACAGGTAGACCTATTTCCTTTCAGAGATGCCAGCACGTTTTTGTTTTATTTTCTCTTTCTCGACAATCTTTTCCTTTCCTGTGAAAAAGGGCAGCAACCAAATAATTATGATTAAAAATACCGCAGATAAAATCGTACTGGCAGAAAGGACAATGGTGGAAGTTGACCTTTGTCTTACTACATGACGTGGGCCAGTCTTTGAATAACAGTCTTTCCCGATCAGACTGGGTTGACCAGATAAGGATCATTTTTGTCCTTAGAAAAACAGGACGTTAACACTTTACTGGCCTCCATGGTGGTAATCAATTTGAAGGGACGTGTCTGCTCCGGGAGCCTCGGGGGCTCTGACCAGAAAACCAGAAAAAGACTGTTTAATCTGTACAGCATCTAAAAGGCACATTTTAGCCTGGGTTCACACTATAGCGATGCGGGAACCGGTGCGATTCCAGTGTGGGTTCCCCCGTCGCATCTCTCCCGCAAGCAGTTCACACTGCCCTCTGCGAACCACTGCGGGTGTCCATACAATGTTAATGGCAACCCCAGATCGGTTTACAGATTGCAGTGCCAACTGTGGATTCGGACAGGAATCGGATCGCATGGATTAGCAAACCGGTGAGATCAGCAGGCTTGCCACTGCTTTTAAAATTCAACATCGACACAGTGTCATGGACTTCTAAATACTGTATTTCACGATATAAGCTCGGTTTAGTGGTAAAAATAAGTGTGAAATCCAAGATTTTGGTGGGTGTAAAAAGATGTCCACTTGGCAAGATGACAGTGACAGAATGTCACTTCCATTACAAAATCTGACGGGTCCCATAATATGACAGAACACCTGCACTGCTTTTCAAAACAGTACTGCACTGGCTCGCTGTGGTACCATGTAATCCTGTGCAGGCAAACGCACTGTGTTATGCAATCTGTGTTTCAGTTGTTAGGATTATATTGACACTCACAGCAAATCGCACACTCGGTGTATTTTGAACACAGTGCTGGAAACGCACACAGAACGTGGGTTTCCTGCATCACGTTCCAATGTGAGCAAGCCCTAAGGGCGCTTTTACACTGCTGCACTGCGGGTTGGCTATACTGGTGTACGTGCAGTTTTAATGCTGGTTACTGACTGCCGAATAACTAGAATTTGCAAAATGTGAATTTAGCATGACAGCCTCCATGTTGGCTTGATTTAATTGAACCCTCCCATCACATGTTCCCCTTTCTTTTACTTCTATACTACTCTGCTCAGCTAATAGAGCAAAAAAATGATCCTGAAATTCAGGTATGGAGGAGCATGTGCCTGGCTATACTTGAGAGTACTGGTGTTTGTTGGGCCAGAGCTGGCCAGTGGCGGTGGGGAGTCCTCAGCCCCATGTAAGCTCCGACTAGCCCAGCATGACCCTTGCACATGGCTGCCCTTTCTCCATCCTGCCAGCAGAGAACAGAGCTGCAGGAGAACCATGAATGTTTAAAAATGTGATGCAGAGGAGGGGATGTACAGTATATATTTTCTTATAGATATTTGTGTGTGTGTATATATATCTCAATCATTTTTTTATTTTTTATATTCACTCTCTCTTTCTCCCCCCAACAGCTTTGGGACGCCTGCCTTTACACACACACATGAACTTTAATGACATCCCAGTCTTAGTCCGTAGGGTTCAATATTGAGTTGGCCCACAATTTGCAGCTAAACCAGCTTCATCTCTTCTGGGAAGGCTGTTCACAAGGTTTGCGAGTGTGTCTATGGGAAGGTATGACTATTCTTCCAGAAGCACATTTGTGAGGTCAGGCACAAGAAGTTGATGTTGGACAAGAAGGTCTGGCTCGCAGTTTCTGCTCTAATTCATCCCAAGGGTTTTATGTTGGGTTAAGGTTAGGACTGTGCAGGCCAATCAAGTTCCTCCACCCCAAACTTGCTCATCCATGTCTTTGTGGACCTTGCTTTGTGCACTGGTGAGCAGTCATGTTAGAACAGGAAGGGGCCATCCCCAAACTGTTCCCACAAAGTTGGGCATGAATATGTCCAAAATATCTTGGTATGCTGAACGCCTTAAGAGTTCCCTTCACTGGAGCTAAGAGGCCAAGCCCAACCCCTAAAAAAAACACCTACACCATAATCCCCCCTTCACCAAATGATTTGGACCAGTACACATAGCAAGGTCCATAAAGACATGGATGAGCGAGTTTAAGGTGGAGGAACTTGACTGGTCTGCACAGAGTCCAATAAAACATGTTTGGGATGAATTAGAGCAGAGACTGTGAGCCAGACCTTCTCGTCCAACATCAGTGCCTGACCTCACAAATGCACTTCTGGAAGAATGGTCAAACATTCCCATAGACACACTCCTAAACCTTGAGGACAGCTTTCCCAGAAAACTTGAAGCGGTTATAGCTGTAAAGGGTGGGACAACTCAATATTGAACCCTACGGACTAAGACTGGGATTCCATTAAAGTTCATGTGCGTGTGAAGGCAGGCGCCCCAATACTTTTGACAATATAGTGTATATTGCATAGAAATGGTCCACTGTTGTTGAGAAATGCCATGTAGCCATTGTTTAAAGGATAACGGCTTCAACTCTTCTGGGAAGGCTGTCCACAAGGTTTAGGAATGTTTAACTATTATTACAGAAGCACATTTGTGAAGACAGGCGCTGATGATGGATGAGAAGGCCTGGCTCACAGTCTCCACTCTGTGCAGTCCAGTCAAGTTCCTCTACCCCGAATGCGCTCATCCATGTCATTATGGACCTTGTGCAAATCTTTTTTTGGGGGAGGGATTGGCTCCAGTGCAGGGAATTCTTAAGGTTTTAGCAAAGACATTTTGGACAATGTTATGCTCCCAAGTTTGTGGGAACAGTTTGGGGATGGCCCTTCCTGTTCCAACATGACTGACCACCAGTGCATAAAGCAAGGTCCATAAAGACATGGATGAGCGAGTTTGGGGTGGAGGAACTTGACTGGTCTGCACAGAGTCCTGAACTCAACCTGATAGAACATCTTTGGGATGAATTAGAGTGGAGACTGCAAGCCAGGCCTTCTCATCCACATCTGTGCCTGACCTCAGAATGGTCAAATATTCCCAAAGACACACTCCTAAACCCTGTGGACCACCTTCCCAGAAGAGTTGAAGCTGTTATAGCTGCAAAGGGTGGGCCAACTCAATATTCAAATATATATATTATAATGTGTGTGTATGTATTTTTATATATATATATATATATATATATATACATATGTGTGTATATATATATATATATATATATATATATATACACACACATGTACACACAAGGATTTTCTATAGATATATAGAACTTATTTGTAACCCCCTGTGATGCATATAATATGAATTCCATGCATGAAGGAGCTTATATTCTAATACAGCGATAAGAAAATACAAGCAGCAGGGACTCTTTCCATACATGGATGTACCAGCACGTATATGTCATTGCTTTAAATGGAGCCTAATGTGAGTTTGTGACTGTGTCCCCATCACTGTCATTAACTGCATCCTTGCTCCAGAGACCTGCCCTGCATATCTCACAGTGCAGCTAAACACCCCTCCAGCAAAGAGAGGGTGAAGCTATGTGCTAAACGCAGGGTCATTCGTCAAGCGAGCCTTAATCGGTTGGAAAACTGGGACCCCAGGGCTGCCCCAGTTAAAAATGGAGTGGGAAAATGTCCCAGGGAGCCTAGCAGTGCCCTCGCTGAGAGAGTTCCCACAGAACCGCCACGCAGATCAGCTTAACCCTTTATCAGGGTCACCCAGGCTCTGTCACCCAGAGGACTGGAATAGGAGCAATGGGAATTGCCCAGTGTGGCTTCTGGCCACATCCGTTCATCTTCTGACCAATCTACCTTTGTCATAGCTTGTCATTTTCCAGATTGTTAATAAAGTGCCATAGTGTGTGCGAAAATGGGAAGTGGAAGTAATATTTTCATATTTATATATTCTCAGTGTAAATAAAGCTGAATCTTGGCCGGATATCACTATGCAGAGCTTACAATCAAACTTGTGGGAAAAAGGTGAAAGGCCGTTGTTTAAAGAGAAACTCTACTTCTAACCTCTTAAAAATATTTGGTCTTATGCCCTTTCCAGAATCAGATTCTGGTCATGTTGTAGAGATCCTCCTACCCCCCATTTGGTTTATCACAGCCCTCCTGCTATATCTTCCATGTTAGTAATGCTCAAATCAGCAATAAAGTATATGTACAGCTAAAACCTTTTTTGAGGATACCATAGAGAAAAATGTATAACCCTTGTCAAGTTATCGTTGTCCGTGGAAATACAAACTTTTACAGTTGTAATCAGAGGAGGTGGGGGTTCATCTTCTAATGAAGGCACCTCTTCTGCCCCGTACACACCATGGGAAAGTCCGCCAGCAAAAGTCCAAGGAGAGCTTTTGGTCGGAAAATGCGACCATGGACTTTTACTGGTGGAATTTCGGCCAGCAAAAGATTGAGAGCAGGTTCCAAATTTTTGGGTCCGAAAGAGTTCCGATCGGAAATTCCGATCGTCTGTACAAATTCCGAAGTACAATATTCCTACGTGTGCTCAGAAACAATTCGACACATGCTCGGAAGCATTGAACTTAATTTTCTCGGCTCGTCGTAGTTTTGTACATCACTGCGTTCTTGGTGGTTGAAAGTTCAGAGAACTTTTGTGTGATCGTGTGTATGCAAGACGGCTTGAGCGGAATCCCGTCGTAATTCCGTCGGAAAAACCATCAGTACTTTTTCCAACCAAAATTCCGATCGTGTGTACACGGCATTCCAGTGACAACTGGAGGGATGAGGGAATGTCCTCACGCTTTAGGGAGCTTTCCTCTTACTTCCTGTTGTGTCTCTGGGGCAGGAAATGAAGGCAAAACAACAATAATCTCCTGCACAGGTGAGATGCGGTGGAGATGGGCAGTTGTGGTGGTTGGTGGTTAGGTCTCTTTGGCCGGTGCCATGAGTTATATAGTATAATCCTCTCACTTGATATTGATCATTCTGGGGGGAGTTGTACCCACGTTAACTCCTGCCTATAATATACTGCTGAATTCTGGGTGGGGGCACCTTCAACCTATTGGCGGATAGGCATGGGACCAATTGGAATCACCAGGTGGATTTTGTCCACTTGGATGTGTGTGGCTTGTTCTGGTAGGTGTCGTCTTGGGCGTAGGCATGTGGATGCATGTAGAGGTAACCAGAGGAGATGAGTCATTGACCACTTAGGCTCTGAGGAAGAGAGTACGCCCTTGAAACGCGTCAGCCATTTGTGATACCATCTGACCCCTCTAATATCTGGTCCGGGTTGCAGGAGTCTCATCTATTGATAAGCCTCTTTTACATTTGTGAGTATGATTATTGTTATAGCTTTTAATAAAATGTGCCATTGCTAATGCACAAGCTCCGTGCACCCTCCTCTCCTCTTCTTTTTTTTTTTTTTTTTTTTTTTTTTTTGTTACAGGAAGTGAAGGGACATACTCAAATGGGACACAGACAGGAAAACATAAACTGATGGGGTTTTACCCTTCCTTGCTCTATCCAAAATTAAATGAAAATGTTTTGGCCATGGATTTGTGAATCTGGAAGTGTTAGAACCTCTGTCAGCTTTTTATTGTGGTCGGTGTCCCCACTGGCCAGATTCATTCTCTTTGTTTGCCTTGGTCACCATTTTCACAAGTAGAAATAGGGATGAGAAATCAGATTTTTATAGTTGTCTCTGGAACATAAGGTGAAGGAAAATCTTCCAAGAGAAACCAGTTCGGAGGACAGCTGTCAGACCGATATGTTTTTAGGACAGGAAATGGAGAGAAATGTCTATAATGGGACACCGGCATTTAAAAAAAAAAAAAAAAAGGGATTTAACCCTTCCATAGTCTAAAATAAATTCTAGATCCTGAGGGAAATTGCAATTGTATCCTCAAATTATTCTATGTTTTAAACACCATGGGCAATTTTATCGTAGCTCAATCCTGCTACCTAACTCTTCCATAGACCTCATTCAGTGATGTTGGTCACTCTCAGCAGTTTTTTTTTAGCAATTTAAGGCACTTATAACTGGCTTTTGCTATTACGTTATAAATAATTGTATTAAACATACAACATATAAACATATTACATTTATATTACATTAATGCTGCAGAATATAAAAAATGTAAGAGTGAAATAATGTGTTCCAGAAAAATATTCAGAATATTGATTGCAGTTGATTGATTACAGTTTATATCTATATGGCAGAGGTCGATTAGATTGGATTTTTTTTATGTTTACATTTGCTTAAAAAAATCGCTATGTGGCAATATAATAGATAAAACATATTTTATTAGTAAGCTCATCAAATAGCATGTAGCTGCAATGAATCGTATTTGGTAAGGTTGAATAAAGACATGGGTGCATCCAGTTCAACCAACACGTTTGTGTATGTACAGTATGTGTGAGTCTCTAAGAATTCATAATCATCCAACGCTGTTTCCATCATTTTTGAACCTTTTGTCTCACCCATTAGAAATTTCAAAGCATTTTTGAGCTGTTAAAATTGCTTTAGTAAATCATACCTGAACCTGCCTTTCCACTGGTCTGAAGGGTTTTCTGTCTGTGAGTCCTTTGAGTAGATCTCGTATACATTTTGTGTTAGTATAATTTCTAGAGTTGTTTTAATTCCCAATTAAATCTGCAGCTTTCTTTAATCGCTTCAGTACTGGGCACTTTTAACCCCTTCCTGCCCAGGCCAATTTTCAGCACTGTCACACTTTGAATGACAATTGCGTGGTCATGCAACACTGTACCAATATGAAATTATAATTTTTTTTCCTTCAAATAGAGCTTTATTTTGGTGGTATTTAATCACCACTGGTTTTTTTTTTTTTTGCAAAAAATGTTTTCCCTTCATATCTGTCAGAAAATGTTGTAAATGAGTAATTTTTCTCCTCTGCTGATGTGCGCAGATGAGGCTGCACTGATGAGGCGACACTTATGGGCACTAATGTGCAGCACTGATAGGCGGCACTGATAAGTGGCTCTTATGGGCTATGATAGGTGGCACTGATGAGCAGGCACTGAAAGGCAGCACTGACTGGCATTTCTGATGGACACTGATTGGCATCACTGGACACAAAGTGGCATCCCTGATGGGCACAGATTGGTGTCACTGATGGGAACAGATTGGCATAACTGATGGGCACTATTGGGGCTGCACAGATAATCAGTTCCCTGATTATTTGTACAGGTCTCCCCTGTAAGCAGATGCCGCTGATTGGCTGTCCTCTCCTCACCTCACACACTGTCAGTGTGAGGTGAGGAGCGCCAATACAATGCACTTCTGTGTTTACATGTGATTGGATACAGCTGATCACATGGGTAAAGAGTCAAATCATCAGCTCTTTACTGAGATCAGGGTTGCACCGTGTCCCTGGAATGTGGGCGCATGTGCTTTGAGACTGGAATGATGTCCTTTGACATAGTCCCTGAACGAGAGGGGATCCTGACCACTGCCGCTAAAAAATGTCAGTTTATGATACATGGCTCTTTAGCTCATGTTAACCACATGGTCAAATTTCTTTAGTTTAGCACTGAGAGGCTAAACAAGAGGAATCACGAGATTCCACCATCCATTTTAAACCTCATGAGTGAAGGAATCTCCCGTGAAAACTTTTGTATTCTGACAGATGCATATTCCACAGCTGCCTGAATACCCAAACAGTGACTGCATCTGATTGGCTGAGGTCAATGTTGTGCTGAATATTTTCCACGCAAGTTAGCCAAGCTGGTGCCAGCAGATACACATACGGCTTGAATTTCGTCTGATTCCTGCTGAATCATCCAAAATTTAAGCCACACATGGACAGTACAGCTAACTAAATCTCATCCAGCTACGTGTACATTAACTTACAAAGTAAATGTGTTTGCTTAGCCTCTGTTCTCCTCTTTAGTTGTATCTTTTACAAACAAGTGGCACCATACCTCTCTGCCACTTGACCTTATTCATTTTAACCTTGAAGAATGCTTGTCAATATTTGCTCTTTAGAGCTGCAGCGTTCAGACTGTCTCCAGGTAATGGCCTAATCCTTATTCACCTGGAAACCTCCTGCTCCATCGAGCACCAAGCATGACCGTCTCCGGACATATCCAAAGAGCCAGTGGTTGAAAGTGGCCCTGTGTTTTCGCTTCCTGTGCCTTTGGTGTTGTGTCCTGTTGTTCTTCCTTATCCTTTCCTTGCATACACCCTGTCAAGCGTTCCCTTGATCCTTTCTCTTTTTATTTCTTCCTTCCTTCCTCCCTTTTGGCCATTTCAAAGGCATCACGTAGCCGTTGACTTATGCAGTGATCAATAGGTCCACGGATTATGGTGAATGACAGCTTTGTGTATAATTAAAGGTAAACTTGAGTAAAACATGGAAATGTTGCCTTTTAAAAATCACTGAAAATGGATATCCTGCCTACCCAGTAGCTTTGCAGACTATAGGGTGATTTACTAAAGGAAATTGGCTGTTCACTTTGCAAGGGAATTTTCGCTTAGCCGAGTAAATGTGGTGAAAACTCACTTTGCAAAGAATACCCAATTTTTTGTGTATGAATTTATGATGGAAGTCAGCAAAGCTTCACCACATTCACTGATCTATGGGAAAATTCCCTCACAAAGTTAGCAGCCTATTTTCCTTTAGTAAATCGACCACTCTTGTTCAGTGGCTCATATTCCATCCTCTATAAAAAATGCTCTCGCACACCAGGCCAAAATGCTAAATACAGTGGTTCCTGGCTGTGTCAGCAGAAACGTATAAGTACAGGCTATTGAGCTAGCTTCACTTACTACAGTCTATTTCATAATTTCCTATGAGTCACGTTCACATCTGTGCATTTTTAACTAGTGTGTTTTTGGAAACCGTCTGGGACTTTTTTTTTTGCCCTCATTTTTGGTTCCATAGACTTCAATGGAAACGCAGCAGAAATGCATAAAAAAACGCAATGTTTGCTGTTTTAAGTGTTTCAGCTGCGTTTTTGCTGGTTTCTTTTGCATGACAACAGACACCTCCAGAAAAATGCAAAACACAAAAGAAAGCGTATTAAAAACACGTCAAAAAGGCTTGTGCAAAAAACCTCACCAGAAAATGCATCAACTGCAGCCCGCATAGGTGTGAACCTAGCCTTACAATTAACTTGTCTCATAGTAAAACTGCTAAAGCAGGAAAAAGTTAATATACATATCGTATTTCTTAATCTGTAGTAAGGCCTGGTTCACACCTAGGCATTTTCAGTTTTGCAGAAACACACTACAGTCCGTTTTAACATAGTTTGCTATAGATGTAGTTCACACCTGTGCATTTTATGGAAAGGGCCAGGGACTTTTTTCAGTTTTTTGGTTCCATAGACTTCAATGGATGAAAAGCATGTGATAAAAAACACAAAATGCACCTGCAAACTGCAACCTACATATGTGTGAATCAGGCCCAAGTGTAATTTTGGATATAGAACCAGGAGGGGTGGAAACCTTTGGCCTGGGAGGAAATCTCAACCAACTAGCCTTTTTATGGCAAAGGAAGATTTCTGTTGGTTAAAAAAAAAAATTGTACAACATAAAGTGTGCCATGGTGCCTAAGTCTTTGGTTTGCTTGGTATAGCACAGTGGTTTCCAAACTGTGGCTCTTTGCTTGCCTTTATCCGACAGTATTCCTCCACCTGACACCAACAAGGGGTCAACCTTCCTTCCACTGACACCATAAGTGGGGAACCTTTCCTCTCACTGACACCAGCAACGGGGCATTTTTCCTTCCACTGACACCAATGATGGGATACTATTCCTCCCACTGACACTAGCAATGGGACCCTATTCCTCCCACTGATATAAAAAAAATAGGCACTATTCCTTTTGTTAATATCAATGATGGGGCAGTTTTCTTCAACTGAATACAGACACTATGTAATTTTTTGCTCCTACTGACACTTGGGCATTTTCTACTTCGACTAGCCACTTTGGCCCCCCTAATGTCTGAAGGAAAGTGCACTGGCCTTTTGTTTAGAAAGTTTGGAGACCCCAGGTATAGAACATGATTTATTGTGACATACCTGCTCACATCGTCCAGCATTCCTTTCCTTTATGGCTCTTGCCATTTGGTTACATGGTATCACAGTGCTGCAAAGGAAGTTGGTGCAAGAAAACTTTTCTCTTCCAGATGCAATCAGGTCTGAACATTCCTGAAATAAAAGCTTCAAACAAAATTCTTCTAGTGTATGACCAGCTTTAGTCCATTTATGAATTGTGCTGAATTTTGATGTATATTCACTCAGGGCCATCAGCCCCACTTATTTGTTTAATGCTGGTCTAGGTAGCAAGTGCCCCCCTGCCCCCAGCCTTTTCCACTACTGTCAGGTATTACCCGTCAAAATTGTTTTCTTTGCCTCTTGGAGCAACAGGTAGGAGCTAGGACTCTTGACCTGGATATAAACTGATCGGTGATAACATTATGACCGCCCACTATAACTCACTGAGATATGCATTCCTCTGGACCTCTGAAGGTATGCTGCAACATCTGGGACCAAGCCATCAGTAGAAGCTGCTTTTAAGTCCTGCAAGTTGCATGGTGATGCCTCCATTGTTTTCCCAGCACAGCCTACAGATGCTCGATTGGATTGTGATCTGGGAAATTTGGAAATCAACACCTCAAGCTCGTTTTTGTGTTCCTCAAACCGTTCTTGAATTCAGACCAGACCACCTTCCTCCATTGCTCTGTGGTCCAGTGCTGATGCTCACATGCCCATTGCAGATGATTTTGGCTGTGAACATGGCTTAGCATGGGAACCCTGCTACAAAGCCCCACAAGAAGCGTGTTCTGACACCTTTCTATCGGAACCAGTGTTAACGTTTTCAGCAATTTGATCTACTGATGGATTGGCCGACATGGGCAAACCTTCACTCCCAATGTGCGTCAATGAGCCTTGCCACCAATAACCCTGTCTCCAGTTCATTGGTTTTCCTTTCTTGGACCACTTTTGGTCAGTACTGACCACTGCAGATCAGGATCATCCCACATGAGCTGCAGATTTGGAGCACATTTATTTAGCCATTACAATTTGACCCTTGTCATAGTTGCTCAAATCCTTAAGCTTGCAAATAGTTTTTTGCATTCAGCGCATTAACTTCAGGGATAACTTGTTCACTTGCTGTGCAATATATCCCGTCCGTTTTTAGTTGTCATTTTACAGAGATTTAGGGAGTCAGTGTTATTCACTTGGCCAATCAATGGCCATAATGTCATGTCTAATCAGTGCATATATTTGCATATTAAAATGTATGCTTTACCCATGCAAAGGTAAAGAGACAGGTTTATTTTAAAGTCCCCCTCCCAAAGCACACATCCTCAGACTTCCTTCTCTGTCTGTTTACCTGCCAGGAATGAGGAAAGACAGCCCTGTAAAGGTTCTTAGCTGTCGCTTATACAAGGCTTACAGTCTCCCAGCCTAAGTGACAGCACTGTTTCTAGTACTAGGTATGTTATTTGCTCCTAGGGGTTATACGGAGTTGCTAGAAAGCAAATAAGAGATAGGTATGTGCTGCTGTGAAGGGTTTATGAGTGTTAAAGTGAACCTATTACTTTACCGTAATTGTTCGCAGCTTCGTTGTACTAAGAGTAAAGACCCTTTCACACCGAACACAGTTGGCTGCTTTTTGAACTGCACTCCAACTGCATAGACAGCCCAAAACCAAGTTAATCCTATGGGCATAGTTCACATGATTGCAGTGCAGTTCAGCGCAGTTGGGAAAAAAAATTTTCTGCACAGCAAATGCAAGTAACACGCTACAAACGCGCTTTAAATGCACTTTACTGCACCCATTTAAGCCAAGAAACCAAGCCCAAAAACGTATAGAAATATGCACTGCTAAGCACAGCACAAAATCCCTTTTAACTGCACTTCAAGTGCGTAGCACGCACGCTTCAAATGCATGTAAACATGCAGTCAAAAACGTGCAGTTATGTGCAATTTCTGGTGTGAATGGGCCCTGAGGATCAGTTGCTACAGAGATGGAACCAATGACTCTGGTGTAAGCTACACGAGTATCATGTGGTAGCGAATAATTGCACGTGGTCTCACAGTGCTCCAATTGTTGTGAATAACCTCTGCTAAAAACTACTTGTATAACTGACGCTCTGGTGATCAATAGCTGCCCTTACCAATTCATCACTAGTGATAGTGCAACTATAAATTGCCCATTCTCTCCTGCCCTAAGTGCATGATTCGTCAACAGCATAATAAACTCACTGTTATTTTAATACAACCATTGTCACCTGCTCATGTGGTGCCACGCCGTTCTCTGGACAAACCTATAAAACTGCCTATGGCCATCTCCCTGGCATCTCCTGAGCAGAGAGCTGAAGTCCTTTTTATCCCAGGGGTACAGCATAGCCTTTTAACTCTGCTTCCTCCTGGGAGCTGTGTTTGGAGGGGACCTTGCTGGAAAGGGGAGGGTTTGAGTTGGAGAAAAATAGTTTTCCCACCAGAAAGTTGAGAGTCCTATTTTCGGAGACCAGAGATGACATCAGTCCTAACGGAACCTTTATCTATTTGTGTGTTGGCTGCTTATGAATACCAACCTCGCCGGCCTTTATCTGCCTCTCTCTCACACACACATGCATACACAGTGGGCTTCACAAACCCTCTTCTCCTTGTAGACTGCCATTATCAGGAACACTGATGGCATTTAGAAGGGTATTGTGAGGCAAACCACCAATTTCCAGGGTTTTAAAATAGTCTCCTATCAAGTGTTCGCTCCCTGGAAATGGCCTGGGAATGTCTACTGCAAGAGGATTCTGCAGGTTTTCTCATATTTTATATACATAGATCATATATACACACACAATAATTCATATGCCTTTACCAGACAGCACAGCTCTGTTAGAAGTCTCTGTTAGAGTTAAAGAATATGTGAACCCAACATTTCATATTCCTGATATGTGTCTGCTGTACCATGTAATTGTATGTGAAAGTATCCTGCACTCTTTGTATTTCTTCCTTTGTGTGAAATTCCTGATGTTCCTGTCAGTCCCTCTGCTTTCCTATTAAATACTGACCACACTAAGCAGGAGAACACACCCTGGTCAGTTCTCTAGCTGTGCTCCTCCAATGATCAGACTTGTCCTGATATACCCTGTCCTTTACTTTAAAAATCCTCTGGAAGTACAAATTCCCAGGCCATTTCCAGGCAGGGAACGAATACTTGATAGGAGACAGCCTTTCACTGGGGAGATCATTGTTCTGTTGTTTCTCCACCCCCAGCTCTTATGGAGCTGAAAACAGAGGGAATGCAATCACTTATAAGAAAAAGAAAAAAAAGGTATTTATAATGTTTTGTTTTTTTATATCTATACACAAATGTTTTGCCTTTCATTTCTATTTTAAACTGAATGGGTTGTTTTACAAGCTGATCATTTACAATCACTTTAAGGAACACTGCAGTGTCCCCTCCCCAGCTAAAGCCTACTGATTGGGTAATGCATCATCTCTGTTCTCTCCTCCTTTCAGCATGTCCACTTTCAGCATATGTGCATGCAGCAAAACCTGAATGGCTCCTAGTGTTTCCCCTTCCTCTTCCAAATGAAGTGCAGCTGTGCAGAGTGACTGGAAGCTGATATTAACCACTTCAGCCCCGGACCATTTTGCTGGCCAAAGACCAGGCCACTTTTTGCGATTCGGCACTGCGTCGCTTTAACTGACAATTGCGCGGTCATGCGACGTGGCTCCCAAACAAAATTGACGTCCTTTTTTTGTTTTTCCCACAAAAAGAGCCCTCAGTTTAGGCCAATACATATTCTTATACATATTTTTGGTAAAAAAAATCGCAATAAGCGATTATTGATTGGTTTGCGCAAAAGTTATAGCGTTTACAAAATAGGGGATAGTTTTATGACATTTTTATTAATATTTTTTTTTTTTACTAGTAATGGTGATCAGCGATTTTTATTGTGACTGCGACATCATGGCGGACACATTAGACATTTTTGACACATTTTTGGGACCATTGTCATTTATACGTCAATCACGGCTATATAAATGCAGTGATTCCTGTGTAAATGACACTGGCAGTGAAGGGGTTAACCAGTGGGTGGCAGTGTAGGGGTTAAGTGTTCCTAGGGGTGTGTTACTAACTGTTGGGGGCTGAGCTTTTATTTAGTAAACACTGATCCCTGCTCCAATCACATGGAGCAGAGATCAGCGTCACTAGTTGCTAGGCAGAACGGGGAGATGCTGTTTACAAAGGCATCTCTCCGTTTAGCCGCCCCGTGAGACAATCGCGGGTATGCCCACAGTGATCGAGTCCGCGGGACCCGCTACCGGACTCACTGGGGTCCCGACCAGCACGCGCTGGCAGGGCGGCATTAAAGATTGGACGTACCTGTACGCCAATATGCCTGCCTGTGCCATTCTGCCGACGTACATCGGCGTGCGCTGGTCGGGAACTGGTTAAAGTGTTTGTTACCCCAATATTCCATGTTTCTGATATGTGTCTGCTGTAACATGTAGTTGCATAAAAAAAAGTCTCCTGTTCTCTTTGCATTGTTACCTTTGTGTAAAATCTCTGGTGATCCTGCCAGTTCCCCTGCTTTCTTATTTCAAACTGATCGCTCCAGGCATGGAAGCAAATCCATCCCAGCATGGTCCATTTTCTTCTTTGCATTTTACAGCCTCCCTGTACTTTAGTGACCAGACTAATGCTGACACGCTCCCCTGCAAAGCCCTTTACTGGAAAGATCAATGTGCTACTGTTTCTGTCTCATGCTGACATGCACCCCACATTTTCATAAGCCCTTTTTGGGTTATGTGATCATATTTACTATATGTGTGTATACATTGGGTAAAAAAAACTATTGAACATGTCACAATTTTATAGATAAATATATTTCTAAAGGTGCTATTGACATGACATTTTCACCACGTCGGTAGCAATCCATACATGCAAAGAAACCAAAGCAAGTAAGTTCAGAAATTAAATTATGAGTAATAAAATGGATTGACACAGGGAAAAAGTATTTAACACATGAAAAGGGGGGTGCAAATAGGCATGGAAAGCCAAGACACCGGCTGAAATCTATCAGTAATTAGAAAGCAATCTTGTCCCAAAATAATATCCGCTGGTTCAGTCTCAACTGATGGCCTATAAAATGGTGTCTCGTTACCAATGCACACAAGAAACATCTCATGATGGGTCAAATCAAAGCGTTCCCTCAAGAACTTTGCAACCTTACTGTTGCATAATATACAAAAGGATTTCTAAACTTCTGAATGTTCCAGTTAGCACTGTTGGAGCCATAATCCAGAAGTGGAAAGATGAGCATTTCACCATAAACTTGCCACGACCAGGTGCTCCTCGCAAGATTTCTGACAGAGGAGTGAAAAGAATTATTAGAAAAGTTGTCCAAGGACCACTTTTGGAGAGCTTCAGAAAGACCTGGAATTAGCAGATACAATTGTGTCAAAGAGGAAAAAAGGAAAAGTATTTAACCATCATGGCCTATATGCACGCTCACCATGCAAGACTCCATTTCTGAAGAAAAAGCATGTTGAAGCTCGTTTAAAGTTTGCTGCATAACAATTGGGCAAACCTGTGAAATACTGGGAGAATATAGTCTGGTCAGATGAGACCAAAATTTAACACTTTGGATGCCATAATACACACCATGTTTGGAGGTCAAATGGCAATTCACATCACCTCAAAACCTCCATACCAACAGTGAAATTTGGAGGTGGGAACATCATGGCGTGAGGCTGTTTTTCCCCATTCACTACTGGCAAACTTCATATGACTGAAGGAAGGCTAAATGCAAAAGTGTACCAAGACATTCTTGAGAAAAATCTGCTGCCATCTACCAGGTTGATAAAGATGAAGCAATGGTGGACATTTCAGCAAGACAATGATCCCAAACTCTCAATTCGTTTCAAAGAAAGAAAAAAAAAGCTGCAAGAATAGGCCAGCCAATTACCTGACTTGAATTCAATAGAAAATCTATGGAAAGAACTAAAGATCAGATCATAGAAGAATATAAAACCAAGGAGATGTGGCGCTAAAAAATAAGCGTACCCTCAATTTGCATGAAGGAATCAAATGTAAAGTGCAGCGAAGGTCATGTCAAAGAGATTGGATGTGATATATATTTTTTGATTAACTTTATATTGCTATACTGACTCTTTAGTTTGAATATCGGTACTCACCTTTTACGCTTTCATGCGTTTTTCCGTTATTTTTGAATACATGTTAAACCTTTCACTTGGGGGTTTATACACCTTTTTTATGTTTAATCACTATGAACTTTTCATGTTTTTTCATTATCATTTGCAATATTCTTAAGGTTATTTTTTGAGTTTATATGAATCTTTTTCATATGTACTGTACTACGTTTGATTCCTTGATGCAAATTTAGGATACACTTATTTTTTAGCGCCGCATCTCCTTGGTTTTATGTTTTTATGCAATTAGTCTTATTGTTGATGTTGGTAGCTTATATACACTGGTAGCGCAATTTTTTTCTTCACGAATAGATCATAGAAGAGGCCTGTGGAACCTTCCAGATCTGAAGACTGTGACAAAATGAGCCAAAATCGCACCTGAGCAATGCATGCGACTAGTTTCTCCATACAGGAGGTGTCTTAAAGCTGTCATTACCAACAAAGGATTTTGTATGAAGTATTCAATATTTTTCAGCTTGTGTGTTCAATACTTTTTCCCTGTGTCATTCTATTTTATTACACATAACTTAATGTCTGAACTTATTTGTTTTGGTTTCTTTGTATGTATGAATTGCATGGCTTGTCACTGACATGTGGTGAAAATTTCATGTCAATAGCACCTTTAGAAATATATTTACCTAGAAAAATGGTGACGTGTTCAATACTTTCTTTTTTTACCCTGTGTGTGTGTGTGTGTGTGTGTGTGTGTATATATATATATATATATATATAATACACAGTGCCTTGCGAAAGTATTTGGCCCCCTTGAACTTTTCAACCTTTTGCCACATTTCAGGCTTCAAACATAAAGATATAAAATTTTTATTTTTTGTGAAGAATCACCAACAAGTGGGACACAATTGTGAAGTGGAATGAAATCTATTGGATTTTTGAAACTTTTTTAACTAATAAAAAAATGAAAAGTGGGGCGTGCAAAATTATTCGGCCCCCTTGCGTTAATACTTTGTAGAGCCACCTTTTGCTGCGATTACAGCTGCAAGTCGCTTGGGGTATGTCTCTATCGACGTGATATCTCACGAAACGCGTCGGGCGGTGTGACACGCTATTCATTGCCTCAGAACGAACCAGCTGGAGTAAGGGATTGATGTAGAGGACTGCGTCCGGCCGGCGCTGCCTACTGTGATATGCCTAATTGTGCTTTACCCTTGTAAGTGCATTTTAATTCTTTTTATTCCTAAATAAAAAAGTTTTTTACACTATTTGGAGCGTTCTTTCCTCCCTTTTTATGGTGGACCGGTCATTACCGAGTATTGGAGCCTGACTACATTACGTTTTAGCTTATGGGTGGAGCCTATGGACGTTGGATGGATGTATATGGCCTGGTTTGACTTTTTAAAGCGCATTGTTTAAAAACATCTGGTAAGGATCCAATCTTCACATCCGGTGGTGGTGCACTCTAATATGTGTTGAGATGCTGAACAGGAGCCTGAGAGTTTAATGTTTTATCTAACACGTGGTGACTTCAGAGTTTTTATGGACTGATCACATTAATCTTTGCGATTGGACACTTTATCACACAATTTTCTGTATTTATTTTTACGTTAATTTATGGTGCCTCTTTTTTTCTATATTGTTATATATATGAATATGTCACAATTTTGATTAATTTGGGTTTAGGGCACTTTTGGTATTAATTTTATAGTTTATCCCATATATATTGTATACATCAGTATATTCTGATATGTTTAGTGTTCTTCCACCTATTGAATTAAGGGTATAGATGACACTAATTTACATCATTTAGAACTTATTGGTTTAGGTGATTTTTCTTTAATAATTTTCTAGGCACTATTTACCAATTTACTTTTGTAAGGCTAGTTTTTCCTCGTACAGGGAAGCACATTACCTGAGTTCGCACTTGGGATTGCGCGGTTCTTTTTTTGGGTTATTTGTGTAATTATATATTTTTTGGTATATAGCAGAACTGCAGCAGTATTTGATGTGTATACACAATTTTAAATGTTTAGATTATAGGTGGTAGCGCGATTTTTTTCTGTTTTTCATGTCTCTATCAGTTTTGCACATCGAGAGACTGAAATTCTTGCCCATTCTTCCTTGCAAAACAGCTCGAGCTCAGTGAGGTTGGATGGAGAGCGTTTCTGAACAGCAGTTTTCAGCTCTTTCCACAGATTCTCGATTGGATTCAGGTCTGGACTTGGCCATTCTAACACCTGGATACGTTTATTTGTGAACCATTCCTTTGTAGATTTTGCTGTATGTTTGGGATCATTGTCTTGTAGGAAGATAAATCTCCGTCCCAGTTTCAGGTCTTTTGCAGACTCCAACCAGGTTTTCATCCAGAATGGTCCTGTATTTGGCTGCATCCATCCTCCCCTCAATTTTAACCATCTTCCCTGTCCCTGCTGAAGAAAAGCAGGCCCAAACCATGATGCTGCCACCACCATGTTTGACAGTGGGGATGGTGTGTTGAGGGTGATGAGCTGTGTTGCTTTTACGCCAAACATATCGTTTTGCATTGTGGGCAAAAAGTTCGATTTTGGTTTCATCTGACCAGAGCACCTTCTTCCACATGTTTGGTGTGTCTCCCAGGTGGCTTGTGGCAAACTTTAGACAAGACTTTTTATGGATATCTTTGAGAAATGGCTTTCTTCTTGCCACTCTTCCATAAAGGCCAGATTTGTGCAGTGTACGACTGATTGTTGTCCTATGGACAGACTCTCCCACCTCAGCTGTAGTTCTCTGTAGTTCATCCAGAGTGATCATGGGCCTCTTGGCTGCATCTCTGATCAGTCTTCTCCTTGTCTGAGCTGAAAGTTTAGAGGGACGGCCAGGTCTTGGTAGATTTGCAGTGGTCTGATACTCCTTCCATTTCAAAATGATCGCTTGCACAGTGCTACTTGGGATGTTTAAAGCTTGGGAAATCTTTTTGTATCCAAATCCGGCTTTAAACTTCTCCACAACAGTATTACGGACCTGCCTGGTGTGTTCCTTGGTCTTCATGATGCTCTCTGCGCTTTCAACAGAACCCTGAGACTATCACAGAGCAGGTGCATTTATACAGAGACTTGATTACACACAGGTGGATTCTATTTATCACCATCAGTCATTTAGGACAACATTGGATCATTCAGAGATCCTCGCTGAACTTCTGGAGTGAGTTTGCTGCACTGAAAGTAAAGGGGCCGAATAATTTTGCACGCACCACTTTTCAGTTTTTTATTTGCTAAAAAAGTTTAAATTATCCAATAGATTTTGTTCCACTTCACAATTGTGTCCTACTTGTTGGTGATTCTTCACAAAAAATTTAAATTTTATATCTTTGTTTGAAGCCTGAAATGTGGCAAAAGGTTGAAAAGTTCAAGGGGGCCGAATACTTTCGCAAGGCACTGTATATATATATATATATATTTTACAAACATTTTGCCTTGCATTTCTACTTTAACCACTTCAGCCCCAAAAGGATTTGCCCCCTTCCTGACTGGGCCATTTTTTGTGATATGGCACTGCGTCACTTTAACTGACATTTGCACAGTCGTGCAACATTGTACCCAAACAAAATTGATGTCCCTTTTCTTTGGTGTTATTTGATCACCTCTGCCGTTTTTATTTTTTGCACTATAAACAATAAAAGAGCGACAATTTTGGAAAAAAACACAATTTTTTACTTTTTGCTAAAAAAAAAATCTTCCTCGGTTTAAGCCAATGTATATTCCTCTACATGAAAAAAATCGTATATTGATCGGTTTGCACAAAAGTTATAGTTTCTACAAAATAGGGGATAGATTTATGGCATTTTTAATATTTTTTTTAATTTTTTTTTTAACTAGTAATGCTATTTTTTTTTATCGGGATTGCGGCAGACAGATCGGACACTTTTGACACTATTTTGGGACCATTGACCTTTATGCAGTGATTTAGTGCTTTAAATAGCCACTGATTACTATGTAAATGTCATTGGCAGGGAAGGGGTTAACACTAGGGGGCGATCAATGGGTTAACTGTGTTCCCTGTGTGTGTTCTAACTGAAGGGGGTTGGGACTGACCAGGTAAGGAGACTAGGGAAGGAGACTGATCGGTGTTTCAATTTACTAGGAACACACAATCTGTCTTCTCTACCCTGACAGGATGTAGATGTGTGTGTTTACACATTTTATTTTTCTTTAAAGTTGCCATCTCCAGGGCTTTCACCTAGATTAGGGCTCCACTTTCTAGTGACTCACTGATTTGAGTAAAGGAATGCCCAGTACCTCCTGGTATGGAGGAGCATGTGACTCACTTCCCTTAGGCCCCTTAGGCAGGCCATACATTAAAAATTATATATATTTTTTTTTACAACCAGTGGTTTAAAGCCCCTTTCACACTGGCAGACCGATCGGGTCCCCCTATCAGATTTCCAGGCTTACCCGATTGGGACATCCATAGCTCTCTATGGAGCGGCGGATGTCAGTGTTCACTGACACCTGCTGGCATCCAGTCCAGTCTGCTAAAAACAGATAGGTGGGGATGCGTTTCCCATCCACCCAGCTGACCAGATGACAGTTGGATGGAAACAGACAAGTAGTCCATTTCCATTCGACCACTCGTCTGTTTCCATTCAACAACCCCATAGAGAAGAGTGGGCTGTGTCCATGTATGCTCTGCACAGTGGAGCGCACATAGACCTGTCATCCGCCTGTTTTGCAGTGATCAGCAGACAGATCCCTCGCTGAGCAGGCGGATCCGCTTGGTGAAGTCAGCCCCGTCTGCAAGGGTCCTAAAAGGGAAAATAATGACCCAGTTCCCCCATCCACATATTCAATGAAGATGGGGGAATCCTTCTCACTGGGTTATTGCATTCTTGCAATGGGAAGCCTTCCTCATTGTCAGAATACACTGAACAGTGCTGACCGCGATAGTCTGAGGCACTGATCGATTGGGGAAAACCTGACAGGCTGGGTGCACAGATGTAAAACTTCTTTACAACCAGCCTTGCCTATACAAGGATCAAAATTCTGAACTGTCTGGATTTCAATCCATGACTGTAGTC
Source organism: Lithobates pipiens (assembly GCF_037356315.1). Classification (NCBI taxonomy): domain Eukaryota; kingdom Metazoa; phylum Chordata; class Amphibia; order Anura; family Ranidae; genus Lithobates; species Lithobates pipiens. The sequence goes on from NW_027507685.1 coordinate 131,569,245, forward strand.
TGTTTTTTCCTTACTGAGTGCTTACGCAACACCAGTTTCTCCTATTTAACAGCAGGTGCTTTTTTTTGACAATCGTCAATCAGGCTCCATCACAGTCATGTAGGGGGAAGTAAAAAGTGTCCTGAGGCCCTTGTAGGTTCTGAATATGATGGACATGGTGCTAACACATGGCCTTTTTTTCTTCACTTCTAGTGGCAAAAAGAGCAATGAGCAGGTGTATGTAAGCTGCTACAGTGGCCTGAAGTAAAGTAAACCTATTACTTTGCCCTGCATGAGAAAAAGATGTGTTCGCTTTAATGTTACCATTTCCAAATACATCAAAACCTTCCTAATAAAGTTCTTCTTTCCAAACCTACTTTTAGATTCTCAACAGCTGGCCTCCCGCTTTGAGGATGGAAAGAAGACACAGTAGGCCATGTTGTCCCTTGTGTCTACTAAAGTTTGTACCATTATTGCTTACTTATTTAACACTTCCAGTTTCATTTATTACATTTTTTTTTTTTTCGTCGGCTTGAGCTGTGCCTAGCCTCGCATAATAAAATAAATGAGGGGGAATGAGCGGAATGTGTGTACAGTCTCCAGCACACAGTGCCCGCTGCATACACCGGGTATATCGCCGGCACCAAGCTAAAATAGAAGAATGCTGTGTGGGAAAATCTCATCTTGAAGTGGTTCTCAGAGGCTGACGCTGGTAGTGTCTGGCACACATAAGCTATTCATGATATGGTTCTGCCTTCCCATGACTAATTCTAAATGTGGCTTGAAAATGTACCATGAAGCCGGACAGTATTGCTCCTGTAAGGCTGGGCGCTAGGTGACCCGGCCATGTATCCACGCGGGAGGGAGAGCAGTGATATGTGAATGTCCTTACCTCATCATCCCTTGAGATATACCCAGAATCCACTTCTTCCTCTGTGTACAGCGTGAGAATCATGTCTGCGCCTCATTTCTTACAGATATTCAGTATTTGCCAATATTCCACCTCATATTATATTGCACTTGTTTGCCGTATATCACCTTTTAATTCCCTGGTACCTAATCTGTGACCAAGCGGTCATATGCAGTCCTTTGATATTTATTGTGCAGCCATTATGGGCCAGACAGTAGTCTGTGTTTTCCTTACCGAATGCTTACACTTGTAAAGAAAAAATATTCTTTAGATTGGATTCACTTATTTATTTGGTTTAACCTTTGTTTCTCACTAGCTTACCTTTTTCTGTGCTGCCCATCTCATTTCTATTCATATTTTTAAAATGCAACGTGTTCAGAGTAATATCAAGCTGTAAAGAGCACCAAAGTGAACACAATGATTTGTAAAGGGCTTGTGATAGCAGTCGGAATATTTCCTGAAGTATGTCCCCAGTCTCTCAAAAACTCCTGGCGCATGGTTGGTCATGCATGATCTTTGACCATCTCCTGTAGCGTATATGCAGTCTCTGACCATTTTTGTAGTGTGCCGCAAGTCTGTGACCATCTCCTTTTGCACGTCTACAGTCTCTTATCTCTTGTAGTATGCCACAAGTCTGTGACCATCTCCTGTTGCAGTTGCACGTTTGCAGTCCCTGATCATCTCTTGTAGTATGCCATCTCCTATTGCACATGTGCAGACTATGATCATCTCTTATAGTATGCCACAAGTCTCTGACCATCTCTTGTTGCACATCTGCAGTCTATAATCATCTCTTGTAGCATGCACAGACTATGATCATCCCTTGTTTGTATGCCCCAAGGCCCTTCAAATCAAGTGAGTTGACCACTACTGCTCTATTTCAGGGGTTCTCTACCTCAGTCCTCAAGTACCCCCAACTGGCCATGTTTTCAGGTTTTCCTTAACTTTTCACAGCTGCTTTAAATCAATATTGATGACATGGTATTGATATGAGCTATTTTATTTAAGGGAAGTTCCCAAAACATGGCCCGTTGGGGATACTTGAGGACTGAGGTTGAGGACCACTAATTCATACCCAGAATCCTCTGCTTACAGCCTGGGAAATGTCTATAACTCATTATTGACAGGTATAAACTCCATATGATCTCCTTTAGTGTAAAAAATGTGTGCAAAAAACACATGTGCCCACATCACTTTTCATTGCAAGCTCCAAATTCTCTATTTCCCCTTGTATAAAGTGTGTGCCTGGCCATTCATCAATCCTCTCCCTTCTACTTTGAATGTTTTGTTTGTATATGTACCCCAATCCTCCTCTAAGTTATATTTATGAATTGCGGATATCCCCTCTGTGTATAGCTGATGAAATGTCTATAATATGTGTTACTATTTTTATTATCACCTTGAGTCAGATACATTTTTTTTTCAAGTATAATGTGTAATAAATACATAGATTATTCACTGATCACAGTACTCCCCCATCACTGCCACCTCCTGCTGTTTCTCTCCCAAAGAACAAGCCATCTTTGTTTAGGCATCATACAGGGTCTGCATCTACTTTCTGGCTGGCTTGGAGATGACACAATCATGAAATCCTCATGTCTGCAGTTCTTGGCCATGTTCACAATGGTCTGACACAAACCTCTTACCTTGTGACTTACTATAAAATTAAAATATTACAGTAAGATCAGAGGAGGAGAGGAGACTGAGGAAATGCTTCCTACTGCCTGAGGCAGACTGATGACATCATCTTAGCCTAAGCAAAGTTCCTTGCCAAAAGCTCAGGGATGGCTTTTTAATGGTAAAAGGTGGATCTTACAATATACAAAACAGTATTTTTATTTTTAACAAGTCGAGAATATATCCATACAGACATATACAATTACCAAACTTTCCCAAAAAAATAATATAATTCTGGTCTTATGGTCTGTTATTAACAGCATTGGTAAAAAGTCCCTTTTTTCTGGCTAGACCAGTAAATTACCAGCCAGGTGGCAAACCTACACCTGGTTCATTTTTTTAAAATTGGCTGTATGCAACAGATATTTGGCAAAATTGATCCAACATCCCATCGGCGCTGTCCCCAATAATTGCAATGAGTGTCGCCCTCCTAAATCCCAGCGATGGGGCCTGCGTCCTCTTTACTTTTGGATGTCTCTATCTCTATTGTCCGCAGAAAGACCCACATGGCCAGCCTCCCGTTCTCCCACAGGACCTGGTTCCCACACTCATAATTTGACGGGTCACCAGAGACACAAAAGCAGCCGCTGGGAGCCAGGGACTCTGTAGAGACAGAATGGAGAAAAGACCCAAAGCCATGTTGGTTTCTGTGTAATAACGGGGCTGTGTATTAGTAGGCCTCTGTTACCTCTTTTATTTACCTTGATGGCAATCCTCTGTCCTTTCCTGTCTGCCTTGATGGAAATGTCCTTGAAGAAAGGATCTTTGTGTCTGGAAAGCTTGAACTGTCTCTGAACTTGTGTGTAATTTTATGGTGTACCTGGTGCTTCCCTGAACATGCTGGAGGCAGGCTTTTCCAGTGGTCAAGTGGTGTTTTATGAAAACCAAAGTCTTTCCATCCACTCAAAGCCTTTGAGATACTGAAGATTTTCTAAAAGAGACACACTGTAGCTTCTATCCTAGATTTACAGTGACCAGCTAAATGCAAATACATTTATTATTGTGTTCTTTTTAATTGAACAGGGGCACACATCTGCTTCTTACATATACAGCCCAATTGTGCTGTCCATCGTTTGTGCCATACTATTCTCCTCTCGCCTCATGTCTTCTCCTTTCTCAGGTCTAACGGACTTAAAAACTGTGTACTTTCCCTGTCTGTGATTTACTAACGTATAACTGTAGGCAAAACATTTATTTTTTTAGTTAGAACGGACACCTGTCAGTTTTTTGTCATCTCCTGTGTCCCCGTTGGAGAGCTTCACCCTCTCTATTTGTCCTGGTGACTGCTATCACCAAAAGTGAAAGAAAACCTGTAATTTCAAGTGGTCACTGGAACAGAAATAGAGGTGAAATCTTCCAGGGGATACTATTTCTAGTGACCTTGGTGACTACCAGGGATTGCCCACATTTCAAAGAGACTCCCCCTTACTTCTTGTTGTGGTTATGGGAAGGGGAGGGAAACCTAGCCAATGGGGCACATATGTCAAGAAAAGCTAGGCGGGGTATATAACAAATGTTCTGACTTCTATTCTAACCCCCCCCCCCCCATTTTTTTTCTCAAACCCTTCCCTACCTTGTGGTGGGTTCTGAACATTTCAGATACTCACCTGCCCAGTAGATCCAGCGGTGTCCTGCAGAACCATCTCGGAGTTCTGCCGTGCATGGTCCTGCGCCACCATCTTCTCATGTGGCATCATTGGTAGGACCGTCTGCACTTCAGTCACCGAGCCTCATGATGATACGACCCCCCCCCCCCCCCCCCCCATCAATGAAGGAATATGCCTCCTGGGATATGTGATGTGCATATCCTAGGAGGGACAGCGGGCCTGGTGCACGTCATTCGCTTAGATGAATGATGTGCTTGGGGGGTCAGGAGAGATTTTTTTCAGAAAAAGAAGGTAAATGAAAATATTTAAAAATTTGCACTCTGTGTGGACAAGGGAACCTAACTCTGAGGGTGAAGATCCTCTTTAAAGTATACATGTACCAAGCATGAATTGCCCTCACTTCTTGCTCTGGTCACAACTTTTCAGTTTGCACCTTCTAGAGGCATGACTGTTCCCAACAGAAGATTTACCTGACAGCATAAAAAAATTATAGAGGGTATAACCCTTCCAAACTGTATCTAAAACTAAAAAAAACAAAAAGTTACCATTACATACACTAAGGACTTTGAGGGGGAGAATCAACAGGTATTTATTAAACATTTACTCTGGGGCAGTTTGCACAAAGATAAGTCAGATTTTAGACATCCTCTGCAACAAAAATGTAATCTTTATTGAGATGCTCCCAAAGGGATAATCACTTCTAAAGGAATTCAGACACTGCAATGTTCCTCAATAAAACACAGCAAGTGCATTAGATGATTAATAATGGAAAAGTGACTCCTATTTAGATTAACTCTGCAGAAAATAAACAGCTTTTTCTTCAGAGCAGAAATGGGTAGGACTCTGCAACAAAGTTTACCAAACAAACAAAGTTTACCATCCCTGCAATGTACATATATCACCCAGAGTGTTTGTTTTTTTTCCTCAACAAGAGTGGAGTTACTTTTCAACAAAAAGAAGCCTTGCCTTGCTTGCTAGGTGATATATAGCCAGTTTAGCATGCTCAACAGCACACCTCCTCCCCACCTCTGTTCGACAACAAAGTGACGGATACCAAATGTGCCTTTGATAGCACTGGTCTCCAGCACCATGGGACTGTCTAAGACAATCACAGTCACCAAGAATGCAAGTGGGCTTGTCAGCTAAACCCTTTTCAATGCTACCATGCCCACAGAAGAGCTGTCAGTGCTTCGCATTCATGTGCTATCAGTATGAATGCATTGGGAAGCTGAGGTGTTAGAATGAGGCTCCAGTTTACTCATTTTGGTTTATGACCTATAGATGCGTTACAAGCAGAGTAATATATTTCAAGCATTTCTTTCTTTTAAAGGTTTTCCTAAACACTCGTTTTTTTTTTGTCCTGGGACTTTAAATGGTCTTTCAGTCTGGTTCTGTAGGTTACACTATTATAGAGAAGACTGCTGACTTGACAGTTGCCCAGAAGACAGTCATTGACACCCTCCACAAGGCGGGTAAGTCACCAAATGTCATTGCTAAAGAAGCTCCTGTATCCAAGCATATTAATGGAAGGTTGAATGGAAGGAAAAAGTTTGGTAGAAAAGGGTGCACAAGCAACATAGATATCCGCAGCCTTGAGAGGATTGTGAAGCAAAGACCATTCGATAATTTGGGAGAGCAAGGGGACAAGAAGTGGATTACAGCTGGTGTCAGTGCTTGAGGAGCCACCACACACAGACATATCTGACTACATGGGCTACAAGTGTCGCATTCCTTGTGTCAAGCCACTCCTGAACTAGAGACAATGTCTGAAGCATCATACCTGGGCTAAGGAGAAAAAGGACTGGACTGTTGCTCAGTGGTCCAAAGTCCTCTTTTCTGGTAAAAGTACATTTTTAATTTCATTTGGAAATCAAGGTCCCACAGTCTGGAGGAAGAGTGAAGAGGCACAGAATCCATGTTGCATGAGGTCCAGTGTGAGGTTTCCACAGTCAGTGATGATTTGGGGAGCCATGTCATCTGCTGGTGTTGGCCCACTGTGTTTTATCAAGTCCAAAGTCAGCACAGCCCTCTATCAGGAAATTCCCTCTGCTGACCAGCTTTATGGAGATGATGATCTGATTTTCCAGCAGAACTTGGCACCTGCCCACACTGCCAAAATTACCAATACCTAGTTTAATGATCATGGTATCACTGTGCTTGGTTGGCAAACAAACTCGCCTGACCTAAACCCCATAGAAAATTTGTGGGATATTGTCAAGAAGGAGATGAGATACCAGACCCAACAATGCAGACAAGCTGAAGGCCACTATCAAAGCAACCTGTTATATTCTGATTTTCTGAGATACTGAATTTTGGGTTTTCACTAGCTATAATCCATAATCATTAAAATAAATAAATGCTTGAAATATATCACTGCGTGTAATTTATATAATATGAGTTTCACTTTTTGAATTGGATTTCTTAAATAAATTAACTTTTTGATGATGATATAATTTATTGAGATGCACCTACAGTATCTCACAAAAGTGAGTACACCCCCTCACATTTTAGTAAATATCTTATTATATCTTTTCATGTGACAACATTGAAGAAATTACACTTTTCTACAATGTGAAGTATTGAGTGTACAGCTTGTATAACAGTGTAAATTTGATGTCCCCTCAAAATAACTCAACACACAGCTGTTAATGTCTAAACCGCTGGCGACAAGTGAGTAACCCCCTAAGTGAAAATGTTTAAATTGGGCCCAAAGTGTCAATATTTTGTGTACCCAGTATTAGTTTCCAGCACTGCATTCACCAGAACTTGACAGGTTGCCACTGGAGTCCTCTTCCACTCCTCTATGACGACATCACGGAGCTGGTGGATGTTAGAGACCCTGCGCTCCTCCACCTTCCTTTTGAGGATGCCCCACAGATGCTCAATAGGGTTTAGGTCTGGAGACATGCTTGGCCAGTCCATTACCTTTATCCTCAGCTTCTTTAGCAAGGCAGTGGTCGTCTTGGAGGTGTGTTTGGGGTCGTTATTGGGTTGGAACACTGCCCTGAGGCCCAGTCTCCGAAGGGAAGGGGATCATGCTCTGCTTCCATATGTCACAGTACATTTTGGCATTCATGGTTCCCTCAGTGAACTGTAGCTCCCCAGTGCCAGCAGAACTCATGCAGCCTCAGACCATGACAATCCCACCACCATGCTTGACTGTAGGCTGTAGACTAGACTAGTCTGTACTCCTCACCTGGTTTCTGCCACACACGCTTGACACCACCTGAACCAAATAAGTTTATCTTGGTCTCATCAGACCATAGGACATGGTTCCAGTAATCCATGTCCTTAGTCTGCTTATCTTCAGCAAACTGTTTGCGGGCTTTCTTGTGTATCCTCTTTAGAAGAGGCTTCCTTCTGGGACCACAGCCATGCAGACAAATTTGACGCAGTGTGCGGCGTATGGTCTGAGGACTGACAGGCAGACCCTCCCACTCCTCCAACTTCTGCGGCAATGCTGGCAGCACGCATACGTCTATTTCCCAACCTCTGGATATGACACTGAGCATGTGCACTCAACTTCTTTGGTCAACCATGGCAAGGACTGTTCTGAGTGGAACCTGTCCTGTTAAACCACTGTATGGTCTTGGCCACCGTGCTGCAGTTCAGTTTCAAGATCTTGGCAATCTTCTTATAGCCTAGGCCAGTGATGGCGAACATTGGCACCCCAGATGTTTTGGAACTACATTTCCCATGATGCCCAACTACACTGCAGAGTGCATGGCCATCATGGGAAATGTAGTTCCAAAACATCTGGGGTGCCAAGGTTCACCATCACTGGCCTAGGCCATCTTTATGTAGAGCAGCAATTATTTTTTTCAGCTCCCCAGAGTTCTTTACCATGAGGTGCCATGTTGAACTTCCAGTGACCAGTATGAGAGAGTGAGAGCAATAACACCAAATGTAACACACCTGCTCCCCCAATCACCCCTGAGATCTTGTAACACTAATGAGTCACATGACACTGGGGAGGGAAAATGGCTAATTGGACCCAATTTGGACATTTTCATTTAGGGGTGTATTTGCTTTTGTTGCCAGCGCTTTAGACATTAATGTGTTGTTATTTTGAGGGGACAGCAAATTTACACTGTTATACAAGCTGTACACTCACTACTTTACACGCTATACACTCACTAATTTACATTGTAGAAAAGTGTAATTTCTTCAGTGTTCTCACATGAAAAGATATAATAAAATATTTACAAAAATGTGAGGGGTGTACTCACTTTTGTGAAATACTGTGTATGTATCATAGCTTTATTTTTTAATGATCATGAGAGTTCTTCTTAAAAGCGTATTTCCAGTCAGACTTGTGAAAACTCAATTATATGATTGTTCTGTTCCAATTCATACAACATACCTAAAAATATTTTAGATGTTTCTAAGGAGAAGGTGTCATGGCTGATTCTACACACAGCCGGACTTTCCGGCAGACTAGGCCTGACGGTCTTCCCGACGAACTTTCGGCAGACTTCCGACGGACTTTCCGAATGAACGGACTTGGCCACACACAATCACACCAAAGTCCGACGGGTTCAAACATGATGACGTACGATCGGACTAGAATAAGGAAGTTCATGGCCAATTGCTGCCCTAGTGTCGGGTTTCATCCGTTGGACTAGCATGCAGACGAACAGATTTTTTGACCGGACTCGTGTCCATTGGAAAGATTTTAAACATGTTCTAAATCTAAAGTCTGTCTGATTTTTTTTTTCTACAGCAAAGGTCCGATGAAGCCCACACACGGTTGAATTGTCCGACAGATTTCTTCCGTCTGACTTTTACTGTCAAAGTCCAGCCGTGTGTACACGACATTAGAATTTCTGGAGAGTCTGTGTCTTTGTGCCCACACAGACTGAGCTATACCTCACTGACATACTGGAGGGCAGTTTCTACATTTTAACCCTTTGTTAGGACAGACAATGTTCAAATTTAGTTTACAGTTGATAATGATGAACTGCAGAAGTACAGGTAGAGTTAATCATGGTAAACATCACTTCACAGCCCTCTTCCTCACAAAGCAGGGAGAGCTTGTAAAGATTTGAAGCAAGTAAAAAAACACTTAAAAAGGTAATCGGCATTATTTTTTTTTCTTATTTTTTGTTATGCTATATTAATGGGAACAGGTAACAAATATAAAGTAGATGTTACAGTATCCTAATTTGACTGCAAAGTTGGAAATACACTTTAAGACCTTTGGCTGGCTACTTGGTATAATAACTGAGTTGATCTGAACCAGGGGAAAAATATCTTTTACCACGTTACAACATAACTTTTTCTTGCTCAGCTGTGTGTAAGCTAAACACAGGGAAATATTCTTAAATTTACTTTTTCCACTCAAGGATAATGAATAAACAATTTGACACAACTATTAAATTATTAAACAACCTAGCTTTTATTATTCAATTTTGCATATCATATAAAAAAGTGCTTTCCGTAGCAATTTTAAAAATGCCTAATTTTGAAAATCACCCTTTTGAAAAACACCCTTTTGTGCACCATTTTGTCTTTACAAACCCTTTTTATTTCATTTAAAGGGTTTGTAAAGACAAGTTTTTTTTTTGTTTTTTTTTTATATTCATGCGTTCTGTGTGTGTAGCAGCCCCCCCCCCCTCATCCCCCCTAATACTTACCTGAGCCCCATCTCTGTCCAGCGATGTGCATGAGAGCCTTGGCTGTCTCCCTCCTGATTGACTGAGACACAGCAGCGGCGACATTGGCTCCCGCTGTTGTCAATCAAAGTCATGTCTGAGCAAACACAGGGATCTGCGGCTCAGCTTAGGTGCCCCCACAGCAAGCTGCTTTTTGTGGGGGCACTCAACAAGACGAAGGGGCCAGGAGCACTGAAGCAGGAGGATACAGGCTGCTCTGTGAAAAACCACTGCAACGGAGCAGGTAAGTATGACATGTTATATTACTTTGAGTCATGAATATAATCCAGCTAGTGTCATTTCCTGAAATCATTTGAACTGCTTGAAGCTGAAAGCGAAAATCAGGCTTGCAAACTGGAATTGCCACCTGTGAGGAAGGATGCTTGGTAGCGAGAGCTACAGACTAAGGCCATCCAAACACGGAGCAAATTTATTTCCTGCAATCATCGGTTGAAGTTCGCTCAATTCCCCCATCAACACTGACATTGACTTGATCAACTTGGTACATTCAGCCTGCTCATTAACAGTTCAAATCTCGACCGGTTCCTGTTGAACCAGCCAAGATTCGAACAGTATATGGCCAGCCTTGCAGCTTCTGTGTTTTTGCCCTGTTTTGGTCTGCAGCCCTATAGTATTTTGGATGAGGAAAGGTGGGGGGCGGGGGGGGGGGGGGGGCGGGTGGGTGCATAGGAGTATGTGAATTAGTTTACAAATCTCATGGCAGGTAAATGGATGCCTAGTTATCTGTTTAGCTGAAATTGCACTTTAAATAAGCCTGATCATTTTATTGATCACATTCTGCCTTATTTAGCTGTCTCATTCTCACCGCACAGCATGTGTTGTTTGGATGCGAGAAGCGGCTGATTATCATCTGCCGCTTACGTGCTCCAAGTTCCCAGAGCTGCTGGTCAATTACCCTCCTATTAGAAGCTGCTCCCATCATCCTAATGGGGGCACAGGGAAAGCCAGTGGAGCTGGGAGGGAGAGCATGGGATTAGAGAAGTAGCAGGTTGTACACTTCCTCTTTCTCACCCTCCGCTCCTTATCTTTTCTCCGTCTCAACTGGAAAATACGACAAGCCAGCTGTTCCCACGCAGCCATGGGAAAAAGATGGCACTTGTACCGATCTCAGGATTCAGCTAAAGCGCCCCCGTATATACAGCTTATTTTCTTCTTTTCATCTTTCACTTGATGCAGAGTTTGGAGTTTAAGTGACACCCTTTATTGGTACACTTAACTTACTAAAGATACCAGCTTTTGGGATGCCTTTCCTGTCTTTTTTAGGCTTTCTGTGTAAAGACTATAGAATGGATCTAAGGCACCCCGAAAGCTTGCCTCCAAAGCCAGCATGTAAAGGCACACTTTTCTGCATTCATTGTAACATTATTATTTATTATTATACAGGATTTATATAGTGCCGACAGTTTACGCAGCGTTTTACAACATTAGGGCAGACAGTACAATTACAATTCAATACGGGGGGGGGGGGGGGGAATCGGAGAGCCCTGATCGTTAGAGCTTACAATCTAGGAGGGAGGGTCAAGTTATACAAAAGGGGAATAGCTGTGGGGGATGAGCTAATGGAGAAAATAGTGCAGTTGTTAGATGGAGGCAGGATAGGCTTCTCTGAAGAGGAAAGTTTTCAGGGATCGCCTAAAAGTGGATACATTTGGAGACAGTCTGACGGATTAGGGTAGTGAATTCCAGAGGATGGGCGAGGCCCGGAGAACTCGTGGAGGCAGATATGGGAGGAAGTGATGAGGGAGCTAGAGAGCAGGAGGTCTTGGGAGGAACAAAGAGGGCGATTAGGTTGGTATTTTGAGACTAGGCTAGTGATGTACCTGGGGGCAGAGTTGTTGATGGCTTTGTAACTTATTGTTAGTATTTTGAATTTAGTTTGTTGGGCAAGTGGCTGCCAATGGTCAAGGCGAGAGATAACCAGGGAGTGAATCAGGAGCTTTGTGGTTTCATTGGTTAGAAAGGGACATAGTTTAGAGATGTTACGGAGGTTGAGGCGGCAGGCTTTGGAAAGTGATTGGATGTGGGGTCGAAAGGAGAGTTCAGTGTCCAGGATAACACCTAGAACGCTGACATGTGGGGATGGGTGACCATTGCACAGAGCAGGTACGTATGACATGTTTGTTATTTAAAAAAAAAAGTAAAATTTCCAAACACTTTAAGATAGCATGCGTTATCACTGTAGGTAAGTGACAGGTGTCTTAAACAGAATCCTCTATGGAAAACTAAACAGGCTTTCACTTTTGATCTGAAAATAAGCAAAAATTATATATCTGTGCAAATGATGAACAATAATAAAAAAGTGATTATGAAATTTAAAACATTAGCTGTACACAATGTCCAGACACCTGATATACAATAAATACACAAAAAACAGTGCAGCGCTAAAATCAAATAAAAAGTGTATATGCACAAAGTTCATATGTGAAATTCAATACAAGTGTCCAAGAGCAATTGTTGCTTTTGTATATAAACCAGCGCTCAGGATGAAAAAGTCCCTCCAGCCGTGAGAGTGATGATGGTAGGCTAGAGTAGGTGTCACCAAATCAAAATAATTGTAACTGTGCTTGCCAGAGAATGTGTGACCCCTTTAATAAGAGTAACAATTGCAATATCCAAGCCGAAAGATCCGGACCTCGCGTTCATCCGCACTTGTCACTGGATATGTGCCATAGTGGTGAATGAGTCAAACCAAGAAGTGAACCCTCCAAGTAAAAAGCTCCCTCTAGGGTGGACACGGATCACCAGACATGTAATGAAGGAATAATCCACATGGCATAAGATCATTTGGACTATTTATTAGTAAAAACAGCAACACTCACATTGGGTAGCATAAAAAAAAGTGTAGTCAAATAGATCGTCGTTCCAGAAAGCAAGATGGCCGACCATCAATCACACATACATGTCTACTTCATATGCGTTTTGTCATATGTGAAGTCCTCAGGGGCACCTGATATCTTAAAAATGCCAAAATGCATGCATGTCATGGTCACCCAACAAGTTCAGTGCTTTGTGAGGCACTGTTTGCAAACTGGAACTTTAATTTCATGCTTACTTTAAATGCTGCAGGCTTATTCCAGGTTGATGACTCAAAAAGCATTGAAATCAATGGCAGCCAAGCAATTGGCATTGCTGCAATATTAGCTTTCATAGTTCTCTCTGTACAGGTTTCATTTTCTCATGTGTTCTGTGTGCCTTATGGGATTGTCAGCAATGACACGGCGTAACGTGTTGATTTATGGGACTTTTTGTTTGTCTGGGGTTGGATTATTCAGCAGTTTTTGTTTGCAGTCATATCCCCAAAACACTGGAGATTTGATATCCCTGTGACATTTCTCAAGGTTTAAAGATGTATTTTTCTCCTACATGTGGCTATATTGTATCATTTAGTGGATAAAGTGCTTTCTGCCGTTCTGCTTTATGCAAAAAGAAGATTGCTACCCACTGATTAAAAATATAATATCCAAGCAGGTTTACAGGGTGTTTTAAATCTAAACAGTAACAAGTGTAAAAGTGTATTTTATTTGTGTTTGATGGTCTGCATGAGATAATACAGTCGTTGCAGGCTGTGTTATATACTTGTGGCTATGCCAACGATTTTTTTATTTATCCTATTTACTTAGGGCTAAGCTAGATGATTGTTCTAACTGCCTAGTAGCATGTATATCATTGCAATCTGTGTACTGCAGCTGTGAAATGTAGAAGCAAAAAAAGAGAAAAGTGATATCAAAGTATAAACTTTACATAAAAACAGTAATACAGAAGCAGATACTATAGGCACTTGATGGACTTTATAGGAGAACACCAACAGTGACATCTTAGATGTTTTATTACACCAATGTTTTGGTGAATCACAGCCAATTTTTATTACTATTGCTTCTACTGTCTGTATGTGTGTGTGTATACAGTATCTCACAAAAGTGAGTACTCCCCTCACAGTTTTGCAAATATTTTATTATATATTTTCATGTGACAACACTGAAGAAATTTCACTTTGCTACAATGCTTGTATAACAGTGTAAATTTGCTGCCCCCTCAAAATGACTCAATACAGCCATTAATGTCTAAACTGCTGGTAACAAAAGTGAGTACACCCCTAATTAAGAATGTCCAAATTGGGCCCATAGCGTCAATATTTTGTGTGGCCACCATTATTTTCAAGCACTGCCTTAACCCTCTTGGGCATGGAGTTCACCAGAGCTTCAAGGGTTGCCACTGGAGTCCTCTTCCACTCCTCTATGATGGCATCCCAGAGCTGGTGGATGTTAGAGACCTTGCGCTCCTCCACCTTCCATTTGAGGATGTGCCACAGATGCTCAATAGGGTTTAGGTCAGGAGACATGCTTGGCCAGTCCATCACCTTTAACCTCAGCTTCTTTAGAAAGTCAGTGGTCATCTTGGAGTTGTGTTTGGGGTCGTTATGTTGGGAATCCTGCCCTGCAGCCCAGTCTCTGAGGGGAGGGGATCATGCTCTGCTTCAGTATGTCACAGTACATGTTGACATTGATGGTTCCCTCTAAAAACTGTAGCTCCCCAGTGCTGGCAGCACTCATGCAGCCCCAGACCATGACACTCCCACCACCATGCTTGACTATATGCAAGACTCACTTGTCTTTGTACTCCTTAACTGGTTGCCGCCACACACGCTTGACACCACCTGAACCAAATAAGTTTATCTTGGTCTCATCAGACCATAGGGCATGGTTCCAGTAATCCATGTCCTTAGTCTGCTTTTCTTCAGCAAACTGTTTGCAGGCTTTCTTGTGCATCTTCTTTAGAAGAGGACAGCGGAGAGGGGAATGGGACTTTAAATGCAGCACGTAGTTATGAAAAAAATAATATTTATTACATACATCAATAATAAAATATATAATGGTAGTAATTCAATATAAATAGGGTAGATGATCCATTACAATTCATATATATGCATATTCATATGTATACATGTTCCTGGGAAGATTTGACACTTCCCAGGAAAATGGTTAATAATAGAAATTACAATAGAATAAATATTAACCCATAAACACCTATGGGCTAATTTTTATTCTATTTTAATATTTTATTATCAACCATTTTCCTGGGAAGGGTCAGACCTTAGAGAAATTCTTACTTATCCTATTACATTTCAGACTACATCCACATGCATGCTCCTGAAGAGTAGAGCAATCTATGAAATGCGTAGAGCTGCTATATGCTGTGTTTATCCATGTTCATATATTTTTCCAGAATCGGTAATATGTAATTATGATTTTTTATTTTTTTTGCCATTTATGCATATATATGAATTGTAATGGATCATCTACCCCATTTACATTGAATTATGACTACAATTATATATTTTATTATTGATGTATGTAATAGATATATTTTTCATTTTAATTTCAACTCCCATTCCCCTCTCTGCTGTTCTCAATTAGATAGGTATGGAGTCACTGGACCTTACCAGGTCATCGCCTCATTTAAAGTCCCATTGTTCTCTTGCATCTCTTTTACATATTTTTTACATCTTTAGAAGAGGCTTCCGTCTGGGATGACAGCCATGCAGACCAATTTGATGCGGTGTATGGTCTGAGCACTGACATGCTGACCCCCCACCCCTTCAAACTCTGTAGCAATGCTGGCAGCACTCATTTTTCTATTTCCCAAAGACAACCTCTGGATATGACACTGAGCATGTGCACTCAACTTCTTTGGTCAAACATGGTGAGGCCTGTTCTGAGTGGAACCTATCCTGTTAAATTGCTGTATGGTCTTGGCCACTGTGCTGCAGATCAGTTTCAGGGTCTTGGCAATCTTCTTATAGCCTAGGCCATCTTTATGTAGCGCAACAATTCTTTTTTTCAGATCCTCAGAGTTCTTTGCCATGAGGTGCCATGTTGAACTTCCAGTGACCAGTATGAGAGAGTGAGAGCTATAACACCAAATTTAAAACACCTGCTCCCCATTCACGCCTGAGACCTTGTAACGCTAACGAGTCGCATGACACCGGGGGAGGGAAAATGGATAAGTGGACATTTTCACGTAGGGGTGTACTCACTTTTGTTGCCAGCCATTTAGACATTAATGGCTGTGTGTTGTTATTTTGAGGGGGACAGCAAATGTACCGTTATACAAGCTGTACACTCACTAGTTTACATTGTAGCAAAGTGTAATTTCTTCAGTGTTGTCGCATGAAAAGATATAATATAGTTATAAAAATGTGAGGGGTGTACTCACTTTTGTGAGATACTGTGTGTGTATATGTATGTGTGTGTGTGTATATATATATATATATATATATATATATATATATATATAAATATACACACACCTAATCACCCCAATATGTCTCAAGTACATATAAAAGAAATATGCTAATAAACTGTTTGATTTTTTTTTTTACATTTTTCGTATTTCTATAGCGCTTTTTTTTCTGGGGACTCAAAGCAGTTAGAAGGTGAGGCAGCTATCTTGGGCATACTCAATTTAGCAAATGAACCTACTAGCATGTCTTTGAAGTGTGGGGGAAAATCTAAGTACCTGGAGGAAATGCACACAAATACATGGAGAACATGCAAACTTCATGCAGGCATTGTGTTGGTCAGGGTTGACACCGTGGACCCCAGTACTACAAATCAGGTGTGCTACTTGTGAATAATCAGCCTGCCCATATATGGATCAAGATTCGGCCAGTCCCTGCTGAACCAGCAAAATTGCTATCTTTGTATGGACAAATTTCGATCTATGTGTGACTCCTCCCGCTCAACAGAAGTTTCATAGTTTCATAGTTAGTACGGTTGAATAAAGACACCAGCCCATCCAGTTCAACCTGAGAGAGTGTCTACAATTGTCCCTATCCCTGTATATTGCACATCGGTCCCTACACTAATGAACAACTTCTGTTGAACAGGATTGTTGGAAAACGTTTTCTCGATAAGCAGATGCAGCTGCTAACCAGTGAATTCTGACAGAGGAGAGTCCCCACAGAATAAAATGTCTCAGTGGGGATAATTCCTCCATCCACCTCGACTATGTGGATGGAGGAATCCACTTTTTTTTATTTTATTTTTTATTCAGTCTGCTGTCTGAATGAACAAAAAAAGTATCATCTATGGCCAGCCATACACAGAGCGAAAATCTTTCCTGCAACCACACAGACCGTGTTAATGCAAGAATCCCTCCTGCTTGGTCATTGTCTTCTTCCGGTGGGTGGAGGGGTGGGGGAGACATCCCCACCTGGAGAAGACAGTGATTGTTGCTAGCTAGCAGGTAAAACCCGGCATGCTGGTTGTACCCAAGTTAATTGATCAACTTGGTACATTCAGCCTGCCCATACACAGTTTGAATTTTGGCTGGTTCCTGTTGAACCGGCTGAGATTTGAACCTTGTATGGCCTGTCCAAAGGGCAGTTTTCTGTGCTTGATCATTCCACAAGTAACAGCCTGCCTGCAGACATCACAGATGATCTCCACACTATCCCTCTTGAAACATTCTGCTCTGATGACCATAGCTCTAAGGCTGGTCTTTTCTAAATGGCCTGAAGTGCTAATTAAAATGGGAGAAGGAGCCACAAAACCTTAACCTTAGTCAGAAAACCTCCTCAGGATTTAGCACATCCTACCAGTGACTATGGGTGTCATTAGGCTAAGAGCAATCCCCGATAATTAGGGTATAATGAGATAGGGTTGTCGTATGCTGGCTTGATGTTCATATGCTAAATACAAAAGGTATCAACAATATAAATTCTACACATATCTTCAAATCCATGTTATCCATATTCAAAACGTTCATATGGGGTCCCTCCTTTCACAAACTATCATGGCGGGCTCTGAAGTGTCCTGTCCACCTGGGCGGCACTGCTTTACCCGACTTAGCCCTTTATTATATTTCTTCTCAGCTTTCTAATTTTTTTTTCTACTACAATCAGGAAGACGGGGACAGGTTTTCTCCCCTTGTATGCTCCTCGCTCTCTTGCCTAGTAGCCCACCCCTTCCAAGTTGTACTCTGCGGTACCCATGAGCTGCCTCATGTGGACAACAGGAGTCATGTGATATTCCATCATTGTAAAATTTGGCAGCAGGTTATGTCAATCACCAAGGCCCCCATATTCTACACCCACACGCTTATATGGGACAACCCACACCTGCCCAAGTTGTTGACTGTCCCCAACTATAAAGCTCTAAAAGATGGTTTTCTTCTGCCCAACCACATGTTCCACTGTTACTGCCAACGTCGCCACGCCTTGAATCGTTATGTTGTTGTGGAGGTGGTCCCTTGCCCGGATCCCAATAAACAAATTTCTTCATTCTATAATCACCTCATGTTACCTGCATCCACTGCTCAGGCTAACCAACAGAAATCCAGGTGGCAAACAAATGTGGGGGACATGGCGGATGAGGACTGGGAGGAGGTGCTGCCTCTTGTAAGTCAGTGTCCCCTAAACTGTGTGATTGCCTTACTCATCTTTACATTCTCCACAGGTCCTACTTAACACAGATTCACCTCTCCAAATTTAACCCGGAACACAGCCCGGCTTGTCCTAAGTGTGGAGACCCGGGGGGGGGGGGGAGGGACATTCTATCACCTAATATGGTCCTGCCCCTCCCTTCAAGGATATTGGTCGCAGGTAGTTAAAATTCCTCCATGACTGCATGGGTTCCCTCTTAACTCTAATCCCCCTTCCCTGTTTTACTGGGTAGCCTCTCCATTTCTGAGGAGGAAAAATATCTAATTATATTTTTGCAAGAGTCTTTGTTCCTGGCCAGGATGCAAATATTCTAGTCTACATCTCCCCAAGGTAATGCATAAAACCTGGCCTGTTAGTGGGCCCTGAGGACAGGGTTGATAACCACTGGGTTATAGGTTTTGGTATTCCTCTGTATTTTATCCTTAAATATTTTAGATTCAGTATGGTTATGTCAATGCCTCCATCCTTTTGATCAGTGCCTTTTGCACTCTTTGTTTGTACATTTTTTTCAATATGTTCAATAAAACTTTATTTTCTGATTAAAAAAAAAAAAAAAAAACATACATTCTCATTAGACTCATGCATAGATCTAGCCTAAAGGATGCGTTAGGTGGGGGGATCTATTTTCTGATGGCCCGTAACCATACAAAGTTGGATCAGACTGCGTCAAAACAAGCTGGCCCTAGATGGTTGGAATCTCTACCAGTTCAGTAGGGACCAGCCAAGATCCAAACCATCTGTGGTCAGGCTGATTGTACCTCATTTGATTGTATGACTTTCGTACAACCAGGATGTAAAATCTTACATTTGATTTTTGCCAGCGGCTATAGCCGCTAGCAATAATCACTGTATTCTTCTAGAAGGGCCAAACATAATCGCTCCACGGGAGGGATTTCCCCATCAACATTTACTGTGTTAATGGAGGGATTGAGTGATTTTCTTTCCTGCAACAACGGGTTGTAGGTAAGAAAATTGTATAGTCTATAGCCTGCCTAAGGTGATTGTCAGTGAGCTCATCCTGGATTTGAATTTTACTCCTGTCCATTCTTGCTGTTCCATATTTTTATTATTGTACCATAAATGTTGTGGTCATCCTTATAGCAAGGGGTGTGATTTAAAGTTTCTAATTTTGGATGGCACAGGGAAGGGTTTTATTGATGTTTGAACTTCTGTTTATGTTGGTCATTGTTTTTACGAGAACAGAAAGTGATGGGAAATCCCAAATTGTAAATTTGTCCCCGGACCAGGAGGTGAATGGAAATCCTCCAATGGGGACACTTTTTCTGTTGACAACGGTTTATGAGGGGGGATCACCTTCCTTGACTGTTGTCTCTCCAGGACAGAAAATAAAGGGAATACTCAATGGGACAGAAATTCTTGATGGATTATTTTCCATTCTCTACTCTCTCCAAAACTAAAACAAGCTTGGGCTTTACATATGTATTAATGATAACAGTATTCCGGATTTGATTCGCCTTTTATAGGTTTTTGTATTTTGCATACAAAATACCTTGGCAGTGAAAAATGGGCATTACTGCCGATGAGTGTCTAACTGAGCTGCAAAGGGTAAATTTCCGGCACAAATCTGCGTCAGTAAACCTTTGGCTTACAAGGTGAGTGTGCACAATCAGTGATTGTGGGCTCCGAGTACCGTGTGAAAAACTGAACTCAGATCACTTCTACAAAGCCGCAGCTTGCAGGTGTCCCAACCACAAAATCTCTGTGAAAATTCAAACACTGCCGTGTAAAAAGGACAGGATAGGTGGAGACCCGCTACAAGGAGTGACTCAACGGAGGGCGGACCGCACACACAAAACCACCAGTTTCCACCTTACTGTGCAAGACAGGAAGCCTCGGGGTCAAGTCATCCTTGTCCTTCATCATTGATTCTACATGTCCCCCAACACCCATTAGCCCTCCTTTAACACAGTGCTTGTAAAATTTACTTTAAACATGTCAGGACAGAAATGCTGACATAATTCTGAAAATGCTAGTTGACTGGCCCACTGAATGCCTAGTCTCTTATGCTAGCCATATACACTATACTGTCAAAAGTATTGGGACACCTGCCTTTACATGCACTTTGATGGCATCCCAGTCTTAGACGGTAGGGCTCATTATTGTGTTGGCCCACCCTTTGCAGCTATAACAGCTTTTTTTGTGCCTATGGAAATGTTTGACCATTCTTCCAGAAGCACAGTGGTGAGGTCAGGCACTGATGTGGATGAGGAGGTCTGTCTCTGCTCCAGTTCATTCCAAAGGTGTTCTATCGGGTTGCAGTCAGGAATTTGTGCAGGCCGGTCAAGTTCCTCCACCCCAAATTTGCTCATTCATGTCTTTATGGATCTTGCTTTGTGCACTGGTCCAAATCATTTGGTGGAGGGGGGATTATGGTGTGGGGTTGTTTTTCAAGGGTTGGGCTTGGCCCCTTAGTTCCATTGAAGGTAAACTATTAATGCATCAGCATGCTAAGACATTTTGGACAATGTTATGCTCTCAACTTTGAGAGAACAGTTTGGTGATGGCCCCTTCCTGTTCCAACATGACTGCATGCCAGTGCACAAAGCAAGGTCCATAATGACATGGGTGAGTGAGTTTGGGGTGGAGGAACTTAACTGGCCTGCACAGAGTCCTGACCTCAACCCGGCAAAACACCTTTGAGATGAATTAGAGTGGGTACTGTGAGCCAGGCCTTCTCATCCACATCAGTGCCTGACCTCACAAATGCGCTTCTGGAAGAATGGTCAAACACTCCCATAGACATACTGCTAAACCTTGTGGACAGCCTTCCTAGAAGAGTTGAAGCTGTTAAAGCTGCAAAGGGTGGGCCAATTCAGTATTGAACCCTACGGAAAAAGACTGGACTACCATTAAAGTTCATGTGTGTGTAAAGACAGGCATCCCAATACTTTTGGTAATATAGTGTATGTCTTGAATTTTGTCTCATTCCTGCTGATGGAGCTTCCCCCACTCACCCAGGTTAATTTTTATACAATCTCCTTACCTGATCCACTAGGTGGAGCTATGAAGGCATATTCACACACCCAGCAAATCCAGTGCTATGCAGCTGCACCCTTTTGAATGCCCCCGCACGCTGGGTCCTGTGCCGCCATCTTGTTTTTGCATCATCATTAGGCTAATGTAACGAGAATTGGAAATTGAAGCGCCACACTACTGCTAGGAGGTCCAGATACAAGTTTGTCCATTTTAAAAGTCGGGGTACAAGCCAAAATGTAGCCAACATGTTTTGGATGACCAAGCACCCTCTTCATCAGGGCTAGAAAGAACATAAGAAGATTTTCATATCGATCTAATACAATATCGCCTCCACGGGGTCAAAATTTTAACTAAAATAGTCAACAGTAATGCGAGTGTCAAAATTAATATATAAAAATGGGAGTATGAGCGCTGAACTATATCATAAAAAAAAAAGAGAAAACTAAAATAAAATACCAAATAAAAATAACTATCACTATTATTAACCACTTACCGGTTGCCTCACAGATGAGTATGGCTTTTTTATGCTGGATCACATACCTAGTACATGATCCAGCATATCCGGTTGTGCGTCCGCTGTGCTGTGATTGGATACAGCACAAGCCGATCAGTCAATACCGGCCAGTGAATGATCGCCGGTATCCACTGATTTGCGGAAGTGGAAGATAGGACAGAGATCTGTCCTGTCAGCAGGGATGTGCTGGTTTTTGTTTCTCTGCTAAGCAGGGAATAAAAACCAGCAGTTCCCTTAGTAAAAGCACTTCACAGTAAGCACTTTTAGGCACATATTTAACCTTTTGATCACACTAGATGTTAACGCCTTCCCAGCCAGTGTCATTAGTAGAGGCTTAGTGCATATTTTTTGCAATGGTCACGGTATTAGGACACTTTCACACTGGGGGGGCCTGGCCATCGACTGTAAAGCGCCAGTATTTTTAGCTTTTCGGCTGCTAGGGGGGTGCTTTTAACCTCCGCTAGCAGCTGAAAAAGGGTTAAAAGTGCCCGCAAAGCTTCGGCGGAGCTGCCCATTGATTTCAATGGGCTGGAATGCTTTAGGGGTGGTGTTTACACCCTCGGGCTTTCACACTGGAGTGATAGGAAAGGGGCTTTACGTCCGCTTTGCAGGTGCTATTTTTAGCGATATATTGCCTGTAAAGGGCCTCAGTATTAAAGTAGCCTTAGTGTCACTGTTTCCCACAAAGTGTCAGTCAGTGTCAGACTGCCCGCGTTACTTTAACACTCCTGCTATAATTCGCACAGTTGCTGATTGCCGCCATTACTAGTATAAAAAACATACAATTAAGAAAAATTCCAGTATATACTGTATACCATAGTTTGTAGACGCTATAACGTTCGTGTAAACCAATTAACCGCTTGCCGAACAGTGCGCAACGATATATGTCGGCACAATGGCATGGCTGCGTACCTGTACGTCCCCTTAAAGACACGACATTGTGGGCGCACATTTCCTTGTTCTGCCTAGTAACATGACAGGGATCTACTGCCCCATGTCATCGGGAGCAGTGATCGCTGTCATGTGAGTGGTTGCCCATCCCCCCACAGTTAGAATCACTCCCTAGGACACACTTAACCCCTTGATTGCCCCCTAGTGTTTAACTCCTTCCCTGCCAGTGTCATTTATACAGTAATCAGTGCATTTTTATAGCACTGATCGCTGTATAAATGACAATGGTCCGAAGGTAGTGTCAGAAGTGTCCGATGTGTCCGCCATAATGTTGCAGTAATGAAAAAAATTGCAGATCGCCGCCATTACTAATATAAAAAAATGAACAATAAAAATGCCATAAATCTATCCCCTATTTTGTAGACTTTTGTGCAAACTATTGCGATTTTTTTTTGTTTTGTTTTTTGTTTTTTTAACAAAAATATGTAGAAGAATACATATCGGCCTAAACTGAGAAAGAAATTCATTTTTTCATATATTTTTTGGGGGATATTTATTATAGCAAAAAGTAAAAAATATTGCTTTTTTTTCAAAATTGGCACTTTTTTTTTACTAAAAATATGTAGCAGAATATTAGATTTTTTTTTAAATTGTTTTCATTGGATATGTTTTATATTCAAAACCCAAAATAATGGTGGGAGGGGTTCACAATTTTTGGTCTTTTTTTTTTTTTTTGTTTATAGTGCCAATAATGAAAACACTCAGAGGTGATACCACCAAACGAGCTCTATTTGTAGGAATGATATGTATTTTGTTTTGTGTACAGCGTTGCATGACCGCACAGTTGTCAGTTAAAGTAATGCAGTGCCAAAAGGCACAAAATGGCCTGCTTGGGAAGGGGGGTAAATCTTCCAGAGGGCAAGTGGTTAAAATGAGGCATTCTAGGTGATATGTTAACCTAAAAAGAATAAATATATAAAAGAAGAATTAAAATAAAAAAATTGGATAAAAAATATCTCAAAACTGGTATATGTAGAATCATACATTTTATAATCTGATTGTACAATGGTGAAATTATTCAAAAAAAATTAAAATAATGTTAAAAAAAATATTAATACTAAAAATAATAATCACAGTAATCACTATTATTATTGTTAATATTATGCTATCTTTATTGGGCTTGTTTCAGCTCAGTGTGGCTGATCTCCTGAGCAGCTACTGACTCCAGTGATGGCTGCATGGCATTTCTTGAGGTGGGTTTACTAATGGTTACTGATCCTTAAAATCTCATATATAAAAAAAATAGCCTATTAAAAATGTAATATTACATACTAATAAAGTATAGAGAAGAAGAGGTAAAACTGACAACATTTTTTTATATTTTTTTTGCTGTCTGTGCCTTTTGTGTCCTACTAACAACCACTACTCCCCAATTCCTTCTATGGCCTTAGCAGGGACAGGAAGTGAAGGAAAATCTTATAGATGGGATCACAGACAAAAGATCACAGTCATTTTAACACTTTCCCACTCTATCCAGAGCTTAAAAATTGTCTTGAGTTGAACTTAAAATGTTAATTTCATGCTGAAAAATATGATTGTACTCCAATGTGATTTTTAGTTTTTGGTATTGAATATCCTTGATGCCAAAATGATCAGTTGAAATACCTTCTGTGGCTTTTGTATGATGTGTGTGTTTTCTTAAATGTCTCTTTTTTTTTTTTTTTTCCCCCGGCACTATCAAACAAAATAGTGATTAAATCTGCAGAACATCCTCGTGCGAAATAAGTGCCGACATTTCTTGGCCTCCGTGCAGTCCTATTCATCACTGTCCCCAACTCTATTAGGGACAGGCTGGCAGTGACAGCGCGCGCCCTGTGTGACAATATATAGACATTCCCACAAGGTTATTCCCCCTTGTCCCGATGAGAGTCGGAACTGGGTCCTTTCCCAGGCATCAGGCTTCCTCTTTCAGTGCAGGCCAGGCTGGGAGATTTGTCCTGCTCACAAAGCCCGTGGGAAGCTTTTCCCGTTGGACCAGAGGACGAGGCTAAAAGAGTCGTAGAGTGCAGTCCCTCTTCGGGCTCGGCAAGTTAGGTTATCTCAACTATGCAATGGATGCTTCTGGGAGGCCATCTATGCATTCAGAATGTTGTTATGCATTAACTGCTTCATGTCCCTTTTTCAGTCCCTAGCATGCCTGCAAACCTTAAAAATGAACTTTTCTTATTTGCTCCATTTTGGTCTGTTAAAAATACAATTTAAAACTTTTTGTTAGATATAGCTGATATGTACAAAATTCTACCAGTTGATCCTGCCAAAAATGTTATAAACAAATTATTTCTTATTTGCTCTGCCTGTGGTCGCTGTTATCAGCATCGTTACAAGTTCTTTCCATGAAATGTAGAACACCCCCCCCCCCCCCCCCCCAATGTCATACAAATAAGGAGTGGGTGTTCTGTAGGCCTAAAGATGGCTGAATTTTGATCCATCTATAGCAGTTCCCGTTCAACAGAAATCAATCTAATGATCGACTTCTCTGGAACTAGACTTTTGGAAGCTTTTATTTGATTGATGCCCACAGCACCAATAAGTGTATTCTGATTGCAAAGGAGTCCCCACTGTTAAAGCACAATAGCAGAGTTGGGAGGATTCCTTCATTCACCTCACTTGTATGGATGGGGGAATCTGTTTGTTTTTTTCGATCAGCCTGCCATCAGATCAGAAGAAAAAAATCAACCATGTATGGCCAGCCTAACGCTTCCTACCATAAGGTAACAATGCTTTACCTACAGCTATACAGTACAGTGAGGGTGCGTTGTTCTCCTAGGACAGGAAGTGATTTACTGGCAGGATTATCATGTAGAAATAAAAGAGAAAAAAACACGAATGCAGCCACCACATCTAAGGACTGGCACGCTGCAATATATTACATTTTTGTTCTTATGTTTACATTGCCATCATCATTTTGTGGTGTGATATATAATGGTGAGCAAGAGATATACAGCTAATAAAAATACATAAAATGTTTCCAGCAATATTTCTTGCCTTTGCATAACCTGTAGAGTAGAAATATAGGGGGGAAAAAATCCAAGTTGCCTGCCTATCTCCAGCTTTAATCCTTTTTTGTTTTTAAATTCTTTACCACAAGGCAACAGAGGTCTCGTAACATACAAGTATTAATATGTAAAACGGGGTGCTACAGGTAATGGCCGAGAATTGAACATAATTATCAGAATCGACAATATCAACCAGAAACTTGATACAACTATGTAAAGTTCAAGTACACGAAAACCCATTATCCTCCATTTTAAATACCCCTTTCAGTACAGCGTCCAGGGGTCTCTGTACCTTGCTTTTTAAAGCAATTATTGGGGGAGAGTAGGGTTAGGTAGGAACGAGAAGAAAAATAAAACATAAAGCTGATCAAAGCTTTGTGTACTAAAGATGCATACTCTGTGAAATATATAAAACTGTGCCAGTAGAGCCTTTTTACTTAGGAATTTTTCCTTCCAGCCCTTCTCTGTTGCAACCCAGTTCTTCCATTTCAATATTTTCAGCAACTTTTTTCAAGCAGACTGTGATCGTTGGTGCTTGGTTTTGATTCCAAAGACACAGGATGCAGCTTCTTTCCACAGTCACCAATAATGGTCTAATGGATTGTCCTTTGGTCTTTCTTGGGATAGTATGGTGGTACAGTACAAAGAATGGCAGGTCTCAGGGAAGCTCATAATCAATAAATTATAGTTAAAGTCCAGAAGTGATGAAGTAAGCGGCAGGACCAAAAGACATGAAGTAAGAAGCCAAACTCTTCTCTGCAACCCCAGCACAGGTCAGAACATTGGGGAAACATCTTATGGATTTGTGTGGGCGTGTAATACTAATGTGTCAACAGCTTGAAGCCCGATTACTAATATCTGTAGCATATGGAGGTTTTATAAATAAAAATAAGCATCCTCTCAACCTGCTTGCCAGAGAGAGTGATTCCAAGGTTTTCTTCAAATTTGGAAATATAGTGTATCTTGAAATCTACAGGAGGAGAGACAAACAGGCGATAGGCCTGTGAGATCATATGATACAGCAGTGAATTTTCAGAGCAAAAAAGTTCAAACAGAGCGAGTTGAAGCGTGAATTGTGTGGCTAGAGGCAGCGATTGTAAAAAGCACGAGAGTTGGAGTTTGTGCCAAAAAGAAATCACAGAGTAGACCAGGTCATCAAGTAACCCAGTGTCCAGCCCATATGAAATGTCTAGCATGGAAGAGTACATCATGTTTGGAACCTGAGGTCAAAAAGACCAGGGCTGAAAGCGGGATTTCCCACTTTAGGAAAGAGTGGGGAGGGATCAGAAAAGATCTCTGTACTCTGGAAAAATTTGGTACATGTGTACCTGGTTTTTCCCACTGTGGTATGGGAGCTCACCCCAGCGGGAACATTAGTACAACACCAGGGCACAGTGTCCAAGAGTAGGCCTACAGTGGCCCATTTATAGATACTCACTGTTTTGTGGGCACGTGCTGACACCAATCCAATACCCTACTTAAGTGGCACGCAGTCTAATAGAGGGCTATGTCTGACAATGCCATCCCCCTAGAAGCTTTGGGTGGTGCAAGATAGTCTGAGGGAGTTGTGGGGGCTTATGGAACCAGATGAAGGCAAGGAACATCCTGTTTAGGGCTTTAAGAAAGGAACCCAGAATGCGGATCGGTACAGCCTGTAGAAGATATAGAAGGCAAGGCATGACATTCCTCTTGATTATACTCCATTTTCCTAACTAGGAAAATGAGCCCTTACAGTGAGGGGAAAAAAGCATTTGATCCTCTGATCATTTTTTGTCAGTGGGCAAACATACACGATCAGCAGTCTATAATTTTAATAGTAGATTTATTTTAACAGTGAACAACAACAAAATCTAGAATTTTTTTTTTTCAAAAAAGTTATAAATTGATTTGCATTTAAATGAGTGAAGTGTTTGATCCCCTATTAATCAGCAAGATTTCTGGCTCCCAGGTGTCTACTATGCAGGTAACGAGCTGAGATTAGGAGCACTCTCTTAATAATCTCAGCTTGTTACCTGTATAAAAGACACCTGTCCACAGAAGCAATCAAATTCCAATCTCTCCACCATGGCCAAGGCCAAAGAGCTGTCCAAGGATGTCAGCCACAAGATTGTAGACGTACACAAGGCTGTAATGGGCTACAAGACCATTGTCAATCAGCTTGGTGAGAGGGTGGGAGAGACCCATTTGAATGGGAAGTTAGTCTTGAGAAGGGACGTCAAAGAACCAGGCAAGAATATATTCAGGACTTTCGATTTCTGAAAATGAATATGGCTTTAATATTTTGAATCACTGACCCACAATATAGTGAAGTCAGAACTCCTGATCTGTATACCAGTTGCCAGTCCATGTCTCTAAAAGGACTGAAGACACTGGATCACCATGATAGTCTGACAGCGCTGATGGCGAGTCAGTCAGGTGCTGGTTTCCAACATGCTCGCCGAAAGAAGTCAGTCCGTCTGGCATACAACACAGGCTGAATGTTGGCCAGTTTTTTTATTGAACTGGCTGATTTTTTTCCCAACATTTGGCCCATGTGTACGGGGCATAAAACTCTTATGCAGAGGTCAAGTAGTCACTTATAGAAAAGAAAAAAGGTATTTTCGATTTTAATTTTTTTTATGTATGTGCAAATGTTTTGCATTTCTTTTTTAAACTGAATAGGTTGTTTTACAAGGCAAGGGTTCACATATAATTTATTGCAGACCGACAGCAATAATCTACTTGCAAAATTTTACCCTTCCAATAACTGGAAAAAAAATACATAGTAAAAATAAAAAATAAACTTTACAGAATCAATGCAGTGTAAAAATGGAGAAGGTTGGCCCACCCAGATCTAGTTCCCTTATCTACCGCATCAATCTACAAGTTTTTACTGGCAAATATAAAGATCTGTCACAATGTGTTTAACAGGTGTAGAATTTCCTGAAGTCAGACACAGTAGTAGTGTTTTCACAGCCCCCTGGCAGTAAGGGGTTAAGGCACGTTGACCCCTGGTTTTATATTCCCACTAACTCTAGGTTTAGAAACCCCCCCCCTTACATGGGATCATTTCTCAGGCATGTTGTGTTATTATAAGGTCTGGTACCTAAAGATAAAATTCCCATCCTCCGTACTATGGAGGTCTCTGTTCGTTTAGTACATAGCCAGAGGAAGTAA
Organism: Lithobates pipiens; assembly: GCF_037356315.1. NCBI lineage: Eukaryota > Metazoa > Chordata > Amphibia > Anura > Ranidae > Lithobates > Lithobates pipiens. The sequence continues at coordinate 131,598,150 of NW_027507685.1, forward strand.
ATGTTTTCGGAGTGCATTTTATCTAGGCAAGTGACATCGGAATCCCTGCTTGGTCTATTACCTCAGTCGTTGAGGCCCTCGGGCAGCGCAATTCAGATTCACAGGATTTATGAGACGTTAGTCACTGTGTGTTTTTCTATTAGATTTTTATCCAGTTGTATTTTTGCTTTATGATTTCTGCTTTTGCTTCACAAAAGTAAATGTTAACCTTAACATGAAACATTTACTAAAGTTAGGTAACTGTGAAAGAATTTCTAATAAGCCAAAATAAAGTATGTAGAAGAACCCCAAGCTGGACAGAAAATGAGATGTTTGACTTTTAAGTGCTGTTATCACCTAGGGACACCCATAGTTGACATGAGATCCCGGAATACCGCATAGCTTAAGATTACTCATGCTAGACAATCAGATAGATGAGAAATTTCCCACGCACTCCTTGCTCATCACCTTCCCTAACCCATTTCGTTGACATAAACATACATTCTTGGCCATGCTGACTACTCACATTCACAGACTTGCTGGGCTAAGGTGGCTCCTGGTGTAGAGAAATAGGCCATGCATATCTGCCTGCCCTCTTGTGTTTTATGAGCAGATTGACGGAAATTTTAGGCTAAGGATGTCTACAAGATAAGGAAAGTAGAATCAATTGGCGCAAGCAAATAACCTAACCTATAAAACAATGGTGCTTGGATAAACTCGTTGTACCATGTAAGATTGAATGAAACATGGATAGTGAGTGCTCTCTGTATATACCCATAAGTTTTATTAAGTCCATAAAGATTTTAATCACAAGTACAGCACTGTTGTCCCATTCGCTGAGGAAGTCCCGCCCGTTGGGATGATACTCACGTGGGAGGACCCAAACACGCAAGCAGCGGCCACCTTCCACTCATTGCGCAGTACGTGTACGCAGTAAATGCTTTTATTCCTAGCACTGGAACAACAGTGCTTTACTTGAGAATAAAATCTTTTTGGACTTAATACAACTTATGGGTATATACAGAGAGCACTATACATGTTTCATTTAATCTTACATGGTAAAACAAATTTATCTAAGCACCATTGATTGGGAAATCTGATGAGCGATCTGCAGCAGTGGAGTTTTACTAGTAGCTGGATCTCTGGAAAGGCACCTACATTTCTACTTAACCCCTTGTGAGGGGAAGGCTCATTTTGACCTATGTGTTAGTTCAGTGGGTCCATTTGTGTAAGGTGAGAGGCTTGTATTACTGTCGGTGGCGGTGTTTTCACAAATCTGCACAAGATTGAAAAGCATTTTACAAGCACATTGATCACAGCTGAAGACTTTTCCCTTTTTATTCCCTTTGCTCATATTCATGGACTTTCCTGTTAAGAATTTATTACTGTCATTCATTTTAAAATAATTGTATGAATTTAGTGTTTTCATAGTGCTGCGCTATTTTTTATTTGAATGTCTACAAGATAAATTTGATATTGCTACAAAACTCCCCCAGGTTTGAGTTCTGTTGTTTATTCCACTGGAGACTATTGACACTGATAGTGGAAGGGAGGAAGTCATAGGCCTAGCCAAGCGCAAGGTGTGTGGCACACCCATGAAACAAATATTGTCCGTAATAGAACGCCAGCCTACCTAAATGATGTTCCTAATCGGCAGATTAAAGACTGGGGTAGACAGCAGTAAATAATTGGGTGTAGAACGGTACAGAGCAGACCAAAGGCAAACTCAGGTCAAGCAAGGGGTCAACAGAACCAAGTAGTACAAACTGAGGTCAGGCTAAGTGATCTGGTAGGGAAAATTGGTGTCAGTGATGGAACCAGGTACAACAGAGAAAATTCAATCCTGGGGTCAGCAACAGAACCCAGTACGGCTCGATAACGTCAAGTTATAGAGTGAGATATGGTCCAGCCAGGGGTCAGTACAATAAAATAAGTTCAAGCTGGGGTCATTAGTGAAGTTAATTAAAATTAAGTGAGGTCCAACCAAGGATCAGTAGTGGAACCAGGTAAGGCAAAGTAAAGTTTGAACCGATGTTCAGCAACGGAGCTAAGTAGGGGGGAAGTCCAGTAACAAGTCAGGTTACAGCACGTCAACCTTATATATAGCCTGATAGTTTAATGGCTTCTGCATGCACTATGGCTGGTACTGGTTTTCCTGAGACAGGTGGATTCTCCTTTCCTAGCTGGTAAAAGTAGCTATTGGGATTTTATAAGTTTATCCTATGGGCTGAGTGGGCAGAAAGTCCTGTGTGTTTGAAAATATTGTTGCCTCCTATACCATTTTGTGTATTTTCTGTTCTAAAACCTATGCCGATCAGCAACATTATGACCACTGACCGGTAACGCTTGTTACAATGGTATCTGAAAATGAGTGGGATACATTAGATGACAAGTGAACATGTTGTCCCTGAAGTTGTGGGGTTGAAAGCTTAAAATATGGGCAAGCATAACAATTCAAGAGGCTTTGACAAGGCTCAAATTGTAGCCAACTGGGTCAGAACAACTCCAAAATGGCAGCTCTTGTAGAATGTTCCCGGGCTGCAGTGGTCAGAACCGACCAAAAGTAGTCCAGTAAAGGAAAATCTGGGAACCAGCAACAGGGCCATAGGCGGCCAAGGCTCACTGATGTATGTGGGGAGCGAAGGCTGGTCTATATATGTCGATCGAGTAGAGCTACTGTAGCTCAAATTGCTGAAAAAGTTAATGCTGGTTCCGATGGAAAGGTGAACACACAGTGTATCGCAGTTTGTTGCGTATGGGGCTTTGGAGCTGCAAACAGTTGGGTGCTCATGCTGACCCGTGTCCACAGCCAAAAGTGCCCACGTGAGCATCAGAAATGTTTTCATTCTATCCCATCTGATCCACTGGACGGATGGCGAACGTATCGGCATCCGTATATTTTCAGCGGATCTTGTCAGATCGGATGGCAGGTGGGTGTCAGCGAACACATCTCCGCTGACATCCGCCTGCCCATACAAGTCAATGGGTGGCCTGCTCGAATCCGCCTGAAAAATGGACAGGTGGGTCTATCGTGTGAAAGGGGCCTTAAGCTAGTTTATGGAAATTAAGTAATGTATGTGCTGCAGCTTTTTAACACTGCCACATGGTAGTACCTTAGAATGCCAAAATACAAAGCTCCCTTATTTAGTTCTAATAGGTAGCCTGAGGTAAAGATAATAGTGTGATGTAAACTGGCTAAGAAAACCAAACAAAAGCCCAGTTAAGCCATACAGATATCCATCATAGTCCTTTTGAAGAGCAAATCAAAGCAACAAGTAAAATAACTGAGTCAATTGCTAATATCCAGAAAAACATTACAGCTATATGTCGAAAACTCACTGTGGATTACATTAACCCTTTTTAATGCGTGAAAGTATAACAAATCCTAACACCTGAACGCAGTTTTGCAACTTTGACATGTGTTCATGTAACATGATTGCAACTATCTTGTATTTTTTTGTTCGTTTTTTTTTTCTTCTTTTTTTTTTTTGGAACTAATTGTGCCTTCATTTGGAGGTACATGGTGATGGGGTAATACCTGGGGTAATATTATCTAAGCACAGTTATCTTAAAATAGTAAACAATAAAACATTTTTTAAATTTAGCCATGTAAAAGCTAAATAAATTCTCCTGCTCCTGATGTTTGCGACAATACCATATATGTGTATTTTATTTGTTGTTTGTACCCAGGTGCTAATCACAGGAAAAAACACATAATGCAATATATGTTCAGCTGAACTGTACTGCTGTCTAATGGCAAAGGATCAGATGCTGCAATGCTGTGCTAAAGGCAAAAAGGCAAGGCTGTAAGGCTGGCTCAGGCACTGATGGATCACTAGAACCGACCGGAAAACAACCAACCAAGGGACACCGACCATGGGAAGCCACAAGGACACGCCAGCTGCAGTGTGTGGTGTGTACACCTGGACCTGCCGGCATGAGAAGATGGTGTCCGTGGTGAGCGTTTGAAGAAGGGGAAAGACAGGCGGAACTGAGGTGTCGGAGAAGGAACCAGCCGCGGCCAACGCTTGCTTGCTTTGTCAAAGCCACAAAACATGAAAGTGTGCGAAACCGGTCCCCCTCCAATGCTCACCATGGAGCTTTTTCCCCTTGACAGTCAGCTGTTTGGCTCTATTCACATTGCCAGTGTCGGTGACACCATCTTCCTCTTCAGGCGGGTCCAGCTCTACACCCCACACACTGCAGCTGCCGTGTCCTTGTGGCTTCTGAATGGTCGGTATCCCTTGGTATGTTGTCCTGGTTGGTTCTAGTGATCCATCAGTGCCTCAGCCAGCCTTACAGCCTTGTGGTAACATTGTCATTCAGTTTTGTAATGTTTTACTCTTTGGAATAAATCGCCAACAACGTTTTTGAGCATACATGTGGTTCATTACAGCCATTACCCATCAATTCCAGCTTAGTTCCTGAGTGCTGTCAACCCTTTTTGTCTTTATCTTATCTAAAACATACTGGCCCTGACCTTTGACCCTAAACCTGACCTTGACCCCCAACTCTAAACTAAATTATGCCCTTATCTGGATATTTTTATCTTGTAGGACTCATTCTTATGGGTGTATCAATCTGTACGCCTGTCTGAAGGTCCTCCTTTACCTGCCTGGAATGCACAGCTGTTCTCTGCTGCTGCATGCAGCCAGCTTGTTCAAATCAATGATAGGGCTGTCTGTGTAGACCTGCACGGTCCCCAAAGCGCAAGTCCAGTAATGCATCCTTCACCCTTATTTGCACATACTCAGTTGCTCTTTTTCATCACTGTGCCAAAAAATGTAGAGGTCAATCTGCTGACTGCCTAAAGATTTACTGGTTCTCAGGGGCTCTGGGCTTCATCAAAATGGCAGCCTCAAGCAAGAAGAAACCGAAACAATGCTGGAGGCAATTTAGCGCACACACTCATTTTGGTAGCATCTTTATAATGTAGAATGTATGTTCTTTGCCAAAGAACATTATTTTTGTATCAAATTGTTATCAGTAAAGTTTGAAATGAAAATAATAATTTGGTAATGCTGACATGTGCCTTAATGGTTCATGGGAAGTGTGAGATATCAATAAGACCTCCTTAAAGTGCACTTTATATTAAGCTTATGCTGCTACATCAACCATGCAGAAAGCCATCTCCAAGAGCCAGTCAGTAGGAATGTGTTTACTGTTCCCTGCTGCAGGACACCAGCAGTATGCAGATTTTGACTTTTCCAAAAGCCGTGTCAGGACTCTTTTAGACACTTTTCAAGACACATTCCACAATATACAGACCAGTGTTTCTCAACCTTTTTCCAGTGAAGGCACCCTTAGAAATGCTGCACAATCTCAAGGCAACCCATTCTAAAGTGTAACAAAAACGAAACTAATAGTTTTACATAATATATATAATTTGGCAATGTCCATGCATCTTTGGGATCAGTAGAAGGACTAGTGCCTTGTATCCAATGGAAGGAAAAATGCCCCAAGGGCAGGATAAAAATAAGAAAAGGGGCACGAGCCGCAGTTTGGAGTCCCCCTTTTGCATGCTAGTACTGCCTACTATTCCAATGCGCTTTTTTTTTTCTCTTAGTTTCTCTGCCTCACTCAGCTAATGTTACCCCAGAGCTGATGGAGGAGCAGAGGAGGAACAAACGAGGATGCTTTGCAGGTGCTCGATGTCCTCATTAACCAATGACGTCATTGGTTGTTAGGATGCTGGCGGCTTGAAGGTTGTAATGATGCACAATGAAAACCTGTGGCTTTTTGTAACTAAAAGGCAGGCGTCATCCACCCGCTGGCTTGTATACCATTTTTGGGCAATTTTTAGGCATTTAATTAAGGCACCCCAAAAGAAATCTAAAGGCACCCTGGTTGAAAAGGCTAATACACACTCCTCAACCTATTGAGAATTGATCTGCAGTGTCTTCTGAACTGTAATGGGGACATTTCTATAACCAGTATGTTCCGTAAAACTAGGACCCAAACTTTGGGGTCTCCAGGAATGACCAGCAGTAGTCAATTATTAGGGCATTGCTACCAGATGAAGATTTCCATTCTACAATTGGCAGGTCCTGGCTTAGAAATGTAACTCTATAAAAAAAAAAATCCTTGATAGCCATAAATGATATAAATCTATTTTGTGTGGATCAAATGCCTTTGCAAACCCAGTTATTACCTTATAAAATTAGTGGTGACTTCACTGTGCTATACAAAAACCTGTGCAGAGAGCAGAGCTATGGGAGGGACCCAACAAGCTCCACCCACTACAGGCTGTCTACAGAGAACTACAAGAGGGGGCGGAGATGAGACCACAAGGAGAGAGAGGGCATCAACAACCTGTCTTTAATCAAGATTCAAGTAACCATGCATAGGTTTCCGATTTACTTATCCCTGGGATGATCTATAATTTTTGCCTGGAGTTCTCCTTTAAGAATTTAGTGCAGGATGATGACATTGCAGTGAGTGACAGGAAAGGAATGCCTCTGCACCCTGGCTGCAATGTGGGAATATTCAATGCCTCACAACAGCCTGCTTTTTGAGGCTTAAGCTGATCTCCCTGAGAGACTTTTCAGCAGTCTATAAACACATATACAGTTTCATGCAGGTTACAGGTCATCCAGCCTGACCTCCAGAAAAGCACATCCTTTTCTCCTTTAATGAGCTATTTCTAAGTCCTGCCTTCACTCCTTATGTTTCAAACTGTCTGATGATCAACATCATAATTTTCCTGGAATTCGATATAAAGCGCTAAGCATACACAGTTGACCCAAGTTACGAACGTATCAGAAAGTAGAGGTAGCTGGGACATTCTGTATTTAGCATCCAATCAGATTCCCCTGTCCGTTTCCTGATCTGCAGAGGGAGAGTCTGGCTTTGTCACTGGACACCAGAGATTCTCCATAGCAGTTCTTCTCTCACTCATCACCGCGTATCAATAGTATTTACATTCGATCGTGCTGCCACCGAATTATTCTCATCTTCGTGTTTTATATATAGTGAAAGCAAAGTTTTGTGTGTTCTTATTGCACTACATCCAGCAGAGATCTTCCCCCAAAACCTACCTTTTCACTGAGAATTGATGGTGAATGTTAAAGAAAATTCAGTTTTGTCCATCAGCATCTCCCCCTAAAAAGATTGGCAGGGAGATCTATTGGAGCCCGAAGGCATCTATATTCCTGATATGTGCCTGCTCTACCATGCACTTTTATGACAAAGTAGCCTGTTCTTTGTATTGCTTCCTTTGTGTGAAATACCTGGTGTTCCTGCCAGTCCATCCGTTTTTCTATTAAAAACTGACCACACTAAGCAGGAGAAGATATCGTGGACAGTTCTCCAATAGGGATGGGCTCAGGCATGTTCCGATCCTAGTCCCAACCCACCTGAGCAATCCCATCAGGAAGCCTTCACTGCACACCGCCAGTCATAGGCAGTGTTGCATTTCCCGGCCTGCAGCTGCACATACACATACTGCTCATGATCGGAAGTGTGCAGTGATGGCTTCCTGGCGGGATTGCTCAGGGTTGGGACTAGGATCCAAACACGCCTGATCCCATCCCTATTCTCTAGCAGTCCTGGGAAGTCAATATGCTCTCCTCCAATGATCAGATTTGTCCTGACTGTGTACTGCTGCTTCTCCTCCCCCAGCTCTTATGCAGCTGAGAACAAAGAGAATGTGATTACTTATAAGAAAAAGGGATTTATAGTGTTTTTTTTATACCTATACAAAAATGCTTTGCATTTAATTTCTATTTTAAACGGAATGGGTTGTTTTACAAGGTGATTGTTTACAATCGCTTGTGCTGCTCCTAGGTTTAAGCTGCAGTCATATTTCAGAATGAAAAAATATAGCCTAAAGCCTCCTAAACTTTTATCATCAATCTTTTCCTCAGTTGGCTCTCAAGTTACATTAAAGAAGTATTAAACCCAAAAGTAAATGGTTATTATTTTGCAGGTTACCAATTGTTGTAATGGCTGCATTTGTTTCCTATTTTAGGCTTTCTTTCTTCTAGCGATCCAGCCAGCAAGTCTGTTGTTTTTACAGCACAAACTCTCCAGCAGAATGCCAGTGCCTGCTCCTTAACAACCAGCTATGATTTGTTAAAGAGCAGCTAGCTAGACCACAACTTATTTAACAAATGTTTCCATTTCCACCCATGCAAACTTCTCAAAGGGTTATTAAGGTGTTTACAATTACCAAGTAAGGTTCGAAGGTCAGGCTAGGCAGCAGATTGGAGCCAGAAAGGCATGGTGCCTGTTATTACCTGGTGATGCTGCTTTGTACATCATTGTCCATCATTAGCCCAGTTGACCAGTTCCCTTTAAGCTCCACTTGAACCACAAAATCCAAAGATGAAGTAGCAGTGCTTCCGAAACTACATGACCTCATTCTGTTTTTTCCTTCCTCCTTGGTGTTTTTCTGAAAACTAGTGTGGTCATATAGCAGCTAGCTGATTCCCACACTAGCCATTTTTGCTTATCTTAGGATCATCAAACTATCACATACTGTGCACATGATGTGCAGAAAGCATTGCTTTGATTTTACATTATCTGATACTCTGTTTTTACACAACTTTTTGCCAGAGAAACTCACTACTGTCTAGCAGCATTTCCTGTCAAATCTTTTGTTCAATAGACTATTCAGGAATCTGGTGAGCATTGTCAAATGTCTAAAGGCAACTTGCAAAAAAGGCACATAAGTCACCTATGTATCTGGCTGTCCTACTGGCTAAACCTCTAGGGTTTCTAGGATCTTCATCTTGTTAGTAAGGCTGGGTTCACACTATTGCGAATTGGATGAGGGTTTCACCGCATCCAATTCGCATGTCAGGAGATTGTGACCAGCTCTCTATGAAGCCGGTTCCCACATCTCTGGTGCAAATTGCACGGGAGTCCTGTGCGTCTTCTCGTCCATTTCAGGTCCAAATTCAGCCTAAACCTGAAACTGCACCCTTGAAATTGCAGGTTAGTGTGTTGCCTGGTTCCAGCACTGCCTTATAGAAGGTCACAGAGAAGAGACTGCGGTCTGTCCCAAAGGGAATTACAGGGAGCCTTGTGAATGTGGTTGCAGTGGACAACCTAAATCTTGGGGTCAGCCCACATCCCTACCCTGAGCTCCCTGTTCTGCATACCTGCTTGTACTCAATATCGGGGGCTCTCACTCTTCCTTCTTGATTTTGTATTTCTACTATATTATGGAGAATGTAACAAGAAATTGGAACAAAGAGGGACAAGAACACCAAAAACTCAAAGGTGGACTAAAACAGTCTTGAATTATGTCAGGGAGATCTTCCTGTTGTAGTATCCTAGACATTTAAGAAAGCAAGCAAAGCCAGCAGAATATTCACATTCATTAAAAAGGGGATTCACTCCAGAGATAAAACGATAATCCTGACACTTTATAAAACTCTGGTTTGGCAGCACCTGGAGTATTCCATTCAGTTCTGGTCACCCATCCTCAGAAAGGATGTGCTGGAGAGAGTACAGAGAAGGGCAACAAAATTATTAAGGGGACTGGAGGACCTCAATTACAAGGAATGACTACAAGCACTAAATGTATTCTCCTTGCAGAAGAGAGGCTTGAGAGGAGATATGATGGTGCTATATAAATATCTCAATGGTGATCCTGGTATGCTACATGCCCCTAACCTGAGGGAGGAGGGGGAGATGAATGATGGCATATCTAAAATTTGCCCCTTTTTTAACTAATGAAACCACCAAGCTAGTTATGTCATCTCTCACCTTGACTATTGCAACTCCCTTCTCATAGACCTACCACTTCCCATGCTATCCCCTTTCAGTCCATCATAAATGCTGCTAACAGACTCATCTACTTTACTAACCATTCAGTGTCTGCCACCCTCTCCGCCATTCCATCCACTGGCTTCCAATTGCCCATCAAAAATGAATTAAAAAATTATATTTTAAATTCAAAACGCTAACAAAGTCATTCACAACTCTGCCCCAAGCTACATAACCAATGTTGTCTCAAAATATCACCCAAACTGTCCTCTCAGTTCCTCCCAAGACCTCCTGCTTTCTAGCTCTTGTCTCCTCCTCCAATACTCATCTCCAGGATTTCTCCAGTGCCTCTCCCATCCCCTGGAACTATCTCAATCTGGCTGGCCATTTCCAACTCTGTCCACCTTTGGGCAATCCTTGAAAACTCATCTCTACAGGGAAGCCCACACTCCTTCACCTAACATATGAACTTTAATTATTCCATCAGATTGCTGTATCGGTTTCTAATAAAGTAAAATGTGGACATAAAAAAAATTTAAGTGTATCATGTGGTTTTGTTATAAATCGAGAAGTGCAGTAGATGTGGGCATAGGGAGTCATATGTAGTAGAGTCAGTAAGCAATGAGAGAAGGGTGTCACAGGTGTCCCGATTTCCCAGTCAAGCACCTCAGATCTAGTTAAATTTCCCATGGCCAACTTTTACAGAAGCAAGATTTGGTAATCAATTTTGTCGACACGCTAATAGAAGGCTCTTTGTGCATCCACTGAAGTGGCACCATTTTCCTAGCATTATACAGAACTATCCATAGTTTTTGTTACATATATATTTACGTAGTAGGTGAGGTTGAAAAAAAAGACACAAGTCCACCAACTCCAACCTATGTGTGTGATTATATGTCAGTATTACATTGCCTATCCCTGTATGATGTGGTCGTTCAGGTGCTTATCTAATAGTTTTTTTTCAATTATCCATGCTCCCCGCTGAGACCACCCCTATCCACCCCTAGGTTTTATCCCTATTGTGGGGTCACCAGTATGGTGTTTGTAAATTGAACTCATATCCCCTCTCAAGTGTCTCTTCTTCAGAGAATAATTTCCACATCTTCTAAAATACCCAACAGACACAACTTATGCCGCGTACACACGACCGGATTTTTTGACAGAAAAGGTGCGACGGAACGAATCCCTCGGACAATTCGATCGTGTGGCACCATCGTGAGGCTCCATCAGACCTCCCAGAAATTCCAAAATTCTGACGGACTTTAGAAATAGTTAAATTTTTTCGCTGGAACTCCGCCAGACCCCGTTCCTATTGAGCAATCCGCTCGTGTGTATGCTAGTCCGACGGACAAAAACCGACGCTAGGGCAGCTATTGGCTACTGGCTACTTCCTCATTCTAGTTTGGTCGTATGTCATCACTTTAGAATCCGTCGGATTTTGGTGTGATTGTGTGTGGCCAAGTCCGTTCATTCGGAAAGTGTCGGGGTGGTCATTGGTGTCGGTGTGGTATTTGAAAACATGGGAGGTTATCAAGTGGCCAAGAGAGGAAGTGCAGATAAAGAAAAGGGGTCCTTGAACGGAGCCTTGGGGGACCCCTGCAGAAAGAGGAAGTGGAGAGGAGGTGACAGAGTTGTAGGTAAGACTGAAGGTGCCCTGTGATAGATGAGAGGAAAATCAAGCAAACAGCAGAGCAGAACCTTGGAGGTCAAAAGAGTGGAGTTTTAGGAGGAGTGGGAAATCAATGGTATCAAAGGCCACAGAAAAATTTTGTAGTAAGATTATAGAGTAGTGACCATTGATTTTAGCAGTTAGTAAATCTTTAGTGAGTTATAGTAGGGCAGTTTCTGTGGAGTGCTGCGATCGAAAACCAGATTGTAAGGTGTCGAGATGGTGCTTTCAGTGAGGTAGGAGCTGAGACAGTTGTAGACTAAGCGTTCTAAAAGTTCAGAGGTAAATGGAAGCCAGAAGATAGGTCTTAATTGTTCAGGCTGGTTGGGTCCAGTGAGGGCTTTTTAAGTATGGAGGTGACCTGTAGAGGGCCTGTAGCTTTAGAAGGGGAGTGGAAGGTGCCAGCAGACAGAGAATTAGATTGACAATGTGAGTGAGAGCGCATAGGACAGGAGAAGAGGGTAACTGTAATAGTTGCGAGAGAACAGGGTCCAGGGCAAAATTGCTTAGGTGGGCATTTGAGAAATTTTTGGTAACCTCTTCTGTAGTAACTGGGTCAAAAAAGGGAAGTATTGAATGTGTTGTTGGACAGAGTGTGTGAGGTAGATATCTGTACAGTGGAGATATCCTCAGGGACTGCATTGATCTTGTTTAGTAAGTGAAATATTATTTTGGGTGAAGATACCTTTTCACTGAAGTATAGGCATTCCAGTAATTGATGTTGCCTGGGATTTCTTTGTATAGGGTCCTCACAAGCAATATTTTTGATATGGTTAGGGTCTGGTGGTAAGCACGTCCTCCTGGTTCCTTGAGGACGTTGATGGTGAGATTTGTCGGCTAATATAGTTCATGGCTCTGGTATCTGCCCATATTTGAGTGTTCCGGCTGAAGGATATTCCTGTTCAATCATATGAAATGTGTGAAAGACCTCTAGCTACAGCGGATGTGAAGACCCAAAAACGCAGATACAAATCCTTTCTAATAGTCTTCCCAATATTTAGAAGCTGTGATTTAAAATTCCAGCATTTACAAAAACAGTCTAGAGTGGATTGACCATTAAGGGCCATTTAAAATCCTTTTTTTTCTTTAATATAGTTACATACACCTGTCATATATTGCACCAAATCCATGAGGTGGGTGTTCTATTTTTAATTTAGCAGACGCATCCTATAGTAGGGCTAGCTGATCTAAAATAAATCTCTGTTACCTTATAGGTTTTCTGAATGATTTGTATCCCTCAGTGTCCCCCGGCAGTGCTGGTGGAATGTGGTCTTTCCCCATTTCCCAGAATTGAAATGGTTAATTAAGGACATTTTCCAGACCCCTCTGGCCCGGGTCAGAGTCCATAGGCTCTGGTGGGAGGGAGGCTGGAGCTTAATTTGCCTGGTGAGAACAGGCGGGCCATAGGGTTCCCTTGTACCGCTTCTCTTGCTATTTTGTGACCACGCAGCATCCTGTTTGCTGTGATAATGCAGTGAAAGGCTTTATTCACACACAGCCGAGGGGAAGCTGGGGGGGTCGGAGCAGGGCTGCATGGCATGACAAACACATAGAAAAGAGGTGACACACTGCCTGTGACTTTGTTTTTCCTCTAGAGTGTATATCTTTATAGTCTGGATCTCTGAGCTTGCAATCTCGACATTCTGGCTGATCCAGTTTGGCAAACGATGTGAAAGTTCTGTGATAGATCGAAAACAATCAGAATTTGCATTTAACAGGCAATACGTTCAATCTAATACCTGCTTCCGCTTCCTAGCATTCCCATATCAAACAAGACTAATGATCTATTTAGGGCATTATATTAAAGGAACACTAAACTTTAAAGTGTATCTATGGTCCAAAGTTTTGTGTTGGTTTTAAATATCAAGATTAGGGGGTTTTTTTTTTTATATATCTTTGTCCAGTTACAGTGCTTTATCCTCACTTCCTGTAGCTGACCAAATGCATAACTGTGGGTTATTTTTTCAATGTGAGCACCGACCCTCACTCTGTTCCCTATTGAAAGATTTCCCGTCTATTCCTGTTCCGGGGTAACTGCACAATTTTGCTGTCCCCTTGGAAGTGGTAGAGGGGTGGACTTCTCAAGTGGAGACACAGGCAGCAATATAAACCATACAGAGGTCTAATCCTTTCCCACTGTGTTTTGGCTATAGGTGCAAAATATAAAAAATGCTACTCATGTGAAATTTCTGCAGATATGGCAAATTGAATGTCAGCTCTTGCTTCATGCATGTGGTTATATTTGCACAACTTCAACCAGTTTTGAATTGCCAACACAATAAGATGAAGGTAATCTACCGACAACAGTTTTACACTGTATATGGTCAGCAAAAGGACTTTTATGGCAGAGACACGCACAAAGGTGTTAACCAGCGTTCAAGAAAACCTGTCACCTTGTCATTTCAGGGAAAATTGACATCATCCCTGAAAAGCCCACCCCAAGCATCCTATACTCACCTCTCAAGGGCTCCCTGACTCTTTTTCTTTAGCAGCTAATGTTGAAGCATAGATGGAGTGGTAAAATGACCCCCTAACAAATGACTACTAAGCCCAAAGCCCTGCACCAGAGGAGGTCACATGGTTCCTCATGCTGAGAAGCTCCATTTTTTATTTTTTTGTAGAAGCCGCCATGGAAGAAGAGTTAGGGGAGCATTGGAGTGGTGAGTGTAGGGTGGTCAGGTTGTGGGCTGTACATGGATCTGATCAGAGGAGGTCATATGCTTCCTGATGCTGAGAAGCACAGGTTTTTTATTGTTGGGTTATTCGTGGAAGAAGGGATGGGGGGTAAGTATAGGGTGATCACGGTGTGGGCTTTACATAGATCTGATCAGAAGAATGCTGAGAGAGACAGTTTTTTTTTTTAGGTACAGCCATGGAAGAAGAGGAGATGGGAGAGCATTGGAAAGGTGAGTATAGGGTGGTCTGGTTGTGTACTTTACATGGATCTGATCATAGGAGGTCATATTACTCCCTCATGCCGAGAAGCACAGGTTTATTTGTTGGGGTAGCAATGGAAGGGGGGGGGGGGGCATTGAAGTGGTGAGTATAGGGTGGTCAGGGTGTGGGCTTTACTCGGCTCTGATCAGAGAGGTCACATGCTCCCCCATGCTTAGAAGCACAGGTACTTTTTTTAATTTTTTATTTATTTATTTGTTTTGGCATAGCCAGTAGCCACGGAGGTAGGGGAGCATTGGAGTGGTGAGTGTAGGGTGGTCAGGTTGTAGCCTTTACATGGATCTGATTAGAGGTTGTCCTATGCTCCCTGATGCCGAGAAGCACTTTTTTTTTTTTGTTAGGTTAGCCATCGAAGAATAGGTGATGGCGGAACATTCAAGAGGTGAGTGTAGAATGGTCAGGGTGCGGGCTTTTACACTAATCCTGTCACTTTGTCCTGAATTACTAGTGACAGGGTCTCTTTAAAGCTGAGCACAAATGCCGCTCAATTTTGGACAGATGAAATTGGTTCAGTGTTCTCTGTGAAACACTGCTGAGGAAATGTCAACACTATATGTAAATGGATAAAATCAACAAAGCCCAGAATATTTCCAGCCCAAGAGCTGACACTCGGATTACTCGGGCCAAGCGTCTACTGAGCTCTGTGGAGTGGCTGTGTCAAACCACAAGAGGATCATCTTTTTATGTTGGTGTTCTGCAGCCCAGTCATGTCAGGATTCCCCTGCAGTGCCACCAGGAGGCCAGTCTTCTTTCTTTTGTGGTTTGTGGTAAATTTGGGCGTTTTTTTTTTTTTCTTTTTCTTCTTGAAGTCGGTAACAAGAGACGAGGCCTCCTCCTCCCCGTGGGAATATGTACTCTTAGCTTGTTATAGAAGAGGAAAGATCCCTGTGAGTCAGGGCTGCCTCATTGTGTGAAGGGACACCTGATCAGCCGGCTGCAGAGACACCAGCTTGCCTGGGCCCCCTCATTCCTCACATTCCTGTTCCTAGTACTGGTTAGAGTGCTAGCTTCATGGCTTCAGTTCTCTTTTCTCATCTTTATCTCCCCTTTTTCATAGGTTACTGTGGGTGATTAATAAACTAATAGAGAATCATTTTTACTGAATAAAATGGCTGCCGGAATCACTCTAACCCTATAGTAAATGCCAGGCATGTGGGAGCAAGCTCGCACGAGTGCCCTCATAGAAAGCAGTTTTCTATGGGGGTGCTCGGTGGGGGGAAGGAGCTAGGAGTGCCCGTGGGACCCCAGAAGAGAAGGATTGGTGCTCCTTGGTGCAAAACCATTGCACAGAGCAGGTAAGTATGGCATTTGCTATTTTATTTAAAAAAAAAAATCAAGGCTTTACAATTGCTTTAGTGGACTGTTAAAGTTATATATTTATGTTAAGGGTTAATAGAAAAATGTATGTGTTGGCAGATATTCATAAAAATGTGTCCAGCTTAAAGCTGAAGTTTAATCTGCTTAAGTGTTGGCTTGTTTAGTCCTCCTCCCACCTCATCAATCGATTTTTAATTTTTTTAAATAAAACCTTTGTTTTTATTACATACTTTGAGACACACAGTGACATCATCACTGGGTCTCTGTGTCTCTCTAAGCAATGCAGACACATCATAGCTGGGGAAGGGGCTGGAAAGGTGATGTACATAGCTTCCTGAATACATTTTAGCACCCAGCCTCAGTACCCTTCTTGAGAGCCCTCAGACCCCATGTAAGCAATAGACTGGATCTTGGCGGAAGTGATGCAAATAATGAAATGCCTTGGTGGGTGAATGACAGTCTGGAGAAGTGGGCTTTTTTTTAGGCAGGCTGCATACATGGCAGGAACACATGGTACAACAGCTGAGAGCAATATTCAGACTACTTTACTGTTTACTACTTTATTGTTTATCTACTTTTGAAAACATATTAAGGTACTGAAAAGGGTAACATCTGGGAACACACTTGAAAATAGAAAATGTAAGAAATAATGCATGTATGCATGTATTTATTGTTATAGAAAAGACACAGAAACATGGGGAAAAAAAAGATGTAAACAAAAGATCGCAATTCTCGTGGCGTAACATCATCTTTCACATTATACAAAAAAATTGGGCTAACTTTACTGTTTAGTTTTTTTAATTCATTAAAGTGTATTTTGTCCAAAAAAAAATTGCTTTGAAAGACCGCTGCACAAATACAGTGTGACATAAAATATTGCCACAAATGGCATATTGCCAAAAGAACCACAATTTTATTCTCTAGAGTCTTTGCTACAAAAAAAAAAAAAAATATATATATATATATATATATATATATATATATATATATATATATATATATATATATATATATATATATATATATATATATATATATATATATAATGTTTGGGGGTTCTAAGTAATTTTCTAGCAAAAAAAATACTGCTTTTAACTTGTAAGTAACAAGTGTCAGAAAAAGGTTTAGTCTTTAAAGTGATTGTAAAGCTTTGATTACTAAAAAAAAAAAACATGTCATACTTACCTCCACTGTGCAGTCCATTTTGCACAGAGTGGTCCCAAACTCCGTATTCTGGGGGGCTCTCTCGCCTCCTCCCTACATCGTATAACCCCCTAGGAGAAGCGCTCTCCTGGGGGGTTACCTTGCAGGCACGCTTCCGAGTCCATCATTCGGCGTCCATAGCCACCGAATGTATGACTCGACCCCAGCATCCATGTTATTGGATTTGCTTGACAGCAGCGGGAGCCAATGGCTGCGCTGCTATCAATCTATCCATTTAAGAGCCAAGAACCCCGGGCAGAGAGACGGGGCGTCCCTGCTGTGGGAAATTCCAGGGCCCAGGTAAGTAAAACGGGGCGGGGGAGAGGCTAGAGGGATGGTCACTGGCCAGGTGTTTGTTCACCTTAATGCATAGGATGCATCAAGATGAAGAAAATACGAGGGTTTACAACCCCTTTAGGTGGTTAAACTGACCTCATTTACATACCCAAGTTCACCCCTTTGATCTATAGATGTTACAATGTGTTCTCCTGAGTCTACGAAAGCGATGTTGTTAGAAACTTGGCAAGCTGTCTTCTTTTTTTTTTTTTTTTTTGACAGCTGTCAGCTTGAGCAGAGAACTTTCTACAATGAATTGAGTAAATGTTTTTTTAAGATCGTGAGCGGGGTAGAATAGCGATCTCGATATAACGATTAATTGTGAAGTTCTAGTGTATAGACATACCTATACACATGCTGTGGCCACAATGCATTGCTTCACAACTGTGCTAAGAACTATACTCCCATCACGCTTGGCGAGCAGTACCACCCTCTAAACGCGGCACATTCACTTGCACATGCAATACCATCGATTGCAGCGTGGTGGTGAGAGTTTGTAGGTGTTAAAACAGGTGGTGATGTGACATAGAGCATCACCCACAGCCCCCCTCTGGTCAAACGTCCTCTAAAGAGTGATCTACCATGGAACACTAGCACTAGTGTAAAGTAGCCCACCTCCAGGATTTAGACAAAATCTACCCTTGCTGTGGTTTCCCTCCATACTGCAGGGGTTGTTAGGTCTAGGGGGCGTTTAAGAGGCTGTATTATATATACTTTACACCCCACTCTGGTCAGATGCAGTGCCTTCATTTTCTCTCTGGTGCTCCAAGCTGTGGCCAGTCCCTCAGCATGATGACTTATAATGCAGGGCTACTGACCCTGTGTTGTACATAGGAGGAAGATGTGTGACAGAGGACTGGGTATTACACCCTCTTTCTGCACCCCTAGACAGATTAAGCAGTTAGCGCTTGCGGTGTTAGATTTGGTCTAATGCCTTGAGATGACCTCTAAATATATCATTCTAAAATATATATATATATATACATTTATGGCTTCCACTCACCCAATGAATAAAATTCAAAGTACTAACAATAATTTACAAAGCCATCCACAACTCTTCCCCCAGCTACATTACTAACCTAGTCCCAAAATACCAACCGAGCCACTCTCTGCAGTTCTTCCAAGACCTCCTGCTCTCTAGCTCCCTTGTCACCTCCTCCCATGCTCGCCTCCAGGATTCCTCTAGAGTTTCCCCCATCCTTTGGAACTCCCTACCCTAATATGTCTGACTGTCCCCTAATCTATCCATTTTTAGATGATCCCTGAAAACCCTTCTCTTTAAAGAAGCCTATCCTGCTTCTAACTAATACACTGTTTTACTTTGTTCATAGGCTCATCCCCCACAGCTATTACCTTTTGCATCAATTGACCCTCCCTCCTAGATTGTAAGCTCTAGCGGGCAGGGCCCCCTGATTCCTCTTGTACCAAATTGTAAAGGTAACTGTAATATCTGCCTTCATTTTGTTAAGTGCTGCACAAACTGTTGGCGCTTTATTAAAATAATAATAATATACATTTGAAATGCTAGTTTCCTGGCTGTCATGGCAATTGTCTGTATTTAAAATGTTGAGTCACTGGCCAGGGACAAGCATGCTTCTCGGAAGTTCTGACCTTCTGTTTGTTCAAGTGATTCAGAAAGGATGAGAGCTGGGCAGCCAAGCAACTTGCATTTTCAAACCAATCATGGCAGCCTCCTTATTTGTCAGAAGAGTACAGATTCGCCCCGTGTCCTATGTTGGCCTTCCTGTAGTTGTCAAACTTTCAGCACTGCACACTGATGAGCATGTGAACTGGGGAGCAGAGGACGGATGTGACTGCCTTGCCTGCTGTTCGCTAACCTTTCTAATAGTCCCCCCCAGCTGTGCTGCATACAGACCCCGCTGTGTAATAACACACCACATTGTACTACCTGCCTACCCCCACCGCCTCTAATAGACCCTCCCTGCTATACTGTCCATCACCCTCCTGGGAGAGAAGAAAAGTCCATTATCAGAGAATGGTGTTGATCGTTTTGTCCTATTAATGTTTGTTATGTGCTTTACAGTGGAAAGAGAAAGTCGTCAGCACATGAGTACATAAAGTGTGGCGGGTTAAGTTGACCCTACATGGGTCAGTTTTTTTTTTTTGATTCAACCAGCAGGTTGAACAAAAAAAACTGACCCCATTCCCCCATCCACATATTTAATGTGAACAGAGGAATCCTTCCTGCTGTGTCATTGTATTCGGACAGCGAGGAGACACCCCTGCCATCAGAATACACAGATCAGCACTTCAGACTGTAGCCTGCAGTGCTGATCAAGCAGAAATATACTGGACAAGGGCAGTTGATCAGAAGAAGATCAGTAGACTGACATCTGTTCAACTGCAGTGGCCATGAATGGATCCAATTTTAGGCCATGTATGGCCACCTCTAGAATCTTTGATCCATGCATGGCCACCTCTAGAATCTTTGATCCATGTATGGCCACCT
The DNA here is from genome assembly GCF_037356315.1 of Lithobates pipiens. Taxonomy (NCBI): domain Eukaryota; kingdom Metazoa; phylum Chordata; class Amphibia; order Anura; family Ranidae; genus Lithobates; species Lithobates pipiens. The sequence goes on from NW_027507685.1 coordinate 131,617,793, forward strand.
CTAGAATCTTTGATCCAAGTATGGCCACCTCTAGAATCTTTGATCCAAGTATGGCCACCTCTAGAATCTTTGATCCATGCATGGCCACCTCTAGAATCTTTGATCCATGTATGGCCACCTCTAGAATCTTTGATCCGTGTATGGCCACCTCTAGAATCTAGAAACCAATGCTCCTGGTGCCTCCTCCCTACAGAGTGCCCCCATAACAAGCTGCTTGCTATTAGGGCACTCTTGCATGCTTACGCCTGAATCTTGCCCTGTGTGTCCATAAGACACACAAAACAAGACTGGCACCCTTGCTCCCCTTGTCATTGGCTGTGATTGACAACACCAGGAGCCAATAGCTCCTGCTGCTGTGTCTGAGCCAATGATGAGGCAGAGAGCCTCGGCTCTCATGCACATTGCTGGATAGAGATCAGGCTCAGGTATCCGTTTGGAGGGACTATGGGGCGATCTGCATGCAGAAGTTTTTTTTTACCTTACTGCATAGAATGCAGTAAGGTAAAAAAAAAATGTCTGCTTTTACAACCACTTTTAGTCCTTTCCCACTCTTCAAAAACAAGTATTTTATTTCTCTTTATATATCTGGAGAAATTCTCCTTCCTGTCCTGGAAATCACAAAGAAGTCTCCCCAGTGGGAACTGACAGCAACAAAAACCTGATTCCTTACTTTTTTTTTTGATTTGGATAGATTTGGGAAATACGTCTTGCTTGGGGAAATGGATAGGTAATGCCAGTACCCAAGATACTCCTGGTAATGGTAATTGAAGTGATATTTGTGTAAGGTGTGTGGACTAAGGGCAGCAGGCTTTTACATACTGATGAATTCTCACGGTTGCCCTGGTTTGTGATTCTGAAGTGCTATGCTCTGTACTAGAAGCCTAGGTACACATTTATTTATATATGAAATCATTAAGATTGTATGAGAAATCCATTGCGTTTCTGGTGTCAAACATTGCTCCATTCATGAGGACTCCCATGAAGGGGGTGATGTTTGACATCCAAAACTGCATAGGATTTCTTGTAGTATTTTTACTTGATTTTTCAAATTTATGATGTGAATTTGAAATGGATAGGGAAATCTTCCCCGATACTTGATATGGATGAGGAAATCCTCCCTGATACTCACTGGATATGCATGGAGAAAGCCTCCCTGATGAGGAGCTAGGAGACTTCCCAGTCATTGGAATACGCTGATCAGTGCTGCAGGCTATAGCTGATTGACCAGGGAAAATCCACCAGGGTGGTTGTACAGAAGTTGATTGGTAGATCAACTTCTGTACAACCTCCCTGCCTATACATGGATGAAAAATCGGCCAGTCCCTCCTGCACCAGCCGATGGAGGCGGTCATCTTGTGATATGAACATTATTCAGTATCCTATCACACAGATAAATCATTGGTTCCTGTCACAAAAAGGACGCCCAGCGTCTGCGCAAGCTTGAAGCGATCTAATAAAAATCTCGATAGCGCCAAGTGGCTGCATAGTAGAAGATAATTGTAGCAGATGATGTATTTGTTCTAGATAACACACTGACAAGGGTTTGATAAATAGGCCAGCATAGACCCAAAATCCTGTCAGGTTTGCGGGTTATCTAGTGAGTAATGGTGGTTTGAAGTATTTTTATAATGGAGCCGGGGTCCTCCACAATCTGTAATAGAACATAGACAAGGACGCTTTGTTTACACATGACCAGCAATTAACCATTAAAAGATGAAAGCAAATATCTGATTGGTTACTATGGTGTACGGCAAATGTTGATTAAAATGCAATGTTAATGAACAGGCCTTAATAGGTCCCTCATGGTGAAGTGTTTGTGGAGTCTCTTACAACTGAAATCGCTTTGTGTCCAAAGTAAATGAAACGCTTTGCGATATGTTCCCATCAGCACGTTAGCTGGTGAAAAAAAAAAAAAGCTTTATATACTTCTCTGTTCCCAACTGTAGCCAAAACTTTTTTGTTTAGTTCTGAACAGAGTGGGGGAAGGGATGAAACCTCGGTCAGGTTTTTATTTGCCTGTGTCCCTATTGAGGAGATTTTACCTCATTTCCTCACGGGTTAGGAAGTCATTATAAAACTCTCAATGGGTACACAGACGGCAACAAAACATATTGGAGGATTTTTCATCATGAACTGATCAGCCACAACTTTACAACCACCCACCTAATACTGAGTAGGTCCCCCTTTTGCCCCAAAAACAATCATGACCCATTGAGGCATGGACCCCACTAGACCTCTGAAGGTATGCTGTGGTATTTAAGTCCTGTAAGTTGTAAGGTGGGGCCTCCATGGATCAGATCATCCCACAGATGCTCACCTGGATTGAGAGCTGGAGAATTTGAAGGCTGAATCAACACCTGAACCCCCTTGATGTGTTCCTCAAACCTTTCTTGAACCATTTTTTCAGTGTGGCAGGTGCATTATCCTGCTGAAAGAGGCCATTGCTATCAGGGAATACTGTTTCCATGAAGGTTTATACTTAGTAGGCAACCATGTTTAGGTAGGTAGTATGTGTTAAAGTAGCATCCACTTGAATGGCAGGACCCAAGGTTTTCCAAAAGAACATTGCCCATGACATTGCTTCCACTGGCTTGCCTTCTTTCCATACTGCATCATGGTGCCATCTTTTCCCCAAGTAAGTGACACGCTCATCCATCCACACGGTGGAAAAGAAAATGTGATTCATCAGACCAGGCCACCTTCTTCCATTGCTCCATGCTCCTAGTTCTGATGCTCAAGTGCCAATTGTAGGTGCTTTTGGACATGTGTCAGCACCCTGACCGGTCATAAAGGTGGCCATAAGGTCATAAAGTCATGGCTTATCAGTGTATTTTGGCAGGTGTGTATGTAGTTGTATTATGCCAAATTTAGGAAAACCCTGTAACATTTTCATTGTTGGTACCACAAAATCAAGTAATGCCTCTCTGTGACAGTAAGGGTAATTGCACACAGTACTGATATTTGAACATCAGTATTCCTTGCCAAAATTCTTTTTTGCGTTTATTTTGCGTGTATTTGCATGTTTATATTATTAAAATAAATTATAGCTCTCAGAATGGTATATTAACCTCTGCAAAATAAAATTTTACACCTTTATTTGCGTAAAATTCTGAACAATAACTCAAATTTCTGTATTTTTTTTTTTTTCTTACTCTATACGTAGCGCATGTTTTCACACCTGTGTGTACCAGTACATTGAAAACAATTGGCTGTGAAAGTGTGTGAACAGAGTTGCTTGTTTAGGGTCTTTGCACACAGTACTGTATGAACATCGGATCTTCCTGGTAAAAAGTCCCTGCACAAACACAAGTACGGCCTGAACAGTGCATGTGTTTAAATGCATATGCGCACTTAAAAATTCTAGCTCCCAAAATACCAAATTTAATTCCAAATTTAAATATAATCTACTTTTCAAAGGGAAGGGGGTGATTTACACACGTTTGTTTGCTAGTACGGATGGGAACTAATGAAATTTAACCCAGATTTTGTTTTTCCTCTTACTGATCTAAACACGGCACTTTTTTACTGATATTTTGCCCGTGTGTACAGGCCCATTGAAAGTAATGAGCTGTATTCAGATCAGTAAAAAAAATAAAAATGCCTAATGCCACGTACACACGAGCGGAATATCCAACAGAAAAAGTCAGACAGAAGCTTTTCGTCGTATAGTCCGATCGTGTGTATGCCTAGAAATAGAACGTGTTTTAAATATTACTGACGGAACAAATTCCTATCAGGAAAACTGCATGCTGTTCCAACGGGCCAAAAATGACGCATGCTCTGAAGCAAGTACAAGACGGAAGCTACTAGCTATTGAACTTAATTTTTCTAGTCCCACCGTACGTGTTGTACATCACCACGTTCTTGACGATCAGACTTTGGTTTGATCGTGTGTATGCAAGACAGTTTCAGTGGAACTCCATCGGAAAAACCTTCAGAGTTTATTCCGAAGGGAAAAGTGGTCGAGTGTACGCAGCATTAGGCTTCTTGCACACAATACTGATATTTGAACATCTGCATTTTTGGCCGTAATTTCAGCTGTTTGTTTTGCCCAAATACGTATTTATGTGCGCATTTGCGCTTATATGCTAGTTTGCACGCACAATACATTCCTAGAGGAACTTCATTAATATTTATGCTCATATGCTTGTATTTTTGCGCATACTGACCGGGAATGGAGATTTTAAAAAAAATATATATATTTTTTTTCTTTTTACTCAAGAATACGCAGTGGTTGTTTACACACCTGTGTGTACAGGCACATTGTAAAGAATGGGCTGCATTTTAGATCAGTTTAAAAAGATGCTGTATTAAGCTTTTTCAAGCTGCAGTGTGCAAGAGGCCTAAAAACATAGCGTGAGTGTGCAAGAGCCCTAAGAGTGTTGTAAATTGTCATCAATGTTTGAGGAAAGAACTATCATAAACTATTTCCCATGAGGAAAAACACATTGAAATGACCGCGTTAATGCTTCAACTGTGTATTGAAATACTTACAATTGTATCCAACACTAAGGCCCCTTTCACACGGACTGATAGAATGGTGCTGTTAGCTTCGGATTTTCTAGTTTTCTACCGCAGCTAAAAGCACACAATGCTTTCCTATGGCCCCCTTCACACACAGCGTTTAGCTGCGATTTCGTTACATGCGGTTCAATGCGAATAGAAAAAATAGAATTGAATGCGTCCAGGTGCAATGTACTATATGCACATAACCACAGGTAATCGGAGTCTTTTGTGTCAACTGCAGATAGCAGCGTGAGAAGGGATTCAAGGGACCCAAAAAAATTAATAAAAAAAAAGGGTTGCTATGGGAATGACTATATTGGATAACTGCAGCTGAACGCAACTGCACAGAAACGCATGTAATCGCACTGTACAAATGCAGCTGATCGCTGTGCCTGAAGTCTTGAATTTCACAGAACAAAATTGACAAAATTCCCCTCACTTCCTGTGTCAACCTCTTCCCTGCACAGAAAGTGAAGGAAACTCTCCAAAAGTAATATAGAAGTAAAAATGTTTTTTTTTTTTTGTGATATTAAACCCTTACTGACCAGCTGATTTAATCACTTGAGTATGCAGCTTCTTTATCTTTTAATCCTTGCCTATGTTCCATTTGAAGCTGATATCATGGCCACTGCCACAGGTTTCCCATTTCAGGGTGACTCCTTTCTCTTGCAGCATCCTATGGAGATACCTCAGCATGCAGGGACCAGAGTTGTGTCTCCCTACAGTGTTTGCATTACTGGAAATACACAGCCCCATTGCCTAGGATGAGAAAGCACTCCGCAGCAACCCATTCCTTCTCCCCACTCCCTTCTCCAAACTAATAGACTGAGACTGCATTGTCCACTGTTAAAGCAGAAGTTCACCTTTCAGAACATGTTACATGTTACACTCCTATTCAGGGTGTAACATGTTAAGAGTGCACCGGCCCCCACGCCCCGGATCCCTACTGTGACAGCAGACCCGGGATCTTCTACCCATGTCTGCTACCACAATTCAAAAAAGATACAGATGTACGGGGCCCTGCCTGCTCGGCCACGTCACTTATTCACAGTCCTCTGTGAGTGGAAAACTACAAGGTCTTTGTGGCTGTCGGCTTGTAGTTATCAATGAACTACCACAGCGCTGTGCGTCTGTGAACAGCAATTTTCAAGTCTTGCCACAGATTATTAATTGGATTTAGGTCAGGACTTTGACTGGGCTATTCTAACTCATGAATATGTTTTGATCTAAACCATTCCATTGTAGCTCTGGCTGTATGTTTAGGGTTGTCCTGCTGGAAGGTGAACCTCCGCCCCAGTCTCAAGTCTTTTGCAAACTCTAATGCTGCCTACACACGACCGGACTTTCCAGCAGGCTAGGTCCGACGGTCTTCCAGACGGACTTTCGGTGGAGTTCCGACACACTTTGCAAATGAACGGACTTGGCCACACATGAATGGACTAAGTCTGTTCGAAAGTCCATTCGTTTTGAACGTGATGACATAAACGGGACTAAACAAGGAAGTTTAATAGCCAATAGCTTCCCTTGCGTTGTATTTGGTCTGTTGGACCAGCACACAGACAAGTGGTTTTCCCGATTTTTAGTCCGTCGGAATTGAATCCGTCAGATAGATTTGAAACATGTTGTATTTCTAGGTCAGTCGGTTTTTTTTTTGGTTTTTTTTTAAACCAATCGGACTAGCCCACACACGATCGGATTGTCCAATCCATTCCTTAAACAATGGCTTTCATCTTGCCACTCTTCCATAAAGGCAAGATTTGTGGAGTGCACGACTAAGTTTTCCTGTGGACAGATTTTCCCACCTGAGCTGTGAATCCTTTTTTTTTTTTTTTTGTAATTACTTTATTAGTATAAAAGAGTCATGAAAAAACATATACAATAGAAATATGCAGCTTAGCACATTGACAATAGAAACTTCAATATATGGACGGCTGACAAAAAACACACAGAAAATGATCCCAGAGGAAGTATTTAAAATGCTAATCCAATACCTCAACTGTTGCATATATAATACATAATATAATACCCACAAGTCAGGAGAGCAAACATCAAAACATTGCCAATGAAACAAGAAATATGGTGAGGTCATGCGTGTCGGCAAGTGGAAGACCATGAGTGGTCATAAAGATTCCACTCATCTAGTAACATGTAATTGGGAAGAACAGGGAAGAAAGAGAAAGAAATCGGAGCTAGGAGAGAGCAAACAGGACCAGAGAAGGGACGCAGAGGGAAAAAAACAGCGAAGACGACAGACAGGGAGAGAAAAAATGGGGGGAGGGTGTTGGGGGAGTAGGGGGTGAAGAGAAGGCGGAAGGGTCACCCGGTCATCCCTCTCCCTGGGTAAGGCAAGGCATGTAGACGTTCACTGGGTGGTGGAGAGCTCATTGAGATAGGCATCGGTATACACAAAATAATTCCACAGCCTCCATGTTTCCATACACAACTCTTCCATGTTACACAGTGTGGCTGTGAGTTCTTCCGTGTCTCGTATGTTGTTGACTTTAGCGAACCACAGAGCCTTCGAAGGTGGGGTCAGCATCTCTCCAGCAAAGTGGAATGCAGGCCTTCGCTGCGTTTAGGAGTTGCATTGTGAGAGAAGATTTGTATTTTTTAATAGGTCATTTTGGCAAATACAATAAACAGGCCGCTGGGTTAGCATGCAGATCAACAACTGTAAGTTGTTTAATGATAGTGGTGACATCTTGCCAAAACTGTTGAATTTTGGGACATTCCAAAAAAATGTAGAGCATAGTCCCACCTACCGCGCCACAACGCCAACAGGAGTCTGAGACCTGGGGGAACATACAGTGAATTTGGGTAGGGACCCTTTACCATTGAGTAAGGATATTATAACTAGTCTCCTGTATCCGCATGGCAATGGACGACTTTTGAGCAAAATGGAGAATCTTTAGTCTTTGGGTAGGAGTAAAACTCAGAGCCAGATCGGTTTCCCATCTAGTGAGAAATGGAGGGACATGTTCTTCTCCAGGGTGAATCAGGAAGGAATATACCAAAGAGAGGGAATGACATATTGGTTCCCCTATGTGGCATAGTGATTCAAAACAAGTGAGCAGGCATTAAGGTACCTGGGGTACAGGAGCAATGTCGGAGAAAAAAAGCGCAGTTGAAGGCCACGCCAAAAGTCCAGAGGAGGATCAATAAGATGGGCTAGGTCAGAGGAAATGAAAGTCCATGGGGAAGAGACGTGGAGAAATTGAGTTTCGAAAAGTTTCCTGAGCAATCTGTAAACTACTGCCCAAGGTAGGATGTACGTACAGCTCTCTAGGTATGGGGTCTGATATCCAAGGCCAACTCGGAGCCGGACCTCGAAAGTCTTCCAATTCCATAGAGACCCAGAGCTTGGCCTCCCCATGGCAATGCCAATCAACAATCCTTTTGAGATGCGCGTCCCTATAATATGTCCATATATCTGGAAGAGCGAGGCCCCCTGAGACCTTCGGTAGCAATAGTCTCTGCAGCGTCTGAGTTTCTGTGGTTTCTGATGTCAACAGACAAACTTCCAGAACTAAGAGCCAATAGCGTGAAAGAAAAGTGTCGGAAGCCGTATAGGAAGTAGAAAGAGAATCCGAGGTAGCACTGTCATTTTGAGGGCATTGCAATGGCTAAACCATGTCCGGGTTATAGAATGCCAGTGCACCAGGTCCTCCTTCAATTTGATGAGAAGTGGCTCAAAGTTGGATTCATACAGTTTGGACGGGTCAGAAATGATGTTGGTGCCTAAGTATTTAATCGCCGTTGATGCCCACTGGAAGGAAAAAGAAGGACGGAGGCTCCGGATCACAGAGTTCACAGAGATGTTAAGGGCAGAGGATTTCCCAAAGTTAATTTTAAAATGGGACAATGTCCCATACACCTGTAAAGCCTTTAGGTTTGGCAGAGAGGTGAGTGGGTCTATAAGAAAACAGTTCAGGTCATCAGCGATCGCTGGCAGCTTATGGTCCCCTGAGGATTTACGATAACCGGTCATGTTCGGATCAATACAGACCATGCAGAGGAATGGTTCCAAGATCAGTATAAATATCAGTTGTAGAGAGCAGAAATCCAGCTAAGCATGGAAGTCCCAAGGCCAATATGTTCCATGGTCGCTCATATGAAGGATCAATGGACCTTGTCGAATGCTTTGTCTGCATCCATGGAGAGCAGAAAAAGCGTATTTTTTTTTGGGGGGGGGGGGGGTTTTAAGTCCCGGTCGCATGAATCAGATCAATGAGACGAATGGTATTGTTACAAGGCTTCCCAAACCACAAATGGGTTATCCACTGAATCCTCGTTTAGGGAAAAATGTTCAGAGGGCAGCTTCCAATGTTTGACGGACTTTGGGGGATTGGAGAAGAGCCTCATTAGGACGCCAGGATGGAGGACTCCGAACCATATGTCTCATTTGTAAGGTGAGGTGTATGGGAGCATGGTCCAACAGAAGTATGTCTCCAATATGGGCCAAATCCTAGGGAGCTCTCTATGAGGAATCAAGAGATAGTCCAAGCGGGAATAGGTTTGATGTGCTGAGGAGAAAACAGAGTATTCCCTGTCGTGTGGATGTAAAAGACGCCTAGAGCCGATAAGTTGTAGAAGGTGGAGTTCTACATTTAGGCATTTAAGGCGGGAATATGAAAGATGAGACACACCCCTAGATACATCCAAGATTGGGTCCATGGCAAAGTTGAGATCTCCACCGAAGATCAAGTTCCCCTCCTGAAACTCCAAAAGAGCAGGTATCAAGATTTGCAAGAAGAGGAGGTTATCCACATTACAGAAATATACATTGGCCAGAGTAACCATTAACCATTTCAGCCACGGAAGATTTGGCTGCTGAATGACCCAGCCATTTTTGTTATTCGGCACTGCTTCAATTTACTGACAATTGTGCGGTCGTGCGACGCTGCAACACAACAAAATTGATGTCCTTCTTTTCCCACAAATAGAGTTTTCTTTTGATGGTATTTGATCGACTCTGCGGTTTTTATTTTTTGCATTATAAACAAAAAAAGAGCAACAATTTTGAAAAAAACAAAACACTATTTTGTAATTTTTGCTTTAATAAATATCCCCCTTTTTTTGTTAAAAAAGCTAATTTTTTCTCAGTTTAGGCCGATGTGTATTCTTCATTCTTCTTCTTTCTACATATTCTTGGTAAAAAAAAGTTGCAACAAGCATATATTGATTGATTTGCGCAAAAGTTATAGCATCTACAAAATAGGGGATAGAGTTATAGCATTTTTATTTTATTTTTTTTACCAGTAATGGCGGCGATCTGCTATTTTTTTTTGTCGGGACTGCAACATTATGGCGGACACATCGTACACTTTTGACACATTTTTGGGACCATTGGCATTTATACAGCAATCAGTGCTATAAACATGCACTCATTACTGTAAAAATTTCAGTGGCAGGGAAGGGGTTAACACTAGGGGGCGATCAAGGGGTTAATACTAGGGGTCGATCAAGGGGTTAACTGTGTTCCCTAGGCCTGTTTCTAACTGTAGGGGGAGGGGACTGACCTAGAGGAAGTGACGGATCGTGCTTCCTAGCTAATAGGAGCTCACTATCTGTCACACTTCACAGAACAGGGATATGTGTGTTTACACACACACTTCTGTGTTCTGCCTCTCGTGGCCAGCGGCGATCGCAACCGTCGGCCACCAGCATCGGCACCCCCGCTGTGCAGCAGGCGCATGCCTGCTATCCCGTGAGCTGACATATAGCTGCGACGGGTCGCTGGATCGCGCCGACCTGCCACAGTAAAATTATGTGGCTGGTCAGCAAGTGGTTAATTCACCGATTTTTCTATTTACAAAAAGGAAATCGACCATGGGCTCCTGTTGTATTGCGGACAATGACCAGGGCACCGTGTTTGCCAGCAAGATGCTCACCCCCTTTGATTTTGGAATTGGGGAAGGGCTGTGGGGACATGGTTGAGCTTGAAATGCATTTCTTGGAGGAAGAGCACTTGCGACTTGCTTCTTTTCAGGTCCGATAGGAGTCTGGAGCGCTTTTCAGGGACACCAAGGTCTCTGACGTTGAAAGAGGTGAATTTAATGATGCCCAATGCCATTCCGGTGCTCAGGGATGGCTACCAAAAGGAGGGGAGAATGGAACCCAGGAGGGGGGCGACAAGGTGGGGAGGGAGAGGGGGGTCCCCAAAGGATAGCAAAAGGGAACAATCACACACGTGGGAGAGGACAGATATGGGGGGGTAATGAAAAGAGGAAGCATGCTAAAAGTAACATGTGCCAAATCCCCTCACGGAACACAAATCACTTCGCAGGGGGGAGACCCTAACTGGGGTGGTGGTAAGGTCAGGAGGTGAAACAGCAGATGTGCATGGACCAGAGAACCACAACATAGGTAGAAATCACATATACCGCTGAAAAGAACATTAAAATAAATCAATGAAACGGAAATATATGCCCCACCAACCCGGAGATAGAATGAAGGGGGGGCACTTAGCCTATTGTTCTGAGGGGAGAGACATGCAGAGAATGGACCTCCAACAACTCTAATTAAGCCTGCAAAAAACAAAACAAAAAAAAAACAGACATACGCACATATATAGGAAATATGGAGCATTGCAACTGAAAAAGTAGCTGATGCCCAGCCGATGGACACAAACCCTGTCAGTGAACTCTGGCCGGTCCCTCCAACCCCAATGGGACTATAACTGGAAGATAGAAAAAATTATGCATATAGGCAAGGTATAGGACCATGTACCTCCCCAATGAGGCTTAGGGCTCCTGTAATCAAACAGCAAAGGGGGCCCTGGGAACCCACCCACGCCACCACCAGGAGGCCTAGTAAAGAGGTACCCAGGCTGATCCAATTGTCCCACCCCTTTGGAGAGAACCCAGCATCATTAAAAAGTCCGCTCGTTGAGTTCCACGCCCCATGCCATAAAACATTAGGGTACTCCAGTGATCATGAGACATTCTCCGGTCACACCTGGCAAAGAGAGGTGAGGAAATGGCTGGTCTCTGAGGCAGGGAACCACCCGCGGACAAACAGTGACACATAAAAAGGCACTAACACTGAACATCGGCAATCGACACAAGGCATAGGTGAGTCAGCAGGAGCCCTGGGAGGCCCTGTGGACTAAATGCAACTGTTTATGGGTATATAATGGCCATTCCATTGTTCGTTCCTGGGGAACCACCGCACTAAATGGTGGTATATGTATGGAAGGGTGGATCCAGAAACCAGAAATTACATGGATAAAAAAATAAAAATAAAATAACCCAATAGTAATATCAGGTTCTAGGAGACTGGATTGAGACATCATCGCTACACATTGAACTGCAACCATCAACTTGTGAGAAGAGAGATTCCACCGCCAAGGAACACAGCAATGGAGTACCCTCAGTATTTCAGTTTTCCAAGGTGGCTGGGGTGCGTCTGGGTGGTTCATTGGTGGACGCATGAGATCGTACCTTGAGGATCCTCTGCAGTCTTGGAGAAGGTGGGCTAGGTAAAAGGGATTCCACCAAATCGGGTACATAAACCCCTGGCCTATCAAGGAATTGAAACAGTGGTTGAAGCTGGTCAGGGGAGCGTAGGTAGAAAGAGGAACCTTGCTTCTGGACAATGAGGTGGAAAGGATGACCACACCGATAGGTACCCGATGGACCCGGTCCAGCTCAAGTTATGCTGTAGGTCCCTTGTCTAGAAGCTGGTTAAGGATGGCCATCACTGTTGCACACAGGTCCAACCCCCCCCCCATAGTTGCCTCTGGTATACCCCGAAGACTGAGGTTGTTTCTCCTTTTTCTATTTTCCCCGTCATCAGTTTTAAGCTGAATGTCTATGAGGTGATGGCGATACGTGGCTTGATGCACCTCCAGTGCCTCTAACCGGGTATCAACTGTAGATTTGGAGGACTCCAAAGTAGCTACCCCCTCCTCCACTGTGTCCATCTGCTGCTTGATGTCCTGTATCTCCCTAGACAGAGCAGAGACTACGGATGCAGTCATTGCCTGAATATCTTGCCATGTGGGTAGCTCTGCCAGCAAATCCCTGCCCCCCTCATGCTGTGCCCCTGAAGCCTGGGGGATAGGGGAGCACATGGGGAAGTCTGCACACGGCAGCTCCGGTGACAGGATGGGAGATGTCCAGCTGGATGCATGAGAGAGGGACTCGCCTGTCTCAGTCACTCATGTGGACAGCTTCTTAGGGCCGTTAGAAGTGCTGGACGTTCCAACCCACGGTGGCGTCATCTTAGAGGTAGCAGTGGCTGCGGGAGCCAGGGAAGAGGACGAGTGTTGGTGGAGGAAGTAGTGGGTAATCTCCCCAGTCCAAGGCTCCCTGATAGTTAGAGCAGATCTCTAGTCTCCAGGCATGAATCGCGGTTGTCTGTAGTGGCTGGAGTGGGTGTTACAGCGCCCGGTCCGTGCAGAGCTCTCCAGCAAGCGTGCTCATGCCGACATGTCCAGATCATGCCCCCCTGAGCTGTGGATCTCTGCAACTCCTCCAGAGTTACCATGGGCCTCTTGGCTGCTTCTCTGATTAATGTGATTGTAAAGGCTCGTTTTTTTTTTTTCAAAAAACAAACCTGTTATACTTACCTCTTCTGTGCAGTTGGTTTTGCACAAAGCAAACCGGATCCTCCTCTTCTTGAGTCCCTCTTTGCTGCTCCTAGCCCCTCCCTCCTTTGAGTGTCCCCTCAGGCAGTGTGTTTTACTAATTAGGTGATTTCTGAAGGCAATTGGTTCCACTAGATTTTAGGTAGGGGTATCAGAATAAAAGGGTGCTGAATACAAATGCACCCCACACTTTTCAGATTATTTGTAAAAAAAAATTGAAAACCGTTTATCATTTTCCTTCCACTTCACAATTATGTGCCACTTTGTGTTGGTCTATCACATAAAATCCAAATTAAATACATTTTTGGTTGTAACATGACAAAATGTGGAAAATTTCAAGGGGTATGAATACTTTTTCAAGGCAATGTATCCTTTAACTTCAGCAGCATTGTTGTAAACTGCAAGTGCTGGGGCAAGAATTTCAACAAATAGTTTACTGGGGAATGTTTATGTTGTTGTGCTCAATGTGTTCAACTAAACACTGAGGATTTAATATTATTTTAAGTAGGGGAAGACTAGAACCTCTGTCAGTTTTATTTATTTATTTTTACAGTTGTTTTCCTGTTATATATTCTTACTCCCTGTCTGATAAAAGGTTACATAATTACATAGTAGGTGAGGGCGAAAAAAGTCCATCAAGTCCAATCTGTGTGTGATTATGTCAGTATTACATTGTATATCCCTGTATGTTGCTGTCGTTTAGGTGCTTATCTAATAGTTTCTTGAAACAATCGATGCTCCCCGCTGAGACCACCGCCTGTGGAAGGGAATTCCACATCCTTGCTGCTCTTACAGTAAAGAACCCTCTACGTAGTTTAAGGTTTAACCTCTCTTGTTCTAATTTTAATGAGTGGCCATGAGTCTTGTTAAACTCCCTTCCGCAAAAAAAGTTTTATCCCTATTGTGGGGTCACCAGTACAGTATTTGTATATTAATTTCCCCTCTCAAGCGAGCACTGAGAATAAGTTCAGTGCTCGCAAGCTTTCCTCATAACTAATATCCTCCAGACCCTTCATTAGCTTTGTTGCCCTTCTTTGTACTCGCTCCATTTCCAGTACATCCTTCCTGAGGACTGGTGCCCAGAACTGGAAAGCATACTCCAGGTGCGGCGGATCCATAGTCTTGTAGAAAGGGAGAATTATCGTTTTATCTCTGGAATTAATCCCCTTTTTAATGCTTTTAAAGGTGGTCCCCAAAATAAAAGTTAAGGGGAAAATGGAATCCTGAATATACGTAAAACTTGACAGGGAATCTAACCTTTCCCTACTTTGTCCAAAACTAGAAAAAAAAAGAAAAACTTTTAGCTATAAATACACTTTAAAGCCATCATTTCTATGTACTAGCTTTAAATTGAAGCTATACCTTCTAACCTCTTCCTGGGAGGTAATTGCCCTTTAAATGCCCACCCCAGCCCTCAGCCCAGGGGGCTTGTTTGTTCCACCTTGTCAAGACATAAAAGAAATGCAGCAATAAGCAGGAGATGGAGCATTGAAGCCGCATAGTATTATTTTTAGTGCGTAGTGAAACACCTGTTCCATGGGTCATGAGAACAGAGCCTGAGATGTGCAGCCATCTCACCCACTTCCATACACCTGCCAGAGCGTTCTCACCCCTCCCTGATTAACTCTTTGCTGATGCTGAGACTGTGACGGCAGCCTCCTTGCCCATCCTCCCAGTTCCCACGCTGCACTCTCACGAGGCTGTATCACCGCTGAGCTTCACTTCCAGGCTGTGTGTGTGTGGCATTTGTAGCTGCCAGCTCCCTGAATATTAGAGGAACTCTGGTGAGCACTGTATACATTGAAAGTCATTGCTTAAAGCAAAGGGGCCATGAGAAAATTGTGACGCTACCATTGCTGATCTACTGTTGAACTTACTATTTGCCTGGCTGTCAGGCTGATCCAATACTTTAGATTAGGTTCAAAATGATATGCATACTTTTTTCAAGTAAGTCAATGAAGTAACTGCTGAGCTATCGCCAGCCCAACTTTTTGCATGCATTTTTTTTTTTTATGCATTTTTCATGTGCTCCTATTGAAATCTATGGAAGCTTTAAATAAAGTGCCTGCAACTTTTCCCAAGTTGCACAGATGAGCGTTTCACAGTTGGGAAGGAACCTCATTGACAAAAATGAGATGCCTCTTGTCATGCATTGTCACGCGATGGGCAAGGTACAACAAATATGTGAATGGGGATTCAAGGATTCAGCCAGCCATAGACAGAGCAATTTTATTTCCTGTAAGCACAGGTTGCAGCAAAGAAAATCACTTGATTCCCCCATTAACCCAGTCAGTGTCGATAGGGGAATCCGTCCCGTGGAGCCAATGTGTCCTTCTGGGGGGGGGGGGGGGGTCTCTGCCAGAAGAACACAGTGATTACTGCTAGCGACTATAAATGCTGCTAGCAATAATTGCATGTAAAATCTGGCAGGCTGGTTTTACCCAACTTGGGTAGAGCCTGCCCATACATGGTTCAAACCATCTATGGTCGGCTTTAGTATTCAGATCAGTAGACCTGCCTTCACTGCAATAAGCCGTATACTTGTTCTAGGTCGGGTTAAGCCAGACAGCCAAGCAGGTAGCATTATTAGAAGTCGCTCCACAAAGGCAAAAGTTAATGTAGCAACAAAGTAGCTTTATATAAATACTTATAATACCCCCTTCCCTGGTTCAGAAACTGGGACAAAATGATTAACTGGTTCTATTTAGAGATATAAAAGTGAACCTGTGTTTTGTACATGAACAGATGTCCTCTTTGGAAGCTTTCTCCTCCATTACTATGCCGCTGACTCCCGTAAAATTTGGGATCTGCCCTCACTTTTACTCCAAGTGACAAATCACAGTACATTTGTTCAGGTGCCATTCATTTTTAATGGCACCTAAACGCAACTAAACTAAAATTGTTGCGCTGCTATCATGGCAAAAACCCCATTGCACACAGCTTGTGGCCCAAAAAGGAGCAGGAGCTTCGTACCATGGGGTTTTGCCACGATTGCAGCGCAATTTATTACGCAACAATTGCAGCAAATACGTACCATGTTTGTGTCGTTGAAAATGAATGGTACCCGAACACACGTGCTGCATTTTTGCCAGCATTGCAGTGTAATTTGGAGTTGCGAGCAGAATCGTGGAAATTCTGCACACTATCTCAAATCGCTAGATGTGAATGGGGCATAAAACGGAGATAAACCCATTTATTTAAAAAATAAATAAAAATGAAAAATAATGCTAATTGTTACGCTTGTGCTGTCAACCAAACTGTCAAATCTTTAAATGGCTGGTGTCATAAATGATCACATGTGCAGCACCATGGCAGTTGAAGATCAGAGGCTTGGAAAGAGGAAAGAAATAGCTGCACATCCAGAACTTCCAATTGCCTTTTATTTTGTTTCACAAAGATAACACCAAA
Organism: Lithobates pipiens; assembly: GCF_037356315.1. Classification (NCBI taxonomy): domain Eukaryota; kingdom Metazoa; phylum Chordata; class Amphibia; order Anura; family Ranidae; genus Lithobates; species Lithobates pipiens. The sequence goes on from NW_027507685.1 coordinate 131,634,297, forward strand.
GACATCAAACTGTGGTCACCAAACGTGTTTCACACATACATCTTGTGCTTAATCATGATTAAGCACAAGATGTATGTGTGAAACGCATCTACATGACCACAGTTTGGTGTGTTTGGTGTTCTCTTTGTGAAACAAAATAAAAGCCAATCGGAAGTTCTGGATGGGCAGCCATTTCGTTCTTCTTTCCAAGTTTCCCACTGAGGCGGGCCGGGGCTAGCACTCTGCAAAATAGTCCAATCAGCCTTATCTTTATACACCTGGAGCAGCAGTTCTTTTTCTTGAAGATCAGAAGCTAAGGCCCCTTTCACACTTACGATTTGTCCTATGACTTGGGACTGCAGAGTCGTACGACAAGTCGCTCCCCATGATTTCCAATGACTACCATTTATATTAGTATGATTTCAAGTCGTGCCATCTTCAAAGTAGTCCCTGCACTACTTTGGTCCGACTTTGATGTGAGCTACACAGGCATTCCCTGAGATCACGGCAAAAGCGCAGCCACGAAATTGCGCGACTATGAAGTCGTGGTAGTGTGAAAGGGGCCTAAGATGAAGGCTTCCTTAGCTGAAAATGATAGGAGGTTTTAGTTCCACTTTAACTGTATAACTGAACACCATAGGCACACATATCTCTGCTCTGATCCTAACCCATTTCTGGTCAGCCATGGCTAGTGAGGAGCCACATTGTATAATGATGGCACTTTCCTTCCTATTAAATTTTTTTTTAAAACCACTCTGTCCAAAGCTGATCACCACTTTGTGGTTACGCAGTGTCAGCATTTGCGTCTTCATAAACATACATCAGAAAGGCTCATCGGCTCTGTCCTTTTCCCTTAGAATGTTTCTGCATGCTGGGGAGAAAATGACTCGTTTGCTAATGAGTTTAGTCCTGTAATTGCCCAGGTCTCACCAGTGAGTCTGCCTGGAAGATGGAACCAAATGGGAGTTTTCATGAGGGCGGCAGTGTCTCACGACTGGGCAGCCTGGGAACAGTAGGACACTAAACAGCGGCTGTAAGAAGATCCCACAGTCTGGCGATACAGTTAGAGATGTGGAAGGAGAGAGCCCTCCTTAACCCCAGGGTCAGCGTGTAGACAATGGGGCAGCTATTGACGAGCCCCGGCTTCCATTTTCTTTTGTCATGCAGATTTCAGCGGTGTATTGTTAGGAAATCCCATCCCTCCTCCTCCTCCTCCTGGGTTTTTTTTTTTTCCACTCCTGCATCTTCCTATGGGTGAGAGAAGCCCTTGAAATTTTCCCACCGTACCATTTACCTCTCCGTTTTCCCACAACAAGACGAAATGGAGATGAAGAATCTAATACGGCTTGTCACTTCAGAGACTTTCTCATATCACTTCCCAGAGTCCTTCGAGGCTCACCAGCTTATTAGATGACTCTGTGGCACCTCAGGGCTTTCACAGCATTAAGAGCAATGCCAACGTCCTGAAACTTCATTCATTACTTTTTGCTGGGACACAATATTTGAAAAATCTCCAGTAAACTAAAAAAGAATATTGTTTTAAATTGAGCAACTGCATTTATTAAATCAAGCCAGTTAACATTTTCAGCTGCTTTTCTGGTCGTGGGAAAGCAAATAGTTGGCATTCCCAGCACCTGACACCCTCACAAAATATGTGTCCCACGCTTGCCACCTTATCATACTAAATGGTACATGCAGCAACAGAGCAGGGAATGCATCCCAGATACATGGTGTATGGCTAAGCTGTCACCACATTTCGAGGACTCTGGCAACACCCAGTAGTGATATCTGGATAGATAAGTTTGCTTGATGGGAACCCATGTTTCCTACACTGCTAATTATATATATATAGAAAGGTAACATTTATGAAGTCAGGGGTGAATTGAGGTCCAGTTGACAGCAAAACGTGAGTCACATGGAGGATCTCCAATAATCAACATGTAAAGTGGTTTGTTAAACGAGCTGAGTCCTGGCAAGCAGTGTAGCAGTAGGGAGTGGTACATCCTTATACGTAATTGTGTGGACACCATGTGTCAGTTTATAACTTGTCTAGAATAAAGACATAAAAGGATGTTCATCCAATCTGGTGTGTTCCTTGGCTTTCATGATGCTGTTTGTTCACTAAGGTCCACTTCACTATTAAGTGCCACTTTGTGTTGGACTATTACATAAAATCCCAATACAATACATTTAAGTTTTTGGTTGTAACATGATAAAATGTGGAAAATGTCAAAGGATGTGAATACTTTTTCAATGCACTTTATATACAAATTATACATTTTTAATTATATTTACTAAAATAATTACACATGTTCTGTGTACTGTGGGAGAACAGATATAGTCAATGCAGGGTCCTGGGTTTTGTAACTCTTTAAGTTAAACTTGAAGCCTGTAAGTGTTATAAAGCAGATGTGCTCTCCTAAAAATGTTCATAATTTCTTTGAAGCCACAGAGCTTGGTCTGCAGCTTTGAGATAAATATGGACACCTTACATGTTTCTGGCAAAGTTAAACATTTTGGATTATGCATGGAGGAAATATCAAAAAAACTGGAACAAATTGGGCAGTGAATACTGTTGAAACAGTATGTTTTATTGCCGCAATGGATTGGACTATTAATTTTGTCCAAAAACATTTTCCCCTCTCTAATAAAAAAAAAAAAAAACACCAGGCACACCAAAGGCATAATGCATACTAGCTCATTATGAATCACTTACCTGAGATCGAAGCCCCCGAAGCGACCCTCGTCCATGTCCTCCATCGCCACCATGATACCCGGAGTGATTTCTGGCTATCGCTGCTCCTGCGCTGTGACAGGCCGGAGCAGCGATGACGTCACTCTGGCGCATGATTGCCTTCACTAACTGTGCATGCACCGTAGACATCGGTGCCTGTTTTTAGCAAAATATCTCCTTAACTGTGTAGGTTAAGGAGATATTTCTTGCACCTACAAGTAAGCCTTAATCTAGGCTTACCTGTAGGTTAAACATCTCTAAGAGTTTACAACCACTTTAAGTTTAAAATCATGAAGAAAAACATTTAAGAATATTATATGATCACCTCTGCCTACAGTATATTGTGTCATTACCTCTACCTTAAAACATATTGATATCTGTGATATTGGAAGAATGAAAAGTAATACTTCTGCCTGAAAAAAACAATAATCTAAGAATAGTAAAAAGTGCCACATTTACTTAGACTTGTTACCTAAAGAATAATAATATATATATATATATATATATATATATATATATATATATATAATGCCAGGATGGTGGCCTGAATTTATGGGAGGAGCCGGGGGGGGTATTTAACCACTTCAGCCCCTGACCATTTGGCTGGCCAAAGACCAGAGTACTTATTGCGATTTGGCACTGCGTCGCGTTAACTGACAATTGCGCGGTCGTGCTACGTGGCTCCCATCAAACTGATGTCCTTTTTTTCCCACAAATAGAGCTTTCTTTTGGTGGTATTTGATCACCTCTGCAGTTTTTATTTTTTGCCCTATAGACTAAAAAAGAGCGACAATTTTGAAAAAAAAATCATTATTTTTTACTTTTTGCTATAATATATATCCCCCCAAAATATATTTAAAAAAATTTGTTTTCCCCAGTTTAGGCCGATACTTATTCCACATATTTTTGGTAAAAAAAATCGCAATAAGCTTTGATTGGTTTGCGCAAAAGTTATAGCGTCTACAAAATAGGGGATTGTTTTATGGCATTTTTATTATATATATATATATATATATATATATATATATATATATATATATATATATATATATATATATATATATTTTTTTTTTACGATCTGCGATTTTTATCATGACTGCGACATCATGGCGGACGCATCGGACAATTTTGACACATTTTTGGGACCATTCACAACTACTTTTAGCAGATCTCCTTGCATTGCAACTCTGCATTAGTCAGTGGTAAATGTGGTCTACACTATATACAATCACCCGACACTAGTTAGTTTCCACAATCCATGACTTAACTTCACAGTTCACACAAGTACGTTTTAAAATCAAACTGTAGCACTAACGTAAGTAATTTTTTTTTCCACAGTAGCGTGACTCCCTCCACCTCCGGTCTAACTAATCACTCTCACCTTATGGCATGGACCCCTGTGCAAACAGGTCGTTATGCAAGCGGGTATCAAAAGGGTTAACATGGACCATAAACTTCTCTCACGTCTCCTTAGATCTCAGCAAGGACGCCAGGTCATGGGTAGAAAGAAAAGATCTAAGTGCTCACTGCTTAAGTATAATATTTGATTTTTGTGTTCAAACACAAACTACTCACATAAAGATGATAAAAACGCAGCATGTAAAGCCAACAATTGTGTTAGTTCCGTAGGGCAGCAGCAGGTGACATCATGCGTAGCTCCTCCCCCGTACGCGTTGTGTTCAATCAGAACTTCAACGTCACCGGACTCCTCCCCCCTTCCCTTCGTTAGCAGACGGAGGCACTTGGGGAAGGGGGGAGGAGTCCAGTGACATTGATGTCTGTCACGTCACTGGATCTCCGATGGAACTCCCTAAAGACCCGGAAGCCGGTGGAGAGGTGAGTATCGATCAAAATGAATCGATTAATCAAGAAATTATTCTTTCATTTCCACAGCCCTAAAATATATATATATTGATCAGGTGGTGGTTAAAAATGCATTGATTATTGTGTAAATGTGACTGGCAGTGAAGGGGTTAACACTAGGTAGCGCTGTAGGGGTTAAGTGTGTCCTAGGGAGTGATTCTAACTGGGGGGCTATGTGTGAAACATCACTGATCACCGCTCCCGATTACATGTGATCAGTGACACTGTCACGAGGCAGAAGTGGGGAAATGCTTGTTTACATGAGCATTTCCCCAGATCTTCCTCTCCGTGTGAAGATCGCGGGTATCCCTGCGGACATCGAGTTCGAGGGAACGGCGATCCTACTCACAGAGCTCACAGCGGGTGAACTGGTGGCGCAGCAGCAAATTCAAAGGGACCCATTTGCGCAGCCCTGCCATTCTGTTGAAGTACCTACTTGTGGCGGTCGGGAACCAGTTAAGAAGCCCACTCGCCTGTGCTCTTGGTCGGTTCCAGTGCCTGATACCCTCCCTCCCTTTTTCAGGGCACTTCTCAGCACATCCTTCTCCATAATCACCTAATCACCCACTACTTATCTTGGGTATGCTCCCTTTTCTTGGCATTCCAACCAGACAACCAAGACACATTTCAGGTCTATTTACGTTGTAAGTCTTGTGGCGTGTTTATGTGATCCATATCTGTCTCAGTCATAGGGTCATATGTTCTTCAAAACGTTTCTGCATTTTTTTAAAGTAAGTTATATATATAAAATTGCGTAAACTTTTTGAAGACCCCTCGTGTATAAATATTCAAGCGGAAAAGTAATTTGCTGTCTATGTGTCCCGCTCTTGAGATTCTCTCACTCTCTGTCCTGGAGAAATAACAGGAACCGAGAGGAAATCTCTCTTTATAATATTTAACCTCAATTCCTGTTCCGCTGTTTGATTTCACATCACTGTGTAAATCTCTCCATCAGCAACACAGACCACAGTAAAAACCTTAAACTTTCCAAATTCTAATAAACTTTAAAAAAAAAAACAACAGACTTTAGACGCATTTCAAGTTACAGTAAGAGGAACTTCATATGATCAGCCCTCTTTGTGTTCCTCAGGGCTGTCAATGATGGTACACTGCGGGTTCATGCGGTGTGTATCCATGTCTTTCGAGGGAGAGAGACGCAGCTTGTGTGTGTGACAGGCAGAAGCTTGTTCCCAGGCTCCATTAGCATGTATGACAGGAAGATTCTCCAGTCACACCCAGTCTTCCTGAGAATCTGTCACCAGGATTCACTTTGTCACGCTCCGCAGTAAATCACAGTCTCGCTTATGTCAAACAACACAGACATCTGTAAGGTACAAGTGAAGAAAAGTCAGTTAGAAAAATATTGTTCTAACTTCATAAAATAAGAGACCTTTTTCTTTTGTAATTATTTCTTGCGATAACAGCACTTTTTTTTTTCAAACGACTTTCTCTGGAGAAACACTTTCTATTGTCAAATGGTGAAATGATGGGGTGTAAATTCAAAAAAGTGTTGGTCATACTCCTTAAATGATTAACGGACGTATTGTGTTATTCCCACATTTGTGATATGTTTAAAGGTGCTGCTTCTCTATCTTTTTTTTTTTTTAATCTTTTTTCCCATTTCCCAACCCATATCTGAAACCAAGCAATTTCCCTGCCCTTATACAACCTTGAGACTAAGAAATTTTGTGTGCTTTTGGCCTTACACATAATATTTAAAAAAATCATCGATTGGTTGTTTTTTTTTTTTTTTTTTTACAGATCTTTAGTGTTGACAATTTATGCAACACTTTACATGTATTGTATGTTTAAATCTTTTGCTTAAAAATGATCAAAATAATAATTTGGTTGAATCAGTGTGGATTTTCCTCCATGGCTTTTCAATAAGTCATATTTATGAAACCGCCATCAGTTTTATAAAGATTACATTTTTTTCACTGTATCCTTACACCTAATGCTCCTGTCTACTATCAACTGGCTGAATACAGGTATGGCAATTGTACTTTCCACCAAAGTGTGAAGCTGAAGCAGAGCCAATCAACAGCCCTGTTCTCCTTCGAGAGATTGAAAATTAAGAAAACATGGGCTCAGTGTTCACAGGTTCTAAATTTCACCTCCTGTAATCTCAAAGAAGGAGATTGCAGCTCCAGAATCACAGAAAAAAGCTAGCTTAATCTGGTTGATTTTTTTTTTTACAGCTCATGTAGTGCTAAACTGTAGGGATGCACCAATACCTGTTTTTTGAAAGTGAGTATGACTACAGATACTTATGCTCAACTACTCGCTTATACCAATTACTAATACCATGAGATGCGATTTGAGTCCATACAAAATGAATGGTTTCAATTGGCACTGCATAGAGACGCATGAGATTTGAGAAGGAATACGGTGTGATTCCTGTTCGAATCACATACAGTTTCCCATACCTCTCCTGTGTGGACCAGTGACAACCGCATGTGATTTGGACAGGAATTGCACCACCTTCCTGTGAAAATCACATGAGATTCTTTGCAGTGCAATTTGAGCCCATTCATTTTGTATGGACTTAAATAGCGCCGCAAAGGTATCAGAGCATTTGCATAAGTACAAGTACTCATGCAAAGGTTTAATATTGACTCCAATACCAGTATCAGTGCAACCCTACTAAATTGTGTAGATTTTCTGTCTTGAACACAATGGCAAAACGGTTGTAGTCACTTTGCAAGAATATTTTTCCAACCCCTAGGCCCCATTCACATTATCGCGTAGTGTGATTTTCACACAATTGTGAGTGTTGCATACAGCAGCCTATTCACTTGAAAAGGGGTCCCCTATGCACATTTGTCGCCTGGAAAGAAGCACCAGCTCCTTTTCGATCAACAACCCTCATGCCATTTGTGAAGGCACAATATGCCGTGACTGCAACGCAACTTTTGTGGAAGAATCGCATGACGGGTGCCAATAAAGGATTATGGCACCCAAACGCGTGCAGCATGTTCTGCTGCGATTCCTACGCAATTTCTGTTTGCAATCCCAAATCGTGAGATGTTAACAGGGCCAGAACAGTGAATGTGGTGAGAATTCACTTTGCAAAGAATACCCAATCATGTGCAAGAAAAAAAACTATTTTTTTGCTTAAAAGGTTTAGGAGATATTTGCCGAAAGACAGGCACCGCTGTCTACAGCTCGTAGACAGTGGCGTGCAGGAGCACTGAGCGCGCTGCGGTCAACGGCGATATGCCGCGAGTGGCGGCTCCCGTGCAAATGCGTGGGAGGGACATCATCGCAGCTTCGCCGAATGACAGCGGCGGAGCAGCAAGACCCACCGAGAAGATGGATGCGCCGGACTAAAGGGGACAGCAGTAACTTCGCTGGCTCCTGTGTCAGGTAAGTGACACATAATGGACTACTATGCGATGCATAGTAGTCCATTATGCTTTACCTTTGCAGGGAATGAAAGAGGAAGTAAACCCATTAGGGTTTACTTCCTCTTTAAAAAGTAGTAGCGACAATACAACACAAATGAACCCCAAGACACCATTCAAAAAATAATTGAAGAAGACAATAGAAAAGCATATGGGTTTCATAGACAACACAATAAAAATATAATTCCAAACATAAGAACACCACAATTTAGTACTGTCCCTAATACTTTTTTTATTTGCCATAACATTTAAATTTTCAGGTCCAACTATTTGGGGTGTTACTTTTTCTTATTGTATATCACGGGACACAGAGCCATAGTAGTTACTATGTTGGTTATAGGCCACCTTCAGGTGATGGACACTGGCCTGCCCTAAGACAAAAAAGTGCACTTCCTATATGACCCCTCCCGCTACTGGGAGTACCTCAGTTTTTTGGCCAGTGTCTAAGGTGTTGGTCACAAGTGAAGATGTGCTGTGCTGAGCTCCACTGGAGCAATCCTTGCTGGGGCTAGCCATGCAGCCAGATCCATTCAAAGTGTCTTTTTGGCCAAATTGAATGGTACCCGGGTCTCCTATCCAAAGAAACGAAGTCTTGCCTGTAACACTTCTCTTTTTAGAGAGCTGGACCCTGGGATCCATTTTGGTATTAAGGCTTTAAAGTCTTTACTGGCGGTGGTGCTATTACAGGTCTAGGAGTGTGGATTTCCTCAAGGATCCCCAGCTCCTGAAGGTTTAACGGAATCCATTGTGAAGGGATAAGATTGGGTCTGTTGATTTACCACAAAAACCCTGCGGCGGGAAAGGTAAGGGGAGTTTTCTAAGAAATCTTTAAGATTTTCTTATGATTGTCTCCTTTAAATTTAGTAAGTGTTGTCATGCCTATGTGTCACCACTGGGGGGGCTGTATTGAGCACTTACTGTCTAATGCTTCTCAGAAAGCCCACGTTGTGTCTAAGAAGCAGCAGTTTGATCTTCCTCCAGCCAAGCAGCAGACCTCCGGTAAGTCTGGGGGGTTCCCTCTCCCCACCAGATGCCCCCCTTTTTCTTCCCCCCCCCCCCTCTCGGGGAAAGAGCGCCACAAGAAATAAAAAAAAGTGCAAACGGCATGCCGCACGGCACCTTCCAGACCCCCCCCCCCCCCCGCCATTCCTCCTTCCTCCCTGTGGATCCCGTAGGATCAGGAGCCGGCACTCGTGCAGGAAAGAGCTCTTTCTAAAAAAAAATTGAAAAAAAAGGGGGGGGGCCTAGGCAACTGGGAGGGGGCGGGACTTATCGCCGCATTGGCGTCCTCCAGCGTAGGACGGTATGTTTTAAAGGGCATCATTTGTGCTTTTACAAGCTGCTGGATGGACACAAGAGCAAATATGGCATATAAGAGGTTTGGTGATACAGGCATTCCTTTTGACACATTTGCTACTGCATCAGGCTGAGCATTAATAGCGGTGACAGGGCTGGACTATTGCTCAAGCAGTGGATGTGTTCCTTCTGGTTGTACCTCTGCTTTGTGCATTGGGCTATGAGAGGAAGGAGGGGTAAAACACTTCAAAAAAGGGCTATAGAAAGACTTCTACAGTCACATGGAGGCCTAGAACCATCTCAAAAAACATTTTAAGCTTGGAGCAAAAAATTGATATTCTAATTGCATCCCAGAGGGGGACTAAGCACAGCAGGTCCCCGTTCATGGCTCAGGACCCTATTGCTGAGGAATAAGGAGTGAGAGGTGATGAATTTCATTCAAAGGACCAGGAAGAGCCTGAAGTCTCCTCTTCCAAAGAACCTGATACAGAAGTGTCAGGTTCACAGGAAAGATAACACAGTCAGTCGATGAGCCCACTTCTGGTTTGGTTTCTCTAAAGCCTCCCCAATCTGTTCATTCTTTTCCTATCCATTCATGGCTAAGGAAGCTAATGTATTCTGAGTGGGAGCACCCAGATAAACAGTTTTTTTCCTTCGAAAATTTTTTCAATACTTTATTCTATGGATTAAGAGTTTTATAAGAAATTGGGAATTCCAGCAATTGACGCTGCTATATCCTCTGTAAATAAAAACCTGACTTGTCCAGTACACAATGCTCATATGCTAAAGGATCCAATGGATAACAAGTTGGAGTTCCTTTTTAAAAACTATATTTCGCTTGCAGGTTCAGTCGTTCAACCTGCGCTGGCAGCGATCGGAGTATCTCAGTCCTTAAAGGACCATTTTATAGAAGTTCTCAGTTATCCCTGATCAGCAGGCCCAGGATTTGGCTGGGGTATAAGAAGCATTGTGTTTTACAGTAGACGCTATGAAAGATTCTATTCTCCAGGCCTCACGACTCATGCTAGGGCTGATACATGTGCATAGAATCCTATGGTTGAAAAATTGGTCAGCCGAAGCCCCATGCAAAAAGCTCTTGACCAGTTTCCCTTTTCGTGGTGAATGGTTGTTTGGAGACGATCTGGATAAGTATATCCAAAGACTTTCTAATGGGAAAAGTTCCCTGTTAAAAAGAAGTTTAAACTTTTTTCTTTTAAACGTGCTTCTCCAGTGCCAGGGGCATCTTCCTCCAGCCAGTCACGATGGCCTCCACTGTCAGGTTCAAGAGGTAAACCTCAGAGTCTGTCCCAGGGCCAAAAAAGGACCTGGGGGAAGAAACCCACAAAACAAAATACTAAAGCCTTCTTATGAAAGTGCGCCCCTGCTCACTCGAGTGGGGGAAGGTTTTCAAAGGTCTGGCAGGAATAATGTTAAGACAGATGGGTGGCTTCCTCAATTTCTCTAGGTTACAAACTAAAGTTCAGAGAGTTCCCATCTCCTCGATTTTCTCAGATCAAACATTCGCAGAGATCCAGTGAAAAAGTAGCCTCTCTTTCTAGCTTTGGTTCATCTCTTGTCTCAAAGAGTGATATCGGTGGTCCCATTGGAAGAACAAGGTTTGGGGTTTTATTAAAACATGTTCACGGGGATGTCAGACCCATTTTAGATCTCAAAGATCTAAATCCTATCTTTTCACATGGTGTCATTCGGATCAGTAGTCTCCATCCTACAGGGGGGGGGGGGGGACTTCTGGCGTCAATCGACATCAAGGATGCTTATCTCCATGTGTCGATCTTCCCCACTCTCCAGAAATTTCTACGATTCGAGGTAGAAAAAATTAATTTACCGTTTGTAGCTCTGCCTTTTTGGTCTAGCTACTGCACCTCGCCTGTTTACAAAGGTCCTGGCTCCTCCTTTAGCCCGGCTAAGGGCTCAAGGTATAACTGTACTAGCCTACTTAGACGATCTACTCTTGATAGATCAGTCAGTAGCCCGCTTAAACCAAACTTTGGTCACCACAGTCCGCTACCTGGAATACCTAGATTGGATTCTCAACCTAGAGAAATCCTCCTTAAAACCATCAAGGAGATTGCAGTACTTGGGCCTGATCATAGCTACAGCTCAGAAGAGGGTGTTTTTGCCCCAGGAAAGGATCAGTTCCATAAAGGAACTGATTCAGTTGGTCAAAACAAAGAAAAATCCTTCTATTCGACTTTGCATTAAGTTGTTGGGAAAGATGGTGGCTTCTTTAGAGGCCGTTCCTTATGCATAGTTTCATTTAAGACTGCTGCAAAACCCTATCCTGTCAACTTGGAACAAGAAGGTCCAAGCTCTGGACTTCCCAATGCATTTATCCACCAATGTGCGTCAGAGCCTCAATTGGTGGTTGATATCCAAGAATTTTCAAAAAGGGAAATCCTTTCTACCAGTTATCTAGAAGGTGGTAACAACAGATGCCAAACTGCTGGGCTGGGGAGCAGTCCTAGAAGAAGTGTCTGGGCAAGGGAAATGGTCCAAATCGGAGATGACCTTGCCCATCAATATTCTAGATTCGGGCAGGCCTGGACGTCCAGACTACGGAATTGTCTTGTCAGAATCCAATCCGACAATGCCACAGCAATGCCTATATCAATCACTAAGGGGGCATAAGAAGTCGTGCGGCCCAGAAAGAGGTGAATCATTCTTTCTTGGGCAGAAAACAACATTCCTTGCCTAGCAGCAATTTTCATTCCAGGGATAGAGAATTGGCAGACGGACTACTTGAGTCACCAACAATTGTTCCCGGGAGAATGGTTCCTTCATCCCAACATATGTCAATAATGTGGAGTTCTGGACGTGGATCTGTTTGCGTCCAGGTTCAACAACAAGATAGACAACTTTGTGTCAAGGACAAGGGATCCGATGGCATACGGAACAGATGCCTTGGTCTTTCCATGGGATAAGTTTTCACTGATCTATGCGTTCCCACCTGTTCTGCTGCTTCTGCATCTTCTTTGCAGGATCAATCAAGAAGGAAAGGAGGTGATTCTGTTGGCCTCAGCATGGCCCAAGAAATCTTGGTTTGCTGAGATCATAAAGATGGTGGTAGGGGACCCTTGGACCCTACCACTGTCGCCAGACCTTCTCTCGCAAGGTCCGGTATTTCATCCTACCTTACAAATGCAAAATTTAACGGTTTGGCTCTTGAGAACCACATTCTAAAGGACCATGGGCTGTCGCCTTCAGTAGTTTCTGCTTTGGTTAATGCTAGGAAGCTGGCCTCCAGAGTCATACTATAGAGTCTGGAAGGCATACGTTTCCTGGTGTGAATACAGGGGTGGACACCCCAGAAAATATGTCATAGGTAGAATCCTACAGCTGGGATTAGAAATGAAGCTGGCCTTGAGTACTATCAAGGGCCAAGTGTCATCCTTATTGGTATTTTTTTCAACGACCACTTGCTTCACACTCTCTGGTTCGTAACTTTATTCAGGGGGTAACATGGATCAATGCCCCAGTTAGGTCACCCCTGAACCCTTGGGACTTAAGTCCTGACAGCTTTACATAAACAGCCTTTTGAGCCAATTTGAGATATTCCCTTGGTCAGCTTGACAAGGAAAATAATTTTCTTGGTTGCCCCTTGCCCTCTGACATCCACCTGATAGAATCTGGTGAATGTGTGGACTGATGACCAAGTTGCAGCCTTACAGATCTGAGCCAGGGAGGCCCTGCCCAAGAAGCACTTACAGCCCTAGTAGAGTGCGCTTTCACTTGAAAAGGAGGGATTTTCCCTCTAACACTATAGGCCTGAGAAATAATCTGTCTGATCCACCTTGAGAGAGTGGATTTGGATGCCGCCTGGCCCTTCCTAGGGCCTTCTGGCAAAATAAATGAGCAATCAGTTTTCCTTATCTGAGCCGTTGCTTGAAGATGGATACTGATTGCCCTAACCACATCCAAAGTGTGCAAGGATTCTTCTTCTGCGGACTGTGTGTCCGGAAAAAAGGATGGTAGGATTACATCTTGATTCAAATGGAATCCCAAAACCACCTTAGGTAGAAAGGACCTGTTGGGGCGCATGACCACCCGGTCCTTATGAACAATTAGATACGGCTCTTTGCTGGAGAGAGCTTCTAGTTCTGACACTCTTCTAGCCGTGGAAATGGCTACCAAGAAAACCAATTTTTTTGGTCAAAAGAACTAATGAAGCCAGATGCAAAGGTTCAAAAGGTTGCCCCTGCAAAGCCGAGAGAACCACATTTAGATCCTATGGGCATACCGGAGGTTTGACTGGCGGCCTTATCCGCATAGCCCCCTGGATGAAAGCCCGCACCAGGGAATGCGATGCAAGTGGCTTCTGAAAAAATACTGACAAGGCCGAAATCTGCACCTTGATAGTGCTTACGGCCAAATTCATTTCTAGGCCTAACTGGAGAAAGGCCAAGATCCTGCTAATGACATACTTTCTAGGATGCCATCCCCTGGGTTCATACCAGGAAACATATGCCCTCCAGATTTTGTAGTAAATAAGCCTGGAGGCCGGCTTTCTGGCATTGACCAGAGTAGAAAGGACTGGCCCCGAAAGCCCACGGTCTCTCAGAATGTGGGTCTCAGCAGCCAAATTCTGACTGTGTAAAGCAGGATGGTAGATTGGACCCTGTGAGAGCAGATCTGGCCGGAGAGGGAGGATCCATGTCCTGCCTACGGCCAACTTCATGATCTCTGCGTACCACGGTCGTCTGGGCCAAGCCAGGACTACCAAAAGGACCGACTTTGTTTCCCTCTTGACTCTTCCCAGAAACCGCGACAGAAGCGGGCATGGGGGGAAAGCATAAATCGGATTGTACTGATCCCAGGGAACTGTCAGAGCATCTGACCCCTGAGCAAGTGCATCTCTTGTCCTTGACACAAAATTGTCCAGTTTTCTGTTGAACCTGGACGCAACAGATCTACGTCTGGAGTACCCCACCTGCGACATATGTCCCAAAACACGTCGGGGTGCAGAGCCCATTCTCCTGGGCACAACTGCTGGCGGTTCAGAAAATCCACCTGCCAATTTTCCACTCCTGGAATGAAGACTGCAGAAAGGCATGGAACATGCTTTTCTGCCCAGACAAGTATGCGATTCACCTCTTTTTGCGCTACCAGACTCCTGGTACCGCCCTGGTGATTGATATAGGCCACTGCTGTGGCATTGTCGGACTGAACCCGAACAGGGAGACCCCGTAGTCTGGAAGACCACCTCATGAGAGCCATATAAACTGGACAGAGAGCCATAAAAGACATTTATGGGCAATAGCCTCCCGATCGCAGACCATTTCCCCTGCGAGCATGTCTCCTCTAACACTGCTCCCCAGCCTATCAGGCTGGGCTCTGTCGTAATAACCTTCCATGGAAGAGGAAGAAAGGTTTTGCCTTTCAGCAAATTTTCGGTTTGTAACCACCAGACGAGACTCCTGCGTGTCCCTGGGGATAGACGCATAGGAAGATCCAAGGATTGGGGCTTCCTGTTCCAGGCCACAAGGATGCATCTTTGCAGAGGCCTTGAGTGGAACTGGGAAAATGGAACGGCCTCGAAGGAGGCGACAATTTTCCCTAACAGTCTCATGCATAACCGAATGGGGGAAGATCTCCTGCCCAGAATTAGGTGCACCAGATCCCCGATGGCCAAGGCTTTTGCCCTTAGAAGAAACACCTTGCCCTGAGCGGTGTAAACATACCCAGGTATTCCAACCTGGTATCAGGCTGTAGGGACGACTTTTCTAGGTTTATACTCCAACCTAGACATTCCAGGTGTTCTAGTGTTCTGGAAACACTGTGGTTCAGGAACGCTACTGTTTTCTCCATGAGAAGCAAGTCGTCTAGATAAGCCATGACGGCTATACACTGAGCTCTTAGGTTTGCCAAGAGAGGGTCCAGAATCTTTGTGAAGACTCGAGGGGCCGTAGCGAGCCCGAACGGCAAGGCCACAAATTAAAAATGGCGCCGCTCTACCGCGAACCTTAGATACCTTTGGTGTGCGGGAAAAATTGGCACATGGAGATATGCATCCTGATGCCATAAATGCCATAAACTCTCCCCCTTGCAGGGAGGAGACCACAGTGCAAATTGACTGCATTCGGAAGGACCGGATGCGTAAAAACCGGTTCAGATCCTTCAGATCCAGGATAGGTCTGACACTTCCATTTGGCTTCGGAACGGTGAAGAGATTTGAGTAAAACCCTGAACCCTGTTCTTTTGGGTCCACTTCTACTATCACCCCTTGGGATAGTAAGTGATCCAAGGCCAGAAATAGCGTTTTTTGCTTTACTGGATCCCTGGGGATCCTTGACCTTAGAAAGCGAGAAGGTGGAATCTCCTGAAACTAGCTTGTGGCCCAGAGACACCGAAGAGATCACCCACCTGTCCCGGATCTCTTCCCGCCAGGCTTCTGAAAACTGCAGAAGCCTTCCCCCCACTCGGCCAAGCGGGGGCGCCCCTTCACAAGGAAGCTTTCGGGCTCTGCTTTTGCAGGCTTCCGCCCCCAAGTCTTTTTCTGCCCTTGGGCCCGGCCCTGAGCCTTTCCTGTAGAGGAAGGTTGAGAAGGCCGTCGCCACTGCTTAGAGCTTGATGCTCCGGGAGAGAGAGAACGCCTAAATGACGGACGTTTGCTCTTTTTAACTGGAAGGAGAGTAGATTTACCCCCTGAAATTTTTTGGACGAATTTGTCTAATTCTAATCCAAACAGACGTTCCCCTTTAAACGGGAACCCAATCAAATGCTTCTTGCACGATAGCTCAGCTGCCCAATTTTTTTAGCCATAGGGCCCTTCGCATGTGTACCAACAGGAGAGACAAACGAGATGCTTGCTGGACAGAATCCAAAATCGCATCAATCATGAAACGCAGAATTTGAGGTATTTCTGCATAATTCTCCACTGCCTCACTGGGAAGGAGGCCAAGCATCCGCTTAACCTGTTCCTTGAGGAACTGACACAACCCCACGGCTGCGACTGTAGGTTGCACTACAGCGCTAGTCATGGAAAGGGAGGCTTTTAATAATGTTTCCAACCTCTTATCAGTTGGATCATTAAACACCTGAGCATTATCCAACGGACAGGTCAGGTTTTTATTCACACAAGAAACAGCCGCATCGACTGATGGGACCCCCCATTTCTTGGTGAAACTTTCCTCCAGAGGATAAAGCATAGAAAACCTTTTAGGAGGAGTAAACAGTTTATCGGGATGTCCCCAATCCTCATACATCAATTTATCCATTAAGGGATGAATTGGGAAGGAAAAAGCAGTCTGTGGGATTTTCCTGACTCCTAGGGAAGAAACAGAGGACGTAGTGACTTCAGCAGCAGGCATTCTGAATGTGGTACACACCAATTCAGTATAATACTGCACCCGTTTTCCGAGCGCCTGGGAGGAGCGGACTCTCTCCTCTTCCTCTGATTCCTCCGACTGCTCAAGATCCCTGTCCCAAGATAGGGATCTCTCCTCATTGTCAGAAGAATCATCTGAGAGAGGAATCTCAGCAGAGGGAGGGGATCTACCCCTTTTCCTGCTATCTTTCAGGGAAGCAGAAATAAAATTCATGATTCTCCCTACGAAACCCTCCAATGTAGCCCTAAGGGAGTCCTCAGTGACATATACCGTGGCTGGGACATTAGGAGAACAATGTCAAAACCTGACAGGGGCACTGACTCGTCCTGTGAGGCTGGCTCCAGTCTTGCAGGGGGGGATGGTAACTTACAGGCATTTTTAGAACCCCTGGACCTAGGCGGTGATTTACCAGTGCCCTTGTTACCTCCCCCTGAGACCCTCTTACGAGGAGACAGTCCTAAGCTACGAAGCAGAGGTACTAGTACAAAGTGCAATCACTGTTGTGCTAAAAGTCTCACAATAACATATATATGCTTAATACTGCACAACCTGATGCTGAGTAGGTGTCTTAGGTTTGCCTGGATCCAATCCCCTGGGATGCTTACTGCCCACAGCTCCTGTGTCTCTCACTTACAGTCCCCTGACGCTCTGGGCTTATAAAACTGCCGCCTGGCGCCTGCGCAGTACAGCGCCGTGCACACCAACGTGCACGGCTCACAACCACACTCCCCCCTCCTCCATTAGCCCGGGAGTGCGCGCCCGCGCACTGCCTTAATCCAGGGGGGGAAAAGGAGTCTCATCAGAGCTGCATGGGACTCCCAGACTACGAGGGACCCCTGTATTACCTTGTTGTGGCAGGGACTGCAGTGGAGACGTGAGACCTCTGGAGAACAGGTTTCACTGAGCGTGTGTACTGAAAGGCATGTAAGTATGCATCAGGCTGCTCTTACTCCCTCTAGTGGTGGAAACCAGGTAAGACATACAACTACTCACAATGAAGAAATCCATCATATAATTATATATATAGGATTAACTTCCCTTACCTGTCCTCGCCGCAGGAATTGCTGAAACAGACCAATTCCAGCCTTCACCCATCACGGCGAGCAGTGTTAGCCAACCTTCAGGTTTATCTGGGGCTCTTTCTCAGAAGAGCCTCCTACCTGGACCATGTAAAAGACTCTGCCAGAAACTTTTGTGCGCTCTGTGTAAACAGTACACCAAGTCTGGTTTTCGCAGAGCCCAGTCTTCCAACAGGAGAGGACTTACAGGCCAAACCTCGTTTCTTCGGCTGACGAGGCCCGGGTACCATACCATCTTGGGAGTCAAATATCGGCCCAAAATATGGATCCGGTTTGTTGTAGCCTTTAGGCCCCCGCAGGGACCTGCACCGAGCTTTCTTCATAGCACATGTTTTACGTGACCTACCACCATAGACACTGGCAAAAAAACTGAGGTGCCTCCCATATGGGAGGGGTTATATAGGGGAGGAATTCTCCTTAATTGGGGTTAACCAGTGTCCAATCACCAGAGGTGACCTATATAACCCACTATGTAATGAGCTCCTGTGTTCCGTGATGTATGATCAAGAAATAGGATTTTTATAACAGCTTACCTGTAAAATCCTTTTCTTTGAAGTACATCACGGGACACAGAGGTCCCTCCCTTCTTGGTATACACGTGTATTGCTTTTATACAAAACTGAGGTACTCCCAGTAGTGGGAGGGGTTATATAGGGAGTGCACTTTTTGTCTTGGGGCGTGCCAGTGTCCATCACCTGAAGGTGATCTATAACCTGCATAGTAAGTACTATGGCTCTGTGTCCCATGTTGTACTTCAAAGAAAAGGATTTTACAGGTAAGCTGTTATAAAATCCTATTTTTTTCTCGGTCCAAACTGTACTGGTAAAGTTTAGTATATTGTTGAGAAAAAATCTGTAGACAAAAATCTGTGGAAACAAGACAACGAGGAAGGTAGTCCTCTGAAAGCTTCTTCTGTTAACGGGTACATTTTCATAAGTTTTTCGAGGGTTTACCCTCTTCTTCCCAGTCTTTCTTCCACAAATTTTGTGCTTGCAGATTTTACTTTAACGTGCCAAACCTTTGTGTATCCATACTGCCTGGACAGAGCAGAAGACGGTGGACCCCCGTTAGAAGGAATAGTAGCTCGTACAATAGTTAAATCTTTTTAAAATAGTGACCTTATACAGTTTGCTTCACTGAGTATTAAAGTATAATTTCAGATATGCCATGATAGGACGGCACAGCGGTGTAGTGGTTAGCACTCTCGCCTAGCAGTAAAAAGGGTCACTGATTCGAATCTCAACCACTCCGGTTTCCTCCCACACTCCAAAGACTTGCTGGTAGGTTAATTGGCTTCTGTCCAAAATTGGCGCTAGTATAAGAATGGGGTCCTTGGATTGTGGGCTCCTTGATGGTAGGGACAGAGTGTGCAATGTACAGGGATAGGGACAATTGTAGACACTCACTGAGGTTGAACTGGATGGACTGGTGTCTTTATTCAACCTTACTAACTATGATACTAGATGTGATGGAATGCATTGAGAATTTTCACACATTCCAGATAAAGGAACTTCATCAGGAGAGTTGAAAGGATCAAAGCTCAGGTGTTGATGTGATGTGAGAACTCCAGAGGTCCCCTCTTCACACTCTGGCTGACAGGATCACTGACAGATCCACACAGGAATTTATGGGAAAATTAACAAGGCTGGGAGTTCCGAAAATCTCTCCTGCTAAAATCTGATTGCATTCATCTTCCCATGAGCGTCTGAGGTCACAGAGCCACTGTTTACCCACAGTCACACAGCTGATAAGATCTGAAAGAGATAATATACCTCGGATTAGCCCTCCTGAGAGGTTATTCAGGTCCACAATGGGTGCACTGAGCTTGGATACACACCAGTCCCATGTGAATACAAAGATTTACAGTAGCTGACCAGTGACATTGCAGGGAGCTAGTGAAATCAATCTGTCAACTGCTCAATATAAATTTGACCAATAGCTATCTTTGTTATCAGCTGTTTGCTGATAACATTTCATCTATGGCTATTCCCGCTAGAGAGAAGTCAGTCTAACAATCTGCTTCTCTCAAAGGGGAATGTTTGGAAAATGTTAATTCAATCAGCAATCCACAGATAGGATTCCTCCATTCATCTCAATCTTGTGGATGGGGAATCCATCTATGACCAGCTTTTCTTTTTTTAAAGTACATTTTTATTGTTTTTTCTGTTTTGACATATAAAATTAAATAAGAAACGAGTACAGCTCAGAAACGTACAGAGAATAAATCTTGTGAGACTAGCTAAGGGGACCAAAATTTGTTGAACTTCTACGGGCATCCCTATCCTCAATTTATATATGGGAATCACCTGGTTGATAAGATTCAGCCATTGAGAGAGAGAGTGGGAGGGGCACGAGATTTCCATTACATCATTATCGGTTTATTGGCATAGAAAAAGAGGAAGTGTAAGAAGAGTTTTGTTTTGTTAGGAAGAGTATTCTCCTCTACATGTCTCAATAAGCAGAATTTAGCTGGCCATAGATGGTTAGAATCTCAACCAGTTCAGCAGGGACCAGCCAAGTTTCGAATCCTGTATGGGCAGGCTAAATGTACCCAAGTCAATCCATCAATTGGTTACAACCAGCATGTCGGTTATAGGTGCTAGCCATAATCACTGTGTTCTCCCAGCAGGCACTGCTCCCCCAACCGAAGAACACAATAGCTAAGCAGGAAGGATTCCCCCATCAACACTGACTGTGTTGATGGGGGAATCAAGGCAGCTGAAGAACTACTGATAAAATGAGTAACCTCAGTGCAAAAGGTTACATGTGGTTGGGCAGTCCCAAACCATATGGTAAAACATACCTTCAGCACAAGAGCATTTGGGACAAGAGAGAGAGGGAAGTTTACCCATTTTACAGAGAATATATAGCCAGCTTTAATAACATGGGGCACCAGACCAATATTGGACCAGGGTCCGCTACCATCTCCTGCGACAGCCTTTAATGATTCAACCTATCTCCCACGCTTCCACTTCATGATAGAATACGTGAAAGAGATGTTAAGGAAATAAAAATGCTACCGTACCCTATACAGTAGGGTGACCAGATGTCCCCGGTTTCAGGGGACAGTCCCCGGATTGAGGACACTGTCCCCGGTTTTGTCCCCAGATTTGACATCAACAGGAGCTGGGGCAATTTTCAAAGCCAGTCAGTGCAGAATAAAAAAAAAATCTGAATTACACCCCTCCTCCCCCATTCCTTCTAGCTTGGGGGGGGGGGTTCCATTATCTGTGCCCCTTTCTGATGATGATGTGCTGGTCAGAGCGGATGGACTATTTCTTCAGTTTCTGGCACATGCCCATTCAGCTTCGCTCACATGTTCTTCTGCCTTGGCTCAAATCCCGGCCAGCCGCCTGCCTGCTTATCTTCTTGCCCTCCCCGGGAAAGTCATTTTCCTCCGCTCCCCACCCAGTAGTAGCCGGGGCCCGGAGAGTGAGACCTGTGAGGCTGGCGGTGGTGACGGGCAGAGAGAGGCAGCGGAGCTCAGCTGTTGATGTCCAGCAGCAGGAATAGAGGGGAAGTAGATCCAATTGTGGGGCTGCCAGTGCCTTCAAGGCTTCAACACGTGTGCTTTGGGGGTGTCTGTGAATAGACTATATTGCACTGTGTCTGTCTCTCTGGCATAATGGGTGATATCAGAACTCACAGGCAGTGGGGGGCACTTATTGGTCAGAAGTTAACAAAATCATCACCCAGCAGCCATGTTATGTGACACACTGTGACAGAGCCATGATAGAGTGCCCCCTGCCTGTGAGTTATTATAATTATGATGATCTTAACCAGTTTCCGATCGCCTGATAGCAGATTTACTGATACAGGGTGGTCACGCTGCACAGGATCACTTATATATGTGATCCTGCATTTTTGAGTGTCAGAGCCAATCAGCGGATCCGGCGCACTCTCCTAGTGGTCTGCCCAGGTAAAAAAGGCAGTTCGCCAGTCTGTCAGTATGGAAGACATTGATCCTGTGTTCCTGCAAAGCAGGTACAGTGATCTATGTCTTCCCTTAGTAAAAGCACCTCCCCCACAGTGAGAAAACACTTGTTAGGCACACATTTAACCCATTGATTGCCCTAGATGTTATACCCTTCCCAGCCAGTGTCATTAGTACAGCGACAGTACATATTTGTTGCACTGATCACCGTATTAATGTCACTGGTTTCCACAAAGTATCAAGAGTGTCACTGATGCCGCGTACACACGTATCGGACTATCCGGCAGACTTAGCCTAGCGGACAAACCGCCGGACTGTATGCCGGACTTTCAGAACGAGCTACCTGCCCACACACGGCACTTTTTCGGGGGACTAGGTCCGGCGGATTAAGTCCGCCGGACTATCCGCCGTACTTTTGAAATGAACAGACTCGCCCACACACATGGAGGAAAGTAATTGAGAGCGGCTCCAGGTAGCCGGAACCAGCGAAGGAGGCGTCGCTGGCCCCGTCACCTAGTATGGACTTAAAGGGGAATCCCTACGCCGAAAAAACGGCGTAGGGGTCCCCCCAGGTCCATATCAGACCCTAATCCGAGCACGCTACCCGGCCGGCCAGGAAAGGGGGTGGGGGATGAGCGAGCGCCCCCCCCCTCCTGAGCCGTACCAGGCCGCGTGCCCTCAACATGGGGGGTGCCTTGGGGAAGGGGGGGCCATGCAGCACCCCACCCCAAAGCACCTTGTCTCCATGTTGATGAGGACAAGGGCCTCTTCCCGACAACCCTGGCCGTTGGTTGTCGGGGGCTGCGGGCGGGGGGCTTATCAGAATCCGTGAGCCCCCTTTAATAAGGGGGCCCCCGGATCCTGCCCCCACCCTATGTGAATGAGTATGGGCTACAATGTACCCCTACCCATTCACCTGTGAAAAAAATGTAAAAAAAAAACACAACACACAAGGGTTAAAATAGTTTATTGCACGGCTCCGGGGGTCTTCTTCCGTCTTCAAGGGTCTTCTCGCCGGACTCCTCCGCTATCTTCTGCTAGCTCTTTTACTAGCGGAGGAGCCCGGCTTTCTTCTTCGCCACCGCCGCCCTCTTCTTCCGACTTCGGGGGTCTTGTCCCCCTCTTCGGGTCTTCTGTTGCCGCTGTCGCCGTCTTCTGTTCTTCTCTTCTGGAGATGTTGCCTCGTCTCTGTCTCCGGTCACCATGACAGGACACGCGGCGTGCAGTGACTTCTATAGGGACATCACCGGATGATGTCCCCGCCCATTATGATGTCACAGTCCCAGCATCCTCTTCGGCGTAGGGATTTCCCTTTAAATCCATACCAGGTTACGGGGCCAGCGATGCTTCCTTCACTGGTCCTGGGTACCTGGAGCCGCGCTCAAAATGAGTTGACTTTTCTCCGGGCGGGAAAAGTCCGTTCATTTCAAAAGTACGGCGGACTGGCACACACACGGCCGTACTGTCCGCCGAAATGCGAGATTTTTGGGTAAAAAAAAGTCCACCTACACACGAGCGGATTGTCCGGCGGACTTTTCCACCGGATTGTTTGATCGTGTGTACGCGGCATTAGTGTCCAATTTGTCCACCGCAATATCACAGTCCCACTATGAGTTGATGATTGCTGCCATTACTAGTAAAAAATAAAAAATAAAATGTCCCCGGATTTCATTTTGAAAATCTGGTCACCTTACTATACAGTAATGGCAGCACATAGCTAAATATGGTCAGTAGTTATACAGTGTCCCCTCTTGGGCCCGAACAGTTGTACCCCCTCTGCATCTCCTGTAGCTACAGTTTACATTCACTTGTAGGGTGGTTGTTCCTATGCACTTGTAATTTCACACCTCGCAGCATTGTAGGAACAAGTGAAGGAACTACGTGACTTTAGTTTGAGATGAAGGTCATCTTCGCCAGAGTGATATCTCCACCCCCTCTGAAGAGCTACCCTAAGTTATGGCTTCTAAGGCTGGATACACAAACCAGTCTGACAAGGGCAGTGCAATTGTAAAAGTCACTGTGGAATGTTTGCAAACTTACTTAGGATAAGAACTCCTTAACCCATTCACAGACTCAGAGGTGGCTGATTGTCTTTTTCTTTTTCCCTGCATCATTCTCATCTTTATAGATATGTATAGTTACTGCTGATCCATTTATTTTTCCGGCTACTCTGTCCCCCCCCCCCCCCACGCCCCCACCCCTACCCCTCACGTCCTTTCCCCTCAGGACAATGCAGTTTAAATAGCTGACCACCCAGAATTTTAGCTGACTCTCAGGGCCTTTGTTCGAGCTGTGACATTAGCCCTCCTTATTCAGGGCGGTGTAAGTAAAGCTGGGTCATAATTTGGCTTAATGTGGACAAGGTGGATATTTTGCTCACTTTTATTGTGAACAGAGGGGGCCATTTTGCTAGCATTTTACTTTGACAGACACTGTAGTTTGCCAGTTATATATCTAATGTAATACAAACACTTAAAAATGTTTTGCATTGCATCGTGCTTGTTCAGAAGCAAGTTCTTTCAAAGATAACAGATGCTGTAATACTACTTTAAAGTGTAAGTAAACTGCCCTATCATTTTCAGCCAAGAAAGCTGCCATCTTTGCCTCTGTTTAATCTACAACTGCCATGATGTTGCACATGTGATCATTTTAGACACCAGCCATTGGATGGCTTGACAGTTTGGTTGAGAGCACAACCAATGGGAGTGTTACATTTCCGTCACGTGCCAGAAATGAAGCTGTTTTATGAATGGGTTTACTTACGCTTTAAATGTAATGCAGGAATTACACTTTATTTTTCAGCCACAGACAGGCAGATATCCAGAGAATGGCAGACTTTCTTCTTACTTGAGTTAACTCCAGTGCAACCTCTTGGTCTTCTCTTTTAGTTCATGGATAAAAGTATCTTTGACCCCTGAAGACATGTTATCCCCTTTTTAGAAGGTCAGAAGTGACCTGCTAATTAAAAGCAAGAACATCCTGTAATTATTGAGCTATCTATGGTCGCCATGAGTTTCTGTGATGCCCAATGCAGACTTGTATGGCTCCTCCAGTTTAAGAAAATTAAATCTCGCCCACTCTGCTATTACCCACTGAATTTCTCACATTGCTATGCAAAGGCCACCTCAGAAACTTGGTAACAGCAATACTGCATTCTCTGTCATAACCTCCTGACGAGTGAGGTCACTACATAGTACATACACAATGCTTTCCACTACAACTTTGCCTGTCGGAAACCACTGCTACCTTTGATGGCAAGTGGGGGGTTTACACCCCCTACTCCAAAAAAGTTGAGACACTGTATAAAATCTACATAAAAATAGAATGTAATGATTTGCATATTTTATTCACAATCAAAAATATATCAAATGTTTACAATGAGAAAATGTACAATTTTAACCACTTAAGGTCCGGGCCTATCTTTCAGGCTCTGTGTTTACAAGTTAAAATCATTTTATTTATTTTTTGCTAGAAAATTACTTAGAACCCCCAAATATTATATATTTTTTCTCTAACGCCCTATAGAATAAAATGGCGGTTGTTGCAATACTTTGTCACACCGTATTTTCACAGTGGTCTTACAAGCGCACTTTTTTGGGAAAAAAATACACTCTTTTGACTTAAAAAATAAGACAATGGTGAGGTTCGCCTGGTTTTTTATTTTGTGAAAGATAATGTTACGCCAAGTAAATTGATACCCAACATGTCACGCTTCATAATTGTGCCTGCTCGAGGAATGGTGACAAGCTTTTACCCCTAAAAATATCCACAGAAGACATTTAAAAATTTCTACAGGTTACATGTTTAGAGTTACAGAGAAGGTCTAGGGCGAGAATTATTGCTCCTGCTCTAAAGATCGTGGCAATACTTCATGTGTGGTTTGAACACTGTTGTTCATATGCGGTCGCTTCTGCACGCAAGCTCGGCGGGACGGGGCGCTTTCAAAATTTTTTTTTTTACACTGTTCTTTAAAAATAAAAAAATGGAGTCACTTTTATTCCTCCCACCACCGATAAACATGATCTTACTTTATCTGAAAGTCGACCACCCGCTGAAGAAGAGGATACTGGGGTTATGGCAGCTAGCTACTGCCATAATGATATTCCTCTTCAAATTGCCGACGTATATCCACAGTGGGCGGTCTGTAAGTGGTTCAGAAAAAAATAAGGTAAATTTGGAAATGTTTTAATGGCAGCAACATGTCTCAAAAAAGCTGGTACAGGGCTATATTTATAATGGTGTAGTATCCCCTCTTCTTTTAAAAACATCTGGGAACTGAGGAGACCAGTTGCTAGAGTTTTGGGAGAGAAATGTTTTCCCATTGTTGGCTGGTTTAATGCTTAACAGTCCTGGGTCGTCTTTGTTGTATATTTTATTTCAAGATGCACCAAATATTTTCAATTGGTGAAAGGTCTGGACTGCAGGCCAGTTAGGCACCTGGACTCTTCTACTATGAAGCCACGCTGTTGCCATAGATGCAGTATGTTATTTAGCATCCTGCTTGTTAGTACCACTTACTTATGCCAGCTTTTTGTAGCCCTGTCCTAACTTTTGTGAGAGGTATTGCTGCCATTAATTTGAAAATTGCAGTTTTTTTTGTTTTTGTTTTTTCATAAAAATTTTATATTTTCTTAGTTTAAACATTAGAGATGTTTCTTATTTCCTATTGTGAATAAAATATGGGTTTATGAGCTCTCCAAATCATTCCATTCTTTTTTTTTTTTATGTAGATTTTTTTACACCGTCCCAACATTTTTAGAACTGGGTTTGTACAAAGAAAACAGAATGACAGTGGTTCAAAGGCATTGAGGGAGCATCTGTAAATTGAAACATTTTTTGGGGCATAGAAATTTTCACACGTAAAATATCTGCATATTATTTTTTATTTTTTTATCACAACCAAAAATGCCAAAAAGTATGTGCAGCCATATACATTTTTCGGAAAAAAATGGATAGAATGGTGAAGGTTTAGAACCTTTGTTGGATTATTGTGATCAGGAGATCTGTTTCACCAGATGGGAAGTATGGGAAAATTTGCAAGAGGGATACAGAAAGAAATTAAAAAAAAAAAAGTTGTCTTAGTGTTCCTAAAAAAGCATTTTTCTCTGTTCATTGACAGACGTGTAGAGGGGCTCACTAGATACAGGTATGTACACAAATATGATAAATCTGTTCACAAATGCTCATTGGTGTCTACCAGTTAAGCCAGGCCAGATTTTACACCCTTCTAGGCTTACCCTACTCCACTTATAAATTAACCTTTTACTTTTTATTTGCATCTGTGTAGCTGTTTGAGATTTTCCCTCACCTGCTGCCAGGTCAAAACATTGTCACCAAGGGCTAATCATTCTAACAGATCCCTGAGTAATGAAAAATACATAACATGGGTTTTTATCGGTCTCCTATCCAAAATTTCATGTTTCAAAGTTTTGACTGGACTTCACCAAAGAAAACCTGTCTTGAGAAAAATACAAAGGCAGCTGTTGCTGACCACCTGAAAATCGTAGTTGCCTGAATTCCTCTGTCTTAAATACTTTCTGATCCAGTGGCTTAGAACAGGCATGAAGCCATTGTGCCTTATTATCATTATTATACAGGATTTATATAGCGCCGACAGTTTGTGCAGCTCTTTACAAGCCTTATCTGCATGCTCCATGTCCGTGACTCCTCAGCTACTGATGCCAGTGGATCAACATGACTGTCATTTTCAGAGGAGATCAGTAATAGCTGTCTGTATATTTTCTCTTTAGCGAAGGTTTCCTTTAATTTATTATTGGCCTTTGGTAGCTGCCATTTAAATAGTAATTTTATAATCCTTTTTCTACATACAGCCTTACAACCTTTTTTCTAATGTCCTTTTTTTCTTAACTATATAAAAACGATTACTAAGAAACCAGTAGTAGACTTGCTCCGTGCCCTGGCTTATCTGATCTCAGCAGTCATTTATCATTGCTTTGACTGTTACCGTTTCAACCACATCTAGTTGAGGAGGAATATACATATCTGTATATGCAGTTTGATTGTTAAAAAATGAACAGCAAAGGTGGAAAAGCATAAGAGTTGAATAAAAAATTCCTGTAATCGACTCAGAACTTGTGCGCACACAGAAAGCTCACCAGAGCATCCCTTGAAGGTGTTAATGTGTCCCTTTAGGAATGTGCAAATGTCAGGCTAGCTGAGAGCAAACAGAGTGCAGCACAATGTTGAGCCTGGGGCTGTGCACTTGTATCCTGTACAGACAGAGCATGCATCAAGTGTAAATCCATGTTTGTCTCTAAGGAGTGTCTGCTCTCCCAGCCGGCCCATGTGCATCTCATTTTCAGCAGATCCTGGAATGCCAGAGCGTGCGCCGACCGAGGCTTGGCTCACATCCTGGCTTTCCATACTGCTATGGGGTGTTTATGATGGAATTAAGGTCGCTGTTTCCTTTAATTTAACAAAATAATTCAGCCTCTCACCCAATTCATCTTCACTTATGGAATTAAGTGTCGAGATGGAGTCACTGTGATCCTGCAACTTTTCTGGGAGGCGTAATAAACTTCCAACCCAGCAGATCATCATTTTTCTGACACTCTCGCGTATGTTTTTTTTTTTTTTTTCAATTTACCTGCACCTGGAATCCACTTTAGGCAAAAGAGGAATTCAGCACAGCGTTATTTGCATCTCAATGATGATGTCAGGGAGGCCGTAAACAGTACATGGCATTCTGTTTCATTTAAAGGAGATTTGATGAACACGAAGGCCGGCCAGCAGGAACCAGCTAAGATTTGAACGTGTGGGTAGGCTGAATTTACCAAGTTGATCGAACGATCAACTTGGATACAACCAAATTGAAAAAAGAGGAGAGAGGACCAAAGGTCCAGGAAGGATTCTTCAAAAAGGAACAAACTGGTAATAGGAAAAAATAAATAATTAACTTGGATACAGCTAGCCTGCCAGATTCACTTGCGATTATCACTAGCGGCTGCTATAGCTGCTAAAAATAATCACTCTCTTCACCTGGTGGGGACAGCTTTCTTGGCCCCCCTACTGGGAGACAGATATGGGAGGATCATGCAAATGTATTTTCTGCAAAAATTTGCACCATCTATGGCTTGCCTTAGCAGCCCTTTGACCAGCAATGCATAAATGGTTCCAATTTTGGCCACTTCCTGCTGAACTGGCCAAAATTTGAGACATAGGTTGCCTTGTTGGCACCCACTGATTTGACAAACTTCAAATAAAAAAAATCAGAGGAGCCAAGCAGAAAATTGTTGGCTGAACAGTGACTGTATCCAATCAGGTGCAGTCACTGTTTGGATAGTCAAGCAAAGGCGCTTGTCATGGCTGCTTGAATGCAAGAGCTGGCAGTCGAGATTCCCCCATCCATGCTGTTTAGCTTGGATGGAGAAATGTATTTGATTTTTTTTTTCTTGTTAAGCCCACGGGCTGAGTGAGAGTAATCCAAGTGTGTATGATTAGCCCTAGGTATTGGATGGCAAAGAAAAAAATGTAATAAACACCAAGGTGATGATATAACATTTGTGATGGCAGGTAGGTGCCCACCAGTTGACAGCTGCCATAGGGAAAATCTATCAGACAGATTAAAAAAAAACCTAACCTATCCAGCTCACCGTGTTATAAACTTCTGCTGCGCCATATTCCTTCTTCCACCTCTCCTGTTTGTTGATCTAGGCTAGGGTCTGTTTACACTATCTCAAGATGTTGTGCAATGTTCTGCGGTGCCATATGCAATGAATGCCGACCCAACGTGCAGAATGCTACTGCACCCAATGGGGTTGATTTACTAAAGGCAAATAGACTATGCACTTTGTAAGTTCAGTTGCATTCAATTTCCACAGGGCTTAGAGAATGTGGTGATACTTTTCTGATTTCCATCATCCAATCATGTCCTGTTTTTTTTGTTTTGTTTTTCCTTGTACCTGGTTGGGTATTCTTTATAGAGTGAAGCTTCACCCCTCTCACTTAGCTCCAGGGAAAATTTGTGCACCTGCAGTGTGCTGCTGCAGATGCATTTGACAGAATTTGAGTAGGAGCTTTTTTTCCCCATTTTTTGGACAGTAACGTAGCTTGCCTTAATGCCCAATATAAGCAAGTTGTGGTGGTTTCTCATAAGAATGGGCACTTACAATTTATCTGTATCTGTATTGTTACTGAAAATGCAGAACTTTATTTATCCACAAGATTGGAGCATTCAGTACTTTTACTTGTCATGGCCTTAATACAGGTGATAAGAGACTTCTGGGAGTTGTAGGCTGAGAGCACGGCTTTCATCACAGTAAAGTTGAAGTTGAACTACAGAGGCGAAAAGCAATTGCCAAGGGATGGGAAGACACAGGGGGAAATGGAGAGAGACGTGGCAGAGTAAAGGAGTGTGTGAGAGTTTGTACCAAGCCGTGCTATTCCAGACCAGGTTGTTCCAAAGTGTCCAAAATAGCTGGAGAAGCTAAGAAGAAGCTAAGAAGAAGCTAAGCTGAACACTGCATGTGAAGGCTGCTCCAGGGAGACCGTTCAGCTGCAGAAGTCTAGGAGTCTCAGCTGCCACATCCTCCGTTAAAGGGGGCCCCTTCACGGCCAGATTACTGTCGCTTTGCTGAATTATTGCAGGAAGACTGGGTGAGAGGTTCGCTAACCCACTCATCATAGCTACCAGTTACATTCAGTCTCTATTGCCAGTCAGGTTTGCTGACACTACAACGTTCTTCAACATTGGCCTTTAGCAGAGACAAACATATCTTCGCCCTTTATTATTGGCATTCCTTGTTTGCTATTGTGGCCACTGCCCATAGGTTGCTCAACTAAGTCAACCCCTTTGCTCCCTGTTAGGGAGAATTTGTCCCTGTAGCCGCATCTACTTCGGGTCAAAGCCTTTTTATAGTGGGAGCTTTTACTGTTCAAACTCAATTTTAAAGTGAACCTCACTTAAAATTCCACTATCTTAAAGTGACTCTGGCCCACATCTTCATATCTGAATGCAAACTGTACCAACATCTTCACCTCTTAGAGGGACCTATGTCAGTAATTGTAAGGTAAGGTAATTGTCCTATTCACTCCACATCTTAAAAGGACAGCATCTTACATTGCGTGCCAATGTACAGGCCCAAACTAAGCTGGAAAAAGCCTCAACCTTCATACTGTTTCATACTGAGTCTACTAATTAGTAATACTGGTGTACAGGAGGTCTAATAGATTTTCAGGCTTAAACCTAGACTCTCCTGACTGAGGGCTGCAACAAAAAAAAATTATGTGTGAAGCCCCCCTTTGTACTTACCTGAGCCCGATCTTGTTCCACTCTCCCAGCTCTCTCCCTCCTCATTGTCTCTCCCCCACCTCTCCGCTCAGACACAGCAGCGGTAGCCCTTGGCTCATGCTGCTGTCCGTCACAGGCTGATCCGTACTCTGTGGGTCAATGGACTCACAGAACCAGATTGGGCGCGAGCATGCATGAGTGCAAGCGGCTTGCTATGGGGAAAAGAGGCTGACCATTGCATAGAGCAGGTATGTATGACATGTTCGATATTTAATAAAAAGAAAAAAAAAATGTATACTTTAAGTTTTGGTAGTGAGACTGAAAGTGACGAAAAGTCCAAAATATTTTGTGTCAACAGGAATAGAGGGGAAATCTTCTAATGGTGACATTTGTGGCATGGTGATACCAGTTACAATATAAACAAAGGCCATTGCTGAACAACTCCTAGAAATGCTACACACCTGGCTGCCACACATGCTTGTAGGGACTCAAAGGTACTGAAGCCAGAAACAACCTAGCAATTAGCATTTTCAGAAGGAGGCCAGCAATGGCAATGCACATAGTTCCCTTTGAAAAGTTTCCTTTGGACCTCCTGCACACTGAGGCTGATAAAACTCAAGTTTTTGGGAATTTGGGCCTTATTTTATTTTTATTTTTTTAACAATCCTTAAACTCCCCTCTGTTATATTATGTGTCCATGCACACATGGAATTTTTTTTTACATTCATCAGCAGAGTAGTTTATGGACTGTTGTCAGAACGCCCTAAAATCGTGTTTAAGAGCAGTTCTTCTGACGACAAAAACCTCCTAATGCTGAAAAACGTGCGTTTATAAGCATTGCAGAGCTGAAAGTGTTCTTGGTGTAAATTGACAAAAATGCTCATAAAGGCTATTAAAAACCGCTGATAAATGTGCATTTTTACAGCAGCGTTTTCCTGCCAGGAGAACTGGCCAAGTTAATCATGATCATTTGCATTTTAAAGCACCATTAGGATTTCGACAGTCACTTATCTCTTGTTTGAGTCATTTAATCTTTGCCATGTGGGTAAAAAATTTCTCCTGTCTCTGGCCAGCATAACGGGTTATAATACATGATTATTTATATAATAAATGGTGATCTATATGCAAAAACAAATTCTTGTGTCTATATTGTTTCATTTATGTTTTCCTGGTCATGATTATGCAGTGATCCACAGTTGTGTTTCCCATCTTTAGTAAAGGGTGTATCCCTTTATGGAAGACATTGTATACAGAGTCCACTCTTTTGTAGGCCACCTGACCTTGGGTACCCCTTGACACTGGTGCATTTATTATTATTACCTTCTATTTGTGGGTATACTTATATCAGTGCTGTGATTCCAGACATTCAGTTGTATATTTCCAATCTTGTTTTTTAAGCTAATCTACAAGCAAATTTTTAAAATTTTTATAAAAAACAAAAACAAATCATGAAATGTATTTTGAAATAAAGACTAGTACAAGTACATGGATTTCACTCTATGCTACATAGACCTGTATTGACAAGGAGATGACATATGAGTATTCTGCTGCTCCTTCCTGTCAAATCAACATGCAGGAGACCAAGTTATCTTACTTACCCACAGTAGGCAAATCTAATGTTACCAACCTGTCTCTGCTGTCTGGCTGGAGTTTGTAAATCTTTGTACTGGCTAGTGTGTGTGTGTGTGTGTGTGTGTGTGTATATATATATATATATAATTATTATTTTTTTTTACCTTTTTTTGTTGGTTGGGCAGGAGGAGCCCCTCTTTTCCCAGTCTTCTTTTTACCATTTATATGACCTAGGTTCAGGGTTGCCAACTGTCAGTAAATTTACTGAGAGTTTGTAAAAATCAGTGATTTTTTTTTTTTTACAACTGCTAGTAAATATCAGGGGCTGATCATTTCATGCTGTGTTGACTTTTTAAGTGTAAATCAAGCAAATTACTTTGTTGTAGGTATTGCCAGTGTTTCCATATCATGTTTATACTGTTCAAATAGTCACTGTGTTAGTTTCTGTAATTTCTCAGGTTGCCAGTAAAAAATGTGCTCCGCCAGTAAATTTTACATGTTTTGTCAGTAAAAAATGCTGTGGGAGGTTGGCAACCCTGCCTGGGTTAGTTATTAATTGTTGTATCAAATGTTATTACATCTCTGTGAAGACCAAGCAAGTTTTTGCATCCAGACAGCAAATGCAGAACCCTTGTTTCTGCACGTAGTCCTCGCTGAATCCAAATTCACCCAGACCAGATCTATGTTTTGGCTGCTTCATAAGAATCTCGAGCCTGAAATTTGAAGCTCCATATGCTGATTCCATGCTTGGTTTCTTTTTACAGCTGGAGAAACTTACTACAAATGGGCAATATGGTAACATTTATTTAGACAAAGAAATCTATAGACCAAAGGGTGACATTTTGCCATCAAATGCTGACGTTTTGGCATGTCTGTGCTAAACCAGCAAATGGCTCTCAAAATAGTAATGGCGTTTTAGTGAATGTCTATTAATGATGTTTCAAAGACATTTCACAAGTCTCCAACAGGCAAATGTCTGCTATTGTTTCCAGAGCATTTGGCTTTTCCCACTGACCTCCTCTCCCCAGCTTGTCCACTACAGATTAGTACACTGATGCCAATTACACGCTTCTGCCAGATACTTCTTCTACTACACCTGTCTATTCTCACCAGCAATTTGGCTACAGTATGCTAGCCATATGGGCCAAAGGATACTGGCCCGCCATACTGCCCAACTGCTACAACATGACACGGTTTGTCACCAACCTGCTAATTTTCACTAATGAGGTATTCACAGTAATATTACAGAGAAGAAAAGTGGTCTATACGGGAACTTGCGTTGAGAGCATCTTATAAGCTTCTTTTAGAGATTAAACTATAGGATTCTGCATGATATTTTTACACCTGAAAGAAAGAGAGGGGAAAATATAATTGTTTGCAAGGGATGTTAGCGATGGTGTTTAGTGCTGGGCTACTATGCACGGGGAGTCGAGGATAGTTCAATATGACTGGGCTACTATGATAGAGAAATTGGGGATAGTTCAGTAGGACTGGGATACTTTAATAGGGAATGGTTCAATAGGACTGGACTTTATGATGGTGCAGTAGGACTGGGCTACTATGGTAGGGAAATTGGGGTTAGTTTATAGTTTATGGGATGCCATAATAGGGGACTTGAGGATAGTTCTTTGGGGTGAGCTACTATGATAAGTAATATTTATATGATCATGATTGACTTACAAGCAACTTTCAAACACAGACAGGAGCATCAGCTTGAGAAATAATGGTAGGTGGTCACCGAACGTTGGCTGCGTCTCAAAATCAGGAAATGATAATTATATGAAAGTGTCCAGTTATTGAAATGTACAATTTACATGAATAAAGAGGGCACGTATTAATGTGATTTTTTTATTTTGTTTTGCTAAAATTATTTTGTCCAATTGGTCTACTATTAAATATCAGAGAGGACCAGCATTTTGCAACCATACATTTCAAGGGACAGTCCCTGACATGCTTTGACTGTCGCATACGTTTCTTGCACCTGAAAATTAGTGCTTCATACAGTATGTTAAATCCAAACTTGGTTTCTTTTTACAATCAATTATAATTTCAATATTGGTGATATTAGTTTGATAAATACAGAAATAGGATGCTGTCAATCTAGCCATAAAGCTAGCTAGCTAGCCTCAAAATGAATGGTACCAGCAGATGACAATTGCCAAACTATATGAAGTAGACAATATCAGTCAGATAGATTTACTGTATGCAGTCACTTTTATTTCCAGAGGTATACCAGCACCTTCCCACTCCACCATAGCCAAGCTTACTGTGTTTATAGCCCAACGAGCCTGGAGTCTAGCCTGAAAGTGGTTGGGTCATAGAGACTTGTTGCAAAATACCTAAGAAATACAGATAGCCAATTCCCTTATTCCAAAACTCTTACCAATAACTCTTCCATGCAAATAAATAAAAGTTATTACTAAAGACAGTTAAGCACAACTTGTCATTTTTGAAACATGGGGTTTGGCATTGCTGATCCGTTTATGAAAATGCTAGATGCCTGTCTGTCTTTGAGCCACACCTGGAGCAAGCATGTTCAGGTCAGCAAAAAGCACCAATGTTACAGCCAGGCATTTAGCATTATCCGAGGTCAGCAGTGATAACCGTCGCATATCTCTCATGACAGGCTTCCTTTAAACTGCCATTTGTTTGCATATGAAAGATCTGTTTTATTGCCTGTGGAACTGGCCAGTCTGAGAAGATTCCGAGGGACAGACACTTCCTAATGAAGTGTAATGAAGTTGTATTTCTCACACCCCAGAGACTGTCAGGGGGAGAAGAGACAGGGAGCACTTAACACCTATTCCCTGGGAACCTCTATCAGCTTCCAAGTCTCTTTTGTTTGTTTGTTGGCTGCCAAAAATACAGTAGCACATTTCAGGGACTTTCCTCTACCCCTTCCCCCCCTGTTAACTCATTCCCATCAGAGAGAAAGGGCAACTCCTGAGCAGAGTTTTGTTGTCCCGGCAGATTAATTTGTAGTCTGCTCTGTATTATCCCTCAGCGTGAAATGGAGCCAGAGAGTCAAAGATAATAAACCTATTTCCTGGGGACCTCACGTCAAATCCAAATAAACAACCTTATTCATAATCTTTGCCTATTGACAGATTACATGCTGGGATTTTCCAGATCTATACGTGTTATGTCAGAGTGAAATACAGGTTGACTGGGATACGGATCCTTCTCTGTTCCAAATAGAGGTTCTAGAACAAGTCATAATCCAAAATAACACAGAACTGAGGTTGCAGTGATTTATTTTTATTTTTTTTTAAATCTCTAGAACAGTGGTCCCTATACGTTTTAGGCAAAATGCCAGTTCACTGTCCATCACCCTGTTTGAGGGCCAAACTGTGGTCATGATTTAAAAATTGCCCCATCATGGAAGGTTTATGGGAGTAAACATGCTCATGCATTGGTGGGTCAGTGGGAGTAATAAACGTTTATGCATCAGTGGTCAGTGGAGGTAAAAAATGTACCTGTGCCGCAGAGGAGTAGGATTAATTTATTCCCTTTTGGCAGTGGTCAGTGGAAGTAATAAATGCCCCTATGTTTGTGGTCATTGAGAATAATAAATGCCCCGGTGTCTGTGTTCACTCGGGTTTGGTTCACACGGCTACGGTATGACATGGGATCCGACTTGGGGTCTCACAAGTCGAATCCCATGTCACAGCAGTTTTAACCGAGTCATAACATGTCAAATGCAATTTTTCCCCATGAGAGCTGTCTTAACTGATGCTACTCAAGTCGTTCTGAATTCAGAAAAATTTCCTGCGCTACTTTGGTCTAACATGGGTGCGATTTCAGCCCTTATATGTGCTCCTAATAGCATCCAAGTCGTAAGGAAGTCGCTGGGCAAAGTTGTACAACTTTGCCTTCACAGCAGTGTGAACCAAGCCTGAAAGTAATAAAAGCTGTTACATGGGTGGTCAATGTGGGTAATGAATCCCCCCTGTGCCTGTGGGATTAATAAATGCCCCTGCATCTGTGGTCAGTGGGAAAAAAACATGTCTCTGCTTCAGTAATCAATGGGACTAATAAGGCCCCTTTCACACAGGCGGACCGTTCAGGTCCACCTATCGTTTTTTTAGCCGGACCTAAATGGACGCTTCATACAGGTCTATGTAGCGACGGATGTCAGCGGTGACATGTTCGCTGACCTCCGATCCGCTAAAGTGTGACGGATGGAAACCCTATTTTTCCATCCTTCTATCGGATCGGATGAAAGCGAACTTTACGGTCCGTCTTCATCCGATCTCTCATAGAGGAGAGGGGCACTCTGACAGGTCTGTCCCTGCACAGTGTGCAGAGACGGACCTGTCACCTGCCTGCTCAGCGGGGATTGACTGAACGATCCTCTGCTGAGCAAAGCGGAGCCCTAGACGGACATGTCCGAGTAGTAAATGCCCCCTGCATCAGTGGTCATTGGGAAGAGTGCACCTGTGCCAGTAGTCGGTTGGGGTAATAAATGCTCCTACAGCATGTCAGTGGAGTCATAAATGCCACAGCATTATTTCGATAATAAATGACCCTACATCAATGGTTATTAGAAGTTATAAATGCCCCAGTTTCAGTGGTAGTATTAAGTGCCCCTGCTTTGACAGTCTATAGGCGCAATAAATGCCTCACCATTGGAGCATAGTGGGCTAATTAAACCCCCTTTTCCTCCCCAGCCCCTTGCATTGGAGTCGGTGGGTGTAAAAAAGGGTGACTTACCTCCTTGTAGGCTCTATTTCCTTTGCCACTTCTAATGATGATGTCATGGCTGGGACTATAGAGGAACTCTGCATATAGTACCTGTAATAAATTGCTGCGTGCTAGAACAAACTGCATTTCAGCACCTGGCATGCAGTGGATAAGCGGTCATGTATAATAGCCCCCAAGTGTGTTAACGTGGCCACTCAGTTATTGTTGTTTGTCATTTCAGCACACCTTAACTGCCATTGCAGTTTGATAAATCCAGCCCAGTGTGGTATGATGATTATGTTCTAGTGAAGTTTTGGAAAGCAAGATGCTCCCTACAATAACCTTACACATAAATTGAAACTGGCCAAAAAAATAAGATGGGCTGGCTCTCTAATATACATGAAAAAAGCTTTAAAAATTTAAAAAAATCTCAAGACAGCTTGCTCTGCACATTGTTTTATAAAATCTGAAGCCAGTGTCTACAAGGTTTAGTTAGGCAAGGGGCAGTTGAGCTGCTATTTTACCTCACTCTGATTGCCAAGCAGCAAGTTTATATTTTTTGTCAGGAAAAAAAGCTTTTATTGAAACATTTGCAAAATTTACAAAAAGACTGTGCGTTCCAAAACATTCAGTACAATAGAGAGACTAGGCCAGGACAAAAATGAAACAAAAGTACAGTAACCAACAGCAGATAGCTGTTCAAATACTAGTCAAGGCACCAACCCTGCCACAAAGTCACAGAAAACTCCCCCAGCGATCTGCCACGAACACGGACATAAAACACTGGCCCGAAGCATGTTAACCTGGGCAGCGGCTATATAAGTACACATCATCACTGTTGCAGCATGGTGAAAATTATGCCACCTGTTGCACTTTGCGGAGGTACAGCCTGCCAAAGTTTGTAACATTTTCACCTTCTAAGTACATGTGGCTATGCCACAACCAAGAGCCAAGCACTTATGGTTGCGGTATTATATTCCTATTCAAAGTCCCCCCCAAACAACCATTCAGGAGGTAGCAGTGTCGCCTTTTGAATGCCTGGCAGCTGCTGTTCTACTGTCTTTGGAAAAACGATCCCCTGCAGATCCCTTTGGAGAGGGCCAGTAGAGACTAAGAGCCCTTAGGTTTTCGGCTTGTGTCTCCAGTAAGTTTCTATGTATTAAGAAACTTAGTATCAAAATTATGGGGGGTGGGGGATGCGAGTTCCTGTTTCCCCCTTTTTCA
Organism: Lithobates pipiens; assembly: GCF_037356315.1. Taxonomy (NCBI): domain Eukaryota; kingdom Metazoa; phylum Chordata; class Amphibia; order Anura; family Ranidae; genus Lithobates; species Lithobates pipiens. The sequence goes on from NW_027507685.1 coordinate 131,672,661, forward strand.
ATTTTGAATGTTTTTTTATTGCTGTCCATGTGACCATTGCTCCCCCAAAATCTTTAGCGGATGTCACTGACATGAAGTGAGGGTGATCTCCCCAGTCGAGGAGTCACAGATTAAAGTGAAAACCTCACCTAATTTTTTTTTTTTTTAAATGGACCCCAATTCATGCAAAATTGAAAAAGCATTTGGCTGGATTAACACTATAAACCACCAGAGGACACAAAGTAGTTACAGTGCCTTGCGAAAGTATTCGGCCCCCTTGAACTTTTCAACCTTTTGCCACATTTCAGGCTTCAAACATAAAGATATAACATTTTTATTTTTTGTGAAGAATCACCAACAAGTGGGACACAATTGTGAAGTGGAACGAAATCTATTGGATTTTTGAAACTTTTTTAACTAATAAAAAAATGAAAAGTGGGGCGTGCAAAATTATTCGGCCCCCTTGCGTTAATACTTTGTAGAGCCACCTTTTGCTGCGATTACAGCTGCAAGTCGCTTGGGGTATGTCTCTATCAGTTTTGCACATCGAGAGACTGAAATTCTTGCCCATTCTTCCTTGCAAAACAGCTCGAGCTCAGTGAGGTTGGATGGAGAGCATTTGTGAACAGCAGTTTTCAGCTCTTTCCACAGATTCTCGATTGGATTCAGGTCTGGACTTTGACTTGGCCATTCTAACACCTGGATATGTTTATTTGTGAACCATTCCTTTATAGATTTTGCTGTATGTTTGGGATCATTGTCTTGTTGGAAGATAAATCTCCGTCCCAGTTTCAGGTCTTTTGCAGACTCCAACAGGTTTTCATCCAGAATGGTTCTGTATTTGGCTGCATCCATCTTCCCCTCAATTTTAACCATCTTCCCTGTTCCTGCTGAAGAAAAGCAGGCCCAAACCATGATGCTGCCACCACCATGTTCGACAGTGGGGATGGCGTGTTGAGGGTGATGAGCTGTGTTGCTTTTACGCCAAACATAACGTTTTGCATTGTGGGCGAAAAGTTCGATTTTGGTTTCATCTGACCAGAGCACCTTCTTCCACATGTTTGGTGTGTCTCCCAGGTGGCTTGTAGCAAACTTTAGACGAGACTTTTTATGGATATCTTTGAGAAATGGCTTTCTTCTTGCCACTCTTCCATAAAGGCCAGATTTGTGCAGTGTATGACTGATTGTTGTCCTATGGACAGACTCTCCCACCTCAGCTGTATTTCTCTGCAGTTCATCCAGAGTGATCATGGGCCTCTTGGCTGAATCTCTGATCAGTCTTCTCCTTGTCTGAGCTGAAAGTTTAGAGGGACGGCCAGGTCTTGGTAGATTTGCAGTGGTCTGATACTCCTTCCATTTCAAAATGATCGCTTGCACAGTGCTCCTTGGTATGTTTAAAGCTTGGAAAATCTTTTTGTATCCAAATCCGGCTTTAAACTTCTCCACAACGGTATTACAGACCTGCCTGGTGTGTTCCTTGGTCTTCATGATGCTCTCTGCGCTTTCAACAGAACCCTGAGACTATCACAGAGCAGGTGCATTTATACAGAGACTTGATTACACACAGGTGGATTCTATTTATCACCATTAGTCATTTAGGACAACATTGGATCATTCAGAGATCCTCGCTGAACTTCTGGAGTGAGTTTGCTGCACTGAAATAAAGGGGCCGAATAATTTTGCATGCACCACGTTTTTTATTTGCTAAAAAAGTTTAAAATATCCAATAGATTTCGTTCCACTTCACAATTGTGTCCCACTTGTTGGTGATTCTTCACAAAAAATAAAAATTTTATATTTTTGTTTGAAGCCTGAAATGTGGCAAAAGGTTGAAAAGTTCAAGGGGGCTGAATACTTTCGCAAGGCACTGTACATGCTACCCAGAAAACACCATTCGACATTCCTGATCTAGATGAATTTACAGTTGTAGTAAAATTACAACACAAAAGCCATATAGTATAATTATGTGTTCTGTAGGGAACTTGGTGTGGAAGATCTAGAAGCTGTAAATTGCAGACTTCTATGTAAGGTACCAGATAGACTGTGGAGATTGGGATCGGGAACTGTAATTTTCTAGTTCTAGTAATGCTATGAGTATATATTGGGCTACATAAAGCAGAACCTGGAGTAAAAAGGTACCGTTACCATGCAATGTGAGGCTTCAAGGGATATATAAAGCAACCAGCAAGTTTTTACCATTTGAAACTACTTGGCACATTTTTACTCTGCTTGCAGGGCGTTCACCATAGCGAGCTCCTTGTTTGCTTACTGTCAAGGTGTCCCCTGGCCTTGCTGTGACACTCACAGGTAACAGGGAGTAATGTTATTAATACTATGCCTGCACTGTTAACTGTTTCATGATGAGAATTGCTGCATAGTGCTTGTGTTGCCTGCGTTGTCACATACCGAGCCCGGTTTTTTCTGGTTCAGGTAAAGAAGGCTGATACCCAGTTGGTTGCTATAAAAAACACTTTCCTTTTACCTTGCAGCCAGGGAACTAGCATTTGCAAAGGCAGGTTGTCTCTATATATACATCAGTATAGGCCAACTACTGGTATACAGGCGAGACTTGCACTGTATCCAGTAACTGAGCCATGGTGGAATTTTAGCCCTGTGATCTGTGCATTATTTGAGCTTATTACTATCTTTTCTTTCATGTATTTTTAATTGTAGTGTTGTTTATAGGGGCCACATTTTAGATCTTTAGTCTTGCTCTTGCCAACAAATTAAATGATTATTATTTTTTTTAACGAGGCGTGTGGGAGAAAATCCTCAGTTACAAATCCCCTTTCCCTGGTCATTGCAGGCTTCTGCTCCGCCTATAAGTAGCCATGATCCATTGGCCTACACAGGCCTGAAATGTCACACCTGGAATTATATCTACAGATATGGTCATTATTCCTAAGCATTTAATCTTCTGCAGACGGGGCCGAAGTTCTCTTTCCTGTCCTTGGTATTGCTAATGAGAAGTTCACGCAGCTCAGTCCCCCAACGCACCCCCTGCCTTGTCGCCCTTCCTCTCTCTTGTGTACCTTGTGCTGAAGAACCGGTTTTTCTTCCTGAGTCTTTTTGTTCCTCATCAGGCTGGATACATGTCCGTAGGGCCACCTCTCATTTCCACATCTCACGCTTTTTATATCCGTAATACATCGCCAGGAAACCATTTCTGTACCAATAGCCCAATGGGACAACATGACACCGTCCAAACACAGTAAAAGTCCAAGTTTACTATTTTCATCTTTTTTTTTTTTTTTTACCTGTTGCATATTTGTGCTTTATTTTTTCTTATTTAAAGTGGGCCTATTACAATTGATACTTCAAATTAATGGGTATGGCACATGGAAGAAAATGTATATTTCTAGTAAAAAAGAAGAAAAAAGTATTTTGTTGTGAGTAACCCACGGCTCCTGAGCTATCTTCTGTGATCTAAAACCTGAGCAAAGATCCAATTTTTACCAGTAGTATGGTCATTAAATGCCTGAAGCAGTCTTTTATTTTCTGTCAGACAGACCTTGTCTGGCATGCTTGCAGTAAGATGGAGGATTATCAAGGCACAACCATTGTGTAGCACTACTACAGGAAGCAGACCTTGTATATGTGAGGGGTAGATATGGCTGACCCCATGCACATGTATACATTTGTACACTATATGGGTCTTTAAACAATAATACATAATAGCATTATTCACGTTAAAATGATCTCCTTAGGCTGTGTTCACACTATTGTGTCTCTCTATGGAGCCCGTTTACATTTCTCCGCTGCAGCTCCGGTGCGTCTTTTGGTCAGTTTCAAGTCTGAAAATTTGGGCTGAAATCAGACCTGAATCATTGAGCGGGGACACATCGGACCCCTGCTTTGAGCCACATGCGAAGATAGTGTGAACCTAGCCTATGATGTATATATGAAAAAAACATTTAAAAGACAATCCATGGAATTCATAAAGAGAGTCGAAGGTACACCTTCGAATTCTGCCGCTCCTCTGGAAATTTCGGTGTGGGTGACCGATTCATGTACCTGTCAGGAATAGGTACATGAATCAGCCTTATGAAAGGGGGGTGGCACTGGGGCTTGGCGGGTCCATACCAAAGACAACTCCATCCCCAGTATGTGTCCAGTCCCTTGCTAGCTAGGAGCATCAAAGCAAAGGATGGCTCATTCCCAGCCTCTTGCAGCTGCAGGCTAACAGCAGGCAAAGAGGCAGGGATGCTCAGAATTGGTCTTAATTACTGTCAGTAAGCTTATTTACAGACTTGCACTAATTATTTTAGAATATCACAGGTAAAGAGAACTACCTGAATCCAATGCACCTGTCTGAAAACTTTGTGAAACTATTGGAAGGCCTTCCTGAACTAGGCATAGGCTGTTTTAAAGAGGCCATACAGACACAAAACTGCCATAATTTCTCCTTTTTCTCTGGTACACATATATAATCACTAAGTACCATCATCCACAATTCATAGTATTAATAAAATCATTGTTATGGGGGTGTTGGGGTAGCAGCTCACGCTAGCCCTTTAAGCAGTCCCAAACCACAATAGTGTTGCTTGGACTATATCGGTACTTAAAGTCAGATAAAAATATAATTTCAAATTTACTATTGTTTAATAAACACAGAAAAAGAAAATAACAAGGCATCCTTATTAAAATATAAATAATTGTACACCACAATGTAAACGTTCTTGGCAGATACTCCAAAGGGGAGTTCAATTTTAAGTACCGATATAGTCCAAGCAACGCTATTGTGGTTTCGGACTGCTTAAAGGACTAGCGTGAGCTGCTACCGCAGCACCCCCATGCCAATCATTTTATTAAAGATGGATTAGAATGCTTGTCTGTTTTTATTGCTGTATGTGCCCCGTTAAGTTAATTCCCCCCCTCTCTATTGGTCCTGTTTACCATTGTTATTGAAAGCGAAAGTAAAAGAAAATCCCACAATTTGGGTTGTCCCCAGAAAAGCAATAGAGGGGAAATCTTCCAATGGGGGCTCTAATTCTGGTGACCTGGGGGTCCCCAAGGAATTCCTTTAATTTGCAAGGATTTCCTCTCACTTCCTGTTTGGCTATGGGACAGGAAGTAAAGGGACATCTCCGCAATGGGACACAAATGGCGGAAAAAATCTGACGGGTTATAACTGTCCCTTGCTCTATCCAAAATGAAAAAAAGTGTACTGTTGTGATCCAGAAATCTGTAGCTATAAAGCTCAGATCTCCGCATACTTCTGCTGCATGCCACTGGCTAGAATTACTTCTCTTTGACAAGCGACACTATAGGTTATGTAAAAAATCTGAGGTTTAAAGCAAACCTATTACAAACTTGAGCCATTCAAGTTCAGCTCAGCGATTCTACGGTCCAGCTCTGTCCACATTTTTTACTTGTACTGCTTCTTTAACATTTTCGCTGCCAGAGCCATTATTGCGTTTTTTGCACACGTTTAAAAAAAAAATAATTTTGGCCTGAGAATTACACAAAACCTCCAAACATTTTGTAATTTCTGAAAGCAGACAGCCTAGAGCAGTGATGGCGAACCTTGGCACCCCTGATGTTTTGCAATTACATATCCCATGATGTTCCACTATACTGCAGAGTGCATTAGCATCATGGGAAATGTAGTTCCAAAACATCTGGGGTGCCAAGGTTCGGCATCACTGACCTAGAGAATAAAATAGTGGTAGTTACAATTAAAAAAACACACTAAAGTGAATCTTGGGGCAAACAAACGCAATAAACTACCCATATTTTTGGTAAAATATAAAGGAAGAGGTTGCACCGAGTGTCAAACCTTGAAGCGTAGTTGCACCCAAATATGGAAGTTTTGCTTATCTATCTCCTCCCCCTCCGGTGAAACATTTAACACCTTTCAGGGTTTTTGACAGGTACCTGTCCCCACTTCCATCGGACTTCACGGCGAGGTGTGTCAGAAGTTTGACCCCACCCCCTCCTCCCTGTCCACTGCTGGGCCATTCAGAAAGTGCAGTGCGCTTCGTGCATGTGCAGTAGGGAATGGCAAGGCTTCACTGCCGGTTTCCCTTACAGGCTATGGCAGCGGCAGCACCCAAGAGCCAATGGAAACATTGGCTGGGGTGTCGACACCGCTGGGCTCTAGGACAGGTAAGTGTCCTAATATTAAAAGTCAGTAGCTACAGTATGTGTAACATCTCTTTAAATTTGTGTGTACACGTGAAATGGCAACAAACTTTAGTACCCTATTTTTTCTATAGGCGATTCTTCAAAACCCTCCCATAGGTCATCAGTTTAGTGTTATGGAGGGGGTCTTATGTTAGAATTATTGCTCTTATTCTGGCATGCGCGATGATATGTAACGTGTATTGCAATTAATGGGGTAGGCGCCCCCAGCACATGCCTTTACGTTTTTACCAGCTTATATGTGGGGTGGGGAGGCCTTGAAGAGGGGGGAGGGGGGTTTATGTGCTTGGGTGTGACTTTATTTTTTTTGCAAAACTTTTTTTTTACGTACTACTTTTTTCGTTATATATAGGATAAAAAGTCCCCTATGTGATGTTTTTTAGGTGACAGGGTCTAAAAGATCCTGCATGTCTCATTTGGGCTCCACTGTCTGTTTTGCAATGCACTTTGCATTGCATAACATCCTTTTCCGGCTAAGCTAGCGGAAAGGCTGACCCGCAATAACTGCATTCTGGCCATACGTCCCTGAATGCATAGGACCCTAAAAGCGAATACCACTCGGTACAGCATTCAGCCCCATCCAGCTGCAGCATATTTCAGCCTGCTATAGGCTTTGACAGGCTGCAGACAGTGGGGCTAGTTACTGTGTAGTAATCAGAAGTCCTAGTAAGCTTAATTTTGGACAAAGTGTCTAAGCGAGTCTGCAAAAAAGTTGGCCACCTGTCACCAGTACTAAAAAATATATTGCCATTGCTATTTGGCATGAAAGAGCTGTCACCGCACCTTATCGGAAGTGGCTAAACCCAAGGCCATTAATTTAATTTGGGTGTAGTAAATTTGATGAAGTTTTATTTGGATGACTCTTATCTCTTGAAGAGATTAGTGACTGAGTAGAAGTAATTTCAAATTCCTGTCAGTAGTCCTCTGCTACTCTGGAAATCATGACAGGCCACTTGTTTTGATCTTCCTGAAGCCTATCTTTTCCATTATCCATTGCAACTGTACAGTTGTACCAGGATACTAGTTTGGTTATTCAGTACACTATCCACATGGTTTTGGTTTGTTTTATGGTCTGGATCTTGGCACTCAAGTTTTCGGTTTGGAAAAACAAATAGAATATTTGCAGGTGGAATTGTGCCTTCCCATCTAGCACAGTCTGTGGGTTACCTTTTGCTTTCTGCTTGTTTTCAGGTATGTAATTGTGACAAGTACATGCACATCTCCCAGGAACAAATGATGAGGTTAATGAAACTTCAGGAACATCTAGAAGACTCCAAAGGGAAAGAAAGTAAGATCATAAATGTTGTTCTATGTTGATCTGTTTATTAAATGTACATTTCCTTGATGTCTCAAAAAATATTTTTGATATACACCTCATAACTTTATGACCACTGACCAGTTAAATGAAGAACGCTGATTATCTTGTCGCAATGGCATGCAATGGCATCTGAAAGTCAGTAGGATATACAAGTCAGCAAATAAACATGTTACTGAAGTTGATGTGTTGAAAGCAGAAAACATGGGTTCTCATGCTGACCGGAGTCCTCAGCCGAAAGCATCTATGATAGCATGTCGGCATCAGAACTGAACCACAGAGCATTGGAAGAAGATGGCCTGGTCTGATGAATCACGTGGTGTTTTACATCATGTGGATGCCTGGGTACTTGTGTGTTGCTTACCTGGAGAAGAGATGGCACTAGGATGCAGTGTGGGAAGAAGGCAGTGTGATGTTTTGGCTTATGATCTTCTGGGAAGCCTTGGATTCTGCCATTCATGTGGTATTACTTAAAACATACCACCTACCTAAATATTGCTCCTGACCAAGTACATGTGCTTCATTGAAACTGTATGACGAAAGTGACCTCTTTTTTGCAGCATAAAGCGCCCTGCCACACTGCAAAAATGATTCTCAAACGGTTTGAGGAACACAACAACGAGTTTGAGGTATTGACTTGACCCCCAAATTCTCCAGATCTCAATCCAATTGAGTATCTGTGGGATGTGCTGGAAAAACAAGTTGAATCCATGAAGGACCCACCTCGCAAACGTACAGGACTTGAAGAATCTTCTACTGAGGTCTTGGTGCCAGATACCACAGCATACCTTCAGTGGTCTAGTGGCTTTCATGCCTCAATTGGTCAGGGCTGTTTTAGCAGCAAAAGGGGGACCTACTCATTATCAGGGTTGGTCATCACAATCTTATGGCTGATCTTATGGGTGTATGTGCAGGAACACTAGACCCCTCTGCTATATATAATCACCATTGGTGGTTTGGTTACAGAACAACACCTTGTTCTAATGCTGACATGGTCATGGTTCAGAACTCGGCCTACCAGAATCAAACTATGCATATGGCTGTTCATTTATAAAACTTTCTGCATCTCATTCAGTTCCATTTTACAGAAGAGAACATTTGGTAAGTCAGGCAGAGATCAAATCACCCCCACAGAGACTCAAGGTTGAATGAGAAATTATCAGTAGAGTTGGTCTTTAATTTGCCTTGATGTTTCCAGAGACTATATTTTGGAATGGAAGTGCTCTTCTTTTTTCTTTTTCTTTTCTTTTTTTTTGTGGTGCTCCAAGCGGTGAAATGAAAGAGCGGCCTTTGATTACACCTGTTCTGCGGTTTGGAGCCTGGCTCTGCTCTCTGTTTATCATGTCTCTGGATAAGTGTGAGGAAGCCAGGCATTTGCCTGCAGTAAAGGTGTGTCACAATGTCTTTCTCTCTGCAGTTTCCCATCCCACGGTCCCCCCCCCCCCCCCCCCCCCCACCCACCTCCTCCTCCCCGCTCTTCACTTCCTTATTGTTCTGTCTGTTCTCACCAGCCAAGGTGAAAACAGGCAATTTCCTTCAAGAGTCACTAATGTGCAGCCTGAAAGGCAGATAAGACCTGTAATAAGGCTTGGCTTGACCTTCGATCTGCATTCAACATTTGTGTACTATGGAGTTTGACTGGCGAGATAAAGAAGATCTCCCAGAGTATTGACTATAGATAAAATTAGCAGTATAATAAATATTGTTTTTTTTTGGTGAATTCACCATGAAATCTAGGCCTAGTACACAGATCTAAAAATCGGATGAAGAATACCGCTTTTGAAGCAAATGTAAAATATTCTGATTGTTAGTACACAGATTTTGAGAGCCAATCACGACAGTTCATCTGAAATTTTCAAAGGGACAAGCATGAAAACTTTTCTTGTACAATACCAGATCGATTTTTGTTTAACCAGGACAGTTTTCATCCGAAAGAATACATTACAGTACAATATATTACATCACTTCCAAAGTTGTATTCTGTCATATGATAATTTTTGTAAGTTGAGTAACCTCTTTGTTTTCGATATGAGACTAGCATGCAAAAAAAAATAAAACAGACAATCATTCGTCCAATATTCTCATCATGTGTACGAGGCTTTAGCATTATAATATACTTAAACACTTCAGCCCCGGAAGGATTTACCCCCTTCCTGACCAGAGCATTTTTAGCAATTTGGCACTGGGTCGCTTTAGCTGACAATTGCGCGGTCGTGTGACGTTGTACCCAAACAGAATTGACGTCCTTTTTTTTTTCCCCACAAATAGAGCTTTCTTTTGGTGGTATTTGATCACCTCTGTGGTTTTTATTTTTTGCGCTATAAACAAAAACTGTCAATTTTGAAAAAAAAGCTATATTTTTTACTTTTTGCTATTATAAATATCCCCAAATTTCTTCCACAGTTTAGGCTGATATGTATTCTTCTACGTATTTTTGGTAAAAAAAAATTGCAATACTTGTATATTGATTGGATTGTGCAAAAGTTATAGCGGCTACAAAGTAGGGGATAGATTTATGGCATTTTTATTATTCCTTTTTTTTTTTTTTTTTTTTATCGTATTGGCGGTCTGCGATTTTTATCGGGACTGAGACATTATGGCAGACAGATCGGACACTTTTGACACTATTTTGGGACCATTGACATTTATACAGAGATCAGTGCTTTAAATTACACTGGCAAGGAAGGGGTTAACATCAAGTTTGCGGGACCTGTAGGCACGCTTCCATGTGCACGCTAGGCGGCAAATTCAAAGGGACATACGGGTACGCCCTTTTGCCTGCAAGTGCCATTCTGCCGGTGTAAATTGGCGTGCGGCGGTCAGCAAGTGGTTAATTTATAATATTTCACTTTTTACTTGAATGCTGTTGCATATTTTTACAATTCCTTTTCTTATAGATGCTTAGCAGTCAGACACATTAAGCATCTGTTATCAGTTAGTCTGACTACATGAAAGCTGGCCATAGATGGATCGAAATTTGGCCGGTTCAGCAGGCTCTGTTTTTTTTTTTGCCTGATCACTGCCAGTGGCTATAGTAAGTGGATAAGGCTCCCTGCCGGCAGAGCACAATAGGGAGGGATTACTCCATCCACACTAACTGTGTGTTGATGGGGAAATCAAGCAATTTTCTTTTCTTCATCCCCTGGTTGAAGGAAAGAAAATTGCATAATGTATGACCTGCCTAAGGCAGCCCATACATTTATCTTCTTCTTCTTTTTCTTTTTTTGTTCAACCAGCAGGTTTGGGGAATCACTCCCACTGTGCTATTACCTTCTCCACCATCAGAATACAATGATCAGTATTGCTGGCTATAGCTGACGGCACTGATCGTTTGAGAAAAACCCAACAGTCTTTTTGTATACAAGTCGATTGACTTGTATACTAATCAGCCAGCCCATGCATGGATCAAAATTCGACTAGACCCTGCTGAACCCGCCAAATTTGGACAGAAGTGATTGTGAAGCTAAAAAAAAAAAAAAAAAAATGTCCTCTATTCGGGTCCCCGTCGGCTCTCCTGGCCCCTCCCCTTTGTCCAGCGCCCCCATGGGAAGCTCGCACCCAAGCCCTGCTGCTGCGTCCATTGACACAGACAGCGGGACTTGGCCGTGCTTTCTCATCACTGGCTTTGATTGACAGCACTGGAAGTCAATGGTTCCCGGTGCCCCAGCAAAGCCAGCGAGACCCGGAAGTGAGGGGAGAGAAGAGCTGCAGACGTGCACGAGGCTGGATCGATTGAGAGCTCAGGTAAGTAAAAGGGGGGCTGAGGGGGCAATGCTGACACCTAAACATTTTTTTACCTTAATACAAGGAATGCGTTAAATGGGTTGTAAAGTCAGAAGGTTTTTTTATCTTAATGCAGTCTATGCATTAAGATAAAAAGCCTTCTGTGTGCAGCAGCCCCCCTTGCCTGAGCCCTGTCTCTGTCCAGCGATGTCCATGAGTGTCTCGGACATCCAGGATTCTCCCTCCTGATTGGCTGAGACACAGCAGCAGCACCTTTGGCTCCCACTGCTATCGATCAAAGTCAGTTAGCCAAGTCAGGAGAGAGGAGGGATGGGGCCGAACCGCAGCTCCATGTCTGAATGGACACACGGAGCTGCAGCTCGGATTGGGTGCCCCCATAGCAAGCTGATTGCTATGGGGGCACTAAATAGGAAGGAGAGGCCAGGAGCACAGAAGAGGGACCCAAGAAGAGTAGGATCTGGACTGTTCTGTGCAAATCCACTGCAACGGAGCAGGTAAGTATAACATAATTTTTTTTTTATTTGTATAGAAAAAAAACAAGACTTTACAATCACTTTAAGGTAAAAAATAATTAGGTTTTACAATCACTTTAATGTATGGCTGGCTTAAGGGCTTGTTCACAGCAGACTGCACGTTTTGTGAGTATAATTTGTGTGCTCTGTGTTTGCGCACTGCCATGTCCTATAATGCATTTTTTCTTTCACTTTGTATTTATTAAAAGAATATAACAATATACAGACAACCAACAGTCATTGGATTTGTGATTTCAGTGCAGCCAAAGTAAGTTATCGTCCTGCCAGCAGAGTAGTAGATCATTCCACAACATAGAAGTCTCTGGAGCAGCTGGTCAGAGGCATACAGGGCAGAAAACTTCAGGTACATAACCCCTCAGATGCTAAAAAGTAATGTGTAGAGACTAACCTAAAGGCAGTTTAGCCAAATGATACAGCTAAGAAGATATCACAAGAAGGGTCATGGGCACAGTATCCAGGAAAAATAAAGCTGGTCACAATCCTAACCCGTTATGTGTGTAAGAAGAAAAAAATCTGTGCACGTGTGCAGAAAATACCCCGAGGCCCAAAGCCCTGAACGGCTCTGCCAGGACCCAGTGTCGGGGGGGCCACAAAGAAAAAGTTCTGAAGCTCCGCTTTAATGAGGTGACTGATAACAAGTGGTTAAATCTTGTAGTAGGAAGAGATTAAATGTTCCTTGCAAATTAGCCCTAAAATTACCATTTACTATTCAGCACAAATAAGTAGGAAGCAGAGCCTGTGTCTGTAATGAGGAAATATGACTGCTCTCCTATTCATAGGCATTTGTAAATTATACATAAAAATAAGGTCTCTACTTGACACGAAAATCGTTGGTAAGATTATTTCCGTTAAAGTGCACCATTATAAAAATGCACACAATCACTAGGCCACATGTTGGCATTACCAAAATCAAAGGATTTGGAAATTTGAGGAAACAGTACCTCTTTCTTGCCATGACTGTATAGAGTCCTTTGTTTTCAATCAGACAGACTCTGCCTGGTGGATGTGGGTCAGCAGGGCACATCCACACTGTGGCACTTCTATGCATTGCCTGCTTATATAAAGAGCAAATATGGCTGCCCACATGTACAGACGATTGCAAACCATACACAGACGTGAGGTTTATAAACGTGAGATTTGTTTTACATTAGCTGATTCTTTCACATCTCTAAAGCCTAGTACACACGATGAGATTATCGGATGAATGATCGTCCGTTTTTTTTTTGGATGCTTGTCTCCATATTGAAAATTAGTTTACTCAAAAATGCTCGTATGACAGAGTAAAAATGTGGAAGTGATGTAATGTGTTGTAGTGTATTTGTATTGTATTTTCCTCTGAAAACTGTACTGGTTAAAAGAAAATCCTACTGATATCGTACAAGAAAAATGTTCATATTTGTCCGTCCAGAAAATGTTGGACGACAGCTGTGTACAAACGATCAGATTATTGTACCATCGCTTTTAAAGCAGTATTTTTGGTACGATATTTTGACCGTGTGTACGGGGCTTTAGGAACAACTTAATGTTAATGTTCACCTTTAATCCAATTGCATTCACTTTTATATCTACAAATATAGAGTAGCTCTTTTTTTCAGATAGCTAAACTTTAAATGGTTTTACAAAGATGTGACAAAGGACTTTGTGATCTCCACCATAAGTGTGGTGTGCAATCATTTGTAAAAGCTTGCAAATGTTTGTTACCCCAAAAAGGAGGACTTAGCAAGCATGCAGAGTACAAGGACCGTTCTTATTGGGTGCAGTCACTGGGCATCGGATCCACACCGAAGTGAGAAGGTTAGCTTGATTCTGGTTGGTTTTTCCAGCAGCGCAGATATTTTCTTTTCTTCTAGTCCTTATGTACGGGAAATTTCTTGCATTCTCCTCGACTGTGTTTAACATTTTGGCTCCGTTGATTGAATGATAATAATGTTTGCATCATATCCTCCTCTGCAACTCAAAACATGCATTGCAGAAATCGCCCTCTGTTTCTCAGGGTAAGTAGCACACTTGTTGCGTTCTAATCTTATCGAGTTTGTGTAACAAAGCAAAATGAGTGTGGGATAATGTGTTTCCCCAGCTATTAATAATAATGTTTGGAGAAGCCATAGAAATTAGATTAAAGGAAGAAGTGTATTTCCTACAAGCCTTTGAGTTATATGCGGTTTTGGATAGACATGAGCCGTATGTGCTGATGGAATGTCGGAACCGGATAGACAGATGAATGTGAGGCACAGGTACATAAACATTTTGTACATTGTAATACAATTAACCCACAAAAATTCCCACTAAATGATTAAAGCAATTAGCCAGTTACAGGGTGAGAACTGGACCATGGGAAACTCCCAGCACACTCCCCAGTACAGATATGGGGACCCAACAACAAGGTCCTTTTAGGGAAACTTGTATTGAAAGGAATGTGGAGACCACCAGCCAAGCCAGGGTGTTGCTGTGTTAAAATAGCTGTGTGTCTTGGCACCTTACTCTATCCGTTTGGGCTACTTATGCGTGAAGGCATTGCTACGGGTTCTATTTAAATTGTGCTCTTCGCTGGCTAGCGGACTAAAGTGTGATCCTTTTTCTTATGACCACATATTAGAGCTTTTAGAAAGGGGAACTGTTTAGGGCTCATGCACAATGCAATTTAAAAAAAAAACTGCTTTTATAGGCATTTGTGCTTTTATTTCAGCTTGAAGAAGCTTGTACTTTTTTGGGCTCTTTTGCACATTTTAATTGAGCTTCTATGAGCTCCTTTTGAGCTTAAGCCTTTTTTTTCCCACAAGCCCTCACCTCAGTTAATATTTAATGTGGCTAGGTAACCAGGTTATATCAGGTACCCACATCCTTGTAATAATATTCACAGAGCAGCATATATTTGATGGGATCTTTTTTGACAGTGCCAACAAACAAGAGAAAAAAAGTTGATAATATAAAACTTCATAGTTTATACATGATTAAATTCAAACCATTAAAATCTTACACATGCCAGTTGTATGATCAATGGTGTGTTTTACATAAACAGTAATAACGTGGTATCTGTTCTGACATGGTTTGCCAATTAGGGGTTCTTCGGGGGATTTTGAAGACCACTACTGATATGAAAGCTATATCAAAAAATAAAATATTCATTCATTGATGCAATGAATTATACAATACAGATCATTACATTTTATTTAATGCAGATGACAAATTTGTTTTCATTACTCACTCTGTCCAGCCATCCCTTGCTTACCCAAATAACCACCAATGGTCACCAACCAAGCCGTGTGCACAATGTAAGGAATATATTTTATTTTTTGATATAGCTTTCATATCAGTAGTGGTCTTTAAAATTCCCTGAGGAAGCCCTAATTGGCGAAACATGTCAGGAACAGATCATACGTTATTACTGTTTATGTAAAACACACTATTGATCATTCAACTGGCATGTATTCAGTTTTAATGGTTTGATTTTAATGTATAAAGTAACTATGAAGTTTTATATTATCAATTGTTTCTCTATTGTGTCTTGGCCTCGAATATCTGCTACGCTGTGAATAACATGGAGGGGAGTTTCTAGGCAGAAAAAAATTAGAGCTCAAAACCCTGTAGAGCTTGCAGTGTGCATGAGGCCTAAGTGTACAAGGAAAAGAAGCAACTTCCCACAATATTATAATCATTTTTTTGGGCATTTGTCCCTTATTAGTAACATTTTGCTCATAATATTATAAAATTTAACTGTTGTGTGTAACAATGCCCAGATAAGTTGGCATCACTCTGCAAAGAGCGATATGAGATATGGACAACTTCGCTCCAACACCAAGTACATTTTTAGTTGTGAATTAAAACATTGTAACTAGTCAATGCTCAAACAGGAGGAGACAAAGACTTTTTTTTTTAACACATAACCTTGTTTGCATTTTGTTTTAGGGTGTCCATACATTTGTAGACAGTTAACAACAATTAACAACCTTGATGAAGTTCTATATTTACAATGATTAAGGATTAAAGCTGAACTCCATGCAGCTAAATACACCATTGAAGTACACAAAAGGGGGCTGTTTTACATGTGAAAGGATTTGTTTTTTATGTCCCTTCAGTCCTTGGGCCCCATTCACACCTGGGTGTTTCAAAACCTGGCAGTGTGTTAAAATAAAATCCTGCTTGCCGCATCTTTGAGCCTTCATCATAGTGTGTGCTACAGAGTTCAATGGCAATGTATGTAAAATGCACCTAAAAAGGATTGTATGGTGTGAAATGGGCATTAGAGTTATGCTGGCATCACCTGGCTTGACACATAGTGTGATTTGAAAATTGAAGGAGTTGAAAATTCAGAAAAGGGTGGAGTTGAAGGAGTTGGTTAAAAAAGCCGAACAGTGACTTCAGCCAATCTGCTTAATATGTTACAAGCCATACAATCCACTATAGATTTACAAAAACAAACCTGTCAAATGCACTGCATGGAATAGACCGGGCCTTGGAGTTATGCTGGTTGGGGGATTCCTGCTGAATCAGGCAAAATTTTAACTAAGGGTGGCCCTACCAGTACCTGATTGAACAACAAAATTTGATCTGAAAATCAAAGGAGTCAGGAAAATCCTCAGCCAAGCAGTGACTTCAATCAATCAGCCTAAAGCAGCCCAAAAATGATTCTATTTTCTTTGCTCAAATGAAAATTGCTCAATTTGTGCTCATAGAGCTATTGTGGTCTGCAAGCGGCAAGTCTTCCCGGCCGGTAGAACAAAATGATTAATGCTAGAGGCTATAGCCGCCAGCAATAATCGCATTTAAAAAACTTCATATGCTGGTTGTACCCAAGTCAATTGATGGATCCACTTGGATACAATCAGCCTGCCCACACATGGATCAAATCAAGAGGGCAGTCCCTGCTGAACCAGCCGAATTTCGATCCGTACTTGGCTGGTCTGACTCCATGTCCACTGTGACTTTAACCACTTAAGGATTGAGCCAGAATAAAATAGTGGTCGTTGCAATACTTTCTGTCACACCATATTTACGCAGCAAATACCTCTAAATACGTCTTACAAGTGCAGTTTTTTTGGAAAAAAAACACTTTTTTTGAATTAAAAAATAAGACAACAGTAAAGTTGTCTTTTTTTGTTGTCAATTTTTTTAAAAAATTTGTGAAGGATAATGTTACGCCAATTAAATTGGTACCCAACATGTCATGCTTCAAAATTGCGCCCGTTGTGGAATGGCGACAAACTTTTACCCTTAAAAATATCCATAGGCGACGTTTAAAAAATTCTACAGGTTGCATGTTTTGAGTTACAGAGAAGGTCTAGGGCTAGAATTATTGCTCTCACTCTACTGATCGCGGTGATACCTCACGTGTGATTTGAACACCATTTTCATATTTAGGTGCTACTGACGTATGCGTTTGTTTCTGCATGTGAGATCTTCGGGAAAGGGCACGTTTAAAATGATTTCTTTCTTTTTTTTATTCTTATTTATTATACCTTTTTATTTTTTATTTTTACACTGTTTTAAAAAAAAAAATAAAGTGCCACTTTTATTCCTAATTGTACACATCCATTGTAATAGAAGAAAGCATAACAGGGCCTCTTAAATATGAGATCTGGGGTCAAGAAGACCTCAGATCACATATTTACACTAAAATGCAATGCAATGCAATGCAAAACAAAAAAAAATTGTCATTTAAAAAAAGAAAAAAAAAGAAAAGTCCCTTTAAGAGCTATGGGCGGGAAGTGACGTTTTGACGTCGCTTCCACCCTGCAATGATATGGAGACGGAGGCAATCGTCTGCATGTCTGGCCATAGGAAGGATCCGATTGCCTCCGCTGCGGGCGATGACTCCAGTAAGCGGTGGGTGGAGGCGCCCCTCTCCCACCGCTGATTAAAAGTGATCTTGCGGTGAATCCCACAGAGAGACCACTTTGGAACACACAGATGTATGAAAACAGCAAAACTCAGAGGTGGATCAGAGCAGAGTCTGAAATATGGCAAGGAGATCGCACTGTTGCGGTATCTAAGACATATAAGAAGACTCAGAGGAGACTGCCCACAAGGCTCCACCATTATCTACAATATCACTTTTGGTAAGATAACTAGCCTTCATTCTGTAGATTTATAATTAGTAATATAAAGCCAAGCAGTTCCAATCTGGGGGCCAAATACAGTCCTCTGCAAGATTTTATGCAGCCCTCTGATGTAAAAGGGGACTCTGATGGGGACCGGTGTTCTGCCATATAGTGTCCGGCCATCTAAAAGTGTCCGCCCCGTACTGCGTCGTGAGTTGAGGTGCAAGCCCCACCATCCAAGTGGACATGGGCTGCACAAATTAGAGGGCCCCTCACAGGCTCGCTTCGCTCACCACGCTTGGAGCACGGCCTTGCTGCGCTCGCCTCTTTTTATTCTAACTCTGTATCCACTTGGATGGTGGAGCTAGAACCTGGACTCAAGGTGCAGGCACCGTTCATCTTCAGCTATTTTCGGAATCTGTGTGTCCTGTGTACTGCGCATGCGCAGTACACAGCGGACACTATCCGATGCGGGACATGATGTGATAGTAAACCGCCATGTAATTGGGGACACTAATGTAAGAGGAATTCTGATGTTAAAAGAGGGATGTAAAACGTACAACGCGGCCCTCGTACTCCTTATTTGATATTTGTTTACACTCCAGTTACTAACCATCTTGGAGTGCTGCATCTAATAGTTTTGACTAAGTTGACTGCATTTTTTCAAATTGATCATACTCTACCACACTAGAAATGTAAGTGATTACCAAAGGATACAGTATATATTGCCATTGTTTTCAGAAGGCTTGTGTTTTTCCATGAATTTTTCATATACTGCTCAAATTTCAAGTCCCTCTCAATGTCTCCTCTTCATTTCAAAGCAGTGTAACTTGTTTCATCTAAATTAGCTTGATTTTTTGAAACATCACTCAACCTCACCTCTATTGACAGTGTGTGACAGGTACACTTTTGACACTTCCTGTGATTTCACAGGAATTGCATGTAAGTAGCATATCCCTGGAGGTCAGTGGACCAGAGTTGCTGACATCCTCCAGTTTAAAGAAAAGAGAAGCACCCATAGCATTTAAAGGAATTCTTTTGACAGCTCTGGGGGTGGAGGGGACAGTTGAGACCCTTATTGAAGAGTTCTCACTTTGAAGTAACCTTTTCTCCTCGGGTGCCCTTTGAAGTCCCTTGATGAAAGGGTTGGGAGATAGATCTGTGAGTCCTCCAATATCCTGCATGATTTTAGGAGTTCCGACGTTAACTTGTCAATTTTATTTTAGCTATTAGGCTTGTGATTTTCACGTATAAGATTGTTTATGGAATTTGTGTGATTTTTCTGTTAAACCACAAAATTCAGCTATAGTGACTACACTAAGGTTCTTGCACAAGTCCATGTCGTTGTGGAGTTTACAAACACTGACACATGAAACTGACATTCCGAATGACACTTCAATGGATATACAGTGCACCACAATGCATGTATTATTCAGCATATCACACAAATGTGAACCATCAACACCACATTTTAGTATATTGTGTTAAAAAATGTGTATTAAGGAATGAAATTCCACACATTATTGTCCGTGCGGTAATGCATAATAATGCACTGCAGTGCAGAGGTACTGGTCGGAATGCACCCTTAAAGTGTATGTCAGGGAACAAAAATACCAAATGCAGTACGCCTTTACAATACATGCACATTCCCACATGTTTTGTCACTGTTATTGTAAATACAAAAAAATACTTAATCTGCCAGAAATCAAGTGAGCTCCTAATTTCATGTTGGAGCTGATAGCTTGGCAACTCTGGGAAGTTCTCTTCTGGAGTATAAAACACCTCCCGTCTCCTGATCTGCATAACATAAGGATGTGTGCCTCATATACTCTAGCGGCAGCCTGTACTGCCCCTCTGAAAAGCGATCTACAGCGCCTTGCTTTTCAGAGAACAGTTGATAGGAAGCTGGGAGGCAGTATGCTGCCTCCTCACCTCCTGTGTTGACCCATCTCCAGGACTAGTGCATTGTTTATTGTAATGTATTATATGCAGCTATGTTGTGGCTGTGCTCCTTTAAATTATTTAAAATAAAAAAAGTTTTTTGTTTTAACTTTTTGTTTATGCTTATCTGAGTGTATATAGAAGTATATTCAAAGTCCCAATTACACCCTTTCTCTTCCCATATCAATTTATCGGTATGACACTTCTATGTCACTATGGCTTACTGATACAAACTCCTTCTCGCAAATACTATTCTCTATTTACTATTAAACTCTAACGAGCAGGGCCCTTTGATCCCTCCTATATTGAATTGTATTGTACTTCTACAGTCTGCCATAACGTAAAGCACTGCACAAACTGCTTAAAGTGGGGTGCCCCCTAAAAAATAAAAGTCAGCAGCTACAAATACTACAAATACTGCAGCTGCTGACTTTTAATAATCAGACACTTACCTGTCCCAGGGTCCAGCAATTCGGGGGAACGAAGCTCCCCCTCGTTCTCCACTCCCAGTGCCTGCATTCTTACTGTGGGCACCCAGCTGTGGCTTCATAGCCGGGCACCCACTGCGCATACGCAAGTGGCGCCATGATACGCCACACAGTCATCTGGGACACGTGACAGGTCCCAGATGACAGTGCAGCGCGCGGGGGAAGTGATGTCACTAGCCTGGGCATTGAAGAAGGCAGACTACGAGGGACCCCCTAGCAACAGGCATTTAGAGGTGAGTAAAAAAAAAAAAATGTTTTTTCCAATAATTTTTTTTTTCTTTTTTTTATGAATTTCAAGCTATTTTTTTTTTTTTTTTACGGTGGCAACACCACTTTAATAATAATAATAAACTGATACCCAAAATGAAACTGCATATTCCACATGAGGTCTTACTAATGCTTTGTACAGGGGCAAAATGATGTCTGTCTTAGGAGTCAATACGTCTTTTACAGCAAGAAGGAATCTTGCTAGACTCAAACTGCAGATGGGCATTGTAAGCCTTGAGGGGCACATCATTCTATAATGTAAAAAGAAACTAATAGTTATACATAATGCAGCAACATCCACACATGTAGAGCACCCAACATTAGAGGTGATATATTCTTCTAAGGCAAACACACCTTTGCACAATGGTACTGACTAGTATTCCATTATTGATCTTCTTCACTCACTGTGACCCCACTGCCGACGGAAAGGGAAGGGGAGGAGCAAACCACATCCTCCTTATCAATTGATATCATTGGACATTAGGGTGCCAGCGGCTAGATTAATAGTGCACAATGAAAACCGGTGGCTTTGTATAACTAAAAGTTAGGCTTGATTCACTGGCTACAATTTTTGGGCAATTTTTTGGACATTTTGCCAAGGCATACTGATGAAAAAGGTGGCTCTAAATTATATGCTTTATGGTTGACTTCCCCCAGTTATACTCCTCTAGATTATATGATGTATCATTGACTCCCTCTGCTGTACTTCCCAAATTATATGATGTTGCTATTGACTCCCCCAGCTGTACTCCTTTATATTATATGATGTTGTCATTGACTCCCCCAGCTGTACTCCCCTAGATTATATGATGTTATCGTTGAATCCCCCAGCTGTACTCCCTAAATTATATGATGTATCATTGACTTCCCTAGATTATATGTTGTCATCCTTGACTCCCCCAGCTGTACTCCCCTAGATCATATGATGATGTCATTGACTCCCCCAGCTGCACTCTTCTATATTATATGATATTGTCATTGCCTCCCCAGCTGTACTCCTCTATATCATATGATGTTTTCATTGACTCCCCCAGCTCTACTCCCCTAGATTATATGATGTTGTCATTGATTCCCCCAGCTCTACTCCCCTAGATTTTATGATGGGCGGCACAGTGGTATAGTGGTTAGCACTTTTGCCTAGCAGTAAAAAGGTCCGCTGGTTCAAATTAACAACACTATATTATTATTATTTCAGGTACTTATATAGCGCTGTCAATTTACACGGCACTTTACATATATATTATACATTCACATCGGTCCCTAACCTCAAGGAGCTTGCAATCTAATGTGAGTCCCTAACTCACATTCATACATAAACATACTAGGGCCAATTTAGACAGGATCCAATTAAGCTACCAGCATGTCTTTGGAGTTTGGAGGAAACCGGAGTACCCGTAGGAAACCCACGCAGACTCCAGGCAGGTGGTGTCAAGGTTGGGATTCGAACCAGCAGACCTTGTTACTGCTAGGCAAAAGTGCTAACCACTACACCACTGTGCTGCCCATCATATAATCTAGGGGAGTACAGCAGGGGGAGTTAATGGCAACATCATATAATCCAGAGGAGTACAGCTGGGGGAGTCAATGATACATTATTATTATTTCAGGTACTTATAATGTATAATTGACTCCCCCAGCTGTACTCCCCAAATTATATGATGTTATCACTGACTCTCCCAGCTGTACTCCCCTAGATTATATAATGAATTATTGACACCCCCAACTGTACTCCTCTATTATATGATGTATCATTGACTCCTCCAGTGGTACTCTCCTAGATTATGTGATGTCATCATTGGCTCCTTCAGCTGTACTCCTCTATATTATATGATGTATCATTGACTCCCCTAGATTATATGATGTCATCATTGACTCCCCCCCCGCTGTACTCTTCTAAATAATATGATGTATCATTGATTCCCCCAGCTGTACTCACCTGCATTATATGTTGTTGTCATTGACTCCCCGGCTATACTCCTCTAGATTATATGTTGTTGTCATTGACTCCCCAAGCTGTACTTTAATAGATTATATGATGTTATTATTGAGTCCCCCAGCTGTACTCGCCTAGATTATATGATATCATCATTGACTCTCCCAGCTGTACTTCTCTAGGATTATATGATGTCATCATTGACTCCCCCAGCTACACTCCCCCCTACATTGTATAGTGTCATCTTTGACCCAACCAGCTGTTCACACCTACATTTTTTGATGTCATCATTGACTCCCACAAAATTGTATCAGTTCAAGCTGGTGGTAGTCTAATAGCACATGGATGGTTTTCTTGGTACACATTAGGTCACTTTACACCCACTTTGTATTGTCTCAATGTTACAGTGTTCCCAAGTATTGTTGCTGACATTCTGCTCATTATGAATGTTAGATAGCTAAACCCAGTAAAAGTCACAGATGTAAAAAAAAACACAGGCAGAAAGAACCCAGTAAAAGTATTAACTGAGCGGATCTACAATCAGAATATGTCTACTTGGTACTTTATAATTTGAAATGGATTTCCTGCATTGAAGTGTGAGCCTCTAGTACCCCAACTAATATAGCATCATATATGGGTGGACCTGTCTTTTTTTTCAGATCAAGTAGGCTATGCTCCAGAATAGACACATATAGCTCATGTGTTACAAGCAGGCTTTTGGAGTTAAATGAAAACATACTCTGAATTGTTAGCTTTACTGCCAAACTGTGCATCGGAAAACAAAATCCAGAAACAGATTTGCAATAAATCTTATCTTTATTTTTTTTTTCCCCTGCCCTCCTATAACTCCCTTTTCTTTTCAATGCAAACCATTAATCTCCATTGCTGCTATATTTTTCTTCCTTGACTAATATTTTGCTATGTTCCCTTAATTTCCTAAAATAGTCACATTGTTGACCCCAAGAAAACTTTGTCTGGAGGTCCACATTCCGCGGGATGACCTGTTTTTCACCTCCAGGCCCCTAGGAAATCTATTAAACTCTCTCCACTTTATGACAATGTTTCTTTTATTGTGGCCTCCCTAGGAAAAAAGAGAGAGAGAAGGACCTTGCTATCTTGTCCTCTTGATGTGAAGACCTTGCTTACTGAGCGGCCATCCTGGCCAAGATGTCTTTTAGGGGGGAAGGGATGTAAATCTGACATACCAGGCATTCCTTGAAGTGTGCAAAAGGTCGGGACACAATGGGCAGCCTGGAACAATGCCTCACATTTTCTGCTCTTGGCTACCTTCCCGAAGTTTTTCTTACTAATGGGAAAGTGAGGGAGGGAGGGAGGCCGCTGGTGTATTAATGAAGGTGATAACTTAAATCCTGACTTGAGAAGAACCAGATAAATTGTTTCCTCTGATTTGTCTTGTCATTGATTTATTTTACTCGCTGATACAATGCCTGGATAATTTAAAGCACTTGGAGCGATTTGTCATGCGATTTGAGAGATCAAATCTCATGACAAGTCGCAGCCTATTGGAGGCAATGGCACTGTTCCAATCGGTGCGACATAGATCTTGTGGCTCCGCAACGATTTTCAAAAGTAGTTCCTGCACTACTTTTACCGATTTCAGGTGCGACTTCAATAGCCATCTGTGCATGCAGCCACACGGATGTCAATCAAGTAGCCACTGAAATGGCACTGACCTTGCTACTTTGAAATCGCACTAATTCAAGTGCAGTAGTGCGATTTCAAAGTAGCATCAACGTGAACCAGGGCTTAACCTGGGATTTGCCTCTGCAGGGCAAAGCAACATGTCCACTTGAATGTAGCCCCCATAGCTGCATGTAGTCCCTTTTGCCACCAGACTCCTGGCCTGTAGATATTAGACATAATCATTACAATAAGTATTTCAATTGTTAACTTGCATACCCGGTTAATATAAGTTACTCTATAATTTTATGCTTTATGTTTTCTATACAGCAGCAATCATGGATGGTTAGTTGACCTCTAGATGTTTGTTTTATATATAAGATTGACTTGACTTGTGAATGCCTTCGGTTTCATAAAGGCTGTGGGTGGCACAGTGGTGTAGTGGTTAGCACTCTCACCTTCGCTGGTTTGAATCCCAGCCATGACACTACCTGCCTGAAGTTTGCATGTTCTCTCTGTGCCTGCGTGGGTTTCCTCCGGGTACTCTGGTTTCCTCCCACACTCCAAAGACATGCCGGTAGGTTACTTGGCTTCTTTCCAGAATTGGCCCTAGTATATGAATCGGGACCTTAGATTGTGGGCTCCTTGAGGGTAGGGACCAACGTGAGTGTGCAATGTACAGGGATAGGGACAATTGTAGACACTCAGGTTGAGCTGGATGGACTGGTGTCTTTATTCAACCTTACTAACTATGTAACTATGTAACGTACAGTAGATGTTCCAGCATGCTGAATATTATCATAAAAGGAAACCTGCACTTTGCTCATGGTGGTCAATAAGTTAATAAGGTTTTAAGTGGTATTAAATGTTTTTATGATGGATAAATAGACACAGACTGGCAGACACATATTATGTTTTACAGATAAACATGTAATTCATGACTAAGGATTCCCAAAGCACTATGGGTTAGCTAGAGACAGCACAGCAGAAACACACTGCCTTGAGCCATGCTTTGTCTAAATGAAGCCATGTTATAAGGGACTGGGCTATCTGATAAGAAATTAAGCCCAGTGCACACTATAAGAAAATCGGACGAACGATTGACCAGTTATCCTCAATGTTTTACAGCAGGTCCAAACCGAGGATTTTTCTCATAGGAAAACAGTTCCCAATAAACAAAAATTGTTAGTGTTGTTCATGTATGAGAAAAATTAGTCTCTAATTTGTGTTTGGAAAGTCTGAATTGGACATCGAAAGCTGTGTACTCACTATACGAAATTGATCGTGCCTCATATGCAATTTTTCTTTCGATTTCCTCATAGTGTGTGCCCCACTTTAGTCTTCCACTGTGTTTGTTAATTTCCGCTTCAGCTATAGAGCTGTGTAAATAGTAAAATTAAAAGAAACATAAGCAAAACATGTAAAAAGGAGCCAAAACTCCACCTGTTGACTTCATAGATCACATATTATTCATAAGAAATATTTCACATTTACATGACTATAAAACAAAAATCATTTATATTTTTTTATAGCTAAGGGTAAATTTGTTCCTTTTAAAAAAAAATTTGAAATAAAACAGTCTAAGAAAGAAGATTGGTCATCAGTTGCATGGGGTGTCTGATGATTGCTCCCTTATAGATATGAAGCAGTGTTGCATCCAGCTCAGACTATACATTGAGACAAGTGTCTGAACTGCGGCCGCACACGAGTCTGGATTTGCTGCTTCCAATTTACTACATATGTATAAAAGGACATTTACTGGCCCCATGTGGGAAACTAGACAGTAATTATTTAAACATGTTAACAGAATGTAGAGCTCAGACAAGTCACAATGGCCCCCATTTAGAAAAGGCTGTCTGTCCTTCAAAGTTCGTTAGAGATATGTCAATGTAATCAGCTTAACATAAATAATATTCAGTTCAGTTGTTTTAAAAACCTACTTTTTGGTATAATTACACAGCTTACTTCTTAATAGTATTGCTCAGTGATTGTCTTTTACAGTTTTCATACATTTCATTATAAGTCAGAGGGTCAGCTCAAAGACATAACCGGGATGATTTACTAAAGTTGGACTGTTCATTTTGCAAGAGAAGTTGCACTTTGAAAGGGAATTATCACCAGAGCTTAGTGAATAAAGCGCTGACTTCTATTATCCAGTCGTCTGCAAGAAAAAAATAATGTTTTTCTTTTTAAATATTACTTGCATGTGGTTTGGCATTCTTTGCAAAGAGAACCATCACCACATTCACTAAGCTCTGGGGCAAAATCCCTTGCAAAGTGCAACTTCCCCTGTAAGGTGAGCAGCCTATTTGCCTTTAGTAAATCAATTCCAGTCAGTCACTAAAAAAGTATTTACTCCCTGCTTGGCTTCTGTAGTGACGTCACATCCAAATGTTACTTTCTTATTGCAATGACACCTGAAAAGAGTATTAAAGCGGATAAAAAAAAGTAACACGTCACCATTTTTCTAGGTAAATATATTTCTAAAGGTGCTATTGACATGAAAAATTTTCACCACTTGTTGGTAACAACCCATGCAATCCATCCATACATACAAAAAAAAAAAAGTTCAGAAATTAACTTGATGTGATTGTAGCCATATTAGTGCAATTGTGACAGAAAAAATACTGCTTGGACCTTGAAGAAGGAGGCATACCCGAAAGCTTGTCCTGAAAAATTGTATGTTAGTGCAAATAAAAAAAGTATTATGAACAGTACTCAATTTTCTCCTTCCGAAATTAAGTGTGTGTAATAAATTACCCAGGGGAAAAAAAATTGAACATGCTAACTGAAATGTATTTAAGGCTTCATGCACACGAGACGCAGATGCAAACGCTTCTGGACACATGTTAAAACCGGCGTTTAGAAACGCGCATTTTGCCGCGATTTTTACCGCGATTTAGCGGCGTTTTACCGCGTTTGCGTCTAGAAGCGTTTAGTTAAGCTAACATCATAGACCCTCCCCAGCTCAAAAAAACAGTATTATTAACTATTTCAGCAATTTTGTGAGACCAGAGTGAGTAGCAGCAGCTGTGAGAGCTGCAGTGTACTTGTATTTGGCGTGTCACTTGCCACGGCACCTGCCACAAGTTGTGGATTGTCCACTTGCCACGTCACTTGCCACGTCACTTGCCACATCACTTGCCACGTCATCTGCCACAAGTTGTGGATTGACCAACTGCCACGTCACCTGCCACAAGTTGTGGATTGTCCACTTGCCACGTGACTTGCCACATCACCTGCCACGTCACTTGCCACGTCACCTGCCACAAGTTTTGGATTGTCCACTTGCCACGTCACTTGCCACAAGTTGGGGATTGTCCACTTGCCACATCACCTGCCACATCACCTGCCACAAGTTGTGGATTGTCCACTTGCCACATCACCTGCCACGTCACTTGCCACGAGATGTGGATTGTCCACTTTCCACGTCATCTGCCATGCCACCTGCCACAAGCTGTGGATTGTCCACTTGCCACGTCACCAGCCACATCACCTGCCACAAGTTGTGGATTGTCCACTTGCCACGTCACTTGCCACATCACCTGCCACGTCACTTGCCACATCACCTGACACAAGTTGTGGATTGTCACTTGCCACATCACCTGCCACGTCACTTGCCACATCACCTGCCACAAGTTGTGGATTGTCCACTTGCCACGTCACCTGCCACAAGTTGTGGATTGTCCACTTGCCACGTCACCTGCCACAAGTTGGGGATTGTCCACATCACCTGCCACGTCACTTGCCACATCACCTGCCACAAGTTGTGGATTGTCCACTTGCCACGTCACTTGCCACATCACCTGCCACGTCACTTGCCACAAGATGTGGATTGTCCACTTTCCATGTCACCTGCCATGCCACCTGCCACAAGTTGTGGATTGTCCACTTGCCACGTCACCTGCCACAAGTTGTGGATTTCCACTTGCCACGTGACTTGCCACATCACCTGCCACATCACTTGCCATGTCACCTGTCACAAGTTGTGGATTGTCCACTTGCCACATCACTTGACACCTGCCATGTCACTTGCCACAAGCTGTGGATTGTCCACTTGCCACGTCACTTGCCACGTCACCTGCCACAAGTTTTGGATTGTCCACTTGCCACGTCACTTGCCACGTCACTTGCCACAAGATGTGGATTGTCCACTTGTCACATCACCTGCCACATCACTTGCCACATCACCTGCCACGTCACCTGCCACAAGTTGTGGATTGTCCACTTGCCACATCACCTGCCACGTCACTTGCCACGAGATGTGGATTGTCCACTTTCCACGTCATCTGCCATGCCACCTGCCACAAGCTGTGGATTGTCCACTTGCCACGTCACCAGCCACATCACCTGCCACAAGTTGTGGATTGTCCACTTACCACGTCACTTGCCACATCACCTGCCACAAGTTGTGGATTGTCTACTTGCCACGTCACTTGCCACATCACCTGCCACGTCACTTGCCACAAGATGAGGATTGTCCACTTTCCACGTCACCTGCCATGCCACCTGCCACAAGTTGTGGATTGTCCACTTGCCACGTCACCAGCCACATCACCTGCCACAAGTTGTGGATTGTCCACTTGCCACACCACTTTCCACGTCACCTGCCACAAGATGTGGATTGTCCACTTGCCACGTCACCAGCCACATCACCTGCCACAAGTTGTGGATTGTCCACTTGCCACATCACTTTCCACGTCACCTGCCACAAGTTGTGGATTGTCCACTTGCCACATCCCTTGCCATGTCCCCTGCCACGTCACCTGCCACAAGTGGATTGTCCACTTGCCACATCACTTGCCACATCACCTGCCACAAGCTGTGGAT
The DNA here is from genome assembly GCF_037356315.1 of Lithobates pipiens. NCBI lineage: Eukaryota > Metazoa > Chordata > Amphibia > Anura > Ranidae > Lithobates > Lithobates pipiens. Next base: position 131,701,514 of record NW_027507685.1, read on the forward strand.
TGTCCACTTGCCACGTCACCAGCCACATCACCTGCCACAAGTTGTGGATTGTCCACTTGCCACGTGACTTGACACATCACCTGCCACGTCCCTTGCCGCATCACCTGCCACAAGTTGTGGATTGTCTACTTGACACGTCACTTGCCACATCACCTGCTACGTCACTTGCCACAAGATGTGGATTGTCCACTTTCCACGTCACCTGCCATGCCACCTGCCACAAGTTGTGGATTGTCCACTTGCCACGTCACCAGCCACATCACCTGCCACAAGTTGTGGATTGTCCACTTGCCACATCACTTTCCACGTCACCTGCCACGTCACCTGCCACAAGTTGTGGATTGTCCACTTGCCACGTCACCTGCCACAAGTGGATTGTCCACTTGCCACATCACTTGCCACATCACCTGCCACAAGTTGTGGATTGTCCACTTGCCACGTCACCTGACACAAGTTGTGGATTGTCCACTCGCCACGTCACTTGCCACATCCCCTGCCACAAGTGGATTGTCCACTTGCCACGTCACTTTCCACGTCCCCTGCCACAAGTGGATTGTCCACTTGCCACGTCACCTGCCACAAGTTATGGATTGTCCACTTGCCACGTCACATGCCAGTCACCTGCCACAAGTTGTTGATTTTCCACTTGCCACGTCACCTGCCAGGTCACTTGCCGCGTCACCTGCCAGGTCACTTGCCACGTCACCTGCCACAAGTTGTGGATTGTCCACTTTCCACGTCACTTGCCACTTCACCTGCCACGTCACTTGCCACAAGTTGTGGATTGTCCACTTGCCACATCACTTGCCACCTGCCATGTCACTTGCCACAAGTTCTGGATTTTCCACTTGCCACGTCACTTGCCACCTGCCATGTCACTTGCCACAAGTTGTGGATTGTCCACTTGCAATTGCAATTGTTTAAAATATTTTTCTAAGGGTTTTTCATCATTTGCAATCATTTTTGAGATTTTTAATGTAAAAAAAAAGGTCACCTTTAAAAACGCATATAAACGCAAACGCGGCTAAACGCAAACGCGGCTAAACGCGGTAGCGGCGTTTTGCCACGTTTTACCGCGTTTTGCGTCTGAAACGTGGAAATTTTTGCTTCTGAACGCATTTTTTTGCTTCTGGAAAAACGAGATTAAACGCAACTGCATAAAAACGGAAAAAAACGAGACTGTGTGCATGGACACACAGGATAACATTGAATGAGTTCAGGGGCAGTTGAAAAAACTGTCCAACTGCATCTGAACGCGCGTTTAACTGCGTCTCGTGTGCATGAGGCCTAATACTTCATACAAAATCCTTTGTTTGTAATGACATCTTTAAGACGCCTCCTGTATGGAGAAACTAGTCGCATGTATTGCTCAGGTATGATTTTGGCCCATTCTTCCACACAATCAGTGGTCAAATCTTGAAAGTTCCGTGGGCCTCTCCTATGAACTCTGATCTTTAGTTCTTTCCGTAGATTTTCTATTGAATTCAAGTTAGGTGATTGGCTGGGCCATTCTAGCAGCTTCATTTTGTTTTAAACCAATTTAAAAGTTTCCTCGGCTTTGTGTTTGGGATCATTGACTTACTGAGATGTCCACTCTTGTTTCATCTTAATAATCCTGGTAGATGGCAGCAGACTTTTATGAAGAATGTCTTGGTACATTTTTCCATTCATCCTTCCTTCAACGATAAGTTTGCCAGTACCGTATGCTGAAAAACAGCCCCACAGCATGATGATCCCACCTCCAAACTTAACTGTTGGTATGGGGGTGTTTTGGGGGTGATGTGCAGTGCCATTTGTCTTCCAAACATGGTGTGTATTCTGGCATTCAAAGGGTTCAATTTGGGCTTCATCTGACCAGACTATATTCTTTCACAGACTTGTCTAAATGTTTTACAGCAAACTTTAAACAAACTTCAACATGCTTTTTCTTCAGCAATGGAGTCTTGCATGGTGAGCATGCATACAGGGCATGGCGGTTGAGTGCATTACTTATTGTTTTCTTTGAAACAATTGTAACTGCTAATTCCAGGTCTTTCCGAAGCTCTCCACAAGTGGTATTTGGCTCTTGGACAACTCTTCTGATAATTCTTTTCACTCCTCTGTCATAAAACTTGCGAAGAGCACCTGCTGGTGGCCAGTGAATGGTAAAATTATCTTCTTTCCACTTCCTGATTATGGCCCCAACAGTGCTCACTTGAACATTTAGAAGTTTAGAAATCCTTCTGTAATCAATGCCATCAGTATGTTTTTACAACAATAAGGTTGTGAAGACCTTGAGAGAGCTCTTTGCTTTTACCCATCATGAGATTTTTCTTGTGTGACCCTTGGTAATGAGACACCTTGTATGTATGGATTGCATGGGTTGTTACCGACATGTTGTGAAATTTTATGTCAATAGCACCTTTTAAAAATATATTTACCTAGAAAAATGGTGACATCTTCGGTACTTATTTTACCCACTGTATATACATGATAGGCAGGCTGATAGACCACCATGGAGAATGGGAAATGGAAAAGTACAAGTATCGTGCAATATTGCTATGCAGAAGGTCTGCTCATGTAATATTCAGCAAGTATGGCTGCCCCCTGTACATAGTTTATATATTTTAACTATACACAGTAAATGTTTAAAATTATTGTAAAGTCTCTTTTTTTTTTAGGTAAAAAAAACAAACATGGTATACTTACCTGCACTATGCAGTGGATTTGCACAAAGCAAAGATCCTCCTCTTCTCGGGTCCATCTTCAGTCCATCTTCAGTGCTCTTGGCCCCTTTCTCCTGTTAAGTGCCCCTACAGCAAGCAGCTTGCTATGGGGGCCCCTGGGCCGAGTCACAGCTCCCTGTGTCCATTTGGACATGGAACCACGCCCCCGTCCCTTTTCTCTTCTCATTAGCTTGACTGACTTTGACAGCAGTTGGAGACAATGGTGCCATACTGCTATCTCAGCCAATGAAGAGGGGAGGCCCAGGCAGTGGAGACATTCCTACAACATTGTTGGATCTAGAGGGGCTCAGGTAAGTATTAGGGGGGCTGCTGCACACAGAAGATTTTATTTTTATCTTAATGCATAGAATGTATTAAGATAAAAAACCTTCTGCCTTTACAACCACTTTAACATTAAATGACCTTGACAAGGTCACATCCCCCAAGCTGATCATTCACACACATATTGAAATAGCTTTTTTAACACAATAGATTTCCTTTAATTATCTTACTTTCCCTTTTTCACAGTTATTCTCATTGCTTTGCCCTGGTCTTGGCTAGTTTTTTTTTTTTTTTTCACTGCAGCTGACCTCCAGGCAGTTATAAAAAGAAAAAACAGTTCATGTGGTTATGTGTTGGGAACATTTCTATTTTTAAATTGCAGATAGTTCCTGACTTTGCCTTGGCGACAGCCTCTTGTAAACCCTTATACAGCAGCACTCAGACTAGGAGAGGGAGAGGCAGCACCAGGAGCTATATTAAGTACTGTGACAGAGCAGAAAATTGGAGTGCTATCAGAGTGACAGCCTATTTAGTGCTGAAATAAAGGAACTTTCCTATGCGCCACCACTCTGTTAAGGTCAATAGATGATACAGAGTGGAGAAAAGAACAAATAGAAAGATGAATAAAGAACGCGTAGCTGCTCACATTAATCGTACATGTCCCCACATAAATACAGAGATCAATGCATAAATAATAGATGTATTTATTGGATTTTGAAACAGACAGAAAAACAAAAACATCTACAAACCCAACACAATTCAGTGCACTGTGTACACAAAAAACAATGTACAAAGGAACAAGCATTAAACATAATTTGCAAACTTGTCACACACATTTCCTATGATCATAATTATACAGGGCATATCGATTCCCATTGATAGATTCATTTTATTCAAACATATCCTTTGACAGGGTATAGTGTATAGCCAGCCGAGCTACATAAGTACATATCTAACATACTAACACAGGGGTTAGAATCAAGGGACTAGCTAACCATCTACTCCAAATTTTTTGGAACGTTTTAACTCTTTTCCCAGTCTCAAAGGTGAGCTTATACAAAGGTAAAGAATAATTGACTAGTTCCAGCCATAAGAATCTTGTTAGGGACAACAATCCCTTTCATGACAATAGGAGAGACTTCTTTGCGTAAAAATAAAGGATGTGGAGCAGTCTCTTAGCATGAGAGGGGTAGTAGTAGAATAAGTAGGTACGTGGCAGATCAAAGTCCGTTAGCAGTTGGTAAAAGGTATTAAAACCCTGCAGGGCATAGGTGGCATAGGTATTTGACTCACTTGGAATACCATCTCTTTGGGTCAGGTATGGAATACAGTTCCCGGAGGTTGGGATTAAACCACAAGGGATTATTGGGGATGAAAACCATGAGCCCTTGGAGAATTTAGTTACTATGGACTGGAACAGGGGGAGAGAGGTACACAAAATTGATGTGCCAGAACATAGCCCCTATAGACAACAATGTGAAGGTTTTCTAGAGAGGAGGCAATAGCCCCTTCTGTAGTAGTACAGGAATTATCCGGAGGCGGGTGCAGCCAGTCATGGATGAAAACCAGTTGGAGAGTGACCAGAGTGAAAATACAGGCGACCCGACTCCAACCGATGTACAAGCATACAGTGATATCGTAATAATAACAATAGAACAAGTACCGCGTAAATATGATAAAATATAGTTTTTTTTTAGACATGGTAAAATTAGCATAATAACTTAATTATTGATTAACCCGTAGTCCACCAATAACAGTTATAGAAATCCAAGCTCAACATATATGGCACTAGCGTTAAGATAACCATAACCTTATGTAACCTTATGTACGTAAAGGTGACAGAAGGGTAGGGAGAAAAAAGGGGAGGGTGGGGGAAATGAGGGAGAGTAGAGAAAGGATAAGGATAAATAACAGGAAGAAAAGGGGAGGGAGTAGCTATTTATATATGGGAGAGACCAGGAGAAACATCACTAACTGTAGCTACTACAAAATCATCAAAATCGGAAGAAAACCCAGAAGTGCAACCATACAGTCCACATAATGGTGTGGGATTCATTCTTCTCAACATCCCATGCAACTATATGTTCGAGGAGTTCGATTCTATCCATTTCACAAGCCCAATCAGCCTAGCCATAACTGAACAAGCAGCCATCAAAAAAATATGAATTAAGCTCTTCTTGATTTGCTTATAGGAGCCCTGCAACATAGTATAGTTATGCGAGGTTCATTGGGGAATTTGTCCTCGCATAACTATACTATGTTTGTCACAGAGATGTAGAATTTTATCCCAAAAGGGGGTACTTCGTGGGCAAGTGCCCCAACTGTGTCATGGTGCTGGGGGCCCTTAAGCATCTCCAGCACATATCTGGTACGTTAGGATCGATTTTATGTAGAATAGTAGAGCAGTGATACCACAAAGACACAACTCTGTAATTTCATTCTTGAGTATGAGATGGGATAGACAATTTAAAGGAAACTGCCAGTGTTTTGCCCCATTCCATATCATCAGGAGATGCATTAAGTTCCCGTTCCCGCTTTGAAAGGAATGGTGATGGATCTGGGTAAGAGATCTGAACCAGAATGGTGATATATCTGGGATAATGCATGCTCCAGTCTGCTAGACTGGGACAGCAATGACTCAAAGGCTGTTTGTGATCTAGTCAAGCCGGCGATGTTTGGTATTTTGTCCAGAAAGTGTCTGTTGAGTGTGTTCTAGCCAGGCACCAGTTGAGTTATGACAGGCGGAGAGCATATGGGATAAAGGAATTAATTTACTATCTCGGAAAGTATGGCTCAAAAGAGGAACATCAGATTTTTGCAGTTAATACAAGTCGGAAATAAAGAATTGAGCCAAAGAGTGGGTTCAAGGGGCTAGGCCTCGAGGACAGTAAACCTTTGGTAAGGTAATTGTGCCATATTCATAGCATAGCAGAAATCCTAAGGAGCAGTAAGTTAGAAGGGGGATCTGTGTGTCGGGTCTGTGCACGGTGAGGTCGGGAGATATCAGATCATTTTCTAATAACGTCCACAGCTTAGTGGATTTACCATGGTACCAATCCACTATCCTGTTTAGTGACACTGCGTGGAACTATAACAAGAGGTTAGGAAGAGCAACACCTCTTCTAGTCTTTGGTAACGCTAAAGTGGATAAGCCAATCCTAGGCCTCTTATGTTGCCAGATAAAATTACGATTATCCCTATTGACTGTCAGGAAGAAGCCTCTCAGGGATCACCTGGAAGATCATACAGCCAAACCAATATTCGGTTTATCATATGTTTTAAGACACGTATGAATCATCCTCACTAGAGGCATATAATTGAGATCTGTCAGGGTAGACAAGGAGGTAGGTATCTGGATTCCAAGGTATTATTTAATAGCCTTTTGCTGCCATGTAAGCATTAATGTAGACTGGATTTGGGACAAAGTAGTTTTGGGTAAGGATATATTGAGGGCCTCAGTTTTCTCATAATTTGCTTGGAAGTTACTTACTAAGCCAAACTCCGTGAATGCTTTGACAATGGCTGTCATAGAGCTATGAGGATTAGAAACGCATAATAAGAGGTCGTCTGCATAGAGAGAACTTATAATGACGTTGGCCGATAGAAAGTCCCTGAATATTGAGGTTTTGTCTTATGGCAATGGCAAGATGTTCCATAGTAAGTATGTATAATAATGTTGAGAGAGGACATTCCTGTCAGGTTCCATTACGCATCCAGATCGGATTTGATAGTAGACCATTAGAGCGAAACCTCGCCGTGGGGTTTCCATAGAGAGCTGCCAATGAGCAAGATCAAGCAGACAAATTAGAAGGGCAAGGTGATTGGCCAGCACTTTAGCTAGTATCTTTACCTCCCCATTAATGAGAGAAATTGGACAGTAAGAATCACATTTAAGAGTATCTTTACGTGGTTTCAGTAACAGGATAATTAATGCCTCGTGCATAGTAGGGGAAGTATTCTGGCTTCGAGAGTCGCCTTGTTATAAGCGTGAAGAAGAAACAGACACAGTAGGTGCTTAAATTGGACATTCCATTCAGCCAGGAAGCCATCCAGACCAGGTGTCTTGTGAGCTGGTAGTTGCAAAATGGTTCCTCAACAGAGAGGGATGCGTCTAGTTCAGTGATGGATAACCTTGTCACCCCAGATGTTTTGATACTACATTTCCCATGATGCTCATGCACTCTGCAGTGTAGTTGACCATTATCGGAAATGTAGTTCCAAAACATCTGGGGTGCCAAGGTTCGCCATCACTGGTCTAGTCCCTCCTGTGTACTGTCCGGTAGAATAGGGAGATATGCCTGTGCTAGGTATTCATTTAGTTTAGCCTCAGTAGTTCCAACTGTAGTAGCAGAGATCTCTATAAAAAGATAGAAAGGCCTCCACAATATCCTGGGGGGCGTCAGTAATCTGACCTTGGGGAGTCAAAATTCGAGGAATAGATATAGGGGTTTGGTCAGGCCGAGTCAGATAGGCCAGCTTTGTTACCATGTTAAAATATTTTTTGCATGACATGAAGCATTCGTTTTTTTAAGTAAGGTCTACCAGGAGGAGCTCATACTCTCTACGTCTATGCAACCAGGAAGCTTGTGTGTCAGGACCCGGGATATTAACATAGACAGATTCTGCCACCAACATATCATCTTCCATTTCCGTAGTAAGCTGCTGAGCATTCTTACGCAACACACCAGTTATTGCCATAAAAGTGCTCTTCAGCATGGTCAACGCCTCCCATTCAGCAGAGGGGTTGGCGGTGTCCAAATTTGGGTTTCAATAGTCATGATGTCTTGTCTGCACCACCTCATCCTCCAGCCACTGGGAATTTAAACGCCAGATAACCAGACTGGAGTTTGGAAGGAGGAGAAGGTCCACAGAGAGGGGCGCATGGTCAGACACACCTATAGGCAGGTAAGACACCTTAAAAACAAGGGGGAGTGTAATGTCAGAAGCAAACACCAAGTCTATGCGAGACATGGTGTGGAAGGAATCGAAATGACAGGAATACAGGCATCACTCCGGATGCTTCCACCACCACAACTCAGTGAGGCTGTACCAAATCAATAATTGAGGCATAGGATCTACCACTACCCCCTAAGCGGTCCATAGCAGCGTCCGAGACAGCTTTAACGTCTCCCACATAAAAAAAAGGGGCCAGGGGTCCTAGATATGAGTACGAGGAACAATTTGGAGAGAAAGTCTGGTGAGAATTGAGGGGGAGAGACATAGATGTTTACCAGTGTGTCACATAAATAATCTGTGAGGTAAGTACAACAAACCTACCTTCCAGGTCAGTATTAACTTTTAGAATCTCAGCTGAAAGGGACTTAGCCAAAAAAAAAATAGAACCTCCCCAGGAGTAAGTAATGTGGGTAGCATGAAACAAATTAGCTAGCCAGGACCGTTTAATAGTCCTTAAATTTTGTGTCAATGAAATGTGTCTCCTGAAGACAGATAATGTGGGTTTTATATTTCTTCAAGGTGGAGAAGACCAGGAACCGCTTTAGGGGTGAGTGCAATCCTCTAACATTCCAAGATCTAATTTTCAACAACTTAGACATGTTAATTCAGGCAGTTCATAAGCAGAGCATGGGTAGTGAGGAGACGTAGAACACTGCAGATCATACCACTCATGACATACACAAGCATAGACGTGTGTGACAAAAGGTAAGAAAGTAATCGAGTAGCCATGAAAAATAACAAAACTAAAACTTACAAGAGTTCAAAAATCCAGCCGTCCTTGACTACACTACACTTGGCCGAGGTTATGAATGACCCGTGGCCTCCCCACCAATTGGTATGGGGGATGTACTGAATCCGGAGAGGCTCATGGTACCACGTATACTGTCCTTACAAAAAAGGAGGATAAAAAAAAAACAAGTTCCAGGATAAAACACTAAACCGTACGTTCGCATGAGGTATAATAGAGCATTATTCAGTAGAAATGACGTGGAAGGCAGGCTGGGGCCCCCATCCATGCTTATCACAATAATAATCCAGCATTGGTATCATGGAGAAAAAGGATAGCCTGCAGGGGTGAAATAAAGTAACCCACTCAGAAATCATAAACTTGGTAATGCCAGCTCTTTTGTGTGCATAGGAACCATAGGGTCACCCATATAAGTGCATTGAAGTATGTTGTGGTATGGACTGTCAGAATTAGGTGCGGCAGCCTCCAGGCACCGCTCCAAAACGATCATCCAGCCAAGCCATAGCTTCATTCAGATTGGTGTAGAAATTGCTTTGCCATCGTGGATAATTCTCAGCTTGGCAGGGAAAAGCATGGCATATTGTAGGCCTTCAGTGCGTAGACAATCTTTCACAGCCGTGAAAGAGGTGCGTTGAGGCTGGACTTCAGCTGAAAAGTCAGGGTAGATAGAGATAGTATTGCCATTCAATTTAAGCAGTCCCTTCTCTCTCACAAGGTATAGAATAGTGACTTTGTCTTGGACATCAAGGATCTGGGCAATTAAGGAACATTGAGGGGCTCCCGAGGGAGGGGACAAGGAGGAGTGCGGTGTGTGCGTTCAAGCACAATATTAGAAGATAGTGCATCATTTCCAAAGACCTTTTGCAGCCAGGAATAGAGAAACATTGATTGCGAGAACGGTTTTCTAGATCATCTAAGTTAGCCTAAGGTTCCCCAATTCATCCGTGGGCATTGTACCAGATAAGGGGTGCACCGTGTCTTCCAGTGAGCTAATACGTTCCTCAGCCACCTCTGTCCTGTCACGCAGATTTTGTATGTCTTGTTTCATAAAGGAGACATCAATATGAATGGTTTCAATTTGTGTAGTGAGAGACACTATGCAGTTTTGTATGGCTAGTATAATGTTTGCCATTGTGGGTTCTTCCAGGGGGGAATCGGTGATCTGTCCATTCACTTCAGCAGGAAGGGAACCCTGGGGTGAGAAAGTGTCTGGGTGGGTAGAGAAAACAGCTGGTCTAGAGTCACTCATCCAGGGGGTAGATGGTTGTGCAGAGGAGAAGGAAGGCTGCAGCTTGTCTTCAGGCATGGCTGAGGGATTGGCACCATCTTGCCTGCGGGGCCGAGCGAGCTGTTCTGCTGCTGATAGGGATGACCAGTTTTCACCATCATGCTGGAGTAGATCGATGCCCACGGCTGTAAGGAAGGACACAGGCCTCTTGGCTGAAGATAGGACATAGGATGCCTGCAGGATGAAGGTTTAGAGCCACAGATCTAAGAGTCTGCCTGCTCCGCCATCATAGTTTAGCATACATAATTGGGATAATTTTCTCCTAGAGCAAGACTATTGTCTGCACAAATACTAAATAAATATACAACAATGTATTACAAATTCATAAAAAGCAAATAAATAAATATTCAATCATTGAAGTGCAAGTGCTGCTGTTTCAATGTCCAATCAGTAGGCTACGAGTGTATTCCTGATCAAGCTGTACTGCTGCTGCAATGGAAGTCAGACTATGCTGTGGGGCAAGATTTATCTGGATCACAAACCTGGCTGCACAGAAATACAAATCCTTCACAAGTGAAATGGTTTCCATATAAGTAATTCAGCTCTGCATGTAGCTGCATACCAGGAATACAGCTTTAAAGCTTAATGCCGGCCATAGATGGCGCAATGGGGGAATCCCTCCCGCAAAGATATTGTGTTCTCCTTGCACGGGGATGGAAGGGGCTGTCCCGGCCAAGAGAACACAGTGATTATTGCTAGTGGCTTTATCTGCTGGCAATAATCATATAAAGAAATCCAACAGGCTGGTTGTACCCAAGTTGATCAATAACTTGGGTACAATCAGCCTGCCCATACATGGTTTTGAATGTTGGCTGGTCCCTGCTGAGCAGGCCGAGATTTGACCCATCTATGACCAGCTTAAATTTACTTGCACAGGGGATACTTTCTACCATCAGTATAACCTTCCTCCTCCAGTGAGGAGTAATCTTCTGGTCTTCTCATCAATAGTGCCCAGCTATGCCCGCCCTTCCCCCCCAGCTCCTCCATTCATAAAAGCCATTCTACAACTTCAATGCATTAAACAGGATCTGTGAATGGAGGACGGGCAGATGATTGAAAGGTAAAGTAAGTAAACTTGGGCCATTCCACTCTCTAAATGGTCAAGAGACAAAGTTAAATAGTTTCAATCTACAATTGAGTGGAACAAAACAATGAATCTCATGTCTCTAATATTGGTGTGTTTTAATGAATTGTCTTGCTTTCCTTCACAGATCCCCAGAAGCTTCAACCTGCCAGCCAGTCAGAATCATCAGACAGCAGCCAGGATCTTGAATGGATGAAAGACTTGGGCCTGTACCTCAACCTCCCCAGTGGAGCAAAAGTGCAGCTAAACTCTGTCCCCGCAGGAATTGTAGAAAAGGTCTCCCTCTTCTTCTGCTGTAGTCACTGTGGCAAGATATTCTGGGAGGGTTCGCACTTTGGTCGGGTGGTGTCCCAGTTCAAGGAGGTTCTGCAAGATCAAGGAGAGTCTTTTTACCAGTCTACCAGTCAGGGTCTGTGAATGGACTACGGTGGGACCAGATCTGTAAAATACATTGGAATGCCTGTGATTATTCACTTTATTTGTGCAAAGGAAACCTTACACTTTGATTTTATAATGTATCTGTAGCCAAAACCTTTTTTTTTTTTGCTGTGTGTGTCCCATTGGGAAGATTTTCCTTCACTTCCTGCCCGGAAATCACAAAAAAGTGAGAAATCTCCCCAAAATATTGTAAAATCCTCTTACAGTTGTCACTGGAACATTTTCCACTGGAATAAATTCCCCTTACCGTCTGTTCTGGTGACAGCTGTTATATTTGGATTTCCCTTCCCTTTCTGTACCAGGGTGAAAGGTCACCAGGGCCAATAGAAGGGGGAATCTTCGAATGGGTCAGAGATGGTTATAAAACCGTCACCCAAACTCAGGGGTAGCAACCTTGGCACTCCAGGGTAAAAATATAAATCCCATCATGCTCTTTCACAGGGAGTCATGCCTGTTGTTGTTAGTCTTGCAGTGCCTCATGGGATTTGTAGTTTCCCCCCATCTGGAGCACCAAGATGTCCTACATTTGCCCTAACTCTTCTTAACTCTAAACATTTAGGTATAAATGGAGATTTAATGGAGAATATTTCCACTATAAAGCATGGTAGATATAGTACAATAGTGAGTGATAACACACCTATTATAATGACCCTTAAAGGGTTATTTCACCTTTACAAAAAAAATGCCAGTGTTTGTAGATAAAAAATAAACTGTTCAGCTCTGACTAAAGTTAAATAATGCCCTTGCTATAGGTATAGGCTTATTATATCCCTCCCGAAGCCTTACAGTAATACTCCCAGGACGTTGCTAAATGAGGTCTAGACATTACTCTCACCTCCACCATCACAGGAAGGAGCTCTTCAAACTCCCTTCCATGCTCTTTCTCTCCCTGATGCAGTGGCTCTAAACTCAGTGTTTGAGGTGGAGGAGGTCAGCAGTAATGCCTGGGCCTACTTAGCAATGTCCCATCAACGTCCTGGAAATACTCAAGTCAGGTTTCAGGAGGTACATAAATGACCCACACTTTTAGCAAGGGCATTATTCAACTTTAGTTAGAGCAGCTCAGTTTGTTTTTATCTATAGATACCTCTTATCTGTATAGCAACATTTGCAGTGGGTGTGGCCTGAAGTGGCAGCGGGAGTTATTATAGAAGACCTGTCCTTTATTACTTGGCATGCTGTTGCTGGCCTTCTTCTGCAAATGCTTTGTTGTTATACTGATCCTTTGGCTTCAATACTTTTGGAGTCCCAGAACAAGCATGCAGATAAAGATTTCTGCTCCTGCATGTTCAGGCAGAAATTATTACAGATTTAGGATCAGAGTGACTGTCCCTACAGAGTCATAATGAAGCTAAAGCCTCCTTGCAAAATGAAATGCTGCATCACAGCTCCATATCTCCACCTCATCCAATCAGAGAACACCCTGCATTCATTGAGATAATGCAAAGCATTTTCTAAATGGCCCCCTTGCAGAACCGCCAACGTCCTGGGTTCAGAATGCAGCAGGGCATTGGGTCAACACAGGACACAGAAGTAAGTGGATATCACTGGACCAGTGGTGTCTACTTCAGTGATTTCCAGCTTCCAGAGGGATCCCCACAGGTATGGTATATGCATAGTTACATTGGTCCAAGCTGGACCAATGTAACTATGTAAAAATTTCCATACCTGGAATTCTTCATAAAGCACATACTTGAGTAGAACATCAACTCATGGACCTTCTCCGGGAATTCTGGTCCGTAATTGGAGTTGGTTTTGATGCCCTAAAAGTCTTGAGACTTGCAAGCCTTAATAAAGGCAAATTTAGTAAAGAAAAATAATCCATAGCAACCACAGTACATCTTTATTAGATCTTAAATCGGTTAACTGAAATTTAGTTTACTATTGTTTGTTGTCATTTCTGCCAAGTCACCTTGTGGTCCAACCATCTTTGTTGAGAAATGCTATCCCTCATGTCATACCTACATCATTAAGTCATTTACTGTTATTTTTATTTTATTATTTCTTATCAAATACTGTACTTTGTTTTTAAATTGTGTTTTTATGCTTCTGTTATATTTTAAGGAAGGTGTCTGCTATCAGCTATAAAGTGAAAAAGCCTTCCCTGTTTGTGGGTTGAGATGGAACGTGGATTCAGCACAAGTCCTAGCCTGGTTTTCTGCCATTTGGCTTGATATCCTCTTTCATACTTGGCACTGCAGTTGCACAGCACCCTTCCTTTACGGCAGGGGCTACCCTTCTTTGTTAGCGGCAGTCCTTTTGGGCAACTCAAGGCTTCAGAGATGCTTTGCCAAGCAGTTTTTCTACCCCACCATGACTTTACCTGGCACCTGGGGCAGGGCAGTCCAATGTTACTTATCAGCCTGGAATTGGAGGGCAGTTTCCACTTTATAGCTGCAATATTTTAGATTTAGAAACACAAGACACAGATATTATGTTGTGGATGTCGGGTTAATCAGAAATTGCTGAACGTTAAATTGAATCTTTACTGTGCTGCTGCAGAACAAGTAATGTCATACTGTATCTGTACAGATGCCTGCATCTTTTGTAAATAAAGCTGATTCTGCTAAATCTATGTTCCTTGTACATTTTTAAAACTGTCAACTAGAGAAATCTTCAGCCCGAACCTGCCAAAAGGATACCCAAACTGAACAGAATATGGAGGCCATCTTTGCTGACTTTTTGAAACTGGGTTGCCTGGCTGTCATAATCATCTGTTGGCTTTAAATTCTTTCTGAGTTAGGGAAGTCAAAGACAGGCAACTAGAAGGGACTAGGAGGTGACACACTATTTCTGAAACACTACCAAAAGAAAGTGGTGTTATCCTGTGGGTACTTGGACAGAGTTGTAAATTGTTTGGTAAATAAGACAGGTCACAGACCAGAGATTTCAGCTTTAAAGCAATCCATTAGGAACAAAGCACAAAGTATTATTTTATGCTGGCCATACATGGATCGAAATTTGGCCTGTTCAGCAGGGACCATGTGTGGACAGGGAGGTTGTATAGAAGTCAATCTACTGATTGACTTCTATACAACCACCCTGTTGGAATTTCTCTGCTCAATCAGCAGCACCACTGAGGAGACTCCCTACTGTCAGAATACAACAGCTCAGGGGGGAGGATTCCCCCATCCACATCGAGTGTGGGGGAATCAAGTTTTTTTTTTTTCCATTTGATGACCGGTCGAGATTCGTTTCATCTATGGGGAAGCTGATTGTGGCAAACTCAATCCATCGATTGACTTGGGTACAACCAGCATGTCGGATTTTTAGCATGCGATTATTGCCAGCGGCTATAGCTGCTAGCTATCAATATTTTCTCCCAGCAGGGACAGCTCCCCGGTTTCCTGCTCGTCTTGTGACTGGCTTGTCTTAGTGTTCAAATTGCATGCCATCAATAATACAACCATCAGTCCCTCCCCGCATGCCATGGTACTAGGTGTAATCCTAGACTCTGACCTGTCCTTTCAGCCCCAAATACAATCGCTATCCAAATATTGCAAACTTCACCTCCGTAACATTTCCAAAATACGTCCACTAAACCACTAAGCAACTTATTCACTCCCTTGTTATCTTTTGCCCTGACTATTGTAACTCCCTCCTCATTGGCCCTACCGCTCCACAAGCTATCCCCTATTCAGTCTATAATAAATGCTGCTGCCAGACTCATCCATCTTACCAACCACTCTGTGTCCACCACTCCTCTTTGCAAATCCCTCCACTGGCTTCCCATTGCCCAACAGATAAAATTCAAAACACTAACAATAACATAACTAATTTCTTCAGGGTGGCTTATCCTGCCTCCAGCTAAAAACCAAATCTTCTACATCCCTCATCAGTTCATCACAGTTACTACCTTTGCTTCACCAGCCCCTCCCTATTAGACTGTAAGCTTGCAGGAGCAGGGCCCTCCTATCCATCTTGTATTGAATTGTTGCTGTACTGTCTCCCTTTATATTGTAAACTGCTGCACAAACTGTTGACACTATATAAATCCTGTATAATAATATTCTTTGCTGTGTGATTTGAGCCCATTCATTTTGTATGGCCTCAAATCGCACATTTTTTATACCCCGTGTGCTGTGGATTAGTAATGAGACTTCAGATTTTTTGTTACACACACAGATTTCCTAATCAGAAGCTTGTGAAAGTGAGTAGTTCAGGAAATGACAATGTTCCCCTCCAAACCATGGCATGCCAGCTTCTCACAGAGGCAGTTAAAGTGAACCTGAAAATGTTTCTTCATACGATTTCCCTTCACCTCCTGCTCACAGGGAAAGATAGGGTAAATCTTCCACACAGACAGCAATAAAAAAAAAACCTGCAGAGGTTCTAACCCCTCCCCATTTCAGAACTAACATACATAATATTTTAAAATATAATATAACTTGTTCTTGCAGCCAAAGGCAATATGGGGATGCTGAGCATTTTAAATTCCTTGAGAGCTGGACTCCCGCAGGTCGCCCAGTTTGTCATAAGAGAAATATGAAGGATCCCATTGCTGACCCGTCCTTAGCGACCCAGAACAAGTATGCCAATAAGGACTTCAGGCTTTTATCTGATTCTCATATTTGCATACATGTTGCTGACTCAGAATAAAAGCCAGGCAAGGGAGGGAGGTCAGCAATGGCAGCCACCTTAAATCTGGCAGATTAGGCGTTCCGACAGATTTTGTAACAGAAGTGACGTTTTGACGCCGCCATCTTTCTACACCCCGCACTCGTCCACAGTAAGGATACAGTGAGAAAGTGGCAAGCGGACATCTTGTTACAACCCACGGGAGTCTTGGATTTCACATGTATTTTTAACAGTAAACTCAACTTATATAGTGAAATTCATTATTTTTAAATCTGTTAGATTGTTTTGATGATAATTTTGCAAAGCAGCCGTGTTCTGTCAGATTTGCAACCCTGTGGGATCAGCAGGGTCGCTGCTGCTTTTAAAATTCAACATCTAAACAGTCCGACGTATGTTTAAATAGTGTATTTCACTATATAAGCTAAGTTAACTGTTAAAAATAACTGTGAGATGCAAGACTCCAGTGGGTGTAACAAGATGTCTGCTTGCCGCCTTCCCACTGTATCCTTACTGTGGACGAGTGTGTGGTGTAGCAAGATGGCGGCGTCGGAACGTCACTTTCGTTACAAAATCTGACGGATCGCCAAATCTGACAAAACACCAGCTTTAGTAAATAGATGGGAAAGTATATCAAATTTACTTGTTTTAAACTTTTTTTTTTTTTTTTTTTTTTACATTTCTTCAGTTGCTCCTGGTTTCTGTCCTAGGCAAATTTTGTCATACATCCCAGGAGTCTTCAGGAGGGAAAGAGGGTCGTTCTTAGCTAAGCAAACCATCCTGCCTGCATGCATGCTTGAGGTAAGGGCAGATTTATTCCAGGAAGTAAATGCTACATGAATAATTTTCCCTTATTCAAGATGCCCGCGGACAGAAATGCTAGGGGTGTTTTTCAAAGTATTTTCTCAACAAAATAAAGAATGGATAGATGGGGAGTTTGCTTTGAAAATCAATAATTAATGTAATGGTGTTTTTGGTTTGTGGTGCTCAGATGCAGTGAAGATCCTCTACGTTTTCACTAGTGTAACTTGTCATGCAACTTGGGACACAAAGTCACATGACAAGTCACAGCCCATTGATTTCAATGGCACCAATTTCCAAAGTTAGATCAAAGCTGCACTCAAGGTTGCACTCTAAATAATGCGACTTTGGGGGTCGCAATAGTGGAAACATAGACTTAATCAGCATTGTTCCACTGTAGCTAGAGATCTACAGGTAGGCAAAAGGTTACCAGGGAATTCAGGGACTAGTAGCCCCACAACTACATGCTAACCAATGTCCACGAGGATAATGGAGTCTTCCACACTGACCACTGCCAGCTGGTCCATGCTGAGACTTATGGTGGCCATATACATTTCAATAAATGATCCATTTATTTTCTGATCAATCTCTTCAAATAGGAATAACTGATTTATAGTCAACAAGCCATGCGATCAATATGACGCACATGGGGAAGTGTGTTTTTCATTTGATGGCTCGTAACTTACGATTGTAAATTATTGATCGCATCCCTGTTTCCATTAGGCAATCTCACAATCTGATCGATCAAAGTCCAATTGTATTCATGAACTAATATTCTGGGTGCTGCGTATTGATGCAAAATGATTGATAATATTCCGCCATGGCCGATCGGCTCAGTTTGATCAAATCGAACCAATGCTGAAACCAAATCAATTCGATTTGATTGTGAATTTTATCAAATACCACTTGGATTGGATAAAACAATTGAAACATGTGGCCACCAATACAGTTGTGAGTAATTGTTGGAGAATCCTTAGGAATGGGAATATCGACCTCAATCCTTTTAAAATTCTGCAACGTGATCTGAAGCCGGCCATTCAAGCAAGATACTGTAAAAACACACATGAACAAGAGAGTTCTATATACAGGAATGGGGCAAAATACTGACTCCACCCCCTACACAAAGTGCTTGGTTGAAGTTATTGCCAAAAAAGGAGGTTGAGCTGCAAAATGCAGAGGTTCATATACTTTTTCCTTCTGTTATTTTGATTGGTTGTAAAACCTCTGACATAAAATATGAGCAAAGCAGATCCCTCTATAGTGTGTATGTGTCTCTAATCGGAGCACTAGGCCCCTTTCACATGGGCGCCTACATTATATGGATTCCGCTTACTCAGCAGGGGATTGCTCCACAGACGGATGACAGGTCTGTCTCTGCTCTCCTCGATAGGGAAATCCGGTGAAAATTGAGCTTCTGTCCAGTTTCATCCGATCATTTCCGATTCGATCCGCGGGAGGGATGGAAAATAGGACCTCCATCCATCTGGATTTTTGCAGACAGGATTGCATTGGATAGTGGTGGGGGGGAGACATCCAGCACACAGCCTATGATTAAAAGCCTCAGCTCTGTATCTGTGTGAATGGGGGTGTGTCCCTTCCCTCCAATCAGCTGCCGGAACTCTCCTCACTGAGCTCCGTCATTTCAGCTCTTTTCCCCCTGTTTTCTGACAGCTCAGACAAGCTTTAAAAAATTCTGGACAGATGTAGAGTAGTCTGCAGATAAGACAGGTACATCCTATGTAGGAGGATTTGTTTCATCTCTGTATATCACCTGAGGCCAGTCACTTCACTGGGTATATGTGAGGGTTTACAACCACTTTAAATTGTTTGGATGCTGTCAGATCTTTATTAAACAATTGTGTGTTCATTAAAGAGGAAGTAAACCCTCTTTAATAATAAAAAAAACCAAAAAAAAAAAAAAAACCTGCAGGACAAAGGCATAATGAGCTAGTATGCACAGCATACTAGCTCATTATGAATTACTTACCTGAGATCGAAGCCCCCGGAGCGACCCTCATCCATGCCTTCCGTCGCCGCCATGATACCCGGAGTGACTTCCGGGTATTGCTGCTCCAGCGCTGTGATTGGCCGGAGCAGCAATGACCTCACTCCGGCGCATGCGCGTAGGAGCCGTCACTAATGGCACGCTCAGTGCGCCTGCATCTGCCATAGACATCAGTGCCTGTTTTTAGGGAAATATCTCCTTAACCGTGTAGGTTAAGGAGATATTTCTTGCACCTGCAGGTAAGCCTTAATCTAGGCTTAACCTGTAGGTTAAAGTGGTCTGTAAGAGTTTACAACCACTTTAAAGTAACCCTTTTCTTAGCCCATGCCTGGCAAAGTAAGGGGGTCACTTAACCCCGCCCCCTCACCCCAGCAGCATGTACTGACTTTTTCCTCCCTCCCACACTTCTTTGTTCAGCAGCTGGAAAGAGACAGTCCTGTGTAATCTCCAAACAGAGCTTACACAGGGCTATAGAGGTCTTCCACCAGCCCCATGTGACAGCACTTAGCCAATCACTTGGCACCAGCACTATGACATGGGAGATGGGCGGTCAGTCACATGCTCACCGGTATATGGGGGTGCTGGGGTTCACTGCCACCAGCCAAACGGAGTGACACGGTAAGTACACACTGCTGAGTAGGGGAACTTTTACTTTGGCCAAACTGAGTTTTATGCAGATATAAAAAAATGACTTTTTTTGGTAAATCTAAAGGAGATTGTGCACTCAGATTGTAACCTAAAGCTACCACACACAACACAATCTGATTGTACAATCTCATTTAGATCAGGGTTGCCAACCTCCAGCAGCATTTTTTACTGGCAAAACATGGAAAGTTTACTGGCGTAGCACATTTTTTACTGGCAACCTGAGAAATTACAGAACTGCTAATGAAAACGAACACAGTGAATATTTGAACAGTATAAACATGATATGGAAACACTGACAATACCGACAACAAAGTAATTTGCTTGATTTACACTTAAAAAGTCAACACAGCATGAAATGATCAGCCCGATATTTACTGGCAAAAAATCACTGATTTTTTACAAACTGGCAGTAAATTTACTGGCGGTTGGCAACCCTGATTTAGATCTACCATGTAGTATGTAGTTTGAGGGCCTGTCTGATTGAATACTTTGTGTAGGTCCTTATATTACATAGTTTTGGTAAATTTAAAGTTGATTGTAGAAAGATTGTATGGTCAGATTGTAACATGTATGGTGACCCTTAGATCAGCAACATTTTCAAATAATGCAGGTCTAATTGATTTAACATCTAATTGGCTGTAAATTTATTAAACTGACTAGGTAGGCGTTTGTGCTCGGGTTATTGGTAAGATTTAACAGAGCTGCAATTCTCTTCGCCCCAACTCAGCAGGCATGCAGAATTGACGCATTGAGCCCGCTGTTTCCCCAAACATTGGCCCGTGCTTACAGTTCAAACCAACTACTGTCCCTCTTTTTTACCACCTAAAACAATGTAATCGCGATCGATGAGCTGCTTGCGGCCGACCTCAAAGCTGCGTCAAATGACCCCCCCCCCCCCCTCCACAAGCGATTTCCAAGCCAGTCCTATACCCTAGCTCTCCTATTGAGGAGGGGGGCTCGCTATGCGCTGGAATTGGCGCTCCTCTCCGCTTGTTATTTCCTACTAGCTCCCATCCCCTCCTCTGTGTGTGTGTGTGTCTATTGTAGAAGACTCTGCTGGGAAGTCATGCTCTCTCTGTTCCCACGCTCTCCTACACATTTTAATGAATCAAACTGGAAGCCACGCCCAGGCCATTTCATCTGGCTGGTACAGGCGCCCTGCGATTGGCTGCCTGCTAGCCCTGCCCTCTTGGCTGTCTCAGCTCTGTGCTGCGGTTGTCAGAGCCCCAGGGAGCTGCTCAGTTTACTGAGTCAGGTGTCATTAACCCTTGGCCTGCTGCAGAATCCGCTCACACTGTTTGGAATACACTTTTCTCTTTCAGTGCTGTGAACATCCAGGGTGGGGGGAAAACAAAGCCAATGCACCAAGAAATTCACCTAAATATTTTGGACTGTCTGTGCCCACCTGTAACAGCCAATCAGCTTACCTGTAATTTCGACACACTGCGCTGAGATCTCATCCCTTTAAATCTGATCTACTGATGACATTTCGTTTGCTAAAACACTGTGGGGATAATTCACAAAGGCGGTTTGAATCGTGGGCCAGAATCGCAGGATGTGTTTGCGATGCCATTACTTTTGACAAAAAAATAAAGCTTGGAAGCGGATTGGTTTCTATGCAGAGCTGCACCAGATTTAGCATTCTCCAGTATTAGCCTCCTCCGCCGCGAGTCTGCTTGCATTTCCAGAATCGCAGCAAAACGCGAGCCGCATTTGCAATGCCATTACTTGTTAAATCACGACAAATTCGCAGGAGGCAACGAAACCCGACCTAGGTGCTGGAAGTGCTGCCTTGCATATGATGGCTGCATGGTATTTCTCAGGGCGGGTTCCCTGATGTTGACAACGGTGGACCATGTCTGTGAAATGATTATGGCCTATTAAAGATTTTAGTAGGAGAGCGTACTGCAGGGGGACAACATAGAAGAATTGGAAGATGTGTGTTGTGGTGCACTATTAACTGTTAGGATTTACCCCCTTCCTGACCAGAGCACTTTTTGCGATTTGGCACTGCGTCGTTTTAACTGACAATTGTGCGGTCATGCAACGTGGCTCCCAAACAAAATTGACATCCTTGTTTCCCCACAAATAGAGCTTTCTTTTGGTGGTATTTGATCACCTCTGCGGTTTTTATTTTTTGCGCTATAAACAAAAAAAAGAGTGACAATTTTGGGAAAAACTCATTATTTTTTACTTTTTGTTATAATAAATATCCCCAAAAAATATATAAAAAAACATTTTTTTTTCTTCAGTTTAGATCGATATGTATTCTTCTGCATATTTTTGGTAAAAAAAAGATCACAGTAAGCGTTTGATTGGTTTGCGCAAAAGTGATAGCGTCTACAAAATAGGGGATAGTTTTATGGCATTTTTATTAATATTTTTTTTTTTTACTAGTAATGGCAGCGATCAGCAATTTTTATCGTGACTGCGACATTATGGCGGACACATCGGAACACTTTTGGGGCTATTTTGGGAACATTCACATTTATACAGCGATCAGTGCGATTAAAAATGTACTGATTACGGTGTAAATGTGACTGGCAGTGAAGGGGTTAACCACTAGGGGGCAGTGAAGGAGATAAGTGTGTCCTAGGGAGTGATTCTAACTGTAGGGAGGAGGGGCTATGTGTGACACGACACTAATCACCATTCCTCTAGAGGAGAAGGAGCAGTAGCCTTTCATTACTACAGCCCTGATTGACAAGATTCCAGCCCTGCCTAGGTCCAATCAGACGCCGGTGACATCACTTCCGGTTCCATGGTCCATTATGGTCTGTGTGGAGCTACTTGGTTCTTTTGCTCCTGGAGAAACACTGTGATCCATTCCAGACAGTTTCTCAATCCTTTCCAGCTATCCAGAACAGCGGTGGAATGCCAGGATTGCACTTTAGTTTGACGAGCATGCATCTTCTATCATCTTGTTTTTTTTTTAATCTTATCCTATTAAAGTCACCATTTTAATACTACACTTAATTGTGCTCCTAGGGAGGGCTTTCTAATTGAGGTGGGAATGCTGTGACTGGAGGAAAACCCAGCAGAAGTTGTCAAACGCAAGATCTTCTTCTTCCTCCCTGACATGGCGGTCTGCCTTGTTTATGCCTTGTTTATGAAGGCAGACTGGCGTTCTGCCTCTCCTGTGAAAAGATTTACCTCATGCATTTATTCATTTATTTCCTTTAGTGAATTGACTTTAACACGGTTTTGAGTTATTTACCTCATGTTTTTGGTTTGTGAGGTAAATAACTCATGAAGTGATAGTGAATTGACCGTTTTATGAGTTATTTCCTTCGTTTATGGTTTGTGAGGTAAATAACTCATGAGGTGATAGTGAATTGACATTTTCAGCATCTCGTGAGATAATTGGAGGAAATGTGTCACATGATTCAATTATCTCATGAGATATTTTTTTGTGAATTGAGCCCACAGTGGGAAGTGAAGGGTGAGAGCAACACAGTCTGCTCTGCTCACATATCAGGGAAGCGAAAGGTGAGAGCCGGCTGAGGCAAGTCCCAGCTCTGTCACTGGTCACAAGGGGAGGAATGTAATACTGGCATATAATCACACACATAGGTGGGACTTGTGTCTTTTTTCAACCTCACCTAGCTAGCTGCCATATCCTCTTCTTCAACGGGTGGTCCACTACAAGATGAAAGTGGTCCCTGCGGCAGATTTTTCGCGAGATCACTTTTATCGGTGGCGGGAGAGGGCCCCCCTCTCCCGCCGTGATCCAGTGCCCTCCGCCGCTTACTGGAGCTGTCGGCAGGGGCGGAAGCGATTGCGTCCTGTTGATGGCTCAGTATGGAGACAAGTGAGGGGAAGATGGCCCCCACCTGTCTCCATACGATTGCCGGGCGGAAGCAACGTCAAAACGTCACTTCCGCCCATAGCCCTTAAACGGACATTTTTTTTACATTATTTTTTTAAATTGCAATATTTTTTTTTTTTATTGCATTTTAGTCTAAATATGAGATCTGAGGACTTTTTGACCTCAGATATCATACTTAAGAGGACCTACCATGTTTTTTTCTATTACAAGGGATGTAATAGGAATAAAAGTGACAATTTTTTTTTTAACCTCCCTGGCGGTATGATTATTTCAGATTTTAGGTGCTGAAAGCGGCACCATTATTTTGCATGGAAATTTGGCGTTTTATATTGTAGGCCTGTAAGTCTTAGAAATAATTCACTTAAATTCGTCCAAACAAGAGTCTAATAGACATCCCGGGTATGATAAAATTTGAAATATGAAATCGTAAATTATAATATATATAACTATAATTATAACAAATAATATAATAAAAAAATATTCAATAATGTAATCAAATCAAAAACACTGAAATATGCTGAGTTGCAGAATTGTCGCTGTCATTACTTTTAGTGTTTGATGACGAGTTTTCCCACAAATTACTATCGCTCAATTCTGCAAGTGATTCTAATTTATTATCGCTGTTTTCTAGCTGGTCTATAACCACTTTTGATGTAAGCGGACATTTTTTGGTTGCTATGGACAATCTTCAGTTTCTTGGCATAAAGAACAGTATTTATAATATAAAACTGCATGCAGGACACTGGACAGACCACTAGGAACAAAGGGGATGTGTAATTATTTAATACAGTACTGTAATCTATAATATTACAGTATACTGTATCTATACTGTGTTATTTAATTTTTGAATTTGGCGCCGAACTCCGTCCCCGTGCGTCGCAATGCTAGGGAACGGAGCTCGGTACTGTGACAGATCGAGTGAGACACGGCGGCTCGCTGATCACAGCGAGGAGACATCGCTGGATCCAGGGCACAAGGTAAGTAACCCTCTGCATGGATCCTGCAATGGGATCCCGAGTCTGGCTCGGGAATATCGCATAGGTTCCTTTTACACTGGGGCGGTGCGGGCGTCGGCGGTAAAGCGTCGCTATTTTTAGCGGCACTTTACCGTCGTTTTTGCAGCGGTTTGCGGCCGCTAGCGGGGCGGTTTTCACCCCCGCTAGTGGCCAAAAAAGGGTTACAACCACCCGCAAAGCGCCGCTTTGATTTCAATTGGTAGGAGCGGTGAATACACCGCTCCAAAGATGTGGCTAGCAGGACTTTTTTCACCGTCCTGCTAGTGCACCGCTCCAGTGTGAAAGCCCTCCAGCTTTCACACTGGAGTGAAAGGGGCCGTTTTTTTCAGGCGCTACACAGGAGCTATTGTTAGCGCTGTAGCGCCTTAAAAACGCCCTATTGTGAAAGGGGCCTTATGGTAAAG
The DNA here is from genome assembly GCF_037356315.1 of Lithobates pipiens. Lineage (NCBI taxonomy): Eukaryota > Metazoa > Chordata > Amphibia > Anura > Ranidae > Lithobates > Lithobates pipiens. The sequence goes on from NW_027507685.1 coordinate 131,726,293, forward strand.
AAATCTTACCCCAAGCCAGACTTGGGAATACCGCCAGGAAGGTTAAACAGTGTAAAAATAAAAGGTAAAATAAATAGTAATAACTTTTTTTTTTAAACACTCCCCGTCCCGCCAAGCTCACGCACAGAAGCGAGCGCATACGTGAGTAGCGCCCGCATATGAAAAATGTGTTCAAACCACACATGAGGTATCGCCGCAATCGGTAGAGCAATCATTCCAGCCCTTGACCTCCTCTGCAACCTGTAGATTTTTTTTAAAACGTCGCCTATCGAGATTTTTAAGGGTAAATGTTTGTCGCCATTCCACGAGCGGGCGCAATTTTGAAGCATGACATGTTGGGTATCAATTTACTCTACCAAATAACAATTTATTTATTTGTAATAGTACAGGCATACAGCAATACGGCTCCCAAAATCTGCAGGGCCCAGTACAAATAGGCAGTGCAAGGTAACACAGCATTAGGGGGTGCAGCAATATTAGGCAATCCGACCGAGGGTGCGCAGCCGGACGGAAGACATTGCAGGTCAGCCATCCGTGCTAGCAATCAAAAAGCCACCCAAGGTTTGCTGTCCGGCTCGAATGCCTGATTCATAACATAGCAAGGACCATTAACATTGTGAACAAAAAGAGTAGAAGAGAGAAAAAAAAGAGAGAAAGAAGGAAAAAGAAATAGAAGCCAGTGGTCTACATCACCGTACTCATACCGGCTCGCCATCAATCCTCCAGTAGCCGCCATCTTCCCCAGACCAAGTCATGCTCTTCAAGCCTATCTCTCACTCTGGCAGTAATTCTCTCCATGAGTTCAACATCCTTGATCCTAGTGTATAAGGCTTCAGTGGACGGGGGCAATGAATTTTTCCAGTTAAGGGCTATCAGGCAACGGGCTGCTGTCAGGATATGCCTAAGGAGCTTCCGGCCCGGCCTGGCTAATGGGGGTTGTGACAGGCCTAGTAAGAAAAATTTAGGGGAGTGGGGTACTGACACGTCAAATAGACGTTGAAGCAGCCTTCGGGTCATGAGCCAGTATGGGGCAATCAAGGGGCAGGCCCAGTAAATGTGGAACAGGGAGCCCCCGCTCCCTCAGACATCGCCAGCAGCGGTCTGAGGTAGAGGGGTATATTTTGTGTAGTATGTCGGGGGTCTGATAACAGAAAAAGAGGATTTTGTAGGAATTCTCTTTGTACAGTGTACACAGAGATGACTTGGCCGCCTGACACCACACCCCCTGCCAAGCCTCAAGGGAGTGCTCCTCACCCAGTTCCCTCTCCCAGCGTTTCATATATAAATGTTTACGTCTCGTTTGGAAGTGGTGTGTGTTGAGAATGCGGTAAATGTCTGAAATCAGCCCTCTGCGATCCCTTCCTTCCAGAATTATCTGCTCGAATGGGGAGGGCGGGGAGAATTGTAGGTGGGGGGCCCTAGCTAGTGCGAAGTGTCTTATTTGTAAGTAGCTGTAAAACGTCTGTCGGAGGAGGTCGTGTATGGCCTGGAGCTCCGAGAAGGTCAACAACTTTCTTGTTCTAGGGTCCACCAGGTGCCCTAGATGAAACCGGTTATGCAAGGCCCAGGGCCAGGACATCTGATGGGTCAGGCTGGTCGGCAACTGCGGGTTGCAGAGAAAGGAGGTCATTAGGGAGAACTCCGAATGGAGACTGTGCTCGTGGGAAAGCTTCCGCCAGAGCAGGCGGAGCTGGGCCATCGGCCCTAGTAGCCGACCCGGATCTATTTTGATGCTCGCGCCCCATAGGAAGCTGTTCGGGTGTACCGGGGCTAGCCAGATTTTTTCAATCTCCAACCACTTGTTATAGGACCTCTGCGGAAACCAGGAGACTATGGCCCGCAACTGAGCGGCCTGATAGTATTGAACCAAATCGGGGAATGCCAGGCCGCCATCTGAGCGTAGGGCCGTCATGACAGAGCACGGGACCCAGTGTTTTTTGTAATTCCATACAAATTTCAATAGGTCCTTCTGAAGTGTGCGGAAGAGACCGGGATCGGCAGTGTCTGAAACAAATACAGGAGCTTGGGGAGGATCACCATTTTAATAGACGTGATCCGTCCCAGGAGCGATATGTGATGCACCTTCTATTTGTGGATCAGTTCCCTAATTGCCCGATAGAGGGGGGGGAAATTAGCCTGGTATAGGGTATGGAATGATGGCGTAAGAGAAACCCCTAGGTATTTAAGGGAGGAGCTTTCCCATTTATACAGGAATATGGAGCGCAGGGGAGACGTCTCATCCATCGCCATATTCAGTGGGAGGGCCACCGATTTGGACGTGTTTATTTTGTAGCCCGATAGCTCCCCGTAGCGGCTCAGTTTAGAGTGGAGGTTGGGTAGTGAGGTCCTGGACTGAGTCAGGGTGAGGATAACGTCATCTGCAGAAAGCGATATCTTGAATTCCCTGCCCCTAACCGAAATCCCCCGGATGTCGGGGTTGCTTCTAATGGCAGCCGCCAGAGGCTCCACGCACAGTGCAAAAAGGAGAGGAGGTAGCGGACAACCCTGGCGGGTGCCATTATCAATGGAGAAGGTTGAGGACGTGGCAAAGGGGGTCTTAACCTGTGAGGAGGGAGTGGTGTAGAGGTGCTGCACCGCACGCAGGAACGGGCCCTAAAAGCCCATACGGTGCAACGTAGCCTCCATGAAGGGCCAGCTCAGGTGGTCAAACGCCTTTTCGGCGTCTAAACTAAGGACCAGAGATGCTAGGTTGTCCCTATTCGCCACATCAATGAGATCTATGACCTTCCTGGTATTGTCCCATGCTTGTCTCAGAGGGACAAAGCCCACTTGATCCTTATGTATTAAGGAGGGGAGAATCGCATTTAAGCGATTTGCCAAGAGCTTCGTAAAAATGTTTAGGTTTGCATTCAGTAGGGCGATAGGCCGGTAACTGGCGCAGGAGGTCGGATCTTTGTCCGGTTTAGGGATGAGGGAGATAAAGGAGCCTAGCATTTCGGTCGGGACCGGGGACTGTTGAAGAAAGGAGTTAAATAGTTTGGTTCATGTGTGGGCTCAGGACAGGTAGAAACGCCTTGTAATACTCGTAGGGGAGCCCGTCCGGTCCCGAAGACTTATGGGTCGGGAGGGCCTTTACAGTCGCTAGGAGTTCCTCCTTAGTAGTAGAGGCGTTTAGTGACCGGAGGTCCATGTCCTGCTGTCGGGGCAGCACTATATTTTCTAAGTATTGGGTTATATGATTAGACAGGCCAGGGGCCGGGGGGTTGTGGGGAATGTCCGGCCTATTGTACAAATCTGTATGAAAGTCAGCGAACGCGTCCACTACCGCTTGGGGATGGGTCAGGAGGTCTCCCCCCCTGTCTTTTATTTGGGCCGGCGCAGAGCTCAGTGTGCGGTCCGCCAGTTTCCGGGCCAACAGCGACTGCGCTTTGTTTCCCTTGTCGTAGTAGATTTGTCGCAGACGGATTAGTGCCTTTTCTACCGATCCCAACGCCAGGTCTCGGAGTATCTGCCAAGTCTGGACAATTTGCTTGAGAGTGGAGATAGAGGGGGATCCTAGAAGACGGGCTTCAAGGGTCTTAAGTCGTTTTTCGGCTTGTAGCCTGGCGGCCTGTGCATCCCGCTTCAGGGCCGAGGACAGGGCGATACAGCGACCTCGGATGACTGCCTTATGGGCAGCCCACAGGGTAGCGTAGGAGACGTCTGAAGTATCGTTCTTAACAAAGTATTGCCGGAGTGAGGTCTCCAGCTCTGCCATTGCCGGAGCATGCTGCAGGAGGAAACTATTCAGCCTCCAGGTACAAGGTCTACAAAGGGAGAGATCCAAATCTAAGGTTAGATTTATTTGGGCGTGATCAGACCAGGAAATGGGCAGGATATGTGCAGTGCGGACAGCCCTCAGTGTGGTGTTGTTGACAAAAAAATGATCAATACGCGAGTGTGTGCCGTGGGGAGCCGAGTAAAAGGTGTACTGGCGGTCCTGTGGGTGCAGAGCTCGCCAAGCATCAAAAAGACCCCGCCTTCTGGTGATCTGTCGGAAAAGCTTAGAGTCTCTTAGGGCCCTAGCCTGAGGCTCCCCGGAGTCCACCGCAAGGCGGTCATAAAGTGCGGACTGAGTAAGGTTAAAGTCCCCCCCTATCACCAGAAGCCCGGGGGGCGTCCTAAATAAGCGGGAGAGCACCCTAGACAGAAATTGATGTTGATGGATATTGGGGGCATAGAGGACGCACAGGGTCAAAGCCTGTGTGCGCCACAGACCATGGAGGATAATGTAGTGACCCTGAGGATCTAAGAGGTGGAAGTAAAAGGGGCCCCCTGCCGAAAAAGTATGGCCACTCCCACTCTCTTACGTGGGTTGAAAGCCTGATAGACCTGAGGGAAATGTCTGGAGGCGAAAGTAAAGGAATCACCCCAGTTAAAGTGTGTTTCCTGGACCATCACTATATCTGCCCCCACCTGTCGGAACTCCCTGAGCGCTAGATGCCACTTTTTGTTGGAGTTCAGGCCATGTACATTAAGGGACAGGATCTTAGCCATGATCGAGTAGGGGTGGTGTGCAGGGCTTACTTAGCTGAGTTTGGTGGAGGCCTCCGTGCCTTGGGGGGAGCGGTGACCACTGGAGGTGGGCCGGCGACTGGGAGAACCACTGGCAGAGCGTCGCTGGAGAAGGGAAAACCTAGAGAGAAAAGAAAGAATAGAAACAATAACAGAGTACAAAGTAAAATGAAACATTATCAAAAGACAGTTCCAGAGGTCCTATAGGGACACTGGATCTGTACGGCTCCTTAACAACTCCCCAGCCAGGAAGTCCAAAAATAGGGAGGCACCAACAGTCCACTCCACGAAAGGAACCAACAGGTGGAAAACCACGGGGGGGGGGGGGCAATAACCCGGGAGTCGATCCGTCCTTGGACTCAACCTAGGCCAGCCCGGGGTAAGAAAAACGAGGAGTAAATGTAGCTCCAGCAATCGGGGGGGAAGGGAGAACAGATCCCCAAAATAGGGGATGAGGGTAAAAGAAAAAAAAGAGAAAAACTGCGGAGGGGAGACGTCCACTGGACTTGGCGTTTCCTTCATTTACGTTTAGGTGACCTGCGGTGGGGGTCTGGGCCTCTGTGCCGCTTGGCCGAGGGAACTTTCTGCCATATCACTGGCATTGGGGGGGAGAGGCAACCAAGTCCCAGTCGGGCAGTTGAGGCACAGGAATGTCCAGAGCGTCGCAAAAGGGGACCAGGTCTTCCGGGTATCGTAGAGTCGCAGACTTTCCCTGGTGTCTTGCGGTCAGGCTAAAGGGAAAGCCCCATCTGTAGAGGACATTCTTGTCTTGGAGGGCCCGGAGAAGGGGCTGTAGCAGCCTGCGTTTTTGAAGCGTGATCCATGAAAGATCCGGGTAAAGCTGGACTGGAGAATTGTCAAAGGCCAGGCCGCGGATGGAGCAGGATTTGCGCATGATGTCTTCCTTGAGTGGGAAGGAGTGGATTCTGCAGATAACATCCCTTGGCTTTGAGGCCGGACCCTTGGGTCTCAGGGCCCGATGGGCCCTGTCCATTTCTATGTGTTTGTCCCGGTCTTCCCCTAACATCTCGTTAAATAATGTTTGCAGCGAGGTCTGAAGGTCCTCAGCGCCCTTCGTCTCAGGCAGGCCGCGGACACGGATGTTGTTTCTATGGCCTCTGTTATCGAGATCTTCCACTTGGCGTTGCATATCCCGTAGCAAGAGGCGATGGTCCGAGGTCTCCAACTGAACGCGGTGGACCGTCAACTTGGTCTCCTGGATATCCTCCTCCGCCATCTCTACACGGTCAGCTAGATGTTTAAGGCCTGTGTGCAGGGTCTGGATTTCAGCGCAGCAAGTAGCTTGCACCTCCGCTACAAGCTGTTTAACCACTTTCAGACCGGACCAATTTGCTGGTCAAAGACCAATTGCGCGGTCGTGCGACGTGGCTCCCAAACAAAATTGACGTCCTTTTTTTCCCACAAATAGAGCTTTCTTTTGGTGGTATTTGATCACCCCTGCGGTTTTTATTTTTTGCGCTATAAACAAAAATAGAGCGACAATTTTGAAAAAAAAAACACATTATTTTTTACTTTTTGTTATAATAAATATCCCCCAAAAATATATAAAAAAAAATTTTTTCCCTCAGTTTAGGCCGATACGTATTCTTCTACATATTTTTGGTAAAAAAAATCGCAATAAGCGATTATTGATTGGTTTGCGCAAAAGTTATAGCGTTTACAAAATAGGGATAGTTTTATAGCATTTTTATTAATAATTTTTTTTTTTTTTTTTTTTTACTAGTAATGGCGGCGATCAGCGATTTTTATTGTGACTGCGACATTGTGGGGGACCCATCGGACATTTTTGACACATTTTTGGGACCATTGTCATTTATACAGTAATCACTGCTATACAAATGCAGTGATTCCTGTGTAAATGACACTGGCAGTGAAGGGGTTAACCAGTGGGTGGCAGTGTAGGGGTTAAGTGTTCCTAGGGGTGTGTTACTAACTGTGGGGGGGGTTGGGCTTTCATTTAGTGAACACTGATCTCTGCTCCAATCACATGGAGCAGAGATCAGCGTCACTAGTTTCTAGGCAGAATGAAGAAATGCTGTTTATAACGGCATTTCTTTATTTGGCCGCTCCGTGAGACGATCGCGGGGATGTCCGCGGCGAGCGAGTCCGCGGGTTCCGCGACCGGACTCACGGGGGTCCCGACCAGCGCGGGAGCGCGCCGCCGGCGGCGTGCTCCCAATGGCAGGGCGGCAAATTTAAAGGGACGTACATGTACGCCCATTTGCCTGCCCGTGCCATTCTGTTGGCGTACATCGTCGTGCGCTGGTCGGCAAGTGGTTAAAGTCATCCTTCGTCGGTATAGTTTGCAAATACGCTTGCCAGTAGGGGTGGATGGACTCTTGCTGTTGGAGGAGGGGTTGAGAAGGTAGAGAGTTGGGGGGCAGCTCCCCTCGTGGAAGTCCCCCGGTGGAAGAGGGGGGCCACAATGGCTGCGGTTTCCAGGGGTCTGCCCAGGAGGTAGCATGAGAGAGCGGGGTGAGGGGACCAGCTGGGCTGTTCCTTGAGGGTGGCCTGAGGCACGGGCTACCTGAGCATAGGAGGGGAGAGCAGCTGTGCGATGTTTGGATGCGCTGGATTCCCGAGAGCGGGGGGGCCTCTGTGCTTTGGGCGAGGTGGACGATGGCCGTGCTGCCCGATCCTCCTCCGCAGCTGCGGGGGATATCCCATCTGCCCCACCATGTGCAGGGTCAGAGCAGGTCTGGGAGTCCTCCATGAGATCCGAGGGTGTAGGGGAGAGGCAGGCACTGGAGGCCGTACTAAGGTGAGGAGCGGTGCGGAGGAGGCGAGGAAAGGCTGCCGAACATTGGGTATCCGGCATAGGTGGTGGCGGATCAGTGGCCTGCTCCCCCCAAAACAGAGGAGAGGGAGTGGGAGATGGACAGCCCTGGCCACCCCCCCCCCCCCCCCAGTTAGCTGCCCGCTCTGCAGGGGGTCCCGTAGGGGAGCCGGGAGAAGCAGGGGCTTTGTAGCTACAGGCAAGGGGGAGGGCTGGCGTACCTGTGGTAAGGCTGTGGGGCCGGTCGGCCTAGTCCGTGGCGGAGGTCCTGGGAAGTCTCATGCGGGGCTTCCAGGCAGTCCATGGAGGAGCCCGGAGGGCTATGTGAGGCATCCGGACACGCCCCCGGTATCAATTTACTCGGTGTAACATTATCTTTCAAAATATAAAAAAAAAAAAAATTGGGCTAATTTTACTGCCGTCTTATTTTTTTTTATATTAAAAAAGTGAATTTTTTCCCCAAAAAATTTGCTTGTAAGACCGCTGCGCAAATACCGGTGTGAAAAAAAGTATTGCAATGACCGCCATTTTATTCTCTAGGGTGTTAGAAAAAAAAACAATATATAATGTTTGGGGGTTCTAAGTAATTTTCTAGCAAAAAAAAAAAAAAACTGTTTTAAACATGTAAACACCAAAATCTCAAAACGAGGCTGGTCCTTAAAGAGTAAGTAAACCCTGATGGGTTTACTTCCTCTTTTTTTCCCTGCAAAGGTAAAGCATAATGGACTACTATGCATCGCATAGTAGCTCATTATGTGTCACTTACCTGACACAGGAGCCAGCGAAGTCGCCGCTGATCCCTGTAGTCCGCCGCGTCCATCTTGCTGGTGGCGTCTCGCAGCTCCGACCAATGACAGCGGCGAAGCCGCGATGACGTCACTCCCGCGCATGCGCACGGGAGTCGCGCCTCGCAGCTCCGCCGCTGTCATACGGCGAGGCCGCGATGACGTCACTCCCGCGCATGCGCACGGGAGTCGACAAATTTGGCAAATCCATTCTTGGACTTGCCGCATTTAGTGCGCATGCGCGCCGCTGTCTACGGCGCATGCGCCGTAGACAGCGGTGCCCATTTTCGGGCAAATATCTCCTAAACCATATAGGTTTAGGAGATATTACTTGGACCTACAGGTAAGCCTTAATCTAGGCTTACCTGTAGGTCAAAGTTGTTTGGAAGGGTTTACTTCCATTTTAAAGTGGTTGTAAACCCTTACAAACCACTTTGACCTACAGGTAAGTCTAGATTAAGGCTTACCTGTAGGGCCAAGAAATATCTCCTAAACCTACACAGTTTAGGAGATATTTACTAAAAGACAGGCACCGCTGTCTACGATATGCCGTTAGTGGCGGCTCCCGTGCACATGAGTGATGTCATCGCTGCTCCGGCGCTGTGAGTGGCCAGAGCAGCGATACCCGGAAGAAGATGGACGCGCTGTGCTACAGGGGACAGCGGTGACATCGCTGGCTCCTGTGTCAGGTAAGTGATACATAATGGGCTACTATGCGATGCATAGCAGCCCATTATGCTTTACCTTTGCAGGGAGACAAAGAAGAAGTAAACCCCCATCACAATGCCAATGACAATGAAAAACTCTGTTTTCATGAAATCCAGTGTCATCATTAGTGGGTCTCTGTTCTTCTCTATGCAGTGCAGGCAGATCATGTCTTGTGTGAGGACAGTAATACAATTAAAAAAATAATTTTAGTCATTTTTTTCAACTTTCCATCTATTAAATCTTCTGGCCTTGTTGTCGTTTTAACTCTGGATAGTAAAACATTTTTTTTTCTGCCAATAAAAACCTTATACAGCCCACTTCCTGTTTCTTGTCTGGTCATTAGCCTAGGCTTATGACATCATGCCCAGCTCTCTTTAACTCTCATGAGTGACTGTGAGATGCTTTATTGAAATATATACAGGGAGATCGGTGATTGCAACACCCCACCCAGCGCCGCACCAATGTGGCTGTCCAGGTATTGGATTAAGCATCGGAGCATTTGCCCGAGTACACTTATCGGTATCGATGCAACCCCTAGTTACAATCCCTTGCCGACCGCCTAACCTACTTGTACTGTGGTAGGTCAGCTCTATTGTGTGAAATCACGTACCTGTATGTCATTTCGTGCAATAGCCACTAGAGGGGGCGCCAATCAGTGGGTCCGCAATGTCCACCGGGCCACCCACGATTGTTCCAGAGAAAGACAGAACGGCGATCTGCCTATGTAAACATGCCAGATCGTTGTTCTGACAGGGGAGAAGATAGAGATCTTGTGTTTCTGCTAAGCAGGAACACGGATCTCTGTCTTTCCCCAGTCAGAGCAATCCCCACACAGCAAGCATTCAATAGGGACACATTTAACCCTTTAATCGCCTCTGATGTTAACCTCTTCCCTGCCAGTGTCATTAGTACTGTAATAGTGCATATTTTTAGCACTGATCATTGTAATAATATCACTGGACCCCAAAAAAGTGTCGGTTAGGATTTGTTCACCTCAATGTCGCAAGCCTGATAACTTTTGCGCAAACCAATCAATGTACACTTTTTTTTAATCAAAAATATGTAGCAGAATACATATTAGCCTAAATTGATGAAGAGCTTTAATTTCTTAATTTTTTTTTTTTTATTGGATATGTTTTATAGCAAATAGTAAAAAATAGTGTTGATCTTTTTTTGTTTATAGCACAAAAAAAAGAAAGAAAAAGAAAAACCCAGAGGTGTTCAAATACCCCCAAAATAAAGCTCTATTTGTGGGGGAAAAAAGGACATCAATTTTATTTGGGTACAGTGTTGCATTACTGCACAGTTGTTAGTTAAAGTAACGCAATGCCGTATTGAAAAAAAATGGCCTGGTCGTAAGGGGGTAATTCTTCCGGGGCTAAAGTGGTTAATGTGTAAATTCACCTTTACGAATAGTTGCTAACAATTCCCCATTTGTAATCCTCAGAATAGTACATAACAGTGCTCCACCTGTTGTAAATGGTGTACGTCCTCCCATTATGGGTGGCAGAGTGGTATAGTGGGTAGCACAGTGGTGTAGTGGGTAGCACTCTCGCTTAGCAGTAAAAAAGGGTCGCTGGTTTGAATCCCTACCACGGCACTACCTGCCTGGAGTTTGCATGTTCTCCCTGTGCCTGTGTGAGTTTCCTCCTGGTACTCCGGTTTCCTCTTACACTCCAAAGTCATGCTGGTAGGTTAATAGGCTTCTGTCTAAATTGACCCTAGTATGTATGAAGGTGAGTTAGGGACCTTAGATCTGGGACTGGTAGGGACTGATGCTCCTTGAGGGTAGGGACTGATGTGAATGTACAATGTGTGTAAAGCAATGCGTAAATTGACCTTAAATAATAATAATTATAGATAAGTGTTGGGGGGTCTCCCCCCCTCTGTCCTGCCTTTTGCACATGAATCCCTTGGCTTGAACTCTGGACTGCTGAAGCTGTGTGCATGCGCAGTGCGCTCTCCTCACTCCAGCTGTGTTCAGTAGTGGCCATTCTGGACTATTCAAACTCTGATTCTTTCTCTACCTGAGCTAGAAAGAGGGGATGAAGGGGCCAGTGGTTGTAAAGGGGCCCTCAAGCTGCATCTGTAATGGGAGGATGTGCACCATTTACACAGGAGGAGGAGCTCTGGTATGTTCTAATCCAAAGATATAAAACCGTATCGGAGGTTATTGTAAAATCTTCCTGAAGGTGAACTTGCACTTTAAATTTGAAGTTGAATCTGTTTATATTCTGGCTTCCCTAGTTACTCCCTCTAGAGCAGCACTTGTAGCCATAGCAACCAACTGACTTTTCACTTTAATTCTGCCATGGCAGGACAAGTGACCACAAGCGGCTGGTTTCTATGGGCACAGTCCTTTCTTGTTTCAGGTTCCTGTTGTCATGAACTGTCAGGGAGCAGCTATTACAAGTAACCAGAAGGTGAAAATAATAATAGAGACGAATCCTCCTGACAAGCCCGGGGCCACTCCTGCTTAATCATACGTGATTCATGATGTGGCCACAATATTCCCACACTCCATTATCCTGACATGGCTTTACATCAGCTGGGACTGCAAGATAAGCTTCCTTCTTTAAGGCCTGATTCACACCGATACGACAATCGCCTTGACTTGTCGCATCAGAAGTCGGGCCCCATTCAGTGCAATGGAACAGTTCTAATCAGTGAGACCCGAGTCGCTACGACTTAGAAAAAGCTTCCTGCACTGTTTTTAGTCTGACTTTCGTATGACTTGCATTGACTTCTGTTAACCGCTTGCCGACCAGCCGCCATCATTATACAGCGGCAGGTCGGCTCAATCCTGTAAATCGCCGTAGCTGTACATCGGTGGGGGAGCTGATGCATGTGGCCGGCAGCCACGATGTCCACTGGCACCCGGGATCACTCCATAGAGAGCCAGAACGGTGATCTGTCAATGTAAACAAACAGATCCCTGTTCTGTCAGGAGAGTACTGAGTGATCGTCTATTCCTAGTGATTGGGAACAGTGATCTCTCGGTACTCCCAGTCAGTCCCTCCCCCCACAGTTAGAAACACCTCCCAGGGAACACATTTAACCCCTTGATCGCCCCTAATGTTAACCCCTTCCCTGCCAGTATCATTTTGTACAGTAATCGGTGCATTTTTATAGCACTGATCACTGTATAAATGTCACTGGTCCTAAAAAAGTGTCAATAGTATCCGATCTGTCCACCGCAATGTCACACTCCCGCTAAAAATCGCTTATCACCGCCATTACTAGTAAAATAATAAAAATGCCATAAATATATCCCCTATTTTGTAGACACTATAACGTTTGCGCAAACCAATCAATATGTGCTTATTGCAAATTTTTTTTACCAAAAATATGTAGAAGAATTATTGGCCTAAATTGAGGGGAAAATGTTTTTTGTTTTTTTTTAATTTGGCATATTTATTATAGCAAAAAGTAAAAAATATATATATTTTTTTCAAAATTGTCAGTCTTTTTTTGTTTATAGTGCAAAAATTTAAAACCGTAGAGGTGATCAAATACTACCAAAAGTAAGCTCTATTTGTGGGAAAAAAAAGGGCATGAATTTTGTTTGGGTACAACGATGCCCGACCACGCAATTGTAAGTGTCGTTTCGCAAAAAAATGGCCTGGTCATTGAGGGGGTAATTCTTCCGGGGCTGAAGTGGTTAAAGAAGTTGCATCAAGTCATGCCGAAGTCACAGGCAGTGTGAACCTGGGCTAAAGGGAAACCATACCATTGTAGCTTCTGACTTTTAATTTTTTCTGCAGGAGCCTGGAAGTCCTCTTTAAATTACATATGCAGTCTGTTTCCTCTGCGATTTGTAGCTTCTCTCATCAACCCGTAAGGCTAGGACTCCATTCACACCTATGCAGATTTGCAGAGCATGCCCACATTATGTTTAGGGTATCCCAAATCAACGGGCTGTTGTAGGCACAAAAAAGCACACAAAAAAATAGCCAGAATTCCTAATATTCAAAACTTGTTCCAGGTCAGTGGCTCAGAAGCCACTGTGTCAACATAACAGCCAGGCAACTGGTATTTTTTATAGGAGGATTCTGCAATGCAGCCCCTATATTTCTGTCCGTACAAGTTGGTGATTAAAAAATAGGGGCACTTTTAAAATATACCTGTCATGGGAGAAATACGGGGGCTGCAAAAGTCCAACCTCCTTCTAAAAAAAGACCAGTTGCCTGGCTGTTCTTTTTCTGCAACAGAGTCATTGACCTTGAAAAAGTTGCAAATTAGCTAAGTCAGAAGAAAGGATTTATCAGTATTCTTGCTGATAGTTGGTGATGCAATGTATTTGGGGTCCACATTACAGCCAAGTAAATAGCATTTTTTCAGGAGGAGGTTAGCAATGGCTGCCTCTTTTTACTGTAACTTCAGACAAACGGTGAGGCCACTAACCAACCCTTTTGTCGAACACTAATATCAAATAAATATCCAGCAGAGATAGCGAAAGATTTTTTGTGGATTTTCCCACTCGGGAACTTCAGGTTCTGCATATGACCGACCACAGATATAATCATTGTGCATAGCTGCATGAGGATACGCCGGTAGTTGCTTAAAAACGCACATACACATGGATGCATAACCTTCGGTGCTGTTTGTGTCTATGGTCATATGCCGTACCCATGTGTGTGTTTATGCCAGTACCAATGTAAACCTGCATACAGCCATTGATTTCTGTGGTCAGCCATGTTCAGCACCTGTGACTCCTAGGTGGGAAAAAAATCAAATTTTACATTGTAGGGTCCCAGGCGCCCATGTCACAGTATGCAGAGCCAGGAACGCAGCACAGAGGTCTCACCAATACAGTCTCTAAGATATAGAAGAGACTGTCATGGGGTTCAACTTCCAACATCTACCAAACAGCAAAATGTCCACATTAGGTGGAGTGACACTTTAAGTTAGAATTATTTTGTCACCTATAACAATCAATACCCATATCTTTTTTTTACTGCTTAACATGTTTTGGTGTCATGAATGGTGGAAGATAAATGGCAGCTGTGGGCTGACAATGCTGCTTTCAGGCTTTTACACCTGAGGGCCTTTTTTTTTTTTTTTAATAGAGACATTTGGCTACTTTTAAACTGACACACAGTTTGAAAATTGTCTGTATCCGCTGTGTGTAGGTGATAGTTATGCTATGTGCTTTATAATTAACTCCCACTTTAACTGCTGAGTAATTCTAACCAAGGTGATGATTGTATGTGACCACATAAAAAGAGAAGCCTTGTACTTTGTATTATTATACACAGCATTGCCATTCCTTACATCCTATCCTGCCAGAGCTGTCCGGTCTCCTTGGTGCCAAGTCTGCCTGCCTTCCATACCAACAATACAGCTGCATTCTAGAATATGATGGGATTCATTTCATAGAGAAGTTGTCATTATTGACTTCTCTTTCAGAAAATTCTAGTTGCATGGCTGCAGGGCCGTGTATAGACTTCATACTGTCCCAGCGTACACATGTATGATGACCCTTTTGTAAAAAAAAAAAAAAATGATGTGAAACACGATTCATTTAATAAGAGCCCCTACACACCATTGATTTGGAGCCATGCATATTAATGCAGGACTAAACCCATCAATTTAATGGGATGCCGGTATTGCTAATTGGCACATTTGCTTGAACTCCCATAAAACTGTCGAACCATCAAATACAGCAGCGGCCGGTCCATAAGTGGCACGGGGGCATCTCCCTCTAATCTCCATGCGCCAGCCCCTAATCTCTATGCGGGGTGGCAGACGCATGGATTTCTTCAGGGTTTTTTTTTTATGCACATGATTAGAGCCTAATTGGCTTCAAAAAGCTTGGGCTCAGGGCACAGTGCACTGCTCCCCGAGCCCAGCCACTTGTGACATTAGCGAATCAACATTCGCTATTGTCTTCCTGCTTCTCCTCCCAGCCAATCAGGAGAGTAAGCGATTCATATGACTGGATTGGCTGGGAGGAGAAGCCGGGGAAGCCCCCCGCGACGTCAATGGGGTAAGTGCAGGTGGAGCACCAGACACCACTGATCAAATGGCTGGTGTCATAGCTAATCACAAATTCAGCACTATGGCAGTTGCAGGTCAAACAGAGGCTAAGATGGCAGCTTCCTTGACTGAAAAGACTTGGCGGGTTTAGTTACATTTTAACTGCTTTGGTGCAGTGAGGTTCCATCCTTTCTGAATGGCATCCCAATGCACCTGCCAATGGATAAATTCTGCCAACATAGGGCACATCAGGTAGGTCCGTTGAGGTGCCATTCAAAATGAAGGCTTGGTCCTGCCCCCTTTACTTTGCTGCCCTGGGCGCTGGCCTATGAGTGTTGTTATAGTAAATACATCCCTACCTTGCTGTTGTGTTGACCCCTTTTAAATCAATACTTTGAGCCCTGGACCCAGAACAAGTATACAGATAAGGACTTCTCACTTTACTTTGACTTTCTAGACCTTTACAAAATGCGTTTACCCATCATAAAAAATTCACGTTGCTCAGGAATCAATTCTGTGCATTTTACAAAATAATTTTGACCAAAATTCCAGACAATTAAAGGTGGTATACAGTGCCTTGAAAAATTATTCATACCCCTTGAAATTTTCCACATTTTGTCATGTTGCAACCAAAAGCGTAAGTGTATTTTATTGGGATTTTATGTGATAGACCAACACAAAGTGGCACATTGTGAAGTGGAAGGGAAATGATAAATGGTTTTCAATTTTTTTAGAAATATGTGAAAAATGTGGCGTGCATTTTTATTCAGCCCCCCCGAGTTAATACTTTGTAGAACCACCTTTTGCTGCAATTACAGCTGCAAGTCTTTTTGGGGATGTCTCTACCAGCTTTGCACATCTAGAGAGTGACATTTTTGAACATTCTTCTTTGTAAAATTGCTCAAGCTCTGTCAAATTTCAAATTGGATGGAGAGCATCTGTGAACAGCAATTTTCAAGTCTTGCCACAGATTCACAATTGGATTTAGGTCTGGACTTTGGCTGGGCAATTCTAACACATGAATATGCTTTGATCTAAACTATTCTGTTGTAGCTCTGGCTGTATGTTTAGGGTCATTGTCCAGCTGGAATGTGAACCTCTGCCACCAGTCTAAAGTCTTTTGCAGAATCTAACAGGTTTTCTTCTAAGATTGCCTTGTATTTGACTCCATCCATCTGCCCATCAACTCTGACCATCTTCCATGTCCCTGCTGAAGAGAAGCTTCCCCGCAGTATGATGCTGTCACCACCATGTTTCACGGTGGGGGTGGTGTGTGCAGGGTGATGTGCGATGTTAGTTTTCCGCCACACATAGTGTTTTGCTTTTAGGCCAAAAAGTAAAATTTTGGTCTCATCTGACCAGAGCACCTTCTTCCATATGTTTGCTGTGTCCCCCACTTGGCTTCTCCCAAACTACAAACAGGACTTCTTATGGCTTTCTTTCAACAATAGCATTCTTGCCACTCTCCCATAAAGACCAGATTTGTGGAGGGCACGACTAATAGTTGTCCTGTTGACAGATTCTCCTACCTGAGCTGTGGCTCTCTGCAG
This sequence comes from Lithobates pipiens, assembly GCF_037356315.1. Lineage (NCBI taxonomy): Eukaryota > Metazoa > Chordata > Amphibia > Anura > Ranidae > Lithobates > Lithobates pipiens. Next base: position 131,742,627 of record NW_027507685.1, read on the forward strand.
CTCCTCCAAAGTTACCAGGGGCCTCTTGGCTGCTTCTCCGATGAATGCTCTCCTTGCCCGGCCTTTCAGTTTAGGTGGACGGCCATGTCTTGGTAGGCTTGCAGTTGTGCCAAACTCTTTCCATTTTCGGATGATGGATTGAACAGTGCTCCATGAGATGTTTAAAGCTTGGGATATTTTTTATAACCTAACCCTGCTTTCAGCGTCTCCACAACTTTATCCCTGACCTGTCTGGTGAGTTCCTTGGCCTTCATGATGCAGTTTGTTCACGAGGGTTCTCTAGCAAACCTCTGAGGGCTTCACAGAACAGCTGTATGCATACTGAGATTAAATTACACACAGGTGGACTCTATTTACTAATTAGGTGACTTCTGAAGGCAATTGGTTCCACTAGATGTTAGTTAGGGTTATCAGAGTAAAGAGGGCTGATTACAAATGCACTCCACACTTTTCAGATATCTATTTGTAAACAAATTGTAAAACCATTTATCGTTTTCCTTCCACTTCACGGTTATGTGCCACTTTGTATTAGTCTATCACATAAAATTCCAATAAATTACATTTAAGTTTTTGGTAAAAGTTTGGAAAATTTTACGGGGTATGAATAATTTTTCAAGGCACTGTACTTGAACAAATGACTCATAAAGTTAACATGATCTATTCATTCCCATCATTTTAATTATTAACAATGCAGATGTGTCATATGAAAATGGTAAATACAAACTACATTCACTACCACTACAAATCCATGAAATTAGAATCATGTGTTCCAGATTAAGTGCTAATGATTAGGATCGCCTTAGGAAATATGCAGGTGGAACCTGTGCTATTTAACCCATTTATGACAGCTATACACATATATATGGCTGCAGGGCTGGTGAGCCTTAACTCCCAGCAGCATATTAGTGTTACTGTGTAGTTCTTCGGCATACTCTACCAACGCCTCCGGGACTGTGATCAAGCTGTCATTGAAACAACTGTGTAGCAAATCACAGTGCAAGGTGCAGAAATATCGGAAGCCCCTGCTACTGGCCATCAGACTTTTTTTAAAGCACCAGCAGTGGCCAATGTGAAGGGGTTAAACCTCAGCCATCTAGGGTTTGGCATTCTCGTTGCTACTGCTGCGTGTCATCATGCCAAGATCAAAAGAGCTTTCTAAGGCTCTCATAAAAAAGGTTGTGGGTTCTTAGGGGTCTGGCAAGGGATTTTAAAATATTTCCAAATTATTTGAAATGAATCATTCCACTGTATGGAAAATGATCAACAAGTGACATAGATTTCAAACAACTGCTAATTTGTCCAGGGAAGGCTGACCTAGCAAATCGGACCAATAGTTGACCGTTTTATGTTAACCTAAGTCTCCCAAAGCCCTGAAATTTAATTGGGAGATCTGCACAACTTACAATGGTTAAAATCAAAGTGCACACATCTATAATCAGAAATTTCATGTGCAATTTAACCTGCATGGAAAGTGTGCTGGGAAACTGACTTTTCTATCCAAAAAAGCAAGACTACAGTTTGCCAGTAAACATACAGGCAAAGACCAGGCCTTCTGGAACAATGCACTGTGGACTGATCATTCAAAATATAGTTGTTTGGCTACAGTAACAATAGGCATGTTTGCTGCAAAGCAAATACAGCATTTCAGAAGACCCTCATACCAACTGTGAAACGTGGTGGTGGAAATGTTATGGTTTGGGGTTGCTTTTCTGTTTTAGGGCATGCATAACTGGTAGCTATTGAGCCACCTATGAAGTCTGCATCAAAGTGTTTTTGGTGAAAATGTGAAGCTTATTTGAAGTTGAACTGAAAATGGATCTTTTAACACAATAATGATCCAAAGCGCTCTGGAAAATCCACAAAATGAATACACACATAGAGGAATGTGGACTAGCCCACTCTAAACCCTGATCTGAATCCCATTGACATGTTGTGGGGTTTTAAAAGGGGCATTTCATGCAAGTAAGCCCACAAACATTCTACATTTAAAGGAATTTTGCATGGTGAAGTGGTCAAAAACGGAATCAATATTAAAAATGAGTGTTCAGTTCTTCAAAAGACTTGCAATGAGTCAATTCTACTAAAAGGGCTTCTGGGTCCAAGTGTGTACTTACTTTTACACTATTACATTTATTGATATTTTTGCTGAAAATTTTGGGACCTTAGTAATTTCCTTGAGGGCAGAGACTGATTAGAATATATAATCTATATGTAAAGTGCTAGATATACTTAATTTCACCACCATCCAGCCTCTGTCATTAACACAGTATTACCAGTTCTTAAGCCTTTTAGTATTTCTGACATAATTCCCAAGGTCAGTTTGGGCCTTTTGAGACGGCCTTGCTTGCAGGCAGAAAATGTTTTTTTATATCAGGCTAATTCTCTCACCAGATGTACAAAAAGATCTGGGTAAGGAGCAAATGGTTCCTGCATCCATCCTGACTAAGGCCCCTTTTGGCAGTTAAGTCAAAGGCTATAATACCCTTGCTGTTATGCCATCCATGGGAGGTACACTAGAGATCATTCTAGCTGGCTGATCTTACAGTGTCTAGAAATGGTTAAACGGCTTCTCGGTGCAGCTAACAATTATCTCCAAGATGGCAGTGATAACGTTCAAGATTTTATATATGATACCCAGATTACATGCTTTGCCTTCACCAGCTGGTAAGACTCAGCTGACATTTGGTGCCAGAACTGTTAGGGGCCATATGTTCCCGAAGAGCTACAGCTGAGCCAAACTAAAACCTAACACCAAACTAGGAATGAGCTTCATGTTCATGTCAACCATGAGTTCGACCCAAACCAAGCTCGTTCCCACGTTTGGCCAATTCACCCACTTGAAGATCAACCAGAAGCCTGCCGTATAGCAGTGCTACCACTGTTATACAACATGCCAGATACCCGGCGGTGCTGGAATGTAAACCACCACAGAAATTCTGGGTGACATCATTGACCATATATGGCCCCCATCATATTGAGTTAATGAGGTTGTACCACTGTGTTTACATTGGAACAGGGCAGGGGAGCCATCATTTGCGACAGAGCTGCATTAGTGGGTCATAAGACATCACTCATTGTAATTGTTGCTAGATAGATCTACATCACTGAATGACAAGATTAACTTTGGATTTACATTTTGGGATATTATTATTTTAGGTCTGAGGGTTAGTTATTAAAGGCTGCTAAGATTAACTTTTTCATTTATTTTGTGATTGAGTAACAAAGGGAATTGTATGCAAGGGCTGGATATCTGGGGGCTACCCTAATTCTAAAGGGGGTTCCCCCTGCAGCCATACAGACCCTCCACAACAAGCTGGCCAGGGATTTGGGGATAAGGCCCCTATCTCTATCAACATGGCAAAAAATGCCTTGTTGAATGGCTTGGCTGTCCACCCTTGCAAGATACTTTCCCAATGTTGGGGGAATAATTTGGGATACAAGGGGCAGGGGGGAAAGATAAGCTGGCTGCCCTCCTTTATTTTCTGGCCAGTCAGGTTGAATGCCTGGTACAGATTTTGAGGGAGACAAACCAGGCTGGGCAGGGAAGAAAGGGGCAGTTAGCATTCCCCCCCCCCAAATTCCTTACCAGGTCACATGTCCTTCATTTTATATATTCTAGCCTCTTCCCACCCGCCCTATAGCCGCATGACGGCTATAGAGCAGGCGCTTTCGTCCGGGAGGCCGTCCCTGGACGTCCTGTTGTTTACTTCCGCAATGCACGCCGCCGCGGGCTCACATCGGGGAAGATCGCTGTAAATGGCCAATCACAGCGGCCATTTACAGCGAGATCGGCGTGTCCAATGTGAGTAAACATATGAGATCATCTCTCAGCGCCGCTCTCCCTCCTCACACAGACAGCGTGTGAGAGGGGAGAGATGAACGGCTGCAGCGGCCGTAAGTGTAAAAAAAAAAGTTTAAAAAGTGCCATCCTCCCCTAGTGCCATCCTGCCCCAGTGCCATCCGCCCCAGTGCCACCTGTTAGTGCTATCTGTCCCCAGTGCTATCTGTCCCCAGTGCTACCTGTTGTCAGTGCCATTTGTCCCCAGTGCCATCTGTCAGTGCCACGTATAAGTGCCATCTGTCATCAGTGCCACATAGTGCCATCTGTCATCAGTGCCACGTATTAGTGCCATCTGTCATCAGTGCCACGTATCAGTGACATTTGTCGTCAGTGTCACGTGCCATCTGTTGTCAGTGTCACGTGTCATCAATGCCACTTATCAGTGCCATCTGTCATCAGTGTCACGGGTCATCAGTGCCACGTATTAGTGCCATCTGTCATCGGTGCCACGTATTAGTGCCATCTGTCATCGGTGCCACGTATTAGTGCCATCTGTCATCAGTGCCACGTATTAGTGCCATCTGTCATCAGTGCCACGTATTAGTGCCATCTGTCATCAGTGCCACGTATTAGTGCCACCTGTCATCAGTGCCACGTATTAGTGCCACGTGTCATCAGTGCCACGTATAAGTGCCATCTGTCATCGGTGCCACATATTAGTGCCATCTGTCATCAGTGCCACGTGTCATCATTGCCAGGTATCAGTGCCATCTGTCATCAGTGTCACGTGTCATTGTCCTGGTGCTCCAGGGCCTTAAAAAGTGTAATAGGTAGTTAACAAGTTAGATGTGTAATTTATGCTCCTAGAACACCTGATGGCGCTCCCTGCATGTTGGGCCTCTCTATGTGGCCAGGCTGTGAAAAAGTCCCACACATGTGGTATTGTAATACTCAGGAGGAGTAGCAGAATTTTTTTGGGGGTGTCATTTGTGGTATACACATACCATGTGAGAGAAATAACCTATTACAATGACAGTTTTGTGGAAAAAAATGAAAAAATGAAAAAATCTTAATTTTGCAAAGAATTGTGAGAAAAAAATGACAACATCAAAAAGCTCACCATTCCCCTTACTAAATACCTTGGAATGTCTACTTCCCAAAAAGGGGTCGTTTGGGGGTATTTGTACTTTCCTGACTTGTTCGGGTCACAAGAAGCGAGATAGGCCACCAGTACATCAGATGTGATCAATTTTGTGCGATTCGCATCACAGCTTGTAGACTCTCTAACTTTCACAAAGACCAAATAATATCCACTAATTTGGGTTATTTTTACCAAAGATATGTAGCAGTATAAATTGTGGCCAAAATTTATGAAGAAAAATTTATAATTTGCATAATTCTGTCACAGAAACAAAGAAATGTGTTTTTTTTTTCAGAATTTTCGGTCTTTTTTCATTTATAGCGCAAAAAATAAAAACCCCAGAGGTGATCAAATACCACCAAAAGAAAGCTCTATTTGTGGGGAAAAAGGGACAAAAAATTCATTTGGGTACAGTGTTGCATGACTGAGTAATTGTCATTCAAAGTGTGAGAGCACCGAAAGCTGAAAATTGGTCTGGGCAGGAAGGGTGTTTAAGTGCCCAGTAAGCAAGTGGCTAGAGGAGGCTTCCAGGTTTCAATGAGCCCCACTCCTTCCTTATGCACTGGGCCAGATATATGGGGAAGAGGCCCCTGTTGGCATCAACATGGAGACAAGGTATCTTGTCAGGGAACGTAGCTTTGCTGTCCACACTTGCAAGGTTTGCTCACTGCCCTTTTTCCTGGCCAGCCTGGCTACATGTCTGGATAAGGGTCTGATATGGATCTTGAGGGGAAACCTACACATTTCTTTCAGTCCAATTTTTTGTAAACAATGTGTACTGTTCCTTTAAGAAGAAAACAGCATGGGGCGTCCAGTGGTTGTCATCGGAACATGTAGGTGCAGACATAAACTTTTTATTGTCAGAAGTTCTAACCATTTCCCGCTCAACTAAATTAGTATTTTTGATTTTGTCTACACCCCTGTTGGAGGGATTTCATATTACCCCAGGAGGGACACAGACAGCAATAAACTCCTGACAGAAGTCAACCCTTCCCACTCTATCCAAACCCCAATAAAGCTGGCTATACACTATTCGAATTTCCTTCAAACTTTGTTTTTTGTTTTTAAAATGTTTGTTCATTTTTTCTAATTGTTAGTGGGGTCAATTCAATGTTAATTTTTGACAATGGCGAGAAAATTTGAAGGAGCAGGATGGAATTTTTTTCCCCAAATGAACAAATTTCTAATAACGAATGTGGTTTTCTTTTGGGAATTTAAAATTTTCCAAAATCGACTGTTAAAGCAATCGTACTTTCGAACGACATTCATACCATCATTACATGTACAAATAATTCTCTAACGTTCCATGTGGAAATCTACTAGTGTATGACCAGCAGTTTGGGCTGAAGTTTTCAGGTATACATTCACAGTCAGTACACAGTAAACCCAATCAGAGAAAGGTATATCATTGTATTAAAACATAAAATGTATTGTAAACTTTAACAATCGTTCTAGAATATCATTATATGTTTAAATATCTTTTATGTATTGTTTATACATATGTATATAGTGTTTCCACATGGCGGTAACTGTATTTGTCACCTTTGGTATATGTGAGCTCAGATCCTGTGTAAATTTGACCCTAGTTATATGTATGAATGTGTGTTAGGGACTCCCAGCGCCGGGAGGAACAGAGAGGAGACACCGCAGAAGCTACTCCAGGAGAGGACACCGGAGCAGCTTTCCCCGAGCCCACATCACAGGAAGTTGGCCACATCCGACTGCTGCTCTCACATCCAGGGTAATGACAGCGGGTGGTGGTGTGGAGGGGGAGGGTATGTGTGTCAGTGCCATACCGCGCTATGGTGGGTAGTTGGCAGTTGTGCTAGTGCCGCTCCACTGGCCCCCGGAGGGGGGGTTGTTTGCCGCGCAAAAAAAACACCAGTGTCAAAATGGTTTCTTGCAATCATTTTCCAGTATTACATACACCTTACACAATGTCAGTTATTAGGAGCACATAACGATCTAGGTCAGTGATGGCGAACCTTGGCACCCCAGATGTTTTGGAACTACATTTCCCATGATGCTCAGCTACACTGCAGAGTGCAGGAGCATCATGGGAAATGTAGTTCCAAAACATCTGGAGTGCCAAGGTTCGCCATCACTGATCTAGGTATACCTGTAGATATAGGTTAACCACTTTGTATGTATTTCCGCTTCTTTTATGTCTCTATCCTTGTTCCCGGGTGAAAATAATAAAAGTTAAAAGAAAAATGTAACCCCATGGAGCAAGAAAAGAGTATCTTAAAGAGGAAGTAAACCCTGATGGGTTTACTTCCTCTTTTTTTCCCTGCAAAGGTAAAGCATAATGGACTACTATGCATCGCATAGTAGCTCATTATGTGTCACTTACCTGACACAGGAGCCAGCGAAGTCGCCGCTGATCCCTGTAGTCCGCCGCATCCATGTTGCTTGTGGCGTCTCGCAGCTCCGACGAATCACAGCGGCGCAACCGCGATGACGTCACTCCCGCGCATGCGCACGGGAGTCGCGCCTCGCAGCTCCGCCACTGTCATACGGCGAAGCCGCGATGACGTCACTCCCGCGCATGCGCACGGGAGTCGACAAATTTGGCAAATCCATTCTTGGATTTGCCGCATTTAGTGCGCATGCGCGCCGCTGTCTACGGCGCATGCGCCGTAGACAGCGGTGCCCATTTTCGGGCAAATATCTCCTAAACCATATAGGTTTAGGAGATATTGCTTGGACCTACAGGTAAGCCTTAATCTAGGCTTACCTATAGGTCCAAGTTGTTTGGAAGGGTTTACTTCCTCTTTAACCACTTCAGCCTCAAGCCTCGTTTTGAGATTTGGTGTTTACAAGTAAAGCAGTTTTTTTTTGCTAGAAAATTACTTAGAACCCCCAAACATTATATATTTCTCTTTTGTTCATTGACGGACACAGCACCTTAATCTTGACCTTAGGGTTATATCGCCACCTTTAGGAGAGGACTAGGCAGAACACACAAAAAACAAGCACAGTACCGCCCAAGGGGTGGTCCTACTGGCTATGACCCCTCACTCTGCTCAGTTTTTTTCTGCCTAGTCTAGGAGAAGGACCTGGCTCCCTGTGGGGACCAATGGTCTTTGGAAGTTTTTCTTTTTTGCTGTTTTTGCTTCTTGAGATCTACAATCAACAGCCAGGCTGGATGACAGGCTGGATAATATAGATCCTGGTAGTCTCCCCAGCCTGGCCATCGAGCGCATGCAGACCTTAGCTACATGCTGGATCGGCCGCGAACAGGCCCCATTCTGGTCCAGGGCAGCCGTTGAGCTATATGCTCTGGGACACACATATGACCGGGCTCTTGCTGTCCAAGTCACAGTGTGCCATGGCCGACAGCCACCCCGTACTGCTCGGGTGATGGGTGTGCCTGTGGAGTGCGTCCAGAAGTCCCTGCAGGAGGGGTAAGTATGGTTCCACCTGTTTAGGCAGGATGGAGCAGCTGGGCATTCCCTGGGAGGTCGATTAGGGGGTCTCTCTCCCTTTATTCTCTCCCTGCCTCTTTCCCTCCCCCCTATTCTAAGGGGCCGCTGTTTGACTGGGCATACGGGGCATGGAGCACGTACCTGGCCGGGGGTCCTCTGGGTGGTCCTGGGTGGGAGAGTTTCCTGAAAAATGGACATCTCCGGTTGTTGACCCCCCGGTATCTAGGTTAAATAAGGTGACCACGATTCCAGTGGAAGGTTCCCCCTCTTTGAAGAACCCTGCCGACAGAAGGGCCGAGGCGGTTGCCCGGTCCATGTTTACTGTGGTGGGGTCAGTATTGCAGCCACGAGTTAGGGAAGGAACAGGTTTCCCCAGTCTGTGTGGAACTGGCAGACCAGTTGGTATACGGCCTTAAGTATGTCTGTGATGTGACCCTGGATACGGCCCCTTTGCTTTTTAGAGCCTCAGTATCAGCAGTGGGACTGCGGCGTCGCCTGATTTGGCTTAAATGTTGGTCTGCGGACCAGGCATCTAAGAAAGTACTGGCAGATTTGCCCTTCCAAGGTGAGAGGCTATTTGGCGCCTCGCTGGATGACATTATTAAGAATGTTACTGGGGGAAAGAGTACTTTGCTCCCACACTCCAGAAAGGGTAAGGAGCCACGCCGTAGGCTGGGGGTGGCCCTCTTTTTCTGCTCAAAAGCAGCTTTTTCATCCACCCGGGTCAGCAGGTAAGCATTCCCAGTCCGACAAGGTGCCCGCTGGGGGACAAAAGCGACCCTGGTTTCGCAAGCCGAACGAACCTGAGAACAAATCAGCTGCCGCATGAAGATTCGCCCCCGCCCAAATCTTGGGTGGGGGTTCACCTTTGGGAGTTTGCAGTCCGGTGGACCTCTCTCCTTTCCGACCAGTGGGTCTGCGAATTGGTTTTGTCAGGCTACAAGATAGAGCTTTTCTTGTCTGCCAGACAGATTTTTTTCCCTTCAACCCTCATCATCTCCTTCCGGCTAGTCAGGAGGCCCCGTTTGGGGCAGTACAGGACTTACTACTGCGTGGGGTGATAGTGCCTGTACCGACGTCGGAAAGGATTCAGGGATTCTACTCCAATCTGTAGCCCCGAAGAAGGAAGGGCTCCATCCGGTCCTGGATCTCAAGGCCCTCAATTGCTTTGTGAAGGTGCAGAGGTTCAGGATGGAATCGGTTAGTTCCATGGTCGCTGCACTTCATCAAGGGGATTTCATGGCGTCTTTGTACATCAAGGACGCATACTTGCATGTCCCCATATGCGTCAGACACCAGAGATTTCTGCGATTTGCGGTCGGGGACGAGCAGCACCAATTTATAGCTCTTCTCTTTGACATAGCAACGGCGCCAAGGGTCTTCACTAAGGTGCTGGCCCCAATTCTGGCGTTGCTGAGACAACGAGGGATCGTGTTTGTGGGTTACCTGGATGACCTCTTCCTGAGAGCAGCTTCTGCCTCAGAATTAAGGGAGGATGTGGCGATCACCATACAGACTCTTCGGGAGTTTGGTTGGGTGTTGAGTCTCCAGAAGTCGGTGTTGGTGGACTCCTCAGAGGCGAGAGTCTGACTTCTTTGGAACAAGCTGCAGACTCTTCAATCCATGGCACAGTTACTGCTTTTGTCCTTATGTCCTCAGCCGTCGCATCCCAGGGAGGTCGCTTTACATTCTTTGAATGTGGTCCAGGCTCTGCGGGTGTATCTGTTTGCTACGGCTCCTTTCCAGAGGTCAGGCTCTCTGTATCGGTGGCTGGTCTGACGGTCTCGTCGGCCACCATTTCTCAGTGGATCAGACAGATCGTTGTTCAGGCTTATGCCATAAGGGGACGGGCGCCTCCCTTTCCTGTCACGGTGCATTCTACCAGGGCAATTGGATCTTCCTGGGCTTTCTGACATCAAGCGTCCATTTCTCAGGTGTGTAAGGTGGCGACTTGGTCGTCCGTTCACACTTTCACCAGATTTTACAAGGTCGATGTGGGCACATCTTCGGATGCGTGCTTCAGCCGCAAGGTTTTGCAGGTGGCCGTTTGAGGTTGTGACTCCTCTGATGAGGAGTTCTTTTTTGTTATGGGTGGAGTTTACTTTCTTTCTGTTCCCACCCCTTGTTTTTGGCACTGATTGGAGACGTCCCTAAGGTCAAGATTAAGGGACTGTGTCTGTCAATGAACGAAAGAGAAAATAGAATTTTTGTACTCACCGTAAAATCCTTTTTTCTGATGTTCATTGACGGACACAGCACCCACCCCTCCTATTTATGTTTGTACTGCTTTTTGATGAACTGAGCTGCTGGGAGCAGAGTATGTGGTTATGGCCAGTATGACCGCCCCCTGGGTGGTACTGTGTTTGTTTTTTATGTGTTCTGCCTAGTCCTCTCCTAAAGGTGACGGTATAACTCTAAGGTCAAGATTAAGGTGCTGTATCTGTCAATGAACATCAGAGAAAAGTATTTTACGGTAGGTACAAAGAAATTCTATTTTTTTTCTTACATCCTAGAGAATAAAATGGTTGTTGCAATACTTTCTGTGACACCGTATTTGCACAGCGATCTTACAAGCACACTTTTTTTGGAACAATTTACACTTTTTGAGTTAAACAGTAAAGTTAGCCCCATTTTTTTTCATATTCTTAAAGATAATGTTGCGCAGAAATGTCATACTTCAAAAATGTGTCTGTTCGTGGAATGGAGACAAACTTTTACTTTTTAGGGCTAGAATTATTGCTCTCGCTCTAACGATCGTGGTGATACCTCACATGTGTGGTTTGAACGCTGTTTTCACTTACGAGCGCTGCTCACGTATGCGCTCGCTTCTGCATGGGAGCTCGATGGGACAGGGCGCATTTTAAAAAAAAATAATTCTTATTTATTTTACCTTTATTTTTTTATTTCATTTATTCCTATTATAAGGAATGTAAACATCCCTTGTCATAGAAACAAAAGCATGACAGGGCCTCTTAAACATGAGATCTGGGGTAAAAAAGATAAAATGCAATAGAAAAATGTTGTTTGAAAATCAAAACAAAATGGTCTCTTTAACCACTTCAATACTGGGCACTTATACACCTTCCTGCCCAGACCAATTTTGAGCTTTCAGCACTGACAATTACGCGGTCATGCTACACTGTACCTAAACTACATTTTTATCATTTTGTTCCCACAAATAGAGCTTTCTTTTGGTGGTATTTGATCACCTCTGGTATTTTTATTTTCTGCTAAACAAATAAAAAAAGACCGAAAAGCTTGAAAAAAAAACAACATGTTTTTTTTTGTTTCAGATACAAAACTTTGTAAAGAAGTACGTTTTCTCCTTCACTGATGGGCACTGACGGGGCTGCAGTGACGGGCACTGATAAGGCGGCACTGATGTGTCCTGCTGATTCAGGTTTACAGGTCCATAAAAAAATTTTTTTTAAAGATGACGCTATATTTATGTGATGTCATTTTTAATAACATTCACAACTATAAAGTTAAAGTAGAACTAAAGGCAAACGTTTTTTTTTTTCATTTTTGCATAGAGTAATGGAGGGTTATAATCCCTGTCCGCTTTTTTTCTGCCATTTGTATCCTATTTGGGAGATTTCCCTTCACTTACTCTCCCATAGCCAAATCCCTGGTTATCACTAGAAACATGTCCCCATTGGAGGATTTCCCTCTATTACTGTTCTAGGGACAACCCAAAAATTGTGACTTTTTTTACTTTCAATGATAAACAAATAGGGAGGACAAATAGAGAGGCTGAATCTCCCTATGAGAGACACAGACAGCAATAAAATCCTGAGAGGTGCAGACCTTACCCCTGAAGAAGCTGTTTGATGTATTGAGTCCCCTGTTCCTGTGCCCACGACTTGGCAAATAGCACTGCGCACTCAGACACACCCATTGGGGAATATTTATTGCAGATATATATGCAGTACCCCAACTGCAAAAGAAATGTGAGGCAGCAGCAATAGTACAGCAAATGGTAAACGATATCAAGGAATATATTACAAGTAGGTGAGCAGCAGAAAGAAATCCCCTGTTAAATTAACATAAAGTTTATTTATTCATGGCAAAACAAGTAATACAATCCAAAAACAGTCAAAATAGACAGATATTACAAGTGATCACAGATCCGGGAACTCATCGGGTACATCTGAAATTCGAAGGGTCGTGTCTTCGGGCCCTCAGCCCACCCTCACATTTGTAAGCACGTAAGTATTGTCAGGGCCCAAACCACTCCACCAGAGGGGGGAGGGGGGGGGGGCGCCAGGCCCACCACCCTCCACCGCTCACCCCCACCCACCCACTACGCCAGCCACAGCACGGGCGTCAGGGTAAGGTCCAATCTTGGTCCATCCAGAGAGGAAACACTGTTACCCAATAGTCACCTGCTTTGCCTCCACCCAATCCGCCCACACCCTATCAAACTTTCCAGGGCAATTCCTTCCCATATACGTTAATTTATACAGAGGCAGCGCCCTATTAATAAGTGTCAACCATAGCTGTTTGGTAGGGGGCTGAGCCTGGTTCCACTGAAGCATAATCGCCTTCCTAGCGTACATAACGGCGTAGAACACAAACAGTTTCTTCCGCTGGGGGGCCTCTATGAAGGACCATATGCCCAGGAGAAGGGGAAGGGGGCTATTTGGAATATGTAGCTTACTGACAGAATTTATATCATCCAGGACCTCCGACCAAAAATTCCTGATCAGCGGACATGACCAGACTATGTGAAAGAAATCTGCCTCCCCTGCTCCGCATCTGGGGCATGCCGCTGATCTGTCCGGATACATCCTGGCCAGGCGTTTCGGAGAGAAGTATGCACGATATAGAAATTTTAGTTGGGCAAATCTATCCCTGGAAGAGACCACCAGGGCCAAGTATTGCTGGATCCCCTCCTCCCAGTCCTCCCCCCTTAAATCCGGAATGTCCCTTCGCCAGGTCTCATACAGCTGGGAAACCCTAGAAGTGCCCAAGAGTGACAACATATTATAGATAGTTGACCGTGTTTTAGTCCGTTCAGGAGACCTAAGCTCTTTCTCCAGATCCGACATTTGGAAAGTGATTGGTTCAGGAAATTGGGACCTATAAGCATGTCGGACCTGGAGATACCTGAAAAACATTCGGTTCGATAGGCCTCTAAGACCCTTTAAGTCATCAAACGTGCAAAGCTGTCCCTGGGACACTATATCCCCCAGTGTGGCAATCCCATATCTAGTCCAGACAACCGGGTCCGGGATGGAGTAGAAGTGAGGAAGATGCGGGTTACCCCATAATGGCGTCTCAGGGGACCAGGTGTGTGGTTTTCCCAGCCTCTTGGTCACCGTGTCCCAGACCTGAATTGTTGCCTTCATAGGCGTCGTCACCCCCGAGTTGGATCTGGGCCCTCTATACATCAGATTCTGCAAGTCGGAATGGGTCCCCAATAAGGCCCCCTCTACCACCGCCGCCGGGTTCACCTGTTCCCCACCCAGCCACCATTTAAGTGTCACAAGAACCGCCGCCCAGTAGTATTTTAGGAAGCAAGGAAGGGCAAGCCCCCCTCCATTGCAACCGGGAGCTGTAAGGTAGATTTTGCTATCCTGGGAGCCCCCCCATTCCAAATAAAGGTGACAACTACACTGTCCAGTTTCTTGAAGAAGAAGGTGGGTATGGGGACGGGAGTCTGCCTAAAAAGATAGATGAGTTTAGGTAAGATAGACATTTTAATTAAATTAACCCTACCTACCGGGGATAGGGGAAGAGACCTCCAAGCCGCACACTTCCGCGTAATCTGAGCCACCACAGGGGCAAGATTAAGAGCAATGTATTGCCCAAGATCCCTACTGATCTCCACCCCCAGGTATCTAAACTGGGATACTCGCTGAAGCCGTCAGAGTCCACAGAGCCCACCCCCGAATGAAGCGGGAAAAGTACGGACTTACCCCAGTTTATACGGACTCCCGAGTAGTGCCCATACCTATCTATAACCTCAAGTGGCCGCTGCAGGGAAGCACCATCATCTCTAAGGTACAGCAGCGTGTCGTCCGCATAGAGCGACACTTTTTCCGTCAGAGGGCCTATGTCTATGCCCCTCACTTGGGTCGCGGACCTGAGAAGGATGGCCATAGGCTCCACCGCCAAGGCGAAAAGCCCCGGCGATAGAGGGCAACCCTGTCTCGTCCCCCTTTGAATGGGGAAAAGGTGGGGAGAGGACAGCCCCCGTGCGCACCCTGGCAGTCGGGGACCTGTACACGGCCTCGACCCAGGAGATGAAGATGGGACCAAAGCCGAAGCTGCGGAGGACCTCCCACAGATAGACCCACTCCACGGAATCAAAAGCCTTTTCCGCATCCAGGGAGGCCACTACCGCTTTGTCAACATCTCCGACCCCGAGGACAAGACCGCATACAGTCTCTGAAGGTTAATGTCCGTCCCCTTCCCGGGCATGAAGCCTGACTGATCGTCATGAATCAGGGTAAGAATTACCTCGTTAAGGCGTCTAGCAAGGATTTTAGTCAATACCTTGGCGTCAGAGTTAAGAAGGGAGATAGGTCGGTAAGAGAAGCAGAGCTGGGGGTCCTTGCCAGGTTTGGGTATTACTACAATAATAGCTTGAGCCATAGAATGGGGAAGGGCATCGCCGGATAACGTCTTCGTGAACATGTCATGAAGCCTGGGCACCAGTTCGTCTGCGTATTGTTTAAAAAATTCAGGTGGGAGCCCATCTGTACCCGGGGTCTTTCCTGATTGGAGGGATCCCAGCGCAACCCGTACCTCCTCTAACGTGATTAGACTATCCAGGGCCTCCCTAGCTTCAAGGGTCAGGGTCGGAAACATCACACCATCCAAAAACTCGTGTAACTGCTCGGTGGAATAATCCATTTTAGAGGAATATAATTTAGCATAAAAGTCTTTAAAGCAGCTATTAACGTCTGCTGGGTCAGTGTGTATGGTCCCATCCGCAGAATGTATCCTAGCTATGGTAGAAATCGGGGATTGTTCCTTAGCTATCCAAGCCAGCATCCTCCCCGTCTTCTCCCCCTGTTCAAATATCCTATGTGTCTGAACCAGTTGCCTCTTGTGGACCTTAGCTACCCGTAGGAGCATCACCTCCCTGTATGCTGCCTTCATATCCTGCCCAGTGATTGGGTTAGCCGTACGGGCAAACCTTAATTCCAAGGCCTGGGCCGTGGCCTCAGCCTCCTCAAGGGCGATTTGGTCATTCCTGCGCTCCTTAGCAATAGTTGAAAGGTAGCATCCCCTTATATAAGCCTTAAAAGCATCCCATTCAACGCCCGGTGAGGCGGATCCGGCGTTCAGCCGCCAATACTGCTGTATCAGCGCCCCTATTTCAAATTCTATAGTGGGATGAGTAACCCAGAACCTGGAGAGGCGCCAGATTCTATCAGATGGGGCGGTAGTTGTTTGTATGCTACAGAGCAAAGGGGAGTGGTCCGATATACCCCTAGGGAGAATACTAACATCCCTAAGTTTAGGAAGCATAGCGGTACTTACATAAGCAAGATCGATTCGCGACAATGCATTATGGGGAAGTGAATGACAAGTATAGGAGCGTTCCCAGGGATTTTTACACTGCCACACATCCTCCAGACTGAATATTCCTGCCCATTTAGATAGGTTAGACTCAGTGGAGGTACCAGGAGTCAATCTATCCAGGGATGGGTTCGGGGCAATATTAAAGTCGCCCATCATAAGAATATTGTCCGTGGGATATTGTGCCAGTATGGGAACAATGTTATATAATAAGGACAGGTCAGCCGGGGTGGGGGCAGGTAGAGACCCACCACCACCATCTCTAACCCGTTCATACATGCATGTATAATGACATAACGTCCCCCAGGGTCCCCCAGGGTCCAGCTTGACATCCAGCAACTCAAAGTTGAGAGATTTACGGATTAGAATGCTAACCCCCCGAGAGTATCCCGTGTGAGTAGCGTGAAAGTGCCTGCCGACCCATGGTCGTTTGAGACTAAGAATTTTGCTGCCCACCAGGTGCGTTTTCTGTAGGATGCAGATGTGGGGGTCATACTTTTTGAGGAACTCGAAGACTAGTGAGCGTTTGATTTTATTGTTAAGTACCCTGACGTTCCATGAGAGAACCTTCAGCTGGGCCATAACACGGGTCGAGTTGGATAACACTCGGGGAACTGAAGACAAGCCGGGCCCCGGGAGGACAGCCCCTCCCCCAATAGCACAAGAGCCCCAACCCACCCCTCAAAAGCCAGACATGGTCGTGGGGCGACACATACACATACCCCTAAGTACCACATAAAAATATATCTGTCTACCAGAAAGCGTAGCCATAACAACCTGGAATGTAAAAACAAAAAAACAAAACTTAAACTTTAACTGTAACTCCCAACCCCCCCCCACCCCACACCCCGCCAACCGTAGCGTATGGTGTCTGCATACCCGAACCAACCAGATAAGTCTCACATAGGAAGGTCTCCTATTGGGGCAGCGTGGCACATCAGCACACCGTGGAGACCAGAAAAAGGGAAAGAAAGATGGAATCACCAGAGAGAGAGAGAACAAGAATAAAGAGCAAGGAAGAAGAAGAAAAGGGGGGGGGGAGAAAAGAAGAGGGAGAGAGAACCCGGGAGCTCCACCCCGCATCCCTTGCGCAGATTCATCAAGTATAGGAGGCAGCACAGACCTCTAAATTCTAGCATAACATAGTAGTAACCGTCTCTTAGCAGATACTAAGGGCACCAACTTATGCTCCCACCGCCTGCCTCAGTCCCATCAATAAAAGTCATTCTGGGCCCCACCAGTCCCCATAAGGACCCTCAGGGGACAACTCGCCCGTGGGAAGAAAACCCCAGCACCGACAGTCCCACTGCCCACCCCACCCCACATCCAAAGGGCAAATAGCCATGAGCAAGTCCAGAGGCGATCCGGTGGAGGAGGGGAGAGAGCGTTGAGGTGTCCAGCCATCAGAAAAAGGAGGGGGAAGTCCACACATACTCCCCGCAGATCAGCCCCGTCACGTACCAGAATAGTTGCTTCGTACCAGCCCCCCATAAAAGTCATCCAGTCCCGCCACAAGCTGGATTCCCCCATGCCCCCAAGGCGCTGATTCGCAGCCTGACATCCCAGAGCCCCAGTACAGTTCTGCCAGCACCAAGCACAACCCCAGGGGGAGAGGGGGGGGGGTGTGGAGGGTCAAGCGGGGATCGAAGGGGGAATACCTGCAGGTGATGAGGCTCAGCCAGTCAGTACCTACAGCAGGACACCGATCGGCAGGGTCTCAGGCATCGGGAACAGAGAGGCCACAGGCGCGGCGGGAGCATCACAGACCTCCGAGAAGAACGGCAGTTCTAACGGTCCCGGGGCAGCGACTCAATCCATCGAGATGCCTCATCCGGCGACCCAAAGAACCTGACAGACTCGCCATCGACCACTCGTAGCCTAGCCGGGAACATCATGTTGTACTTCAAGCCTCTGGCGCGGAGCTGCGCCTTAACATGATCAAACGTGTGACGAAGGCGCTGTGTTTCAGTCGAGTAATCCGGGAAGATCATAATCCTGGCGTTCTCGTACCGCAGTTCCCCTATCTTCCTCGCCTCCCGCAACACAACGTCCCGGTCACGAAAGTTCAGGAGCCGAAATATAAAGGTCCTCGGCGGCGTCCCCGGCGGTCCCTTCACCGATGGCATCCGGTGCGCCCGCTCGACCACAAATTGGGGGGAGAAGACAGCCTGGGGTAGAAGGGTGCGTAGCAGGTGTTCAGCAAAAGTCGCCGGTTCCCGGCCCTCCGTCCCCTCCGGGAGGCCCACCAGGCCGAGGTTGTTCCTCCGATTTCTGTTTTCCTGGTCTTCTGCGCGGGACTCCAACACCCTCATCTTCACCTGCAGGGTCCGGATAGATTCCGCATGCGAGTGGACCGTGTCTTCCGTATCCCCCACTCTCCGCTCAGCCTCAGCAAGCTGGTCCCTGTATTTGTCCATATCCCTCCGGATCAGACCCATCTCCATTTGCATCTGCTCTATTTTGGCCGTCAGCATGGTCTGGCACCCCGTAATTGCCTGCATAAGAGCAGTGAATTGGTCGGCCCCCAGCGCTGCCGCCTCCGGGTTATCCGTCTGGGACGCCATGTTGAGGGAGAGCGTAAGTGTGTCCCGGGCATCCAGTGGGGTTCTCTGGGCCTGTTGCCGCTTCTTCTGTGAGCCTGGGTGCCCCCTTCTCATGCCCGGAGTCAAGTGGCACAATCACAAGGTCAGACAGGTGTTAAAAGTCCTTTTCATGCGGATAATTAATCAGTGCAGCGCGGAGCTCCCCTCTCACACGTCCGCTCAGGTCGCCATCTTGCCACGCCCCCCCCTCCCCCTCCCCCTTAAATTAAGCAATGGGTGTAGAGAGCAACTTCTCCTAAACCCTATACTGGGGCAATCCTAACTAAGGAGAATTATGCCACACTAACAGTTCAGCTGTTTGTGATATACTCTCTTCTGCTGGCCAGCTCGTTGGAGCCCAGCTGTTATGTCAGAGCACTCAGGATAATGTCCCTTTAAGCACTGATGATGACACTGACTCTGATCCCTTTAGGCACTGATAATGTCACTGGCTCTGTGATACTCACAGGCAACACTGTCCCTCTTTTTTCAAAGTTTAATTTGGATTTGGCCACCAACTTTTTTGTGTTAACAGGTGGTCACCTACTGTAAACTGGCTAAAACATCTGGTCTGTGTTAAGTGTCCTTCCCCCTTGGTCAGGCAGTAAGCTCTCTCAGCATCCTTGGCTTTCTCCAGTGTCTTCAGATGCCTCTCTTTCAGTTGCAGGGTTGAATGGTCTGCTAGCAGCCAAATGTACACACAGTCCTCCCAGAATAGACTCCACACTTCCCAGCCTGGGAAAACAGTAGGGAACCACCTGTTCTCTTATCTCCATTTGCCTTCTGGGATATGCATACCTTCTAGCATGTTAAGCCAGTTCAGTCTGTCAGAACCACACCTCCCACAATCCTAGCAGTCTACATCCTGTGTTCCTTCATATTGAGTAGAGGGTGGGCTCAACATTAACCATATACAGCTCTACATTAAAGTGGGAGTAACCTTATATTGAATTGTCAAATATAACCGTAGTGCCGGTACTCCTGATGAGTATGCGCTATGTCTGTAAATTTAGTTTTTCCCTGAACTGTAGTTGATTTTTGGGGTTAATTGTTCTAAATTATGCTTTGGCTTTAATTTGGCTGGACTGTATTGAGGTTCTGCCTGGTCATAGGTGGGGCTTGCACCTGTGAAAGGCATTAGAATGCAGTCTGGTTGGACGCATTGGGTACCAATCTCTTTCTCTGAGCCAGTCAGTGGTCGCGTTTGTTCTGCTGTGTATTCTGGGAGAGGGTACTTAAGGTGCTGAAGTCACGTGGTTCTGGGTTCCGGTCCAGAAGTTGTTGCTGACTTCTTCGGGGGTCAGTACTACATAACTATTGCTTATATTGTTATTACAATGCTGATGTTATATAATAAAAGTGTATGCTGTGTGTTTGTGTTGGGAGAGTGGATTGGGGGAGGAAGATTTGTGCTAGGAGGGGAATTTTAGGGGTAGAGGATTTCTGGTAGGAGGGGTGAATTGTTTTTTTTTGGGGGGGCATTCATGCTTAGGGGTTAGCATACGGATTGATGCTCAGTGTTTTTGTGGGGGGATATTGCGAACCACTGGGAGTGTCAATACAAAGTTAATGACACCCCCAGATTGGTTTGCATATCGCAGTGCGAACTGTCAGTTCAGACACAAATCAGATTGCATGGTTCATTCTGGTGCAGACCAAAAAAAGGGCCCTGTGTGAGCTTGGTCTGAATGCGATGCAAATTCAGCCATACAATCTGTATGTCTGAATTTGCATTGCACATATGATTTGCACAGTAGGAAAGCGGCTGCGAAGCCAGAGGGCTTCACTGCTGGTTTCCCTTAGCTAAGATGTCAGTGCCTGCACCCATAGCCTGCATCACTGGATCGCTGGACAGATAAGTGTCCTTATTATTATAAGTCAGCAGCTACAGTATTTGTAGCTGCTAACTTTACATTTTTTTATCCAGACTGGAGCTTCTCTTCAACACTAGCAGGAGTGATTAAAATTATCAGGTTTTATTTATTCATGTAAAACTTTTATCTCGAAAAGAAAAAACTGTTTGCTGTAACCGATTATAAAGTGTGAGCTGGAATATGGCCTGAATTTGTTAGTGTATTTAAATCTTCTAATATATTTACCACTCCCCTCCCCCCAGACTGACAGTGCTGCTGTCTGCTGTGCCTCCTGTGCTAATTCATCCAGAGTTGGGGAACATCAATAGAGGAGGTGTGTTACTGACCAGATCAACAGATGAGGAAATTGATGGAGCCACCATATCTAATGATTGGTAAGCTGCGATATACTACATTTTTGGTTTTGGGTTTAATACTGCTTTACCCTTGGTGAACACCTGTGTTTTTTAGTGTGTTTTGCAGAAACACACTACAGTCTGTTTTACATGGTTTCCTAAGCATCTTGTTCACATCTGTAAATTTGAGCCGGGGTGTTTTTGTTTTTGAAAAGGGTCAGAGACCTTTTTCTCGCAGCAGATTTCATTTTGCATGCAACCGACTTCAATGGACCCGCACCAAAAATGCAAGTGCATGTTTTTTTGGCTAATAGGAAAGTATGGCAGTTCTGTTCATGGAGTGTGACTTTGAGGCACTCGAGTGACATCAAAGTTGCACTCCTTGAACAGAGTTGTCATACTTTCCTATTGGCCGAAATGTTTCACAGGTGTCAGCATGTGAACCCTCCCACCCTGCCTGTAATTAGCAGTGTGAACTATACTATATTGTCAAAAGTATTGGGACACCTAATTTTACACGCACAAGAACTTTAATGGCGTCCATAGGGTTCAAAACTGCCTTCCCAGAAGAGTTGAAGCTGCAAATTGAGGGCCAACTCAATATTGAACCCTACAGACTAAGACTGGGATGCCATTAAAGTTCATGTGCGTGTAAAGGCAGGTGCCCCAATACTTTAGACAATATAGTGGGTGTCTGATACTGAATATTTCTGAAATGTATGTAGAACATCCACAGTGGTTTGGCGGTTAGCACTTCCACCTTGCAGCACTAGGGCCATTGGTTTACATCCCAACCATGACACTACCTGCATGGTGTTTGCATGTTCTCCCTTTGCCTGTGTGGGTTTCCTCTGGGTACTCTGGTTTCCACCCACACTCCAAAGACAGACTGGTATATGAATTGGCTCTAGCATGTGCATGTGAGTTAGGGACCTTAGATTGTAAGCTACTCAAGATCAGGGACTGATGTGAATGTACAATATCAGGACATATCAAAGACGTTCTTTATAATTTTGATTGATTTTATTATTTTGCCCATCAGTAAGGGGCACTCCCTTTCCCTGCTGGATTTTATGAGAAACTGGAACACACAGAGGTTGGCAGGAACCCTCACAACTTTCAGGTGGACAGCAACAGAGTCCTGAATTATGGCAAGGAGAGCTCAGTGTTGGAACTCTAAAAATATTTAAGATGCCAGGGGCTGACTCAGCCCATCAGGCTCCACCTATAATTATAATATCACTTTTGGGTGGGCTGATCCTTTAAATGATCTTAATATGTCTGTAGTCACTTTCATATGCCAGGAGACACAACTAGGCAATCACTCATCTGCTTAGCACATAAGTGCACCATAAATGTCTGGTGTGTGGATCACCACCACCTACTTTCCATGGCCTGCGTTACAATTAAAAGCGCAGCCTGAATAAAGCTTCCAGAACCGTACTTCTAATATTTATCTAAATTAGCTCGGTCTTCATGGCCAATTTTCTGCCACCCAAAATCTCAGGCAGTTAATCGCTTAAGAAAACACAGTCCAATTATACGCATTTGTATGAGATTAACTGGCAAAAAGACTTCCTGTAATTTCTGTTTCCTCCTTCAAATGGTCCGACATCTTTTCACGTCGGTAATTAATTGCCTATCGGGCTAAATTCTACAGATAAGAATAATGACTTTGAAACTCAGACAGTGTAATAGGTTTGCCGCCAACTCGCACCATTCACAGGCACTTCACCGCAATGCGTTTATAAACCTGATCTGTGGAATCTTTTTCAGGTATTCTGATTCTCATATTATGATATTCAAAGTGCCCAAATAAAGTCATGTGATGAGTCCACCCTGAACTGCTATTTTACTTTCTGGTGGATGGATAGGCTGCATTCTTAGTGATGTCTGGTGGACGCTGAAAAGTTTCAGCACATGAAATGATCTTTTCTATCTCTGTACTGAGTTCCCAGGTCTTCATACCTGCTTTGACCCATTATAAGGGGCTATCCCTCTTCCTGCTGGATTTTATATCACTTATGTAGAAGGTATCAGGAGAAGAGGCATCACAGTTGGGTAGGATCAGACCCAAAAACTATGGTAGGGAAATGATGGTCGTGATGTCACTGGTTTCTAATGAACGAATCTGCTGCATTCTCAGTGTTTACACCAGTCTCCAGTGAATAGATAGGTGGTGATGTCAGTGGTTTCCCTCATCTCTAGTGAATGTATAGGCTGCAATGTCAGTGATGTCCCTGGTATCTAGTGAATGGATAGACTGCATTTGTCAGTGTTGTCACTGTTCTCTAGTGAATAGATAGGCTGCATTATCAGTGATGTCACTGATCTCTTAAAAGTGGCTAGGCAGCATTCCCAGTGATGTCATTTGTCTTTAGAGAATGTATAGGCTCATTCTCAGTGATGTCATTTGTCACTGGTGAATGGATAGGCTGCATTCCCCTGATGTAATTTGTCTCTAGTGAATGAATAGGCTGCATTCTTAGTGATGTCATTTGTCTCTAGTGAATGAATAGGCTGCATTCTTAGTGATGTAATTTGTCCCTAATGAATGGATAGGCTGCATTCTTAGTGATGTCATTTGTCCCTAATGAATGGATAGGCTGCATTCTTAGTGATGTCATTTGTCCCTGATGAATGGATAGGCTGCATTGTTCGTAATGTAATTTGTCACTAATGAATGGATAGGCTGCATTCTCAGTGATGTAATTTGTCTCTAGTGAATGGATAGGCTGCATTCTCAGTGATGTTAAACATGTATAGTGAATGGAGAGTCTGCTTACTTAGTGATTTCACTGATTGAATGATTTCTTAGTGATTTCTCTAATGAATGGATAGGCTGTATGGTCAGTTATGTCACTGGTCTCTAATAGGCGGATAGGCTGCATTTCCAGTGATATAATTTGTCTCCTGTGAATGGACAGGCTTCATTCTTAATACTGTCACAACTCAGGCTACATTCTCAGTGATGTCACTGGTTTCTAGTATGTGGATAGGCTGCACTCTCAAGAATATATATGCTTGAATTTTCTTTTCCTTCTCCATTTTCAGACCCATACTGTACTAACTTTGCCTGAAGGCAATCCCTTGTCAGCCCTTTGATGACCTACATAAGTTGCTCTGACCATCTGTCAGATGTATGAACTTGACTGATCATAGCCTGGATAGGTTGGTTTACCTAAGTTAGTTCAGGACCTGAAAAGGGCGCCTCAAGGGTTAACCCATTAATGACTCTCAGTTCCAGGGAGGTTAAAGGCCTAACAGGTGACACCTTGTGTCCTGTGTGATTTCTCACTGCTCTGTCTCCTTAGCTCCCTTTCCAATAAAATGTCTGCTTTGAAGAACAATTTGGTGTGCTAAAGGAGATTGGGGGTGGGGGGTATGCACTGATGTGGCTGTTTGCTGCTGCCCTCTGTCTGCATAAAAAGGAAAAACAGTCTCTCTACAAGCATAATTATCATCTGTAATCTGTACCTTAGTGCCCCATAAAGGGGCAACTCAACCTTTCCATTTTCTCTTTTACGTAGGATCAAAAGTAAAGGTCACCATATTGCTCCAATTTTTCGAACAGTGCAACAAATGTTCAAGTTTTGCCCTTTTCTCCCCAAGGTTATAGATCTGTTGTAGTTTTCATTTACGATATTATGCAAATCTTGATTTTCCTGACTTTTGTGCATGTCTGTAGCTTTCATGCTGATCTACAGCTTTAAAATGGCAAAGTCAGGGGAGAGATCCGATCTGCATACTTACTCTGGTTTAGTGACTTTCAGATAGACAGGAACAGAGTTGGAGATTTCAGGGAAATCTCACTATAGGAATATGCAGGACATAGCGTATAAAGGTCAGGGGCCCCTTTAGCCTGCCAAGCTCCATCTGTTGCTAAAATACCACTTTCTGGTGGACTGAGCCTTTAAAGTGGAAATTCACATAAAAAGGGGAGTTCTGCTTTTCCAAATAGTCCCCCTCCCTCCATCCACTACCACCACCACTGTATTTGGAATCTTTTCTTTCAGGGAGCTGGTACCTAGTTTTGACAGGTACCCATTCCCATGTCTAGGCGATCCAAGTGGAAGTTTCCACTGCCAGCAACCTCCTGGGACACGTCACATGTCCCAGGACGCTGCAGGTCTATTCAGAATGTGCAGCGTGACCCAAGCATGCACAGTGGAGAGCCGGCTGTGAGACAGTTGGCTGTCACAGTCAGCTTCTCACACTCAATATGGTGGCATTGGGGACCCAAAGACCTACAAAGAATCAACCCAGGTGATGGCGCTGGATCCCTAGGCTGGTGAGCACCTGTTTATTGAACGCCAGCAACTACAGTATTTGTAGCTGCCGATTTTAAATTTTTCTGCAAACGGGTGGAATTGAATTGATCTCTGACAGCTGTTCCCCCAAAATAAGCAGGCAGAGGGCAAAGGACTGGTCACTAGCACAAAACTAATGGGCTCCCTTTAGCTGATGTTTTCCCCATTATTTGACTTACCATGCCTTGTTCTGCTCTATGTCTACGTGTGGAAAAAGACAACTTGGAGGCAAGGCTGTGCTTCTTCATGTCAGAGCCTCCAACAAGGAGAAAGCTGAGTAGTACAGCAGTGACATCACCATCCTGCTTGCTATATATTAAAATGATGGCAGGCGGGATCCCCTCTCATTCTGGGGTGCTGTCATATGATGTCGCACAGTGTCACTGCTCTCGTGCACCTGCAGGGTTCCCAGGACATGGCGTGATCCAGATCTCGTTAAAGAGCCAATGATGTGGCTTTTTAACCATGTAATTGGCTGTGCCCAATCACAGCCAATCACATGTAAACACAGAAGTGCAATTTTTCGGCTCTCCTCACCTCACACTGACAAAGTGAGAGGCGAAGAGAGCTGATCAGCGGCATTTCCTTGCAGCAGAAACTGTACAGATAATCAGGGAACTGATCATCAGTGTCCTGATTATCAATGTGGGCCCATCAGTGCCACCTCATCAGTGCCACATCAGTGAAGGAGAAAAATTACTTATTTACAAAATTTACTGGCAGAAACTAAGAACTTTTTTTCAAAATTTTCGGTATTTTTTTATTTTTTTTTAGCAAAAAATAAAAAACCCAGCGGTGATTGAATACCACCAAAAGAAAGCTTTATTTGTGGGAAGAAAATTAAAAAAATTTAGTTTGGGTACAGGGTTGCATGATCGCGCAATTGTCATTCAAAGTGTGACAGCGCTGAAATCTGAAAATTGGCCTGGGCAGGAAGGGGGTGAGAATGCCCGGTATTGAAAAGGTTAAATCTCATGATAGCAGTCAGAGGAAACAGTGCCTTAGGCCGCGTACACACGGGCGGATTGTCTGCCCAACTTAGTCCGCTGAAACGTGTTTCAGCGGACAATCCGCTCGTGTGTGGGCTTCAGCGGACTTTTTCAGCGGACAGTCTGGCGGACTAAGTCTTTCGGAATTTCCGTAATTTTGTCCGTCCAAACTTGGTTTCAGCAGACAGTCCGCTTGTGTGTAGGCAAGTTGGACGGACTAAGTATGGCGCATGCTCAAAAAGGATTTACATGCCGAAGGTTGCATTGCAGTGTATTGGACGTCGAATTTCTAGTCCCGTCGTACGTGCCGTACACGTCATCGCGCAAGCTTTCGGCGGACTGTCTGCTCATCGTGTGTGGTCAAGTCCGTTCATTCAAAAGTAGGACGGATTGTCTGTCGGATTGTCTGACGAACTTAGTTGGCCAGACAATCCGCCCGTGTGTACGCGGCCTTACATTTCACACCACTGATATATAGGAGAGCCTACAAACCAACACATTCCAGGAAGTGCACTTTCAGGTGGAATTTAGGATATTTTTCAAAGGTCAGCTTAGGTACAAATTACATTTCTAAATGTCCCCTATAACAAAAACTTCACTTTTTTTTAGTTCAGTTCCACTTTAAATAATGTTGCTGTGTCTGCAGGCATTTTACTTTAAGAAACTGAAACAAATTCTTGTCTTTGTGGAGAGAATGACTGATTTGCTGAGTATTTCAGTGAAATGCAAGGTATTTACTTTTTTTTTTACCCTGTAAACAGAATAGGGGCTGTTTTATAAGAAGATGTCTGCCATACTTGATGCCAGTTGTCTCCATTGGTCGTTTTGGTTTTGCTACAATTGTACCTTGAAGTCTTTGGTGTAGCAGACTGTCTTTGGCTTCAGTGCCAACAGTTGTAAAGCCCCATCACCTCCGTAGTAATAAAGTGTAACACCTGAGTCTAAAGCATGCTTTTTCGCAATCTAAAACACTTTCCTCAGACATTTTGATAACATGACGGCATCTTAGCTCCTCACCACTCATGGGTCCCATGGCCAAGTTATGACCGGTGTAATACATTAGAAAAGGATATTTTATTCTTCTGTTTTAAATGATGCCCTTTAGTAAATGTGCATTTCTAAAGGTTATTCATCAAAGGTATGCTCCAGTCATAACTGAAAATTAAGCCTTGAGATGCACACAAAGCCTTCAGCCTTCCTTATACTCCAGTTTTTCATGCAAGCATTGTTTTAGTTCCCCAGTCCACCCTGCCCCCTTTTGTCTGTAATTCATGAACCCTGCTTGTGATGTAGTGGAAGAATTCTCAAAACACACCTGCTGTAGGCTCCTCTCTCACATATAGAAAGCCCACTGAAAAAAAATGCAATTGATAAAAAGTTACATACACCAATCAGATTTGGAACGTCCTTGAAAGTCTGAATGTAAATTGTGATACAGAAAGGAGAAGGTGCATGGCACAGGTTTCAGGAAGTGCATCCCCAGTGCCCATGTGATGTACTCTCTGCATTCTGGCTATCAGTGGTGGCTGGTGATTTTTTTGTTTGGGGGGGAGGCAAACAACCAAACCCCCCCACGGCAATTGACACCCCCCCCCCCACTGTCTGCCGGTTGGTCCACTGGCACTTACTCCATCTAGGCATTGGGCATCCGAGGAGTGGCGAGGATCGGCATCCGAGGTGCGGCAGCTGGGATTGGGCATCGGCTCTTCTCCTCCTCTGTTCTGCTGTGCGTCTCCTCCTAAGTGTCCAATAGGATCGCCTGTCCCTTCAGCCAATTGGGTGACTGGTATCCGACCACCTGCTTCTTGATTGCCTGGGAGGAGGATCAGTGTTGCAGCAGCGAATATTGATTCGGTGTTAAAACACACCTGGGTGGGATTCGGTTGCGCTCTCTTTGACCCAAGCCTACCCTATTTTGAAGCCTATTAGAGCCTCTGGGCACAGGGGACTGCTCACTCATTAAAGGCCCATCATTTCATTAATGTCTTACAGGACAACTTCATGTCCCAATTGGTGGATTCCCCAACTAGAAAGAATGCCCTGCTAGATTTATTAATTACAAATCATCCTAGTCTCATTTCAGATGTGGAAATACAGGACAACTTGGGATCTAGTGATCATAGGATGATCACATTTAACGTAAAGCATAAAAAAATGAGGCACGAGGGAAGCACAAGAACACTGAATTTACAACAAGCCAATTTTTCTGAACTGCGGGCATTACTACATGACATCAATTGGTACCAAATCCTAGATACATTGAAACTGGAAGAAAAATGTCAATGTTTTAGGATCATATCAAAACAAAGGTATCACAAAGTGCATTTCAATGGGCAATAAATGTAGAAGAGCGAAGGTGAAACCTAGGTGGCTAAAACGTAATGTGAAAAGCCTCATCAAAGAGAAAAAAATGGCCTTTAAACAATATAAAGGGGATGGGTTACCATCAGCATTCCAATACTACAACGAATGCAATAAGAAGTTGTAAGAATGCAATCAGGGCAGCCAAAAAAGACTACAAGAGACATATAGCAGAGGAGAGTGAAAAAAAAAATCCAAAGCAATATTTTGGATACATTAAAGTAATTGTTTTTTTGGGGATTTTTTTAAAATAACAAACATGTTATACTTACCTCCTCTGTGGAGTTTTGCACAGAGCAGCCCGGATCCTCCTCTTCTTGCTGCTCCTAGCCCCTCACTTCTTTGATTGACCCCTCAGCAGCTTGCTACAGGGGGCACCCAAGCTGTGTCAGAGCTCTGTGTATCCATTAGGACATGGAGCCCCAGCCTGGCCCGCCCCCTCTCTCCCCTGATTGTCTGGCTGACTGACTTTGATTGACAGCCACGGGAGCCAATGGCTCCTTTAAGTGGGATAGCAGGCGTGCGCACTGCGGGGGTGCCTAAGCTCATGACCGCCAGCCAATCGCGATCAAGGGCACAAGAGGCAGAACGGGTACATGTGCGTGTGTGTAAACATACAAATCCTTGTTCTGTGAGGAAAGGAACTGCAGATCGTGAGTTCCTCCACCAATCAATATACGCTTATTGCGATTTTTATTATCAAAAATATATAGAAAAATACATACCAGCCTAAACTGAGAAAAAAAGTAGCTTTTTGAAAAAATTGGGGATCTTTATTATAGCAAAAACTACAAAATATTGTGTTTTTTTTCCAAAATAGTTTCTCTTTTTTTGTTTATATCTCAAAAAAATAAAACCTGCAGAGATGATCAAAAGAAAGAAAAGAAAGCTCTATTTGTGGGGAAAAAAAGGACGTCAATTTTGTTTGGGTACAGCGTTGCATGGCTGCACAATTGCAAAATAAAACTCTTTTAAAACTCAAAAAAAATGTAAAAAGGCAAAATCAGAGCACATTGGCTACATAAAATATGAGGATGGGAGGATGGTTACAGATGACACAGAGAAGCCAATTACTAAATGCCTTCTTCTCCTCAGTTTTACGTAGAAAAGGGAGGGTTATATCGCCTGCGACAGTATTGTTAGTGACGCATCAGAGGGCATACCCTCATTTCTAACCAAGGCCAGAGTGAAGGAAAGACTTGATAAACTTAATACAAATAAATCACCAGGACCAGATGGCTTACACCTGAGAGTCCTCAGAGAACTCAGTCAGGTTGTAGCCAGACCATTGTTCCTGATCTTTGTGGACAGCATACTGACAGGATTTGTACCAGCTGATTGGAGAAAAGCCAATGTGATACCAATATTCAAAAAAGGACAGAGCCAAATCCCTGGAAAATACAGGCCAGTTGGTAAATTATTAGAGGGGATGATCAGGGACTATATACAAAAATTTACTGAGGAAAAAAATATAAGTAGTTATCAGCATGGGTTTACGAAAGGAAGTGAGCTGCCATCTAGACAGGGGAAGGCCTGTGGATTTAGTGTACCTGGATTTTGCAAAGACATTCGATACAGTCCCCCATAAGTGCTTAATCTACAAGGTGAGGTCCACAGGCATGGACCATAAGGTTTGTTCTTGGGTAAAAAAATGGTTACAGGGTCGTGTCCAAATGGTAGTGATAAATAACGTGTAGTCAGACTGGGTTGGAGTGGTAAGTAGGGTTCCCCAAGGTTCTGTCTTGGGACCAATTCTATTCAATTTATTCATAAATTATATAGAGGATGGGATAAGTAGCTCAATCTCAGTTTTTGCAGACGACACAAAAATAAGCAGGGCAATAATTTCACATTAGGATATAGAAATTTTACAGAAAGACCTGAACAAAATAATGGAGTTGGCCAATGCATGGCAAATGAGGTTTAATGTGGAGAAATGTAAAGTAATACACTTGGGGCCAAAAAAAACATAAATGCAAACTACTCACTAGGGGGAGAACCGCTGGCCATATTGAGGATAGAGAATGATCAGAGGGTCCTAGTAGATGAGAGATTGAGCAATGTCAAGCTGCAGCTACCAAAGGCGGCAGAATATTAGCATGCATAAAAAAAGGGATATACTCCAGGGATAAAACTATAATCCTACCACTTTATAAAACTCTGGTTATACCACATCTGGAGTATTCTGTCCAGTTCTGATCACCAGTCCTCAGAAGGGATGTGCTGTAACCGGAGAGAGTCCAAAGAAGGCAAAACAAAACGAATAAGGGGACTTGAGGACCTAGATTATGATTCTCCCTGGAGAAACTACACTTGAGAGGAGGTATGATAGCAATTTACAAAACCTCAATGGTAATCCCAGCATAGGAAAGAAAAAACTAGTCAGTCTCAAGGAGTGTTTTGAAAAGAGACTCTTGGATGTGCATTTTAAAGAACACAACATACAGGGATATTGGAAATCATTTTAGATACTGACACGTGCATCTACACAGGCTGAACTGGCTGGACTATTGTCTTTATTCAACCTTACCTACTATTAAACTGTAATTTAAAATAACTTTTTTCAGAACCCCAGATTACTGACAAAAAGGAGTGGGTGGCCTCGTAGCCCTACAGCAATTCTGGAATAAAATGAAGAAGCCTTGATCCTCTGACATGGGAAAGAAAGACTCCTTTAAAGTGTTACTAAACCCAGGGCCCTGCGTTCACGATATCTGTTCTCCCACAGTGCACAGAACATGGAAATGCAATTGTCTTAACCACTTAACAACCAGCCCATAGCCGAATGACGGAGTGATCACTTGTAAACAAACCGGCGTCATGTTATGACGCCGGTTCCTCCCTCCCCCTCTCTGTACCGATCGGTACAGCGGAGGGGGAAGAGATCGGTGTCAGCAACGCTGTGGGCTGCATCTGCAGTGCCCACATCGCTGCTCACCGAAAATTAACCCCATCATACCCTGCCATTACTCTGCAATACTCTGCTGCAATACTCTGCTGCAATACTCTGCTGCAATACTCTGCAATACACTTCTGCAATGCTCTGCAACACCCACCAATACCCTGCAACACTCTGCAATACCCTGCAACACCTGCCAATACCCTGCAACACCCGCCAATACCCTGCAACACTCTGCAATGCTCTGCAACACCCGCCAATACCCTGCAACACTCTGCAACACTCTGCAATGCTCTGCAACACCCGCCAATACCCTGCAACACTCTGCAATGCTCTGCAACACCCGCCAATACCCGCCAATACCCGCCAACACCCTGCAATACCCTGCAACACCCTGCAACACTCTGCAATACCCTGCAACACTCTGCAATGCTCTGCAACACCCGCCAATACCCTGAAACACTCTGCAATGCTCTGCAACACCCGACAATACCCTGCAATGCTCTGCAACGCAATACTCTGCAACGCCATACTCTGAGATATCCAGTCATACTCGTAGATACCCAGCCATACTCACAGATACCCAGCCATACTCGGAGATACCCAGCCATACCCAGCCATAGTCGGTGATACCCTGCAATACCCAGCCATAGACATCCCCCCTCCCGCCGCCCTCCGGTGCTTCTACCGACTCGCCAATACGATCAAAGCCAGAATCTTTTTTTTTTTTCAGGCTTCCCAGCTTAGAGGTGAGATGCGGGGTCTTATTGACCCCATATCTCACTGTAAAGAGGACCTGTCATGCCATATTCCTATTACAAGGGATGTTTACATTCCTTGTAATAGGAATAAAAGTGATCAAAACATTTATTTTTGGGGAAAAAAATGTCAAACTAAAATAAATAAAGTAAAATGAACAATAAAATATATTTTTTTTAAAGCGCCCCTGTCCTCATGTGCTCGCATGCAGAAGCGAACGCATACGTAAGTCCCGCCCACATATGAAAACGGTGTTCAAACCACACATGTGAGGTATCGCTGCAAACATTAGAGCGAGAGCAATAATTCTAGCCCTAGACCTCCTCTGTAACTCAAAACATATAACCAGTAAAAAAAATTTAAATCATCACCTATGGGGATTTTTAAGTAGCGACATTTGGCGCCATTCCACGAGCGTGTGCAATTTTGAAGAGTGACATGTTAGGTATCTATTTACTCAGCGTAACTTCATCTTTCACATTGTGCAAAAATTGGGCTAACTTTACTGTTTTTTTTTTTTTTTAAGCACAAAACAGTTTTTTTTTTCCAAAAAAAAGCATTAGAAAAATTGCTGCGCAAATACCGTGCGAGATAAAAAGTTGCAACGACCACCATTGTATTCTCCAGGGTGTTTGCTAAAAAAAAACATATATAATGTTTTGGGATTCTATGTAATTTTCTAGCAAATAAATGATGATTTTTACATGTAGGAGAGAAATGTCAGAATTGTCCTGGGTGCTCCAGAACGCCTGATGGCGCTCCCTGCATGTTGGGCCTCTGTATGTGGCCACACTGTGTAAAAGTCTCACATGTGGTATCGCCGTACTCGGGAGTAATAGCAGAATGTGTTTTGGGGTGTAATTTGTGGTATGCATATGCTGTGTGTGAGAAATAAACTGATAATATGACAATTTTGTGAAAAAAAAAGTTAAAAAAATCTTGATTTTGCAAAGAATTGTGGGAAAAAATGACAACTTCTAAAAACTCATCATGCCTCTTACTAAATACCTTGGAATGTCTTCTTTCCAAAAAGGAGTCATTTGGGGGGTATTTGTACTTTTCTGGCATGTTAGGGTCTCAAGAATTCAAATAGGCCGTCAGTACTTCAGGTGTGATCAATTTTCAGATATTGGCACCATAGCTTGTGGACTCTATAACTTTCACAAAGACCAAATAATATCCACCAATTTGTACTTATTTTTACCAAAGATATGTAGTAGTATAAATTTTGGCCAAAATTTATGAAGAAAAAATTACTAATCTGCTAAATTTTATAACAGAAACAAAGAAAAATTCATTTTTTACAGAATTTTCTGTATTTTTTCTTTTATAGCACAAAAAATAAAAAACAGAGCGGTGATTAAATACCACCAAAAGAAAGCTCTATTTGTGTGAAAAAAAGGACAAAAATTTCATATAGGTCCAGTGTTGCATGACTGAGTAATTGTCATTCAAAATGTGAGAGCACCGAAAACGGTCTGGTTATTAACCACTTTCAGACCGGACCAATTTGCTGGTCAAAGACCAGACCACTTTTTGCGATTCGGCACTGCGTCGCTTTAACTGACAATTGCGCGGTCGTGCGACGTGGCTCCCAAACAAAATTGACGTCCTTTTTTTCCCACAAATAGAGCTTTCTTTTGGTGGTATTTGATCACCCCTGCGGTTTTTATTTTTTGCGCTATAAACAAAAATAGAGCGACAATTTTGAAAAAAACGCATTATTTTTTACTTTTTGTTATAATAAATATCCCCCAAAAATATATAAAAAAACATTTTTTTCCCTCAATTTAGACCGATACGTATTCTTCTACATATTTTTGGTAAAAAAAATCGCAATAAGCGATTATTGATTGGTTTGCGCAAAAGTTATAGCGTTTACAAAATAGGGATAGTTTTATAGCATTTTTATTAATAATTTTTTATTATTTTTTTTTTTACTAGTAATGGCGGCGATCTGCGATTTTTATTGTGACTGCGACATTGTCGGGGACCCATCAGACATTTTTGACACATTTTTGGGACCATTGTCATTTATACAGTAATCACTGCTATATAAATGCAGTGATTCCTGTGTAAATGACACTGGCAGTGAAAGGGTTAACCAGTGGGTGGCAGTGTAGGGGTTAAGTGTTCCTAGGGGTGTGTTACTAACTGTGGGGGGGTTGGGCTTTCATTTAGTGTACACTGATCTCTGCTCCAATCACATGGAGCAGAGATCAGCGTCACTAGTTGCTAGGCAGAATGGGAAAATGTTGTTTATACAGCATTTCCTCCATTCGGCCGCTCCGTGAGACGATCGCGGGGATGCCCGCGGCGATCGAGTCCGCGGGTCCCGCGACCGGACTCACGGGGGTCCTGACCAGCGCGGGAGCGCGCCGCCGGCGGCGCGCTCCCGATGGCACGGCGGCAACGAATATTGGACGTACATGTACGCCAATATGCCTGCCCGTGCCATTCTGTCGACGTACATCGTCGTGCGCTGGTCGGGAAGTGGTTAAGGGTGTTTAAGTGCCCAGTGGTCAAGTGGTTAATATATATAAACTGTTAAATACCTTTTCTCGTCAGCAGCATATGGCAGTCTTGTGACTTACATCAGTATCTGGCTAAAGCTTGTAGAATTCTACTTTGACTGTACTATGAAGCTGCATGACCCCTGACCCTTTGTCTGGACAGTTCTGATCACATGCACCATCCCAAGAAAAAAAAAACTCTCTAGTAATACACACCAAACTGAGCATGTGCAGAGTGACTCCAAAGGCTCTGTCTCATCAGGAGATGATTTGGGGACTGTGGAAGAAGGGGAGGATCAGAGAAGACAGGATCAAACAGCCTTTTTACACAATGAGGAGTTAACCCTTTAGGTTCCACAGTGAGTAAAACAAGCATGCTTTACTGCATATGCCGACTGATTTTACTGTTGTGGGTTTAGTTACACTTTAAGTAGTCATATATTTGGGCAAAAGAGATGCCCTTTATGAGACCTCCAGTCATGTAGAGCAGAGGTCTCTGAACTACAGTCCGCTGGACACATCTGGTCCGCTACAAGATTTTATCTGGGCCACAACAACCCTAGCTGGCTGGAAGTTGATGCACCAGTCTGTGTATTGTACTATTGAGACTGGTGCATCCACTGCTAGCCAGCCGTGACTCATCCCCTAGTCCACTGTCCAGGTCCCCACTTCCATCCCTCTGCCATGGTTAGTTGCTAGGACAGTTGGCGTACTAAAAGTTAATGGTGCGGTAGACCTACCTCAGCATTTACAGTAGGACTAGACTCCCTCCTTTCATACCTGCTCTGCCTTGCTGCTCTGACACTTAGAATGTAAGGCAGGACTCTGCAGGGCACATATGGATGTAAGGGGGATTCTGCTGGGCACTCCTGAAACGTAAGGCAGGAATCTGCTGGGCACACATAGTTGCATGTAGGGGGAAGACTCTGCAAGGCAAACATAAATGTAAGGGGAGACATTCCTAGATGTAAGGAGGAACTCTGCCGGATACACATATGTATAAGGGGGGACACTCCTAGGCACTTCTGGATGTAAAAGGGGACTGCTGGGCACTACTGGTTGAAAGGAGAGACTTATTCATTTATCTATGAAACCTTTTTTTTTTTTTTTGGCCCATGAATATTTGTAAAAAAAAGTTTGAAGCCCCCTCCTGTAGGTGATGGAGAAAGACACAAATATCTATTGCGGCCAACAGCTAAAAATTACTAAGTGCAAATTACTGAAATACAATACTGTTTTTACGACTATTTACCTTTACACTAGTATTTGAAGATATGCAATCATTTACAGGCTGCATGTAGATTTGTAGTATCATATATATTCTTAGCAGTTACATAGTACAAATGTTTATACAATTTTCTACATGTAAAAAAAAAAAAAAAATAGGTCAAAAGGTATCTGCTGCAGATAGCAAGCCATACACTACCCCCCAATAATAACAAATACTGTACATAAAAAAGACTTAAAGACTTTAAAACTGTGGCCAAACACAAGACCCCCCCCCCCCCCCCCATCTGCACCCCTAATATTAAAATGGATTTACCATTAATGTTGCTATAATTTTCACTTCCTCTCCAGTGCTGTCCTCCAGTAGACTCACTTACTTTTTTTTTAATGATCACTTCAGCCCCAGAAGGTTTTACCCCCTTCCTGACCAGAGCACTTTTTACAATTTGGCACTGCGCTACTTTAACTGGTAATTGTGCAGTCATGCAATGCTGTACCCAAAATAAATTTGCATCCTTTTTTTTTCCCACAAATAGAACTTCCTTTTGGTGGTATTTGATCACCTCTACGGTTTTTAATTATTTGCGACATAAATAAAAAAAGACCGAAAATTTTCAAAAAAAATAATATTTTCTACCTTTTGTTATGAACAAAATACAATAAACTCAATTTTAATCCTACATTTAGGCCAAAAAGCTTTCAGGCACATGTCTCAGGTAAAAAAAAAATCAATAAGTGTTTATTGGTTTGGGCAAAAGTTATAGCGTCTACAAACTAGGGTACATTTTCTGGAAATCACGTAGTTTTTAGTTTGACAGCTGCAGTACAAGCTGCCCCCCCCCCCCCTTAATAACCCCATTTTGGAAAGTAGACACCCCCAAGGAATTTGTTGAGAGGCTTGTTGAGCACATTGAATATTTTATTTTTTTGTCGTAAGTGATTGAAAAATGACAAAAAAAAAAAAAAAAGGACGCAAAGCTGGCACTGAAATTATATATTGCTCAAACATGCCATGGGCATATGTGAAATTACACCCAGAAATACATTCTGCTGCTTCTCCTTATTACGGGGATACCACATGTGTGGGACTTTTTGGCAGTCTAGCCACGTACAGGACCATAAAAACCAAGCACCGCCTTCAGGCTTTCTAAGGGCATACATTTTTGATTCCACTCTTCACTACCTATCAGTTTCAGAGGCCATGAAATGCCCAGATAGCACAAAACCCCCCAAATGACCCCATTTTGGAAAGTAGACACCCCAAGCTATTTTCTGAGAGGCATGTTGAGCCTATGGAACATTTTATATTTTGCCACAAGTTTCAGGAAAATTAAAAAAAAAATTTTTTTTTTCACAAAGTTGTCACTAAATAATATAGTGCTCAAACATGGAATGGGCATATGTGAAATGACACCCCGAAATACATTCTGCTGCCTCTCCTGAGTACAGGGATACCACATGTGTGGGACTTTTTGGCAGTCTAACCACGTACAGGACCTCGAAAACCAAGCACTGCCTGTTATTTTTACACAACCAAATAGCTTGGGCCGTCTACTTTTTGGGGGTCAAACCACCCACGAAAAGGGGTAATTTGGGGGTTTTGACCTGTCCTGGTATTTTACACACAACATTAGAAGCTTATGCCACACATCACCCACTCTTCTAACCACTTAAAGACAAAGCCTTTTCTGACATTTCTTGTTTACATGAAAAAATATTTTCTTTTGCTAGAAAATTACTTTGAACCCCTAAAGAGTATATATATATATATATATATATATATATATATATATAATATTTTTTTTTTTTTTTTATTTTTTTTAAAGCAAAGGCCCTACAGATTAAAATGGTGGGTTTTGCAAATTTTTTTTCACAAAATATTTGAGCAGCGATTTTTTAAACACAATTTTTTGGGAAAAAGAAAACACTTCTTTGAATTTTAATGCACTAAAACACACTATATTGCCCAAATTTTTGGTAAAATATAAAGGATGATCTTATGCCGAGTATATAGATACCAAACACAACGCGCTTTAAAATTGCGCACAACCGTGCAGAGGCGACAAACTACATACATTTTTAAAAGCCTTTACGGGTTACCACTTTAGATTTACAGAGGAGGTCTACTGCTAAAATGACTGCCCTCGATCTAACGTTGGCGGTGATATCTCACATGCATGGTGCAATTGCTTTGTTTACATATTTGGTACCCCTGGTGATGTCAGACCTGTGACGAAACGATCGTCGGGTAGCCACGTCCACACATCCTGCACATGTGCGATCGCAATTTAAAACCACATACAGGTTTTTTATCTGCTAGCAATTTTATTTTTCGATTTCAACGCTGTTTGTATTTTAAACGCTATCTGTACATTGGAGACTCGGTGGAGTCCTTTTTATAGCATCTGACTTTATGCAATAAAGAAAAAAATGTTTGGTATTAAAACATTTTACACGATTCGGAGCACTTTTTATTTAGCATGAGCCTTCACGCTGGCAAATATTTGGGAAGTTTACGGTGATTGATCACCTGAGCTGCGGAGTCTGCAGATAGGAGACATCCGTTTTTTCACATCTGCTCGTTTGGAGACGTAATTTGTGACATTATACGCCCTGACTGACCTCCCTTAAACAGGGGGGCGCTGATGATCTGGTAAGCCCCCATCTTATTAGTGGTGATTAAAGGTGATGGGTCCCACGTGGTTAAGTATATTATTTTTATTCAATCAAGGCACACTATCTGTTGGATTTTTTTGATATTTCTATGGACATTTATTTATGATGTATGGACTCACATATGAATTCCTTTTTATACATTTTTTATTGCACATTTACATGATAATATTGATTTAGTTTGAATGCCACTTTATTTTGGTTTTGGATTGTCACCATTTTTGCACGTTTCACTTGTGCGATTATTTAATCACCATTTATTGAACAAGCGCTGCACTTTTTTTTTTTCTTTGCTGTTTACATATGACACGAGATCAATGCCTGTGTTTGCCATTGTGCGCAAGAATGGGGGGGGGGGGGGGGGGCAGGGGTGCTTTTTTTTTAATCCTCTGCCCTCAAAGCATCTGACCACACCAAGATTGGTGTGATAAGCTGCTTTTCCAATGGCACTGTTTATATCCGGCGAAACCAAAGTCATGACATGAAATGCTCGTAGCTTCCGGTTTCTTAGGCCATATTATTGGAGCTGTTCTGGTCTTCGATCAGCTCTATGGTCAGCTGGCAGAAACGCAGGCTGCATTCTCAGGTTCACCGATGGGACAGAAGAGCCAGAGAAAACCTTGGAAGTCAGCGGGGGGGGGGGGGGGGGGGGGAGAGGAATGTTGCTGTTGCTGTCAAGATATATAAATCAGTGCTGCAGCTGAATGGCGTACCTGAAAAAAGAATTGTTAACAATAAAACACAGTAAACAGTAAAGTATAAAAGAATTACATACCTGAAAAGAAAACATGATAAAACATAGTAACAACGTGAACGCGCTTGCTAGAGAGCTCTGCACGGATTGGGCACTGTAACACCCAGTCCAGGCACAACAGACAGCCGCAATTCATGCCTCGAGACCGGAGATCTGCCCTAACTAACGGGGAGCCTCGGACCACGGAGATTACCCACTATTTCCTCCTCCAACACTTGTCCTCTTCCCTGGCTCTACCTCCAGTAGCTGCCACTACCTCCAACGCCATGGGTCAGACCGTCCAGCACCTCTGATGGCCCTATGAAGCTTCCCACACGAGTGACTGAGACAGGTGAGCCCCCCTCTCATGAATCCGGCCCGACATCTCCCATTCTGTCATCAGAGCTGCTGCATCCATAGTCTCTGCTCTGTCTAGGGAGATACATGGCATCAAGCAGCAGATGGACACAGTGGAGGAGCGGGTAACTAGCTTGGAGTCCTCCAAGTCTACAGTTGACACCCGGTTAGAGGCACTTCAGGACACATATCACCATCACCTCATAGACATTCAGCTTAAAATTGATGGGGAGAATAGAAACAGGAGAAACAACCTCCATCTTTGGCGTATACCAGAGGCAACTATGGGGGTTGACATGCGTGCAACCGTGATGGCCCTCCTTAACCAGCTTCTAGGCAAGGGACCTACAGCAGAAATTGAGGTGGACCGGGTCCATCGGATGCAACTTCCTGCACCTAGGGATGTTTTGTGCAGGGTGCACTTCTATGGAATTAAGGAAGAGATTCTATGTAAAGCATGGATTCAGGGGCCTATTGACTTTGATGGCACAACTGTGCGGGTCCACCCGGATATCTCTTGACAGATCCATATGATGCGAGGCATGCTTTGCCCCCATATGCTTCGCCCCATACTGTAATTTATATGGGACACGAGGGCTACCTATCAGTGGGGTCATCCTTTCCACCTCATTGTACAACAGCAGGGTTCCTGTTTCTACCTACACTCCCCTGACCAGCTTCAAACACTGTTTCAACCCCTTGATAGGCCAGCGGTTCATGTACCCGATTGGCTGGAATCCTTCTACGGTTTGATCCTCCTCGCCCACTTCTCCAAGACCGTAGAGGATCCACAGGGCATGATCTCGTGCATCCAGCAATGAACCACCCAGACGCACCCCAGCCACCTCAGCCAAGTGTTCCTTGGCTGTGATGGTTGCAGTTCAATGTGTAGCAATGATGTCTTGATCCAGTCTCCTAGAACCTCACTATTGGATTTTTGTGTTTATATATGTATTTTTTTTCATGTAATTTCTGGGTTCTGGATCCACTCTTCCATACATACATCACCATTTAGTGCGGCTGTTCCTCAGGAACTAACACAACGGAATGACCATTATATACTGTACCCATAAACAGTTGCATTTAGTCCGCAGGGCCTCCCGGGGCTCCTGCTGACTCACCTATGCCTTGTGTTGATTGCCCATGTTCAATGTTGGTGCTTTTTTCTTTTATATGTATCACTGTTTATCCACGGGTGGGTTCCCCGCTTCAGAGACTGGCCATTTCCTCACCCCTCTTTGCCAGGTGTGACCGGAGAATGTCTGCTGGTCACTGGAGTCCCCTAACGTTTTATGGCACGGCTGGGGAGTGGAACTCAACAAACAGACTCCTTAATGATGCTGGGTTTTCTCCAAAGGTGTGGGACAATTAGATTGGTCTGATGGACTTTTTACTGGGCCTCCTGGTGGTGGTGTGGGTGGGTTCCCGGGGCCACCTTTACTGTTTGCCTACAGGAGCCCAAACCTCATTGGGGAGGTACATGGTCGTTTGCCTTACCTGTATGCATTGGTCTCTCTATCCCCCAGTTTTAGTCCGATTGGGGTAGTGGGACCAGCCTGAGTTCCCCGCCTGGGGACCAGGGTTTGTGTCCGTAGGCTGGGCATCAGATACTTTTTCAGTTGCAATGCTCTATATTGCCTACATGTATGTGTATGTCTAGTTGGTTTTTGTGTGTTTTTTTTTGTTCTTTGCAGGCATAATTACAGTTGTTGGAGGTCCATTCTCTGCATGTCTCCCCCCTCAGAACGAAAGGCTAAGCACCCCCTCCTTTGTTCTACCACCGGGTTGACGGGGCATATATTTAGTTTAATTGATATATTTTCATGTTTTTTTAGCGGTGTACGTGATTTCTACCTATGTTTCAGTTCTCTGGACTGTGCACCTCTGCTGTTTCACCTCCTGACCTTACCCCCACCCCATTTAGGGTCTCCCCCTGCGAAGTGATTTGTGCTCCACGAGGGGATTTGTTATGTGTTACCTTTAGCACACTTCCTCTTTTCGTTACTCTTCCTCACTCCCCTCTCTTTATCTGTCCTCTGCCTCTAGTGTGATTGTTCCCTTTTGCTCCTTTCCTCCTCCCTTTCCAGCTCCCCCTCTCCCTCCCGGATGTCAGAAACCATGAATCATGAGACAGAAGTACAGTTAAGTCACACTTGTTTAATAATCATAAAAAAGGTAAACAGAATAAATGTAGTCAAAACATAGCCAGAGTTCAGGAACCGGAACAGATATTCAGACAAGTCGAAATGTCAGGGAGCCAGAGATGAGCGTAGTTGAACAGCAAGCAGGATCTGGAGCCAGAAGGTATGTCAGCCAAGCAAGTATTTAACAGGAACACCGGTGAGACTCTCTAGAGATGTGACCAAGGCAAGGGCAGAGATCATCTGGACTGGACAGCTTAAGTAGACAGGACTGTCGAGCAGAATATCATCAACAGGTGAGTCAATGTGGACAGATAAGAGCTGGCAATTAGCCGACAGCCGAGCAGCCAGCTTTGAGAAGGAAGGGCTGAGCCCAGCCCTGACAGTACCCCCTCCTCAATGACCCCTCCCCCTTGGAGGACCACCAGGCTTGAGGGGAAAATATCTATGGAAATTGCTGAGGACGACAGGGGCAAGTACGCCTGAGGAAGAGACCCAAGAGCGTTCGTCTGGACCGCACCCTTTCCAATGCACCAGGTACTGACTGTATATGCCGAAGGAACCTACGGGAGTCAACAGTGGACTGTACTTCATACTCCTCATGGTTCTCAACCTGTACAGGGTGAGGAGGAAGCACCGAGCTGGTAAAGCGGTTGCAGACCAATGGATTTAATAAGGAGACATGAAATACATCCTGCGAAGAATACAGAAAGGCCCAATAAACCGAGGTGCGAACCTCAGAGAGGAAGCACGATGTCGGAGGTTGCAAGATAACAGCCAGACCCTGTCCCCAACCTGGTAGGAGGGCGCAGGCAGGGTCAGCATGGAGTCTGTACCTATTATTAACATGTCGCAAAGCCTCCTGAACTTGTGCCAAAGTGGAACGAAGACCACGGAGATGCTCCTCTATCACAGGAATGCTCTACGGAACAATGAGTCAGGCAACACTATTGTGAGCAAACGCTGCACATGGTAAGAGGTCCTACCAGTTATGATGGTCCGAAATATAGCAACGTAGCAATTTATCCAAATACTGGCTCATTGTGTGTCCCCATTAGTCTGCAGATGATACACAGAGGAGAAAGCAAGCTGAATTCCCAACTGTGCACAAAAGGCTCGCCAGAACCGGGACACAAACTGACTACCCCTGTCCAAGACAAACACCTTGGGTAGCCCATGTAAGTGAAAGATTTCCAGAGTAAAAATTAAGGCAGTTCCTTAGAAGTGGACAACTACTTAAGTGGAATACAATGGGACATTTTTGAGAACCGGTCAACCAACATAAGGATAACTGTGTTGCCCTGGGAGTTGGGTAACGCCACAATGAAATCCATAGACAGGTGGATCCAGGGCCTCTCTCCATTGGGTGTGGGTTGTAGGAGGCCCACTGGAAGGTGTCGTGGAGTCTTATGCCACGTACACACGATCGGATTTTCCGACTGAAAATATTAGATGGTATCTTTTTGTCGGAAATTCGTCACAATAAGTTTGAGATCTGGATCTCAAATTTTCCCACAACAAAATCCGTTGTCGGAAATTCCGATTGCGTGTACACAATTCCGAAGCACAAAGTTCTACGCATGCTTGGAATCGAGCAGAAGAGCCACACTTGCTATTGAACTTAAATATTCTCGACTCATCGTACCTCACCACGTTCTTGACGTTCGGAATTTCCAACAATATTGTGTAACCTTGTGTATGCAAGACAAGTTTGAGCCAACATCCGTCTGAAAAAATCCCATTTATTTTGTTGTCGGAATGTGCGATTGTGTGTACGCGGCATTACTCGGGAGCAGTGATCAGTGCGTGTCACGCGTAGCGCAGCTCCCCACAATTAGAATCACTCCCTAGGACACACTTAACCCTTGCAGCGCCCCCCAGTGGTTAACTCCTTCACTGCCTGTCACATTTACACAGTAATCAGTGCATTTTTAAACGCACTGATCATTGTATAAATCTGAATGGTCTCAAAATAGTGCCAAAAAGTGTCCGATCTGTCTGCCATAATGTCGCAGTCATGATAAAAATCGCAGATTGCTGCCATTACTAGTAAAAAAAAAAAAAAAAAAAATGCCATAAAACTATCCCCTATTTTGTAGAAGCTATAACTTTTGCACAAACCAATCAAACATTTTTTTTTTTTACCAAAAATATGTAGAAGAATACGTATCGGCCTAAACTGAGGAAAAAAATGTTTTTTTTAAATATTTTTTGGGGATATTTATTAATAGCAAAA
The DNA here is from genome assembly GCF_037356315.1 of Lithobates pipiens. NCBI lineage: Eukaryota > Metazoa > Chordata > Amphibia > Anura > Ranidae > Lithobates > Lithobates pipiens. The sequence goes on from NW_027507685.1 coordinate 131,786,499, forward strand.
AGTAAAAAATATTGCGTTTTTTTTCAAAACTGACTCTCTTTTTTTTGTTTATAGCGCAAAGAATAAAAACTGCAGAGGTGATCAAATACCACCAAAAGAAAGATCTATATGTGGGGAAAAAAAGGACATCAATTTTGTTTGGGAGCCACTTCGCACGACCGCGTAATGGTCAGTTAAAGCAACGCAGTGCCGAATCGCAAAAAAACAGCAAACTGGTCTGGGGCTGAAGTGGTTAAAGACGGCCCTGCATATACCTCACCTTACAAATGGGCCATATGGTTCGGAGTCCTCCATCCTGGCATCCTAATGAGGCTCTTCTTCAATCCCCCAAAGTCCCTCAAACATTGGAAGCTGCCCTCTCGGATTATTTTTCCCTAAACCAGGATTCAGTGGATAACACATTTGTGGTTTGGGAAACCCACAAGTCAGTAATTAGGGGCTTTGATCAAGATAGGAGCACGTTTCAAGCGGGAAAGGACTGTCCAATTTGACACGCTACTTGCCTGTCTTCGTCACCTTGAAAGCACTCACAAAGCCAGTATTGCCCGTTTTCTACATTGCAAGCTACTTAAGACCCATGAAGAACTCAACTCCCTCCTTTTTCATAAAACAAAACAGAAATTGGCATGGTCCCATCGTACTATGGACAAATTTTCAAACAAACCGGGCCCTCTCCTAGCGAGGGCGCTCCATGGATCTCGTACCCGGACCTATATCCCACATATCACCTCATCTTCAGGGCAAAAATTCTCTGCATCGGATGCTATGGCTGCTGAATTTCACTTCTGTCGTGGTTTATACAACCTAGACCCAACACCTTCCCCAGAAGCCTCTTTAGGGTCTTCCGCAAACATTCGCATTTACATTGCATATTCTAGCATGCCCACTCTTTCCTTCTCTGTACGAGAACAATTAGAGTCTGCTATCACAAAGGAGGAAATATGTAAGGCTCTCGCTCAGTCCAAACCAAAAAAGGCACCAGGGTCTGATGGTCTGACTGCCGTCTACTACAAGAAGTTCTGTACTTTACTCACGCCATGCGTGGTAACATCCCTAAACTCTCTGGGGGGAAGTCTATGCCGGTAGACGCTCTTAGAGCATTTATTTCCCTGATCTCCAAGGAAGGCAAAGATCCGGCCCAGTGCGGCAGTTACTGTTCCATTGCACTTTTAAATACCAATCTGAAACTCTTTGCAAAGATTCTGGCAAATAGACTACTGCCCCATCTCCCGAGCCTGATACACAAAGACCAGGCTGGGTTCGTCCCACCCCGAGAGCCTCATGACAATACCATTCATTAATCTGATTCATGCGGCCAAGACCCTGCTTATTCTGATATCAACAGATGCAGATAAAGCATTCAACAGGATCCACTGGTCCTTTATACGAGCGACCATGGAACATATCAGCCTTGGGACCTCCATGCTTAGCTGGATTTCTGCTCTCTACTCAGGACCTTCTGCAGTTGTAAAAGTCAACTAGACCAGGTCTGATTTCTTTGACATATCGAACAGGACATAGCCGGGCTTGCCTCCTCTCGCCCCTGATATTTATACTGATCTTGGAACCCTTCCTCTGCACGGTCTGTGATGTTCCTAACATCACCTGTTACCGTAAATCCTCAGGGGACCATAAGTTGGCAAGGTTCGCTGATGACCTGATCTTTTTTCTTACAGACCCACTCACCTCTCTACCGAACCTCCTAAAGGCTTTACAGGTGTATGGGACATTGTCCCATTTCAGAATTAACTTTGGGAAGTCCTCTGCCCTTAACATCTTTGTGGACTCTGGTGTGTCCCGGAGCCTCCGGCCTTCTTTTCCCTTCCAGTAGGCATCAACGGCGATTAAATATTTAGGCACCAACATCACTTCTGACCCGTCCAAACTATATGAATCCAACTTTGAGCCACTTCTTATCAAATTGAAGGAGGACCTGGTGCACTGGCATTCTTTAACCCTGACATGGTTTGGCCATTGCAATGCCCTCAAAATGACAGTGCTACCTCGGATTCTCTTTCTACTTCCTATACGGCTTCCGCAGCTTTTCTTTTGTGCTATTGACTCTCAGTTCCGGAAATTTGTCTGGTCACATCAGACTCTGCAGAGACTATCGCTATGGAAGGTCTCAGTGGGCCTTGCTCTTCCAGATATTTGGACATATAGGGCCACACATCTCAACAGGATTGTTGATTAGCATTGCCATGGGGAGGCCAAACTCTGGGTCTCTATGGAATTGGAAGACTCTCGAGGTCCGGCTCTGAGTTGGCCCTGGATATCATCCCCCCTACCTAGAGAGCTGTGCGTACATCCTACCTTGGGCAGTACTTTACAGATTGCTCAGGAAACTTTTTCGAAACTCTTCAATTTCTCCACGTCCCTTCAACTGTGCTTTTTTTCTCTGACGTTGCTCCCGTACCCCAGGTATCTTACGCTCCCACTCACTTGTTTTGAATCACTATGTCACAGAGGGGAACTGATACCTCATTCCTTCTCTTTTCTGTATTCCTCCCTGATTCACCCTGGAGAAGAACATGTTCCTCCATTTCTCACTAAATGGAAAAAAGAATTGTTAACAATAAAACACAGTAAACAGTAAAGTATAAAAGAATTACATACCTGAAAAGAAAACATGATAAAACATAGTAACAACGTGAACACGCTTGCTAGAGAGCTCTGCACGGATTGGGCACTGTAACATCCAGTCCAGGCACAACAGACAGCCGCAATTCATGCCTCGAGACCGGAGATCTGCCCTAACTAACGGGGAGCCTCGGACCACGGAGATTACCCACTATTTCCTCCTCCAACACTTGTCCTCTTCCCTGGCTCTACCTCCAGTAGCTGCCACTACCTCCAACGCCATGGGTCAGACCGTCCAGCACCTCTGATGGCCCTATGAAGCTTCCCACACGAGTGACTGAGACAGGTGAGCCCCCCCCTCTCATGAATCCGGCCCGACATCTCCCATTCTGTCATCAGAGCTGCTGCATCCATAGTCTCTGCTCTGTCTAGGGAGATACATGGCATCAAGCAGCAGATGGACACAGTGGAGGAGCGGGTAACTAGCTTGGAGTCCTCCAAGTCTACAGTTGACACCCGGTTAGAGGCACTTCAGGACACATATCACCATCACCTCATAGACATTCAGCTTAAAATTGATGGGGAGAATAGAAACAGGAGAAACAACCTCCATCTTTGGCGTATACCAGAGGCAACTATGGGGGTTGACATGCGTGCAACCGTGATGGCCCTCCTTAACCAGCTTCTAGGCAAGGGACCTACAGCAGAAATTGAGGTGGACCGGGTCCATCGGATGCAACTTCCTGCACCTAGGGATGTTTTGTGCAGGGTGCACTTCTATGGAATTAAGGAAGAGATTCTATGTAAAGCATGGATTCAGGGGCCTATTGACTTTGATGGCACAACTGTGCGGGTCCACCCGGATATCTCTTGACAGATCCATATGATGCGAGGCATGCTTTGCCCCCATATGCTTCGCCCCATACTGTAATTTATATGGGACACGAGGGCTACCTATCAGTGGGGTCATCCTTTCCACCTCATTGTACAACAGCAGGGTTCCTCTTTCTACCTACACTCCCCTGACCAGCTTCAAACACTGTTTTAACCCCTTGATAGGCCAGCGGTTCATGTACCCGATTGGCTGGAATCCTTCTACGGTTTGATCCTCCTCGCCCACTTCTCCAAGACCGTAGAGGATCCACAGGGCATGATCTCGTGCATCCAGCAATGAACCACCCAGACGCACCCCAGCCACCTCAGCCAAGTGTTCCTTGGCTGTGATGGTTGCAGTTCAATGTGTAGCAATGATGTCTTGATCCAGTCTCCTAGAACCTCACTATTGGATTTTTGTGTTTATATATGTATTTTTTTTCATGTAATTTCTGGGTTCTGGATCCACTCTTCCATACATACATCACCATTTAGTGCGGCTGTTCCTCAGGAACTAACACAACGGAATGACCATTATATACTGTACCCATAAACAGTTACATTTAGTCCGCAGGGCCTCCCGGGGCTCCTGCTGACTCACCTATGCCTTGTGTTGATTGCCCATGTTCAATGTTGGTGCTTTTTTCTTTTATATGTATCACTGTTTATCCACGGGTGGGTTCCCCGCTTCAGAGACTGGCCATTTCCTCACCCCTCTTTGCCAGGTGTGACCGGAGCATGTCTGCTGGTCACTGGAGTCCCCTAACGTTTTATGGCACGGCTGGGGAGTGGAACTCAACAAACAGACTCCTTAATGATGCTGGGTTTTCTCCAAAGGTGTGGGACAATTAGATTGGTCTGATGGACTTTTTACTGGGCCTCCTGGTGGTGGTGTGGGTGGGTTCCCGGGGCCACCTTTACTGTTTGCCTACAGGAGCCCAAACCTCATTGGGGAGGTACATGGTCGTTTGCCTTACCTGTATGCATTGGTCTCTCTATCCCCCAGTTTTAGTCCGATTGGGGTAGTGGGACCAGCCTGAGTTCCCCGCCTGGGGACCAGGGTTTGTGTCCGTAGGCTGGGCATCAGATACTTTTTCAGTTGCAATGCTCTATATTGCCTACATGTATGTGTATGTCTAGTTGGTTTTTGTGTGTTTTTTTTTGTTCTTTGCAGGCATAATTACAGTTGTTGGAGGTCCATTCTCTGCATGTCTCCCCCCTCAGAACGAAAGGCTAAGCACCCCCTCCTTTGTTCTACCACCGGGTTGACGGGGCATATATTTAGTTTAATTGATATATTTTCATGTTTTTTTAGCGGTGTACGTGATTTCTACCTATGTTTCAGTTCTCTGGACTGTGCACCTCTGCTGTTTCACCTCCTGACCTTACCCCCACCCCATTTAGGGTCTCCCCCTGCGAAGTGATTTGTGCTCCACGAGGGGATTTGTTATGTGTTACCTTTAGCACACTTCCTCTTTTCGTTACTCTTCCTCACTCCCCTCTCTTTATCTGTCCTCTGCCTCTAGTGTGATTGTTCCCTTTTGCTCCTTTCCTCCTCCCTTTCCAGCTCCCCCTCTCCCTCCCGGATGTCAGAAACCATGAATCATGAGACAGAAGTACAGTTAAGTCACACTTGTTTAATAATCATAAAAAAGGTAAACAGAATAAATGTAGTCAAAACATAGCCAGAGTTCAGGAACCGGAACAGATATTCAGACAAGTCGAAATGTCAGGGAGCCAGAGATGAGCGTAGTTGAACAGCAAGCAGGATCTGGAGCCAGAAGGTATGTCAGCCAAGCAAGTATTTAACAGGAACACCGGTGAGACTCTCTAGAGATGTGACCAAGGCAAGGGCAGAGATCATCTGGACTGGACAGCTTAAGTAGACAGGACTGTCGAGAAGAATATCATCAACAGGTGAGTCAATGTGGACAGATAAGAGCTGGCAATTAGCCGACAGCCGAGCAGCCAGCTTTGAGAAGGAAGGGCTGAGCCCAGCCCTGACAGTACCCCCTCCTCAATGACCCCTCCCCCTTGGAGGACCACCAGGCTTGAGGGGAAAATATCTATGGAAATTGCTGAGGACGACAGGGGCAAGTACGCCTGAGGAAGAGACCCAAGAGCGTTCGTCTGGACCGCACCCTTTCCAATGCACCAGGTACTGACTGTATATGCCGAAGGAACCTACGGGAGTCAACAGTGGACTGTACTTCATACTCCTCATGGTTCTCAACCTGTACAGGGTGAGGAGGAAGCACCGAGCTGGTAAAGCGGTTGCAGACCAATGGATTTAATAAGGAGACATGAAATACATCCTGCGAAGAATACAGAAAGGCCCAATAAACCGAGGTGCGAACCTCAGAGAGGAAGCACGATGTCGGAGGTTGCAAGATAACAGCCAGACCCTGTCCCCAACCTGGTAGGAGGGCGCAGGCAGGGTCAGCATGGAGTCTGTACCTATTATTAACATGTCGCAAAGCCTCCTGAACTTGTGCCAAAGTGGAACGAAGACCACGGAGATGCTCCTCTATCACAGGAATGCTCTACGGAACAATGAGTCAGGCAACACTATTGTGAGCAAACGCTGCACATGGTAAGAGGTCCTACCAGTTATGATGGTCCGAAATATAGCAACGTAGCAATTTATCCAAATACTGGCTCATTGTGTGTCCCCATTAGTCTGCAGATGATACACAGAGGAGAAAGCAAGCTGAATTCCCAACTGTGCACAAAAGGCTCGCCAGAACCGGGACACAAACTGACTACCCCTGTCCAAGACAAACACCTTGGGTAGCCCATGTAAGTGAAAGATTTCCAGAGTAAAAATTAAGGCAGTTCCTTAGAAGTGGACAACTACTTAAGTGGAATACAATGGGACATTTTTGAGAACCGGTCAACCAACATAAGGATAACTGTGTTGCCCTGGGAGTTGGGTAACGCCACAATGAAATCCATAGACAGGTGGATCCAGGGCCTCTCTCCATTGGGTGTGGGTTGTAGGAGGCCCACTGGAAGGTGTCGTGGAGTCTTATGCCACGTACACACGATCGGATTTTCCGACTGAAAATATTAGATGGTATCTTTTTGTCGGAAATTCGTCACAATAAGTTTGAGATCTGGATCTCAAATTTTCCCACAACAAAATCCGTTGTCGGAAATTCCGATTGCGTGTACACAATTCCGAAGCACAAAGTTCTACGCATGCTTGGAATCGAGCAGAAGAGCCACACTTGCTATTGAACTTAAATATTCTCGACTCATCGTACCTCACCACGTTCTTGACGTTCGGAATTTCCAACAATATTGTGTAACCTTGTGTATGCAAGACAAGTTTGAGCCAACATCCGTCTGAAAAAATCCCATTTATTTTGTTGTCGGAATGTGCGATTGTGTGTACGCGGCATTACTCGGGAGCAGTGATCAGTGCGTGTCACGCGTAGCGCAGCTCCCCACAATTAGAATCACTCCCTAGGACACACTTAACCCTTGCAGCGCCCCCCAGTGGTTAACTCCTTCACTGCCTGTCACATTTACACAGTAATCAGTGCATTTTTAAACGCACTGATCATTGTATAAATCTGAATGGTCTCAAAATAGTGCCAAAAAGTGTCCGATCTGTCTGCCATAATGTCGCAGTCATGATAAAAATCGCAGATTGCTGCCATTACTAGTAAAAAAATAAAATAAATAAAAAAATGCCATAAAACTATCCCCTATTTTGTAGAAGCTATAACTTTTGCACAAACCAATCAAACATTTTTTTTTTTTACCAAAAATATGTAGAAGAATACGTATCGGCCTAAACTGAGGAAAAAAATGTTTTTTTTAAATATTTTTTGGGGATATTTATTAATAGCAAAAAGTAAAAAATATTGCGTTTTTTTTCAAAACTGACTCTCTTTTTTTTGTTTATAGCTCAAAGAATAAAAACTGCAGAGGTGATCAAATACCACCAAAAGAAAGATCTATATGTGGGGAAAAAAAGGACATCAATTTTGTTTGGGAGCCACTTCGCACGACCGCGTAATGGTCAGTTAAAGCAACGCAGTGCCGAATCACAAAAAAACAGCAAACTGGTCTGGGGCTGAAGTGGTTAAAGACGGCCCTGCATATACCTCACCTTACAAATGGGCCATATGGTTCGGAGTCCTCCATCCTGGCATCCTAATGAGGCTCTTCTTCAATCCCCCAAAGTCCCTCAAACATTGGAAGCTGCCCTCTCGGATTATTTTTCCCTAAACCAGGATTCAGTGGATAACACATTTGTGGTTTGGGAAACCCACAAGTCAGTAATTAGGGGCTTTGATCAAGATAGGAGCACGTTTCAAGCGGGAAAGGACTGTCCAATTTGACACGCTACTTGCCTGTCTTCGTCACCTTGAAAGCACTCACAAAGCCAGTATTGCCCGTTTTCTACATTGCAAGCTACTTAAGACCCATGAAGAACTCAACTCCCTCCTTTTTCATAAAACAAAACAGAAATTGGCATGGTCCCATCGTACTATGGACAAATTTTCAAACAAACCGGGCCCTCTCCTAGCGAGGGCGCTCCATGGATCTCGTACCCGGACCTATATCCCACATATCACCTCATCTTCAGGGCAAAAATTCTCTGCATCGGATGCTATGGCTGCTGAATTTCACTTCTGTCGTGGTTTATACAACCTAGACCCAACACCTTCCCCAGAAGCCTCTTTAGGGTCTTCCGCAAACATTCGCATTTACATTGCATATTCTAGCATGCCCACTCTTTCCTTCTCTGTACGAGAACAATTAGAGTCTGCTATCACAAAGGAGGAAATATGTAAGGCTCTCGCTCAGTCCAAACCAAAAAAGGCACCAGGGTCTGATGGTCTGACTGCCGTCTACTACAAGAAGTTCTGTACTTTACTCACGCCATGCGTGGTAACATCCCTAAACTCTCTGGGGGGAATTCTATGCCGGTAGACGCTCTTAGAGCATTTATTTCCCTGATCTCCAAGGAAGGCAAAGATCCGGCCCAGTGCGGCAGTTACTGTTCCATTGCACTTTTAAATACCAATCTGAAACTCTTTGCAAAGATTCTGGCAAATAGACTACTGCCCCATCTCCCGAGCCTGATACACAAAGACCAGGCTGGGTTCGTCCCACCCCGAGAGCCTCATGACAATACCATTCATTAATCTGATTCATGCGGCCAAGACCCTGCTTATTCTGATATCAACAGATGCAGATAAAGCATTCAACAGGATCCACTGGTCCTTTATACGAGCGACCATGGAACATATCAGCCTTGGGACCTCCATGCTTAGCTGGATTTCTGCTCTCTACTCAGGACCTTCTGCAGTTGTAAAAGTCAACTAGACCAGGTCTGATTTCTTTGACATATCGAACAGGACATAGCCGGGCTTGCCTCCTCTCGCCCCTGATATTTATACTGATCTTGGAACCCTTCCTCTGCACGGTCTGTGATGTTCCTAACATCACCTGTTACCGTAAATCCTCAGGGGACCATAAGTTGGCAAGGTTCGCTGATGACCTGATCTTTTTTCTTACAGACCCACTCACCTCTCTACCGAACCTCCTAAAGGCTTTACAGGTGTATGGGACATTGTCCCATTTCAGAATTAACTTTGGGAAGTCCTCTGCCCTTAACATCTTTGTGGACTCTGGTGTGTCCCGGAGCCTCCGGCCTTCTTTTCCCTTCCAGTAGGCATCAACGGCGATTAAATATTTAGGCACCAACATCACTTCTGACCCGTCCAAACTATATGAATCCAACTTTGAGCCACTTCTTATCAAATTGAAGGAGGACCTGGTGCACTGGCATTCTTTAACCCTGACATGGTTTGGCCATTGCAATGCCCTCAAAATGACAGTGCTACCTCGGATTCTCTTTCTACTTCCTATACGGCTTCCGCAGCTTTTCTTTTGTGCTATTGACTCTCAGTTCCGGAAATTTGTCTGGTCACATCAGACTCTGCAGAGACTATCGCTATGGAAGGTCTCAGTGGGCCTTGCTCTTCCAGATATTTGGACATATAGGGCCACACATCTCAACAGGATTGTTGATTAGCATTGCCATGGGGAGGCCAAACTCTGGGTCTCTATGGAATTGGAAGACTCTCGAGGTCCGGCTCTGAGTTGGCCCTGGATATCATCCCCCTACCTAGAGAGCTGTGCGTACATCCTACCTTGGGCAGTACTTTACAGATTGCTCAGGAAACTTTTTCGAAACTCTTCAATTTCTCCACGTCCCTTCAACTGTGCTTTTTTTCTCTGACGTTGCTCCCGTACCCCAGGTATCTTACGCTCCCACTCACTTGTTTTGAATCACTATGTCACAGAGGGGAACTGATACCTCATTCCTTCTCTTTTCTGTATTCCTCCCTGATTCACCCTGGAGAAGAACATGTTCCTCCATTTCTCACTAAATGGGAAAGCAATCTGGCTCTGAATTTTACTCCTGCCCAAAGACTAAAGATTTTTCATTTTGCTCAAAAGTCGCCCATTGCCACGCGAGTACAGGAGACTAGTTATAAGATCCTTACTCGATGATGCAGGGTCCCCGCCCAACTTCAGCGTATGTTCCCCCAGGTCCCAGACTCCTGTTGGCGTTGTGGGTGGGACTATGCTCAAAATTTTTTGGGAATGCCCTAAAATTCAACAGTTTTGGCAAGATGTCAGCGCTATCATTAAACAGCTTACAGCTGTCGATCTGCATGCTAACCCGGCGGCCTGTCTATTGCATTTGACAAAATGACCTATTAAAAATTACAAATCTTCTCTCACAATGCAACTTCTAAAAGCAGCGAAGGCCTGCATTCCGCTTCGCTGGAGAGATGCTGACCCCCACCCCCCCCACGATGGCTCTGTGGTTTGCTAGTCAACAACATACGAGACATGTAAGAACTCTGTGTAACACGGAGGAGTTGTGTACGGAAAAATGGAGGTTGTGGAATTATTTTGTGTATACTGAAACCTACCTTAATGAGCTCTCTACCGCTCAGTGAACTTCCACATTCCTTGCCTTATCCAGGAAGAGGGATGACCGGGTGACTCTTCCGCCTTCTCTTCCCCCCTACTCCCCCAACCCCCCCTTCTCCCCCAACCCCCCCCTTTTTTTTTTATCCTTGTCGGTCCTCTTCCCTGCTTCTTTTACCTCTGCGTCCCTTCTCTGGTCCTGTTTGCTCTCTCTTAGTTCTGCTCTCTTTCTTCCCTGTTCTTTCCAACTACATGATACTAGATGAGTGGAACCTTTTTGACCACTCATGGTCTTCCACTTGCCGACGCGCTTGACTTCACCATGTGTGCCATTTCTTCTTTCATTGCCAATGTTTTGATGTTTGTTCTCCTGACTTATGGGTGAGCAGTATTATATATGCTACAGTCGTGGTATTGGATTAGCATTTTAACCACTTCCCGCCTGACCTATAGCAGAATGACGGCTGGGCGGTGGTTCAGTTATCCTGACTGAGTGTCATATGACATCCTGCAGGATAACAGCTGCCATGTGCCCGTGGGGAGCGCTCATCATGGGAATCGGTGATGCGGTGTGTCAGTCTGACACACTGCTACACTGATCCCGGTAAAGAGCCTCCAACGGAGGCTCTTTACAACATGATCAGGCATGTCCAATCACGGCTGATCACTATGTAAACAGGAACAGCCATTGATCGGCTTTTCCTCACTCGTGTCTGACGGACGCGAGTAGAGAAGAGCCGATCAGCGGCTCTCCTGACGGGGGCTCTGTGCTGATTGTTTATCAGCACAGCCCCCCCCCTCGAATGCCCACTTCAGACCTCCAGGGAAGCCGCTAGGACCACCAGGGAAGCACATAACATGTGGATGGCCAGGTACATCCCACATGGTCATCCACATGTGCCAACATATGCCCAATCAATGCCAATCAGTGCCCACAATTGGGCACTGACTGGTAGCATTATGAAAACAAAAATATTCAGTGATGCCCAGCAATGCCACCCATCAGTCTCATCAGTGCCACCTGTCAGTACCCATCCATGCCCATCAGTGCCCATCCATGCCACCTATCAGTGCCACCTATAAGTACCATCAGTGCCGCCTATGAGTGCCCATCAGTGCCACATACCAGTGCCACCTCATTGGTTCCCATCAGTGCCGCCTTATCAGTGCCCATCAGTGCAGCCATATTAGTGCCCGTCATTGAAGAAGTAAACATACTTATTTAAAAAAAAATGAAACAAAGAAAAACTTTTTTTTTTCTAAATGTTTCCAGTCTTTTGCGCAAAAAATAAAAATTGCACAGGTGATCAAATGCCACCAACAGAAATCTCTATTTGTGGGAACAAAATTATAAAAAAAAATTTTGGTACATTGTAGCATGGTCGCACAATTGTCATTCAAATTGCGACAACGCTGAAAGGTGAAAATTGGTTTGGAAAGGAAGGTGTATAAGTGCCTGGTATTGAAGTGGTTAAATACTTCCTCTGGGATCGTTGTCTTTTTTTTGTTAGCCATCCATATATTGAAGTTTCTATTGTCAATGTACTATGCTGCATATTTCCATTGTATATGTTTTTCTTTGACTAAAGGAATTACAAAAATCTCTCTCTCTCTCTCTCTCTCTCTCTCTCTCTCTCTCTCTCTCTCTCTCTCTCTCTCTCTCTCTCTCTCTCTCTCTCTTCTCTCTCTCTCTCTCTCTCTCTCTCTCTCTCTCTCTCTCTCTCTCTCTCTCTCTCTCTCTCTCTCTCTCTCTCTCTCTCTCTCTCTCTCATTCTCTCTCTCTCATTCTCTCTCTCTCATTCTCTCTCTCTCATTCTCTCTCTCTCATTCTCTCTCTCTCATTCTCTCTCTCTCTCTCTCTCTCTCTATATATATATATATATATATAAAAAATTTTTACACTTTTTTATTTGTAACGGTTCCAGGTTTGGGTCTCTAAAAATGCAATGGCATCTTTGGAGACCCTGTGAAAGTGTGCCCTAGACTGTGCAGTGCTGTACCTTATGCTAATACTCCACTAGTGTGTGGTAGCGTTCAAAACATTCACTGATGCAAAGACCAGGTTGACCAAGACAGGAGGGACAACGATAGCTGGTGTCACGCCTATATCCGCGTTTGCTACAGACACGGCATCCTCTTTGGGGTGATAAATTGGTAGCGGTACCAAGGAGGGCATATCGAAAATGCCTCCAATGCAGCCGGTTCATGGCATTTTGATTGGAAAGTTGGGCCACAGCACCGTCTGGAAACAGAAGGGCTGTGATGATCTGTTCCTGGAATTTAAGGAAGGATCCAGTTCGTCCTGACGCTTTGTATAGCACATAAGCGTTCAGCAGACCAGCGTCTGGCCTTGCGGGCAATTAAGTACGGTGCCATCAACTGGTTGTTGAGGTCCACCCCTCCCATATTAAGGTTGTTTTCGTGGACACAGAGGGGTTTCTCCACAACACCAGTCGCCGTAGGAATTTGGACTGTCGTGCCTGCGTGAAGTGAGGACAGAACGAAAACATTCTGATTATCCCTCCACTTCACTGCAAGCAAATTATTACTTCTCAAGCAGGCTCTTTCTCCAGCCTAAGATGGAATCTACAAGCCACTGGGGTAAGCCCCGGCAATTAGATCACACGGTGCCACATGCGCCAATTCCATGATCTAAAAAGTGGCATGCCTGTGCAATAATTGTCCACATACAAGTGGTACCCCTTTCCGAATAAGGGTAGCACCAAGTCCCGCACAATTTTACCAGTGCTCCCTATGTAGTTTGGGCAGTTCTCCGGCTCTACGTGACTATCTTTTCCCTCGTAAACCATAAAACTATATGTATAGCCTGTTGCCCTGTCACAGAGCTTGTACATCTTGACCCCATATCTGGCACCCTTGCTGGGAAGATACTGTTTGAATGACAAGCGGCCAGAAAATTTAATCAGGGACTCATCAATGCAGACAACTTTATTGGGAGTAAACAAGGCTGCAAACTGTTGGCTGAAGTGGTTTACGAGGGGCCGCATTTTGTGGAGCCGATCGTATTCAGGGTCACCCCGAGGATGTTCATTGTCATTAAAATGCATGAACCGCAAGATCTGCTCGTATCGTGTCCTGGTCATGGAGGCAGAGAACACAGGCATATGGTGAATTGGGTCAGTGGACCAATATGACTGCAACTCACTTTTTTTAGTTATGCGCATGAGGGGGGATAAGCTCAGGAAGGACATTGTGGCCTCTAAATTTACTGGTACAACTAGTGAAACTCGCAGGAAAAAAGAGCACCCGATTGTCAGCGATTGATTCAATCGCTACCAAAATAAGTGTTAGTGTTCACAGGGATCAGGCCTGACTCTGAAAACACTGCAGTTATGTGTTTTGTGCTTTCCAATGCCCTGTACACAGGACCGGTTTTCCCGTTGGAATAAACTCTGAAGGTTTTTCCAACGGAGTTCCAATGGAATTCCACTGAAACTGTCTTGCGTACACATGATCACACCAAAGTCCGATCGTAAAGAGCGCGGTGAGGTACTACGGGACTAGAAAAAGGAAGTTCAATAGCCAGTAGCCAATAGCTTCCGTCTCGTACTTGCTTCAGAGCATGTGTCGTTTTTGGTCCGTTCGATAGGAATTTGTTCCGTCGGAAATATTTAGAACATGTTCTATTTCTAGGTTCGTCAGAATTTTGGAAAAAAAAAGTTAGATGATGCATACATCGGAATATATGATGAAAAGCTTCCGTCTGACTTTTTCTTTTGGACATTCCGTTCGTGTGTAAACGGCATAAGTGACAGTAATCGATTGATACTGCACTTGGGTGGGCTGGGCGGAGGGGCTAAACACAAGTGCTAGCAGGTATCTAAGCTGATACCGCTAATGCCGCGTTTTTGGGAACCCTAAACCCTATTGGGGATGCTAATATAGTCCTGATCAGATCAAAGATATTGATCGTTCACTCTACTACTAAGTGAGGCATATGGTGTGTGCACGGGTGTTAGCACTACTGGCACTATTCTGACGCTACCTGGGGTTAAAACCTGACACTAAAACCTAATTGATGTCACCCGCCGGGTGATCAGGGGGTTAAACCTTTATTGGGTAATATACGGTGTGTAGCCTGATGCTATAAAAAATTACTAACTAACCAGAGTCACCCGTAACACTAATACGGCGATCAGAAAATAGATCTACTAGTGACACTGGTGACAAGGCAATCAAGGGGTTAAACCTTTATTAGTGGGGTACCCTAGACCTATCAGGGCCTACTACTAACTGCCCTAATGCTGATTAGTCTCACAAATGACACCAGTACAGCGATCAGTGAAAAATCTGACAAATGTACTTGGTGACACTATGACAGGGAGTGAAGGGGTTAACTGGGGGGGGAGATGTGTTCGGGGGTTGACAAGTGTGCTTACGTGTATGGTGAAAAGTGGTGTGTGATACTGCTCCATGGAATGTACAAAACAGTGGCAAGGTGTGATGCTTGATAATCAAAAAGAAGAAGGAATTGCTGCCTCTACATAATATTACCACCTAGATGGAGTATGGGAATGTTAATTTACATTTTTATGTGTATTTTACTGGTGTTAGTGTAGTATTGGTGCAACTTAGTTAGATATCTCCTCTCCTCTCTCTGGAACGGAAAAGAGTTCCACGAGGGGAGATGACATCACTTCATCTGCCTGTGTTTACACTTTTAGACAGGGTAAGCATTTCATTCGCCAGATTCGATCAGCTGGTCCAGGCCAGAAATCATTGGCTTGGACCTGAAGATTGATCGGTTCTTGAACGAATACGATGGTCGCGCGTGCGGCATGTCATGGTGTGGTGTGCGGGTGTGCTCCCTGCTGGCAAGAGCGCTCTGTATGGGTACGGAATTTCGCACAGCAGTGCCATTGTGCCGTAGTAAAAAAACATGAGCCGGTCGGGAACCGGTTAAGTAGAGTACTGCTTTAAAGATAGTAAAAAAATTATTGTACAAACATAATTAAAGAAATATGAGATATATAAAACTGCAAGATAACATAACCAGAGCTGACTAAAATAAATAATTTAAAAAATATTATACACTTTGTCTCCTTCACAGAGTTCATGTTCCCACTGATATGGGCCAGAAAACAAGAAGTTTACCTTTTTCAGCAGGCTGGGTCCTATCATAACTGTCCTTGAAATACCAATGTTTGATTGCTGAGTCCAAAGAGAATAAGATAAAAGATCGAAATATGGAGTGCTAAATAAATATGTCCTAATATATATCATTCACTATGAAATAATAAATGCACCACTCCCACCCTCCTTCCATCCCCAAAAAATAGCAAAGATAACCAAAAAATAATATACACATAGAAGTAAAGCATAATGAAGAGAAAAGATATAAAGTTTCTTGCATTCTAAGGATTGTACCATCTGAGACCCCCGGGACTAGTGAAATTGAGAGTTATCAATTTGCCCCAAACATTGTTTTTGGAGCATATCAGATCATTTTTCCTAAGTGTAACCCTTTCTGTGATTTTCTTCTGAGTCAATGGGGAAGGAGAAATGAGGCTGTTTTGGTGAAGGGGGAGGTGATCTGTAGTCTGGTCCTAGGGTGGCGATGATGCTCCTCCATTGATACAGTGCACTTAGTGATCACCCGAGGGTGATCACTGGCAAGAACAAGCAGGGCAAGAAGTGTGTTACTTCTTCAACAGGTAAAAATTAAAGAGTAACTCCACTTTTGTTAAGAAAAAAAAAAAATTCCCCTCTGGGTGAACATTGCAGGGATTTTAACAAACTTTCTTGCAGATTCCTACCTTTTGTTATTCTGAAAAAATAAGTGTTTGTGTCCATGAGCAAAGGGAATGTGAAGGGGAGTAATTTCATAATTGGCAATCAGCTGCTGCACTGGCAGGGTTCTAATGAGGAAAATAGCAGGGTCTTGATTTTCCTTTGGGAGTATCTCACCAAAAATGAATTTCTTGTTGCAGGGGATGCCCAAAATCTGACTTATATATGAGTGCAGACTTCTGGGAAAATCAGTGAGCCAATCACACAAGCAGGAAATTACATTTCTGGGGGGCCATCTGTGTTAGAACGCTTCCAGGTAGCCATATTGCATTGCATTTTTAAAAAAATTACATTGCTGTAGAGTGGAAAAGGGAAAGCAATTTTGTAATAACATTCAATTACAACATGACCTGTGTAGCAATTGTATATGCAATATTATTAATTTTTTTTATTTGTATGTTTTCCCCACAAAAGTGGAGTTCCCTTTGAAGGAAGAAAGCCTGAAAAAAAGAAACCTTATGTGGCCAATACATCTAATGGCGCGTACACACGACCAAGTTGCCCGGCGGACTTAGTCCGTCGGACCGCATTACGCCGGACAATTCGATCGTGTGTGGGCTCCAGCGGACTTTTTCATCGTAAAGTCCGGCGGACTTAGAAAGTAGTTTTGACTTAAAATTTGTCCGCCAGACTTGGCTTTCAGCGAACAATCCGTTCGTCAGTGTGCTAGTCCGGCGGACTAAGAATGACTTTCGGAGTGTCCGTGTGTGGCCAAGTCCGTTCGTTTGGAAAGTCCAGCAGATTGTTTGCCGGACTAAGTCTGCTGGACGATTCGACCGTGTGTACGCGGTATAAGGCAATCTGCACTATATTACATTTTGGGGGGGGTTAAATATTTGAATTGATACTGAGGGGTTGTGGAGCCTTTATTTTTTATTTACTTTGATTCATTTTTATTTATTTATTTTTACAATTTGTGCAAAGCGTGCACCTGGAAAGAATTGACTGCTGATACTGACATGAATTAGTTTACTAACAAAGCAATGTGATCACCAAGTAAGCCACAACCTGCTGATCACATAGCTTTAGAGTTAGTGAAACAGTTACTTACTATACTTTTTTGTATATCATCAAAAACTTTGATTACCATGTCAGCGAGGTTTTTTTTTTTTTTTTTGCCTAAGAAACCTACATGATAAAAAGTGACAGTAAATATAATTAAACCCAACTCCAGTCAAAAATTACATTTAAAAAATGCATTGTGTATCAATTACCTTGCTGCTCAGTCTTGTTTGCAAACCCTGCTTCTTAAGCCATCCTTATATGTAATGGATCAAAGTCACAGTTTTCTGTATGAGCCAAGTTAAATATCCTGCCCAGAGAACCAGACATTTTTCTCTGCTTTATATCTTCCTGTACACTGGTCCCCTCAGCGCCTGGTGAGTTCTCCTGCCTCTGTCCCCCGCTGGCTCTAAGGCTGAGAACAGAGAGATCAAAGACCACTGATCGCTTGGTTGTCAGTGTTGTGTGAGCAGGGAGCTGGTGACTGTCCATCACCGGCTCTCTGCTCTGACCCCCCCTCCCGTGCTAGACTGTGGAGGGGGGGAGTGTCTGGCTTAGGCTCTCAGCAGCTCACTGAGAGGCTAAATCAGGTACTGGCCCAGGCACATCAGCCAACAGCAGGCTCCAGCCCACTCTTGGCTGAAAACAGGTCACAGGTGTGCAGAACGAATTGTACTTTTATGATCCACAGGGGAAGTACAGGCAAATGAGCTTTGCCCATACTTCTCCTTTAAGTAAAACTGATATTTGGATACTTTTTTTTTTTTTTTTACCACCAGTGGTTAGCTGGAGGGGAGTGGGAGGGAGAAAGGAAGGGGCTGGAAACTTGCCAATATCCTGTCGTTGGACTTTATATTTCATCAAAGCGAAATTGGTAATATTGTGCTAAAAACCAAATTCAGTGAACAGGTTGTCTATTGCAAACCATAACCTTGAGCTAATGTGAATAAAGTGTATCTATAGCCAAACCTTTTTTTTTTTTTATAAACTCCATCAGTTTTTTAATGCTGTCACTGGTCATCAGTGTTGCCACACTGCTGTGTTGCCATTGGAGAGATTCACCTTCTCTAACTGTCTTAGAGACCATTGATATGTAACGGAAAATACAAACTTGTATAGCTGTCACCAGAGCAGGAGATAAGTACGGCACTGGATAGCTGTGGTGACACATGTAGCCCCAGTTTGGTCACTGTTGAGCTGTGGTGACACATGAAGTCCCAGTACGGTCACCGGAGAGCTGTGGTGGCACATGGAGCCCCAGTACGGTCACTGGAGAGTTGTGACACATGTAGCCCCATTTCGGTCACTGGTGAGCTGCGGTAACACATGGAGTCCCAGTACAGTCACTGGTGAGCTGTGGTGACAAATGGGATCCCAGTATTTACAGTGGGGAGCTTTAGTGACCCATGGAGCCCCAGTACAGTCACTAGAGACCTGTGGTGACCCATGGAGCTCCAGTATGGTCACTGGAGAGCTGTAGTGACACATGAAGCCCCAGTACGGTCACTGGAGAGCTGTGGTGACACATGGGGTTTCAGTACAGTCAGTGGGAAGCTGTGGGTACACATGGAGCCCCAGTACAGTCAGGGGGGAGCTGTGCTGATACATGGAGCCCCAGTACGGTCACTGGTGAGCTGTAGTGACACATGTAGGCCCAGTTCGGTCACTGATGAGCTGTGGTGACACATGGGGCCCCAGTACGGTCACTGGAGAGCTGTGGTGACACATGGGGCCCCAGTACGGTCACTGGAGAGCTGTGGTGACACATGGGGTTTCATTACAGTCAGTGGGAAGCTGTGGGGACACATGGACCCCCAGTACAGTCCGGGGGGAGCTGTGCTGATACATGTAATCCCAGTTCGGTCACTGGTGAGCTGTGGTAACACATGGGGTTTCAGTACATTCAGTGGGAAGTTGTGGGTACACAAGGAGCCCCAGTACAGTCAGGGGGGGGAGCTGTGCTGATACATGGAGCCCCAGTACGGTCACTGGTGAGCTGTAGTAACACATGTAGACCCAGTTCGGTCACTCATGAGCTGTGGTGACACATGGGGCCCCAGTACGGTCACTAGAGAGCTGTGGTGACACATGGGGTTTCAGTACAGTCAGTGGGAAGCTGTGGGGACATATGGAGCCCCAGTACAGTCAGGGGGGAGCTGTGGTGGCACATGAGCCCCAGCATGGTCACTGGAGAGCTGTGGTGACACATGGGTCACAACAGCTCCCCACTGAACGTACTGGGGCTCTATGTGTCACCACAGCTCTCCAGTGACCGTACTGGGGCTCCATGAGTCACCACAGCTCATAAATGGTCACTGGAGAGCTGTGGTGACACATGGGGCCCCGGTATGGTCACTGGAGAGTTGTGGTGACACATGGGGCCCCGGTATGGTCACTGGAGAGTTGTGGTGACACATGGGGCCCCAGTATGGTCACTGGAGAGCTGTGGTGACACAAGAGGTCTCGGTACAGTCAGTGGGAAGCTGTGGTGACACATGTATGGTCACTGGAGAGTTGTGGTGACACATGGGGCCCCAGTACGGTCACTGGAGAGCTGTGGTGACACATGGGGTTTCAATACAGTCAGTGGGAAGCTGTGGGGACACATGGAGCCCCAGTATAGTCAGGGGGAGCTGTGCTGATACATGGGGCCCCAGTACGGTCACTAGTGAGCTATAGTGACACATGGGGCCCCAGTACGGTCACTGGAGAGCTGTGGTGACACGAGGTCTCGGTACAGTCAGTGGGAAGCTGTGGTGACACATGGAGTCTCGGTACGGTCACTGGAGAGCTGTGGTGACACATAGAGCACCAGTACAGTCAGTGGGGAGCTGTGGTGGCACATGAGCCCCAGCATGGTCACTGGAGAGCTGTGGTGACACATGGGTCACCACAGCTCTCCACTGACTGTACTGGGGCTCTATGTGTCACCACAGCTCCCCACTGACTGTACTGGGGCTCTATGTGTCACCACAGCTCTCCAGTGACCGTACTGGGGCTCCATGAGTCACCACAACTGCCCACTGGTGAGTGGGCAGCTGCGGTGACACATGGGGCCCCAATATGGTGAGTGGGGAGCTGTGGTGACCCGGTATGTTCACTGGAGAGCTGTGGTGACACATGGGGCCCCGGTATGCTCACTGGGGAACTGTGGTGACACATGGGGCACCAGTATGGTCACTGAAGAGCTGTGGTGACACATGGGGCCCCAGTATGGTCATTGGAGAGCTGTGGTGACACATGGGGCCCGGTATGGTCACTGGAGATCTGTGGTGACACATGGGGCCCCGGTATGGTCACTGGAGAGTTGTGGTGACACATGGGGCCCCGGTATGGTCACTGGAGAGTTGTGGTGACACATGGGGCCCCGGTATGGTCACTGGAGAGCTGTGGTGACACAAGAGTTCTCGGTACAGTCAGTGGGAAGCTGTGGTGACACATGGAGTCTCGGTACGGTCACTGGAGAGCTGTGGTGACACATAGAGCCCCAGTGCAGTCAGTGGGGAGCTGTGGTGGCACATGAGCCCCAGCATGGTCACTGGAGAGCTGCGGTGACACATGTGGCCCCAATATGGTTAGTGGGGAGCTTTGGTGACCCGGTATGGTCACTGGAGAGCTGTGGTGACACATGGGGCACCAGTATGGTCACTGAAGAGCTGTGGTGACACATGGGGCCCCAGTATGGTCATTGGAGAGCTGTGGTGACACATGGGGCCCGGTATGGTCACTGAAGAGCTGTGGTGACACATGGGGCCCCGGTATGGTCACTGGAGAGTTGTGGTGACACATGGGGCCCCGGTATGATCACTGGAGAGCTGTGGTGACACATGGGCCCCTGGTATGGTCACTGGAGAGCTGGGATGACACATGGGGCCCCGGCATGGTCACTGGAGAGCTGTGGTGACACATGGGGCACCAGTATGGTCACTGAAGAGCTGTGGTGACACATGGGGCACCAGTATGGTCACTGAAGAGCTGTGGTGACACATGGGGCCCCAGTATGGTCATTGGAGAGCTGTGGTGACACATGGGGCCCGGTATGGTCACCGGAGAGCTGTGGTGACACATGGGGATCCGGTATGGTCACTGGAGAGTTGTGGTGACACATGGGGCCCCGGTATGGTCACTGGAGAGTTGTGGTGACACATGGGGCCCCGGTATGGTCACTGGAGAGCTGTGGTGACACAAGAGTTCTCGGTACAGTCAGTGGGAAGCTGTGGTGACACATGGAGTCTCGGTACGGTCACTGGAGAGCTGTGGTGACACATAGAGCCCCAGTGCAGTCAGTGGGGAGCTGTGGTGGCACATGAGCCCCAGCATGGTCACTGGAGAGCTGCGGTGACACATGTGGCCCCAATATGGTTAGTGGGGAGCTTTGGTGACCCGGTATGGTCACTGGAGAGCTGTGGTGACACATGGGGCCCCGGTATTCTCACTGGAGAACTGTGGTGACACATGGGGCACCAGTATGGTCACTGAAGAGCTGTGGTGACACATGGGGCCCCAGTATGGTCATTGGAGAGCTGTGGTGACACATGGGGCCCGGTATGGTCACTGAAGAGCTGTGGTGACACATGGGGCCCCGGTATGGTCACTGGAGAGTTGTGGTGACACATGGGGCCCCGGTATGATCACTGGAGAGCTGTGGTGACACATGGGCCCCTGGTATGGTCACTGGAGAGCTGGGATGACACATGGGGCCCCGGCATGGTCACTGGAGAGCTGTGGTGACACATGGGGCACCAGTATGGTCACTGAAGAGCTGTGGTGACACATGGGGCACCAGTATGGTCACTGAAGAGCTGTGGTGACACATGGGGCCCCAGTATGGTCATTGGAGAGCTGTGGTGACACATGGGCCCGGTATGGTCACCGGAGAGCTGTGGTGACACATGGGGATCGGTATGGTCACTGGAGAGTTGTGGTGACACATGGGGCCCCCGGTATGGTCACTGGAGAGTTGTGGTGACACATGGGGCCCCGGTATGGTCACTGGAGAGCTGTGGTGACACATGGGGCCCCGGTATGGTCACTGGAGAGTTGTGGTGACACATGGGGCCCCGGTATGATCACTGGAGAGCTGTGGTGACACATGGGCCCCTGGTATGGTCACTGGAGAGCTGGGATGACACATGGGGCCCCGGCATGGTCACTGGAGAGCTGTGGTGACACATGGGGCACCAGTATGGTCACTGAAGAGCTGTGGTGACACATGGGGCACCAGTATGGTCACTGAAGAGCTGTGGTGACACATGGGGCCCCAGTATGGTCATTGGAGAGCTGTGGTGACACATGGGGCCCGGTATGGTCACCGGAGAGCTGTGGTGACACATGTGGATCCGGTATGGTCACTGGAGAGTTGTGGTGACACATGGGGCCCCGGTATGGTCACTGGAGAGTTGTGGTGACACATGGGGCCCCGGTATGGTCACTGGAGAGCTGTGGTGACACCTGGGCCCCCGGTAGGGTCACTGGAGAGCTGGGATGACACATGGGGCCCCAGTACGGTCACTGGGAACTTAAGCGGTGGTGACACGGAGAGGGTTTCAGGTTAGGAAAGACATGGCTATGCAGAGGGGGCGGAGTCTCAGGCTGCCTCCCCCGCCCGCTCCTCATTCTTACAGACAGTGCGTGAGAACTTTTGTCACTCTCCTAAACTCAAACTTCCATGCCACGCCCAGATTCTCAACGTTCCACTCTGCTGGGAGGGCTGAGGGGCCGGCCCCACGTGGGCTGTCGGCCAATGGGAAGCCGGGACGGCGGGGCATTGTGATGCAAATCAGCGCTCTACCTAAAGGGGCCGCGCTGGCCGGAGCCTAGCTGAGTCTGACCTGCAAGTTTCCAGCACAGCACCGGCAGAGCGCCCCATGCGTCGCCTAGAGGACACCGAGCAAGCCGATCTGCTGGAGCCTTTGCGATCCTCGGGTCACTAGTCCCTGCACAGCCAGCCTGGGATCCGAGCAAGTCTTGAAGTCACAGATAGGAGAACTGGTGAGCACCGAGCTGGAGGAGCACTAAGTTGGGAAGTGCCTGTGCTGGAGGAGCTGTGCTCACTGCAATCTTACCCAAACTTCTGGGATTACTGGGAGAGTTCCCCCCTTTCCTGGCCTCTTGGATCCAGCTGTGCAGAAGTAGTGGAGGGAGCTATAAAGTACAGGGGGTGTAGGAGCTTCAGCACCCATCAAGACTGCTCTACTACAGAGCTGGCCACTCACACCACCCACACAACCTGGGCTCACCTGCACAGAGCCAGCACACCAGGACCAGATCCTCAGCTCCAGATTCTAGGAGGTCTCTGCCAACCAACAGGACCAACTTTAAAGCGATCCATGCCAACAGAACCTACTTCTAAAGAGATCTTACCATCAGGATCTGCTTTAAAAAATAGCCCTACCAACAGGACTCATTCCTAAAGAGATTCCTACCTACAGGATCTGCTCCTAAAGAGAGATCCCTACTAACAGGACCCTTTCCTAAGGAGATCCCTACCTACAGGATCTGGTCCCAAAGAGATCCCTACCAACAGCATCTTTTCATAAGGAGATCCCTACTTACAGGATCTGTTCCTAAAGAGATCCCTACTTACAGGGCCTGCTGCTGAAGAGTTCCTTACCAACAAGACTTGCTTCTGAAGAGATCACGGACAGGATCTGCTTCAAAAGAGATCCCTACCAACGGGACCAGCTTCTAGGTCTTTTCTACCAGGATCTAGACCAGCTTTCTGCCTTCTTTGCCACACAGAGACCTGACCCTCTACCCACCTGGATCCCTCCCAGCCATGAGCCAGACAGAAGTGTCCACCTGCTCCATCCCTCACACCCAACGGGTGTTCCAGGAGGCTGTAAGGAAGGGTAACACCAAGGAGCTCCATTCCCTTCTCCAGAACATGACCAACTGTGAGTTTAATGTGAACTCTTTTGGCCCAGAGGGCCAGACAGCATTGCACCAGTCTGTAATTGATGGCAACCTGGAGTTGGTCAAGCTGCTGGTGAAGTTTGGAGCTGACATCAGACTGGCCAACAGGGACGGTTGGAGTGCCCTGCACATAGCGGCCTATGGTGGCCACCAAGACATTGTCCTCTATCTCATCACTAAGGCCAAGTATTCGTCCAGCAGTCGGTAACTGCCCGCAGGACAAGCAGTGACATTCCATCACTTCCTGTTTTATGGGGGTTTAAATAATTTTTTGTTGTGTATGTTTTAATTTTAAATATTTTTTTTTAATTAAAGAGGCTCCGCTGCTTAAGGTTTCCAAACAAGGCTCGTGATTTCGGAGGGTGTAATCCCCAAATATATGTTTTCATCGGATCCTTTACAACTGCTGGTTACTAATTTTTTTTTCTTTTACAGCTGTAAAAAAATTTCAAAGGTTATATTTTTCCATAAGGAACTTTAATTTTCTTTATATTAGGTACAAAATATTATGTTTTTTTTTTGTTTTTCATGGAAAGTGACTCCTGCCTCTTTGTGTGTATGTCTTTTTTATTTTCTGTTTGACATGATAAAGCTGCTCTTTGGTCTCCAGGTTTTAGGAAGTTTGGGGCCCACAAAGATACATTTTATTAATTTTTTTTTCTTATTTTATTTTTATGACTTTTTTTAGTTATGTTTTTTTTTTTTTTTTTTAACATCTACCTCGACCTTAAGCACAGTATTTCGAGAAAAATAAAAACAGCACCAGATACTGTACGCTGCACTTGTAGGTAATGTGTTTAATGTTTTTTATCCCAGATCAATATTCTCCTATATAAATATCTTCAGTTGTATCCCTTCCCAATCCCTCAAGAGATTAACATTTCAGCAAAAAAAAAAAAAAAAACGTTATAAAGGCCCTTTTGAAGTATTGAGTTCAGAATGACCATTCTGTATGGGAACCTTCTGGTCCTTAAAAGCATTGCCCCTTTCTAATTAAACAGCATTTTATATATATATATATATATATATATATATATATATATATATATATATATATAATCTGTAACAACCTATATAAAAAAAAAAATTTTTTTTACCTGACCTGAAATCTAGAAAAGGCAAACATGCATATAGATATTTTATTATATGAAGTTTCTTTTCTCGGGAAAAAAAAGACTTGAATAAGATGCTATCAAGTGTTCAGCTTTAGTGTGTGTGTATATATTTTGTGTGTATTGCACACACACATATATATATATATCTATCATACTAAGTTGCGCACAGTTTTGCACAAAAAAAGGAGCAAGTGCACCATCTGCTGTCTGCAAAGAGAATTGTGACCTGTTGACTACTGAGTTCTGTTTTGGATGTTTTGAAACCACATGTTATGTGGATTTAAATAAGAAATGGAGAAGCAACAGGATTGTTTGTTTGATATGTCTGACAAACGCTGCTGTAAAGAGAAAACCTATAAAAAATTCCTAGGGCACAAAGGATTTAATTATTATGCAGATAAGACAAGACGCATATGTGCATTTTATCTGCAATAGGAGCATCTTATTATGGTCCAAATTTGCCCAAAACACCCTCAAATTTTGTATTAGGGCAATTAATTAAAGGCTTAAAATCTGAAAATTGTTTGACTTACATTGGCTGGCTGCAAATCCTTTTTTTTTTTTTTTTTCTGGGGGCAAATATATTTTGTGCATTTTTTTTTTCTTAAATTATTAAAATTTATGGGAAAAATGAAAATTTAATTTGCATCTAAGTTCTTTTCAAAGTGTTTGCTTAGAATTATCCCATAAATGTAATATTTGTGGCTGCCAATTTTTTTATTAAAACAAAAAAAGTCACAAGGTAAATTTTTCTCCGTATTCAGCAGGAGTACAGAAGGTTTTTTTTATTTATTTTTTATTTTTTTGCCAACCTATAATCGGTATATGCATCTTGCCACATGTTTAAAACAACTTGCCTGCTGTGTTAAATTGCACTGTATACTGCTATGTCCTGCATGCAGGTTAGCCTTAAAGTATCGCCTTTTAATGATCATAGGATTTCTGGTTCATGTGAGGCACCATACCTGTCACTGTACCCTTAAAACATTTTTTTTTTCTTTAAGTAACTTTGTAAAACTTGGAATTGGAGCAGGAAATCTATTGCAACTAAACCATTTTGAAACTTATCCAAGACCTGCAGCCATAAGGGCCACATAAACCACATAATCTATGCTCTCTAAGAAGGTCCCTTTAAGAATCTTGTATATTGTTAAAAAAAAAAAAGAAAAAAGTAAAGTCGAGGTGTAAACTTTTATTAAAAAAAAGTCTTGGTGTGCTGAATTTTCAGCATTTTTTTTTTTCCTTTTTATTTAATTGGTCTACATTGTTAGGCTGGCGTATTACTTGGCACAGAGCTTTGCCTCTCTGTGCAATAGTTTTTGAGTGGGTTGGGGGAGGGGGGGGCA
This sequence comes from Lithobates pipiens, assembly GCF_037356315.1. Taxonomy (NCBI): domain Eukaryota; kingdom Metazoa; phylum Chordata; class Amphibia; order Anura; family Ranidae; genus Lithobates; species Lithobates pipiens. The sequence goes on from NW_027507685.1 coordinate 131,813,104, forward strand.
GCAATGAAATTTTTTTTTTTTTTTTACAAAAATAACAAAAAATTACTTTAAATGGGTTTGTGGGCAAAAGGGATAGTGTGTATAAAAAAAAAAATGGAAAAAATACAGCTTGTTGCACATTTTAAGTGGATCTGCCACTAATAATGTCATAATATTTATGATGTAATTACTCCAATGTTCATCCCAAGGTGTTTTTTTTTTTGTGCCTTTTTTTTTTTTTTTTTTTTTTTTTGTGTAAGATCTCAGTTGTTAAAGGGATATTTAGTTCAGGTGTTGCATTCCTTCTCTAACTGTGAAACTTCTTATATCGTTATTATTTTTATTTAATTTTTTTTCAGTAATCAAACGCCGCTTCCTTTTATATGTGGCTGGGATTAAAATATTCGTGGCTACCATATGTTCTCAAATTCAGCTTCTGTCCTGCCCCCCCACCCCCTTCTCTCCCTCTTCTCCCCCTCGTCTCATAATATGACCCTGCATGCCACCACTAGACCAGCTCTGCGCTAGGAGCAGGTGCATTGGCTGACTTCTCAATAGTCTGTCCCATTTCACTGTCTCTTCTCTTTCATTGTTACAGGAGTCCCCCGACCCCCACTTTTTTTTTATTTCTTGGGATGAACAGGATGGTGTGGCTGTAATCTGCTCCAGAAAGGAGTTTTGTCTGTGATCAATTGTGTTCTAGATACGGAAACTTTCTTTTTAATTATGTTAATTAAAGTTATAGGCTTATATTGAAGCTGTGTTTGAGATCGCCATGTTGTAACTGGATGAAGTCTGTAAAATACAGCAATATTTGAGTGTATGATATGACCTGTAGCCTCTGAAAGAATTGTTTTATAAAAAAGAAAAATACAAAAAAGAAAATTCTGGCTCTTTTTTTATTTTTTTGTTTTGGGTACTCCTCAGACCTGGATCATTAAAATGAAGGGGTACACAGGGAGGGGGACTTGCTGTTCAATAATCTCATAAAGCAATCCTAATAAGTCACTTTTATGAATCCTGTAGCTTAAAATTCCTTCCAACATGGAACGATGAGCTGTGCAGCTAAGTTAATAAAAAAAAAAAAAATTCTCTGTAAGTATCGGGACTTATACATGCATATTTACCATTACGGTAACTTTTTGTTTTAGCTCTATTTGTTCTTTTATTAGCATGGGATTAAAATGTGAAATATTAGCCTGGCCATAAGCTACAAGTATCATAAGAAGCCATGTTGTCGTAGCCTAGTGCAGCCTGCTGGTTGACTTAGGATTGTTGACCTGTCTGAGGCACCAAGTGCCTCATGTCTCAGGAATGATACTATGGAATTTAGAGATTGCAATATTTATGCATATGGAGTATTTTACTAAATTGCTCTGTGTGAAGAATGTCGGCAAAAAAAAATTAAAAAAATTCCATTCAAAGTTAATATTTGAGTTTTGTTGGATCATAAGTCCTTTTATCTCTCTGGAATTATATCTTAATTTTTGGCTTCCTGATTCTTGTCTTCCACTCTTAGGCTGGCCATACATTATACAATTTTCTTGTTCAATTTCCTTTAGATCAGGGGTCTCCAAACTTTTCAAACAAAAGGCCAGTTTACTGTCCTTCGGACTTTAAGGGGGCTGGATTGTGGCCAGTGGGGGTAGAAAATGTCCCAGGCCCAGCATTAATGAGAATAAACATGGCCTCGGGGTTGGTGGTCAGTAGGAGTAGTAGTGACCCATCATTGGTATCAGTGTGAGGAATAGTTCCCCATTATTGGTATTAGTGGGAGGTATAGTGCCCCATCATTGGTATCAGTGGAAAAAACGGTGCCTCATTGTTGGTGTCAGAGGAAGAAATGGTTCTCCATCATTGGTATCAGTGGAAGAAATGGTACCCCATCATGGGAAGAATAGTAACCCACAATTGATTCTAATGGGGGGAATTGTGTCCCATCATTAATATTAGAGGAATATTGCCGCATCATTAGTGTCAGTGAAAGGAATTAGTGCCCTGTATTGGTGAAAGTTGGAGAAATAGGGCCCAAAGGGCTGGATAAAGGCTAGCAAAGGGCTACATCTGGCCCTCGGACACACTTTGGAGACCACTGCTTTAGATCTATGTAGTGCAAAGGCCTGCCTCATTGCATTCAAATTTAAAGTGTTTAGATTTGATCTCATATTATATGGTTTTGCTAAATCTAAAGGAAAATTGTACAAGAGACTTGTATAATGTATGGCCAGCATTGAACCTCATTGCTGCTGCATTCTCCAAGTTATAAATCCTTATCGGACTGGGTGACCTCCTTGTTATGGTCACAGCAGAAGGGTGCAGACAAATATCCAGAATTTAAAAACAAAACAAAAAAAAACGGTCATGTATTCAAAATTGAAATTTTAGTTTTGGGTGGTCTGACCCCAATTGTTGCAGTTTTGACATGACCAGAACAACAAATCCACCAACTAGTGTAAATTCCATAAAATTTATGAATGGCGTTTATTCCAGATAGATATTTTGCTCCATTACTCTATGATTGTTGATGAAATGTAGTTGCTCGTGTTGTTGCTTTTGAGAATTGTATGCGATGTAGTGTATTGGTTTTGTGAGCTTGTTTTGTAACTGTGAGCTTGTTTTGTGAATTTGTGGTGTAAAATTCAGCCTAAATTGGCGATACATTATAAATAGAAAATAAAAAATATTTTCCTTTTATACACTTGATCATACTTTTCATTAGAACTTGCGTTTAACTATTTGAGAGAGACTTTAAGTATCAGATTTGAATTAGCGGCTGCTACAATGTACTATTAAAGGAGGGTTCCACTGAAATTCAATGGACATGGTTTGAATGGAAGGATAAGGTGGTTCCTGGGTTAAAATATGGAGGGGATGGTTTAAATGGAAGGATAGGGTGGATCTGGGGATCAAATGGGGGATGGTTTAAATGGAAGGACAGGTGGGTTCGGGATTCAAATGGGCATGGCTTGAATAGAAGATAAGGTGGGTCCGAGGTTCAAATAGGGATGGTTTAAATGGGAGGATAGGATGGGTGTGAGGTACAAATGGGGATGGTCTGAATGGGAAGACAGGGTGGGTCTGGGGTTCAAATGGGGGATGGTTTGAATGGGAAGATAAGGTGGGTCCGGGGTTCAAATAGGGGAAGGTTTAAGGCAAAGACAGGGTGAATCTGACGGTTCAAATGGGGATGAGTTAAATGGAAAGACAGGGTGGGTCCAAAGGTCAAATGGTGGATTGGTTTGAATGGAAAAACAGGGTGGGTCTGGGGTTAAAATGGGAATGGTTTGAATAGGATGATAAGGTGGATCCAGGGTTCAAATAGGGGATGGTTTGAATGGGAAGATAGGATGGGTTTGGGATTCAAATAGGGGTTGGTTTGAATGGGAAGATAGGATTGGTTCGGGATTCAGTATTTCAATACCTTCTTTGCTGTGGCCTACTGTTCTGTGGTTTGTCACACAGAAGTTTTGACTTGAGTCTTGCTACATCATCTTCTTTGCATGTGTATGCAACCACATCTAGGCTTCTATAGTGCTGACACATACTAGAAACAAAGGAAGGTGGCAAAGCATTGGGACAGGAAAAGCACAGTCCAGGTCACAGGTAAAATGCATGACTGCCTTGCACTTACCCCCATAACTTTTCTTTACATTTTGTGTAGAGCAGGAAATGGTTAGAACCTCTGTCCAACTTTTATTACTAGCTTTTTCAGCACTTATATCCCTTTCACACTGGGGCACTTTGCAGGCGCTACAGTGCTAAAAATAGCACCTGCAAAGCGCCTTGAAACATCCGCTGCTTTGTCTCGAATATGAAAGCCCAGGGGGCTTTCATACTGGAGCAGTGCGCTAGCAGGATGGTGAACAAAAGTCCTGCTAGCAGCATCTTTGGAGCGGTGTGTATGCCGCTCCTGCCCTTTGAAATCAATGGGGCAGCACAGCTGTAATTCCAGCAAAGCATCTCTGCAGAGGCGCTCTGCAGTGGTTTTTAACCCTTTCTTGGCCACTAGCGGCCGAATATTGCCGCAAATCCAATGGTAAAGCCCCGCTAAAAATAACGGTGCTTTACCGCCGATGCACCTCTCACCCCAGTGTGAAAGGGGTCTTACTAATAGCTACCAGTGGCTCCATTTTAGGACTAAAAGTTGGACTGACCTTGGATTGGTGGAAAGTTAGTATATAAACACCAGCATAGAATTGTACAGGATAGGGCAACTGGAGAAGTTGTGTAAAAAAAAAAAAAAAAAAAAAAAAAAGTATAGTTAAGAGAGACTTTGGTGTTGATTTACTAAAGGTATGTAGGCACTTTCCTTTGCAAGGGAATTATCTCTAAAGCTTAGGCTGCTTTCACACTGGGGCGGTATTCAGGCGTTACAGCGCTAAAAATAGCGCCTGTGTAACACCTGAAAAAAACCGGCCCCTTTAACTCCAGTGTGAAAGCCGGAGGGCTTTCACACTGGAGCGATGCGCTGGCAGGACGGTGAAAAAAGTCCTGCTAGCCGCATCTTTGCAGCGGTGAAGGAGCGGTGTATTCACCGCTCCTATACCGCTCGTACCCATTGAAATCAATGGGACACCGCGGCAATACCGCCGGCAAAGCGCCGCTGCAGCGGCGCTTTGCGGGCGGGTTTAACCCCTTTTCGGCCGCTAGCGGGGGTTAAAACCACCCCGCTAGCGCCCGCACACCGCCGCTAAAACGACGGTAAAGCGCCGCTAAAAATAGCGGCGCTTTACCGCAGACGCTGCTCCCGCCCCAGTGTGAAAGCAGCCTTAGTGAATATGGTGAAATTTCACTTTCCATTAATCATGTGCAAGGAAAATAAAATAACTTTTTTTGCTTGCATGTGATTTGGATGATGGAAGTCAACAGAGCTTCACCTCATTTACTAACCTCTTGGGAAAATTCACTTCCAAAGTGAACACCCTATTTGTTTTTATTAATCCAACCTCTTTACAGTGGTTCTAAAGAATTAAGGTTTTTATTTATTTATTTCAGTTACTTATATAGCGCCATCAATCCACGCAGCACTTTACATATACATTGTACATTCACATCCGTCCCTACCCTCAAGGAGCTTACAATCTAAGGTCCCTAACTCACATTCATACATACTAGGGACAATTTTACACAGGATCCAATTAACTTGCCAGCATGTCTTTGGAGTGTGGGAGGAAACCGGAGTACCCGGAGGAAACCCACGCTAGGCACAGGGAGAACATGCAAACTCCAGGCAGGTAGTGTCGTGGTTTTATGGTCATAGAATGCATGAAGATAAAAAACCTACAGTGTGCCCCTCTCAGCTCCCCGAAGTTCAACAGTTTTTTTTTAAATTCTCAAATAGATAAGCAAAATGCTTCCAACAATATATTAAATGGATCAAAGGGGAGCAAATAGAAGTTCATCATTAGGGTTTACGTTCTTTAACACTGGAGGAAGATTTATGCATATGCTTCAACTGAGTTTTGGTATAATAGGGAGGTATGGGTGAAGTAGAATTTACTTTTATCATTATGCCCGCACTAAAAAAAGTTCTGATATGGTAATTGTTTTAAACTTGGTAGCCCTTCTTTCAACTTTCTTCCACAAGGTGTCAGACCTGTACACCTATTTTAGGATCCTAAAGTCACTTGGACTAAACAAGCAAAGGCTTGGGTATTGTGGCAACTTTAATTTGTATGGTTTTGACTAATTACAGATTGTAGCTTCTCAGTGGCATCTCGTATCCTCATTCTTAAAGTGGAATGCAAGCTCAAGTCGATATTTAAAGCGGAGTTCCACCGAAAACCCTCTCCCCCCCCCCCCCCGGTGCCACATTTGGCACCTTTCAGAGAGGAGGGGGGAACGGGGACATGTTTTTGACAGGACCCCTTCCCAATTTCTGGAGATGGGGCAACGGCCCGATCTCGTGGAAGTTCGGCCCCCCTCCTCCTTCCTCCGCCACCAGGCCAATAAGAAAGTGCAGTAGGGAACCAGGTGTGAAGTTGAAAGGCTTTTACTGCTGGGTTCCCTTAACAGGAATGGCGGCGGCAGCACCCGGGAATCGTTCCCAAGATCGGCTGGGGTGCAGACATCGCAGGCTCCTTGGACAGGTATGTGCCCTAATATTAAAAGTCAGCAGTAACCGTATTTGTATGGACACATGGATTCTTATGGCGGTGGCAGGAGGGGGGGTGATATTTTTTGAAGCACCTGATTAGAGCCAGAGGCTCTAATAGGCTTCAAAATAGGGTGGGCTTGGGATGCAGAGAGTGTGCCCTGATCCCACCCAATTGTGTGACCATAGTGAATAAATATTCGCTATTTTCACGCTATCTTTCCTCCCCGCCAATCAGGAGGCAGGGAGTCAGACCTGTTTCCTGATTGGCCAAAGCGCCAGGCCACCCTGTTAGATGCCTGGTGCTTAGCAAGAGGAGCGTCACGCACTGGAAAGGAGATGCTACCAGGTAAGTGTCGGGGGGGGGGGGGGGTCTGCCAGAGGAGTGCGCATGGTGGGGGTGGATGCACTGCCAGAGCCGTGCCAGGGGATGGGCGTTGGATGCACTACCAAAACTGGGGGGGTTGGATGCACTGCCAGAGCCGCGAGCCCGGCGAGTGGGGGGGGGGGGGGGGGGTTGGTTATTTACCAGTGGCTGCATGTACTGGACACTAGTATCTGCATATGACAGGGGTGTCCAAACTACGGCCCTCCAGTTGTTCAGGAACTACAATCCCCATCATGCCTAGTCATGTCTTTGAATGTCAGAGTTTTACAATGCCTCATGGGATGTGTAGTTCTGCAACAGCTGGAGGTCCGTAGTTTGGACACCCCTGGCATATGATGAGTACATGCAGCTGCATATGATGGGCAAAGTGGCTGCATACGATGGGCACAATTGGCTGCATTTGATGGGCACAAGTGGCTGCATTTGATGGGCACAAGTGGCTGCATTTGATGGGCACAAGTGGCTGCATTTGATGTGTACAAGTGGCTGCATATGATGGGCACAAGTGGCTGCATATGATGGGCACAAGTGGCTGCATATGATGGGTGCAGTGGCTGCATTTGATGGGCACAAGTGGCTGCATTAGATGGGCACAAGTGGCTGCGTATGATGAGCACAGTGGTTGCGTTTGGGCACAATGGCTGCAATTGATGGGCACAGTGGCTGTATTTGATGGGCACAGAGAAGGCTGCAATTGATGGGGGGTTTTCAGTATTTTTAAGTTAGTTTGCGTCCCCCAAAAAATTGGAGTCCCAGCCAAATGGTAAGCAACAGTGCTGTCACATGGGACTGGGAGGAGGGAGCCACACGCATCTGCATATCGATGGGAATTTTTCTTTGCTCCTGGTGCCTAGATGGAGTTCCAAGAGAAAGCAAGAAAGGTACAGTAAGTTTAAGATGCCACAAGGCAAAGCTGACATTAAAGCCTTCCAGGTAGGACCATTGAATAAGCATCCCCCTATGTTTTTTTTTTTTTTTTTTAAGTGAGGCTAAAGTAACCTGAAAATTGCTAGCTTCTTGGTAGTGCTTGGCCTCAATACATTAAGTCACTGACCTAAAAAATGCAGCTAATTAAGTCCAGGTGATGTCAAAAATGCTGATCTGCATACTTGTTATATGGCTGAGATTTGTAACATAATTATGCAATTGGAACAACATGATAGCCATTTTTAGAAAGCGGCCTATGTATCCGCAGATTTCCTTATTGGCTATGCTATCATTTGCGAAAATTAATTTGCTTGTTTTGCTGAGACTCTTGTGACTTATGTTGAGAATGTGACAGGCTGCTAGAGATGAAAATGGTTTTAGGCTTGATTTCCTAAACCAGCGGTAGTCAACTTACTTGATTTGGGGGTCTCAAATGTGACCCCTGGCCAAAGGGCTGCACAAACATCAATCAGCCATAACGTTATGACCAACCACCTTAACCCATTAAGGCATGGCTTCCATTAGACCTCTTAAGCTTTGCCGTGGTATCTGCAACCAAGGCATCAGTAACAGATCCCATAACAAGTCCTGTAAGTTGCAAGGTAGGCCCTCCATGAATTGGATTTGTTTTTCCAAAACATCCCACAGATGCTCAATTTGATTGAGATCTGGAGAATTGGAAGTTAACACCTCAAACTCGTTGTGTTCCATTCTTGCACTCATCAGACCAGGCCACCTTCTTCCATTGCTCTGTGGTCATGTGCCCATTGTAGGTTCTTTTGGCTGTGGACATGAACTAGCAAGGGTACCCTGACAGATACACAACAAACTGTGAAGCCCTGTGTGTTCTGACACCTTTCTATTATTATTAACTTTTTCAGCAATTTGAGCTACAGTAGCTCTTCTATTGGATCGGACTACACAGACCAGCCTTCGCTCCCCACGTACATTAAAAAACCTTGGCCAACCATGACCCTGTTGCCGGTTCACCAGTGTTCTTTCAATGGACCACTTTTGGTCAGTCCTGACCACAACAAACCAGGAACATCCCACAAGAGCTGCAGTTTTGGAGTCAGTCACTCAAATCCTTACGCTTGCATTTTTTCTGCTTTCAACACATCAACTTCAGGAACAACATGTTTGCTTACTCCCGAATATATCCCACCCAATTTAAAATGCTATTGTAACAATATAATCAATGTTATTTAATTTACCTGTCAGATGTTATGTCTAATTGGTATAATATTCAGTAAATGAATATTAAAATAAAAAAAAAAGAGAAAATGGATGGACAGCACAGCTTGAACCAAGGAAACCAAACCATTTAAATACTGGAATCTAGTCTAAAGAATATTTTCATTAACTGGCTTGAGTAAGCACCTAGGTCTACCTAGGCCTACCGTCTAAAATGGCCCTGGAGGATGTAAAATGAGAGCCAAAGGGCCACATGTGGCCTCTAGACCACAGAATGGGTGCCAGGGGCCTAAGGCCCAGTTCACACTAGTGTGATGCCAGGCATTGCATGTGATTCACACCGCATTGCTGTGCAGATCACATGCGATGTCTGTGCAATGCGATTTCAGCCATACAAACTGTATGGCTGAAATCGCATTGTATTCACACCAAAATGGTTCAGCACTCTTTTTTTTGGTCCACACTGGACAAAATTCCAAATATAGTACATAATACATAAACGATGGTCACGTAAATGTGTACAAAGCAGGTACTGCTAACGAAGGGAAGCACTGGAATACATAAAGTAGTCATCAAAGATAACTGTACCCCATTCCCCAAATCCAAACCAGGGGAAAAGAAAAGGCCATCCATGAAGAACCAATATGTGTAGTAAACAGTCCGAAGAAGAAAATAAAAGAGAGAAAGGAAAAGATGAAAGAAAACAGAAAAAGAAACAGCAAAGATATCACCTGGTTCAAGGTTGCAGAAATATGAAATTTCCAGTAACTGATGGTCAAAACACGATTAATGAGAAAGTGAAATCCAAGGTTGCCAAACTCTGAGGAATTTATTGTGAGAGTTGGTCAATATGGCCGTCAGTTTTTAGTTAACCATAATGTTAATACGGTGTTTCGCTAAAGACCGGAGACTTCCATGCCTTGGCGATAGTGGTAACCGAGTAACAAGTGGGCTACTATGGGCTACTATGGGCCTAAAAAGAAGAGCCTCAAAAGGGTTGGAGTGTAATAATGTATGAAGCAAAGCGTAGAGCCGAATCTGTACTCTGCCTGGTTTTTATTGCTCACTAGGGAACACCCCCCGGTTCGGTTCGCACCAGAACTTTCGAACGGACCCCAAATTCGTACGAACTTTAGAACCTCATTGAAGTCTATGGGACTCGAACGTTCGAAATTAAAAGTGCTAATTTTAACGGCTAATATGCAAGATACTGTCCTAAAAAGGGTTTGGGGACCTGGCTCCTGCCCCAGGGGACATGGGTCAATGCCTAAAATGTTTTTAAAAATGTCCGTTTTGGTGGGAGCACTGATTTTAATGACGATTAAAGTGAAAAAAAATGTGAAATATTCCTTTAAATATGGTGCCTGGGGGGGGGTGTCTGTAGTATGCCTGTGAAGTGCCACGTGTTTCCCGTGTTTAGAACAGTCTCTGCACAAAATTACATTAAACGGAAATAACATCATTTAAAACTGCTTGCGGTTTTAATGTTATATCTGGTTCCTGCAATATGGTTGAAAATCATTGAGAAAAATGGCATGGGTAGCCCTCCCTGCCCATTACCAGCCCCTTTGGGTCTTGTAAGCATATTAAGGGGAACCCCGTACCCATATTAAAAAAAGGAAATGCGTGTGGCCCCCAGGCCCTATATACTCAGAACAGCAGTATACAGGCAGTGCAAACAAGACAGGGACTGTGTAGGTTTGTTGTGTTAAGTTGAATCTGTTTGTAATTTTCAACTGGTAAATTTTTAAAATGTGTCTCCTGTCAAAAAAACTATTTTTAAACTTTTTGGAAAACATAGGGAAGGGTTATCACCCCTGTATAATTTGTTTTGTCGTCCATCTTTTTTCATCTCACTTGCTGTTGTCTCCTTCCGTTTGCAAGTAGGAGATGTTTGTAAGTTGGATGTTTGAAAGTCGGGGCCTGCCCTATATGCTCTGCAGAAATGGCTCTTGGTGGGCGCTGGAGCGCCCTGCTGTGAACGATTATATCAAGAATTGTAATTACATGCCATTGTTGAACAGTGGTAGAAAAATTGACCTTTGGTGGTTGTGGTGCTGGTGCGACAACACTATAAGTCCTCACAGTTACTCTGGGTGGGCACAGGAAGGGGCCCTCCTGTGAAATATTATATCAAGAATTGTAATTACATGTCCCTGTTAAACAGGGGCGTAAAAATTGGGCCTTAGGCACTGGTGCTGGTGCCACCACACTGCAACCTCTCCCATATACTCTAGTTTTATTGCAGGAATTAGCCCTGCTGCAAAGCATTTCATCAAAAATTGTAATTAAACGCCCCTGTTAAACAGGGGCAGAAAAATTGGGCCTTAGGCACTGGTGCCACCACACTGCAACCTCTCCCATATACTCTATTTTTATTGCAGGAATTAGCCCTGCTGCAAAGCATTGCATCAAAAATTGTAATTAAACGCCCCTGTTAAACAGGGGCAGAAAAATTGGGCTGATGGCATCACCCAGAACCAGAAATGTTCTTCCAACATATCAGCGGAGGAGAAAGAGGATAGACAATCAACATAACAATCAACATAACAGGACAGTCACTCAGCATCAGCATAGGCAGTCTTGAAGGGATGTGATATTTAAAAAAAAATTATTCGGTTACATCAGCTTCAGGTGCTTGGTAGCTGTGGGTGATCCAAGACTGATTCATCTTGATGAAGGTCAGTCGATCAACTGATTCGGTGGTGCCTGTGATCGGTAACAAAGCCACCAGCAGCACTGAAGGTGCGTTCCGGAAGAACGCTGGATGCAGGACAGGCCAGTAGCTCAATTGCATACTGTGTAAGCTCTGGCCAGTGATCCATCCTCAAGACCCAGTAAGCCAGAGGATTTTCGGTGGGAAAGGTGTCCAAGTCTGACCTTGCCCCTAGGTATTCCTGCACCATGTAAATCAGACGCTGGTGATGGTTGCTGGAACGGATCATACCTTGGGGCTGCGGACTAAAAAATTGTCTGAAAGCATCAGTCAGACGGCCACCTTCTCCACCGCTCCTTCTGACCGATGCCTCAGCAACACGTTGTCCAGGACCAGGAGTTTGTAACCTCCCAGTCTCTGGGAACGCGTTGCACAGACCTTTCTGCAAGGCCTCCCGGAGATGTCTCATCCTCTGCTCCCTCTGCAATGCCAAGATAAGGTCGGCAACCTTACCCTTGTACCGTGGATCAAGGAGAGTGGCCAGCCAGTAATGGTCCCTCTCCTTGATCCGAAGAATACGAGGATCCTTCCGCAGGCTTTGCAGGATCAGGGAGGCCATGCAGCGTAGGTTAGCTGAGGCATTCGGTCCGGAGTCCTCTGGGTCACTAAGGGCAACATGATCCGCAGCTACCTCCTCCCAGCCACGTACAAGTCCACGTGTTTCTTGGGACTGTAAATCATCTCTACAAGACTGCTGCTGCTGATGCTGAGTGCCAGCCTCCACCTCCATGCTGACACAATCATCCTCCTCCTCCTCTTCCTCCTCTTCCTCCTCCTCATCCTCTTCCTGTGTGATGGGTGGCACAGCAGGAACACTGTCTGGATAAAGGGGGCCTTGAGAGGCAAGGAAGTCCTCCTCTTCCTGCCTCTGTTCTGCCTCAAGTGCCCTGTCCATTATTCCACGCAGCGTATGCTCCAAGAGGTGGACAAGAGGTACAGTGTCACTGATGCATGCACTGTCACTGCTCACCATCCTTGTGGCCTCCTCAAACGGTGACAGGACAGTGCATGCATCCCTGATCATGCCCCACTGGCGTGGTGAGAAAAAACCGAGCTCCCCTGACCCTGTCCTGGTGCCGTAGTCGCACAGGTACTCATTGATGGCCCTCTGCTGCGTGTGCAGCTGCTGCAGCATGGCCAACATTGAGTTCCACCTGGTGGGCATGTCACATATAAGGCGGTTCTTGGGCAGGTTCAACTCCTTTTGGAGCTCAGCCAGCCGAGCACAGGCATTAAATGATCGGCGGAAATGCACACAGACTTTCCTGGCCTGCTTCAGGACATCCTGTAAGCCGGGGTACCTACCCAAGAACTGCTGCACCACCAGGTTAAGGACGTGAGCTACACATGGGTCAGTTGTCCCTGTCGGAGGGCGGAGAGGAGGTTGGTGCCATTATCACAAACCACCATTCCTGGCTTAAGCTGGCGTGGCGTCAACCACCTCTCGGCCTGCCCCTGCAGAGCTGACAAAACATCCGCCCCAGTGTGGCTCCTGTCCCCCAAACAAACCAGCGCAAGCACGGCATGGCATCGTTTTGCCTGCGTACTTGCGTAGCCCCTGGAACGCCTACAGAGCACCGCTGGTTCTGAGGACAGAGCACTGGAAGAGGCCATGGAGGAAGAAGAAGACGAGGGGGTGGAGGAGAGAGGTGTGTCACAACCAATAGTAGCATTTTGGAGGCGTGGTGGCGGAACAACCTCCAACACTACTGCACCTTGTCCTGCATCCTTCCCAGCTGCCAGAAGAGTGACCCAATGGGCCGTGAAAGACAGGTAACGTCCCTGTCCATGCCTGCTGGACCATGAGTCAGCGGTAATATGCACCTTACCGCTGACCGCCCTGTCCAGCGAGGCAAGGACATTGCCTTCCACATGCCGGTAGAGAGCCGGAATCGCCTTCCGTGAGAAAAAGTGGCGTTTGGGGACCTGCCACTGAGGAACCGCACATTGTACAAACTCACGGAAGGGGGCCGAGTCTACCAACTGAAAGGCAGCAGTTGAAGTGCTAGCAATTTAGCCAAGCTAGCATTCAACCGCTGGGCATGTGGATGGCTGGGAGTGAACTTCTTTTGCCGGTCCAGCAGCTGGGGCAGGGACATTTGCCTGCTATAATCGGACGTGGGTGTACTGCTAGCAGAGTGCCCGGAAGCACTTGGCTGTGACACACCTAATTATACACCTTCATTCCTCTCAGAGCAGGTTTCAGAGAGGACTGAAGGTCTAGTGGGGTTGGAGATGCCAGCTGATGAGGAGCAAGGAGAGGTCTGCTTTGTTATTTGGTGTGGGTCTTTGAGGTACGCTTGCCAACGAGCTGCATGGCAGGTCAACATATGTCTGGTCAAGCATGTGGTGCCCAAGCGGCTGATGTTTTGGCCACGCGAGATACGCTTGAGACATATGTTGCAAATAGCAGCGGTGCGATCTGATGCACTCATCTCAAAAAAGGCCTACACCAAAGAACTTTTAGAATAACGCGCAGAGGCAGCGCCCTGCACAGGCGGAGCTCTGCGGTGTGATTCAGTCGTGTGCTGCCCCTAAGCTGGCCCCCGGAGGGCATCCTGCCTCGTTGGACATGTGCCTCCTCCTCCTCCTCCTCTCTCCTACCAGGCACCCACGTGGAGTCAGTGCCCTCATCATCCCCTCCCTCTTCATCGCTGTAGCAAACCTGGCAATATGCTGCAGCTTGTGGAACATGACTGCCAGATTGCTGTCTTTCTTGAGCATCCCCTCTCTCTGCATTCAGCTACTGCCTTCCTCTAGCTGAGTGTCATAATCAGAGCCTACAAAACACTGGGCATCCTCCTGGAGCAAGTACCCAACACTGTGCTCAAAGAGTTCAGGAGACTCCTCAGGAGGACGTGGTGGGTCTAGGGAAGGAGTCACTGATGATGACATTGAGAGGAGGCAAGACGATGCGTTGGCAGCTGCTTTGCTAGTACCCTGAGACTGGGTAAGAGAGGATAAAGAGGATGAAGAGGGCTTGGTCATCCACTCTACCAAGTCGTTGGCATGTTGCAGTTCAACATGTCCAGCTGCCGAAAAGAAGGACAAGCGTGTCCCATGGCCATGTGCTGATGACAATGCACCGCGTCCACGACCAGCACTGTTGTCTCTAGACACAGAGCCTGCTTGCCCTCTTTTATCGGCTCGCGCCTGTCTGCCTCTCCTTGCTGGCCTTCCAGACATGGTAATGGCCTGAAGGGAGTTGGGTAAAACAGCAGTTGGGTAGTGTATATTGTGCTGGAGGCACACAACACCCACTAACTCCTGCAGATGCCTTTATTATAGAACACCAGAGATAAAGGGGTATACTGTAATGGAGTCACACAACACCCACTAAGCCCTGCAGATGGCTCTATTAGAGAACAGCAATAAAGGGTAGATACAGGTGTATATTGTGCTGAAGGCACACAACACCCACTAACTCCTGCAGATGCCTTTATTATAGAACACCAGAGATAAAGGGGTATACTGTAATGGAGTCACACAACACCCACTAAGCCCTGCAGATGGCTCTATTAAGCCCCATACACACTATCAGTTTTTCTGCTGACTTTTTCCTTCAGATTTACCAAAACCTCATAATATGAGGTCAAATCTTAGGAATTTCAATGTGTATGCAATCAGGCAGGCCCTTCTACTACATGGTTTTGGTAAATCTGAAGGAAAAAGTCAGCAGAAAATCTGATAGTGTGTATGGGGTTTTAGAGAACAGCAATAAAGGGTAGATACAGGTGTATATTGTGCTGGAGGCACAAAACACCCACTAACTCCTGCAGATGCCTTTATTATAGAACACCAGAGATAAAGGGGTATATACAGATGTATACTGTGCTGTGCTGGAGGCACACACAACTTCCAATAACTCCTGCAGATGGCAAGTGGGCTCAAATAGAGAAGAGCTATGTAGGTGGATATAGCAGTGTGTACTGGGTACAGAGCACGCAGACAGCACGCACAAGCTCCTAACACTACTGACTGCAAGCTCTATTATAAAAGATAGATCACTAGCTATATAGGTGAGGTGAATATAGCGGTGTATACTGCGGTCAGGGCACGCAGACAACAACCACTACAGAAGAGCAAGATCGAAAATTGGCCGATAACGATCGGTGTATACTGTGTTGAAGGTAGACAGAACACCCACTAACTGCTTCAGACGCCAACACACTACACAAGGCCGCCGCACTGGCGGCCTTATATAGTGTGGGGCGTGTACTACACAGCCTGTGGCCAATCATGGCTCTCCTCGCTGCTGGCGCTGTGATTGGCCAAGCATGCGGGGTCACAGTGCATGCTTGGGCAATCATGAGCCAGCAATGCACTGCAAAGACGCAGTGCATTGTGGGCCGTGAGCGCCACACGAATTTGGCGCGAACGGCCCATAACGTTCGGAATTCGCCGAACGGGCGAACAGCCGATGTTCGAGACGAAGCTCATCTCTATTGCTCACTGTCAAAGAAAGCTAGTACACTTTCAGGCAACTGAGGTCCCCACTTTATCAGGGTGACAAATAGAACAACCACAGTAGTGCACACAGCATATTTATACCTACCAAAATAACCACTAAATATGGGACACCTAGGACTGTCCCCTGGGTTTGCTGTTATCAGGGTCTAACATTGTCTTGGAATGAAGCAGTCCGGTTCTTAAGTGGTTAGACACTTGCCCTGTACAATATCCCAATCAACAATGCTGCTCAAGGAGCATGAGTGTGGTTGATTGGAGCACTGTGCAGGGGGGTGTCAGAGTGCTGGAAACCCAAACCCGCCATGCTCTGTATAAACCACGGGTGTTGCTTACAGCGGCCCATAGAAATCAGTGGCTGTACACAGCTGAACACGCCTATACAGTATACTACATGCATGCATATGCACCCTGGATGCAGATAGTCTGTGCCCAGAGGTATATATCCATACTCATGCATGTGTTTACGTAAGTACCGGCCTATACCAGCGTACACCTATTGATTTCTATGGTCAACTGTTTGCAACACCCCTGGATCCCAGGTAGGGAAATATGCTCAAATTTTACATCTTATGACTCCAGGTGCCCATGCGCATGAGGTCTAAAGTTAGAGGTGAACAGAACCTGTCAGCATTCACATTGCATCGTGTACAGAAAGCCTGAATGACATCAAACTCCTCCATAACCTACACTCTTTTTGGTAGCCATCTGCGTAATAAGTGGAGCTTATAAAGCAGGGATTTGAATTACAGGGTCAAGCCACCCAGGATAATATTTCACTTACATCGTTTTGCATTCCTTTACAAATGCAACAGGAAAAAAAAAAAAAAGATTTGGAAGGGGGGAAATGGAAAATCTTGCTAGCGGTGTCCCTAAAATGCCAGTGTTTGATTTAATCCACCCAAAACTGAATATCCTTTTAAAAAGTATGTAGGTAGGCTGCCATTGCTGTCCCCTTCAGTGGCGTTGCTAGGCCCTGGTACACAGGGCATGTGCCCCAGGTCTTTTACTGAATGCCCCAGGTCTTTTTTAGCTATAGAGATGATGTAGTCTATCCATTATACAGTTTTGAAACATTGTATTATTTATCTAATTTTTAATCCATCTATTGTTTATCTTCATAATGTGACATCACAGTTTTTAGATCAATTCATGTTTGTCTGGTAAAAAGATTATATTAGTCTTAGTCTAATGATCAACATTTTAATCTGCATGTGCAAAAATGATTCTGTCCATTAGGACCCCAGAAACCCCCCTGGTCCTCTCTCTTTAAAGCTGGATACACATATGAACTTTTGTTGTTTAATTTACTTCCAATTTACCTTCAACTATGTAATGCAAGGGCCTGCCTAATTTCATACAAATTGAAAGTATTTAGGTATGACCTCATATTATATGGTTTTGGTAAATCTGAAGAAAATTGTATAGTGTGTATCCAGCTTTAAAATACAAGTTGCCTGGCTCTCTTGCTCACGCAGTTGCTTCAGTATTGTCGCTGACCTGAAACAAGCTTGCATTTCAGGAATTTTGACTTTGGTCTGACCTCTCCAAACTGCATTCTTGCAGCCTGTGATCTAAAAAGCATTGAGGCAAAAGACAGCCAGGCAACTAGCACTTTCAGAAGAGAGCCAACATCAGTAGCCTATATATTCTCTGAAGTACAAGTTTCCTTTAAGGATCGAGAGCTCCTCTTGGGTTCAGCATGTCAGGACGATTCTGGGCAACAGACTGAATGATCCCCGTCAATCTGGAAAGCCGAGTATCACATATTGCGCTGATCTGCAGTGGGAATGGAAGGCCTGGCACAGACAACCGCTCACCGCAGCCAGTTCTCAGCCTCAAACGTAACTGTTGGCCTGTGTTCCCTCTCACTGGAAGGCCAGATTCCCCGTTTATCGCCAGACTGTAACGTGACATCTCCAGGGTTTGCATGACAGAAAGAAAACCCCTGATCCCCCCCACCCTCTGCATCCAAATCCTGACTAGGTGCAGAAGTTAAAAATTTCAGACTGGCCCAAAAAAAAAAAACGACTGGGGGTGTTGGGGGGGGCTAAACGTAGCCACTAGGAAGAGATGCTGAGCTCCTGCCAAAATCCGCAAGAGGAATTCCAAACTAGGAGCATTTCCTTGTATTGTCCTGACTGCTTCATTTGGACTGCACAGCAGATGGATGCTCTATTACTCAGTTCTCCCCCTCTTCTGCTCTGGGGGAAAGAGGGGGGGGGGGCTGGAAATTAAGCAGGCTGTCAAAGGCAAGTCTGTACCCCCCCTTACATGCTGTTAGTTGGAGGTCATGAGAATACAACCATGACACTGGCAGACAAGGTGCTATAGAGAAGCTGTGCATGAGGTTGGAAGGGGGGGGGGGGGGGGGGGGGGCTTTTTTTTTTTTTTTTTCTAAAGAGCATTTCATCTGCAAAACCAGTGACTGGTTCCAGGTCTCTCAAGTTCTCTGGGCCTCAACACTTCAGCTTAGAATCTATCCTTGCCATGAAACAATCAGACGCAACAGGATGTTAGAAAAACACAAGTCTCTATTTAAAGGGACCCTGTTACATAGACAAGCAGCTGCAGATATAGGCTTCCGTTGCAGCAGAGAACTGATGGTTGGGTTTAGCTTTACTAGGCCCCAATGCTAGCTTGTGAGCAAGGGAATGCTTGCTTCCACCAGAGCCTATTTACAGCTTGTTTGCTTAGTGGCAGAGCCCCTTTCAAGACCAATAGACCGTAAGTTTTTTGTTTTTTTATTAGGCATTCAAGTTAGAAAAATCTATACAAACATGGGTTCTAACCCTTCTTCAATCATCCAAAATTTGGGAAAATATTTTAGCTGGACTTTTACTGACATTTGGACCCATTTACATGCGGGAAACCCTTATTGCATGTGCTTTTCCCACACTGTGTTCAAAACGCACTGCAGTTGCAATCTTCAGCGGGTGTCTGTTAAGTTAATGACAACCCAAATGCAGGTTTACCTGCACTGAATTGCATGGTACAGAAGTATAATGTGATCCGGTTGCAGTGAGTTTCCAAAAGTAGTGCATGCACTACTTTTATTTCACTGCAATTTGAGCCCATTCAAAATGAAAAAAAAAGTTTAAATTGCACTGCACAGAACTGCATGTGAGTCGCCTAGCAATGCAAAGTGTGTTTCTGTGCCATTCCAGGTGTGCCATTTTGTACATTCACATCAGTCCCTGCCTCGCAGAGCCTACACTCAAGGTTCCCATATTACATTCATATATACACACATACTAGGTCCAGTTTAGACAGGAGCCAATTGGCCTACCAGCATGCCTTTGGAGTGTGGGAGAAATCTCATGCAAGCTCAGGGAGAACATGCAAACTCCGTGAAGATAATGTAATAGTTGGGATTTAAACCAAGGACCCCAATGCTGCATTAGATTGGATCACTGGAACAAGACTGGTACCTATTTATTAATTTATTACAGATACTTATATAGTATCACCAGTTTACGCAGCGCTGTACATACAGTATATATTGCACATTTAAATCAGTCCCTGCCCTCAAGGAGCTTACAATCTAAGGTCCCTATCTCACATCCATTAATACACATACTAAGGCCAGTAAACCTACTCGCATGTCTTTGGAATGTAGGAGGAAACCGGAGTACCCAGAAAACCCACATAGGCACAGGGAGAACATGCAAACTCCAGCCAGGTAGTGCTGTGGTTGGGATTTGAACTGACAACCTAGGTACCTGTAAGGAAATCATCCTTCACTACCCTACTCCACACTGCACCATCTCAACACCTCAAATGCATAGCAGCCAACATCAATTCCAAAGACAACCCAGCCCAAATGGTGAGGTTAAACTCATGGAGCACAAATTTCATACAACCATGCTTCGCCATGTACACACTTTGCTATGTATCTAAAATAAATGGAGCATATATACATTGCCCTTTTGTGTATATATAATACATTTATAATAAAAAAACATATTATCAACAAGTGCTAAGAATTGACAGAAAAGATGAATGTTATGGTATGGCTGTTGAATTCAGGAAAATAATCAAAATGATTGCGTTTTCTGGATAAAATTGTACACTCCCACTGGCAGACTTGTCCTTCTCATGGCATCAAGTTTGTGTGTCTGCTTTAATTGGTGTCTACTTGTCATGTAATTGTCCTAGTGGGAATCCTGATTTGATAAAGCACAGCGGGGATACGTTAACTGTTTATATGATTAAAAAAAAATAATGCACATCGGTCGTAGCTACTTTGCTGTTGACGCAGCCCATCAGTGTCAGTTTATAACAGCGTCCAACCACTATGCCAGATACAAAGTTCCTTCTCCGAGGGACGAACCCTTAACCCCACAGACGGTCACCCTGAAAGTGACAGTGCTCCAGGCTAGGAGCAGGGTACATTACAATACTGTGGGTGGGTCATATAAAAAAAAACAAAAAAAATAAAACAATGGGCACCCTAATGGGGAAGGACTGGGTGCCATGGCGGAGTCGTTCTCACACCTGCCAATTTCCCTCCCCCCCCTTTCCACACCGCCACCATCCCGGCTTGCTCTGAATCCTTAACACAAGTTCATCAAACTAAAGCGAGCTTAAATATGCACCCCCCCCACTCCTCCCTTTCCGCAACACCCTGAGCCTTTCTTTCAGGCCTCCGCAGCCTATTCATGGACTGGACAAGGAGGCTTCTCCTCTTGTTGCCGAGGCCTCATGCAGCAGCTGCTATGGAAATGAGCTCCTGACAGTCAGTGCCCCTCACTTCTCCAAATGCTCAATAAATCCAGCGGACCCAGTCCGTGGCAGCCTAATCACAAAGAAGGCATCTTTACCCCCTTACATTGGCTGCCTTTTCACATTCAAATGCATTAACCAGCGGGTAGAATAGGCTTGGACTGTGTAAAATAGATGCATAAGGAGGGGCACCCCCCCCCCCCCCCACACACACACACACACACACACACACTCCCACCCCTCCTCTGTTCCCCAATTTCCAGACACTGGCCATAATGTGACAGCCCCCCCTCCCTCTGCACACACACTCATGCTGTTGTGTCTGCTTTGGAATTTGTTAATGCAAAATGTGAAGGTCTGCAGCTCTGTATGGTGCTTAACTATCACTCAGCTACTTGAAGAGGACCTGTCATGAATGCAGATGCACCTGTTTGCCAGGGCCTGATCACATCTAAACTGAATGACTCATTTGGGCAGGCCCTTGCACTGTGTGTTGGTTGAAAAAAGATGGTGGTATATAAAACCTAGATGATTTTTTTTTTTTTTTTTTTAGGATCTATATTTAACATTTATTTTGGGAGTAGGATAAAAGTTATTTCCTGTACCACCTTAACACGACTAAAGAAAACCAGTCCTTTGAAAAACTCAACAGCTGCCATTGTTAATTTTGTGTCACGAAAATACTAGCTGGCCAGCTCTCAAGCTCATCCTGGGGCTTCTATTGTTACTGAGCCATTGGGGTTGGCTTACTAAAACTGGAGAGTGAAAAAAATCTGCTGCAGCTGTGCATGGTAGCCAATCAGATTCTAGCTTTAGCTTGTTCAATTAAGCTTTAACAATAAAACCTGAAATCTGATTGGTTTCTGTGCAGAGCTGCACCAGATTTGGCAATCTCCAGTTTTAGTGAAATAACCCCACAATGTAAACTAGGTGTCACCTGTACATCATATTTAATGGGATGAGTTCTCGGTGCAGTGTGTAGAAATTACAGGCGACACAGTCCAATATTTAGCTGAATTTCTTTGTGCTTTGGCTTTTTTCCCACCCTGGATGTTCCCCATATAGTGGGGAATGAGGTTGTCTAACACATGTCTTTCCTCTTGACTAATAATCCCAAGAGCTGGATGAATATCAATCGCTGTACAGATGTAGGTAGTGCATAGACATGACTGTGAATTGTACAAGTCACTTTTTAACAAAATGCAACTGTTGCAATTCTTCCTGTAGCACTTGTGTCTACTGAGCCACTTGGATCAATTAGCTTGGTATGTTATATCTTGGTACACAAGTTTACGGACACCATGGGCCTCATTTACTAAGCAGCATTAGCCTAACCACTTAAGCTCGGGAAAATTTCACTCTTTTCTTGACCAGGGCGTTTTTTGCTATGTAGCACTGTGCTACTTTAATTGGAGATTGCGCGGTCATGCCTCACTGTACACAAATGAAGATTATATCATTTTTTTACACAAATAGAACTTTTGGTGGTATTTGATAACCACTGGTTTTTTTTTTTTTTTTTTTTTATATAAACCAAAAAAATAAAATTTCTGAAAAAAAACTATTTTTTTTTTACTTTTGGCTACAAAACATATCCAATAAAAAATAAAAAAAATAAAAGTGTTCTAGCATCTACAAACTTGTATTTATTGTTTTATACTACTAATGGCAGCAATCAGCGACTTGATGTGTGACTGCGATAGTGTGGTAGACAATCTGACACTAACTGATGCTGGGGGGGAACTGACTAACTGCAAATGGCATCTCCAGTAACACTAAAACAGTAATCAGTGAGGGGCTCTCCTGAAAAGAGATCCCCAAGGCAAGTAAGCAAGGAACCTAATGGCCACACATGACTCTCAAAGAGGGTAAGGTACACTCAGGTCAACTTGGCCAGACCCAGCTGACCCCTCTCCTCATGATGAGCCGAAGGGGACCAACAAGTACTAGGTAAGGGACTCTCCCAAAGAGAGATCCCCCAAGACAGGGGAAGAAGGAACATAATGGGCACACATCCTCCCACACCCTTCATCCTGAGTGAAAGGAAAATACATTAACTACTTCCTGCATGTCCACAGTAATTGTGCTGTGAGTGGGTGGCAGCTCCAGGCCGAGCAACATACCTGTATGTCAAAAACTTTCTGCCGACCCGTGCTGTGCCTGAGTTTGGCAGCTGATTTCAGCTAATCATTTTGGCCAATCAAACTCTGTGTAATGTCAACAATGATCTGGTTGTTTCTTCTCCCTGCAAAGCAGACAGAAAGTAAAGTAAAAGCAGCACACATTACACATTTTTAGGCACACGCTTATCCCCTTGATTGCCCCTAGATAATAACCCCTTCCCAGCCAGTGTCAATATTACAGTGCCAGTGTACAGTAGTGTTATGGATCACTGTATTAGTGTCACTATGGATGTCAGTGTCAGTTAGGGCGGCCATACATGGAGCAAATTTCTTTCCTGCAAAAATTTTCTAGATTCCCCAATCAACACGGACAGGGGAATCCCTCCTGCCAGGCTATTGTCTTCTCCCAGTGGGGGAGGGCAAAGGAAGCCACCCCCTGTAGGGAGAAGATAAGGCTAAAGCCGCAATAATCACCAAAGAATGCGGCAGGCTTGTTGTACCCAAGTTGATTGATCAATCAACTTGGTACATTAAGCCTACCCATTAATGATTCGAACCATGTATAGCTGGCCTTAGTGTGCCTCCCAGTTAGGTTCTGTTAGCACCATATTGTCCACCACCCTATCACACTATAAGTTGCTGATCACCGTCATTACATTATAGCGTCTCTAGCTGTGTAAATTCCAGTATAAATAAGCAGCAAATTGGGACTTTAAATGAAGCATGTTCAATAGGGGTGCAACGGATCGTCACCGATCCATGATCCGAACGGGTCACCCTCTTTGGATCGGCACACGCCTCGATCCGCGGAGCGCTCTGCAGCCTCGGCCTTAGGCATCGGCCTAGCTCTGGAGCGGCGGTCATCTTTGTACACCCAGGCCATTTACAATGTGATTGTTCCATCAAATGATGGAGCGATCACTTGTAAACAAACCGGCGTCATGTCATGATGCCTGTTCATCTCCCCACAGCGCTGCTCTGTGATAAGTGCAGTCACAGCCATCCCTCCATACTCTGCCAATACCCTGCCAATACTCTGAAATACCCTGCCAATACTCTGCAATACCCTGCCAATACTCTGCAATACCCTGCCAATACTCTGCCATACCATGCCAATACTCTGCCATACCATACCAATACTCTGCCATACCCAGCCAATACTCTGCCATACCCAGCCAATACTCTGCCATACCCTGCCAATACTCTGCCATACCCAGCCATACTCTGTAATACTCGGTGTTACCCAGCCATACTCTGCAATACTCGGTAATACCCAGCCGTGCTCAGCCATACCCAGCCATACTCAGCCAATATTACAGTGGGGGAGATGTCCATTACAGTGGGGGAGATTGTGGATACTACAATGGGGACTATATGGTGGTGGAATTTTCACAGGTTTTTGCAAATTCAGTTATTATTTGCTGATCCGAAAAATGATCCGATCCGTGACTTTGATCCAAGGAACGATCCAATCCGTGAGTGTTTTGATCTGTTGCACCCCTAATGTTCAATGTGGCCAGAAAATTTGTCAATAATACAAATATGTATGTATTTATTATCTGGACAGTGAAAAAGTGTCTCATATTGAATACAGCAAATGATAAACATACAAAAAATATATACATTAAAGCGGGAGTAAACCCGCTGACTTTTTTCTTTTCTACACCTGTAAGGGAAAAGGCATAACGAACTAGTATCTACTGCATACTAGCTTATTATGAAATACTTACCTTAGAATGAGGTGCCGGCCTCTCACTCAGTCCATGCCGAGGAAGCTGACCTCGGCGTGTCTTCCGGGTATCGCGGCTCCGGCGCTGTGAGTGGCCGGAGCCGCGATGTCGTCACTCCCACGCACGTGCGTGGGAGTTTACTTCCAGGCAGGGTCTGGTGCCTGCCAGACTTTCAGCCGAGTATCCCCGGAGCGCAGGCTTCGCTCAAGTCAGCGGCTCATTGCGATTGGATATTCTTTTTACCTACAGATAAGCCTTATTATAGGCTTACCTGTAGGTAAAAGATAAAAGTCTGACTATACAACTTTAAAGACCATTGTCCTAGAAATAGAGCATAGCATAAAAATACACTTCACATTGGGGGTTATTTATCCACTAAAATCCACTTTGCACTGCAAGTGCACTTGGAAGTAAAGTCACTATAGATCCGAGGGGGATATGCCAGGAAAATAAAAAACATAATTTTATTTTGCACATGATTGGATGATAAAATCAACAGAGCTTCACTCATTTCAGATCTACCCCTTAGATTTAGAGCGACTGCACTTCCAAGTGCACGTTCAGTGCACTTGCAGTGCAAAGTGGATTTGCCTTTCGTAAATAACCCCCAGTGTGTCATAAAATATCGCCCTCCATGTTTATGTGACTTTCGAACAGATTGATATAATAATAATAATAAATCAAACTGAGCTAAAACCAAATAGACCATCTTCATAAGATAAGATGCATCCAGATATGCCCGACACGTTTTGTGTCTAAAAACCGCTTCCTCAGGGGCGGGTATATATACGAATGAAGCCTGGAGGCTGCCTATAGTGCCCATATCGGGTACGGTGGTAGACTGGACCCACCAGGGAGTGAAACACACACACACTCTCTCTCTTTTTGATGTGCAAGTGGGAATGAGGTGTTGGAAAAGACCCAATTGGTAAATTCTGGGCTCCATTTCTATTGCTACAACAGGGAAAACCGAAATACAATAATAGATAAAAGATGTGTGAGAGAGGTGCTGCCATACACCTTCTTTTTCATAATTTCCAGTATATATACCATAGTTTGTAGACACTAACTTTTGCACAAACAATACCAATATATACTTATTGGGATTTTTTTTTTAACCAAAAGACATGTAGCAGAATATATTTTGGCATAATTCTATGATTTTTTTAAATTTGATTTGTTTTATAGCAGAAATAAAAAATATTGTTTTGTATTTTTTTTCAAAAATTTTCATTTTTTTTCATTTATATAATAAATGAAATAAAGAAAAACCCAGTGATGATTAAATACCACCAAAAGAAAGCTCTATTTGTGTGAAAAAATTATAAAAATGTCACTTGCGTACAGTGCTGCATGACGACACAATTGCCTGTTAGTATCGCAGTGCTGAATAGCAAAAAAAAAAAGCCCTGATCATGAAGGGGATAAAACTTTCCGAAGGTGAAGTGGTTAAATGCCACATCGAAAAAAATCTTAAGTTGACAACCCAAAATGTAATTGAAAGATAGCAAGAACAGAAAAAAAGGATCTTGTTCTGTAAAGTCAGTTCATGCTTTGGAGCCCCCCCACCCACCACAGGATTTCGGGCTACATCATGAAACATTTGATAAATACACATGACGTTTTTGTCCCTACCAATGCTTTTTAACCTGTGGATCCAGATAATTGCAGATCAGGTTGTGTCCCTAGAATTTGCCGCAATTGTTTACCAACCCCCCATGCTCCCTATGAACATTTTCAAAGCACCCTGCAGACTTTTGGGATCGCCGTTTGAGCCCATTCCAGGCTAGAGTGTTGCCACACTGAAGGGACAGCGAACGGGCAAACCTATTTTTTATTATTAGGGCAGGCTGCAGTGGCAGATGATATTGAGCCATCCCTAGTTGTCCGGCCAGCCTAACTTGGCCAATCTTTTGGCGCAGCTAAAGAGCCAGCCCCATTTCAAGCTGCCCGTCCCCTCTTCCCCAACTTTTTCAAAGGCTTCTTTTACCTTGTTCAGCCACACAGAAAATCTTAAGTTGTATTGATGCCTATAGAGAGAGAACATCACTATAGGGCCGGCTTGGAGGAGGGGGGGGGGGGGGGGTTGGGGTAGGGGCGCAGTCCTTTTCACATCAGATCCCCCCTCCCCCAAAACCCCAGAAGTCTTTTTTTTTTTTTTCCTAGAAATGCTTTGTAACATCAGAATAAAGAGCCGGCACAGAAGCATAGACAACGCAGGGGCACTATGCTATACGAGGTGGCTGACCAGTTAATTAAGGGACAGCTATCATTTTGCAGTTAATGACTAATTCTCTGTCCCGCAGTCTGTTCAAGCAGTTTTTTGCCGCTACAAAGCAGCCAACTCAGAAGCTACTGTTACATGGAAATTGAAAATGAAGCCATGAATAGTATATAGGGGGTCCAGCCTGCCTGCTGAGTAATTCTTTTATTTTTTATATTAAGATGCTAGATCCGCTTGTTTGCTATCCACCACCCAACAATAAACCCCCACCTCAAAAAAAAAAAAAAATCTGTAAATATGCTGCCAAATTATATGTCCACGCAAAAGTTTCTTCTTCTAGTTTTGAATGGAGTGGGAAAGGTTAGAGCGCCTGTCATTTATTATTGCTCTCTTATAGATTTCCCCTTACTTACTGTTGGTGATATTGGCTTCACCAGGCAGGAAGTGCAGGGGAATCTCCCAACAGTATCACAGACAGAGGGGAAGAACTCTCAACAGCTTATTATTTCTGATGGGGGGTTTAGTCCAAGTTTGTCTTATGTGTTAAGGTGGAGGTGGGGGGGGGGGGGGGGGTTGACGGTCAAGGTTGTCCCCAGAGTAAAATTAGGTCTTAGGGATGCACCGATATATCTGCCGCCCAAAAATTATCAGCCAAAAAGTATGGTTATCAGCCTTTTGCCCATAGGAAAATAAAAAGGTGGCGATAATGGCATACTGTGTCCCACTAAATCACGTCCCATTGACTTCAATGTAAAATTGCGTCCCATTGACGTCAATGCAAAAGTGTCCCCCAGCAACTTCAATGCAAAATCAAGTCCCATTGACGTCAATGCAAAATCACATGCCATTGACTTCAATGAAAAACAAAATCCCCCCTAGTAACATCAATGTAAAATCATGTCCTATTGACTTAATTTATTTATTTATTATTATTTATTTATTTCAGATACTTATATAGTGCTGTCAATTTACACAGCTCTTTACACATGCATTTTACATTCACATCAGTTCATTGCAGTATCATGTCTAGGGTTGCCACCTCATCCCTTTAAACCCCAACGCATATGAATTTTACAGGTTCTGAGGGTAATTGAATGCAGATAAGTCACCAAGTGAGTTTAATTACCATCTTAATCAGCCACAGAACCTGTGCAATTAATATGTTTGGATTTAAAGCGATGAGGTGACAACGCTAATCACGTCCTATTGACTTCAATGCAAGTATGCCCCTAATGACTTCAATGCAAAATCACGTTCCATTGACTTCAATGCAAAATTACCCTCCATTGACTTCAGTATAAGAACACCAGCCACATTAATTACATTTTGTGAGTTTTGTTTTTTTGGCACCAACATTTTTATTTTGGTGCATCACTAGTTTTAATGATGATGGGGTTGTACTGGGTGATAAGTGAAAGGTAGTGTTAGCGATTGCCAAGTTTGTCCCAGTTAATTTGCGGGGGTGGGGGTTGTCCTGGGTGATATAACGGAGGGTTTTATAAATCCCTGGGGATTCCCAGGTGACAAAGAAGGGGGGTTGTGAGCTTTTCTATGTGATAAGAGGTGAGAAGGTGTTACTCATGTTGTGGATTGTCCTGGGTGATAAGAGGGGGTTGTTACTCATGACGGTGGTTGTCCTGCGGATGCGCAGATGTGGCTCAAGTCTTTCCCAGGACCTGATCCCTGCAGTATATCTGCTCAGGCTCATGGGCAGGTGAGAAATTTTTACCTAGGTGAGAAGAACTTCATTAAATTGGTAATAAAGGTTTTTATTTTTTTAATTTATACCTACAGGTAAGCCTAAAAAAAGGCTTACCTAAAGGTACAGTAAATACCTCCTAAACTTGCACCATCTAGGAAATATTTACTTTAGCAGTGTCGGTGATGTCACTGTGCTCTCAATAGACGGCATGTGACCCATAGAGAGAGCCACAGGAGTGATGTCATCACAGTTTGGGCTTCGTTTTCAGGTAAGTTTTCATAATGTGCTAGTATGTGATGCATACTAGCACATTATGATATTAATTTGCAGAGAAAATATATATTTTTTTAATTTTAGTTTTTTAACCGCCTCAGCCCCGGAAGATTTTACCCCCTTCCTGACCAGAGCACTTTTTGCTATTCGGCACTGCGACGCTTTAACTGACAATTGCGCGGTCATGCGACATGGCTCCCAAAACAAAATTGACTTTTTTCCCCCACAAATAGAGCTTTCTTTTGGTGGTATTTGATTACCCCTGCGGTTTTTATTTTTAAACAAAAAAATAGCAACAATTTATAAAAAAAAAAAAATCCCCCAAAAATATATATAAAAAATTGTTTTTTCCCTCAGTTTAGGCCGATACCTATTCTTATACATATTTTTGGTAAAAAAAAAATCGCAATAAGCGTTCATTGATTGTTTGCGCAAAAGTTATAGCTTTTACAAAATAGGGGATAGTTTTATGCCATTTTTATAATTTTTTTTTTACTAATAATGGCGGCAAGCTGCGATTTTTTTTTTTTTATTGTGACTGCGACATTATTGTGGACTCATCGGACATTTTTTACACATTTTTGGGACCATTGTCATTTATACGGCAATCAGTGCTATACAAATACAGTGAAGGGGTTAACCACTAGGGGCAGTGTAGGGGTTAAGTGTGTCCTGGAGCATGTTTCTAACTGTGGAGGGGGGGGCGCGGCTGTGTGTGACACGTCACTGATCTCTGC
Organism: Lithobates pipiens; assembly: GCF_037356315.1. Taxonomy (NCBI): domain Eukaryota; kingdom Metazoa; phylum Chordata; class Amphibia; order Anura; family Ranidae; genus Lithobates; species Lithobates pipiens. The sequence continues at coordinate 131,842,383 of NW_027507685.1, forward strand.
TCCCGATCACAGGGAGCAGAGATCAGTGACACTGTCACTAGACAGAACGGGGAGATGCTTGTTTACATTAGCATCTCCCCATTCTTCCTCCCCGTGAGACGTTTGTGGGTATCCCCGGGGCGATCCAGTCCGCAGGACCCACGACCTGACTCACGGAGGTCCCGTACCTGTATGTCCATTTGCCCAGCCATACCATTCTGCCGACGTACATTGGCATGCGTCGGTCGGGAACCGGTTAAATAAGGGACTCGTCAAAGATTGCCTACTGTATTTTCTTACACTACACATTTTTTTTGGGGTGAATGAATAGGGGTATTATGTACCCTGTGCTCATTCACATAGGTGCAGGGGAGGCTGCAATCTGAGGGCCCCCTTGTTAACCACTTGGGATCCGCGCTATTGCAAAATGACGGCAATAGCGCGGACCCACATTTTCGGGACTATTCCCTTCTATTGACGTAGTCCCGGTTACGAGCGGCCTGCGCGCCCTGTGATCGGCGAGTCCGTGAGACTCGCCTGATCACCGATCCGTGTAAGGGGTCGATCCCGACCCCTTATCACGTGATCAGCTGTCAGCCAATGACAGCTGATCATGTGATAAAACGGAGCCGGTAATCGGCTAGTATTCCTCCTCGCGCTGACAGCGCGAGGAGAAAAAAAAAAAGCCGATCGCCGGCGGCCGTGTTCGGGACATCAGTCCCGATCACGGCCAGCAATTTAAACGGACACCTGCCCCCTGCCAGTGCCCACCTGCCACCCGCAGTGCCATCCTGAAATAAAGTAAGTGCCCCCCTGTCAGTGCCACCCAGTAGTGCCCATAGTGCCCACAGTGCCACCCAGCAGTGCCCACAGTGCCACCCACAGTGCCACCCAGCAGTGCCACCCACAGTGCCACCCACAGTGCCACCCAAAATCTGCCTCAGGTGCTGCACCCCAGTGCCGCCCATCAGTGCCCAGCAGTGCCGCCCATCAGTGCCCAGCAGTGCCGCCCATCAGTGCCCAGCAGTGCCACCTATCAGAGCCACCTATCAGTGCCACCTATCAGTGCCCATCAGTCCCATCTATCTGTGGTACCTATCAGTGCCCATCCGTGCCACCCATCCGTGCCACTTATCCGTGCCACCCATCCGTGCCATCTTATCTGTGCCCATCTTTGCCCATCAGTGCCGCCTTATCTGTGCCCATCGGTGCCGCCTTATCTGTGCCTATTAGTGCCGCCTTAACTATGCCTATCAGTGCCCACCAGTGCAGCCTATCAGTGCCCACCAATGCAGCCCATCAGTGCCCACCAATGCAGCCCATCAGTGCCCACCAATGCAGCCTATCAGTGCCGCCTAATCAGCGCACTTCAATGAAGGAGAAAAATGACCCGTTTGCAAAATTGTATAACAAACTATTAAAACATGATTTTTTTTTTTTTGCATCTTTTTTTGTTTGTTTAGCAAAAAATAAAACTCCGAGCTGTAACTAAATACCACCAAAAGAAAGCTCTATTTGTGGGAAAAAAATGATAAAAAATTCATTTGGGTACAGTGTTGTATGACCGCGTAATTGTCACTCAAAGTGCATCAGCGCTGAAAGCTGAAAATTGGTCTGGGACTGAGGGGGGTTTAAGTGCCCAGTAAGCAAGTGGTTAAAGGGGGCTTATAGATTCCGATAAGCCCCCTGCCCGCAGAACCCCACAACCACTGGCTAGGGTTGTGGGGAAGAGGCTCTTGTCAACATTAACATGGGGACAAAGTGCTTTGGGGGGGGGGACCTCCACGATGAGGGCAATGAGACCTGATATGGTTCTAGAGGGAGGGGTGCTCGCTCATCCCCCCCCTTCCTGCCCTGCGAGGCTGCATGCTCGGATAAGGGTCTGGTATGTGTTTTGGGGGGAACCATGCGCCATTTAAAAAAAAAATTGGAGTGGGGGTCCCCCTCCAAATCCATACCTAAGGGTGTGTTTCGGATTGGAGGGACCCCACTCTGTTTTATTTTGGCAAGGAATTCCCCTTAAAATCCATAGCAGACCCAAATTACCTGGTATGGATTTGGGGAGGGGGCCGCATGCCGTTTTTTCACAATTATTGCTGGCAATATTTTTTTTTTTTACATTTCGATGTCAGCAGGGAACCCCGCTGACAGCTGATGACTCATCCGTTGTTATAGACGCAGCTTTCAAAGAAAAATAAAACTCAGCTTAATTCTGGGCACTAGTGTATTTTTTATGCCAAAACGCTGCTGCTCCTTAACGTGCTGGTAGAGGTGATTTTGCTGCTACTAAACTCTCCTGATAAAATAAATGCTGCTAAAAGCTTATATGTGCATGAACACGTAGGATCACATGCAGAGGAGTTTAGAGGCATTTAAAAAAAAAATGTCTGACACCCACAACAGCAGCTGCAAAAACGCACACAGTGTGCATGTGAGACCTTCATGTGTGGGGATCTTCACAGAGGTAGTTTACAAATTCTATGACTTGTAGGCACTATGCCCTGTGAGTAGCACTTCTGTGTCACACATTTCACAGAGACTGTCTTCTTATCCACAGAGGTGATGAGAGGAGGAGTCTCAGGAGGCGGAGTCAGTACAGGAAGCACTGGTTTTGTGTGACAAGGTATCATGGGATATGTAGCAAAGTAAACAGCAGAGGAGAAGCTGCAAAGCATGCTGGGAATCCAGGAAGTTGTGGAAAGAGATGGCCAGCAGGCAGGAAGAACTAACAACATGAAAGGAGATTTTTCAAGTAAGATTATATTGGATTGTCAAATATAACTATTGTTTGTATTGGTATTACAATGCCGTTGTTATAACATGCTGTGACCAGAGAACTTCTTTAAAATAGTCAGAAACGACTTAGCTGCCAGCAATTAGTCAGATACATAAACACTTTGGTCATTGGTGCTCAGTGGGGGGAAAAGCAGGAGCCCTGTGTTCTGTGGAAGGAGAAGGGAGTGTGGGCATTGGTGGTCTGTGGTAGAAGGTTGGGCGCTGGAACTCTGTGGAGAAACAAGGGGCAGTGATGCTATGGAGAGGGGGAGCGCGGGCCCTGTGGAGGGAGAAGAGGTGGACTGGTGCTCTGAGGTGGGAGAGTTGGCACTGGTGTTCTGTGGAGGGAGGGAGGGAGGGGGGTGCTTTGAGGTGGCACTGGTGTAATGTGGAGGGTAAATATGTATATATACTTATGTATATTTTCTATATATTGTTTTTATGCTTATTGACTGCAAGACTTTTAATAAAGAAAAATTGGGTAAAGGTGGGACTGGTGCTCTGTAGAGAGAGAAGAGAGGGGGGGGGGGGGGGGCTGGTACTCTGAGGTGTGGAAGTGGGCACTGGTGCTCTGTGCAGGGAGGGGTTAAAGGTGGGACTGGTGCTGTGAGGTAGGAGAATGGGCACTGGTATTCTGTGGAGGAAGAAGGGGGGGGGGGGGCTGGTGCTCTGAGGTGGGAGAGTGGACACTGGTATTCTGTGGAGGGATAAGAGGGGGAGTCTGATATTCTGTGGAGGAAGAAGGACTGGTATTCTGTTGAGGGAGGAGTGGGGGTTGGGACTGGTGCTCTGAGGTGGGAGAGTGGAACTGGTGTTCTTTGGAGGGAGAAGGGGAACAACTTGTACTCTGAGGTGGGAGAATGGGCACTGATGTTCTTTGGAGGGAGAAGTGTGTGTGGGGGGGGGGGGGGTGCTCTGAGGTGGGAGAGTATGCACTGGTGTTCTGTGGCGGGAGAAGGGTGGAGGGATTGGTATTCTGAGTATGAAGAGTGGGCACTGGTGTTCTGTGTGTGGGGGGGGGGGGGGGGGACTGGTGCTCTGAGGTGGGAGAGTGGGTAATGGTGTTCTGTGGAGGGAGAAGGGGGGTGGGACTGGTGCTATCAGGTGGGAGAGTGGGCACTGGTATTCTGTGGAGGGAGAAAGGGGGGAGTGGATCGGTACTCTGAGGTGGGAGAGTGGGAACTGATGGTCTGTGGAGAGAGGGGTAAAGGTGGGACTGGTGCTCTGTGGAGAGAGAAGAGGGGGGACTGGTACTCTGAGGTGGGGGGGTGGGCACTGGTGCTCTGTGAAGGGAGGGGGTAGAGGTGGGACTGGTGCTCTGTGGAGAGAGAAGGGGGGGGGCTGATTCTCTGAGGTGGGAGAGTAGGCACTGGTATTCTGTGGCGGGAGGGGGTAAAGGTGGGACTCGTGCTTTGTGAAGAGAGAAGTGGGGGGGACTGGTGCTCTGAGGTGGGAGAGTGGGCACTGGTATTCTGTGGAGGGAGAAGGGGGGGGGGTTGGGCTGGTGTTCTGAGGTGGGAGAGTGGGCACTGGTATTCTGTAGAGGGAGAAGGGGGGGGGGGTTGGGCTGGTGTTCTGAGGTGGGAGAGTGGGTATTGTTATTCTGTGGAGGGAGAAGAGGGGGGACTGATTTTCTGAGGTTGTAGCATGGGCACTGGTATTCTGTGTAGGGAGAAGAGAAGGGACTAGTATTCTGTGGAGGGAGAGGCGGGGGGGGGGACTTGTACTCCGAGGTGGGAGAGTGGGCACTGGTGTTCTTTGAAGGGAGAAGGGGGGATGCTCTGAGGTGGGAGAGTAGGCACCGGTGTTCTGTGGAGGGGGAGACTGGTGCTCTAAGGCAGGGCTCGACAAACCCCGGACGCCAGGTCGCATTTGCAACTAGAATTAACGACCTGGGGCGGCACAGCTGGGGCATCCCGTCTCAATGCGTGCAATCGCATCAGGCTGCGCAGGCCACAAATTGAGGCCGTGGCTTTGCGACCTTCTGTAGTCCTATGCTTCCTTCTGGAATCTGGTGCCCTCTTGTGGTGGCCGTTGGTATGACAAGACAAGCAATGCTAATAGAGCTTCCCCTGCCTGTTTTCACTGCCCACTCATCTCCTTCCCAAAGTGGGGAAGAGAAGGAAGTGATTGCAGGCATTGTTTGCCTTATATTGAGTGTGGGGTGGCTGATTTATTTATTTATTTTAAGTAATACCTGTTTATTTTTTTCTTAATTAAAATTTATTTATTATATGTCATCTCCCTGCTTGGCCCTGTATTAGTGTCACTTGAGATGTCAGTAGCAGTTAGTTCCGACTCAGTGTCAGATAGTAAGCCGCACTATTGCAGTCCCGCTCTAAGTTGCTAATCGCTGCCATTACTAGTATTAAAAAAGAAAAGAAAAAAACTCCAGTGTATATATAACATAATCTGTAAACTTAACTTTTACACAAACCTAATAATAATATAAACTTATTGTGATTTTTTTTTTTAACCAAAGGCATGTAGAAGAAGAGTGGGCACTGGTGCTCTGTGGAGGGAGAAGGGGGGGGGGGGGGATCGGTACTCTGAGGTGGGAGAGGGGGCACTGGTGTTCTGTGGAGGGAGAAAGGGGGGGGGGGGGACTGGTGCTCTGAGGTGGGAGATTGGGCACTGGAATTCTGTGGAGGGAGAAGGGGGGGTTGGACTGATGCTCTGAGGTCGGAGAGTGGGCACTGGTGCTCCGTGGAGGGAGAAGAGCAGGGGCTGGTGCTCTGAGGTGGGAGAGTGAGCACTGGTATTCTGTGGAGGGAGAGGGGGGGGGGGGCGTTGGACTGGTGCTCTGAGGTGAGAGAGTGGGCACTGGTGCTCTGTGGAGGGAGAAGTGCAGGGGCTGGTGCTCTGAGGTGGGAGAGTGGGCACTGGTATTCTGGGGAGGGAGGGGGTAAAGGTAGAACTGGTGCTCTGTGGAAAGAGAAAGGGAGGGGGGGGGGTCTGATGCTCTAAGGTGGGAGAGTGGGCACTAATGTTCTGTTGGGGGAGAAAAGGGGAGGTAGACTTGTACTCCGAGGGGGGAAAGTGGGCACTGGTGTTCTGTGGAGGGAGAAGCGGGGGGGATGCTCTGAGGTGGGAGGGTGGGCACTGGTATTCTGTGGAGGGAGAAGGGGGGGTTGGACCGGTGCTCTGAGGTGGGAGAGTGGGCACTGGTGTTCTGTTGGGGGAGAAGAGGGGAGGTGGACCTGTACTCCTAGGTGGGAGAGTGGCCACTGGTGTTCTGTAGAGGGAGAAGGGGGGGGACTGGTGCTCTGAAGTGGGGGAGGGGCACTGGTATTCTGTGGAGGTAGAAGAGGGAGGGACTGGTGCTTTGAGGTGGGAGAGTGGGCACAAGTGTTCTGTGGGGGGAGAAGAGGGGAGGTGGACCTGTACTCCAAGGTGGGAGAGTGGGCACTGGTGTTCTGTTGGGGGAGAAGAGGGGAGGTGGACTTGTACTCCGAGGTGGGAGAGTGGGCACTGGTATTCTGTGGAGGGAGAGGAGGGAGGACTGGTGCTTTAAAGTGGGAGAGTGGGCACTGGTGGTCTGTGGAGGAAGTGGGTAAAGGTGGGACTGGTGCTCTATGGAGGGAGAAGAGGGGGGACTGATGCTCTAATGTGGGAGAGTGGGCACTGATATTCTGGGGAGGGAAAGGGGGGGGGACCGGTACTCTGAGGTGGGAGAATGGACACAGGTGGTCTGTGGAAGGTGAGGGGGCACCATGCTCTGTCAAGAGATAGGGGGACATGCCTATCACTGATTGATGCTTCACACCACAATCTCTGGAGTTTATAAAGACTGGCACAAAGACTTTGCAAAAGTGTCTCGTGTGCATTCTTAAAGTGGTGGAGCGTGTGTCATATTAATGTATCTGTCTAGAACTTGTACTTGAGTTTGGCGCACACTGTGACACATTTATAACGCACACAAGGCACTCTTGCTAACTCTGTCTGCTCCAGAGTCTCTCTCTGTGCACCTAAAGAGCGTTGGTCTTAATTACCCCCACGTTTATAAGATATGAAATGTCTTTATTTTATTTTGAGTTTGGTGCAGGATAGGTAAAAGTTGTGTATTTCAGAACTAGCTGAATTTGGCACGTAGGTGACGGTAGGTCACTGTCAGAACCAGATGTTTTGCAGATGTTTCATGAATTTGGTGCAACACATTAATAAGAGGGATTGATGCTAGAAAAATTACGCAGCAGCTTTATTGAATTCCCCCCAATGTCTGTGACTGTAGGCTGGAACATGTTGTGGTAGCTGCAGAAAAGCTTCCCAAACCCTGAAGACTGTCCTGATTTGGAGAGCCTACATTCCGGTACTGTCTGTTGTAAAACAGTGAGCAATGTAGGGAGCAGGATGAGGCCACCCTTCTAGGAGCACCTACTTGTACAGTGAACACCCATGTAATGCTTGTTGGGAACATCCTGCACAATGCTTTACCTCTGTAGGACACTGCAAATGTAAGGCTGTCCACCAGAGAGAGCCAGATACCATGCCGTTCAAGCTATAGGCTTAGTTCCAGTGGTTAGCTCTGTAGCTGGACAGGTCATTGGAGGCTGTTTTGTTTTACCCATATAGGCTGCTCTTCTACCCCCCTATTAGCAGCCCTATGGGACACAGACTGGATCTGTGGGATGATGGAGTTTTGTTAAAATCTTGAGACAATCCCATGGATCCAGGGGTGTTGTCCCATGTGATACATGGGGGGCTGTTGGATATCATGGCAGTTTTGCAGGTGTTTTATAATCCCCATTGAGAACTGGGAATATGAAGAGTGCAGCACAAGCAGAGTGTACAGGGAGCTATCGGCCAACAAGATTTCAGGATCAACAGATATTTTTTGCACTCATCCAACACATATAACAAGACTCTCTAATGGCACCGTACATATGGGTAAGTTTGTGCTCCTGAGCTCCCATAGGACCCCTATCAATACATTGAAGCCCACCCAGCTGTACAATTGTTTTTTTCTTTTTTTGTCCTCACTATATAGGACCATAAGAGCAACATGAAGAAGTCCTCTGATGATCCTGTGCACAGTGGTGGGATCTATTTTTTTCTCAGGGAACAGTTCTGTGCCCATCTGTACTAAATATCAGGCACAGGCAGCTGGTCAGTGAATACCTTACATCAAAGATTCCTTCAAAGAAAAATTGAATCAATCATTGGTTTAAATGACAGTCATGGACATGAGGAGCGTACTGCAGAGCTGGTCAGTATGTCCGCTATTGCCCATCTGGGAGATATAGATAATAGATATATGGACTTATGTATAGAATGTTTCCCTTCCTCACTCATAATACAGCCCCCTTCTCCCCTCTCCCCTCCTCACACATAACACAGTCCCCCATCACACATAATACAGCCCACTCCCCTCTATCACACATAATAAAGCCCCTTCTCCCCTCTCCCCTCCTCACACATAATACATCCCCCTTCTCTCCTCTCCTCCCATATAATACAGCCCCCTTTTCCCCCTGTCCCCCCCTCACACATAATATAGCCCCCTCCCCCTCCTCACACATAACACAGCCCCCTTTTCCCCTCTCTCCTCCTCAGACATAATACAACCCCTTCTCCTCATAATTTCTCACATATAATACACCACCTTCTCCCCCTCCCTGTCCTAACACATAATATAGCCCCCCCTCCCCTCCTCACAAACACAGCCCCCCCCCCCATCACACATAATACAGCCCCCTCCTCACTTACAATACAGCCCCCCCAATTAAACATTATACAGCCCCCGTCTCCCCTCCTCACACATAATACAGCTCTCTTCTCCCCTCTCCGCCCTTCTCACACATAATACAGCTCTCTTCTCTCCTCTCCCGTCCACCCATATAATACAGTCCCCTTCTCTCCTCTCCCATCCACCCATATAATACAGCCCCCTTTTCCTCCTCTCTCATAGTTGCCAACTGTCCCGAATTTCCCGGGACATTCCCGGGATTAGGACATTTGTCTCGATTTAATTTTGTCCCGGGAAATGTCCCGGAAAATTCGGTTTGTCCCGTTTTTCGCCACCACCAGCCGATAGAGGTCCGCCGGCGGCCATTTTAAAGAAGGCCAGAAGCTGGTCTTCAATAGAGCTTAGATGCTGCTCCGCCACCCACCCCCGCTGCCAGTGTCTGCGAAGTGCAGTGGGGGCGGCGCCGCAGTTCAAAGTCATTCCGTGCAGCAACAACGGCTTGCCGCGTCTGGAGGAATGGAGATCATGTGGGGGCCAGTCTGGAGATCATATGTGGGGGCCAGTCTCTGTATGTGGGGGCCAGTCTCTGTATGTGGGGGCCAGTCTGTAGATGTGGGGGCCAGTCTGTAGATGTGGGGGCCAGTCTGGGGATGTGGGGGCCAGTCTGGAGATGTGGGGGCCAGTCTGGGGATGTGGGGGCCAGTCTGGAGATGTGGGGGCCAGTCTGGGGATGTGGGGGCCAGTCTGGAGATGTGGGGGCCAGTCTGGGGATGTGGGGGCCAGTCTGGAGATGTGGGTGCCAGTCTGTGGATGTGAGAGGGGCCGGTCTGTGGATGTCGGGGGGGGCGGTCTGTGGATGTGGGGGGGGCCAGTCTGGATTTCAGAGGGCGCAGTCTGAATGTCAGAGGGGCACCAGATGTAAGGAGGGGCTCTGCTGATGGACACAGATGTGAGGAAGGTCCCTCTGATGGGGCACCTGATGTAAGGACAGACTCCGCTGGGGGCACCTGATGGCATCTGGTGGCAGGCAACGTGGCTAGTGATGCGTTCATGGCTCCCACTGATTCTGCATTATGGTGAGTTGAATGATTTCATTTCATATTACAATGTAATAATAGAAATAATGAGCTTCAATCATCCTGACACCATAACAATCATGGCACCGGGATGATTGAAGCGCTAACACCAGGTATTTGGAGTATCTTTATCTGCTGATTGTCAAACTCTGGAAAACATATATTGCTATTGTGTTTCCCTGCCCCCCCCCTCCTTTCCCTCTCCTGCTCCTTTCCCTCTCCCCCTTTCCCTCTCCATCCCGCATTCATCTCAGACTCTAGCCACACCCCTTTGAGCCACGCCCCCTGCAAGCCACACCCACTATTTAACACAAACCACGCCCATATTTTGGCTCATTTTCACCATTTTCTATGCCACACCTATAACTGCATGCTCCGCCCCCTAATTATAACACTACTTCGCCTACTGCCAAAAAAGTGTATTGAATTTATTTTTTTCAATGTTGCCAACTATGCTCTCTCCTCCTCAGACATGATACAGCCCCCTTCTTTCCCTCTCCCCTCCTCACACATAATACAGCCCCTTCTCTCCTCCCCCGTCCTCCCATATAATACAGCCCTCTTCTCTCCTCTCCACTCCTCACACATAATACAGCCCCCTTCTCCCCTCTCCCGTCCTCACACATAATACAGCCCCCCCGTCTCCCTTCTCCCCTCCTTACACATAATACAGCCCCTTCTCCCCTCCTCCCATATAATACAGCCCCCTTCTCCCCCTCTCCCCTCCTCCCATATAATACAGCCCCCTTCTCCCCCTCTCCCCTCCTCCCATAAAATACAGCCCTCTTCTCCCCCTCTCCCCTCCTCACACATAATACAGCCCCTTCTCTCCTCCCCCGTCCTCCCATATAATGCAGCCCCCTTCTTCCCCTCTCCACACCTCACACATAATACAGCCCCTTCTCCCCCTCTCCCCCTCATACATAATAGAGTCCCCTTCTCCCCTCTCCCCCCTCCTCACACATAATACAGCCCGTTCTCCCCCTCTCCCCTCCTCACACATAATCTAGCCCCCGTCTCCCTTCTCCCCTCCTTTCACATAATACAGCCCCTTCTCCCCCTCTCCCCTCCTCACACATAATACAGCCCCTGTCTCCCTTCTCCCCTCCTTTCACATAATACAGCCCCTTCTCCCCCTCTCCCCTCCTCACATATAATACAGCCCCCCTCTCCCCTCCTCACACATAATACAGCCCCCTTCTCTCCTCCCCGTCCTCCCATATAATACAGCCCCCTTCTCCCCTCTCCACTCCTCACACATAATACAGCCCCCTTCTCCCCTCTCCACTCCTCACACATAATACAGCCCCCTTCTCCCCTCTCCACCCCTCACACATAATACAGCCCCCTTCTCCCCTCTCCACTCCTCACACATAATACAGCCCCTTCTCCCCCTCACACATAATACAGCCCCTTCTCCCCCTCTCTCCTCCTCCCATATAATACAGCCCCCTTCTCCCCCTCTCCCCTCCTCACACATAATACAGCCCCCTTCTCCCCTCTCCACTCCTCACACATAATACAGCCCCCTTCTCCCCTCTCCTTTCCTCACACATAATACAGCCCACATCTCCCTTCTCCCCTCATTACACATAATACAGCCCCTTCTCCCCCTCATACATAATACAGCCCTCTTCTCCCCTCTCTCCCTCACACATAATACAGCCCTCTTCTCCCCTCTCCCCCTCCTCACACATAATACAGCCCCCTTCTCCCCTTTCCCTTCCTCCCATATAATACAGCCCCCTTCTCCCCTCTCCACTCCTCACACATAATACAGCCCCCTTCTCCCCTCTCCTGTCCTCACACATAATACAGCCCTTCTCCCCTCTCCTGTCCTCACACATAATACAGCCCCCATCTCCCTTCTCCCCTCCTTACACATAATACAGCCCCTTCTCCCCCTCACACATAATACAGCCCCTTCTCCCCCTCACACATAATACAGCCCCTTCTCCCCCTCGCACATAATACAGCCCCTTCTCTCCCTCACACATAATACTACAGCCCTCTTCTCCCCTCCTCCCCTCACACATAATACAGCCCTCTTCTCCCCTCTCCCCCTCCTCACACATAATAAGGCCCCTTCTCCCCCTCTCCCCTCCTCCCATATAATACAGCCCTCCTTCCCCCCCCTCTCCCCTCCTCACACATAATACAGCCCCCTTCTCCCCTCTCCTGTCCTCACACATAATACAGCCCCCATCTCCCTTCTCCCCTCCTTACACATAATACAGCCCCCTCTCCCCCTCACACATAATACAGCCCTCTGCTCCCCTCTCCCCTCCTCACACATAATACAGCCCCCTTCTCCCCTCTTCCCTCCTCCCATATAATACAGCCCCCTTCTCCCCCTCTCCCCTCCTCACACATAATACAGCCCCTTCTCTCCTCCCCGTCCTCCCATATAATACAGCCCCCTTCTCCACTCTCTACACTCCTCACACATAATACAGCCCCCTTCTCCCCTCTCCCCTCCTCACACATAATACAGCCCCTTCTCTCCTCCCCCTCCTCCCATATAATACAGCCCTCTTCTCCCCTCTCCCCCCTCCTCACACATAATGCAGTCCCCTTCTCCCCTCCTCACACATAATACAGCCCCTTCTCCCCCTCACACATAATACAGCCCTCTTCTCCCCTCTCCCCCTCCTCACACATAATACAGCCCCCTTCTCCGCTCTCCCCTCCTCGCACATAATAAGGCCCCTTCTCCCCCTCTCCCCTCCTCCCATATAATACAGCCCCCTTCCCCCTCTCCCCTCCTCACACATAATAAGGCCCCTTCTCCCCCTCTCCCCTCCTTCCATATAATACAGCCCCCTTCCCCCTCTCCCCTCCTCACACATAATACAGCCCCCTTCTCCCCTCCCCTGTCCTCGCACATAATACAGCCCCCATCTCCCTTCTCCCCTCATTACACATAATACAGCCCCTTCTTCCCCTCACACATAATACAGCCCTCTTCTCCCCTCTCCCCCTCCTCACACATAATACAGTCCCCTTCTCCCCTTCTCCCCTCCTGACACATAATACAGCCCCCTTTTCCCCTCTCCCCTCCTCCCATATAATACAGCCCCCTTCTCCCCCTCTCCCCTCCTCACACATAATACAGCCCCTTCTCCCCCTCACACATAATACAGCCCTCTTCTCCCCTCTCCCCCTCACACATAATACATCCCCCTTCTCCCCTCCCCCCTCCTGACACATAATACAGCCCCCTTTTCCCCTCTCCCCTCCTCCCATATAATACAGCCCCCTTCTCCCCTCTCCCCTCCTCACACATAATACAGCCCCTTCTCCCCCTCACACATAATACAGCCCTCTTCTCCCCTCTCCCCCTCACACATAATACAGCCCCCTTCTCCCCTCCGCCCCTCCTCACACATAATACAGCCCCCTTCTCCCCTTCTCCCACATAATACAGCCCCTGTCCCCCTTCTCCCCTCCTTGCACATAATAAGGCCCTTCTCCCCCTGTCCCCTCCTCCCATATAATACAGCCCCCTTCTCCCTCCTTACACATAATAAAGCACATAATAAGGCCCTTCTCCCCCTGTCCCCTCCCCCCATGTAATACAGCCCTCTTCTTCCCTCTTCCCTCTCCCCCCTCCTCACACATAATGCAGTCCCCTTCTCCCCTCCTCACACATACCGGTAATACAGTCCCATTCTCCCCTCCTCACACATAATACAGCCCCCTTCTCCCCTCCTCACACATAATAAAGCCCCCTTCTCCCCCCCCTCCTCACACATAATACAGCCCCCTTCTCCACCTCCTCACACATAATACAGCCCCCTTCTCCCTCCTCACACATAATACAGCCCTCTTCTCCCCTCTCCACTCCTCACACATAATACAGCCCCCTTCTCCCCTCTTCACACATAATACAGCCCTCTTCTCCCCCCCCCCCTCACACATAATACAGCCCCCTTCTCCCCTCCTCACACATAATACAGCCCCCTTCTCCCTCCTCACACATAATACAGCCCCCTTCTCCCCTCCTCACACATAATACAGCCCTCTTCTCCCCTCCCCCCCTCCTCACACATAATACAGCCCCCTTCTCCCCTCCCCCCCTCCTCACACATAATACAGCCTCCTTCTCCCCTCCTCACACATAATACAGCCCCCTTCTCCCCTCCTCACACATAATACAGCCCTCTTCTCCCCCCCCCCTTCCTCACACATAATACAGCCCCCTTCTCCCCTCCTCACACATAATACAGCCCTCTTCTCCCCTCTCCCCCTCACACATAATACAGCCCCCTTCTCCCCTCCTCACACATAATACAGTCCCCTTCTCCCCTCTCCCCTCCTAACACATAATACAGCCCCTGTCTCCCCTCTCCCCTTCTCACACATAATACAGCCCCCCTTCTCCCCCTCTCCCCTCCTCACACATAATACAGCCCCCGTCTCCCTTCTCCCCTCCTTACACATAATACAGTCCCCTTCTCCCCCTTTCCCCTCCTCACTCATAATACAGCCCCTTCTCTCCTCCCCTGTCCTCCCATATAATAAAGCCCCCTTCTCCCCCTCTCCACTTCTCACACATAATACAGCCCCCTTCTCTCCTCTCCCCTTCATTTTCAACCACAGTGACAGGAAAATTTGGAAATAGAAAACTTCTTGGTCAAAGAAATTTTCAGACAGTGTATGTGATTTTTTGTTCAGAAATTAAGTGAAAATTTCAAACCAAAATTCTTTCATTCTGCGAATGTACAAAGTTTTTTCATCTGAATATTCTCACCAGAAAATTGATTGGTGAGGCCAGCATAAGGCTCGGTACACACCTATGCAGTTTTTGCTTTTGATCTGTTTCTGCAGTGCTTTTTGCTGTGCGTTTTGATTTTTGCGCATGTGATTTTACTGCAATTTGCGTTTTTTGCATTTTTTTGGGCAGATTAAAAAACACAAATTGCTGCAAAAACGCATTACATTCTTTTCTGCGGCTTCTCCATTTAAGTATATTGAACCAGAAAAGCACCGTTTTGCATTAAAAATCCCTGACCTTTCCAAATATGCAGCGGCTGAAAAAAGCACAGATATGAACGTGTCCCATAGGAAACCATGTAAATGAACTGTAGTGCATTTCTGCAAAAAGCACCAATAAACATATAGATGTGAACCGGGCCTAAGACGTTTAGTAACATAATGGGGTTAAAAAGACTAAAATGAATCCTTTATAGTACAAAAAAGTACTGGGATCACATAGTGGGACCACACTTTTTGGCACCTTTTTCCCACAACACACATAGGGCAGCCCATTGATTTCAAGGAGCAGAACAGTGATGAGCTCATCTCTCTGCCATTCAGTTCTCTCCTACTATCAAAATGCTTCTTATAAGCACATGAACTGACTGGCTCCTTGTAGTGCTTCTTCCTCTCAAACTTAAGCCCTGCTGTGCAGGTACCACAAATGGCCAGGGTGGATAAAAACCAAATGATTTTTTAAAAGAAAATCAAAAAGGTCAGATTTTTTTAATTTAAATTTCAAATTTATTTTAATAAAGTGCCTTTGGAGTAAAAATCTATCTAAAGATAGTTTTCTATTTAAGATACTTTAATAATTTAGTTTGTTCAGCATGAAATGGAGCTTAGTTATGTAGCGTGAGGCTGTATATTCTGCAATATTTACATTTTACACCACAGTGTAACTTTTAGCTTTTTCTATTTTGGCCCTTAAGTAGTGTTCATCTCAGTGTAACATCACGTGATATCCATTTAGGTCCCCTTCCATCATTACAGGCTTATATATGTTTAATATCTTTGCCCTCCACAATATATTATTATGAGTCGCCCCGGAAGTGCATTTTCAGATACATCCTAGAGACGGGGACACAGTATATAGATGTTACAAGTGTAAGTGCTTATATTATTTATGTTTGAAATACATGGATATTTTGGCATTTATTATGATCTTTGTTCACGTTCATAGACCAGGTGACTAACTGTACTAGATGGATGTTAATTTTAGATATGTATATGTATTTCTTTTGTAATCAAGATAAGTTTGCAGATGGGTAGTCATATGCATTTGTTGAATATATTAGCATATAATCTATCCCAATTTCCTGTTCCGCCCACTTTTATGGGCGGACCAGCTTCAGAGTAGTGCATTTGTAGAGCAGCAATGTGGGGGGACACAGTATTCCCCTGTTGAAAACCGTTAGTGTTGAAATGCGTTGGGCAGCATTACTTGCACCCCACATTGCTTTTTACTAGTTTTTCACTTGTGATCACTTTTTATATATCTTATATTTTTATTAAAACCAACTGTTTTTTTTTTACCTGCACCATCCGGAGCCCCCTTTTTTTCTTTTTCCTGTTTTATATACCATCCGTATGAGCCTCTATTTTGAAGTTTGGATACACTGGGTTCCCGAAATACTATCACCCTTGAGTTTGGAGAACATTGGTTGGTGACCATCAGGGATACTTACCTCTACCTGGGACCGAGGATGTTTATACGAGGATTACATACCAGGATCTATTTCATCAAAAGCTGGAATACAATCCTCTGGGATTACAAGCATTTTAGACCCACTGTCGTAGGACAGGTGGGTCCAACGCTTCCAGTAAGAGTATCCACCTTCTATCTATAGAAGGTTGTGTCCTCAAATACCACTGCAGACAAACAGGTTGCTATCGTTGGTTCCCTTTTCGCCTCGTTCTATGGTTTATATGAGAAGATTGGTCACTTTTGTCTAATACGATATAAGAAGGACGCCTTTACAGATTGATGACCTGACAATAGTCTATTTTTCAGTATCTGTGTTATGCAGCTTTATTTCCACAATATCACATAATTATTATTCACAGTTGCATTTATACTGTATTGGGTATTGCATACTTCACACAATATTACTTGCACTCATCTCACAATAAGCGTGAGACTTTTCCCTTTAGCACAGGTTTTCTATACTTACCTAATTTTTTTATAGGTTATTGTGCTCACCTCTTTAGCGCTACATTTTTGTTTCACAATGCGCTAAGGTGGGTTTTGGACATGAGTCAGAACCTGTTGAAGCCCTCATATTATATTGTTTTTGTAAAATCTAAAGGAGTTTTTAAAGTTAGATTGTATTGTGTGTGCCCTGAATGTAGTGATTTGAATCTGACTAATATAGATTACTTGCTTGGCTTGCTCACTGCTCTTTAGCCTCATCGGTTTCATATGTATAGGAATGGCCAGTAGCGAGCCACAATTGTTTGCTTTACATTTTTAGATTGTAGTTCTATGCTGCCACCTGCTGTACAAATGCAGTTAGAATTGCACTTGCTAGATATAGGGGTTGATTTACTAAAGGCAAATTGACTGTTTGTTTACTAAGCTTTGGAGCAAATTCCTTTGTAGAGTGCAACTGCATTTGCAAAGTGAACAGGGTAGTTGCCTTTAGTAAATCAGCCCCAATGATTAAATGCTATCTGTTATCTAATCACATTACTAACACAAACATGGAGGCTTCCATTGCTGACATCCCTTTCTGCAAAAGCCAGCTGCCTGGCTGTCACTGATTTCAGTGCTTTGCATTGCATACCCAGAACAGCCAAGCAACTAGTATTTTTAGGAGCTCAGCAACAACTGTCCTAGTATTTCTTTTGGGAAAGTTTTACTTTTGCAACAAATCTACTGCCTATACAATGTAATGTAATTTCTGATAGAGTTTGTGTTCTTATATTAGCTGCTATTGAATGAGAATCTTAAATCTGCAAACAAGAATTGCCTCTATAGAATTCACTACTTCTTAAGTGCCATGCATCTATGGTACACTTTGTGATTAGTCACTGCCATATTTCAATGAAGATTTTGCTCATTCCAGAATCATTTGCAAGAGGTTTTAGGAAACAAAGCTAATAACTACCTGGGTGATTTGGGGCTTAAAAATGTATTGCATTGTTACTTTCATTCATACCTTTTATTGTCAGCAAAATCCCCTGCCTACAATCTTGTGTATGAAATTCCATGGCAATAGTTATTACACTAAACATTGTTTGACATTACAGAGTCAAACTACAGTCTGTGCTGCACACTGGAAATGTCTCCAGTTTTTTTAATGGTTGTCAGACGTGCAATGTCTAGGCATTGTGTCAGTAAGTGGTACATTGAATGTCTACGTGATGATAGCTACAGCTGATATATAAAATGTGAATACAGAAGGCACTATTGGTAAAGGTAGTGCACACTCCGTATAGCATGGCTTTATTTGTATGCTGAGTTTGTGCAAGCATAAATTGACCATACTGTTTCTTGTAAATTACAGGCCCTTTTTTATTTATCATCAAGAGAGTCTAAACTAGTTTATACTTTATTACTATAACAGTACATGAGAGAGAAGTATACAGTGACTGCCAATACACCATTGGCAGTCTGAGGAATACCCATTAAGATGTATTGTATTTTAGGTAGACAGGTTAACTCAAAAATGAGGTGGTCATGGTATTGTAAAAAAAAAAAAAAATAGATCTTTAGATTACTGGGAATGTTTATCCAAAATGTATTGAATTATGCTCTTGGTGATCAGTGTACCTAAGGGTGATACTTTAGTTATAGGTGGAGTCTGCCTTCTTATTTATCTATCAGTATTCTTCAGATTTGCAGATGTCTTGTATGGATAGATCATATTGCACAAAAGAAATTCATTGGATGTAAAGCAGAGGCACTTTCCAGGTATTGATTTTTTCTTTACAGGAATTCTTCTTCATCTGAAAAGACAAACATTTTTGCTGTAAAAAGCCATTGTATGTTTCTGAAAATGTTTTTTGTGTATGTACACCCTTGGTGTCCAACCTGTGGCCACATACGACCCTTTTGTGTTTTTAAATGCAGACCACAAGCCTCATTAGTCATGGGATCATTAATTTGTAAAGGGTCCTTTAGTAACAATGATCTCTATCAGCTTCATGTAACAAGTCCCACTCCCCAGTCTCTGACTGTCCCCTACAGCATGACTTCAGTCTCTGGCCATTTCTTCCAGTAAGTCCTCAGTGGCATTACTTACCTAAGCTGGCCATACATGGATAGAAATTTGGCTGGTTCAGCAGGGAACAGGTGAATTTTAATCCATGTATGGCCACTGTGGTTGTACAAAAGTCGATCAACAATCAACTTCTGTTCAGTTGCCCTGCTGGAAAAAAAGCCGCTCATTCAGCGCTGCAGGCTATACACTGCAGCACTGATCTGTGTATTCTAATGGTGGGGAAGTCTCTCCGCTGTCAGAATACAATGACACAGTGAGGATTCCCCCATCTACCTCAAATGTAATGATGGGGGAAATCAGATTAATTTTTTCTGTTCAACGCGCTGTTTCATGTATGGCCAGCTTTACTCACTTACACACCCTTTGGAGACATCGGGAGCTGCATTCAAGGCAATATCTTGTAAGTTATCAACCACTGATGTATAATACTATTTGAATCTATATACTTGAAGTTTAACTGTGAAAATCATGTCTAAATTGTGTCAGTAGATGTTAGCTTATTCACATAACAAGGGTTATTTTTAATGGGATTTTAACAGTGCCAACAAAGAACAAGAAAATAATTTGTAATGAAGAATTCTCCAATTTTATTGGTCCATCATTAAAAATTCAACACATTAAAATCCAACAGGCTGGAGCCACGAGGGCAGCCTTCACAATATACCTACACTCTAAAGCTTATCCACACTGGACATGGCCTTCGGTATAAAATTCAGGTGCCCTTGGTCAAACCTTCATTAGCAACATACTATCCTGGTCTTGGTGTATCTCCTGTTGGAATGAAGCGCCACCTCACCCCCCCCCCCCCCCCCCCTCCGCACTGTACAAGTGGCATTGTTGGTAATACCAAGGGGCACACTGCTAACTATACTAACAGTGGTTTCAGAGTCCCCTGAAGAAGCCCCAAGTGGCAAAACATGTCAGGAATCTATATCACATCACTACTACCTGTGAATACACAATTTTTGACCATGTAAAAGACAAGCTGTTGGATTTTAATGTGTTGAATTTTTAATGCTGTACCAATAAAATGTGAGAATTTTTTATTACAAAATATTTTCTTGTTTTTTCTTGGCACCATTAAAATCCCACTAAAAATATCCCTTGTTATGTGAATATCTACCCAGGGATGTGGTGCCTATAAACAATGTCACCTAACCACATTAGTGGTGTGATTACCAGTGTAATTAGATGTCATAGTAGTTTGTATATTTTTTTCAGGAATAGGAAATAAAAAAATAAATAAGTTTTGTATATTGCTAAAGCATTCACGACTCTGGAAGAGATGAGTAGTGGTGTGTGGGCAACACCAGGATTAGAATAATGGAAAATGCATCCCTTTACTAGTTGCAAATAAAAACAATTTCACGGGTTTCAGGCACCTACTTTTTCAGGAAAGTAAAATCATATAAAATACTTTCATACATAATGTGGAATTGCCCTTGTCACTAACATAAAGTCTGATATTAAATTAGCACATGCGTGTATTTAGTTGGTAGGCGGACTTGTTTAAAATGATTAGCAGGTTCATTTGAAGTAAAACTTGATACTTCATAATCGCAGTCCAAAATAAGTAAAGTCATAAAATGATGTGATCTTATACAGTATATGTGAGCATTGCTGCCTTTGTTACACTCTTCTGAGAGAGTAATAAAACATCAGTTGACCAAAAAATTCAGAAAACAGATAGAAATACAAAGCCATGTATTCACTAATAGTTGAGGGGAACTTTGTACAAGTCAATTGATACAATTTGTCTGATATAGAAAACTCCTATATGTTTCCACTTTCTGTACACTTACCTCCTGTGGGAACCCCGCAGTACTCCTTACACTCTTTCTCTGTGTAGAAGTGATTCCCATTTCCTTTACAGCCTCCATAATGGAAAATGATGCATTTGCCTTGGGATGAGTCGAATGCCCATCGGGTTTCAGACAGTTTGCATGGGCCTTTTGCAATGGGTAACCGGCAAGCAGCTGTAAGAAAGAAGAGCATATCAGACTGGTAGACAAACAGGGGATCCACTGCAGCCAATCAAGCCTGAGCTCACCTCAGCCCCATCAATAGCCAACATTGAATATTAATATTTTGTATTCTCCTTGAACATGTAAAGGCTAATCCTTTATTTTTTATTTTTTTACCCCTCTGTTGAAAAAATCCTGTTTGTATGCAGAACTCAATAGCAACTCAAAAGGAAGGGGCTATGCCCTGTGTACATCTTAGACGCCTTTCACACCACACCGCCCATTGCGTCGGCGGTAAAATGCCGCAATTTTTAGCATAGGATTTGGGGCGCATTTCGGCCGCTAGCGGGGCGCTTTTACCCCTGCTAGCGGCGGCAAAGGGGTTAAAACGGCCGTCAATACTCCGCAATAGCGGCGTTTTGCCGGCGGTATTACAGCGCTGCCTCATTGATTTCAATGGGAAGCAGCGGAGGAGGAGCGGTAAACACACCGCTCCTTCACCGCTCCAAAGAAGCTGCTGGCAGGACTTTTTTCTAGCGTCCTGCCAGCGCACCGCTGTAGTGTGAAAGCCCAATGGTGCATCTTCTTTAGGGCGGATTACAGGCGCTATTTCTAACGCTATAGCGCCTGCAAAATGCCCTGGTGTGAAAGGGGTGTTAGAGCTTGATTATCAGCATTGGAATGCCCATTATTGCTTTCTTGGGTTTCATTGACCTAATATGACCACACTGCCAAATTTGAACAATGTCATCAACCAAATATGGCCATGTAAACATATTAGGTCAAAGATGTCACTACGTAGCATTCCTCCCCTTTGTTATGTGTGATTGCGAGTCAGTCCCATGGCCACAGATAATTAGTGGCCTGCTGGCATTTAAAGGTTTCCTGGTTAATTTGGCCCTAACCGTAGCTTAATCTTAGCCAGAAGGAGGTTCAATGCACCTGTGAATGGATTGAATCATCTCAGAAGCATTGAAAACAAATATTAAGCTGTTGCCGTTGACAAAAGCCTGTCAGTACAGACCCTTAATGTATTGCCTCTGTGTCTACCATAGTTAGACATGCTTTTCGGGACCCTTCGGGGTAAGACCGCGCTATATTAAGATTCCTCTCAACTCAACTCAGGTTGTGTAACAGGACATTTTACTGATATTGAAGTGGCTTCTCCAGCCCATACCAACCCTCAGTTCTGCATGTCTGGAGGCATTCCCGTTCGGTAAAAAAATTGTTAGGGTTTCCCAGGCACCCGCCGTATTTGAACTTCTCACAGGCCATGGATGAAGTGTTGTAGAAAAAGCGATCATTGGAGCCCAAACAAGGACCAGCAGCGGGGGACATATGGCAGGATCCTAATGGAAGAAAAGAGGGTTAGGAATCAGGGCCTTGCACTTTAAGTGAAACGCCAGCCAAATATTCTGTTTGTTTTAGACAATGTTGATAATGTGTTTTTTTGTTTTTTTTCTGTCTGTGGCTTCACGTCTGAGATTTTTCCTCATTTACTGTCCAATCTGTCACCTGGATGGGAAAGAAAAGTCTACATAGTTGAGACAGAGCAAAGAAAAAGCTGTTCTAACCCTATCATGTTATACTAAAATGTGCTTTTTTTGATTGAAATTTCCCTCACTTCCTGTTTTCTTCACCCTTGAGGGAGGGGTGAGGAAAAAAGTCCCCAGTGGGAACATGGATAGTAATTAGAACCTACAATACACTATCAAGACAAAAAAATTACTTAGTTGCAATCTTACAGATATATGTTTTAAAGGTATAAGTAGGGAAGGTAGTTTAAAAAAAATAAAAAAATTATGATGATTTTAAGATATCTTAATTGGTTTGTTAAAGAAGAACTAAAGGCAAAATATTTTGGTTAATTTTGGGTAAAGTAAGCAAAAGTTATACCCCTGTTAGTTTTTTTAATTTTTTTTTGCCATTGGGAGATTTCCCTTCGCTTCCTGTCCCATCGTCAAAACAGGAAGTGAGAGGAAATCCCTCCAAAATAAAGGAGTTCTTAGTTGTCGCGAGGGTCACCAGAACTGGTGTTCTCCATTTGGAAGATTTCCCCTTTATTCCTGTTCTGGTGTCAACCCAAAGTTTAGGATTTTCTTTCGCTTTCAGTCTCGATAATAACAGTACACAGGACAAATAGAGAGGGTGAATCTCTCTGAGGACACAGACAGCAATAAAAACCTGACAGGTGTTCCAATCCCTCTACACTCTATCTGAAGCTAAAATGTTGCATTTATTTATACCTTATTACCTTCATTCATTCTTGTATATAGAAACAGTTATTAATCTTCAGAAGGCACGAAGGACTGGTTCACACCAAAACACGGTGTGGGAAAAGCACGATCTGTGCGTGTTTCCTGTTAATGGCACCCCAACCACATCTCGCCAATGCAGTGCATTTCCAGCCACCAAATTGCATGAAACCTCAGTACAATGCAGTTTAGTGCAGTACATTCTAAAACATTTTTCAGCATTCCAGTGTGTTTTTCAGCCCATTCAAATGAGTGGGCTGTGAAAACAGACTGCATGGGAACGCACACGCTTCGCGCACACGTGAACTGGCTTCTAGAAAGGTTTGCACAGTACTGAAGCTTGTTGAAGACAAAAGACTGCTGGAAGCTGCTTTAATGCTTATAAGCTAATGTCACCATAAACTGGGACTTAGAAAATGCTCACAGCTGTTGTTCAGCAAGGATGCAGATCGCCTTGTCTGGTCTACAGATGTGTGTGCACTCTGTTTCCTAAAACAGGGTATATGAAATAATATGCCAAAATATTTCTAAACTGACAAAACATAGCTGGTATGCTTAGAAAATGCACAACAGGTCTCCTTTAAAATCTGAAAATATATTTCTCTGTATAAACGGCCGCCTAAGGGTTGCACGCACCAGCTTTGTTCTTGGTAAATGGGCTGTTGTCCATGCCTCCAGAGCCTTCTTCCTCTTCAGTGGCCACTGCACGTGCAGCTCTCCGCTAAAAGAAGATACATTTACAAGACAGAATTGACCAGGTAACCATAACCAGGTAAAGATTAGTTGTATTGGTGTTCCTTACCTCGTGTTTCACCTCGAGGTCCCCTGGAGTACATTCACCTGTGCAGAGACACAACATTAGTCCTTGCGGGGAATGTAGCCTCATCATTAGGTAGGTATTACAGTATATAGAATAGAGATTAGTGTGATGTAAATAATCTAATCGATGTGCATTCATATTTTAAAAACCTTGCTTTTATGTATCACACATGCAGTGCTTTATGCTGTGCAGTGCTGCAAAGTGGCTGTGCTTTAGGCAGCGGTTCACATGGGCAGTGTGAACTGTCTGCGAGTTCTAGGCAAAGCGGGAACTGGCACTGAAATCGTGCTGGCTCCCACATTGCGCTGGTGTAAACCGGCACTCAGGGATAAATCGGGCCTACGTTCTTGCCTACATTTGGACCTGAAACAGAACCAAAGATTCACAAGACTCCTGTGCAATTCGCTCCAGAGCTGCCCCAGAGATGTGTGAACCGGCTCCATTGAGAACCGGTCACAGTCTCCTGTCATGCAAATTGGATGTGGAGAAACCCCTGCATCCAATTCGCGTCAGTGTGAACCCAGCCTTATTGATCCTCCTCACAATGCAAATCTATGAGTTGAGTGAAAACACTGTACCCATGTTTGGTTGATATTTTGTCTTATAGCCATTAAAAGAGAGAAGTAGTTGCACTGAGTCAGTGAGAGCACTCTCTAGTGGCTAATCAACAAATAGCTACTTTAATACAATTTAAAATATGGAAGATAATGCATGTATGTCAAATGCTATAAAGCTGAACCTATGGATGAACTTCTGGAAATGATAGCAATTTTCTGACAATCCAAGGGTGTCTGATATACATAGACATCTGATTGTAGTCAAATCCAGATATCTAGCTGTCCATTTATTTCAGTGTCTGTATGATTAGGATTGACTCCTATATCAACCAATTAGGTTCCAGTGCATTGTTTTCTAGTCTAGAAAGCATGCATCTCATTGGGTAGTGCAGTATCCAGTTTCATCTTATTTATAGAGCTCTGGGAAGACATACTTAATAATCCCTAGTAGACATCCTTAGTAATGCTACTGTCTGGTTCACACCTATGCAGGTTGCGGTTGATGCTTTTTCCAGGTGCGTTTCTTCACATGCACTTTTGGAAGGTGTCGTCTTGCAGGAAAACCCAGCAAAAACGCAGCAGAAATGCATCAAAAACACAAGCATTTTTGCTGTGTTTCCATTGAAGTCTATGGAACTAATAACCTGCTGTGGGAAAAAAAAGTCCCTGAACCTTTCCAAAAAATGCATCAGTGGAAAATGCTCTCTCATAATGATCTCTGAATTCTTTTTGGGGGTCCTCCGTTCAGAAAGGTTAAGCACCATTGCTCTGTACTCTGAGCACAGATGTCCAAGTCATTGTACCCATATGTTAAATGCAGCTGTACTGAAAAGCATATGGAAGCACTGGTTAGGCTGTACCTTTGTTTTGAAGAAGGAAAATGGAGTCTTCTGTAACTCCTTGCTCTAAAGCAAACTGCTTGAAGTCTTCAATCAGATCTTGCCTCAGCTCCGGGGTGCGTCCTAAATTTAGGTGAAAAGTATTTTACAGGTTTCAAAACGTTATTGTTTGTACCATGGCGCCATAGTGGATAGTTTTATTAGCTGATTTACTGCCATGATATTGTGCAGTCCTTTCCAGAATTCACAGAACCTTTGACTTCATTCTCCATCCATGAGGAAATAAGAAGCTACTGTGGTCATAGGGTAGCTACACCCAACCTGACAATCAACCAATGCAATCAATCATATTATATTAGAGACTTGTGTGTTGAAGGAACAACAACAAGTAATGTAAAGTTGCTTTATAGTGTGAACAATACTGTATGCATTATACCTATATATACCAGTAGGTGGCACTTCAGTGTTATAATGTGTATTCTATGTTAATGTATTTAGAGGAAGTACCTTTATTCCTAAGTGTGTGTAGTTGTATCCTCCTGTTTCCTGTTCCATGATAGAGACATGCTTTGATATCCTCCGTAAAAGTATACTCTGTATACAAGCTTCCAACGTATGATGCAATAACCTGCTAATAGGTTATAGGCA
This sequence comes from Lithobates pipiens, assembly GCF_037356315.1. Classification (NCBI taxonomy): domain Eukaryota; kingdom Metazoa; phylum Chordata; class Amphibia; order Anura; family Ranidae; genus Lithobates; species Lithobates pipiens. The sequence continues at coordinate 131,867,966 of NW_027507685.1, forward strand.
CAGGCACAGCCAGCAAACCCAGCAGCCACCCAGGCACTTGTGAAAGAATGAAAGCTACTGAAAGATGGCAAGCAGTTCAGATGTGAAGTTTGCAATTTCAAAGCTGAACGATGCCAATTACCAGCTGTGGAAGTTTAAACTAGAAATGATTCTAGGCAAGGAGGACTTGTGGCAAGTGCTGAACACAGACAGACCCACAGACGGAGAGACAGGGGACTGAGATAGGAAAGATAGACAAGCAAAAGCGACTATAAGCTTGCTAGTGGAAGATGACCAGATTATCCACATAAGAAGCCGCATAAGCATTCAATTCTAAACAGCAAACTGTTTTTGCTAAGAAAGCTGTATAAGTTGAGACTAGTAGAAGGCCAGCAAATGTATAACCACTGGAAAGCAATGCTAGAGATCATAGAGCAGCTACGCACCATCAGAGAGGACATCAAAGATAACTATATTGTTACCCTTCTCCTCTACAGCCTTCCAGAGACATATCCTGCTCTTATTAACGCTTTAGAAAACAGACCTGAGCAGGAACTGACACTAGAATATATCAAAGGGAAATGAATTGATGAATATGACAGAAGGAAAGAAAAATATGCACCATGATGACAATGCTCTTAAGATGTACAAAGGCACAAAGCACAACAAAGAAAGCAGAGCCTGTTTTCGCTGTAAAAGGACTGGTAAATTAAAAAAGGACTGTTCTATCTGGAAAGCCGAGCCGCGAAAGATAGAGCTATCCACAAAAGAAAGTCAAAGCAGCCACAAAGGAAACTGCAGACACATCATGGAATGGCACCTTTAAAGTGACAGAGAGTGGCAAGCCATGCGGCTGGTGCATAGACTGGGGTACGACAAGCCACATGACTAACGATGAAACCGTCTTCACAAACATTGATTACAGTGCAAAAGACAACGTTTTCCTAGCAAATGAGAAAAGCATCACATCGGAAGGTAAAGGCCAGGGCTTCCTGAACTGCATTACACCACAAGGAGGTCACCGCAGTATCCTTGTAAAGAAAGTGCTCTATGTTCCAGAACTAGAGGGCAGCCTTCTACCAGTGAAAAGTCTTGCAAACAAAGGTCTTAGTTAAATTCCAGGGTGATGAATGCTCAATTCACAATAAGCGATTCCTCGCAAAAGGAAAATTGGATGATCACCTATACAGGCTCATCCCCACAGACCAGCAAGCCAATATAGACTATAATGACCAAAACAGCAAATGTATTCACTTATGGCACAGGTGGTTGGGGCACAGAAGTCCAGAAGCTATACAGAACATTATACAGAGAGATTTATCAGAAAATTTGACAATAGCACCTTGCAAAGTGTTCACGAATGCTGTATAGAAACAAAAGCCACACATGCTTCCCTTCCACAGGCATCTCAAATAAAAACTACCCACCCCCCACAGTTCATACACAGTGACGTATGTGGTCCAATGAAAACTCCCCCGTCAGGTAGGAACAGATATCTACTGACTTTCATTGATGATTATTCCAGGTACACAACTACTTATCTGATGAAACACAAGAATGAAACATCAGAGAAACTTCAAGAGTTCGTTGTTCTGTCTAGCCACAAATTCCAACGCAAACCAGGAATAAAATGTGCCTACAATAGGGGAGAATACATAAGTAAAGAAGTGACATATGTAAAGAGGCAACAATAGTACGCCAGACAACCACACCATACACTCCTGAACAAAACTGTGTGGCAGAAAGGAAAAAACACACTTATAGAAATGGGCAGGTGCATGTTGTCCGATGCCAACCTACCTCACAAGTACTGGGGAGAAACAATCATGACTGCAACCTACCTACAGGACAGACTACCCTTTAAGAGCCATTAAAAATACTGCATTCGAAATGTGGCATGGATCAGAACCTAGTATAGGGCACATCAGAGTGTTTGGATGTAAAGTGTAAAAAGATCTAAGTTGGAGAACAGAGCCATAGAGGGCATTCTAGTAGGTTACAGTGGGCAAACTAGGGGTTGCAGAATCCTATACCCAAAGACTGACAAAGTGACAATAAGCCATAGTGTTTATTTTGATGAGAGCCTATCATCAAAAATGCCAATCCCTAAAGCTGTTAAGTGAATATGCCAAGTATACTAGAAGACAAATAGGGGTAGCCTCTAAAATCAGTAATAAGTAGAGTGTGTAAGCATACCAGAAGAAAAGGTTGACCAAAGTGAACCTGTGCAGGAGTCAGAACAAAAGGTGGAACTCACATTGCCTAAATCAAGTTCCCCACCCTATCCTGCTGAACTGCCTAAAGTCAGATGGTCCACTCGGACTACAAAAGGGATACCACACTGCAAGCTGTCATACACTGTCGAAACACACAGCATATTTGAACCAACATCCTGGGAAGACAGAAAAACTGCCAAAATACGAAGCCAATAAATGGAAACAGGCAGCAGAAGAAGAATTAAAGTCACTTCAAGAAAATAAAACCTGGACACTCACAGAGCACCCTTCTACCTGTAAAACTATAGGGAGTAAGTGACGCTTCTCTTCTTCTGACACTTCTTATATAACAGAGGGCGGGGCTGCCCAGTGACCCCGCCCCCTCTGACGCACGGTTCCATTATAGAAGTGTCAGAAGAAAAGCGTCACACACCGGGGAGCCTCCCATGGGTGCAGAGCGGCCCAAGACCGAAGCAGGGAAGAAGACGATGTGGAGGAAGATGCCGGTCGAGAACACCGCAGCAAGAAGCAGAGGATCGAAGGAAGCAGCAGAAGAAGAAGAAGATGGATGAAGGAAGGAAGAAGACCTGAAGAAGTGGGGAAGAAGAAAAGGAATTATCAAAAATTGTCTCATGTCATTTTTAACATTTGACACTTTTTTTGTGAAATGGTAGGGGTACTTTTGTACCCCATTACCATTTCACGCAGGGGGGGGCCGGGATCTGGGGGTCTCCTTGTTAAAGGGGTCTTCCAGATTCCTATAAGCCCCCCCACCTGCAGACCCCCACAGCCACCGAGCAAGGGTTGTGGGGATGAGGCCCATGTCCCCATCAACTTGGGGACAAGGTGCTTTGGGGTCAGACCTCAAAGCACCCTCTCAATGTTGAGGGCATGTGGCCTGGTATGGTTTACAAAGGGGGGCGCTCTCTCTCGTCCCCCCTCTTTTCCTGCGGCTTGCCAGGTTGCGTGCTCAGATAAGGGTCTGGTATGGATTTTGAGGGGGACCCCCACTCTATTTTTTTTTTTTTACATTTTGGCATGGGGTTCCCCTTAAAATCCATACCAGACCTGAAGGGCCTGGTGTGGAATTTCGGGGGACTCCCACGCATTTTTTTTTCTTAATTTTTTTTTTCTTAATGCTGTTTTTAACAATGAACTTTTATGTGTATTTCCGGCTCATCCCCTAATGCTAACATGACCTGTGTGCAAATATCCTTAAAAAAATAAAATAAAACATAAAAGTGAACCAGCGTAACAAAAAAAAAAAAAAAAGGCAAGTTTAGAGCTGCGCCCGTTGCAAATGCATTTATGTTGCTTGACATTTACTACGATTTTGCCAGCGCAGTGAACCAAATCATTTGAACGTGTGCAAATGCCGCTTACTCATACGCAGTGCATAAATTGACCTCACACAAGAAAAAGTTACTTTCTCATTCTATTTTGGGCATATTTTTTACTTGGGCATTTATTTTTACTGTTAATACATTTTGAGTTGAAGATGCCGTGTGCCATGTCCAAAGTGGCGCACCGATCGCCTCCTCCTGTGCGCCGAAAATAGTATAATAAATGGGGAATTGTGCTGTTACAAGTGCAAATGTTTTGTGAATATGAAAATGGCCGTTGTGTATCGGTGTGCGCCGCAACTCATGGTGCAAACCATTCGTAAATCAGCCCCATTGAGTTGGGTGGAAAGCAGGAAATCTTCCACATGACATCTGTAAGCCTAAATCTCATGGCTTTTGCACTTCCCAATAAATGAAGTCCAGCCTCAGCCATCATACTCACCGTACAGCTTCACTGTTGTGGTGGTCTGACCACTCTTTGTCTTGCGCATCAGCATTGTTGCATATTCATTGTAATTGGTGAACACAACATAATTTTGGATCTGTGCACCCCATTCTGAAAGTGAAAAATAATTATTCATGTTATTAACATAAGGCAACCTGCCAGATTCCAGCCACAGAGACTCTACAAGGCACATCTGCTGGGTGGCAGCTGAAGAATGGCAGTCTCTAGTTTGAATCAGAATTCTGGATATTCATATTAACTTTAAAGTGTTACTAAACCCACAAGGGTAAAATCAGTGTATATATGCAACATCGCATACTTGTTATACTTACTGTGGAACTTAAGGGGTTAATCCTCTGCATTGTGTAAAAATGCTGTTTTATCTTGTATGCACAGATCCTCCCCCTCCTGCACTGTCTATGTGGGGAAGGCCAGCTAACACAGGTAGGGTAGCCGAGCTGCACATGCTCAGTGTCTTTTATGCTGGAGAGAACATTTACTTGGTCTCAGAGCTAGCCAGGTCACATGATATTGACATCACATGTAGGCGTGTATACAAGCTGAAGTGGAAATCTCCTCCTACTTGAACTCTGAGCACTGGAGAAACTGTGCAGTTTATCATGTAACCATAGTATACAGATCATCCAAAAAGGTATATAGTGGCAGTATTTTAATGTAAAAAGAAGATTTATAAGCTGTGGGCACTATGGGGGGGGGGGGGGGGAGGGAATGACACCTCTAATTTTCTAACAACCTATTACATTTGGGAAGGCCCTGGAGCACCAGGACAGTAGAATTACCCACAAAATGACCCCATTTTGGAAAGCAGACATCCCAACGTATATTCTATGAACAGTTAATTTATTTCCACAAGTCTTTGGAAAACGTGGAAGGAAAATTTAAAACATATTTTTTTTTACACAAAGTGGTCAGTTTATAAGATATTTCTAACTCAAAGCATGTACATAGCAAAAATGTCACCCCAAAATACATTCTGCTACTCATCCTAAGTATGGCAATACCACATGTGTGTGACTTTTACACAGCGTGTCCACATACAGAGGCCCAATATGCAAGGAGCGCCATCAGGTGTTCTAGGAGCATAAATGACACCTCTAATTTCGACCTATTACATTTGTGAAGGCCCTGGAGCACCAGGACAATGGAATTACCCACAAAATGACCCCATTTTGGAAAACAAACACCCCAAAGTATATTCTATGAAGCATTATGAGTCTTTTGAACGGTTAATTTTTTACACAAGTTTTCAGAAACGTGGAAAGAAAATTAAAATAGTTTTTTTTTTTTTTTTTTAACACAAAGTTGTCCATTTATAAGATATTTCTAACACATAGCATATATATAGCAAAAATTACACCCCAAAACTCGGTACTCGGGTACTCTGACGGGCTGGTGACAGGTACTCTGTTACTCCGACGGGCTGGTGAGAGGTACTCGGGTACTCCGACAGGCTGGTGACAGGTACTCGGGTACTCCGACGGGCTGGTGAAAGGTACTTGGATACCCCGGGCTGTTGATGGGTACTCAGATGAACTGTGACAAGTACTCAGATGGGCTGTAATAGATATTCAGGTACCCGGGTACTCAGATGGGCTGTGATGGGTACTCGGGTACTCAGATGGGCTGGGACAGGTATTCAGGTACTCAGATGGGCTGGGACAGGTACTTGGACACTCAGGTGGGCTGACAGGTGCTCGGGCACTCAGATGGGCTGACAGGTACTCGGATACTCAGATGGACTGTGACAGGTACTCTGGTACTCAGATGGGCTGTGACAGGTACTCGGGTAATCAGATGGGCTGATAGGTACTCAAGTACTCGGGTACTCAGATCGGCTGACAGATACTCAGGTACTCAGATGGGCTGACATGTACTCAGGTAATCAGATGGGCTGACAGGTACTCGGGTACTCAGATGGGCTGGGACAGGTACTCGGATACTCAGATGGGCTGACAGGTACTCAAGTACTCGGGTACTCAGACGGGCTGACAGATACTCAGGTACTCAGATGGCCTGACAGGTACTCAGGTAATCAGATGGGCTGACAGGTACTCGGATACTCAGATGGGCTGACAGGTACTCGAGTACTCAGATGGGCTGGGACAGGTACTTGGGTACTCAGATGGGCTGGGACAGGTACTCGGATACTCAGATAGGCTGGGACAGGTACTCGGTTACTCAGATGGGCTGACAGGTACTCGGGTACTCTGATGGGCTGACAGGTACTTGGGTACTCAGATGGGCTGTGATGGGTGATGACAGGTACTTTGATGAGTGATGACAGGTACTTTGATGGGTAGTGACAGGTCCTCTTTATTGGGGTGGGGGGGTAATCAGTGTGGTTGGTGTGTACACTAGGCGGTAACGAGATGTTACCGCAATCTCCTCCTCACACACGATCAGTGTTTGAGGAGGAGAACCCGGTAACATCTCGTTACCGCGGTTTGTTTACATTCTGTGACTCTGTGTTCTGTGATTGGACACAGCAGGTCACGTGATAAAGAGACAATTTCATTGGCTCTTTACTGCGATCAGGGTTGGGCTGTGTCAGGGTGACAAGCCGCATCCCCGAGGGGCCCGCAGGAGCGGCGAAATAACGAGGCCGTCATATGACGTCCACCCAGGATGAGAGATCTCATCTGTGGCCGTCATATGACTATGGCCCGGTATTGAAGTGGTTAAGTAATGTGAAGCTTTACATTTTAAAGATTAATATATTCCTCCTTTGTTACTTTAGGTTCAGTTGTCTGTCTATCTGACATATAAGAGAGGAACTTTTGTTATTTTTTTTACAAAGTTAAAAGTTAGCAGCTATATGGTATTAGAAGATACTGAAGCTGCTGATTTTTTTTTTTTTTTTTTTTTTTAAAGAAACAGTCACTTACTAGACCATGTCCTCACTGGAGCCAGTTCTTATAGTATATTGCAGCTTACCAATTTTTAGATTTGATGGCTGCATTAGTTTTCTATTTTATGCTTTTGTTACCTTATTTTTCATCCAGTAATCTATTCAGTAAGTCTGTTGTTTTCAATAAATTCTCTTGCAGATTCATTTGTTAAAGCAGGGGTGTCAAACTCAATTTCATCGTGGGCCGAATCAGCCATATGGTTGCCTTCAAAGGGTCAGTTGTATCTGGGGTGCAGGGTTCAGGAGTGCTCTGTGTACATAGTTCAGGAATGTGGTATGCAGAGTGCAGGGTTTGGGAGTGCTCTGTACAGAGTACAGGAATGTGCTATGCACAGAGTGCAGGGTTCAGGATTGTGTTACATACAGAGTTCAGAGGATTGCTGTATACAGCGTGCAGGGTTTAGGGGTACACTATGCACAGCGTGCAACCCCAACCACCCTCCCCCAATTTTCTCTTGCATCTCTTTCTCCACCTCCCTGTGTAGGTGGCTCTGCCTCCCCTTGTAGGGAGCATGAGCTGCGGGTGAGAGCTGGAGGTGGATGGCGAGATGGAGTTCTGCCACGTTCTGGCTGAAAAACTGGGTGTGAGAGGCGTATAAAAAAAGACCTGGAGGGCTGGATTCGGCCCTCGGACCTTGTGTTTGACAAATGTGCATTAGAGGGTTGACACAAACCATTTTGCACTGACATGGGTGCCCACCATATTCAGCTTTTATTTTTTTTTATATAAAACCTTTATCCCAAAAGGAAAACAACTGTTTGCTGCTTATAAAGTGTGAATTGGAGGTCCGCTTCAATTTGTTAGTGTATTTAAATCTGCTAGTACATCTAACACTCCCATCCCTCAGACTGATAATTCCGCTGTGCTGTCCAAATATATCCCCTGTGCTACTTTCTCCATAGTAGGAGCACTCTAATACAGGAGGTATGTTACTGGCCAGATCACTACAGAACCTGTGAGACCCTGTGGTGTGCCTGCACATGTGCCAAATCCCTTGTGCATACATGCCACTAGTCTCTTCCAGTTCTCCAGCATAGACCATGTGGTACATGTGCACATGCACAACATCTTGCAAAGTGCTCCTAGAATATCCATGTCGCATGACCCAGCAGGCGTCATACAAGATCTTGCATATGTTCGAGGGACCTGCAGTGTGTCTTTGCATGTACTAGAATGTACAATGTCTTCCTGTACAATGTACAGGAAGACAATACACCAACAGTACAATTGAAAACAAGAGAGTTAGAGGAGCCCTGCTCCTGCGAGCTTACACTCTAAGATGGAGGGGCCAGTGAAACAAAAGGTAGGGACTGTGAAGGATAAACTGATAAGGGGAGTAGAAGATTCCGTTTTTAGCTGGAGGCAGGATAGGCCTCCCTGAAGAAATTAGTTTTCAAGCATCGCCTAAAAGTGGACAGAGTAGGAGATAACTGGACAGATTGGGGTAGTGAGTTCCAGAGGATGGGAGAGGCTCTGGAGAAGTCCTGGCAATGAGCATGGGAGGAGACAAGGGAGCTAGAGAGCAGAAGGTCTTGGGAGGAGCAGAGAGGACGGTTTGGGTGATATTTGGAGATAAGATTGGTGATGAAGCTCGGGGCAGAATTGTGAATGGCTTTGTATGTTATTGTTAGTGTTTTGAATTCATTTGGCATTCATTATAGACTGAAGAGGGGATAGCTAGCGGAGAGGTAGGGCAATGAGGAGGGAGTTAAAATAGTCAAGGCAAGAGATGACCAGGGAGTGAATAAGTTGCTTAGTGGTGTCAACGGTTAGAAAGGGACATATTTTGGAGATGTTTCAGAGGGGGAAGTTTGCACGATTTGGACAGTGATTGGATTTGGGGCTAAAAGGACAGGTCAGAGTCTAGGATTACACCTAGTATCTTGGCATAAGGGGGACGGTTGATTGTATTATTGATCTTGATGGAGAAGTTGGGGGGGGGGGGGGTGCACAGGCAGGAGGAAAATCATGAGCTCGTGTTTTAGAAATATTGAGTTTGAGGAAGTGTGATATCCATGTTGATGTGTCAGTTAGTAATGCGAGAGGAGACTGAAGGAGTGAGGTGAGCAGTAGAGAGATAGATTTGTGTGTTGCCAACATAGAGTTCCGCTTTAAAGACCCTTTTGCGTCTTTTCAAACAGTTTATAAAATAATTAGATAAACCTACTTGCATTGTAGTAGTTGAACTTCCCAGGGACATCTGTCTTCTGATAGGCACCTGTGACTTGTGTGCATGTTCCATGTCTGCAGGAAATATCAGATGAAAAGCAAGTACCCAGATAGACATTTATCTTTATTTTTTTTTTTTAAATACTAATTATTACAGTTTGCTATTCTGGCACTAGATGGCAGTGTAGTCTTCAGAATTTCGTTGCTGCTGTATCTGCTGATTTGAGAAGGATGGTACCCATACCCAGGTCCCATGCACATTTCTTCTGACAGAAATTGGCAGAAAAAAAATGCTGCTAATGTTGTATATGTATTTATATTTTATAGTTTATATTTTATTTATTTCAGGTACTAATATAGGGCTGTCAATTTACACAGCACTTTATATATACTTTGTACATTCACATCAGTCCCTGCTGGCTGTATACACGCATATTGCGCTTGTGCTCAGCATAAATGCATTCTATTGGCCAAAGTATTCATTTATTCTGACCATTACAATAAATTTACATGCATACATGTGCACTTTTGTGCATTTAGGTGCGTTATGCATGTAAAAACGCTAATAACTTGCACTCAGCACTTTTTTTAATGTCCCTAAAGCCATTTGCACAGAGATGCGCATAAATGCCCACATTAAATAACATGCAGCTGCATTTATGCCAGATGCCCCTAGCAGTGGCATTTTTTACTCTTGTGTGAATGAGGTTGGGTTCACACTAGATGTGAAGTGAATTCACATCAAATTCGCACAGGATGCAAACTGATTGTGGAGTGTATGTTAAGTTAAGGACACCCCACAGTTTGCAAAATGCAGTACAGTTTGCAGAATAGGACCGCATAGGTGTGAACACTCATGCAATCCAATTATGGTGTGGACCAAAAGAGGGTCCTGCAGGAGTTTGGTCTGAATGCGATGCAAATTCAGCCATACAGTTTGCGATGTCTGGCTTTGCAGCAGTGTGAACCATCCCTAAAATCTTAAGCTTTAGGGTTTATCTCTCAACCTGCAATAAAAAAACAAAATATAGAATCTGGTTTCTATGGAAAAACATAATTTTTCTGCTTTACCAGTTTGTGTTAGTCATCTATGCAGAAAATATAAACAGACATTTTTAAGGACTGTAAATAATACATGTAAAAGGAAGGAAAAAAAATGTAAAACTGCTTTGCTTTTTAAAGCTTTCACTAGGCTGCAACTTTTCACCTCATCCTGGTGTTAACAATTTGGACCTCATCATCTGTCTGCCCTTCGCCGAGCTCCAGAGTCCCCATGTCAAAACTGCTTTTGTACTTCTTCAGCCACTGACATGTTGAGCCAATTGCGATGTCATACCATTTTCCATATATCTGAATAGAGAAAATAGATGAATAAAATGCAAAATACTGAGCCACATGATTCCCCTGTCCTATACAGAGTCTGCTGCAAGATAGTGTGATTTGTAGTGTTAGAACTGCAAGCAACACAGGGTGCTGTGACGAGGCCTTGCAGCTTTCACATGCGTTTGCAAATGTGTGCTAACTAAACCCCTGCTTTTAACAGATGGTTAGTCATATTAATTTGGTTGGTCAGACTGATTGGTGAGTTGAGCTATGGAATTGTCTTTGTTTTATAAACCATAAATGGACAGAAAATCATGCATGGCAATACTGAAAAGATATGTATGTATTTGAATATATACAGTTCAAATGTTTTGAGGAGGGATTTCTCCACATTGTTTGCAGCTGCAAAGGTCAGTAAGGACTTTATTGCTTAAGAATGCTGTATGTAAATTGTAAATACTTGCGTAACCATAGTTACATTTGTTTACACAGACCTCTCCTCGTTCTTCAGCTCTGTGACCCGATCACGGGACACCAGCGGCGATCATGGCTGGGCACTTAAAGAGCCACGTACAGGTACGTGATTGTGCCCAGCCGTGCCATTCTGCCGACGTAAATGTGCAGGAGGCGGTCCTTAAGTGGTTAAAGCCACATTCCAGCCATATAAAGCCAAATTCCTGCCAGGAGCTAAACAGTCTGTCATGTTTTTATTACTGAATATGACACTATTGGCAAAGAGTCAGGAGTTCTAACCTTTCTCCCTGTTTTTGACTGTGTTAAAATATTTCTCATTACTTCATATTCTGACATGAAATTTCCCCTGTAGGTACAGTGATTGCAATAAAAAACAGACAAAGGCCCTAAGCTTTGCTCTAACCAAAGGGAAATAAAAAGTTTTGGCTGTTCTTCCAACATAAAGTTTTGCAAATAAGGAGATCCATTTGAGTGTACTTTGTTTTCTATCTGATGTTATCCCCTGTTTGACAGTTGTCATGTGAATAGATGTCTGTTGTTGGAACATTTCCTCCTCCCTCACCTCTTGTTCTGGTGCCAACTATAGTTTTTTTTTTCTTTACTTTCCTTTCTGTTCCGGTAAAAATGATCTCTTTAACAAAACGTTTAACAAAACGTGAGGATACAACTAGAATTTAAAGGCCAACTCCAGGAAACAGTAAATATTACAATTGCAGTTCCGCAACTGCAAGGGTTAAATGTTTAATGTAAGGGTAGAAGATTACGTTGTAATACTTACCTTATTCCTTGATTGTACAGGCTTTCTCCTAGCTGCAAGACCGATCCCGTGAAGCAGCTTCTGCCCTGGCAGTGGGGCTTCCTCTGCACTACAGGTGTTAAATAGTTATTTTTTCTGAGGGTACCAGGAAACTGGACTTACCTCAACCATCAACTACTCTGGCGGCCATCATGTTTTCTAACAATCTGGGCTATTGAATGGCTCTCAGTGTTGATCTGGCATTGTACACGCCGATGACACAGCTGTTCCCAAAAGTTTAGTTTTAAAAATGAAAAATCATTATTTTTTTTTTTTTTTATAGTCTAGTGGTAGAGGATCAAACAGTTATACTTACCTTACCCAGTAGCCAACATTTTTGTCTGCTCTTTAATTCTCTTTGGATGTTGGAGGGCTCTCCTCAGCCTCATGTACGATGCAGGATCAAAAGTCCTTCATTGTAAGTAAGCACACCAAGAGCCCCACCATAGCCCAGAGTGTCCGAAAAAGCGATGGCTGCCAGAGTAGTGGAGTGATGAGGTAAGTAAAATTCCACTTTCCTGGTACCCTCAGCAAAAATTATAATTTAACTCCTGTAGTGCAGAGGAAGCTGCAGCTTTAAATTATCCTGGAGATTAGCTGACTCCATAACTCCTAACTAGAAAAATACACATTCACTTTGTTGATAATGATAGCCTCATCCCAACCATGAATGCTCACTTGTGTTAATTTGTTGGTTAAACTAAATGGGCTTGTGTCTTTTTTCAACCTAACCTAAATGTAACTATGCGTATGAACCCTTGCCACCTCTCAGTTATCTCTGGAGCCTTACTCCACTGCTCTAACCAAGTTGAGGTTCCACTGTGTAATATCGGTCAGGTAAATGGTAAGGCTGCAGCATTATAACACGAGGGGGAAATTACATTGATTGCCCAGGTATGGGCTCCCACAGCAGAGGAGAGGAGGGGGAACTTGCATGGGTGAGTATACATAGCTGGGAGTTGTGTTATTAGAGCACACTATCAATTTGCCCTAAATGTATAAGTGACAATGTCTTTTTAAAGTCTAAGTATATGGATACTGCCTTCACTCCTTCGACAAAGCTATTGTATTGTTCAGAAGTAGGCGAGGCTTGGTTGCCTACATATTTATATAAGTGTATGTAAAGCCCAAACTTTTTTTTTTTTTTTTAAAGTTTTCGGTGGAGTGGGGAATGGTTAAAACCCCTGTCATTTTTTTATTTCTCTGCCTGTGTCCTGTCAGAGAAGTTTCTCTTTACTTTTTCAAAAGACACAGCAAGAAGTAAGGGGAGATCTCTCCAAAGGGAAAAGATATCCCTTTATTAAGCCAGCCATACATGGATCGAAATTCAGCTGGTTCAGCAGGGACTGTCCGAATTTCGATCCATGTAGGGGCACTCCGGTTGTACAGAATTTGATCTACCAGCCTGTGGGGTTCTTCCCAACTGATCAGTGTTGTTGGCTATAGCCATCAGCACTGATCAGTATGTTCTGATAGCAGAGGAAGTCTCCCCATCATCAGAACTCAATATAACTTAAGGTGTGATTACCCCATTCACATCAAATGTGTGGATGGGAAAACAAAACTTTTTTTTTTTCATCCCGCTGGTAGAACTAAAAAAAAATAATACATGTATAGGCTGCCTTAGACAGTGTCACCAGAACATGTGTCTTTGGAAGATCTTCCCCTCACCCCCTGTTCCTGTGAAACCTGAAGTAGTTTGGCTTTCCCATCACTCTCTATACCAAGACAATTTCTACATTCTATACAACACTAAAAAATAATTCCTAATTTCTAAAATACTGAACTTGCCGTATCAGCCGACTGTTATCAACTCCAGCCTATAGCCACCGAATTGTAGCTGCTGACTTTTTTTAATAATCAGACACTCGCCTGCTCCACGGTCCAGCATTGTGGACGTATGAAGCCTTGCTCCACTGCTGTTCTTCTCCACAGTGCCGGCATTCTAACTGGGTGCCTGGCTGTGGCTTTACAGTCGGGCACTCAGTGTGCATGCGTGAGCCGCACCGTGAATGGCCTGGAAATCATCTGAGACCTGTGACGTGTCCCAGAAGATTGCAGGGAGGCAGTTTGAAGAGGTGATATTCCTTCTGGCGCTGCGGAGCCAGGGGAAGAAGTGGGAGCTGGGTGCCTCTAAAAACAGGGTACCCTGCCCCCCCCCCAAAAAAAATGACAAGCCAAATGTGGCATGTCGGGGTCACCAGCGCATAAAGCGGAAGTTCCATTTTTGGGTTTTGAATAAGAGTGTAATTTCTCTCCTTATAACTCCAGTCATTTATTACGAGTAGAAAAGCCGCAGAACTTTTTGTAACAAAAAAAATAACTCATATAATTGTGCGAAGGAAAACAGATGGATAAAATAAATATTAAAATGTGAAACAATGATTGTAATGAATAATGAAACTGAGAGCTTATGGAGAAATCATAAAAAAACAGGAGATATAAGCAAAATTTCACCATTCTGGCAAAATGCATTGAAGTCAGCAGGGAATGTGAACTTAAGGTGTTTCTTGGTGGATTTTAGGTGTGCCGTGGGCTTTTAATTGCTCGTCTGAGTTACAGAAGCTCTTTTCAACTATCCAGGACCTGCTATTTTACCTGTTACTATTCTGGACCTGTTATTGTATCTGTTACTATTCTGGACCTGTTTTTGTACCTGCTACTATTCTGGACCAGTTATTGTAGCAAAAATGGCCTCTATTATTGTACTTTGTTGTCACAAATAGGAAAAATAAAGTGAAAATAATGGAACTGTACACAAATAACCATCAAATACACATCAAAAAACACAAATACAACAAAACTCTAGAACACTAATAAACTAAATTAACATAAAAACTTTAATTTTGTGGTAAGTCAATATGCTGATATTACTCCGCTCATTCCTAATGATGAAAATCCAATTGTGGGAAGTGCTGTGCTACCACTATGGGAGGATAGAAAGATGTTCAACAATAATTTTCAAACTGCCTTTTTGATAACATAGAAGATAAATGTAGATTATATTATAAACTATACAGTTCTTTATTACTGTACAAAAGCGAGTAGATTTAAGTGCCATATTTCCACCATCACACAAGAATACAAGCATTAATTATAGCTATAAGAAATGTAACCACTATGATCATCTATTTTCTATATCGACAGAAAAAAAATAGTAAAATTAGGAAGTTACCCTGGTGACATCAAAGTTCTCCTGTGGTATAATAGAGACCTCTGTCTCAACGGGGTTCCCGGTCACTAGGGCCAGGAAGGCAGGGAGGAAAAATAGAAACGTCTTCATGTTCGATGTCAGAATCCCTCTACTCCAGAATTAAACTATACTGCTCTCTGCTTCAGATCCTTAAAGGCTTAATGTCCGGGGACCCTACGGACAAAGACCTTTGCCCAGTGGCCAGAGTTTCATCATCAATTTCCACCAATGGCAACCTTGCTAAACATTGAACCACCCTTGGAAAAGGATCTTTGCTCCTCCTATCCCAGCAGAACAAGACTTAGTAAATACTAAGAGGGCTGATGAGGATGGTCACTTTGTAGACAGCAAATCAATAGTTTGTTTTAGGTAACTTTTTTTTTAAACTTCCAGCTGTTGAGTCCATGTCAAGATCATTCCATTGAAAGTCATGTCTGACATGGATGAATATAATTTTTTTTTTAATGGAAAGTGAATGAAAGAGTGCAGTAATAGCATGGAAGTTATTGTTGGACTAGGATTAAAGAGTGTTTCTGTTGTTTAACTAGTTGCCGTCCGCCCACCGTCAAATGACGGCGGGATGGTGTGGCTCTCGTTCTGGGACGCCGTCCCAGAACGGCCGCTCTCGTGCGCCCCTGGGGGCATGGCAGCCGCCATGTTGCTAGGAAACAAACAAGATACTTGGGGGGCACACCCTAAAAGATGCATTAAAGATGGTGCAGCCATAAGGCCCCATGTACACTGCTGCTGCTAAACGGACGTTCAGAGGCAGTTGGACACTTTTTTCAACTGTCCCTAAACTCATTCAGTGTTATCTTATGTGTTCCTGTACACAGGTTTGTTTACTGTAGTTTTTAGGCAGTTGCATTTATAGGCCTTTTGGTACTCTGGTCTTACAGATATAACTGGTCCTTTGACGACAACCGTAATGCTGATGTGGCCCACAATGAAATTGAGTTTGACACCACTGATGTACATGAAAACTGAACAATTTATAACCTCTTCTGTCTGCCTTTTCTTTTCATGAAGCTTGAGCAGTATTAAACCCGAAACCAAAAATGTATTATTTTACAGCTTACCAATCATTAGATGTGGTGGCTGCATTCATTTTCTTTTCTTTGGCTTTTCCCCCCTCTGTTTTCACCTGGTGATCTGTCCATTAACACACTTCCTGTATTAGTAAGACACAACTCTGGAGGACTGTGTACAGGGGGCACAGCAGACATCACTATTGCAGTCTGGGGGGAGGGGAGTGTTAAATGTATTAGCAGATTTAGAACACTAACAAACTAAAGTCAAACTCCAGCTCACAGTTTATATTCAGTTACAGCAAACTGTTTTTTTCCCTTTTGGGATAAAGGTTTTAAATGAATAAATAAAAGCTAAACATTGTATTTTTTACATTTTTATTAAGATGTCTATCATAAAGAGTTATTAAAAAAAAAAAAAAAAAGAGAGAGAGAAAAGAACAGTCCTTATATGTACAGTAGAGTCTGTAGGTACATTAAAGCGGTTGTGTTGCCCGCTTGGTCATTTTTAACCTACGGATAAGCCTATAACATGGATTACCAGTAGGTAAAATTTATATTGCCTAAACCTGCAGGGTTTAGGAGATATTCACCCTTCATACAACCACTGACTTCAGCGGCGCATGCGAGCTGAAGGTCCGGCAGCTCGTGCCGAAACTGAGGATTCCCACGCGTGATGTCATCGCGGCTCTGGCCACTCACAGCACCAGAGCCCGCGAACCCAGAAGGGAACATGTCAGCCCCCTTGGCGGTGACTGGGTGAGCTTCGTTCTAATGTAAGTATTTCATATTGTGCTAGTATGCGATGCATACTAACACCTTATGCTATTGTCTTGCAGGTTCTTTTTTGGGGGGGTTTTCGGTTTCCTGGGAGGAGTTCCACCCAGAAAATGGAACTTCCACCCACGGTGCCACATTTGCTACCTTTCAGGGGGGAAAAGACAGCAGAGACGAATCGGAATGTGCAGCGCAACTTGCTCGTGCCGAAAGTCTTCACTGCCTGGTTCCCTTGCCAGGAATGGCTGCAGAACCCGGGAGTTGATCCGAAGATCGGCTGGGGTGCCGACATTATTTATTTGTAGCTGCTGACTCCACTTTAACCACATCATAACTGGGCACTTTCACCTCCTTCCTTCCCAAGCCAGTTTTCAGCTTTTGGCGCTCTTGCATTTTCAATGACAATTGCGCGGTCATGCTACGCTGTACCCAAATTAAATTAAAAACTTTTTTTTTTTTGCGATATAAGTGAAAAAAGAGCACAAATTTGGAAAAAAACAATATTTTCTTTATTTTATTTTAAAAGAAATCCAATAAAATCAAATTTTGTTATAAATTTAAGCCAACATTTATTCTGCTACGTGTCTTTGGTAAAAAAAAAAATCCCGTCAAATAATTGGTTTGTGTGATCACGGACAGATGTACGCAAATGATCATGTACAAATGTGCGTAGGTGATTACGGTCATATGTGTGCAGATAATCATTGGGACATATGTGGGGGACAGGTGTTTTGGGGCATTGTGTTTTACACTGTGTTACTATGCTGGTGATCAGTGTGTAAAAAGCTGTAAAAAACAACTCATACTCGCTGATCACCAGCCGGCTGCAGCGATCCGTTCTCTCCTCACCGACAACAAATGTATGAGGAGAGGAGTGCCGACCGCCTAGCAACTGGCTCTCTGTTTACATCACATGACGGCTGTGATTGGACACGGCCGTCATGCGTTCAGAGGGGCCAATCACAGAGCCCTCCTGCTGATCTGAGATGTGCCGTGTCCAGGTGACACGAGCGCATCGGAATCGCGCCGCTGCGCAGGACCCCCCTCCATCTGAGGGATGTTCCATTAACGTCCACTTAGAAGGAGAGAGTGCCCATGCAGCCGTACATATGCAGTGACCGGGTGGGGAGTGGTTAAGTGTGCTTAGTGACAAATTAATGACTCTTAGCAAACATTGCCATAGAAAATATTAAGACAAAATTGCAAAAATACATTAAAAAGTTGTTTGCCAAAAACCATGGTTAAGTGTAGGGAGAAAAAGAAAAAAAAGGGGAAAAAACAAAGACCCCAAAAAGGAAGAGAAGAAAAAGAAAAGGGAATGAAAAAAGGAAGTGAAGCTGATCATTTTAATCACCCCTACCAGTGTTAAGTGGCTTGTCTCATCCATGTAAACTGATACATTCTGCTGGAGAGCTGAAAAAGCTGTGCTTTTGGAAAACAGACTTGCTGGCTGGTTCAGCAGATGCAAATAGAAGAATGAAAGCCTAAAAAAGAAAAACGAATGCAGCCATCACATCTAAGAATTGGTAAGCTGCAATGTAATAAATGTTTACTTTTGGGTCTAATACTGCTTGATTGAGGTCATCTGCAGTCCGCATTATAACTGCAGACGAGTGAGAAAATGTTTATTTTTGCTTGCTGCAGCCTATCAATAATACCTCTTCGCCCTTGTACACACGGTCGAATATTCAGATGGAAAATGTCCGATCGGACCATGTTGTCAGATAATCTGACCATGTGTAGGCTCCATCGGACTGTTTCCGTCTAAATATCCGACCGACCAAGTTTGAGAGCTTGGCTATAAAATTTTCCGACAACATGATCCGATGCGCGTCAGTTCCGATCGTGTGTAGCCTAGTCCGACGGACAAGGTGCCACGCATGCTCAGAATAAATTCTGAGACGGAAGCGCTCGGTCAGGTAAAACTACCGCTCGTAATCGATATAGCACATTCGTCACGCTGCAATTTTAAAAATTCTTTAATGCAGCGCATTTTCTTTTTCTTTATAATGCTACAAGAATGAAGTTATTTTGCTGCTCATATTCACACACACTTCTCCAAAACTTATTTCTTTATTCTTTTTCCTCATTTCATGAATACAATATTTTAATTCGTCACATCTCCCCAATCATTTTTTATTTATTTTTTGTTTTTAAATTTTGTGGTTGGTTTTTTAAATCAAGATTTCCTTTTTTTGACAGTTTGCTCATCTTCACAATTTTTTTTAGTGTGTTTTGTGTGTCAACTTACCACAACACCATTATTTTCTTTTTATTTTATTGTTTTCTTTTTTAAACTAGAGGAGGTTGTTTGGTGTTGGTGCCCCTTGTTATCAATTTGACTTTGTATTTTTAAAATGTACCTGCCTACTCGCATATAAACTGGGGAGATTAGCGAAGCCTTTGACCCCAGGGCACACATCAACTATTTAAACGCAGGAGTACATATTGGTGGCCTGAGGAGTACATATTTGAGGGAGAAAAGTCTGGTCCTGAAGTCCAAGAAACCCGGAACAGCAGCAGATGACGTCTATGTTCCCAGGCTGTGGTCCTACAGGAGGCTGCATCTTCTGTCAGACCAGACTGAACCCAGGCCATCACTCTCTGGTCTTCCTTCCATGCTTCCTTCCAGGCTGTGGCTGTGGTGCTGGAGGTTTGGCAGAAGGAGGAGGAGGAGCATGGTCCAAATCACACAAGTGTGTTGTTTGTGTGATTTGGCCCAACAACCCCTTGTTGAAGGTGTGGATGATGAGCTCCTCACACAAGAGGTGTTGCCCCTCCTCCATTTGCTGGAGTTTGCAGGCAGCCAAGGCGGCAAAGGCCTCTTGATATGTGGGGGTGGCTTTGAGGGCCGCTGAAGCCTCCCCAATGAGCTTCAGAGCCGACTCCTCCACATTCCTCCCCTTTCTGGCCCTTTTGGGTGGAAGGCGGAGGGGAGGGACCTGTCACTGAGTCAGGCTCCTACGCCTGCCCACCTCTTGGCTGCCGCTTACCCCTGCCTCCTCCTGGCTGCCACTTTCCACAGCCACTTCCTGGCTGCTGCATTCCACACCCTCCTCCTGGCTGAGGTCTTCCTGTGTATGAAAAAGGGACATAGGTTTAGTTTTTGGTTCATCAAACACACACAATTTTCAGCTTAAGACTGTTGCAAATTGTTAACAAATAGACTATCATTCTGAGCCCAGCATTTTTCATTCTTGGCCCAAATATTTTGGCCTCTACTGTCTATTGATATGTGAAACACTTTCTAAAATCAGCAATTAGTGAGCAACAATCAAGTTAATATCATTCATTTTTACTCCCAAAATATGTAGAACAATACTATACCTGGCTCAAGCTGGGCTCCTCCAGTTCTTCCTGTCTGGAAGACCCAGATTGGGCGTCCGAAGACTCAGCAGGGGTGGAATGAAGCATAGAAGGACGTGTGGAAGGAAGGGTAGAGAGGGATTCCCTGACATCAGCCTGGTCTGACCGAAAATGCATCCTCTCTTAATACCACAGCCTGGGGACATAAACTTCATCTGTTGCTGCTCCAGTTTGCATGGACTTCAGCACCTTCTTGCGCTCCCTCAGATATATACTCCTCAGGCCACCAATTTTATTTCTTAAATAGTTGATTTCTGCCCTGGGGACCACCGGCTTCACAAACTCCAGCAGTTTCTCCATTGCTGCCTGCCTCTTTAAGTTGTTACTGTAGTGTGGATGTGTAGATTGCCACAGACAGGGCAGCTCCCTGTACTTATCCACGAACAGAGGGAGGAAACTATGGTCGTTAAATCCATCCATATTCTCTGCAAGACACAACACAAGAGAAACCCTAATGTCAGACTAGACTCTCCTAAATCTTGTCCCAATACAGGCCTCAATCTAGAAGCAGTATAGGCTAGTGATGTACCAAGTTAAAAATTGTACCTTCGTTTGCACGATCGGCACGTCAGCTTCTCCCTCTGCTCACAGATCGTACGTACGACACACGTGCGTTGTGTTTTATATACAGTGCGCATGCGTGAAACGTCTCCCGCCCCTGACGTTCTTTCTAGACTATTCCCTGTCCCTTCTCTTTCGGCGCAGTGGGGAGAGCATATGGTGGAGACACAGCAGGGGCATGCTAATTCCACTAACAAGGAGGGGGACGAGGAAAGCCCGGAGCCTGAAACGTCCCGATCTCAGAGGAGAAGATTTAAGGTCTCAAATATGTCTTTTGTTGAGATGGTGGACATATTCAAGAGGAACGACTATGATGGGAAGTATGGACCTTACCCAAACCCAAATATCAGAAAGGCCAAGATCATGACTAAAGTTGTGAAGAGCCTTCAGAAGAATTTTGGGGTATTACGATCCAAGGATCAACTAAGAAAACACTGGTCAGACCTGAAACTGAGGGAGCACGATCAGTACAGAAGGATCAAGCAAGTTCTTCAAAAAAGTAAGTAGTTGTTGTATGTTCATATTATTATTATTGCTTGCATACTGTTCCATGTGCTTTGATTTAATGTTGTACAGCTTAAAATGGGCACTTTCATGTTCATGGGTTCAATCGTTCGTAATAAACATCGTTCGTTAGCCCACTCCAAAAACGATGTTTTGCCAACTTGCACTTGACTACATTTGTTCACACAACAGGTAAGTATTCCTGCTTTAGAAAGTGCCAAAAATAATGTTTTCACCTTTGAACTCTGCCAAAAAACACAATTGTACGACATTTCCAAGCAATGTTTCATATTCCTATTTCTGCACTCAAATATCTGTGATCTAAGGATTCCTTTTTTACATTCTCATAAGGGAGAGAAGATTTGGGATGTCTGAGGACACCAGGGACCCCACACCTCCCAAAGAAGGGGAAATACCAAAAGCACAAGCAGAGTAGGAGGAAGGAGAGATTGTCGAAATTGGCACCACAACAGGTGAGTGTTGGAGACCACAGCTTCAGGTAAGCTAATCAATGTATGCCTATTTATAATACATGGTGTGTTTTTTTGGTTTCTTTTTAGGGGATGTGGATGTTGTGGAAGAAGAATCGCATTTTACCAGTGAAAGTGCCCATATCCTCATTGGGGAGATAATGGGGTGCAATCGCGATTTAAAGAATATACAGAAAAACATCAATGATGTTCAACAAAAAATTAAGAACATCATTGATGTTTTAAGGAGAGTCTGAAACACCCCAAACTAGCTAGCATCCATTATCCCATTATCAGATTCCTCACCCCCCCCCCCCCCCCATCTGATGGCCCATTGGAAAAAATTAGGGGAGGGATGTTTTGGACAGGTAACCCTCTCCACTTCATTGAGAGCTGAATGCAGAAATAACGTGTGATACTTTGGCCAGCCCCTCCTTACTTACACTATTGGCAGCCCACCGGACAGGTAAGAAGTGTCATAATACAAAAAAAAAGAAAAAGGAACAAATGGAAGCACATTTTGACATTCTGCTATTACCTATCAAGATAATAGGAGAAAAAAAAATGTAAACTATAGCATTTGAAAGTATTGAGCCAGGCCCTTGCACTACATGCTTTGGTGAATTCATCCATAAATCTGACCAGAAAAAAGGTTATGTATAGTGTGTATTGGGTTTGGCAAAGTCAGCAGATAGAAGATTGCTATCAGCTGACCTAGCAGTTGGGGGGAGGGGGGTTTCTAATGCGTTTGGCCCACCCAAAAAAAAAACTCTGGCACTCTGCATGAATTTAAGCACACACATAACATTTGTACTCATTTTAGGGGGTGTTTAGGGGAAAGCAATACTATGGAGCTGACCAAATACATTGCTAAGTGACTAGGCTATAGGTTTATGGCCCCAGAAGAGCATGCAGAGGAAGTTAGTGAAGGCAAATATGCATGAAGGACAAAAAAGGAACTTGAAAAGCTTCCAGCATGCATGAGGACAAAGGGGCACAACATATCAATTACAGCATATTACAATCATGTTAATTAGGGAATGAGGAAAGAAATGCAATACATTAGCAAACATTAAATACATAGAATGTGATGTTAAAGGAGAAAACTTACCTTAATGTAGTCCTTCTGCAGGACCTGCATGATGGCAGAACAGGTCTCTGGAATAATGATTCCCAGAGCCTGGGGGGAGATGCCTGTCGAGAACTTGAGGTACTGAAGACTTCTCCCTGTTGGCAAGTAGAGCAACATGGCGATGAGCCTCTGCTCCAGAGTGATGGCTTGCCGCATGCAGGTATCCTGCCTGCTGATATAAGGCTAGCAGACGGTGAAAAACTGGGTCCGTCATCCGGAGATAATTCCTGAAATCATCAGGATTATTCTCCCGGATCTCACGAAGCAAAGGCATGTGCGAGAACTGGTCACGCTGGAGCAACCAATTCTTGGTCCACGAACTCCTCCTCGCCCTGTTCATGGACCGGGCTTGTGTCAAAGCTAAAAACCCAACACCAAGCCCCTGCACAGCACAAACTCTACGACAAGTACGAGTACGTACACGAAACGGCTGGTCAGAACGGACAACAGAAGGCACCGATAACCAGCAAGGCCTGAAAGAACTAACTGAAAA
The DNA here is from genome assembly GCF_037356315.1 of Lithobates pipiens. Taxonomy (NCBI): domain Eukaryota; kingdom Metazoa; phylum Chordata; class Amphibia; order Anura; family Ranidae; genus Lithobates; species Lithobates pipiens. The sequence goes on from NW_027507685.1 coordinate 131,891,165, forward strand.
CCAGAAATGAGCGGACAATAAGCACTGAAAATCAAAGTGTACTATATACCAAGATAAAGTCCACAATAACCAACAAATGCTAACTGACTACGCGCACTGATAAGCAGATACGCACCGACAAGCACAAACTGAAGAGCAGTAACAATCTGAAGCACAAGTCTGAAAAGCGCAAATCGTCTCTAACCAAACTTCTACTAACATGTGATAAACATGAGATCAGCAGAAGGAGCCCAAAGGGTGCCGGATGTGGTGCTGAACTTCCTTTTTCTAGTCCCGTCGTACGCGGCTTACGTCACCGCGTTCTTGGCGGTCGGAAATTCCGACAACTTAGTCCGACCGTGTGTATGCAACACCACTTCCGGACTAAATCCGTCGGAATTTATCCGGAGGATTTTGTTGTCGGAATGTCCGACCGTGTGTACGGGGCTTAAAGTGTATCTCAAGCCAAACTCTTTTGTTTTTAGTTTTTGGATAGAATAAGGAATATTTCAAAAACCCTTCAGGAGGTTTTCCTCTCATCTGGGGGGAAGATTTGCCCTTCCTATCCTTGAAAAGAACAAAGGAAGTGCCCCAGGGATTTTACAGGCAAGGGATAAAACCAGATAAGAGAGTATGAAGCGTGTATTATAAAAGGTAATACAAAATGTATTCGTTAACAATCGTACAATTACATATAGTAAATATGAATGAAAATAAAAGCCGGTCATAAACCATCTACTATTTAATGACTTTGCTTTTATTTTCATTCATAATTACTATATGTAATTGTACGATTGTAAACTAATACATTTTGTATTACTTTTTTTATACACGCAGGGCCGGATTAACATAGGGGCTATTGGAGCTGCAGCTCCAGGCCCCTTTCTCAAGATAGGCCCATTTGCCCCCCAAAAAAAAAAAAAATGGAAAGAAAAAAAGATTGACTTTGAGGATTGTAGCTCGGCGATCAGGAGTCACAGAGACCCCACATTTGGGGGGTCTGTAGCTACAGACCCACTCCAGCACTGGTTAAAATATGGGGCTACTATCATCTATGGTTCCGGAGATACGGGGCTCCTTGCGCAGCCTGTCAGAAGCTACATACAGAGCGGCCAGTTTAAATACAAGCTGGAACACTCTGCAGCAGACTGAGAGGAGGAACTCACAGTACTTATAATAATTATCTGTATATTACTTATGATAATTAACCCCTTGCCACCCAGGCCCATTCTGAGACTTCTCTCCTACATGTAAAAATCATCATTTTTTATGCTAGAAAATTACTCAGAACCCTTAAGCATTATATATTGTTTTAGCAGACACCCTATGGAATAAAATGGTGGTCTTTGCAACTTTTTATGTTACACGATATTTGCGCAGCAATTTTTCAAACGTTTTTGTTTATAGTTACAGAGTAGTGCTAGAATTTTTGCTCTCGCCTAACGATCGTGGTGTATGTAACCTGTGTGTATTTGGCTCTGATACTAACCAGTGCCTACCCAGGAACTGACTAGTATCTCTCCCCAGCCTGTCCCCACACACCCTCTCACCTGCTGACCTGTGAATGGGGCAATCACTCCCGCAATGTTATTGTGTTCTGCCAGTGAATACAATGATTAGTGTTGCCAACTATAGCTGGCAGCACTGATTGTTTTGGGGAAAACCTGACAGGCTGGTTGTACTCAAGTCGGTTAATAGGTTGACTTGTGTAAAACCAGCTAGCCCATACATAGATCGACTATGGTTGGTCTCTGCTTAATTGGTGTAATTTCAATCCATGTCTGGCCCGCTTAACCACTACACAGTCCCTAAACATCCTTCCACAAACCTTTAAATTTTTCCTTCCCAGATTACTTTATCCTCCTCTCCTATACATAGTGCCCACTGTCATACACTTCTCTCCTGTACATAGTGCCCACTGTCGCACCCTCCAAACTCCTCTCCTGTACATACTACTCACCGTCATACCCTCCATACTCCTCTCCTACCCTCCATACTCCTCTCCTATACATAGTGCCCACTGTCATACCTCCAACACTTCTCTCCTATGCATAGTGCCCACTGTCATACCCTCCACACTCCTCTCCTGTACACACTACTCACTGTCATACCCTCCATACTCCTCTCCTATACATAGTGCCCACCGTCATACCCTCCCTCCGCATTCATCTCCTGTAATTACTGCTTACTGTCCTACTCTCCACACTTCTCTCCTGTACATATTGCCCACTGTCATACCCTCCACACTCCTCTCTTGTACATAGTGCCCACTGTCATACCCTCCACACTCCTCTCCTGTACATAATACTCACTGTCATACCCTCCATACTCCTCTCCTATACATAGTGCCCACTGTCATACCTCCAACACTTCTCTCCTATACATAGTGCCCACTGTCATACCCTCCACACTCCTCTCCTGTACATACTACTCACTGTCATACCCTCCATACTCCTCTCCTATACATAGTGCCCACCGTCATACCCTCCCTCCGCATTCATCTCCTGTAATTACTGCTTACTGTCCTACTCTCCACACTTCTCTCCTGTACATATTGCCCACTGTCATACCCTCCACACTCCTCTACATATTGCTCACTGTCATACCCTCCACACTCTTCTCTTATACATAGTGCCCAATGTAATACCCTTTACACTTCTCTGCTGTGCATACTGTCCACTGTCATACCCTCCACACTCCTCTCCTGTACATAGTGCCTTCTGTTATACCCTCTGCACTCCTCTCATGTACATAGTGCCCACTGTTAGACCCTCCACATTCCTCTCCCTCACCTGCACATACTTCACACTTTTATACCATCCATACTCCTCCCCTATGCCTCTTACCCACAAAAACTGTTCTTTAAAATTATACTGAATATCCTCAATGTTACCAGCTCTAGGAAATCTCACAGGCCTCATATTTGTTCTGTCCCATTATTAGTAATTATTTAATTTTGTAATTACTATTGTGATGTATAGAGGAACACGGGGGATGTCAGCTAATCTAAATATAGCACTTGTAAAAAAAAAGCGTGAAAATATTTTTGAAATGTTGACAACTATGCACTTAGGCACTGCCCAAGGGCCACAGGGTCAGTAGGGGGCCCCATGAGAGGCTCCTGTGATATTAAAGCGGTAGTAAACTTTTCTAACATTACTACTTTTTAGAGGCCCTGGGGTAGGTTATGCCATAATGTACAAGTATGCCCAGCATATTAGCACATTAGGGTACACTTACCTGTCAGACTGAGCCCTCCAGTGCTGTGATCAATCCGGCGGGGCCCCGGCACTTCCATCTTCACCCTGTCTTCCTTCTGGGTTCTGTGCCTTCGGTCACTTGCCTTGGCCAGGCTGCGTTGATGTCATTCCCACACATGCTCATGTGCATCCTCTCTCTCTCCCATCACCTCCCTTTCTCTCTCACCCTCCCTTCCTTACCCCTCACACCTCTTTCATCCCCTCTCTCTTTCTCATCCTCCCTCTCTCTTTAATTTATTATAACAAAAAATAGTTTGCATTTTTATTTATTTATTGTTTTATGTATAAAAGGCCCCACCAAAATCCTCAGCACCAGGCCCATGATGTTCTTAATCTGGCCCTGTATACACGGTTCATACTCTCTTATCTGGTTTTGTTCCTTGCCCATAAAATCCCTGGGGAACTTCCTTTGTTCTTTTCCTGTATTTGGGATGTGGCTTGGGTTCCAGTTCTAAACTTTCAGGCAGCCTAAACTAATATTCCTTACTTCCTATCCTTGAGAATCTACAGGAAGTGAAAGTTATATTTGCCAATGTTTTTCTTTTAGTGTGGAACTGGAAGCTATCAGTGTATTTGAGAATATTGTTTCCCGTCACTATATTTCTTTCATATTAAAACCTATGTTTGGCCTTTTCTAATGCTTTGGATATAAAAGGGAGGAATTGATATCCTCTGTTAAATTGTTAGTGCATTTTGTGGTTAGGGAGATTTCCCCTCCTTGTTAGGTTAACCACTTGCCGACCGCCGCACGACGATATACGTCGGCAGAATGGCACGGGCAGGCATATGGGCGTATATATAAGTCCCTGCCTGCCCGCGGGTGGGGGGCCCGATCGGGCCCCCCCCCGGTGCCTGCGGCGGTCGGCATTCCTTCGAGAGCGATCCGGGATGAGGGGGCGGCCATTCATTCATGGCCACCCCCTCGCGATCGCTCTCGACGAATGGAAATCCCCCGTGACATCACTTCCTCTCCTCTAATGTAAACACAGGAGAGGAAGTGATGTATTCTCTCCTCCGTGTCGGTATTTTTCGTTCCGACACGGAGGAGAGCGGATCGGTGAGTTGCACCAACACTCTACACACACAGTAGAACATGCCAGGCACACTGACACCCCCCCTTTACCCCCCGATCACCCCCCCAATTACCCCTGCCCCCCAGTCACAGTGACACCAATGTCATTTTTTTTTTGCATTGGTGTCATTTGTGACTGTAATAACTGTTAGGGCAGTTAGAGTTAGCCCCCTTTAGTTCTAATGTACCCCCCTAACCCCCCCAATAAAGGTTTAACCCCGTGATCACCCCCCGTCGCCAGTGTCACTAAGGCTGGGTTCACATTGCAGCGGTTTATGAGAACGAATGTGATTCGCACCGCACTGCAGTGCAAATCACATCCGATCTCTGTGCGATTCGAGTTCAGCCATTCGCCGCACCCGCCGCACCCGCCACACCCGCCGCACCCGCCGCAAATTCGCACGGGACCCTTTTTTTGGCCCGCAGCAGAATTGGATCGCATGGGTGTTCACACCATGCGATCCGAGTTTGCAGATCGCACTGCGATATGCGAACTGATCTGGGGGTGTCAGTAACATTTCACTGACACTCCCAGCAGTTCGCATAGGGCAGTGTGAACTGCCACCGGGAGGCATGCGATGCGGGAACCCGACGCGGATTCGCGGCGTTTCCGCATCGCTCCAGTGTGAACCCAGCCTAATAAGCGATCATTTTTCTGATCGCCGTATTAGTGTCACAGGTGACGCTAGTTAGGCAGGTAGGTATTTAGGTTCGCCGCAGCTTTTTATAGCGCCAGGGACCCCCATATACTACCGCATAAAGCCCCCTGATTGCCCCCTAGTTAACCCTTTCACCTGTGATCACCATATAACTGTTACAGGTGACGCTGGTTGGTTAGTTATTTTTTTATAGTTTCAGGGCACCCGCCATTTATTACCTAATAAAGGTTTAACCCCCTGATCACCCGGCGGGTGTCATTTGTGACTAATAACTGTTAGGGCAGTTAGGGTTAGCCCCCTTTAGTTCTAAGGTACCCCCCTAACCCCCCCAATAAATGTTTAACCCCGTGATCACCCCCCCCGTCGCCAGTGTCACTAAGGCTGGGATCACATTGCAGCGGTTTGAGAACGGATGTGATTCGCACCGCACTGCAGTGCAAATCACATCCGATCTCTGTGCGATTCGAGTTCAGCCATTCGCCGCACCCGCCGCACCCGCCGCAAATTCGCACGGGACCCTTTTTTTGGCCCGCAGCAGAATCGAATCGCATGGGTGTTCACACCATGCGATCCGAGTTTGCAGATCGCACTGCGATATGCGAACTGATCTGGGGGTGTCAGTAACATTTCACTGACACTCCCAGCAGTTCGCATAGGGCAGTGTGAACTGCCGCCGGGAGGCATGCGATGCGGGAACCCGCCGCGCATTCGTGGCGTTCCCGCATCGCTCCAGTGTGAACCCAGCCTAATAAGCGATAGTTTTTCTGATCGCTGTATTAGTGTCACAGGTGACGCTAGTTAGGCAGGTAGGTATTTAGGTTCGCCGCAGCTTTTTATAGCGCCAGGGACCCCCATATACTACCGCATAAAGCCCCCTGATTGCCCCCTAGTTAACCCTTTCACCAGTGATCACCATATAACTGTTACAGGTGACGCTGGTTGGTTAGTTATTTTTTTATAGTTTCAGGGCACCCGCCATTTATTACCTAGTCTCACTAGTGTACCCCTAAATTTAGGGGTGTCTACTTTCCAAAATGGGGTCATTTGGGGGGGGTTTGTGCCATCTTGGCATTTTATGGCCTTCAAAACTGTAACGCCCTTAGAAAGCCTGAAGGCGGTGCTTGGTTTTCGGGGCCCCGTACGCGGCTAGGCTCCCAAAAAGTCCCACATATGTGGTATCCCCGTACTCAGGAGAAGCAGCAGAATTTATTTTGGGGTGTCATTTCACATATGCCCATGGCATGCGTGAGCAATATATCATTTAGTGACAACTTTGTGAAAAAAAAAAAAAAGTTTGTAATTTTCCCGCAACTTGTGGCAAAATATAAAATATTCCATGGACTCAACATGCCTCTCAGCAAATAGCTTGGGGTGTCTACTTTCTAAAATGGGGTCATTTGTGGGGGTTTTGTGCCATCTTGGCATTTTATGGCCTTCAAAACTGTAATAGGTAGTGAGAAGTGAACTCAAAAATTTACGCCCTTAGAAAGCCTGAAGGCGGTGCTTGGTTTTCGGGGCCCCGTACGCGGCTAGGCTCCCAAAAAGTCCCACATATGTGGTATCCCCGTACTCAGGAGAAGCAGCAGAATTTATTTTGGGGTGTCATTTCACATATGCCCATGGCATGTGTGAGCAATATATCATTTAGTGACAACTTTGTGGAAAAAAAAAAAAAAAGTTTGTAATTTTCCCGCAACTTGTGGCAAAATATAAAATATTCCATGAACTCAACATGCCTCTCAGCAAATAGCTTGGGGTGTCTACTTTCTAAAATGGGGTCATTTGTGGGGGTTTTGTGCCATCTTGGCATTTTATGGCCTTCAAAACTGTAATAGGTAGTGAGAAGTGAACTCAAAAATTTACGCCCTTAGAAAGCCTGAAGGCGGTGCTTGGTTTTCGGGGCCCCGTACGCGGCTAGGCTCCCAAAAAGTCCCACATATGTGGTATCCCCGTACTCAGGAGAAGCAGCAGAATTTATTTTGGGGTGTCATTTCACATACGCCCATAGCATGTGTGAGCAATATATCATTTAGTGACAACTTTGTGTAAAAAAAAAAATATATATATTTTTTTTGTCATTATTCAATCGCTTGAGGCAAAAAAATAAAATATTCAATGGGCTCAACATGCCTCTTATCAATTTCCTTAGGGGGTCTACTTTCCAAAATGGGGTCATTTGGGGGGGTTTTGTACTGCCCTGCCATTTTAGCACCTCAAGAAATGAGATAGGCAGTCGTAAACTAAAAGCTGCGTAAATTCCAGAAAACGTACCTTAGTTTGTAGATGTGACAACTTTTGCGCAAACCAATAAATATACAATTATTGACTTTTTTTTTACCAAAGACATGTGGCTGAATACATTTTGGCCTAAATGTATGACTAAAATTGAGTTTATTGGATTTTTCTAATAACAAAAAGTAGAAAATATCATTTTTTTTCAAAATTTGCGGTCTTTTTACGTTTATATCGCAAAAAATAAAAATCGCAGAGGCAATCAAATACCATCAAAAGAAAGCTCTATTTGTGGGAAGAAAAGGACGCAAATTTTGTTTGGGTACAACATTGCATGACCGCGCAATTACCAGTTAAAGCAGCGCAGTGCCAAAGTGTAAAAAGACCTCTGGTCATTTACCAGCAAAATGGTCCGGTCTGAAAGTGGTTAAAGAGGAGTTCCCCTTAAAAAAAAAAATTTAAAGTCAGCAGCTACAAATACTGCAGCTGCTGACTTTTAATAATCCGACACTTACCTGTCCCAGGGTCCAGCGATGCAGGGAATCGAAGCCCTGCTTGTCTCCCCCTCTGTTCTGCGGCCCCAGGATTGTTATTGTGGGCGCCCGGCTGTGGCTTCACAGTCATGCACCCACTGCGCGTGTGCGAGCGGCGCCGCGCATTGTGATTGGCCGTGCAGTCATCTGGGACCTGTCACGTGTCCCAGATGACTGACAAGAGGGAGGGGGCAGAGCTGAGCCCTTCCTGCACCGAGGGGAAGTGACGTCAGGAGCCTAGGCACTGAAGGAGGCAGACTACGAGGCACCCCCTAGCAACAGGCATTTAGAGGTGAGTTAAAAAAAAAATTCTAAATTTTTTTTTTTTTTTTTTACTTTATTTTTTTTGTGCAACACCACTTTAAGTTAGGAACACAGAAACATGTTTTGCCAAAAGGTGTTTTTTTTTTTTTTTTTTTTATTGCCAGGAGTTTTAGTGCGTTTTGAATGAAGGGTGTTATTTAGTTTGGATTTATGGTGGGAATGTGTGACCAAATGGTCAAGGTGGAAGGAACCTTGATCATGTTTAGGATATGGGTTATGTTCATTATATGTTTTTTTTTTGTTTTTTTTTTTACTTCTGCTTACATTATCAGTGAACAGTGACCCATTTCCAGTTATCTTGACCCCTGATCCATGTGTTTACCTTCCTGCAATGATTAACCAACAAAAAACAAGCTTATGTCAAAGATCAAAAATCAAAGCTTTTCTCTTTCTGACTAAAAGGCAGACAGTTTGGAGTTTAAGTGAAACCCTTTTTTTGCTGACTTGAATTAATAAAGATACAAGCTTTCAGGACCCATTAGGTTCCTTCTGTAAGTGTTATACAATTGTATAATGCTTGAGTATGGAACCTAATGAGTCCCAAAAGCTTGCATCTTTATTCATTCAAGTAAGCCAATAAAAGGTTTCACTTAAGCCAGATTTCACTCCATCTTATCACATTATTTGATGGAAAACATGATAGAGAAAACGTTACTGCTATCTAAAACATGAAACAACTATTCTGCAGAACTTCCTTACCAAAAATGTATTTTTTATGGAGCTTAACCACTTAGCCCCAGAAGAATTTACCCCCTTCCTGACCAGGCCATTTTTGTATGATACCGCACTGTGACGCTTTAACTGACAATTGCGCAGTCGTGCAATGTTGTACCCAAACAAAATTTATGTCCCTTTTTCTCCACAAATAGAGCTTTCTTTTGGTGGTATTTGATCACCTCTGCGGTTTTTATTTTTTTTGCACTATAAACAAAAATAGAGTGAAAATTTTGAACAAAACAAAACAAATATTTTGTACTTTTTGCTATAATACATTTTCAAAAAACAAAACAAAAAAATAACGAATTTCTTCATCAGTTTAGGCTGATCTGTATTCTACATAATTTATGTAAAAAAAAAAAAAACAATAAGCGTACATTGATTGGTTTGTGCAAAAGTTATAGCATCTACAAAATAGGGGCTAGATTTATGGAATTTTTATTATTATAATTTTTTTACTAGTAATGGTGGTGAGCTGCGATTTTTAGCGGGACTGCAACATTGCGACAGACACAGCGGACACTTTTGATGCTTTTTTGGGACCAGTGACATCTATACAGCAATCAGAGCTAAAAATAGCCATTGATTACTGTATAGATGTCACTGGCAAGGAAGGAGTTAACACTAGGAGGTGATCAAGGGGTAAACTGTGTTTCTAACAGTGGGGGGAATGTGGCTGACTAGGGGAAAAGACAGATCATTATTCCTACTTAGTAGAAACACACGATCTGTCTCCTTTCCCCTGACAGAACCAGGATTTGTGTGTTTATATCCCGGTTCTCGCTCTGTCACGAGCGATCGCGGGTGCCCGGCGGTCATCGGGGACACGCGCGCCTGCTACAGCGTCTTAAAGAACCAACGTACAGCTACAACAGCTCACGGAGCTGTATAACTGCGACAGCTGGTCGGGAAGGGGTTAAAGTACACCATCAGAGCTTTTACAATGCTTGTACTGCTTTAATTCCCCCCCCCCCCAATAATAAAAAAAAAACACAGTTGCATGCAGCTGCCTCCTGAGAAGGCTAACTCACCAGCTTCACAAGATCTCAGGAAGAACTCCATTAATCATACATTGCTATGGCTTCAAGCAACCTGTATGTCGGTAGTGTAATTCTGTTTCCATTGGCATAGCCATGGAAATTTATAATTTGGAAAAGTAACAGATTTCCAACATCACAGCAGAGGTCAAGATGGCAGCACAGTAATAAAGGGGGCGAAAAATAGCCTGTGCCAACAGAGAAACCTAGGCAGCAAGTACTCATTGTGAGATGTGTTTTATTTTGCTGAAATTAATACAATGGTGGCAATTTCACATGAGGGTGAGAGGAAAGGTGTCCATTTTAATGCACACACTAACTGTAATATTTCCATATTGGGATGATGGACACTCACTTCCACCCACTACGATGGTAATACCCTCAACCTTTTATTCTCCCATCTCTGCACTCCTGGCAACCTTGCCAACACACCCTTTCCTATCTCTGATCACAACCTCATCAGTTTCACACTATCCTTGTCTCCAACAACCTATCCCTCCAAGCAGCAAAGAATTACTTGTTTAAACCTTCACCACTTTAACGCTTCTCTTTTCTATTCTGCTACTGACCACCTCTATGGCAAATCCTCTCCCCTGTCCTATCCTTACCTGGCCACCTCTATCTACAACAGTTCACTCTCATCCTCACTGGACGCACTTGCTCTTCTAACTACCCGCAGATTCAGGCCCCCGGCCGTTACAACCCTGGGAAACTGACAACACCAGAAAGCTCAAGAAATATTGCAGTACACTTAAATGACTGTGGCATGAAACCAAATCAGTCAATGACTTTACTATATATAAATTGCCCTCCTAAAATACAGGATGCCAAACAAACTTACTTTGTCTCTCTTATTAATACCTTGTCATCTAGTCCTCATGGGCTCTTCTCTACCTGTTAACCCTCTGCTTTGTCCCACGCCCCCTCTACCCACTAACACTCTCACTGCTTAAAGCAGGGTTCCACTCTAAAGTGGAACTTCCGCTCATCGGAACCCCCCCCCCCCCCCCGGTGTCACAGTTGGCACCTTTCAGGGGGGAGGGGGGTGCAGATATTTGCACCCACTTCCGGGCACCGAAATTTCGGCCGCCGAAACATATCGGCCGAAAATGCCCTTTTCGGCAATTTGCCGAAAGGAAAAAACGGCCGATAATTGAGCCGAAAATGGGGCGGGGTCTGGGGGCGGAACTCCGCCCCGCCCCTGGTGCGGCCCATGATGGGGGTGAATAGCGCAGGACTGATGCAGCCAGCGATGCCCCTCTGCAGTGAAGAGAGCCGTCTGGTTGAATAGAGTGCCGGGAACATCACGGCTTTAATTTCAATAGCTGTGTGTTCCCCGTCGCGCGCCGTCCACACAGCCCCTCCCCCTTGTCCGGGGAACTTTGATAGACAGACCCCGTCCCATTTTCGGCTCAAATTGCCGAAAAGGGCATTTTCAGCCGTTATGTTTCGGCGGCCGAAATTTCGGTGCATCCCTACTAAATAGCCGTACCCCAGGATGGGATACAAAGTGGCTAAGAGCTTTCACATGGTGCTTCGGCTGATCAATATTTCAGCCACAGAACTCTGTGAGAATGCACTAGTCCAAGCATAAGCCATAAGGCTTAAACGATAGATTCTTTCATAGCATCTACTGTGAGACATAATGCGTCAGATACACCAGCCCATTATCGGGCCTGCTGATCAGGCAGAATTTCGGGTGTCTCCACAAACTGTTCCTTAACCCTTTGAAGTCCACATTTTTCAATGAGGTAGCGTGACTCAAAATATGCTCCACCAAAATGGTGGAGCAGACGTTAAAGGGTTAATGGACTGAGATACACCAATTGCAGTAAGAACTGCAAAAGACATCTTGTCTTTAAAAGGAAGCTCCAACTTTAATTTGCTGGATCCTTTAACATCAGTGCATTATCCACTGGACATTTGAGACTCTGCTCACTGAGGTGTTTGCAGCATCAATTGCTGGAACCCCCCATTTCTTCATAGAAATGTTCCCATTCAGAATACATAAGCTATGCATGAACAGGAAAAAACATCCCAGGTGGGGGAGGTTCTAATGAACCTAATTAGAGGTAGATACCTCAAGAGCCTGCACAGCAGGCAACACAAGGGTTAAGTAAGGGAGTACACAAGCACCTGACTTGTGAAGCTACTCCCTCCATATTAGGATCCTCCGAAGAGGAAAAATAAGTATCTTCCAATATTTGGGAAGATCTACCTGATCCCCAGCCTCCTGCACCTCAATAAAGGGGCCCTGAGGACTAGATTGGAATCTGCTATGTTTAGTCCTACTATGGAGAGACATCATAGCATTAATCTTCTTTAGAATTTTTAAATGGTAGAAGAATAAACCCGCTTGTATGATATATACAGGGACTGAAGTGTTCTACCTCTGATGACTCAATCTGACTAGCCATATCCCTCTCAGAGGAGGATGACATTCTTTGGGAATGCTTTTAGTTTACAGTGCAAAACAAATTATCTTTTGGAGAAGTTCCTGGTCCCATTACCATTCATAGCCTGAAGCATAAAGCAGAGGCACTATGCAAAAGAATGTACATTGCTAGGCTATAGTTCAGCACCATTAGCTGCTATTAACGCTAGCTACAGTAAAGTATAATGTGCCAAAGGAATAAGCCTGTGTACGCTAACCTGACCAAGCCATCCACCTGCTCTGTCCCTCCACAGGCAACAGCAGCAGCTTTCACACATACAGCGCTGAGACCAGTTTCCTCCATGTGTGGCCGGCGTCTGACACCATTAGCCACGCCCCCCCACAAATTACAGCCCCCCCTTTTCTTTCCTCTCAAGGAAGGTGTTTTCCCACGCTAGCGGCGTCCCGTGGACCTGTAAGCATGGCCAGGGGAGTAAATAAATCCTCCGCTGATGCGGCCGCGGTCTGCCCTTTATATTATTCTCTTTTTTTTGTTTTTTAAAGAGAGGAAACTGTCTTGGCATGCCCCCCGAATGGGGAATAAAGCCAATCTGGGGCACAGGAAGAGACCAGACCCCCCTTTTTTTTTACCAGAGGGCCTATTCTGGTTGGAGGAGAGGAGAGTGAACATTTCTGCTGTTTCCAGCGTCGGGAAAGTGAGTGCTCAATACAGCCCCCAGTGGTTGACATAGGCATAACACTATACATGGAAGGAGAAATTGCTGAGAAAATCTCCCTTACCTTAGCCTCGCAGCAGGGTTTTATCAGAGAAAAAAAGAACCAATCTTCACCCTTCACAGTGGGCTCCAAGACCTTATAGGAAACCTTCAGGAACCGGGGAACCTGAGGTTATCCCACAATCCTAGACCTCACACAGCACCCTGCCAGTAAAAACTTTATGGCCTCACTACCAAAAAGTATTGGATCCCAGGGCCCAGCTCTCTAAATAGAAGTGTTCGCAAGCAAAACCTCAAGGACCGGGTACCATTCATTTAGCCCACGAAAAGACAGAATGGATCCGGTCAGCATGGCTAGCCCTCATCAAGGATTACTACCCATGGAGCTCAGCACAGCACATCTTTACTCGTGACCAACACTTTAGACACTGGCGAAAAAACTGAGGACTCCCAGTAATGGGAGGGGTTATATAAGGGAGTACACCCCTTTAGGGGCATGCCAGTGTCCAACACCTGTCGGTTCGATATAACTCACATAATTACTAGCTCTGTGTCCCCTGATGTAAGAAAATAAAAAAAATTTAATAGATAAAATGTGCATTTTATATACATCTATATAGAACAGACCCAAATGAGAGACCTTGCTCCAAATCAGGGACCGTCCCCCGAAATCAGGGACAGTTGGGAGCTATGTTTATGGCCATGGTGATGCTGCATTCATGGCAATGGTGAGACTGCAGATGGTCACTAATTAGGCTGCATCATTTTGCTTCACAGTTCTTTATTTAGAATTACAGTTTTTTCCTGAAACTTCCCTCCTAAAGTGAATGTGTGTGTTATACGCCGATAAATATGGTATATCCAAATAACGTGCCGAAGCACATCCTTAGTCCTGAGCAGCACTCAAGGATTTGTTGGGGCCACAAAAGATATATATATATATCTCCAAATAACATGCTTGGGCTAATCTCTTCACCACACACAGCCACAAAGGCAAGAGAATTCTTGTTGGGCAGTGTATTAGTGCTCAGACGAACACACTTTGACCGAATTTTAATGGTTCAGAGAATTTCAGGCAAAATGGTCAGCCCTCACACATGTTCACATCATGAAATCTGGCCCTCTTTGAAAAAAAGTTTGGACACCCCTGGTATAAATGAACTGAGGTTGGACTAGTAAAATACCTTTTAAGCTCTCTATCTTTCAATAACAAATGCCAATGTTCTCTAATTATCTTTTCAAACTGTTTATATTGTCTGCTGTAACCAGTTAAACCCACACCATATATATATATATTTTTTTTTATAAACTCTACTCTTAAATAAAGGTTCCCTATCTAAATTTCCAATAGTTTCTTGAAATCTTTTTAAATCTTTCAAATCTTATCCCTTTCCTAAAATCTTTTCAAAACCAATTCTGCTTGCATGTTATAATCTTTTTTATTGCAATTCCTTCTTACCCATAACATCAGTTTTTTTTTTGGAATACCACCTAGCCATCTTGGATGATGCCAAATGCCTAATGGGATGTATCCATTTCTATCAACATCTTTAAAGAAAGTTTCAGTTAATAGTTTTCCATTTTCTCTATATATGGTAAGATCCAGGAAGTTCACTGTTTCATAACTGTGAGTTTCTGTAAAGGAGATACCATAGGAATTATCCTCCATCTCCTTGAGAAAATCACAGAATGATTCCTGCGATCCTGCCCACACTATCAAGATATATGTGTTCCTTGGCCTTCATGGTTGTTTGTTCCCAAAGATACTCTAAGCCCTTGTACACACGGTCGGAGAATCTGTCGGAATGAGTCTTATCGGACCGTGTCGTCAGATAATCCGACTGTGTGTGTTATGCATCGGACTGATTCCGTCCGAATCTCCGTCCGACCAAATTTTCCAACATGTTGGAAATATTTCCCGACCAACTGGGCCGGACGGACCTTACTCCGATCATGTGTAGAGCATTTTGATCGGACCAAGTGCCACGCATGCTCAGATCAAATTCCTACATCAAAGCTATTGGCTACTAGCCTGAATGTAGTCCCATCGTAACGAAATTACGTCATCACGTTCTGAAAGATCGGATTTTTCACCAACTTGGCCCGACCGTGTGTATGCAACAGTTTCGGACACAATCCGTCGGACTAAATCCGACGGGCAAAATCCGACGGATTTGGTTGGCAAAATCTCCGACCGTGTGTATGTGGGCTAACAAACCTCTGAGGGCTTCACAGAACATCTATATTTTTTTTAAATCAACCAGGTTTATTGCGATTTACAGTGCATACATGTTACAGATTACATTTACAAAAATGCTACATATCGTACAGATCCTCAAATAACAATTGTATAACCATCTCAAATCTTCAATGTCACATCACGTTTTATGCATGAAATAAATAAAGCAAAAAGGTACCTTGTGTCAGTGGTTTGGGTTACTTCACTACCCAGGGGCTGAAGGATCTACTTGTCATTTACATTACTATGTATTATGCATAAACCGGCTATGAACAAGTGCTAGACTCCTGCAGCCACCTGTCCCAGATTTTGTAGTATTTCTCAGGACATCCCCTATTGGTGTATATACATTTTTTGTAGGGGAGGGTGTTGTTTATTTCTACTTTCCATTCTGCAATGCTCGGGGGATAAGTCCTCATCCATTTCCGAGCTATTGTCTTTCGTGCTGTGAATAACGTCTTGTGTAGAAATGTCTTCATGTACCTGTCGGTCGAGTCTGGCAAGAGTCCTAAAAGGCACATTTTTGGGTCCAGCGTGGCTGGAGAGCCCATTTTGTCATGGAGGAATCTTACTATCTGTGTCCATAGTCCCTGTACTTTGGGGCATGACCACAGTAAGTGAATGAATGATCCTGTCTCCCTTCCACACATTTGGCACAAAGTGGACTGGGAGCCTCTGTACCTGGCAACCCTGAGGGGGGTAAGGTACGCTTGATGGAGTATGTAAATTTGGGTCAGCCTGTCCGACAGTTTTGGGGAAACTGTCTTACAGAATTCCAGTGCTTCCTCCCATTCCCCGTCCTCGATAGGTCCCACCGCCCTTTCCCAGCGAGGTTTAAGTCCATAAGCTATTTTAGTTGCTACTGGGGTGGAGAGTAGATTGTAGAAGGCTGAAATTAGTTTTTGAGGATCCGTGTTTTTGATGATTGCCATAGCAACATTTGAAGTGGGCTTAGGGGGGGACAATGGGAATTGAGTGCGGATTGCATGCTTGACTTGCAGATATCTAAAGAACATATGATTGGGAAGATTGTACTCCTCTTGGAGTGTGTGGAAGGTTTTTAGAGTCCCATTGTTAAGTAAATGATGGAGATAGAAGATTCCATAGGTGGACCAGCAATCTACATCAGGAATTTGCAAGAATTCAGGTAGGACCTTGTTGTGCCATAATGGGGTGAAGTCGTTATATTGGGGAATCTCTAGTTTAGCGGAGGCAATGTCCCATATGCGTCTGTATTGACGCAGCAGGGCCAGATCACCAGTCCTCAAATCAGTATTTCCGGTGTTTATTGTTATTGCATAAATAGGGTCTTTAGTGCATCTGGCCCACTTGGGGCACATCAGCTGGAGGAACCGCTCCCTGTCTGTCTTGTCAATGTGGTATAGTTGTGATAATTGGGACGAAATATAGTATAGGTTGAAATCTGGTAGTGCCATACCTCCCAGGTCAGGTGGGTTTTTTAGCGTCTGCCATGCCAGTTTGTGTCTGTTAGGACCCCATACGAAAGGTTTGAGGAGGGCTTCTAGAGTCTTGAAGTATTTCAAAGGTAAGTATGTTGGGGAGTGCCACATACCATATAATACTTTGGGAAGTAGAACCATTTTAATTAAGTTTATTCTGCCCCATACCCCCAGTGGCAAGCGAGCCCAGGTCCTCAGCTTAGTTTTTACATAGGACGTAAGGGGTTCAATATTGAGATGTACAAAGTCTGTCGACATTCTGGATACATGGATCCCAAGATATTTGATTGTACTAACTCTCTGAAGTGGTAGACTGGCCTGTGACTCGGTTGGTGGGAAACTGTCTATTGGTAATATTTGCGATTTTTCCCAATTAATTTTTAAACCAGAGAAGGTCCCAAATTGTTCGATTGTATGTAGTGCCACCCGCAAAGAGGAACCCGGATCTGCCAGGTACAAAAGGGTGTCATCCGCGTACATACTAATTTTTTAAATCAGGTTACCTGAGCATAGTCCCTTGATTTCTGGATTATTCCGGATGGATATGGCTAGCGGCTCAGCAGCCAGGGCGTATAACAACGGCGAGAGAGGGCAGCCCTGCCTTGTGCCCCTGGTGAGGTCAAACTGCTCAGAGGGCCATCCGTTCGCCATTACCCTGGCTGTGGGCGACTGATACATCAGTTGTACCCATTTGATGAATTTAGGGCCGAAGCCATACCCCTCCAGACATTTCCATAAGTACTCCCATTCCACCGAGTCAAAGGCTTTCGCCGTGTCTAAAGTCACCACCACCCTAGATCCTGCCAGAACACCTATATTTATACTGAGATTAAATAACACACAGGTGGACATTATTTACTTATCAGGTGACTTCTGAAGGCAATTGGTTCCACTGCATTTTAGTTAGGGGTATCAAAGTAAAGGGGGCTGAATACAAATGCACGCCACACTTTTCAGATATTTATTTGTTAACAATTTTGAAAAACATTTATCATTTTCCTTCCACTACACAATTATGTGCCACTTTGTGTTGATCTATCATATAAAATGCCAATAAAATACATTTACATTTTTGGTTGTAACATGACAAAATGTGGAAACTTTCAATGGGGTATGAATACTTTTTCAAGGCACTGTGTGTGTGTTTGAGCTTTCGGGTGCACACCCTAATGCAAAAGGCTGCACACCTATGCCTCCAACTAATCTTTTATCACTTCTATCAGCTTATTCCCCACAGTTAAAACATTTTGTACCACTTGCCCCACCCTGTTATATTGTAAGCTCTTATGAGCAGGGCCCTATTTTATTTTATTGTAACAGTACTGTCTCCCTTTATATTGTAAAGCATAAACTGTTGGTGCTATATAAGTCCTGTAGAATTATAATAATGATTGGAAATATCCAAGTAGTGGAATAAATGGGGAGGGGTTGGAACCTCTGTAAAGCTTTTACTGTTTAACCACTTGACCACTGGGCACTTAAACGCCCTTAAAAACCAGACCAATTTTCAGCTTTCGGTGCTCTCACATTTTGAATGACAATTACTCAGTCATGCAACACTGTACTCATATTCAATTTTTGTCCTTTTTTCACACAAATAGAGCTTTCTTTTGGTGGTATTTAATCACTGCTGGGTTTTTTATTTTTTGTGCTATAAAAGAAAAAAGACCGAAAATTCTGTAAAAAAATTAATTTCTCTTTGTTTCTGTTATAAAATTTAGCAGATTAGTAATTTTTCTTCATAAATTTTGGCCAAAATTTATACCACTACATATCTTTGGTAAAAATAAGTACAAATTGGTGGATATTATTTGGTGAAAGTTATAGAGTCCACAAGCTATGGTGCCAATATCTGAAAATTGATCACACCTGAAGTACTAACGGCCTATTTCAATTCTTGAGACCCTAACATGCCAGAAAAGTACAAATACCCCCCAAATGACCCCTTTTTGGAAAGAAGACATTCCAATGTATTTAGTAAGAGGCATGATGAGTTTTTTGAAGTTGTCATTTTTCCCCACAATTCTTTGCAAAATCAAGATTTTTTTCACAATATTGTCATATTATCAGTTTATTTCTCACACACAGCATATGCATACCACAAGGTACACCCCAAAACACATTCTGCTATTACTCCCAAGTATGGCGATACCACACGTGTGAGACTTTGACACAGCGTGGCCACATACAGAGGCCCACCATGCAGGGAGCGCCATCAGGTGGTCTGGGGCACCCAGGACAATTCTGACATTTCTCTCCAACATGTAAAAATCATAATTTATTTGCTAGAAAATTACATAGAACCAGAAAACATTATATACTTTTTTTTAGCAAAGACCCTAGAGAATACAATGGTGGTCGTTGCAACTTTTTATCTTGCACGGTATTTGCGCAGCAATTTTTCAAACGCGTTTTTTTTGGAAAAAAAAACTTTTGTGCTTAAAAAAAAAAAAAAAAGTAAAGTTAACCCAATTTTTGCATAATGTGAAAGATGAAGTTATGCTGAGTAAATAGATACCTAACATGTCACTCTTCAAAATTGCACACGCCGTGGAATGGCGCCAAACCTCGCTACTTAAAAATCCCCATAGGCGACGCTTTACATTTTTTTTTACTGGTTACATGTTTTGAGCTACAGAGGATGTCTAGGGCTAGAATTATTGCTCTCGCTCTAACGTTCACAGCGATACCTCACATGTGTGGTTTGAACACCGTTTTCATATGTGGGCGGAACTTACGTATGCATTCGCTTCTGCATGCGAGCACATTTCATTTTACTTTATTTATTTTAGTTTGACATTTTTTTCCCCAAAAATATTTTTTTGATCACTTTTATTCCTATTACAAGGAATGTAAACATCCCTTGCAATAGGAATATGACAGGTCCTCTTTACAGTGAGATATGGAGTCAATAAGACTCCACATCTCACCTCTAGGCTGTGAAGCCTGAAATAAAAAGGAAAAAAAAAAGATTCTGGCTTTGATCGTATTGGCGAGTCGGTAGAAGCACCGGAGGGCGGGGGGGGGGGGGGGGGGGCGGTCTATGGCTGGGTATTGCAGAGTATAACCGAGTATGGCTGAGTATTGCAGAGTATCTCCAAGTATAGCTGGGTATCTCCGAGTATGGCTGGGTATGTCATTTTATGGCAGAGTATTGGCAGGGTATTGCAGAATATTGGCAGGTATTGCAGAGTATTGGCGAGTATTGCAGAGTATTGGCTGGTATTGCAGAGTATTGGCGGGTATTGCAGAGTATTGGCGGGTATTGCAGAGTATTGGCGGCTATTGCAGAGTATTGGCGGCTATTGCAGAGTATTGGCGGCTATTGCAGGGTATTGGCGGCTATTGCAGGGTATTGGCGGGCATTGCAGGGTATTGGCTGGCATTGCAGAGTATTGGCAGGGAATTGAGGGGTTAAATTCGGTGAACAGCGATGTGGGCACTGCAGATGCAGCCCACAGCGCTGTTAACACTGATCTCTTCTCCCTCCGCTGTACCGTCGGTACAGAGAGGGGAGGGAGGAACCGGCGTCATAACATGACGCCGGTTTGTTTACAAGTGATCACTCCGTCATTTGACAGAGCGATCACGTATGTAAACAGCCGCGATGAGTGGGCGTTTCCCGTGATCCGTGATGCGCCGGGTCCTCTGGACCCGGCGGTCACAGATGCTCTCGAGTGCGCGCCCCAGGGGGCGCGCGAGAGCGGAATTCTGGGAGGACATTATATGACGGCCTCCCAGAGTTAAGAAACCGCCCTGTAGCCGTCATTTGGCTATGAGGCGGTTGTTAAGTGGTTAAAAAGATACATTTTAATCAGCAGTATTTGAGGAAAGATGAAACACGCTTTTATTAATACACAAAACGGAAGCCTTTTCCATATTACCTGCAATGTTAAGAAATCATGCAAGCTTGTGGAGGAGGCCAACTGGTGATGATTTTAGGGGAATAAGTGGGACAGTATATTCTGGGACTTTTTTGGTTTTATGTCATGAATATTGAACAGTATAGCAGGGTATGTTTATGTACAATAAGGGACGTAACAGTTCTGTAACAAGGCAATCAGTATGCAGAACATACAGGTGGCAGCATGTTCAGGGAGTACACCTTAAAGCTGTGTTTCAGCCCTAAAAATTTTTTTTTTAAAGTCAGCAGCTGAAACAAAAGTAGCTGCTGACTTTTAATAAGGAGACTTACCTTTCCAGGGCGCCCGTGATGTCGGCCGACGAGGCCGACATGTCCCTCGGCTCTCGGGCCCCAGCGCTGCCATTCCAACTAAGGGAAACAGGCAGTGGAGCCTTGCGGCTTCACTGCCCGTTTCCTACTGTGCATGTGCGAGTCACGCGGCGCTTTGTAAATGGGACGCGCTGTGTTAGGGAACACACAGTTCCCAGAACACAGCGCGCCCCATTACCCAGAAGACAGCGCGGAGGAGGGGAGAAGACCAAAGATCACCTAGGAGCAGGAAGAAGGCAGATTAGGAAGACTGCCTAGCAACAGGGATTTCTGGACAGGTTTTTTTATATTTTTTTAAGAATATTAATGCTTTTTTTTTTTTTTTTTTTAGGTTGGCCCTCCACTTTAACCACTTGCCGCCCGCCATATAGCAAAATGATGGTGGCAAAGTGGTTTTAATATCCGGACCAGACGTCATATGACATGATCAGGATATTAAGCCACTGCGCGCCCCTGGGGGTGCGCATCGCGGCGATCGTTGTTGCGGGTTGTCAGTCTGACACCCCGCAACTACGATCTCGGTAAAGAGTCTCTGACGGAGACTCTTTACCATGTGATCAGCCGTGTCCAATCACGGCTGATCACAGTGTAAATAGGAAGAGCCGGTGATCGGCTTTTCCTCACTCGCGTCTGTCAGACGCGAGTAGAGGAGAGCTGATTGGCTGCTCCTCTGACAGGGGGGGTCTGTGCTGATTGATTATCAGCACAGCCCCCCCGAGGATGCCCTCACTGGACCACCAGGGACTCCCCCAGACCACCAGGGATGCCCAGCAACAGGTATGCCCCCTAGACCACCAGGGATGCCAGTCAGTGCCCACAATGGATGCCAATCAATGCCCATAATGGATGCCAATCAGTGCCCACATTGGACATCACTGATTGGCATGCATTATTGTTTGGCACTGATTGGCATCCATCCCTATACAATACTGTACACTACAATGCCCATCTGTGCCACCTATCAGTGCCCATCCATGCCACCTATCAGTGCCCATCTATGCCCATCCATGCCGCCTATCAGTGCCCATCCATGCCACCTATCAGTGCCCATCCATGCCCATCCGTGCCGCCTATCCATGCCACCTATCCGTGCCACCTATCCATGACAATCCGTGCCACCTATCAGTGCCACCTATCAGTGCTGCCTATCAGTGCCACTTCATTGATGCCACATCAGTGCCACTTCATTGATGCCACATCATTGGTGCCCATCAGTGCCGCCTTATCAGTGCCAGTCACTGTGGCCCCGTCAGTGCCTATCAGTGAAGCAAAAAACGTACTTATTTACAAAGTTTTGCAACTGAACCAAAAAAAAAATTTTTTCTAAATTTTTGGCCTTTTTTTATTTGTTTAGCAGAAAATAAAAATCTCAGAGGTGATCAAATACCACCAAAAGAAAGCTCTATTTGTGGGAACAAAATTATAAAAATTTAGCTTGGGTACGGTGTAGCATGACCGCGCAATTGTCATTCAAAGTGCGACAGAGCTGAAAGCTCGAAATTTGTCTGGGCAGGAAGGTGTATAAGTGCCCGGTATTGAAGTGGTTAAACGGGTCCCCTTGGCTGGCATAAAGTGGCCTCACAATAGAGTGCTGTGCTGGCAAGATAAGACCCACGAATGCATCAGACATGATGCAGGCTGGAATAGGGCCCTTGCAACAGTCTCTACAGGTTTTCCAGGCCATCCTCACAGTGTTCTTAGTAGTCAGGAGCCATTCCCTGCAATTTTTCTGCCCAATAGTTACTCCCCACACTGTGGGCATGCCAGTCTGCCCCAGCAGGGGCTATATATGGCCTCTTAAGGTCCCAAAATGGTTGCCCAAATTCCAGGAGACCTCACTGTCCAATCAGATACCTGCTCCTTCAAAATAGCTGCTGGGAGCCACAGAGCATAACTCAGTCTTTTGTACAGTTCCCTTAGTGCCAGATCGCATAATCACTGTGTGTATGTGAGCAACTATTTTCAAGGATGAAGCACACAATATGCAAAATTAGAATCACAATATCTGATCAGCACTATGTGAATTCATTGAGAATAGCTACTACATCCATCAAAACAGATATTAATGTGTTCGTTTATCAAGAACAGAGCCAAATATTGCACTGGTTTTATGTTGCCCTCTTTTATTTTTATAATACAAAATATTACAAAAAATGAAGTTTTATTTTATTTTCTTACATCAGGGGACACAGAGCCATAGTAATAACTATGTGGGTTATATCGGCGTATCAGGTGCTGGACACTGGCACGCCCCTTAACGCGTGAACTTCCCTGTATAACCCCTCCCATTACTGGGAATCCTCAGTTTTTTTGCCAGTGTCTAAGGTGTTGGGCACGTGTAAGGATGTGTGTACTGAGCTCCACGGACAGTAATCCTTTGATGAGAGCCAGTCATCCTGACCGGATCCATTCTGATGTCTACGTAATGGACTAAATGAACGGTACCTGGGCCTCGTCGTCCGAAGACATGAGGTTTTGCTTGCAAATGCTTTTAAAGCTGGGCACTGGGATCCAGTACTTTTTGATAGTAAGGCCAATAAAAGTTTACTGGCAGGGTCTTCTAGCAGGTCCGGGATTGCGGGATTACCTGAGTGTACCCCTGTTCCTGAAGGTTTCCTTTCAAGGTCTCGGAGCCTACCATGAAGGGCGAAGATTGGGTTTTTTATCTCTGATAAACCCTGCTGCGAGAAAGGTAGGGGAGATTTTCTCAGTGTCCATTAACCCTTTAATGTCTGCTCCACTATTGTGGTGGAGCACATTTTGAGTCATGCCAATGCATTGGAATATGGACTCCAAGGGGTTAAGGAACAGGTGTGAGATACCTGAAAGTTCTGCCTGATCAGCAGGCCCGGCAAGATGCTATGAAGGACTCGACCGTTTAAGCCCTATGGCTTATATTTGAACTAGTGCATTTTTGCAAAGGTCCGTGGCTGAAATATTAATCAGCCAAAGCACCAGGTGAAAACCCTTAGCCGGTCTATGTCGCTTTCTGGGGTACGGCTATTTAGAATGGATAAGTACATCCAAAAGGGGTAAAGCTCTCTTTACCAGTAAAAGGAGGTTCAGACAGTTCTCCTTTAATCGTGCAGCATTTCCTATGCCTTAGTTCCCAGGGGCAGCACCAGGATCTTAGGGGCAGAAAGCCCATAAAGCAGAATGCTAAGGCCTTCTCATGAAGGAGCACCCCCACTCGTTCGGGTAAGGGGAAAGGTCCTGCGATCCTCAAAGTCTGTCAGGAACAATGTTAAGAGCAGAGGGCTTTCTGCGATTTTTCTTCTCTAGGTTACATATAAGCCCCGTACACACGAGAAGACTTATGTCCGACAGACTTCCGAAGGAGTTCTGCCAGAGTTCCGACAGAGTTCTGACGGACTTTTTGACTGAGCGGACTTGGCCACACACAATCACACCAAACTCCGACGGATTCGAACGTGATGACGTACGACTGGACTCGAATAAGGAAGTTCATAGCCAGTAGCCAATAGCTGCCCTAGCGTCGGTTTTAGTCCGTCGGAATAGCATACACAAGAGCGAATTTTTCGGTAGGAACTGGGTCCGGCGGAGTTCCGTCGGAAAAATTTGAAGCATGTTCCATTTTCTAAAGTCCGTCAGACTTTTGTGAATCAAAAGTCCGTTGCAGCCCACACACGATCGAATAGTCTGACTGAATCATTCCGTCAGACTTTGGATGTTGAAAAGTCCGCTCGTGTGTACGGGGCTATAGAGTTTCAAAAGCCCGGATGGCCCAGTTGGCTTTTGATCTGAGGGTCCGGGGTTCAGGTCCTGTTTGGATGCTGCCTGTGGGTTCCTTGGGGCTGCTGATGCGGCAGTCTTTATGCAAGAGTGTCCGTCTCCTCAAAGAATACTCCTAAGGTTCCAGAGAAAAAAAAAGGAAAGAAGAGAAGTCTCTCTTTCTGGCCTCTGGATCAGCTGTTATCCCAGTCGGCGATATCCGAGATTCCCTTAGTGGAACAGTTTTTTTTTTGGGCTCAAACCTTTTAAGGTACCAGAGCCAAACAGAGAGGTAAGACCCATTGTAGATCTCAGAGGTCTGAATCGGCACTTGAACATCCGATCCTTTCATAATTCGATCGGCTGTGTCCATCCTGCAAGGAGGGGAGTTGCATATCTCCATGTGCCAGAGTTTCCCGCTTCTGCGGTTTCAAATATAAAATTATTTTTTCAATCGTGGCACTGGGATTCATTTTAGCCATAGCACTAGGAGTGTTCTGAAAGGTTCTGGCACCTCCTTTAGCCAGGTTAAGGGCTCAAGGCATAACGGTCCTAGTCTATTAAAAGGATCTACTTTATTAGATTATTCAATCTCAGGTCTAAAAACAAAGTCTGATCTCCGCTTTAGATATCTGAAATCTCTAGGTTGGATTCTCAGCCTAGGAAGATTCTCCTTAAAACCATCAAGGAGGTTACTTGGGGGCTGGTTATAGATACAGAAGAAGGTATTCTTACCCCAGACGTGAATCAGTTCTATTGTAGGACTAATTCAACTTATCAGGATAAAGGGAAATTCCTTCATTCGGCTGCAGGAGATTTTTAGGGGAAATGGTGGCCTCCTTCAGGGCCGTCCCTTACGTGCAGTTTTATTCAAAGACTGCTTCAAGACACCATCCTGTCGGTCTGGAATAAAGAGGATTCAGGCCTTGTTTATTTCCAATACGCTTGGCTCCCAACATATGTCAGAGCCTGAATTGGTGGTTATCCAGCAGGAGGGAAAATCTTTATCCTGCAAGGTGTTAACAACAGATGCCAGCCTTCTAGGCTGGGGAGCAGCCCTGGAAGATGATTTTGTCCAGGGGAGATGATCCAGGTTAAAGGACCTTGCCTATCAACTTTGTTGGAAGTTTTAGGCAGTACATCTGGCCATAGAATCTTGGTTGTCAGATTATGGGACTGTCCTGACAGGATTCAGTCTGACAGAGCCACGACGGTGGCTTACATCGATCACCAGGGGATAGGCAACACTCCTTGCCTATTGGCAATTTTAATATTTCAGGCGTACTACTTGAGACGCCAACAATTATTTCCGGGAGAATGATCTCTTCACCCTGACATCTTCCTAGCAATATGTCAGATGGGGTACTCTGGACATGGACCTATTTGCGTCCAGATCATTAATAAGGTTGACAACTTTATGCCAAACAAAGGGGTCCGCTAGCAGGCGGAACAGACACATTAGTCTACCCAGGGGATCCATTTTCACTGATCTATGCATTTCCACCAGCTCTGCCACTTCTGCGCCTTCTCCGCAGGATTAAGCAGGAACAGAAGGAGGTCATTCTGGTGGCCCCAGCCGGGTCCCAGAAGATCTTAAAGGGCAGTAGAAGTCCTTTGAACTCAACCGTTATAGCCAGACCTTTTTGCACAAGGTATGGTATTTCATCCTACTTTACGGACAAGGAGTTTAACAGGTTTGACTGTTGAATCCCACTCTATAAAAGATTGTGGATGATCTCCTTCAGTAGTGTCTACTTGGACTAATGCCAGGAAGCCGGCTTCCAGAATCACTTACTATAGAATATGGAAGGCATAGGTTTCTTGGTATGGATCCAGGGGTTGACACCCCAGGAAGTATGTCAATAGGCAGGATTCCTGCATATGGGATCTGAAATGAAGCTGGCCTTGACTTTTATCTAGAGCCAGATCCAGGCCGTGTCGGTGTCTTTTCCTATGGCCTCTTGCTTCCCACTCTTGGTGCGTAGCTTATTCAGGGGGTAACACGGTTTATCCCCCTATCAAGGCAATCCTTAGGATTTAAAATTGGTATTTTCGGCTTTACTGAATCGGCCGTTTGAACCTTACGGGAAATTCTCTTGGTTCTTTGACAAGAAAGAATCTTTTTTTTGCTTGCCATTTCTTCTGCTAGAAGAGTATCGGAACTAACGACTCTGTCTTGTGAGAGCCATATTCCATCATGCATAAAGTTGAGGTGGTTTGATATCCTCATCCTGAATTCCTACCAACGGTGGTAACAGGTTTTCATTTAAACCAAGATATTATTCTTCCTTCTTTCTCCCCAGAAGCCTTAATCTTGGGAAGAGAAATCACTACAGTCTCTTGATGTAGTAAGAGCGATCAGAATCTATATAAAGGCGACCACTCAGGTTCGCAAAACACAGGGTTTTTTTCTACTGCCAGAGGGTCCAAGATATGGACAGGCAGCATTAAGATCCACTATTTTTCAAATGGGTTTGTCAATTGATTGATCAAGCTTTAGCTTAAAGAAGAAAATTCTTCCTTCTCATATTAAGAGCACACTCATCCAGGGCGATTAGTGGCTCTTGGGTGGTGCATCATCAGGCCTCTATGGCTCAGAACTGTAAGGCCGCGTACACACGGGCGGACTGTTCGCTCAACTTTGTCCGCTGAACAGTGTTTCAGCGGACAGTCCGCTCGTGTGTGGGGCTTCAGCGGACAGTTTCAGCGGACAGTTTGACGAACAAAGTTTTTCGGAAATTCCGAAAAACTGTCCGCTGAAACTTTGTTTGAGCGAACAGTCCGCCCGTGTGTAGGCCACTTTCGAAATGAGCAAACTGTTCCCGCTCGGAGGAAAGTCTGCTCATTACGAGCGCGTCTCCAGGTAGGCGGGGCCCGCGAAGGAGACGTCGCGGGCCCCGCCGCCTGGTATGGACTTAAAGGGGAACCCCAACGCCGAAAAAAATCGTCGTGGGGGTCCCCCCAAAGTCCACAACAGACCCTTGTCCGAGCACGCTACACGGCCGGCCAGGAAAGGGGGGCGAGCGAGCGCGCCCCCCCTCCCGAGCCGTACCAGGCCGCGTGCCCTCAACATGGGGGGTGCCTTGGGGAAGGGGGGGCCGCGCGGCCCCCCCACCCCAAAGCACCTTGTCCCCATGTTGATGAGGACAAGGGCCTCTTCCCGACAACCCTGGCCGTTGGTTGTCGGGGTCTGCGGGCGGGGGGCTTATCGGAATCCGGGAGCCCCCTTTAATAAGGGGGCCCCCGGATACCGGCCCCCCACCCTATGTGAATGAGTATGGGGTACAATGTACCCCTACCCATTCACCTGTAAAATAAAAGTACCCAAAAAAAAAAACACAACACACGAGATAAAATATTTTATTGCACAGCTCCGGGGGTCTTCCGTCTTCGGGGGTCTTCTTGCCGGACTCCTCCGCTATCTTCGTGTAGCTCTTTTGCTAGCGGAGGAGTCCGGCTTTCTTCCTCCCCGCCGCCGGCCTCTTCTCCCGACTTCGGGGGTCTTGTCCCCCTCTTCGGTTCTTCTGCCGGGCCACCGCGCCTTCTTATAGCTCTTTTGCAGGCGGTGGCCCGGTCTTCTGTCGCCGCTGTCGCCTTCCGGTCGCCTTCCGTTCTTCTTCTTGTTCTTCTTCTTCTTCTCCAGGAGATGTTGACACGTC
Source organism: Lithobates pipiens (assembly GCF_037356315.1). Classification (NCBI taxonomy): domain Eukaryota; kingdom Metazoa; phylum Chordata; class Amphibia; order Anura; family Ranidae; genus Lithobates; species Lithobates pipiens. Next base: position 131,919,413 of record NW_027507685.1, read on the forward strand.
GCTCTCTCCGGCCGGAATGCCAGAGCCGCGCTGTGCGGCCACTTATATAGTGACAATGGGGCGGTGTCACATGGTATATGTCACATGGGTTGGTCACATGGGTTGATGTCACATGGGGACTATGACATCGTAAGGGGGCGGGGTCACCATGTGACATATACCATGTGACACCGCCCCATTGTCACTATATAAGTGGCCGCACAGCGCGGCTCTGGCATTCCGGCCGAAGAGAGCGACGTGTCAACATCTCCTGGAGAAGAAGAAGAACAACAAGAAGAAGAACGGAAGGCGACAGCGGCGACAGAAGACCGGGCCACCGCCTGTAAAAGAGCTATAAGAAGGCGCGGTGGCCCGGCAGAAGAACCGAAGAGGGGGACAAGACCCCCGAAGTCGGGAGAAGAGGCCGGCGGCGGGGAGGAAGAAAGCCGGACTCCTCCGCTAGCAAAAGAGCTACAAGAAGATAGCGGAGGAGTCCGGCGAGAAGACCCCCGAAGACGGAAGACCCCCGGAGCTGTGCAATAAAATATTTTATCTCGTGTGTTGTGTTTTTTTTTGGGTACTTTTATTTTACAGGTGAATGGGTAGGGGTACATTGTACCCCATACTCATTCACATAGGGTGGGGGGCCGGTATCCGGGGGCCCCCTTATTAAAGGGGGCTCCCGGATTCCGATAAGCCCCCCGCCCGCAGACCCCGACAACCAACGGCCAGGGTTGTCGGGAAGAGGCCCTTGTCCTCATCAACATGGGGACAAGGTGCTTTGGGGTGGGGGGGCCGCGCGGCCCCCCCTTCCCCAAGGCACCCCCCATGTTGAGGGCACGCGGCCTGGTACGGCTCGGGAGGGGGGGGGCGCGCTCGCTCGCCCCCCTTTCCTGGCCGGCCGGGTAGCGTGCTCGGACAAGGGTCTGTTGTGGACTTTGGGGGGACCCCCACGCCGATTTTTTTCGGCGTTGGGGTTCCCCTTTAAGTTCATTCCAGGCGGCGGAGCCCGCAACGTCTCCGTCGCGGGCCCCGCCTACCTGCACACGCGCTTGAAATGAGCGGACTGTTGCCTCGTGTGTGGGCGAGTCCGTTCATTTCAAAAGTTGCGCGGACTTAGTACGACGAACAAAGTTTTCCGTATTTGTCCGCTCAAAAAGTGCCGTGTGTGGGCGTGTTCGTTCATTCAAAAGTTTGAGCGGACTGTTTAACGAACTTAGTTTCGGCAGACAGTCCGCCCGTGTGTACGCGGCCTAAGACCGCAACTTGGTCTTTGGTGCAGACGTTTATCCGATTTTATCAAATCAATATTAAAGGTCAGTATGAGTCCTCTGGCCTCCTGTTTCCTTGATTCTGTCTCCCCCGTTCAGCTGCCATTGCTATGAGACATCCCACATAGTTATTACTATGGCTCTGTGTCCCCTGATGTAAGAAAAGAAATAGGATTTTTAAAACAGCTTACCTGTAAAATCATTTTCTTTGATGTACATCAGGGGACACAGTGGTCCCTCCCTTCTTCTTATACACTTTGATTGCTTGGCTACAAAACTAATAATTTTAGTCCAGTAATGGGAGGGGTTATATGGGGGAAGTTCACACCTTAAGGGGCGTGCCAGTGTCCAGCACCTGATATGCCGCTATAACCCACATAGTTATTACTAAGGTTCTGTGTCCCCTGATGTACATCAAAGAAAAGGATTTTACAGGTAAGCTGTTTTAAAAATCCTATTATTCAGATAGGTACATTATCTAAATCGGTGATCATTAACTTGTGATCTGTCTGACTTTTTCTGCTCATCAACCATCCTTACTGTCGTATTTTATGTGCGGCCCAAGACAATTCCTCTTCTTCCAATGTGGCCCAGAAAGGTGAAAAGGTTGGACATCCTTGGTATAGATTGTATCCACTAGAGTCAAAAATATTTTTATGATCAAATTGTGCCTGCCATATATAAGTGTCAAAAGAGCATAGCTCAGATTTAACCCAAATGCAAGATGAAGGCAAAATCCAGACAAAACTCCACATGGGATGATAATTCTTCATATACAGTGCCTTGCGAAAGTATTCGGCCCCCTTGAACTTTTCAACATTTTGCCACATTTCAGGCTTCAAACATAAAGATATAAAATTTTTATTTTTTGTGAAGAATCACCAACAAGTGGGACACAATTGTGAAGTGGAAGGAAATCTATTGGATTTTTTAAACTTTTTTAACTAATAAAAAAATGAAAAGTGGGGCGTGCAAAATTATTCGGCCCCCTTGCGTTAATACTTTGTAGAGCCACCTTTTGCTGCGATTACAGCTGCAAGTCGCTTGGGGTATGTCTCTATCAGTTTTACACATCGAGAGACTGAAATTCTTGCCCATTCTTCCTTGCAAAACAGCTCAAGCTCAGTGAGGTTGGATGGAGAGTGTTTGTGAACAGCAGTTTTCAGCTCTTTCCACAGATTCTCGATTGGATTCAGATCTGGACTTTGACTTGGCCATTCTAACACCTGGATACGTTTATTTGTGAACCATTCCTTTGTAGATTTTGCTGTATGTTTGGGATCATTGTCTTGTTGGAAGATAAATCTCCGTCCCAGTTTCAGGTCTTTTGCAGACTCCAACATGTTTTCATCCAGAATGGTCCTGTATTTGGCTGCATCCATCTTCCCCCTCAATTTTAACCATCTTCCCTGTCCCTGCTGAAGAAAAGCAGGCCCAAACCATGATGCTGCCACCACCATGTTTGACAGTGGGGATGGTGTGTTGAGGGTGATGAGCTGTGTTGCTTTTACGCCAAACATATTGTTTTGCATTGTGGGCAAAAAGTTTGATTTTGGTTTCATCTGACCAGAGCACCTTCTTCCACATGTTTGGTGTGTCTCCCAGGTGGCTTGTGGCAAACTTTAGACGAGACTTTTTATGGATATCTTTGAGAAATGGCTTTCTTCTTGCCACTCTTCCATAAAGGCAACCACTTGCCGCCTGCCCTATTACAAAAAGACGGTGGCAAAGTGGTTTGATAATCCTGACCGGACGTCATATGACGTCCTCAGGATTATGAGCCGCTGCGCGCCCCCGTGGGCACGCATCGCGGCGATCGTTGTTGCGGGGTGTCAGTCTGACACCCGGCAACTACGATCTCGGTAAAGAGTCTCCGACGGAGACTCTTTACCACGTGATCAGCCGTGTCCAATCACGGCTGATCACAGTGTAAATGGGAAGAGCCGGTGATCGGCTTTTCCTCACTCGCGTCTGTCAGACGCGAGTAGAGGAGAGCCGATCGGCTGCTCCTCTGACGGGGGGGTCTGTGCTGATCGATTATCAGCACAGCCCCCCCGAGGATGCCCACACTGGACCACCAGGGACACCACCAGGGAAAAGGTAATCCTCCTTAGACCACCAGGGATGCCAATGGTCAGCACAATGGATGCCAATCAGTGCCCATAATGGATGCCAATCAGTGCCCATAATGGATGCCAATCAGTGCCCATAATGGGCATCACTGATTGGCATGCATTATTGTTTGGCACTGATTGGCATCCATTAGTAAAGTATAACACCAATGCCGCCTATGAGTGCCCACCTGTGCCACCTATGAGTGCCCATCTGTTATGAGTGCCCACCTGTGCTGCCTATGAGTGCCCACCTGTGCCGCCTATGAGTGCCCACCTGTGCCGCCTATCAGTGCCCACCCATGCCCATCTGTGCCGCCTATCCATGCCCATCTGTGCCGCCTATCCATGCCCATCAGTGCCGCCTATCCATGCCCATCTCTGCCGCCCATCCATGCCAATCTGTGCCAGCTATCAGTGCCAATTTGTGCCACCTATCAGTGTCCATTCGTGTCGCCCATCCGTGCCGCCTATCAGTGCCGCCTATCAGTGTCCATCAATGCCACCTCATCAGTGCCACTTCATTGGTGCCCATCAGTGCCGCCTTATCAGTGCCCATCAGTGTAGCCCCATCAGTGCCCATCAGTGAAGGAGAAAACGTACTTATTTACAAAGTTTTGAAACTGAAACAAAAAAAAAACATTTTTTTTTTCAAAATTTTCTGTATTTTTTTATTTGTAGCGCAAAAAATAAAAACCGTAGAGGTGATCAAATACCACCAAAAGAAAGCTCTATTTGTGGGGAAAAAAATGATAAAAATTTCATTTGGGTACAGTGTAGCATGACCGCGCAATTGTCATTCAAAGTGCGACAGCGCTGAAAGCTTAAAATTGGTCTGGGCAGGAAGGTGTTTAAGTGCCCTGTATTGAAGTGGTTAAGCTTGAGAAATCTTTTTGTATCCAAATCCGGCTTTAAACTTCTCCACAACAGTATTATGGACCTGCCTGGTGTGTTCCTTGGTTTTCATGATGCTCTCTGCGCTTTCAACAGAACCCTGGGACTATCACAGAGCAGGTGCATTTATACAGAGACTTGATTACACACAGGTGGATTCTATTTATCACCATCAGTCATTTAGGACAACATTGGATCATTCAGAGATCCTCGCTGAACTTCTGGAGTGAGTTTGCTGCACTGAAAGTAAAGGGGCCGAATAATTTTGCACGCACCACTTTTCAGTTTTTTATTTGCTAAAAAAGTTTAAATTATCCAATAGATTTCGTTCCACTTCACAATTGTGTCCCACTTGTTGGTGATTCTTCACAAAAAATAAAAATGTTATATCTTTATGTTTGAACCCTGAAATGTGGCAAAAGGTTGAAAAGTTCAAGGGGGCCGAATACTTTCGCAAGGCACTGTATAGTATTCTCTGGCATTTTGCTAGATGGCTAGGCTTTTATTGTTTGCTGATCAGTTGGAGAGATTCCCCCTCACTATGTGTCCAGATGATCATTCTCAAAGGGTTGGGGAAATCCAAAGTTTTACAAGTTTCACTAGAACAGGCATGTTAGTGTAAAGGAAAAATCTTTCAAGAAGGTCACTTGTTCTGATGACAATTGGAAGTGAGGGGAATCTCCACAACAGGGACACAGTGAGAAATGTAAACCGCAGAGGTTATAAGCCTTCCCCATCCTACTGTAAACCATATGTGTGTGTGTGTGTCTATATATATATATATATATATATATATATATATATATATACGCCCCTCACATTTTTAAAAATATTTTAATTTTTATTTTCATATGACAACACTGAAGAAATTACACAATGTAAAGTAGTGAGTGTACAGCTTCTATAACAGTGTAAATTTGCTGTCCCCTCAAAATAACTCAACACACAGCCATTAATGTCTAAACCGCTGGCAACAAAAGTGAGTACACCCCTAAGTGAAAATGTCCAAATTGGGCCCAAATTTTCAATATTTTGTGTGGCCACCATTATTTTCCAGCACTGCCATAACCCTCTTGGGCATGGAGTTCACCAGAGCTTCACAGGTTGCCACTGGAGTCTTCTTATATGACGACATCACAGAGCTGGTGGATGATAGAGACCGCTCCTCCACCTTCCATTTGAGGATGCCTCACAGATGCTCAATAGGGTTTAGGTCTGGAGACATGCTTGGCCAGTTTATCACCTTTACTCCAGCTTCTTTAGCAAGGCAGTGGTCATCTTGGAGGTGTGTTTTTTTTTTAATCATGTTGGACTACTGCCCTGTGGCCCAGTCTCTGAAGAGAGGGGATCATGCTCTGCTTCAGTATGTCACAGTACATGTTGGCATTAATGGTTCCCTCAATGAACTGTAGCTCCCCAGTGGCGGCAGCACTCATGCAGCCCCAGATCATGACACTCCGACCACCATGCTTGACTGTAGACAAGACACACTTGTATTTGTACTCCTCACCTGGTTACCTTTCTAGTGTCATGCATGACCCCTTGATAAAATTTCCCAAGTTGTGGAGACCACTAACAGTAAAATTATTTTCATAGCGTGGGTGGTCGACACCCAAATTAAGTTTGTGAACCGAGGTATCACTGCATGTCAGTGAGTTCCTTCTTACACTCCAGAATCTTTAGCAAATGCCCATCACAGATGGGTGCAGAGCCACCAAAGGGTCCCTCTGTAAGCACAGTTGTTTGGTAAGAACTGTTGGTCAAATAAAACATATATACGCACAGTGTAACAATTCAAGGTTGAATAGAAGGGGGCCCAGTACCTGTCTGACTAATATCAAGTGTAAAAAGATATTGTGCATGTAGAAGGGCCCCTGTGCACTTAAACAGTCTGTACAAATAGCATACCTGCCCAGGCTCATTACAGTGGTAGGATAGCTCAGGTGGTTTGGGACTAGGATGTGAATGCCCTTGAGCTCATCCCTAGTCCTGAAGAATTGCTGTTCACCACTAGACATCCTTTTTTTAGACAGTGACCTCCACAAGATGAGTACAGACAGCAATTATAACTGGAAGAGTTTTTAAAGTGGCTGTAAAGGTTATTTTTTTATTTTTTTATAGATAACAAACATGTCATATGTGCCTCCATTGTGCAGCTCGTTTTGCACAGAGTGGCCCTGATCCTCCTGTTCTGGGGTCCCACGACGGCTCTCTCTGCTCCTCCCCGCAATAGCTAACCCCCTTGGGAAGCTCTCTCCTGAGGGGGTTACCTTGCGGGCGTGCTCCTGTCTCATACACTCTGCATCCATAGAGACAGAGTATATGTCTTGGTCCCACCCCCTGGCGGCTGCCTCATTTGGATTTGATTGACAGCAGCGCGAGCCAATGGCTGCACTGCTATCAATCTATCCAATGAAGAGCCGAGACGCCAGTGCGTTCTCAACGTGGGACTTTCGAGGGCTCAGGTAAGTAAACAAGAGGGCTGGGGGGCCAGTAAGCATCAGATGTTTTTTCACCTTAATGCATATGATGCATTAAAGTGAAAAAAAATGAGAACCTTTGCAACCCCTTTAACTACTCCTGCTCCATTGAGACCAAAAAATAAAAAATATTGTAGATGGAGTTCCACTTTATTTTTAAAGCTATGGGACCCCCTCTTTCTTTTCAGCTGTCTGGTGTCAATCAGTATAATTTAGGTGGTAGGCAGCTGCTATGATGCAGGACACAACCACTGCCGCTGCTGCTTTTTAAAGCTTTAAGCCCAGCTCCAACTTTTTGGGGAATCACATATCATCATTGAATTTCTTGGCTTTTGTCTAGGGATACACCATGTACTGCAGAATACAAATACTAGGAGAGTGGAATAACAAGCTCATTGGGTAATTTGGAATTGCAGGCAAAAATGCCTTATGGTAAGTAAATAAACAACAGTGCTTGGCCTTATTGGTTGGTTTAATTTCATAATGATAAGGGTAGAGTAATGAACAGAAATGTGGAGATGTATAGGGAGGGACTGGGGTAAGCTCAAAGTTTACCAAGAGTAATCTCATCTGTAAAACACAAAGGATGACAGAAGGTCAGAGGTCACTGAGATGCAGAGCACTCGCCCACTGGTGGCATTTTACACACAGTCAATATTGATAGAACAAGGTCTCCTCATATTTAGATTTAATAATTTCTCTAGTTAGTTAAAAAGTAATAAATGCATAAAATTCTCCTCCAACCATTCTTCTTCTGTGCTGCCATCTTGAAATATCCTGGTAGATACCTGCGGCAGGTCTGTCCACACACAGGCTATTCCCTCATTGCACGATGGCTGTTTTCAGGTATCTGGGACATTGTAGAGACCAGCATCATGTTTGTGCACAGATCTCATGGCACACAAGCAACCCCCTAGTAACACCCTTTCGCCTGGGATGTCCATGTCACACCGCAAGGGTCTCTATGTCATTCTCGAATAGGTAAGGAAACAGGAATTGTTAGACTTTAGCACAAAAAAGCTTCTAAACATTTCCAAAAATGATGAAACCCTTTGCTATTGTGTAAGAGGGAGAGGGGAATAAGCTGGAGAGAAAAAGTTACTTTATTGGGCAAAGGTCCACTTTAAAGAATAATCTCAGTAGAAATCTGGAGATATACTGAACCTGTTCTTGGCCCAGTATAGGCTTATATTCAGATTGATATGTGTATGGCCAGTGTAGATCATTAGATGGAAGCAAGATAAGGCTTTTTCCTCTTCCACAGCTGGAGATCCTGTCAGTGCCAACACTTCCTGTTGCAGGCTGACAACAACACTAAGCCACTTCCTTGCAGTTAGCAGCAGAATCGCCAGCTTCTAGTTGGTTGTTGATCTGCCAATCAAGTCTATCAAGACGGCAGCTCAGACAGACAACCGAAAGACTTTGCTCGGCAGGCTGACAGCACTGCTGCTAATAGCATACACGGATGGACACTTAAGTACAACTGTGTGAAATAGGCCATACAGGTATGTACAGCAGCATTTTCACACTGAGGTGCTGCAAGGATTCCTCAGGAGTGAAGTGGCAACAGTCCAATGTGAACAATCCTTTGTTAACCCCTGTGTACAGAGGAGGCAAAGAGCTCAGCCCGCTAAGAGCAGGGGGGAGGTGCAGGCTGAGCTCTCTGCCTCCTCTGTACACGCTGAAGTACAGTATTGCCTCTGTTCAGCCATTATCCTGGACTCTCATCTTATAACTGGCTACAAAGTGTGAGTGATCAGTATGGGAGAAGAGATTGAGGAACTGCTTCCTAGTGCATAAAAAAGACTGATACCATAATCACAGCCAAGGCAAAGCACAAGGGCTTCTTTTTATTGATAAGTGGTAGAGCTTTTTTTGAAAATGCATAAGGTTGATGTTTATTGTGACATTTCAGTGATGTGAAGTGTAGAAAAATATAATTGTAATAGGTCCACTTTAAGTTGGTCAGGCACCAATTTTGCCCAGGATCCGTTGGATCATAAAATCGTAATGTAAAGAATGCAGAGACAACCATCCAGACAGATTCTTCTTTATATAAATCCCTCCTCATCTGAAAAGACAAACAAGTGTGAAATCATAACTGTACACTATTGGCGGTCATTAAAGACAAAGACAAACTAGAGCTATTAAAGGAATTATAGTAGTGTTTTGGTCAAGTTTATCTTGCATATTTTTAAAAAGGAGTACAGCTAAAGCTCGTTTGGCTCTACTTCACCTGTGGATCACAGGAGTGCAGTTCGTTCTGAAGCCCACCATCGGCTGACGTCACAGAGCCGGTCCAGGCTCGGGAAAGATCACAACCATATGGTCGGGATCTTCCCCCATGCCTGGACTGGCACCCAGCTCAGCCTCTCAGCGAGCCGCTGAGAGCCTGAGCCAGCCCTCCCACCTAAGTATTATTCTAAAATATAAATTAATACCATACTTCTCTTTTAAAGTTAACAAGCTTATTAGCTATGATTACTGATTCAGGGCTCCTGCACACCAAATGCACTGGGTTGGGTAGCTTTGACCATGACAGTCCCAACAAAAGACAAGGACTTATATCTTATTAGGCCAGTTCATACTACCATGTGGTGATGGGTATAAAAAAAATACAGCCTACAGTCCTTTTTTCACTGTGTTGCACTATGCTGTGGCCAGTACAACTTATTAAAATGCCACTTTGTGACATTTCAGCCAAGTTCTGCCAAAAAAAATAGTGTCATGATCGACAAATTGGCACCAATGTTATCAGACCACACACCAGCTGCTGGTGTAAACCAGAGCTAACTATTCTATCATTGCTATGAGGCGTGGGGTGGGCACATTCAGCTGTGTATAATCTAACCCCTCTCTGTCAATCCCTCCGCTGGCTTCCACTCACCTAACAAATAAATTCAAAATGCTAACAACAACTTACAAAGCCATCCACAACTTGGCCCCCAGCTACATCACTAAACTAGTCTTAAAATACCAACCTACTTTTTCCCTTCGTTCCTCCCAAGACCTCCTGCTCTCTATCTTCCTTGTCACCTCCTCACATGCTCGCCTCCAGGACTTTTTCCTAGCCTCTCCTATGGAACTTCCTACCCCAATCAATCCAACTATCTCCTATTCTGCTTTCTTTTAGATGCTCTCTGAAAGCTTTTCCCTTCAGAGAAGCCTATTCTGCCATTACCTAACAACTGTACTTTTATTTTCTATCTTTTGTATCACTTGACCCTCCCTCCTAGATTGTAAGCTCTAACGAGCAGGGCTGTTGGATTCCTCCTGTATTGAATTGTATTGTAACTGTACTGTCTGCTCTCTTGTTGCAAAATACTGTGCAAACTGTTGGTGCTACATAAATCCTAAATAATAATAATAATAATAAATAATCTATTTTGCTTTTATTTATTTATTACAGGCATTTATACATCATTTTATGCAGTGTTTTTACATATATACATATATATATTGTACATTCACATCAGTCCCTGCCCTCAAGGAGCTTACAATCTAAGGTCCCTAACTCACGGTTTATACATACACATACTAGGGCCAATTTAGACAGGATCCAGTTAACCTACCAGCATGTCTTTTGAGTGTGGGAGGAAACGGGAATAAACCCACACAGGCACAGGGAGAACATGCAAACTCCAGGCATGTAGTATCATGGTCGAGACTCGAACCCTCGAGGGTCCCAGTGCTGCTAGGCGGAAGTGCTAACCACTTAGACACTATGCTGCCCATTGCCATCCAGGCTCTGGAAAGAGCCTAACCCAAAACCCTGTACTGGCCACTGAGAGCCTGAGCCAGCCCCTCCTAACACCCCCACAGCTCACGCTCGAGTGAGAGGGAGAGGGGAGAGCAGAGTGCCACTAACTGACAATCACGGCTCTCTGCTCAAAGCAGGAGGGGGACAGAAGCACCATTGGATCAATGCTGCATCCACCTAGGTGAGTATGTTTTTTTTTTTTTTTTTTTTTTTAAAAGCCAAACTTCTCTTTTAAGTATGTATGTTTCAATATGTTCTTGGAATACTGATTGCTGAATAGGAGTGCCTGTGTTCAATTTAATCAGCTGATGCACTTTAAGAGGTTTAATGAGGAAAGCTGCATTGTCTGCTTCCAATTGGAAGTAGTCAGGCATGTACTGGCCATGTGGACTACAGGGAGTTTCCCCGTGGGCTGATGGCTCAGTGGGCCGGTTTCAGGGAAAGCCCGTCAAAGTAATGGCTGCGCGGCTCACCCTCAACTTCACGCAGTGATGTGAGAAAGATGAGAAAAATACAGAGAAGAATAAGTGAAATGATAAAAGAGGTTAGAGACGACTCCTTATGTTATGCTACTTATGTTTTTTGCACAATTGCCTATAGTTTATATACTGTTTTTGTGCTTGTTTGCAAAATTAAAGAGGGCCGGTCTGGATGAAGTCCAGCGTCAAATTTTTATCCTAGTCCAGCCCTGGAAGTAGTTAACACTTAGGGACTAGCTCACCAAAAATATATGTAGCACTTACCCCTGAAGGAGCGGCTGAATTTCATTTGGGCCTGCACTCTGCTAATGAACCCCCCCCCCCCCCCGAATTGACTCCCCTTGACACAGCTGTGGTGCAACACAATACAGTACAATATAATGTAATGCAATATACCTGTATTGTAACCTCAGGATTCACTGGCTCCACCTGCTGGGAGAAAACACTCCACACAACTGGATACTTAAAGCGGGAGTCCGCCGGGACTACGCGTTTTTTTTTTTTTTTTTTTTAAGTCAGCAGCTACAAATACTGCAGCTGCTGACTTTTAAAATAGTGACACTTACCTGTCCAGCGCGCCCGCGATGTCGGCACCCGAAGCCGATCTCTAGATCGACACTCGAGTGCTGCCGCCGCCATTTTGGGTATGGGAATCAGGAAATGGAGCCTTTCGGCTTCATTTCCCGGTTCCCTACTGCGCATGCGCGAGCCGCGCTGCGCAATGAGGACGGTCCCCGCTGCCTCTGGGATCTGTGTGTTTCCCAGCAGGCAGCGGGGCACTTGCGGAAAGGGGCGTAATGTACGCCCATTTCCGCAGAGAGCTAGCCCGGAAGTGGGTGCAGTTACCTGGATTATCCAGGTAACTGCACCCCCCTCCCCCCTGAAAGGTGCCAATTGTGGCGCCGGAGGGGGGGAGGAATCCGATGAGCGGAAGGTCCATTTTAGGGTGGACCTCCGCTTTAACCAAAAGTATTTTACGGTAAATATGTTTCAAAGGGTGATTACAGTAGTTGTGCTGTCATCCCAACATAGGACAACAGTACAACTAATTTTAACACAATCAATTACAAACAATATATATATATGTTGTATGTATATATACAGTGCATTTGTGAAAGTATTCGGCCCCCTTGAACTTTTCAACCTTTTGCCACATTTCAGGCTTCAAACATAAAGATATAAAATCTATTGGATATTTTAAACTTTTTTAGCAAATAAAAAACTGAAAAGTGGTGCGTGCAAAATTATTCGGCCCTTTTACTTTCAGTGCAGCAAACTCACTCCAGAAGTTCAGCGAGGATCTCTGAATAATCCAATGTTGTCCTAAATGACTGATGGTGATAAATAGAATCCACCTTTGTGTAATCAAGTCTCTGTATAAATGCACCTGCTCTGTGATAGTCTCAGGGTTCTGTTGAAAGCGCAGAGAGCATCATGAAGACCAAGGAACGCACCAGGCAGGTCTGTAATACTGTTGTGGAGAAGTTTAAAGCCGGATTTGGATACAAAAAGATTTCCCAAGCTTTAAACATCCCAAGGAGCACTGTGCAAGCGATCATTTTGAAATGGAAGGAGTATCAGACCACTGCAAACCTACCAAGACCTGGCCGTCCCTCTAAACTTTCAGCTCAGACAAGGAGAAGACTGATCAGAGATGCAGCCAAGAGGCCCATGATCACTTTGGATGAACTGCAGAGAACTACAGCTGAGGTGGGAGAGTCTGTCCATAGGACAACAATCAGTCGTACACTGCACAAATCTGGCCTTTATGGAAGAGTGGCAAGAAGAAAGATATCCATAAAAAGTCTCGTCTAAAGTTTGCCACAAGCCACCTGGGAGACACACCAAACATGTGGAAGAAGGTGCTCTGGTCAGATGAAACCAAAATCAAACTTTTTGCCCACAATGCAAAACGATATGTTTGGCGTAAAAGCAACACAGCTCATCACCCTCAACACACCATCCCCACTGTCAAACATGGTGGTGGCAGCATCATGGTTTGGGCCTGCTTTTCTTTAGCAGGGACAGGGAAGATGGTTAAAATTGAGGGGAAGATGGATGCAGCCAAATACAGGACCATTCTGGATGAAAACCTGTTGGAGTCTGCAAAAGACCTGAAACTGGGACGGAGATTTATCTTCCAACAAGACAATGATCCCAAACATACAGCAAAATCTACAAAGGAATGGTTCACAAATAAACGTATCCAGGTGTTAGAATGGCCAGGTCAAAGTCCAGATCTGAATCCAATCGTGAATCTGTGGAAAGAGCTGAAAACTGCTGTTCACAAACGCTCTCCATCCAACCTCACTGAGCTTGAGCTGTTTTGCAAGGAAGAATGGGCAAGAATTTCAGTCTCTCGATGTGTAAAACTGATAGAGACATACCCCAAGCGACTTGCAGCTGTAATCGCAGCAAAAGGTGGCTCTACAAAGTATTAACGCAAGGGGGCCGAATAATTTTGCACGCCCCACTTTTAATTTTTTTTATTAGTTAAAAAAGTTTAAAAAATCCAATAGATTTCGTTCCACTTCACAACTGTGTCTCACTTGTTGGTGATTCTTCACAAAAAATAAAAATGTTATATCTTTATGTTTGAAGCCTGAAATGTGGCAAAAGGTTGAAAAGTTCAAGGGGGCCGAATACTTTCGCAAGGCACTGTGTGTATATATATATATATATATATATATATATGGGCTGAAACAACTAATCGATTAATCGACAACTAATCGATTATGAAATTAATCGATTACTATTTTCATAATCGATTAATCGGCCAGTGACATAATGAGGTTAAATTATAGTGTAGCGCTATATAAAAGAAAAAAATATATTAAAACCACTTAGTGATGTGACAATAATGTATAAGTGTCAAGATTAAATAACATTCCGTAGTGCTTCCCAGACTGCACCACGCTTACATGAAATAATGAAAAAATGATAAACCAAAGAAATCAAAATATTGTGAAAAAAAGTCCAATGAATTTATAATATGAAAAAATCCAAAGAATTTATAATATGAAAAAAGTCTATTATTTGATTCAAATTAAATCCAATCCACACGTGAGAGGAAAAGAGCCATCCACCTTCTTCCTATGAAAACCACATGCAGGCACCCTGTGGTATATCCATCACCAAATAGGATGTAGGCTTACCAGATAGAATGGATCCAAGCGAATATACATTCGAAGGATCAATCAGACTTCAGAATACTCTTATATAGAGTTTATCCAACATAAAAGACTCTCCAAGGAATTTTCAACCAAGTACTCAAGCGATGGGAAAATCTTCCGCTTTAAACTTCAACGCACATTGTAGAACTCATATAGAAAGGAAATGAGGGCCACAATAGTGTAAATCCGTTTAAAAAAACTTTTAATAAAATAAGTAATGAACTTACATGTATCCAATGAATTAAGCGCTTATATCATATAAAAATAGAGCTGCAGTAGGAGTCCCGACGCGTTTCGTCCTCAAAAGACATCATCTGGGGTACTACTCCACTGCAGACCACTTACTTATATACTGAACATACTAATTTGGGCGAAAATTCGATCTGCCTGTGTCACCGCATGTTACTTCCGGTTTGACCTGGCATCCGGCGTGCGTTCCACGCCTCGTTGCCGTGTTATTTTATAACCGACCCCATAATTGTATATCGCCAGATAAAAAATAAAGCCTTTCATAATAAATGTCAAAACCGGCCTTATGAGCATTCTATAATGCAGAGAAGTGAGTATTTAGAGACCGTAACGCTATACACAATACGTCACTTCCGGGTCACGGGTACCAGTGAGCTAGTTGACCAATCAAAGGGCTGACCCACAAATTATTCCAACGTCACTTCCGGTCTTCGCTGGGCTGCGACGGAAGTGATGTCGACCAGACAGAGGCTGAGACGCACCATACCTCCAGTGCTCCCACGTGGGGATGCGTCAGATCCCGGAAGCAATGTGGATAGAAACGCCCCAACGCCAGCCAACAATGGAACGCAAATAGACGTGCGCCGGAGCGCACATTTCATGAACTAAAACTTTATTGTAAGGATACATCGGACATTAAAAATAACGTCAGATAATCACGCTCCACTACCAATTGCTAATGGAACGCAAATAGACGTGCGCTGAAGCGCACATATTCAAACAGAACCTATGATAATCCCGGGTCAAAAAACAAATAAGGGGAAAAAAGAAAAAGAAAAAAGAGGCAAAAAAATAATAAATTTGTTTAAAAATAGATAAAGATACACTATCCTCATATTAAAAAGGTAAAAAGATACAAATAACGTAACATATATATTTAGCAAAAATATGCCAAATTATGCTTTATCGGAAGTGTCAAACTATACAGGATAAACAGATTTTTATCACGAACTCATTACAGTGGAACCTCAATCCCAGAAGTTACCAGGAATGGATATACACATGGTAATACACATATGTGCATATAAGACCCACCGTAATTCCTTGTATGCCAGTGAATACATAAGAACATAAGGACCAATGCGTTGACACAAAAGGCAGATAGAATTCTATCCCACAAACATTACGTTACATAAATAGCAGCTACACAGAAAATAAAATATACAGAAAAAACATTGTTCACATAAGATGAACCCCAAAAATTCAAACAGCTGTTTTTTCTGTATATTTTATTTTCTGTGTAGCTGCTATTTATGTAACGTAATGTTTGTGGGATAGAATTCTATCTGCCTTTTGTGTCAACGCATTGGTCCTTATGTTCTTATGTATTCACTGGCATACAAGGAATTACGGTGGGTCTTATATGCACATATGTGTATTACCATGTGTATATCCATTCCTGGTAACTTCTGGGATTGAGGTTCCACTGTAATGAGTTCGTGATAAAAATCTGTTTATCCTGTATAGTTTGACACTTCCGATAAAGCATAATTTGGCATATTTTTGCTAAATATATATGTTACGTTATTTGTATCTTTTTACCTTTTTAATATGAGGATAGTGTATCTTTATCTATTTTTAAACAAATTTATTATTTTTTTGCCTCTTTTTTCTTTTTCTTTTTTCCCCTTATTTGTTTTTTGACCCGGGATTATCATAGGTTCTGTTTGAATATGTGTGCTTCAGCGCACGTCTATTTGCGTTCCATTAGCAATTGGTAGTGGAGCGTGATTATCTGACGTTATTTTTAATGTCCGATGTATCCTTACAATAAAGTTTTAGTTCATGAAATGTGCGCTCCGGCGCACGTCTATTTGCGTTCCATTGTTGGCTGGCGTTGGGGCGTTTCTATCCACATTGCTTCCGGGATCTGACGCATCCCCACGTGGGAGCACTGGAGGTATGGTGCGTCTCAGCCTCTGTCTGGTCGACATCACTTCCGTCGCAGCCCAGCGAAGACCGGAAGTGACGTTGGAATAATTTGTGGGTCAGCCCTTTGATTGGTCAACTAGCTCACTGGTACCCGTGACCCGGAAGTGACGTATTGTGTATAGCGTTACGGTCTCTAAATACTCACTTCTCTGCATTATAGAATGCTCATAAGGCCGGTTTTGACATTTATTATGAAAGGCTTTATTTTTTATCTGGCGATATACAATTATGGGGTCGGTTATAAAATAACACGGCAACGAGGCGTGGAACGCACGCCGGATGCCAGGTCAAACCGGAAGTAACATGCGGTGACACAGGCAGATCGAATTTTCGCCCAAATTAGTATGTTCAGTATATAAGTAAGTGGTCTGCAGTGGAGTAGTACCCCAGATGATGTCTTTTGAGGACGAAACGCATCGGGACTCCTACTGCAGCTCTATTTTTATATGATATAAGCGCTTAATTCATTGGATACATGTAAGTTCATTACTTATTTTATTAAAAGTTTTTTTAAACGGATTTACACTATTGTGGCCCTCATTTCCTTTCTATATGAGTTCTACAATGTGCGTTGAAGTTTAAAGCGGAAGATTTTCCCATCGCTTGAGTACTTGGTTGAAAATTCCTTGGAGAGTCTTTTATGTTGGATAAACTCTATATAAGAGTATTCTGAAGTCTGATTGATCCTTCGAATGTATATTCGCTTGGATCCATTCTATCTGGTAAGCCTACATCCTATTTGGTGATGGATATACCACAGGGTGCCTGCATGTGGTTTTCATAGGAAGAAGGTGGATGGCTCTTTTCCTCTCACGTGTGGATTGGATTTAATTTGAATCAAATAAAAGACTTTTTTCATATTATAAATTCTTTGGATTTTTTCATATTATAAATTCATTGGACTTTTTTTCACAATATTTTGATTTCTTTGGTTTATCATTTTTTCATTATTTCATGTAAGCGTGGTGCAGTCTGGGAAGCACTACGGAATGTTATTTAATCTTGACACTTATACATTATTGTCACATCACTAAGTGGTTTTAATATATTTTTTTCTTTTATATAGCGCTACACTATAATTTAATATTTGGAATTTATTCACTATTGTATATCCTTGTGATCGTGTTAGCAGCTCTTTTTTGTATACAATTTCTGGGGATAGCGCAGTGTTGATTGTCATTGACAGTTTTTTTTTGGATAGACATAATGAGGTTAAACAAAAAAAAAAGAGCCCTTTAATAGTACAAAAAGAGCAAATAATCGCTACTGTAAATATTACTTTCACAGTTACACAGTAAAAAAATTAACCCCTTAAAGTAGTGATTATCTCCTTTTTTTTTTACTATAAAGGGCTCATTTTAGTCGTTTTAACCCCATTATGTTACTAAATGTCTTAGACCTGGTTCACATCTATATATTTATTGGTGCTTTTTGCAGAAAGGCACTACAGTTCATTTACATGGTTTCCTATGGGACACATTCATATCTGTGCTTTTTTTCAGCCGTTGCATATTTGGAAAGGGTCAGGGACATTGAAACGCAAAACAGTGCTTCTTTGGTTCAATATACTTCAATGGAGAAGCTGCAGAAAAGCATGTAATGTGTTTTTGAAGCAATTTGTGTTTTTTAATCTGGGCAAAAAAAATGCAAAAACGCAAATTGCAGTCCAATCACGTGCACATAAATCAAAATCGCACAGCAAAAAGCACTGCAGAAACAGATCAAACGCAAACTGCATAGGTGTGTACCGAGCCTTATGCTGGCCACACGGATCAATTTTCAAATGAGAATATTCAGACGAAAAATCTTTGTACATTCGCTGAATGAAAGAATTTTTTTGAAATTTTCACTGAGTTTTAACATTCTGTTATTAAAATGAATGTCATTTCTGAATGAAAACCACATACACTGTCTGAAAATTCCTTTGACCAAGCAGTTTTATATTATTTCCAAATTTTCCTGTCACTTTGGTTGAAAATTAACGTCAATTTGACCCACTTTTTTTTAAGGTTATTAACCGATTAATTGAAACAATAATCGGCAAACTACCGGTAATCGATTATGAAAATAATCATTAGTTGCATCTCTCTCTCTCTCTCCCCCTCTTTCTCTCTCTCTCTCTCTCTCTCTCTCTATATATATATATATATATATCTGTGAGCCCCACCTACTTTTAAAGCCATGCGTGAGATCTCACCCAAAGCACTCAGTCTTTGATTTTCTTGTCTTCACTAGCTAAAGTAACTCTAATCCACAAGTTAAAGTAAGTTAAGTTGAGGTAAAGGTGCTCCTGGTGTAACTTAGCAACAAGGTTACAAAACTTGGAAATGTCAGAGTGGATAGGCTTCAGACTTGCTTAGTGTCAGTTACTCAGTCCCTCCTCCGTGGAACTATAGATCCCAGTGAGTCCTGTGTATGAGTCTATCTGCGTGTGAAAGTTAAGAAACTGTGGGTTTTGACCCACTCACCAACTGGATCAGAAATCCGTGTAGTAGCTCTGGTCTGATGACTGCAGCTTGCTTCTCCATCAGCTGGCTCCGTCACTCCATTCTGCTATGCTGGGTGAACCCGATCCTCCAATGCTCAACGAGTGTCTCTGGATGTCTCCAATCTAGTCACTGTATCTCCTGCACCGTCAGGTCACTCACACAAGCTGTAGAAGTTGCGATCTGTGATGGCTGTGGGCCTCTTGTAACAGGAGGCCTCAGCACAGATCCTCACAGGCTGGCCACGCGATCCCAAGAGACCTAAAATGGCCTCTCGGATTCCTTTTATGTCCTACCCAGCATGCACTGCTAGAGAAAGTGTTCATGGGTAGGTCACCAAGCTTCCTCGGTAAAAAGGGTCACCCTTCTAAACAAAACAACAGTCACTTCCTGTATTATGTTCAATGGTTGAAAACAAAAGTTATCCCAGTGCACTTTCTGTATTTGACCACTAGATGGCGACAAATACTAAGCTATAGAATTAATTGTCCATAGGCTTGCATTGTAAAACATTTACATCATATTAATAGGCGAAAATGTGTCAGCGCTACATATAATTTCTATTGCGCAGCATACCTAAATGTGACTTGTATCTTAGGCCTCATTCACATTAATAATGTAAATGTTATTAAAAATTACCCTCTCTTTTCAGTCTGCAGCCACTGTAGTTTTTCTGTTAAATGTAATGCAGTATAGCAACCTGGAGGCCTTCTGTACTGGTGTACAGAAATTCCCCAGAAATGTAATTTCCTGCTTAGGTGATTGATGTCACAATGGGAGAAGCGGCTGTATCCATGCAGCCACTGTGCCCTAATTGACAGTTGTGGGACTACCAACATGGGGATGCATGCAACATTTGTGCATCCCCGTGCCGGTAAAATCAGCCATGCATGTGAATGAGGTCTTAGTGTAGACTTCTTGGAAAATCACACAAGCAGGAAATTAGATTTCTGGGGAAGTTTTGAATATCAACTTTGTACAAAGGGCCTCCAGGTTGTCATATTACATTGAATTTAACAGGAAAAAAAATCAACGGCTGTAGACTAAAAAGTGAAGATAATTTTGAATAACATTACATAACAATATGGCTTGTCTAGCAATTGTATATGCTATATATTTATGAAGATACTCCCCTTTAAGTGATTGGCTCACGCTGCTTTTAACCAAAGTCAGTTAACCAATCAGGAGGGAGAGGGAGCGGTGTCCCCATAACAAGCTGTTTTCTGTGGGGGCACACGACAGGAGGAAGGGGCCAGGAGCAGCAAAGAGGGACCCGAGAAGAAGAGGATCCAGGCTGCCCTGTGCAAAACTACTGCAACAGAGCAAGTAAGTATAACATGTTTGTTATTTTTTTTTAAAGAGACTTTACGATCACTTTAAGGAGCTCTCACCATGGTGGAAGAAATGTATTTCATCACATTTGCACTCCAACATTTGTAATGCAACAGACACTAGACACTGATTGACCTGGAACAAGAATTTGCCTCTTAGGGACAAGCTAGGTGGTTAAATATACATGGACATAGAGGAATCGATCAGCCATGATACTACAAACTGCAGTCACAACATGCAAGCCCATCATTACACAGTAAGGCAAACAAATGACACAGGTAATATATCTACACTAATAACTAGTTAAAATAATGAAAACATTTAAAAATATACAATGTCTTTAAATCTCCAAATTCTACCAACCTCCTATGAGAGCCTCACAAAAATCTTTGCACTCCTTCTCTGTGTAAAAGTGATTGCTGTTTCCTTTGCAACCTCCATATTGGAAGGTGACACACTTGCTTTGGTTCTCTTCGAATGCCCAGCGGGTGTCCGATGTATTGCATGAGCCTGTGGCAATTGGAATATGGCAAGCAGCTACAAGAGAGAAATGGATGTAAGCCAGAACCAAAAAGAGGTGTTTAGTGAGCTGGACAAAGCTAGACAAAAGGTATCCAATGAAACTACAGGTGTCTTGGTTTTCAGACACTTCAGTATTGAAAGGAAGGATTTATTTAGTTCTCTTAGCCTATGCTGAACATGCGTGAGGAGTATGTGGTAGCTACATAGTTGGTAAGGTTGAAAAAAGACACCATTCCATCAAGTCCAACCTGTGTGTGTGCGCTTTTATGTCAATATTACATTATATATTCCTGTATGTTATGGTCGTTTAGGTGCCTATCTAATAGTTTTTTGACATTATCTATGTTCCCTGCTGAAACCACAGCTTGTGGAAGAGCATTCCACATTCTTACCACTGTTACTGGAATCCTCTATGCTGTTTCTGGTTAAATCGCTTTTCCTCTAATTTTAGTAAATGGCCACAAGTCTTTTTAAATGCCCTTTAGTGGAAAGTTTTATTCCTATTGTGGGGTCACCAGTATGGTATTTGTACATTGAAATCATATCCCCAAGCATCTCTTCTCCAGAGAAAAAAAGTTCAGTGCTTGTAATCTTTCCTCATAGCTAAGATCATCCAGTCCCTTTACTAGCTTTGTTGCCCTTCTCTGTACTCTCTCCATTTCCAGCACATCTTTCCTGAGAACTGGAGCCCAGAACTGGACGGAATAATCCATGTGTGGCTGGACCAGAGTCTTGTAGAGTAGGAGAATTATCTTTTTATCTCTGGAGTTAATTCCCTTTTTAATGCATGTCAATATTCTATTGGCTTTGCTTGCAGCAGCTTGGCATTGCATGCCGTTGCTGAACCTGTCATCTACTAGGACCCCCAGGTCCTTTTCCATTCTAAATTCCCCCAGAGGTTCTCCCCCTAGTGAGTAGATTACATTCATGTTTTTGCCACCTAAATGCATTATTTCAATTTTTTCCACATTAAACCTCATTTACCATGTAGTTGCCCACCCCATTAAATTGTTCAGATCTTAATGCAAGTTTTCCACCTCCTTTGAAGAAGTTATTGCCCTACTTAGCTTAGTATTGTCCGCAAATACTGAGAGTGAACTGTTTATCCAAACCTCCAGGTTATTTATGAATATATTAAATAGGATTGGTCCCAGGACAGAACCTGGAGGGACCCCACTTTCCACATTAGACCATTCCGAGTACTCCCCCCATTTATCACTACCCTCTGAACTCGCCCTTGTAGCCAGTTTTCAATTCAGGTACTCACCCTTTGGTCCATGCCGACAAACCTTAGCTTGTATAGTAAACGTTTGTGGGGAACTGTATCAAATGCCTTTGCAAAATCCAGATACACCACGTCTATGGCTTTCCATTATCTAGATGGCAGCTCGCCTCCTCATAGAAGGTTAGTAGATTTGTTTGGCAAGAACCATTTTTCATGAATCCATGCTGATTACTGCTAATGATACTTCATTACTAAAATCTTGTACAGTATATTGTCTATTATCATCCCTTCAAAGAGCTTGCACACTATTGATGTTAGGCTAATTAGTCTGTAGTTCCGAGGGTTATATCTTGGTCCTTTTTTATCAGCTGCTACCATACCAGTCAGTAGACTGTTCATAAAAATTAGGAGCAATGGTCTGGCAATTACTTGACTGAGTTCCTTAAGTACCCTTGGGTGCAAGCCTTCTGGCCCAATCACCGTTTTATGTTAGGTTTTTCAAGTCTGCCATGGCGGTGCTTCCTGTGACGTGTCATGAGGATAAACGTTGCGGTTTTGGTTACTGAAGTCCCCCCCACCCCACCCCGTTTCCCTTGTGAAGACCTAGAGGAGAAGAAAACATTCAAAACCTTTGCCATCTCACCATTCCTCGTAACCAGAATGCCTTCATCATTCTTTATGGGGCCAGTATGATCTGTCCTCCCTCTTTTACTATGTATGTACTTAAAGAATTTCTTGGGATTTTTCTTACTCCTCCGCTGTGTGCCTTTCGTGTTCTATCTTAGCCACCCTGATTACATCTTTATATTATTGCATTCTTTGTACAATAAAGCCCCATACACACTATCAGATTTTCTGCTGATTTTTGTCTTCAAATTTACCAAAACCATGCAATGCAAGGGCCTGCCTGATTGCATACGAATTGAAACTCCCAAGGTTTGACCTCATATTATATGGTTTTGGTAAATCTGAAGAAAAAAATCAGCAGAAAATCTGATAGTGTGTATGTGGCTTTAGAATACTGATGATGTTCCCTCAGCCTTGTATTTTTTTAAGGTCTTTTTTTTTTTTGATGAATTTTTACGTTTGCGTTAAGACACCCAGGGCTTTTATTGGCTCTTTTAAATGTATTACCCTTTGGTATGCACTGGCTAATACAAATGTTCTTTGTTCCTAAGATTTTATCCCATTTAGTATCTTCTAGCAAGGAGCGTAGTTTCTGGAAGTTGGCTTTTTTGAAATTCATTGTCTTTGTATTCCCCTTATGCTTCCTATTTGTGTGATTTATGCTGAAACGATTTGACCTGTGATTGCTGTTTCCTAAGATGCCCTGTGTTTCTACATCCATGATCAAGTCTGTATTGTTAGTAATCAGTAGGTCTGGTAACGCATTGTTTCTTGTTGGTGCATTTACCATCTAACCCATGAAGTTGTCCTTTTAGGAAATGGCGAGCCTTAGATGAATGCATGGTTCCTTCTACGCAGTCTACGTCTGGATAATTAAATTCCCCCATTATATGGACACTTCTCATCCTTGCCACCATGCAAAACTGTAAATGGAGGTCTGTCTCCCCCTCCTCCCTCAGGTTAGGGGGCCTATAGCATACTCCTAGTACTTTCTCCTTGGTTTCCTCCCTCCCTCCCTCCCTCAATTTTGATATACAGATATACCCCTCCCCCTTTTTTACCCTCCCTCTCCCTGCAATATAGGGAATACCCTTGAATGGTTGCCAGCCAATCATGAGAGCTACTAAACCAGGTCTCTGAAATTCCCACAAAATCAAATTACTCCTCATACAGTAGCAGCTCCAGTCTGGTCCACCAGACTCCTGGCATTAATGAACATGCCTCATAGTTTTGTTCAGATGCTTACTATCTCCTTATTGGATGGCCTAAGGTTGCAAATAGGACTTCTTACCATACTTAAAATGGGTTTAGTTGTTTTAGTCAACCTACCACTAGTGCCACCAATACTACCCACTGAAATATGTTCCACACTGGCTATCTCTCTATGTCTGGGCCCTCCCCCCTGTTGTCTAGTTTAAAGCCCCTCTAACTTTTCGGCCATCTTCACTCCCAGTAGATCTGCACCATCCTCATTTAGGTGCAGTCCGTGCCTTCTATAGAGCTGGCATGAAACGTAGCAATGATAAATGAAATGTAGCGTAATCTCAAAGCAACAGATTAAATCAGTACAGTATGCTGTTCAGGAACTACAATTCCCATCATGCCTAGTCATGTCTGTGAATGTCAGAGTTTTACAATGCCTCATGGGATGTGCAGCTTTGCAACAGCTGGAGGGCCGTAGTTTGAGGATCCCTGAATTGGAGCCTTATGATTTTAGATTATTTGAGTTTTTACTGTTTCACTTGTTCTCTCCCAGTGGCACACTGTGTGTCAGGATGTAACAGAATTTCCCTAGAACAGGAAATAACACAAACGCTCCTCAACAAACTTTGACAGCAATAAAAGCCTGACAGTGGTTCTCCTGCTTCTCTACTCCATCCTGAATAAGTAAGTTGATTCATGAGTGCAGAGTGCTGTAACCACATTACCATATACCAACCCTTAGTTCTGCATGTCTGGATGCATTCCTGTTCAGTATTAAAATTGTTGTGGTTTCCGATGCAGCCGCCATATTGGAAACTCTCACAAGCCATGGACGAGGTATTATAGAAATAGCGAGTGATGTTTGCAGAACAAGGACCAGGGCCTGGGTGCAAGTGACATGAGTCTGACAGGAGGAAGGAAGGAATAGCATTAAGCATCCATGTTAATCCAAGCAAATATTCAAGAACACATACAAGCAAATGCATAGGGATGTGCTTAGTGACACTTTCAGATCCAATTAATCTGTCCATAGATGTGATAAAAATGTAGTTAAGTACCATGCACTAAACAACTTTAGGCTTTATTACTGGCCATATTTGTTTATTTTGTATACATACTTTTTTTTTCTTGTAAGGCTTCATTCTCATAGGTGCCAACACCCACCCTGCAGTTTGTCTTTGTTTTTGCACCTGCATCCACCCTGGGCTGCGTCCAGGCTGTCTATAGAGTGGCTGCAGAACCAGTGGCTGCAAAGACATAGCAGCCACATGTCAAATTTTGACAGCCATGTAAGAGTGGTTGCACAGTCCCAAACACACATTGGGGTTATTTACAAAAGGCAAATCAACTTTGCACTGCAAGTGCAGTCGCTGTAGATCTGAGGGGGACATGTAAGGAAAATAAAAAAAACAGCATTTTAGCTTGCACATGATTGGATGATAAAATCAGCAGAGCTTCCCCTAATTGCAGATCTTCCGCTCAGATCTACAGCAACTGCACTTCCAAGTGCACGTTCAGTTTCAGTGTAGTGCAAAGTGGATTTGCCTTTAGTAAATAACCCCCATTGTCTGTATTCTGGGCTGTATAGTCAATCCTGCATGGCTGTCAAAAAGGGTGTAAAGGAGATTGTACAATCACATTGGTAGTGCATATAGTCAGCTTACGTATGACCAGAGGTTTGTCCAGCCACTCCAGCGCCCAAACATAAACCTGACATTGGTTTATGATCATTCTATGTTTACATACAGTAGGTGCCGCCGATATTGTGTTTCAAGTGGGACAAGTGGGACAGTATCGCGCTGGTTACCGTTGCGCTGGCTGCAATAGGAAAATGTTATTTTCCTATAGCAGCCAGAGCGAGGCGATAATGTCGCCTCACTCATGAAGCCTGCATACCTTCTCGGGGCATACCAGGCCCTTAGGTCCGGCAGGGATTTTAAGGGGAATCCCCTTCGCTGAAAAAAAACGGCGTGGGGTCCCCCCCAAAATCCATACCAGACCCCTATCCGAGCATGCAGCCCAGCCGGTCAGAAAAGGGGGTGGGGACAAGCGAGCGCCCCCCCCCCCCCTCCTGAGCCGTACCAGGCCGCGTGCCCTCAACATGGGGGGTGCCTTGGGGAAGGGGGGCCGCGCGGCCTCCCCACCCCAAAGCACCTTGTCCCCATGTTGATGAG
Source organism: Lithobates pipiens (assembly GCF_037356315.1). Classification (NCBI taxonomy): domain Eukaryota; kingdom Metazoa; phylum Chordata; class Amphibia; order Anura; family Ranidae; genus Lithobates; species Lithobates pipiens. The sequence goes on from NW_027507685.1 coordinate 131,945,310, forward strand.
GACAAGGGCCTCTTCCCGACAACCCTGGCCATTGGTTGTCGGGGTCTGCGGGTGGGGGGCTTATCGGAATCCGGGAGCCCCCTTTAATAAGGGGGCCCCCGGATCCCGGCCCCCCACCCTATGTGAGTATGGGGTACAATGTACTCCTACCCATTCACCTGTGAAAAAAATGTACAAAAAAACACACACACAAGGGTTAAAATAGTTTATTGCACAGCTCCGGGGGTTTTCCGTCTTCGGGGGTCTTTTCGCTGGACGACTCCTCTATCTTTTGCTAGCGGAGGAGCCCGGCATTCTTCTTCACCGCCGCCTCCCTCTTCTTCCGACTTCGGGGGTCTTGTCCCCCTCTTCGGTTCTTCTTGCCGGGCCACCGCTTGTTCTTCCAGCTCTTTTACTAGCGGTGGCCCGGTCTTCTGTCGCCACCGCCGCCGCCTTCCGTTCTTCTTCTGCAGATGTTGACTCGACGCTCTCTCCGGCCGCAATGCCAGGGACGGGGTGCGCGGCGACTTATATAGGGACAAGGGGCGGGGTCATCGGTTGATGTCACATGGTGACCCTGCCCCTTACGATGTCACAGTCCCAGAGGATGCTGGGACTGTGACATAGTAAGGGGGTGGGGTCACCATGTGACATCAACTGATGACCCCGCCCCTTGTCCCTATATAAGTCGCCGTGCACCCCATCCCTGGGATTGCGGCCGGAGAGAGCGTCGAGTCAACATCTCCAGAAGAAGAAGAAGAACGGAAGGCGGCGGTGGTGGCGGCGGCGACAGAAGACCGGGCCACCGCTAGTAAAAGAGCTGCAAGAAGAAGCGGTGGCCCAACAAGAAGAACCGAAGAGGGGGACAAGACCCCCGAAGTCGGAAGAAGAGGGCGGCGGCGGTGAAGAAGAATGCCGGGCTCCTCCGTTAGCAAAAGAGCTAGCAGAAGATAGTGGAGGAGTCCGGCGAGAAGACCCCCGGAGCTGTGCAATAAACTATTTTAACCCTTGTGTGTGTGTTTTTTTGTACATTTTTTTCACAGGTGAATGGGTAGGGGTACATTGTACCCCATACTCATTCACATAGGGTGGGGGGCCGGGATCCGGGGACCCCCTTATTAAAGGGGGCTCCCGGATTCCGATAAGCCCCCCGCCCGCAGACTCCGACAACCAACGGCCAGGGTTGTCGGGAAGAGGCCCTTGTCCTCATCAACATGGGGACAAGGTGCTTTGGGGTGGGGGGGCCATGTGGCCCCCCCTTCCCCAAGGCACCCCCCATGTTGAGGGCACGAGGCCTGGTAAGGCTCAGGAGGGGGGGGCGCTCGCTCGTCCCCAACCCCTTTCCTGACCAGCCGGGCTGCGTGCTCGGATAGAGATCTGGTATGTATTTTGGGGGGGACCCCACGTGGGTTTTTTTCGGCGAAGGGGATTCCCCTTAAAATCCCTGCCGGACCTAAGGGCCTGGTATGCCTCCCAAGGGGGAACCCATGCCGTTTTTTTTTTTATTTGGCGTGGAGTTCTCCCTTAGGATTCATACCAAACAGTGCCTGGTATTGGCGGGAATCCAATTTCGGATCCCCGCACCAGTGTCAACCTGGCCAGCGATGCTTGTCGCTTATCGGGAAAGGAAAATAAACATTTTTCCTTTCCCGATGCGAGCCAGCCCGGCGCTCGTAGGGTGTCGATCTCGCCGCTAGAAGCGGCGAGATTGACACAATATCGCTGTCACCTACTGTAGGCGCTCAACCTGTGGCCCTCCCAGCTATGCTTAAAGTGGATGTAAACCTGATTCATGAAAATTGAGCTGGGCATATATATCTGCAGTGTTTTCTTATCTCTCTTCAAAACTCTTAAGTCCGTGGCTTTCACCTGCTCCGTTCTTCTGTTATCAGCATGACAAATTCTCTGTCACAGGAGATAAAACCAGCCTGAAATTTGTGTCAGGGAGGTTGCTATAAATAGATTAGCAGACAAACTGCTCACAGGACAGCTCTGAGAGTCTCTGCCTTTGAGAAGAGGGGGTGTGTGCCTTTCCTCCAATCAGCTGTCTTGGTCATATGCCCAGACTTCCCCGCTGAACAAGAAGAGAAAATCTGTAACACAATCTGAACTTTCAAAAGTATATATAAAGCTGAAGACAGCAGATATACATATAAAACTTATGTAGGGAGATTTTTTTCATCTCTGTTTATCATCTGAAGCCGTTCACTTCACTGAGTATATGTGGTGGTTTACATCTACTTTACCTACAATTCCCAGCATGCGTCTGCCTTTGGGAGTCATGCTTGTAACTGTCAGCCTTGCAATGCCTCATGGGACTTGTAGTTCTGAAGCAGCCGGGGGACTGCCAGTTTGACACCTGTGGTCTATAGGAATATTTTAGTTCTGCAACAGCTGGAGGTCCACAGGTTGAGCACCCATGTATGACTTCTCCAGGTACGATATACTGTATATGGCTGCCTGTGAGAAATGATTAGCTGCATTGGATTTTCTCTATAAGTCTCTATCATTTTTTCACTGAAACTATCCACCTCCAGATACGTCCTTCTACATCTGCTCTCTATAGGCATAAACATGCAAGAATGTGTGATCTGAGCATGTTTGTTTTTGGGTTTTGGAAGCTGGATCTTCCTTACATATCTGACAATCATCTGAAGCCTGTGGGGTAACTTGAGAAAGTTTTACCAGCAATCATTTAGCCAGGATGCAGACTGCCCTGTCTGGTATACAGATGCACCTAAACACCCAATGGAGTTGATTTACTAAAGGCAAATCCCCTTTGCGCTGCAAATGCACTTGGAAGTGCAGTCGCTGTAGATCTGAGGGGGACATGCAAGTAAAATATAAAAAAAAGCATTTTTTCTTGTAAATGATTGGATAATAAAATCAGCAGAGCTTCGCCTCTTTTCAGATCTTCCCCTCAGATATAAAGAGACTGTACTTCCTAGTGCAAAGTAGATTTGCCTTTACTAAATAAACCCCCCTGTCACGATATACAATAGAGAAACACAAAATGCTGAAAGCCATGTGAAATATTTTAAAAAAATTAAATCAAATAATTCAAATGAAATATACAGTATGCTTAGAAAAAGTTTCCCTTCAACAATGTGTGTTGTATGCCTGTGATGAAAGATCATTTACCTGCCCTGTTTTCAGTGAATATATCGTCATCTGCTGTGTGTCCAGAGCCCTCTTCATCGCCCACTGACCGTGCAAATCTCTGTAGTAGAAAAATATATACATTTACTTTTATCATTGAAAATTATTGTACACCAAATGCTGCTTATATGACTAATAGAGGAAATAATATTAATTAAAGAGCCCTCGAATCTCATAATTGTAAGATGATTTTCATCAAACAAAGCAGACTTTGGCTGAAATGGGTGACATCTCATGTCTTTACAAAAGCTTCCTGACGACACTTAAATGCGAAATGCGTAGGAGTTGTGGGAGACATACTATCATTGAACACAAGCCAGGAACAGGTCGGTTGAGTGGGGGGAGAATATTACCACGTGCGGAACATCGTTGGCTTGCCCGATTTTAAACGGTTTTCTCATTGCTGGAAAGGCTTGGTGTCGGCCAATAGACACATTGAAATGTGAGTGCAATATGTTTTTATTGATTTCCCATTAAAGTTGAAACGCTTTGACACTATATTGGTTCTATTTAAATTTGCATGAATATACGGACGTTGAAGAATTGATAACGGGAGGAGTGCATTGAGGACTGGTTATCCGTTGAATGAACCGAAGGCTTACTGGTTAGTGACGTCTGCTGAGTGGCCATTCTGCTTGGTGACGGTGGCACAGATCTGTTTTTTTAGTTGACACATGTGGACTTTTTATTAGAAGATGAATGGTGATTAAGACGGCACAGTTGGAGTGTTCGAACTAACCATTGCACAAAAAGGACGCTATTTTTGCAAACACTTACGTTGTTATAAAATTATTGTTTTGTGTATAATTTTATGATACTATGGTGGCACAGTGACCATTTAGTAGAAGTTATTTAGTAGGGGGTGGGTGAAGTAGTGAGTGGGAGGCACAATCCCCTAATATATCTATACATCTCATGTCTTTAGTTGACAGTTTTCAGCTAATTAAATTACAATCAGACAGTTTAGAAAACCTTGTTCACTTGCTATCATTTCCTCTGCAATTGGCTAGTTATAGTTAGTAAAGTATGTGTACACCTTCTCTTTTTTTATCATGTCCTATTTCTTTTGTTCTTATATTTTTGTTAGTATTTGTTGTATGTTTTGTTATTAAATATGGTTTTTCAGAAACATTAGGCAAAAAAGGATTATTTAGAAAATTTTAGAAACCGCGCACAAAATTGTTTAAAGTTTTTTTTTTTTTTTGTACGTTTTTCAATATTATTTGATTTTTTTTCACATACGGCAAAAGGTAAAGAAAAATCAAAAAGGTATTGTGTAATGTCTCTTTAAAAATTGAAAGTTGCTATTTTAAATTGTTTTTCCTATTATCGAAAAAGCCTCAAAATACACCAAAAATTCAAAAAGGGAACGTCCAATAAATTATTTTTCTTACTCTTTTTAAAAATTTTGGAGATCAGATTTCCTGAAGCATCATGATAGTTTATGATGGGTTGTTGCCCCTTTGACCACATATAACTGGACGTGTATAAATTTTTCGGCCATTACAAAGTACCCCATTCTTTTTTGTCTTCACCTGGGAACTGGATATCAGGAACTCTTACTGCTATTTATTCCATCCAAACTCAGCCTCTCCTGTGATAAAGCCTTCCTTTGCACTCTGTAAATTAGCCATTTGTGAAGGGACCCCAATTCTGCTTGTAAGGGTGCCAAGCAATGGTCACATGAGAGGCCTACCCCAGGGTGGGTTATTTTGGGCTATTTTGGGTTACACTGGGCATAGCTTTGCTTTACACATAGGGTACCTTTACTTCTGTGCTATTTCCATGAGTGCCCTGGGACAAGGCTGGGGCTGCCATGGGGGGATAGTTGGCCTTAAGATAGACCTCTGTGTTTAGAGATGAACGAACATGGTTTATACTTGCGCTGTATCTGTTTGCCAGTTAGCTCTCGGGTCTCTATGACAAAAGTACACCTTCTTTTTCATTTATATTTAGGAGGGACACACTGAGCCATGTCCACATCCACCTGTCCAGCATATCACTGCTACCTCGCCACAATAACGGTATGGGGTCACCTAACCCTGTCATACCCTTTCATACCTGGACACAGGCTGTGTACCTCTGCCGCATGAGTCTGCTTCCATTGCTATGGGAGACCTACCGCTAACAGAATGCCAACAACAACTGCCTCCTACAAGAGGCTATCCCATCTATTTCAGCCACATGCTTAATGACAGTATACTTGTAGCTTCTGTTACTCTAGGTAACCTTCATGTCTTCACACCGTATTACTCTTGTACTGATGTCTTCGTAAACCCAAAATACCTTGGTAACCTGAACTATGGAATAGTGTTGATCACTTACATTACACCCCTTTTAGTAACTTCAGACCAGGCAGGAACAAGGTTTTAAAATTTTACTTGAAAAGTGCAAAGGACATTACAAAGTCCAACATACAGAACTTTATTCTTGTCAGGAACTATGAATCAGACGGAGACTGAAAATGCAGTAAACATCACACCTTTTAATATAGTGGGAAAAATGTTACAAATAGTAAAAGTAGTCAAAACATAGCCAGGGTTCGGCACTCAAAGTGGGTAGTCAGTGCAAGCCGGTAAAACAGGAAGCCAGCAATCAACATAGTCAGAGACAGCAAACAGGATCAGGAACCAGAAGGGACGTCAGCCAGGCAAATCTTTAACAGGAACACAGCAGAGAATCTTCAGATATGTTGACCAAGGCGAAGGCATGGGAGAACTGAACCAGGCAGTTTAAATAGCCAGAAGGGGCTGGCTGACGAGCAGGAAATTATCACCAGGTGAGGCACTGTGGAACGATGAGTTATGGCAATTATCTGACAGCTGAACACTGAGAAGGGAGGGCTGAGCACAGCCCTGACAATTCTTTTCTATGTCCCTAATCTTAACACATGCTATGTGCTTCCCCGGCATACCTGCAAAGGTAGAGTCCATATACAGTACAGAGTCCATCAGTGGCATACTCCAACAGCTGGTGTCTTTGGGGAGGAACCCCAAGCTCTAATGACTTTTACATCTCGGCAGGGATCAGTGACACTCTTTTGTTTGTTTTGGTCTCTAGGGAAGCTCTCCTCTCTACCCACACGGCACCCCTTCCTGCTCTCTCCCTCCAAACAGACTACCGCTCCACCCCCACAACAAAGAATCAGTGGGTCAGACCCAGAGAAAACCTGCCAAAACCAAAGAACCTGAAAGTACTCTTACCCTCCCATCCTGGGGCAGCATCTAACTTTTCTATTTCCAACCCAATTACATGGTAGTATTTGGGAAGCACAGTTTATGCAGTTCAATAGGTTATTAAAAAGTTGAAGTTGCAACAAAACATCCATGTTATCCATCTTTTTTTTCCCCTCTTTGACTCATTATGGATTGTTTTGTCTATGGATGGCTGTTGAATTGCTGGCATGTGTTCCACAACCAACATTTTTCCAATTCCTGGTTGTCAGTCCATGCAAGCACGGACACCATTGCATTATTTTATAGCAGCTGTCTTCTCTCTCTTGAGCCTCGGAAAGGCTCCGTGCAGGTATTTATTTTTTATTTGCTTGTGCCAGTAAGCTGTTGGCACATGCAGGGGTAGGTGGCCACATCATAGGCACAGTTAGTGGTTGTTTGGAGCATGTACGGCCATACTGCATCATGGGAGGTGGATATTCTAGAGTTATAGCACTACATTTTAAAAGCCACCGGTCCAGGTAAGATTTCTTGCTTTCATTGTCTTTCTCATTCTTCTTTTCTGTCTTTCCCAGTTTAATTAAATTGTCACTAAACCCACATCTTCAGCTAAGCATGATCCAAGCTTTTAAGTATCCAGACAAGGTATTTTTAAGGCCTGTAGTGGACTTTTTACTAAAAGTACCTTAGTTGTTTTATATCAATAAGAAGATATTTCTTCGGGTCTTGCTTTTCCCCAAAGAAGTTCTTAATCATTCAACTATCCCTGTGTGTGCACGAGTTATTCCCCATTGTATGATGCCATAATGCTCCAGGGTACCTGAAAATTGTATCTGTAGTTTTCCTTTTGATATATCTTCATGCAGACATACACATTTCTCATCTCGTTTGTGGTGATAATAACCAAGAATTGGGTCTTTTGAGTGAGCCTAAAATTTAATAGATATCCAATTTTATGTGGCTGGGGGGTGGGTGGTGTGACAACCCAGTCATATGCTGCCACGAAGATCCGCCAGGAAAGGGAAATTACAAAAAGTAGACAATTTTCTGCTTTGTGTTTGTAAGCACGCATTCATTCGTCATAGTACTATGCTGTCAAGTGATTATATTAGGGGACCACCATAGGAATCGGTTACCTAGAAACCCATTCATAGTGAATGAATGGATTTCTAGGTGAACAAAAGACATTCATATGAATCAGAACAAGTCAAGTGAGGACAATGGTGATTCACCAATGTACTTGCTTGACTGAAGCATTCTATGATGAATGGATTTGTTTACAAAGATCCAATTATATGCAGAGAAGCCACTAGAGAGCCACAGAGTATGAACAGGCTTTCCATACTTTCCAAAGAGTGACAGGGAGGTGACAACTGTCATTAAATGATGGAGATTTCTTAATCTACCTTATAAAGCCAATGCACACATTGCATGTTTTTTTTGTTTTATTTTTCAAATAGCTTTCCATCATAGGCATCTTCAAACTTTAACCTTTTTTTTGTAATAATTTGCATTGGAAAAATTAGAGGGCAATGTCAGTGGAATTTCAGCAGAGTGTAGGTGGGGCCAGTTGATTGGTACCCAAGTTGGGTTGATTTACTAAAATGGAAGAGTGCAAAATCTGGTGTAGTTCTGCATAGAAACCAATCTGCTTCCATGTTTTATTATCAAAGCTCAGTTGAACAAGCTGATGTTAGAAGCTGATTGGCTAACATGCACAGCTGCAACAGATTTTGAGTGATTCAGTTTTAGCAAATCACCCACAAAGAGACCAAGTAAAGTGTCAGCATTATATTTTGGTTAACAAAAGCGACTACACAGGTACAACAGTTATCATTAACGTTGGCGGTACTTGACATGTTCCCACCACTTGAGGTCTCAGTTTTAAAAATGCTTACGTTACCGAAGCAGCATCTAAATGAAGGGGGTAGCTGACATGCAGGGCACCTATGCAGGAGCACTGAGCAAAGTGTTGGAAAGATGATTGTCCAAGCTCTAGAGTGCCCAAATAGCAGAGTCAGTTGCAGTATCCCTGTTCTGCCTCTCCTTAACAGGAATATCTCCCGAGTGCTATATACACTAGCCTAACCAGTGGGAATTCTATCCACAGTGGGACAGCATCATTCATCACATTGCCCCCACCAAAGATGGCCATGGAGACCATCCAGTGTTGCAGCATCCAGACAGACACACCCGCTTCCCTGCTGACACCCATGAAGCTCCTCTCATCCTCCATTCCCTCCACACAGCGGCCAGCAAAACTCTGCCACTCACACAGGAGAGGATAAACCGCACCTGCCTACAATCGTGTCAAGGTGTTTTTGACTTAAGAAAATTATGTAATGTATTGTGAAAATGAAAAAAAAAATAATCTGATTTCAGAGTGATAAGGTCTTGATTAATGAAGAGTAGAACATACCTGCATTCAACGTAGGTTCAGAAAACATTACTAAAGTTCGGTTGTCAAATTCGAACCCCTTCAAAGTCAATGGGAGCCAAATGTTAAAAAAGAGTAATGGCCATTTGCTAGGCTAATAGGCAAGGGTTTGTCCAACAAATGGCATAGGATGGGCACTGCCTTGGGGGATAAAAACAAAAAATTAATCTTGGCTGGGAGCAGGCCTTTTAGTAATGCGTAAAGTGAAACAACATGCCTGGGGTATGCCCTGCCCCTGCCTGTGAAGAAGAATATCTGTATGATGTACACAACGTTCCACAGCAAATCTCATACAATATATCTTTTTCTTCATTCAGAAAGAAAAACAGTACAAGGGAGTATAGAGGAGTAGGTTTTACAGAGGGATCACTGTGATAGCCAATCACAGCCGGTACTCCTGACTTCTGATCGTTAGTATGAGACTCAGAGCTGCAGGTGACAGCACAGTCTCCTTGCTGAGGATACCCTAATGCCGCGTACACACGATCAAACAAGCGGGTGGAAAAGTCCGGCAAACTGAAGTCCGCCGGACAATCCCCCCGTGTGTAGCCTCCGGCATACTTTTTTGACCCGAAAGTACGGCGGACTTAGAAAGTAGTTTTGCACTCCAATCTTCCCGCCGGACTCGCATTTCGGCGGACAATCCGGCCGTGTGTGTGCCAGTCCGCCGTACTTTTGAAATGAGCGGACTTTTCCCACCCGGAAAAAAGTCCGCTCATTTCGAGCGCGTCTCCAGGTAGGCGGGGCCCGCAAAGGAGACGTCGCTGGCCCCACCACCTGGTATGGACTTAAAAGGGAACCCCAACGCCGAAAAAAATCGGCGTGGGGTCCCCCCAGGTCCACATCAGACCCTTGTCCGAGCACGCTACCCGGAAGGCCAGGAAAGGGGGGACGAGCGAGCGCCCCCCTCCTGAGCGTACCAGGCCGCGTGCCCTCAACATGGGGGGTGCCCATGTGACATCAACTGATGACCCCGCCCCTTGTCCCTACATAAGTCGCCACGCAGCGCGTCCCTGGCATTGCGGCCGGAGAGAGCGTTGAGTCAACATCTCCAGGAGAAGAAGAACGGAAGGCGGCGGCGACAGAAGACCGGGCCACCGCCTGTAAAAGAGCTATAAGAAGGCGCGGTGGCCCGGCAGAAGAACCAAAGAGGGGGGCAAGACCCCCAAAGTCGGAAGGAGAGGCCGTGGCGAGGAAGAAAGCCGGGGCTCCTTTCGCTAGCAAAAGAGCTAGAAGAAGATAGCGGAGGAGTCCGGTGAGAAGACCCCCGAAGACGGAAGACCCCCGGAGCTGTGCAATAAACTATTTTATCTTGTGTGTTGTGGTTTTTTTTTGTACTTTATTTTACAGGTGAATGGGTACGGGTACATTGTACCCCATACTCATTCACATAGGGTGGGGGGCCGGTATCCGGGGGACCCCTTATTAAAGGGGGCTCCCGGATTCCGATAAGCCCCCCGCCCGCAGACCCCAACAACCAACGGCCAGGGTTGTCGGGAAGAGGCCCTTGTCCTCATCAACATGGGGACAAGGTGCTTTGGGGTGGGGGGGGCCGCGTGGCCCCCCTTCCCCAAGGCACCCCCCATGTTGAGGGCACGCGGCCTGGTACGGCTCAGGAGGGGGGGCGCTCGCTCGTCCCCCCCTTTCCTGGCCGGCCGGGTAGCGTGCTCGGACAAGGGTCTGATGTGGACCTGGGGGGACCCCACGCCGATTTTGTTTGGCGTGTGGGTTCCCCTTTAAGTCCATACCAGGTGGCGGGGCCAGCGACGTCTCCTTTGTGGGCCCCGCCTACCTGGAGACGCGCTCGAAATGAACGGACTTTCCTCCACGTGTGTGGGCGAGTCCGTTCATTTCAAAAGTAGGGCGGATAGTACGGCGGACTTAGTGCGCCGTATTAGTCCGCTGAAAAAGTGCCGTGTGTGGGCAAGTAGCTCGTTTGGAAAGTCCGACGGACAGTCTGGCGGGAAGTCCGCCAGACTAAGTCCGTCGGATAGTCCGCTACGTGTGTACGCGGCATTAGCAGCACATTTCCAGTACAATCAGCCTGTTGGGAAAAAAATTCTTGATCAGCGCTATAGCTGGCAGTGCTGATTAGTGTATACTGATATCGGAAAAATATCCCCACTGGCAGAATACAATAAGGAGGAGTGATTCCCATCTCCACATTAAGTATGTGGATGGGGTTAATCAAGTAATTTTCTTTCATTCAACCAGCGGGTTGTAAGAAAGAAAAGGACTCGTGTGTGGCCAGCCTAAGAAGTGCATAGGCGCCAGGATTTACATTATCGTGTCATTTTTGATCCATCATCTTAACCACTTAATGACCAGGCCTATTTTTTCAGACTTGGTGTTTACAGGTTAAAATAATTTTTTTTTTGCTAGAAAATTACTTAGAACACTCAAGCATTATATATATTTTTTTCTAACACCCTAGAGAATAAAATGGGACATTTTTTGGGAAAAATATATATTTTTTTAATTAAAAAATAAGACACCAGTATGGATAGCCCAATTTTTTTATATTGTGAAAGATAATATTAAGCCGAGTAAATTGATACCCTCACACTTCAAAATTGCACCCGCTAGTGGAATGGCGACAAACTTTTACCCTTAAAAATCTCCATAGGCAACATTTACAAATTTCTACAGGTTACCAGTTTTGAGTTACAGAGGAGGTCTAGGGCTAAAATTATTGCTCTTGCTCGAACGATCGTGGGGCTACCTCACATGTGTGGTTTAACACCATTTTCATATGCGGGTGCTACTCAAGTATGCTTTCGCTTCTGTGTGTGAGCTCGGCAGGACGGGGCAGTGTAAATGTATTTATTGTTTTTCTCATTTATTTTCCTTTTTTTTTTTTTTTTTTTTTTTACACTGTCCTTTTAAAAAAAATAAAAACTTGGGTGACTTTTATTCCTATTACAATAAACATTAAACATCCCTTGTAATAGTAAAAAAGACCTCAGATCTCATATTTACACAAAAAGTTATTTGAAAAAAAAACAACTCTCCTTTTAAGAGCATTGGGCAGAATTGATGTTTGACGTTTCATCCGCCAGTCAATGCTATGGAGCCGAGCGGGGGCCATCTTCCCCTCACTCGGCAGCCAGGCATTCATGGGAAAGGACGCAATTGTCTCCGCCACTATCGTCGGGTCCAGTAAGCGGCGGAGACCCCTGGAGCGCAGCGGGAGGGGGGTCACCTCTCCCACCACTGATAAAAGTGATCTCCCGGTGAATCCGCCGCAGAGACCACTTTTATCTGAAAGCAGCCTGTCCACTGAAGAAGATGATACCAAGGTTATGGCAGCTAGCTGCTACCATAACAACGATATCCCTCTTCAAAGAGCCGTCATATAATGACAGGGGGCGGTCCGTAAATTGTTAAAGTGATACTAAAGTCTTCTTATTTTTTGGTTAAAAATAACAAACATGTTATACCTACCTGCTCTGTGGAGTGGTTTTGCTGGGAGCAGCCCTGAACCTCCTCTTCTCAGGTCCTTCTTCTGTGCTCCTGGCCCATCCCTTCTGTTGAATGCCCCCACAGCAACCAGCTTGCTATGGGGGCACTCGAGCCGAGCCACAGTTCCCTGCGACCATTCAGACACGGAGCTGTGGTCTGGCCTTGCCATCTTTCTCTCCTCTTTGGCTCACTAACTTTGAGTGACAACAGCAGGAGCCAATGGCCCCATTCTGCTGTCTCAGCAAATGAGGGAGGGAGTCCCGGACAGCTGAGTATCTCCTGCAACATCGCTGGATCATGGTGGGGCTCAGATAAGTATTTGGGGAGCTGCACACAAAAGGTTTTTCATCTTAATGCATAGAATGCATTAAAAAAGAACTAGAGACAAAACTTACTTCATTTTGGATAAACCAAGGGAGGGTTATACCCCCCTGTTAATTCTTTTTTCCCCATCTGTGTCCCATTGTGGAGATGTCTCTCTTTTTTCTTCCGGTCCCATACCCAAACAGGAAGTGAGGGGAAATCTCTGCAAATTAAAGGAATTACTTGGGGACCCCCAGGTCACCAGAACTAGTGTCTCCATTGGAAGATTTGCGTTCTATTACTTTTCTGAGGACAACCCAAAATTTGGGATTTTCTTTATGTAGTGCAAGGGTTTGGCTCCCTTTAGTGACCACTGAAACTTTACCAGGATCTTTCTTTCTTTTAAGAAGCAAACAACTATGCATTGTGGGGAATGTAGTTTGATGAGTAAGTGATTTATGTTGTTAACTCAGTTTGGGAACTACTAGACCCACAATGCCAAGTGACAGAACAGCCTGCTGGGTAAGCAGATAAAAGGACAGGCGTAGCCGGCTTTTGGCCTCTTGGGCTGCCATTCAGCAACCAGCAGGGAGGTCTGTGTGTGTGTGATCAAAAAGGCTGTGGCCTACACGGCACGGAGCAGGATCACCAGCCTCTGAGGGAATTCATAGTACAGCCCCGCCAACTCAGCAAGCGGATCGGTGTGCAGTGCCAGGACATCTGGAAGTCTCCTGCATTTCAGCTATCTGGAGGAGCGGTACAGCATGGCTGCGCCATCTTTCAGGAGACTTTAGGAGGGGAGTCTGGAAGGAGCCTCACCTCTGGGTCTATTGTGGTGAGAGGGCACCTGCCCATTGCAGTAAAATACACTATTTGCTGAGTGAGTTATGTAAAGACTGCTGGTGAGACTTGTAGTCCCACAGAATTAATTCCACTTACCAACGGGCCACACACAGCTGAACTCTAGAATTTGTCATTTCCTGTGCTATAAAGTCATTACTGTATTACACCCACTGATAAGGAGGAAGTGTTATAAGTGCCCTATATCTTCAGTTAACAGTTACCAGCATTTCACTTATTCTACAGTGTGCATTCTCTCTGTTTCCCTGTTTGGATTAAAAAAACTGTATTTTAAAACTACAGGCTGGCTGAAGATATCTGGAGACAAGGAACTTTTATCATCTGTTACAAAGTGTCACGGTTCTACTTTGAAGTCGCCCCAAAAGTAGTACAGGAACCTTTTTCTAAGTTGGAGCGATTTGAGTCACTCCGATTAGAATGGTTCCATAGTACAGAACGGGACGCAAATTGTCAAGCGGCTAAGTTGCCTGACAAGTCGCCCCCGTGTAAACCGGCTCTAAGGCTTCAGTGAGAAGGTGTTTAATATAGATCTTTTAGAATATTGAACATTTGTCCCACTGTACCCCTGTCTATATACATATATTCTCTACGTTGATTATTATAGCTACAGTTCTTTTCAAATCCATACTGATTGCTATAAACTGACATTTACTGTTTATATTTGAACCCCTTATTCTTTGTGTTTAATACTCCCTTCAGTAAACTTTCCGAGTGGTTATTTGATATTCTCTGTGTGTCTCTATTACTATATGACTGGTGAAGGGATGGGATTCAGGGCTATGGTAAATATATTTCTTGATCATACATCACGGGACACAGGAGCTTCATTACATAGTGGGTTATATAGGCACCTCTGGTGATTGGACACTGGTTGACCCCAATTAAGGAGAATTCCTCCCCTATATAACCCCTCCCATCTGGGAGGCACCCCAGTTTTTTCGCCAGTGTCTATGGTGATGGTCACGTAAAACTTTAGCTCTATGAAGGTCCCTGCGAGGGCCTAAGGGCTACAATAAACCGGATCCATACCTCGGGCCGATATTTGACTCCCAAGTTGGTATGGTACCCGGGCCTCGTCAGCCGAAGAAGCGAGGTTTTGCCTGTAAGTCCTCTCCATTGGAAGACTGGGCTCTGGGAAAACCAGACTTGGTGTACTGTTTATACAGAGCACACAAAAGTTTCTGGCAGAGCTTTCTACATGGCCCAGGTGGGAGGTTCTTCCGAGAAGGAACCCCAGATATACCTGAAGGTTGGCTAACAATACCCGCCGTGATGGGTGAAGGCTGGAATTTGTCTGGTTGCAGCATTTCCTGCGGCGGGGACAGGTAAGGGAAGTTATCCTGTATATTTAATTATATGAATGGATTTCTTCATTGTGAGTAGTTGTATGTCTTACCTGGTTTCCACCACTAGAGGGAGTAAGAGCAGCCTGATGCATACTTACATGCCTTTTCAATACACATGCTCAGTGAAAGCCTGATTCTCCAGCTAACTCACGTCTCCATTGCAGTCCCTGCCACAAATAAGGTAAACACTTCAGGGGTCCCACGCAGCTCCGTTTTTGGGTACTCCTTCCCCCCCTGGATTCCGCGGTCCTCGTGCACACGCGCGGGCACGTGCACGCGCGCCGGGCGCGCTCCCGGCCTAATGGAGGGGGGGTGTGGTTGCGAACCGTGCACGTCGCTGTACTGCGCAGGCGCCAGGCGGCAGTTTTAAAAGCCCAGGGCATCAGGGGGCTGTAATTGGAGACACAGGAGCTGTGGGCAGTAAGCATCCATGGGGATTGGATCCAGGCAAACCTAGACACCTACTCAGCATCAGGTTGTGCAATTTAAGCATATATATTATTGTGAGACTTTAAGCACAACAGTGATTGTACTTGTACTAGTACCTCTGCTTTGTAGCCTAGTACTATGTCTCCTCGTAAGAGGGTCTCAGGGGGAGGTAAGAAGGGCACTGGTAAATCACAGCCTAGGTCCAGGGGTTCCAAAAGTGCCTGTAAATTACCATCCCCCCGGGGGCGTGGCCTGGACCGGCATGGCGTGAGGAGCACTGTGTGTGAGCTCCGCTGGCTTAACATCCGATTACTTCTATCCTGAGGCTATTTTTTTGCTTTTATTTGACTGATACGAACCTCTGAACATCCCGGACACGTAGGAGACATGTCTCCCTCTAAAGCGAAGCTGGAAGCGGCGGCTAAACTGGCTAAATTCCGCCACGCGGAGAAGGGCAATATGGCCGCGGATGGTGCCTCTCCCCCCTCCTCCTCTGCCGCACCTGATCCTGATGCTAGAGTTTTGGAGGCTATTCTGGACTGTAAGAGTGCTCTTATGGGGAAAATAGAGGAGGTGAAGGTGGATGTATCTCTCCTCCGACAGGATGTGCAGAAACTACGAGACCGGGTGACTGAGACGGAGGCCCGAATTAGCCGCGTGGAGGACGTTCTGCCCCCGCTCCAGACGGTTACCGAGCGACTGCAACACCAGCTCTCCACGGTCCTGGCGAAGCAGGACGATATGGAGAACCGCTTAAGGCGGTGCAACTTGCGCTTCGTCGGCCTGCCCGAGAGAGAGGAGGGCAACGATCCCCCTGCGTTTCTTGAACAACTGCTGACCTCCTCCTTTGGCCGTGCGGAGTTCTCCTCTTCCTTTGCGGTGGAGAGGGCCCACCGCATGCCTGCGAAGCCTCCCCCTCAGGGGGCTCCCCCCCAGACCTTTATTGCGAAGTTCCTGAATTTTCGGGACAGAGATGCCATCCTGTGCCTAGTGCGTTTGAAGGGCAACATCCCTTACCACAATACGGAGATCAAGGTTTTCCCGGATTTCTCGGCCGAAGTTCAGAAGAAGGGGGCTCTCTTTGCTGAAGCTAAGCGCCAGCTGCGCATACATCATTATTCATATGCCATGCTGTTCCCGGCCCGACTCCGGGTTGCGGGGGAGGATAGGGCCCACTTCTTTGATACCCCGGAGGCGGTGATCGGCTGGCTGGAGAGCAGGGCGGCACCACGGCGGGAGGCTGCCTAACCATTCATGTTACTGTCGGGAGTCGGAACCCCCTGTTTGCTGGGGATATGGGGGTGTGAAGTGTTTAACATTATGTTTTCCGATCTACGTTTATCCTATGGCAAGGTACTGTACTCTTTTACCACCCTGATGGCTGCGATGGCCGGATGATTTAGTCCGGATGTTTCTCCTGTTGCTGGACTGGCGGCCCCCCTCCCTCCCGCTTCCACCCTATATACTTGGTGTGCTTCCCCGTCCCTTCTAATCCTGGGTCCTGTCTCCCCCCGGGCCCCCCCCTCCCCACCCTTTCCCTGTTTCACGTCATAACAGCCGCTGCTTTCTAGACTTATTTGTATTCCCGTCTGGGATGTTCGAACATTTCTCTGCCTACTAACTGTTTTGTACCCTACCAGCGGACTCCAATTTTTCATGGCACCCCGGACGGACATGGGACGTTGGCCTGCATGTTGCATGCCGCTGCCACTTGATCATCCGCGGATGCATCCGGGGGCCATGCTCCTTACGGTATTGCTCACGTTTCAGAGTATAACCGTCACGTTAGGTTTAAGTTTTTTTGGGGCCTCTACGGGGGTCTATGAGCCGCAGGACTGCGGGCTCGAGTCTCAAGCTTGGTTTCCCCGGGCCGGGCGGGGTCGGCCCCTGCCTCTGGCCTTTTGGTCGTGGTGGGGCCGCGCCGCACGGTCCGGTGCATGTTATACCGTATATTTTTTTATATTTAGTTTTTCAGTTTTTATCTGGTGGTATGTATTGTGCCCGCTTACGACAATTGTATATTGGTCAATGTATTTATGTGATGGTGGGCTGGGTAATCTGTCGGGAGTTCTTTTTCCTGTGTTGAGGGGGACGGGAGGGGGTGCTGGTCTCTTCTCTTCTAATACATTACTGAGATGCCTGTAATGAGTAGCTTGAAATGCCTCACTTGGAATGTCAGAGGGATCAGGGCGAAACCGAAGCGCAGTGCAGTCCTGACCTATCTTAAAGCTCAGAAGGCAGATATAGTGGTCCTGGTGGAGACCCACCTCACTGGCCACCTATTACTGACGCTTAAGAAGCCCTGGGTGGGCTGGGTGTACCAAGCCCCGTTCTCAGCTAACTCCAGGGGTGTGGCGTTGTTGGTGTCTAAATCTGTGCAATTCCTACTTCTCCTGCTTAAATCAGACCCCGAGGGCAGGTTTTTTTTTATACATGCTCGGATTAATGGTAGAGAACTCCTTCTCCTGGCTATTTATATACCCCCCCATTTCAATTCACTGTTTTAAATGAGGGCTTAGCGTTTATGTCCCAATTTCCTACTGTTCCGGCGATGTGGCTGGGGGACTTCAACAATGTCGCACACAGGGATTTGGACAGACTTGTGTTGTCTCCCCCACCCGCACTGTCGCCGGGGCTTACAAGATTTGGTAGATTTTTCCTTGAGCTTGCTCTGGTGGATACCTGGCGTTATACTTTTCCCCTGGGCAAACAATACTCCTGTTTTTCGTCGTCGCATTCCGCTATGTCTCGGATCGATTTTATTTTTATCTCCCGCCCCCTTCTCCCCTATTTGGGGGCGGTGGGGTTTAATCCGCGTGTGCTTTCGGATCATTCCCCATATTGGGTCGAGTTGCGTCTCCCGGGCCCTCCGAAGTCCTATTCTTGGAAATTGAATCCTTTTTGGTTGGGTGTGACCCCTGACCTGGAGGACGTGGGGTCGGAGTGGGAACTATTTTTCAATATGAACCGCGGTTACGGCCCCTTTTACGTTGGTCTGGGACTCGTTTAAAGCTCACGCTCGGTTAGTAATGGCCCAGTGGATTTCGCACTATCGCAGGTCGTCTGCCGGGGCATTGCTCCAGGCGGAGCACCAACTGTCTGCCGCTGAAAGGGAGTTCGCCAGTGACCCGTCCCCGAGTAAGGCTGAATTTCTCAAACTACAGTCTAGGGTGGTGAATGGCTTGCATATTGAGAGGGCTGAGCGGAATATATTCCACATTAAGCAAAGGGTGTATGAATGTGGGGAGCGGGCTGGCCGCCTGCTGGCCTACCTGGCGCACATGGACCAGCGGCCCCCTGCTGTGGTCTCCCTACGTGGCTCCGATGGGGTGCTGATCTCTGATCCTGATGCGGTGGCTGAGGAGTTCAGGGCGTTTTATGCCTCACTGTACTCCTCGGTGGCCACCGATGCTGATGATGGGGTGGATGGGCTTCTTGGAACTCTTGACTTACCCTCGCTTACACCATCCCAGGTGACACTCCTGGAGGCCCCCATTACCACTGATGATATCGCGCAGGCGATGTCCTTACTGAATGTGTCCAGGGCCCCTGGCTCGGATGGGCTTCCCCTCGAGTTTTACCTAAAATATGCTGACACCCTGACTCCCAGACTACAAGAACTGTTCTCCCACATATTTGAGTCGGAATCTCTCCCTCCCTCGATGTGTGAGGCATACATAGTCCTTATCCCTAAGCCCGGGAAGAATCTGGAACTCCCCGAGTCATATAGGCCTATTTCCCTGCTTCAGTTAGACATCAAGATCCTGGCCAAGGTCCTGGCTATCCGTCTGAATGCGGTTATCCTAGACCTTATCCATCCCGACCAGACGGGGTTCATGCCGTCCAAAAACACGGCTTATAATTTACGAAGGCTTCATATGAACCTACAAGCGCAGCATGATTTGGTGGGAGCTAGAGCGGTGGTGTCTCTGGACGCAGCCAAAGCGTTCGATTCAGTGGAGTGGCGGTATTTATGGAGCTGTCTACAGCGCTTCGGTTTCGGACCCCGCTTTATCAAATGGATTTGCATTATGTATAGTGGCCCTTGTGCCAGGATCTTGGTTAATGGGCGGGTGTCGCCCCCTTTCCCTCTCTCTCGGGGTACTAGGCAGGGCTGTCCCTTATCCCCGCTGTTGTATGCTATAGCGGTAGAACCACTCGCGGCGGCCCTTAGGGGACACCCCGGTATCAGGGGACTTAAGTGTGGCAGCCTGGAGGAGAGGATCAGTCTGTATGCGGATGATATGTTATTGTATTTGGCGGATACAGGCCCCTCCCTCCGGGCGGCTCTCGAAACGATTCAATTATTTGGAACACACTCGGGACTTAAAATTAATTGGGAGAAATCCCAAATACTACCCATAGATATCGGTGCCCCCTCTGAAATTGAGGCTTCTGCTCCCCTTTTACGAGTTAGTACGTTAAAGTACTTGGGCGTCTCTGTCACCAGATCCCCGGAGGATTATATAAGATTGAATATAGATCCCCTGATAGCTACCATGAAGGCCAAAATTAAGACATGGGCCAAGCTCCCTTTGGGCGTTATGGGGCGAACGAATCTGGTGAAAATGATCATTCTGCCAGGGTTTCTGTACGTGTTCTGGCACTCCCCTGTTTATTTACCCCTGAGGCTGTTTAAATCTATAGAAGCCCTGTTAAATTCCTTTGTATGGGGCTCACAGCGGCATAAATTATCGTGGCAAGTATTAAAATGCCCTGGGGATCTGGGAGGGGCGGCCATGCCAGATTTTGTCCTGTACTACTTGGCGGCCCAAGTGTCCCACTTTTACCATCTGGACAAACAAGACAGAGACAGATACCTAACGTTTATTTGCCCTAGGCGTGGGTACTTGATTACCCATCCCTTCCAGCTGCTATTTAGGGACCGTGCTTCGGCGGAGTTTCGGGGGAATCGCAGGGGACTACTCTACGCACACTGCAGGATTTGGGAGGTGGTTGGGAAAAGGTTGTCGTTTCCTGAGGCCCACTCCCACACCCCACTTTGGGATAACCCCGGTTTGGGCGAATTGCGGCTGCTCCCTGGCTATTCGATATGGCTCGCGCATGGGATTAATTATATCTCTGATCTATATCGTGGGAGGGTGCTAAAATAGTTTCAGGAGCTCAGGGAGGAATTTGCTCTCCCGAACTCCATGCACTACAGGTACCTCCAACTCCGCCATGCTCTTCAGGCACAATTTGGGCAATCCCCACCTGGGGTGAACAGTTTGGCGATAGTGGATGTGCTGTTGGGGCAGGATCCACGCAAATTGATCTCTAGTATATACAACCTTCTGATTAGACCCCCGGCGGTTGCACTGGCAGAGGCCCTTAGGGGGAGATGGGTGGAGGATGTGGGGAGACTTGAGGACGATGAATGGGATGAAGCTTTGGACAATGGCAAAAGGGTCTCACCCAGACTTTCAGACCGCTTCACCCACCTGAATATTCTGCACAGAACATACCTGACGCCGACACGTATAGCCAAATACAAACCCGATTACAGCCCCCTTTGCCCTAGATGTGGCGGCTCGGAATGCACCTTTTTTCATATACTGTGGTCTTGCCCGGTGATCCAGGGTTTCTGGTCTCACATAGTCAGATTTATCCACGACAGAATGGGATCACCTCTGACGCTATGCCCCAAACAATGCCTTTTGGGAGTTTTTCCTGATCCGGACTCGGACAAATACCACAAGATATTTCTACATGAATCTCTGTTTATGGCTAGGTTGCTGGTGGCGAGAAAATGGCTCCAAGTCCAGCCCCCCACGCCTCAGGAGTGGGTGGCTGCGATTAACCATGTACTCCCATATAAGAAGGAACTTTATGCCCATAGGGGCTGTCAGTCGAAATATACTAAAGTTTGGGGAGACTGGTTGAACGATGCCGACACATGTGATGAACTTCCCCCGCAGGAGCTAGAAGATCCTGCATAATTGAATCGAGGAGGGTTGGGACTGTGCTGCACTATGATAACACTGCAAGGTATACTTTCATGATAGCCCTGGAGATCCCCTGATGTAGTGCTTCTCTGGATTCACCTTGTGGAATTGTTCCCTCTGCTATGTATGTTTTTTTTTATATTTTTCTGTTTCTTGCTCCGGTTGATATTTTGGGGACTTGCGCCCCCCCTATCACACAACATGTGTTCTCCTTGTATTCTCTTGCTGTTACAATTCATGTATTGACCAATGTCTGTATATTCTTTTTTCGTATTCTCAATAAACCACCACGTTATTTGTAAAAAAAATTACCATCCCCCCCTGCAAGACTGGAGCCAGCCTCTCAAGACGAGTCAGTGCCCCTGTCGGGTTTTGCAGCCTCTCCTAATGTCGCAGCCCCGGTTTATGTCACTGAGGACTCCCTTAAGGCTACATTGGAGGGTTTTGAAGGGAGAATCATGAATTTTATTTCTGCTTCCTTAAAAGATAGCAGGAAAAGGGGTAGATCCCCTCCCTCTGCTGATATCCCTCTCTCAGATGATTCTTCTGAAAATGAGGAGGGATCCCTATCTTTGGATAGGGATCATGAGCAGTCGGATGAGTCAGAGGAAGAGGAGATAGTCCCCTCCTCCCAGGCGCTCAGAAAACAGGTGCAGTATTATACTGAATTGGTGCGTACCACATTCAGAATGCCTGCTGCTGAAGTCGCTACGTCCTCTGTCTCTTCCCTGGGAGTCAGGAAAGCCCCACAGACTGCCTATTCCTTCCCAATTCATCCTTTAATGGATAAATTGATGTATGAGGATTGGGGACATCCCGATAAACTGTTTGTTTGCTCCTCCTAAAAGGTTTTCTATGCATTATCCTGTGGAGGAAAGTTTCACCAAGAAGTGGGGGGGTCCCATCTGTCGATGCGGCTGTTTCTTGTGTGAATAAGAACCTAACTTGTCCTTTGGATAATGCGCAGGTATTCAAGGATCCAACTGATAAAAAGCTGGAAACCTTATTAAAAGCCTCCTTTTCCATGGCTGGCACTATGGTGCAACCTACAGTCGCAGCCGTGGGGTTGTGTCAGTTCCTCAAGGAACAGGTTAAACAGATGCTTGGGCTCCTTCCCAGTGAGGAAGTAGAAAATTATGCAGAATTGCCTCACATTCTGTGTTTCATAATTGATGCGATTTTGGATTCCGTCCAACAAGCATCACGTTTGTCTCTCATGTTGGTTCACATGCGAAGGGCCCTATGGCTAAAGAATTGGGCAGCTGAGCTGTCATGCAAGAAGCATTTGACTGGGTTCCCGTTTAAAGGGGAGAGTTTGTTTGGAGAAGAACTAGATAAGTTCGTCCAAAATATTTCAGGAGGAAAATCTACTCTCCTTCCAGTCAAAAAGAGCAAGCGTCCTTCATTCAGGCGTGCTCTCTCTCCCGAAGCATCAAGCTCTAAACAGTGGCGACGGCCTTCTCAGTCCTCCTCTACCAGAAAGGCTCAAGGCCAAGCCCAGGGACAGAAAAAGACTTGGGGGCGAAAGCCTGCCAAGCAGAGCCCAAAAACTTCCTTGTGAAGGGGCGTCCCCGCTCGGCAGAGTGGGGGGAAGGCTCCTGCAGTTTGCAGGCGCCTGGCGGGAAGAGATCCAGGACAAGTGGGTGATCTCTTCAGTATCTCTGGGCTACAAGCTAGAGTTTCAGGAGATTCCACCTTCTCGTTTCCTAAGGTCAAGGATCCCCAGGGATCCAGTAAAGCAAAAACCGCTATTTCTGGCCTTAGATCAGTTACTATCCCAGGGTGTGATAGTAGAAGTGAACCCGAAAGATCAGGGTTTGGGGTTTTACTCAAATCTCTTCACCGTTCCAAAACCAAGTGGAAGTGTCAGACCTATCTTGGATCTGAAAGACCTGAACCGGTTTTTACACATCCGGTCCTTCCGAATGCAGTCAATCCACACTGTGGTCTCCTCCCTGCAAGGAGGAGAATTAATGGCATCAATAGATATCAAGGATGCATATCTCCATGTGCCAATTTTTCCCGCACACCAAAAATTCCTAAGGTTCGCGGTAGAGCGGCGCCATTTTCAATTTGTGGCCTTGCCGTTCGGGCTTGCTACAGCCCCTCGAGTCTTCACAAAGATTCTAGACCCTCTCTTAGCAAACTTAAGAGCTCAGGGCATAGCCGTCATGGCTTATCTAGACGACTTGCTTCTCATGGAGAAAACTGCAGCATTCCTAAGTCGCAACGTCACCAAAACGCTAGAACACCTAGAACGCCTAGGTTGGATTATAAACCTAGAAAAGTCGTCCCTACAACTGACTACCAGGTTGGAATACCTAGGTATGATCATCGACACCGCTCAGGGCAGGGTGTTTCTTCCAAGGCTAAAAGCCTTGGCCATTGGGGATCTGGTGCGCCTGATTCTGGGCAGAAGATCTTCCTCCATTCAGTTGTGCATGAGACTGTTAGGGAAGATGGTCGCCTCCTTCGAGGCCGTCCCATTCGCCCAGTTCCATTCAAGGCCTTTACAAGGATGCATCCTTGCGGCTTGGAACAGGAAGCCCCAATCTCTGGATCTTCCTATGCGTCTATCCCCAGGGACACGCAAGAGTCTTGTCTGGTGGTTACAAACCAAGAATTTGCTGAAGGGCAAAACCTTTCTTCCTCTCTCATGGAAGATTATCACAACAGATGCCAGCCTGACAGGCTGGGGAGCTGTATTGGAGGAAACATGCTCGCAGGGGAAATGGTCTGCGACCGAGAATCTACTGCCCATAAATATCTTAGAGATCCGGGCAGTTTACATGGCACTCATAGAGTGGTCTTACAGACTGCGAGGTTTCCCAGTTCGGGTTCAGTCCGACAATGCCACTGCAGTGGCTTATATCAATCACCAGGGCGGTACCAGAAGTCTGGTGGCCCAAAAAGAGGTGAATCGCATACTTGTCTGGGCAGAAAAGCATGTTCCGTGTCTTTCTGCAGTCTTCATCCCAGGAGTGGAGAATTGGCAGGCGGATTTTCTCAGCCGCCAGCAGTTGTGCCCAGGAGAATGGGCTCTGCACCCCGACGTGTTTCAGAACATATGTCACAAGTGGGGTACTCCAGACGTAGATCTGTTTGCTTCCAGGTTCAACAGGAAGCTGGACAAGTTTGTGTCAAGGACAAGAGATGCACTTGCTCAGGGGTCAGATGCTCTGACAGTTCCCTGGGATCAGTACAATCTGATCTATGCCTTCCCCCCGAGCCTGCTTCTGTCGCGGTTCCTGGGAAGGGTCAAGAGGGAGACAAAGTCGGTCCTTTTGGTGGCCTCGGCTTGGCCCAGGCGACCATGGTACGCAGAAATCATGAGGTTGGCAGTAGGCAGGTCATGGACCCTCCCTCTCCGGCCAGATCTGCTCTCACAGGGTCCAATCTACCATCCTGCTTTACGCAGTGTGAATTTGACGGTCTGGCTGCTGAGACCCACATTCTGAGAGACCGTGGCCTTTCGGGGCCAGTCCTTTCTACTCTGGTCAATGCCAGAAAGCCGGCCTCCAGACTTGTTTATTACAAGATCTGGAGGACATATGTTTCCTGGTGTGAACTCAGGAAATGGCATCCTAGAAAGTATGTCATTAACAGAATCTTGGCCTTTCTCCAGTCAGGCCTGGAAATGAATTTGGCAATAAGCACTATCAAAGTGCAGATTTCAGCCCTGTCTGTATTTTTTCAAAAAACGCTTGCATCACATTCCCTAGTACGGGCTTTTATCCAGGGGGCTATGCGGACAAAACCGCCAGTTAAACCTCCGGTATGCCCATGGGATCTGAATTTGGTTCTCTCGGCCTTACAGGGGCAACCATTTGAACCTTTACACCTGGCTTCTTTAGCTCTCCTGACTAAAAAGCTGGTCTTCTTAGTAGCCATATCTACGGCTAGAAGAGTATCAGAGTTGGCAGCTCTTTCCAGTAAGGAGCCGTATTTAATTATCCATAAGGACCGAGTGGTCATGCGTCCCAACAGGTCCTTTCTGCCTAAGGTGGTTTTGGGTTTCCATTTGAATCAGGATGTAATCCTACCATCCTTTTTTCCGGACCCTCAATCCACAGAAGAAGAATCTTTACACACTTTAGATGTGGTTAGAGCAATCAGTATTTATCTTCAAGCAACTACTCAGATAAGAAAAACTGATTGTTTATTTATTCTGCCGGAAGGCCCTAGAAAGGGCCAGGTGGCGTCAAAATCCACTCTCTCAAGATGGATCAGGCAAGTTATCTCTCAGGCCTATGGTTTAAAGGGGAAGATTCCTCCTTTTCGGGTGAAAGCGCACTCTACTAGGGCTGTTAGTGCTTCTTGGGCAGTGCATCACCAGGCCTCCCTGGCTCAGATCTGTAAGGCTGCGACTTGGTCATCAGTCCACACATTCACCAGATTCTATCAGGTGGATGTCAGAGGGCAAGAGGATATCGCCTTCGGGCGCAGTGTACTGCAGGCTGCAGTTTAGGTCCTCCGGTCCCTGGCGGCCTATATTTATGATCTGTGTCTCCCTCCCCTCAATCTGAGCATTGCTATGGGACATCCCACTATGTAATGAAACTCCTGTGTCCCGTGATGTATGATCAAGAAAATGGGATTTTTATATTCAGCTTACCTGTAAAATCCTTTTCTTGAGAGTACATCACGGGACACGGGGCTCCCGCCCCTCTTGGGTTTTACGTGGTTTCTTATTGCTTTGCTACAAAACTGAGGTGCCTCCCAGATGGGAGGGGTTATATAGGGGAGGAATTCTCCTTAATTGGGGTCAACCAGTGTCCAATCACCAGAGGTGCCTATATAACCCACTATGTAATGAAGCTCCTGTGTCCCGTGATGTACTCTCAAGAAAATGATTTTACAGGTAAGCTGTATATAAAAATCCCATTTTTATGAGTTGTCATTACTGTGTTTCTCCCTATTGCTGGGTCCCATACAAATTTTACCAAGGTGTGCCAGAGGGATTGAGACTGTTCTTGGGGTTTAGAGGCAGGGTGCAGAATCAAATGTTTATTAGCAGCTCCTACGGGGGTAGTGCTACATTTACTTTCACTTTCAATGATAATGTAACAGGACAAATAGAGAGGATGAATTTCCAGGGGTTGCATTAGGATAAAAAGCCTTCTGTGTTCAGCAGCCCTCCAACACTTACCTGAGCCCTCTCTCTGTCCAGCGGTGTCCACGAGTGTCTCAGCTTTCCGAGATTCTTCCTCCTGATTGCCTGAGACACAGCAGCGGCATTATTGGCTGCCGCTACTGTCAATCAGAGTCCGCTAGCCAATGAGGGGAGAGAGGCTGCAGGGCCATCTCTGAATGGACACAGGGAGCTGTGACTCGGCTCAGGTGCCCCGATAGCAAGCTGCTTGCTGTGGGGGCACTGAACAGGAGGGAGGGGCCAGGATCACAGAAGAGGGACCTGAGAAGAGGAGGATCTGGGCTGCTCTGTGCAAAACCATTGCACAGAGGAGGTAAGTATAACACGTTTCTTATTTTTGTAGAAAAAAAAACAGCCTTTACAATCATTTTAACAGGGGCACAGACAGCAATAAAATTGTACAGATGTTCTAATCCCTCTCCACTCTATCCAAAACGAAAAAAAAAACAGTATTGCCTTTAGTTATAAAGGTGAATAAGAAAAGGTTATTCCTGCGCCTAATCAGGAAAGAATCTAGTATTCGTACTGCTGCATACACTGAGGTGGGGTGCTTGAGTCCCAGTAACAGAGTAAGAAGGTAAAAAAGTAGTGATGCGCGGTACTATAACAGGGATTTTAAGCCTAGGAGGCTAGTATATTCTATAGGCACTAAGATTGTAGGTGATATATATACTAACGTATAAAGTAAAGGAAGGTATATAAAAAGTTGTGCGTGTTTTATGCGGGGGTGGTAGGGGACCCTCACCACTATAACATGATAATATTCGGGATAAGAGACAAATGTAATAAACAAGTATAAAGAAAGAAAGAATCACAATACTTAAAACTAGTGATCCCTAATGCGATTTTTTAAAACTGACAGAATCGCATAAAGTGCCAGTGCTAGACGATAAATAGAACCATGAGGGTATCTACTACACCATAAAGTAAATAAAACAATATGCATAAAGCAGTCATAAAGAATCGTGATTCGCAATGCGATTTGTTCAAGCTGACAAAATCGCATAAAGTGCCAGTGCTAAACGGTGAATTGGTACATAAAATACTCTGCTACCACATAAGGTAAATTAAACAATATACATAAAGCAGTCACCAACTCAATAAATCATTTGTGCAGGGAGTGGTTGGTTGTAGTTGACAGGAATCGCATAAAGTGCTAGTGCCAAAAAAAGTTGTAGAACAAAATCCGTGCAGGTGTCCTCTACCATAAAATAATCAGAACAATATTTATGCGACAGTGAGCAGCTCAATAATTCAATTGTGCAAAAAGTGACAGAAAATCAAAATAAACGCATAAGCAATGTTGGTGTTAAGGGAGTAAAGGAAATCCCTCAAAATGATCAAAAAGCTGTGTACAATACCTAAAAGAAATTATATATAAAGATTGAACAATAACATTTATCGGAATGTGTCCATTCTGCTTTGTGCGATAACCAGTGGCGATTATGTCAAAAGTCGCATATATCAACAAATCGCATACAGTGCTGGTGTCTGAATATATGTGCACAGAGCAATATAATCGGTGATGGTGGTGATAGAGGTGAATATATCCCACGTGGTCCTGTGTGGTCGGAATATGGGTGTCCCCTTACCTTACAGCTGTAAGGTAACAGCATGTGATATATATATCCTCAGGACTCCTGGTACTCTTTATCCCTCGAGGTCTTGTCCCGGTATCCCCAGATCCTGGCGTCTCCTGCCTATTACGCTGTGTTGGTCCCTTTAAGTATTTGCTCAGCAGCACTCAGCGTGGGGGGGTTACCTCGGCAATTGGTGTGTATGTAAGGGGTTAAAGAAATGAGGAGGAAGGGAGCCCCATAGTGTAGTAATTTTTAACAAATATAATGATTTTATTACAGCAAAAGATTTGGTATTCACAAACAGACAGATTTCTTATGCAGTGTATAAATGAGCCTCGAGCTCGATTGCGTCACTTCCGGTAGCGTCCCGACGCGTGTTCGTCACGGTCACGTGACTTCATCAGGGAATGACTAGTGCTCAAGGAAGTGATGAACCGAAACATATTAAAAGCGGTATTCGGAAATTATCGAAAAGGAAAGACCTGGTCATACGACCAGCAGATAAAGGAGGGGGCATCGTAATACTGTCTAAAGAGCAATATAATGCAAATATGAACTCTCTACTTGAAGATAAGGACACATATGTCCGATTGTTGAGCAATCCAGTTTTCAAATGCAGGAAAGCACTTGAACAAGTGGTACATTTAGAAGGATATACTCAATAAGAAAGAAGCCAAATATTTAATACCCGAGGCATGTAGAACTCCAATCATTTACTCTCTTCCGAAAATCCACAAAGATAGAGAAAACCCACCTCCCAGACCAATAGTGAATGGCATTGACTCTTTGACAGCGAGAATGGGGCAATATATCGACTACTATCTGCAGCCGGCTGTACAGAAGACACGTGCATACCTGAGAGACACCAAGCACATACTACAAATTATAGATAGTATACCAACAGAAGAGGGACCCTGGTGGCTTGCTACGGCAGACGTAGCCTCATTATATACAATAATCCTGCACCACCAAGCTTGTGAGGCAACAAAATGGGGACTACGGAAATACACAGACCTCCCCTGCTCTCAGAGAAAATTCCTTATAAAATGTCTAGATTTCTGCCTCAAAAACAGCTACTTCTGGTACAATAGAAATTATTACCACCAAAAGACGGGCGTAGCTATGGGAGCGAAATTCGCCCCTAGCGTTGCAGGCCTCTTTATGTCACAATGGGAGGAAGAAGAAGTGTTTGCTAAACCTCCAAGCGAACTGTTTACATATCGGAGATATATCGATGACGTGATCATCCTGTGGAAAGGCGAACGATCAAAATTGACTACTTTCCTGGAGAAGCTAAATGAGAACAACAGGAATATAAAACTATTGTGGGAAATAAGTAACAAATCTATCACTTTCTTAGATCTGGAAATAACACGAGAACAAAACACTTCTCTCTAAAACACACTTTAAAAGTGTAGACCGTAATAGTTATTTACCATTGGAAAGCTGCCACCACAGGAATTGGCTATACAACATACCAAAAGGCCAACTCATGCGCCTGAGACGCAATTGCACAAGGAGGAACACTTTTTCGATCAAGCTAGAAATATGAAACAAAAATTTATAGAAAAAGGCTACGAAGAAGAGTTTATCAACAAGAAAATATCAGAAGTAGCAAGATTAAATCGCAAAGACCTCATCAAAAACAAACCCCATAATGTGACAACACAAGATAATATTCCGATCATCCTGGACTTTAATGTACAGTTCAAACAGGTTGAAAAAATCATTAAACGCAATTGGGAGATACTACGCTCAGATACATGTTTAAAAGATATTTTGCCCACTCGCCCAAAATTTGTTTATAGGTGAGCCCCCACTATCAGAGATAAAATAGTGAAGAACATACCAGACCCACCAAGTAGGGGTCTTTCCTTTTTCACGGGAAAGGGATTTTTTCCCTGCAAACGATGCTACGCATGCACCAGAACAAAGCGCCCTAATGAAAAGAAAAAATAATTCACTTCAACCAGCACAGGCAATAGCTATGACATTAAAGAATTTATCTGTTGTAATACGATTGGAGTGGTATACACATTAGAATGCAGCTGCGGCCTCCAATACATTGGCCGTACTAAGAGACCGCTTAAGGTACGCGTGAAAGAACATGTGAAGAACATATTAAAGGGATTTGATAAACACAGCGTATCAAGGCACTTTGCGGTATATCATAAGAAAGACCCCTCCCAACTCAAATTCTGGGGGATTGAGCCCTATGTTAAACATTGGAGAGGGGGACACAAAGTAAGAACCCTCAGCCAAATCGAGTCCAAATGGATATTTACACTAGACACATTCACGCCAAAGGGCCTCAACGTGGAATTTGACTTGAATTGTTTTATTAGCGACTTTTAACCTTCCTTCAACTCTCGGCGATTTCTTCAGATTCTTTTAGATTTTTTTAGATTGTCTTACCAAATTTTTTTATAGCCCATATACCGCCTTTCTCTCACCCCCTACTCTTGATGCCCCCTTATCTCTCTCCTAGAGCACCTCTCGTTATATATAGGTTTGGATATTTTTAATGTATGCACTTTGTGGGTCACCGGGTCGTATCCAATCACGGTGGTGACAAGTACAGGCATATACGTATGTGTGTGCACATATATGTACATTTTCTCTATGTACTTGATTTTTATGTTCCAATTACCCTGAATGTATTTTTAGATTTTGCTCCATACGTCATTTCCGGCAGCATTGGGAATTATTTCCCTCGCTTTTTATTTTTATTTTATTTTTATATTTATTTTATCTCTATATTTTTAATTAAGTTTTTTCGGATTTTAATAGAAAAAATTCTACCCATTTTTGATAAAATTATAATATTAATCATTTTTACGCTCATTAAAAAATGCTATATAAATTATCTTAGCCTAATTTCATTCGTGTCACCATTACCTTAAATAGGAACCATAAACCTTCTTTATACTTAAATCTACGCATAAATAAATATATGGTAAAATCTTTAAATTTTACATACCTTTTTTTATTTTTTCTATATGTAATTTTATATTATGAATTTCTATAGTATTTTCTCAGTAATATAAATTTAATATTTTTCAGACATTGTTTACCAGCACCTGTTTTCTCTAAACTCATTTAAAACAATAATTTTAAATGAATGGTGTGTCTGGCACCTACACTCTAGGTTTAGCTTGCAGCTCGTATTACATACTTTAAAGCATTCCCCCATGTTTCCATCTGTAATTAAGAACGCTTGTTACTAAGGGGGGCGGTGACATTCCTATGTAAATTAGGATATGGGGCTGGAGACACCTCCAAAAAAATGGCCATGCAGCCATTTCCGGCCATAAACATGACAAAAAACGGTGGAATAACCAAAAAAATGGCCGCCCGCACACTTCCGGCGACCATGTAGACCGCAAAATGGACGCCGGGATACTTCCGGGTCTTCCCCAAAATGGCCGCCAAATGAGCTATTACTGTCTCTATTTAAAGATACTTCCTTGAGCACTAGTCATCCCCTGATGAAGTCACGTGACCGTGACGAACACGCGTCGGGACGCTACCGGAAGTAACGCAATCGAGCTCGAGGCTCGTTTATACACTGCATAAGAAATCTGTCTGTTTGTGAGTACCAAATCTTTTGCTGTAATAAAATCATTATATTTGTTAAAAATTACTACACTATGGGGCTCCCTTCCTCCTCATTTCTTTAACCCCTTACATACACACCAATTGCCGAGGTAACCCCCCCACGCTGAGTGCTGCTGAGCAAATACTTAAAGGGACCAACACAGCGTAATAGGCAGGAGACGCCAGGATCTGGGGATACCGGGACAAGACCTCGAGGGATAAAGAGTACCAGGAGTCCTGAGGATATATATATCACATGCTGTTACCTTACAGCTGTAAGGTAAGGGGACACCCATATTCCGACCACACAGGACCACGTGGGATATATTCACCTCTATCACCACCATCACCGATTATATTGCTCTGTGCACATATATTCAGACACCAGCACTGTATGCGATTTGTTGATATATGCGACTTTTGACATAATCGCCACTGGTTATCGCACAAAGCAGAATGGACACATTCCGATAAATGTTATTGTTCAATCTTTATATATAATTTCTTTTAGGTATTGTACACAGCTTTTTGATAATTTTGAGGGATTTCCTTTACTCCCTTAACACCAACATTGCTTATGCGTTTATTTTGATTTTCTGTCACTTTTTGCACAATTGAATTATTGAGCTGCTCACTGTCGCATAAATATTGTTCTGATTATTTTATGGTAGAGGACACCTGCACGGATTTTGTTCTACAACTTTTTTTGGCACTAGCACTTTATGCGATTCCTGTCAACTACAACCAACCACTCCCTGCACAAATGATTTATTGAGTTGGTGACTGCTTTATGTATATTGTTTAATTTACCTTATGGGGTAGCAGAGTATTTTATGTACCAATTCACCGTTTAGCACTGGCACTTTATGCGATTTTGTCAGCTTGAACAAATCGCATTGCGAATCACGATTCTTTATGACTGCTTTATGTATATTGTTTTATTTACTTTATGGTGTAGTAGATACCCTCATGGTTCTATTTATCGTCTAGCACTGGCACTTTATGCGATTCTGTCAGTTTTAAAAAATCGCATTAGGGATCACTAGTTTTAAGTATTGTGATTCTTTCTTTCTTTATACTTGTTTATTACATTTGTCTCTTATCCCGAATATTATCATGTTATAGTGGTGAGGGTCCCCTACCACCCCCGCATAAAACACGCACAACTTTTTATATACCTTCCTTTACTTTATACGTTAGTATATATATCACCTACAATCTTAGTGCCTATAGAATATACTAGCCTCCTAGGCTTAAAATCCCTGTTATAGTACCGCGCATCACTACTTTTTTACCTTCTTGCCTTTAGTTATACTTTAACCACTTCAGTCCAGGAAGGATTTACCCCCCTTCCTGACCAGAGCAGTTTTTGAGATTCGACACTGCATCGCTTTAACTGACAATTGTGTGATGTGGCTCCCAAACAAAATTGATGTCCTTTTTTTCCCACAAATAGAGCTTTCATTTGGTGGTATTTGATCACCTCTGCGGTTTTTATTTTTTGTGCTAT
The DNA here is from genome assembly GCF_037356315.1 of Lithobates pipiens. Classification (NCBI taxonomy): domain Eukaryota; kingdom Metazoa; phylum Chordata; class Amphibia; order Anura; family Ranidae; genus Lithobates; species Lithobates pipiens. Next base: position 131,978,243 of record NW_027507685.1, read on the forward strand.
AAACAAAAAAGCGTCAATTTAAAAAAAAAAACACATTATTTTTTACTTTTTGCCTTAAAAATAAATATGTATAATTTTTTTTCCCTCAGTTTAGGCTGATACGTAGTCTTTACATATTTTTGGTAAAAAAAAAAAAAAAAAATCATAATAAACGTTTATTGATTGGTTTCCGCAAACGTTATAGCGTCTACAAAATAGAGGATAGTTTATGGCATTTTTATTAATATTTTTTTATTTATTTTTTTACTAGTAATGGCGGTGATCACAATTTTGACACATTTTTGGGACCATTGGCATTAATACAGCGATCAATTCTATAAAATTGCATTGATTACTGTAAAAATGTCACTGGCAGTGAAGGGGTTAACCATTAGGGGACGGGGAGGGCTTAAGTGTGTCCTAGGGGAGTGTTTCTAACTGTCTGGGGGATGGGTTGTGTGTGACATGACACTGATCGCTGCTCTTGATGACAGGGAGCAGGCGATCAGTGTCCTGTCATTAGGCAGAACGGAGAGATGCTGTTTACATCGGCATCTCCCCATTCTTCAGCTCCATGACACGATCGCGGGTATCCCCATGGCGATCGTGTCTGTGGGTCCCGCAGGCATGGTCACCGAGCTCATGGCAGGCACGCGCGCATGGTGGGAAATTTAAAGTAACGTATGGGTACGTTACTTTGCCCAGCCATGCCATTCTGCCGACGTATATTTGCTGACAGTGGTCGGCAAGTGGTTAAGATAAAAAAAACTTTTGCCTTTATAACCGCTTTAAGCCTAGTACACACTATGAGTAAGTCAGGACGAATGAGTGTCCAATTTTCCACCCAGGTGCGTATCATGATGTAACTGAGAATAGTATTGACTTGTACTAAAATTCCCGAATGACAAAGGTAAACTTAGGCAAACATAGCTAGGAACTATGGCGATAAATAGAGTTACGCTACTTTCAAACAAACATGTGACAAATTATAAATAGTTGTGAAAGAAGTGTGAATTAGTCCCAAATGTGAATTGCTTATCCTATTATGATAGCCAGTATTCACAATATGAACAGTGAAACAAATCCAAGTTGGATAGAGTGTCCTTCCAAAATATTAGTATCTAACAACCACAGGATAAAAGTGGAACCTCCACCACAAGAAATGCTCGCTTACCAGCTGATGGTGACCTCCTATTATGGAATGTCACAATTACTTGTGGCTTATACCCAGCAAGGGACTTTATCCAAATGGCAACTCTCACCAAATCTGTAATCCATAGACCACTGCTGAACTCATGTTAGAGGTTAGGTCCGGAACCCTCCACAGCAATTTAAGTGACGACGTCAGCTTGTGACGATACGCGCCAGGAGGAGCGACGTGCTGATGCCACCACGCTGATGCCATGTGATCCCAAAAGGACGGACGTTCTTGTTACAACCGGCCGGCTTGTTTTATACATGCTTCTTACAACTACCTTGATGTAAATGCAATACTTTATTTGATTGATACAACTGGACAATAATCTGACAGGTTTTATACAGATTATTGAAACATTGGCTAACTTTAGAGTTTAATTTAAACAATGCTTAGTATGCCGGTTATCTAACCTGGAAAAATATACATGATGTTGGGTTCATTGTAAACTAGTTGCTCAATAAAGATGCTGCAATTCAATATGTGGTGTGGTTTTGAGGAAGATGAAACTATGAGTTAGGAGCCATCCATGAAGAAATCCAAGTGATCACTAAAGCTCACCAAACACATTACAATCTGATTGTACAATCTTCTTTAACCACTTTCAGACCGGACCAATTTGCTGGTCAAAGACCAGACCACTTTTTGCGATTCGGCACTGCGTCGCTTTAACTGACAATTGCGCGGTCATGCGACGTGGCTCCCAAACAAAATTGACGTCCTTTTTTTCCCACAAATAGAGCTTTCTTTTGGTGGTATTTGATCACCCCTGCGGTTTTTATTTTTTGCGCTATAAACAAAAATAGAGCGACAATTTTGAAAAAAACGCATTATTTTTTACTTTTTTGTTATAATAAATATCCCCCAAAAATATATAAAAAAACATTTTTTTTCCCTCAATTTAGGCCGATACGTATTCTTCTACATATTTTTGGTAAAAAAAATTGCAATAAGCGATTATTGATTGGTTTGCGCAAAAGTTATAGCGTTTACAAAATAGGGATAGTTTTATAGCATTTTTATTAATAATTTTTTATTATTTTTTTTTTACTAGTAATGGCGGCGATCTGCGATTTTTATTGTGACTGCGACATTGTCGGGGACCCATCGGACATTTTTGACACATTTTTGGGACCATTGTCATTTATACAGTAATCACTGCTATATAAATGCAGTGATTCCTGTGTAAATGATACTGGCAGTGAAAGGGTTAACCTGTGGGTGGCAGTGTAGGGGTTAAGTGTTCCTAGGGGTGTGTTACTAACTGTGGGGGGGTTGGGCTTTCATTTAGTGTACACTGATCTCTGCTCCAATCACATGGAGCAGAGATCAGCGTCACTAGTTGCTAGGCAGAATGGGAAAATGTTGTTTATACAGCATTTCCTCCATTCGGCCGCTCCGTGAGACGATCGCGGGGATGCCCGCGGCGATCGAGTCCGCGGGTCCCGCGACTGGACTCACGGGGGTCCCGACCAGCGCGGGAGCGCGCCGCCGGCGGCGCGCTCCCGATGGCACGGCGGCAACGAAAATTGGACGTACATGTACGCCAATATGCCTGCCCGTGCCATGCTGTCGACGTACATCGTCGTGCGCTGGTCGGGAAGTGGTTAAGCTGGATATACACTATAGAACCTGATTGGACAATCTCTGCACCTTTAGATTTATCAGAACTATGTAATATGAGAGTAAACAATCTATTCAGTTTGTGTCAAATCAGGCAGGCCTATGCACTATATAGTGAATGGTAGATCTAAAGGAGATTGTACAGTCAGATAGTAGATCAGAAGCTGACCATACTCTATACAAAAAACTGTGTAGTGCAAGGGCCTTGCTGATTGGATAGAAGTTTCTCGGGTGCTTAGGTGGGTGCTCATCCAACATAGTTTTGGTAAATCTAAAGTTGATTGTACAAAGATTGTACAGTGAGATTGTAACATGTTTGGTAAATTTAAGAGTTTACCAACTTTAGTTATAGATATAAAATAATGTATGACATTTACCTTGATGACGTCAAAATTCTCCGCTATTGGGTAGAACATTTCTGTCCCTGTCTCAACAGGGTTACCGGTCACTTCTGTTAGCAGGGCAGAAAAGAAAAGTAGAAACATCTTCATGTTTGGTATTGGCAGTCCCTCTTCTGTGCTGGTAACGTATCTTCCCCAATCTGTTTATAAAGGTTTGACAGCTGTAGTCTGTCTGAGTAAAGAACTTTGTCTAATGATTAACATTTCCTCAGAAACATTGAACAGTAACAAAATAAATGTAGCACTCTGTAGTTTAGTCAGGGAGCTCCTCACAAATTTACTTGCCAAGAGTAGTTATCTTGGTCGATGTATAGGGATCGATTGATTTCTCCCTAAGCTTGGCCTTGTTGCACCTTTCTCTTCTAACATTAGGTGGCTGGGTACTTGATGGGACTAGATACGAGAAGGGCAACCCAAGGTCAGGTTATGGGTATGTGGGTGCCCCAGACAATGGGCAGGGGTTTTCTTGAATCCCTTGGCTGGCGGGGAGAGCCTATATATTCAGGTGAGGTCAGGTGATCTGTGTTCTGTGCCACCTGGATGGCTGACTGGGTGGATGCGTGTCGTGCACCCGGGGCTGCTAGGCCGGAGATTGGGCCTATCCTAGGGGCTTCTGGCTACTAGGCTGTGTGAGGACCTATCCAGAATTGTTGAGAGCAGCGCAGGGTTGGGATTGTGGCTTGCAGTCCAACCAGAAGTGATGGTTCTGCCAGCTGAAGACTGTCAAAAGAAATAAAACCTCTTTTACATCCAAGAAGTGTCTGGCGCCCACTGACCTTCACCATCTTTGCACCCACTATGCCTCACAACCCACCACATATTGAAGGATGTTAGCTATGTTGGGCCTTGGAGGTTCTCATCAGACCAAAAGAGGTAAAAGACCTTGATATATAAATATTCTTCCAGTAAAACTCCTCCCACTTACACCACAATTAGGCACAATTCCTCCCATTGACACCAATGATGGGGCACACTTTCTTCCACTGACACAAACAAGGGGAAACTATTCTCCCCAATGACACAAACTATGGGACACTATCCCTTCCCCTGACAAAAACAAGAGGGGACTATTATCCCCAATGACACCAAATAATGGGAAACCATTTCTTCCACTGACACAGACAATTGGGCACTATTCTTCCCTCTGATACCAAAAATAGTGAACTATTTCTCCCACTGACACCAAAAAAGGTAGGTAGAAAGGAGCGCCTGGAGTCCAATGATATGCAGATTGGAAGGTGAGTTAGAGGGCATTTATTTAAAAAAAGCAGCAAGTACATCGAGCCAATGGATTTTGGAGGGACAAGGACTACCCCTTCTTCAGGGCTGTTGCTGCATGCTAAAAGATGGGGAAGCTTCTCAGTTGGAAGTGTTTTGTTTGCAGAGGCAGCACTGACACAAACAAAAGGTCACTATTTCACCCACTGACACCAACAAAGGGGCACTTTTCCTTCCACTGACACCAATGATAGGGAACTATTTCTTCCACTGACACCAATGATGGGGCACTATTCCTCCCAGGGACACCAACTTTAGCACTTTTTTCTTGATCATACATCACGGGACACAGGAGCTTCATTACATAGTGGGTTATATAGGCACCTCTGGTGATTGGACACTGGTTAACCCTCAATTAAGGAGAATTCCTCCCCTATATAACCCCTCCCATATGGGAGGCACCTCAATTTTTTCGCCAGTGTCTATGGTGATTGGTCACGTAAAACATGTGCTATGAAGAAAGCTCTGTGCAGGTCCCTGCAGGGGCCTAAGGGCTACAATAACCGAATCCATATCTCGGGCCGATATTTTGACTCCCAAGATGGTATGGTACCCGGGCCTCGTCATCCGAAGAAACGAGGTTTTGCCTGTAAGTCCTCTCCTATTGGAAGACTGGGCTCTGGGAAATCCAGACTTGGTGTACTATTTACTTAGTGGCACAAAAGTTTCTGGCAGAGTCTTTTACAAGGTCCAGGTAAGAGGTTCCTCTGAGAAGGAACCCAAAAAATCCTGAAGGTTGGCACAACTCTGCCCACCGTGATGGGTGAAGGCTGGAATCTGTCTGTTTTCAGCAATTCCTGCGGCGAGGACAGGTAAGGGAAGTTAATCCTATATAAATTATATATTATGGATTTCTTCATTGAGTAGTTGTATGTCTTACCTGGTTTATACCACTAGAGGAAGTAAGAGCAGCCTTAAGCATACTTACATGCCTTTCAGATGCACACGCTCAGTGAAGCCTGGTTCTCCCAGATGACTCACGTCTCCACTGCAATCTCTGCCACAATGAAGGTAATACAGGGGATCCCACGTAGTCTGGGGTTCCCACGCAGCTCCGATGGCGATCCCTTTCCCCCCTGGATGACCGGCGGTCCTTGTGCACGCGCGAGCGCCGAGCGGGCTCTCGTGCTAATGGAGGGGGGAGTGTGGTTGCGAGCCGTGCACATCGGTGTGCACTGCGCTGTACTGCGCAGGCGCCAGGTGGCAGTTTTAAAAGCCCAGAGCGCCAGGGGGCTATAAGTGGAGACACAGGAGCTGTGGGCAGTAAGCATCCTAAGGGATTGGATCCAGGCAAACCTAAGACACCTACTCAGCATCAGGTTGTGCAGTTTAAGCATATATATTTATTGTGAGACTTTGAGCACAACAGTGATTGCACTTTGTACTAGTACCTCTGCTTTGTAGCTTAGGACTATGTCTCCTCGTAAGAGGGTCTCAGGGGGAGGTAACAAGGGCACTGGTAATTCACTGCCTAGGTCTAGGGGTTCTAAAAATGCCTGTAGGTTACCATCCCCCCCTGCAAGACTGGAGCCAGCCTCACAGGATGAGTCAGTGCCCCTGTCAGGTTTTGCAGCCTCTCCTAATATTTCAGCCCCGGTATATGTCACTGAGGACTCCCTTAGGGCTACATTGGAGGGTTTTAAAGGGAGAATCATGAATTTTATTTCAGCTTCCCTGAAAGATAGCAGGAAAAGGGGTAGATCCCCTCCCTCTGCTGAGATTCCTCTTTCAGATGACACTTCTGACAATGAGGAGAGATCCCTATCTTGGGACAGGGATCTTGAGCAGTCGGATGAATCAGAGGAAGAGGAGAGAGTCCCCTCCTCCCAGGCGCTCAGAAAACAGGTGCAATATTATACTGAACTGGTGCGTACCACATTCAAAATGTCCGCTGCTGAGGTTGCTACATCCTCTGTTTCTTCCCTGGGGGTCAGGAAAATCTCTCAGACTGCCTTTTCCTTTCCAATTCATCCCTTAATGGATAAATTGTTGTATGAGGATTGGGGACATCCCGATAAACTGTTTGCTCCTCCTAAAAGGTTTTCTATGCTTTATCCTCTGGTGGAAAGTTTCACCAAGAAATGGGGGGTCCCATCTGTCGATGCGGCTGTTTCTTGTGTGAATAGAAACCTGACCTGTCCTTTGGATAATGCTCAGGTATTTAAAGATCCAACTGATAAGAAGCTGGAAACATTGTTGAAAGCCTCCTTTTCCATGTCTGGCGCTGTAGTGCAACCTACAGTCGCAGCTATGGGGTTGTGTCAGTTCCTCAAGGAACAGGTTAAGCAGATGCTTGACCTCCTTCCCAGTGAGGAAGTGGAGAATTATGCAGAAATACCTCAAATTCTGTGTTTCATTATTGATTCGATTTTGGATTCTGTCCAACAAGCATCTCGTTTGTCTCTCCTGTTGGTACACATGCGAAGGGCCCTATGGCTAAAAAATTGGGCAGCTGAGCTATCATGCAAGAAGCATTTGATTGGGTTCCCGTTTAAAGGGGAACGTTTGTTTGGAGAACAATTAGACAAATTCATCCAAAAAATTTAAGGGGGTAAATCTACTCTCCTTCCAATCAAAAGGAGCAAACGTCCATCATTTAGGCGTTCTCTCTCTCCCGGAGCATCAAGCTCTAAGCAGTGGTGACGGCCTTCCCAACCTCCCTCTACAGGAAAGGCTCAAGGCCGGGCCCAGGGGCAGAAGAAACCTTGGGGGCGAAAGCCTGCCAAGCAGAGCCCAAAAGCTTCCTTGTGAAGGGGCGCCCCCGCTCGGCCGAGTGGGGGGAAGGCTCCTGCAGTTTGCAGAAGCCTGGCGGGAAGAGATCCGGGACAAGTGGGTGGTCTCTTCGGTGTCTCTGGGCTACAAGCTAGAGTTTCAGGAGATTCCACCTTCTCACTTTCTAAGGTCAAGGATCTCCAGGGACCCAGTAAAGCAAAGACCACTATTTCTGGCCTTAGATCACGCACTATCCCAGGGGGTGATAGTAGAAGTGGATCCAAAAGAACAGGGTTCAGGGTTTTACTCAAATCTCTTCACCGTTCCAAAGCCAAATGGAGGTGTCAGACCTATCCTGGATCTGAAGGATCTGAACCGGTTTTTACGCACCCGGTCCTTCCGAATGCAGTCAATTCGCACTGTGGTCTCCTCTCTGCAAGGGGGAGAGTTTATGGCATCAATAGACATCAAGGATGCATATCTCCATGTGCCATTTTTTTCCGCACACCAAAAGTATCTAAGGTTCGCGGTAGAGCGGCGCCATTTTCAATTTGTGGCCTTGCCGTTCGGGCTCGCTACGGCCCCTCGAGTCTTCACAAAGATTCTGGACCCTCAGTTGGAGGACCCTTTTCCTCCAACTGACACTAATGATGGGGCACTATTCCTTCCACTGACATTAACAATAGGGCCCAATTCATCCCACTAACCTCAGCAATGAAGCACCATTCCTCCCATGAACATGAATGATGGAACACAATACTTCCCACTGACACCAATGATAGGGCACCATTCTTTCCAGTAACACCAATGACGCAGAAAGGGCGCTTGACAGGGTGGACTGGGAATATTTGATGCTGACATTGAAATCTTTGGGAATAGGTCCAAGAATGTTTCATCTGATTGCATCTTTATATGTACACCCAGCTGCACAAATAAGGGTTAATGGCATACTAAGTGATGCATTTACTCTTAAAAATGGTACATGTCAGGGCTGTCCATTATCACCCATTCTATTTTCCCTTTCTATCAGTTGTGAGAATGAATCCTAATATACATGACGTAAAAGTGAAGGAAAAGGAACACAAGTTATCTGCTTATGCAGATGTTTTATTTTATGTTCAGCAAGCAAATATTACATTGCCAAATTTATTGAGGTTAATGCGAGAATTTCAAAATATATCCAATTTTAAACTGAATATGACTAAATCTGAAATACTAAATATATCAATATCTAGGCACGAAGCTGAAATGTTAAAAACCTCATTCCCTTTTACTTGGCAACCAGCCACCTTAAAATATTTAGTTATCCATCTTACACCTAGCCTTACCAACTTATTCCAATATAATTATCTTGATGTACTTAAAAAAATTAACTAGATTTACATAAATGGACTTGCATAGTAGGTGAGGTTGAAAAAATACATCCCAGTCCATCAAGTCCAACCTATGTGTATGATTATATGTCAGTATTACATTGTATATCCCTGTATGTTGCGGTCATTCAGGTGTTTATCTAATAGTTTCTCGAAACTATCAATGCCTCCCGCTGAGACCACTGCCTGTGGAAGGGAATTCCACATCCTTCCTGCTCTTACAGTAAAGAACCCTCTACGTGGTTTAAGGTTAAACCTCTTTTCTTCTTATTTTATTGAGTGGCCACGAGTCTTGCTAAACTCCCCACTGCAAAAAAGTTTTATCCCTATTGTTGGGTCACCAGTATGGTATTCTGTATATTGAAATCATATCCTCTCTCAAGCGTCTCTTCTCCAGAGTGAATAAGTTCAGTGCTCACAACCTTTCCTCATAACTAATATCCTCCAAACCCTTTATTAGCTTTGTTGCCCTTCTTTGTACTCACTCCATTTCCAGTACATCCTTCCTGAGGACTGGTGCTCAGAGCTGGACAGCATACTCTAGGTGCGGCTGGACCAGAGTCTTGTAGAGTGTGAGAATTATTGTTTTATCTTTGGAATTAATCCCCTTTTTAATGCATGCCAATATTCTGTTTGCTTTGTTAGCTGCAGCTTGGCATTACATGCCATTGCTGAGCCTATCATCTACTAGGACCCCCAGGTCCTTTTACGAGTACTCCCCATTTATCAATAAAATGAAAAAGGTGTGATGCGCTAATTTCAAAACATTCAATAGCCACAATAAAACCAGTAATGTGCGATTATAAAATTGTATAAAGTGCAACCATGCATAAATAAATCAAAAAGTGACTCTGTGCATAATATATACAATGAACTAAAATACAAAATTGAGCTGTAATAGACCATAAAAGTGGCTATATGTGCATAGACCATAAAGTGACTGTATGTGCAAAAACACAAATTCACCATAAATATCAAAATTCATATAAAAGAAAATATGTGAACATAGTTGAATGTGTAAAAGGTTGAGCCAAAATATTAATGTGAACAAAAAATATATAAAAAACTAAAAATTCTTGATCCAAGTGACAATCGTGATTCGTAATGAAATGTCCCATACACAATCAGATCAAATCGTGCAATTCGGTTAAAACACACTAAGTTAAACGTGCGACATGCTGGACAATCAATCCATCCGTGATGATCCGTGCAGATAGTGCTAATGCTATGCAATTACCTCACTGCTGTGGGTACACAGCAAAATTAGTAATGGACACCAGGTAGCCAGGGATGATTGCAGGGATGGCTGTATATCAGGCTCTTTAGGAGACTTCTCTAACTTCCTCATGAATGGTGGATAGACTCAGGGGAATAGACCAAAGAGAACCGCCATAGTGTAGTATTTAAAATATGTGAATTTTATTGCGAAAATTAAAACTACTCACAAGCAAAGCAGGAGTATGCACATTTGACAGACAGCAGATAGACCGGATATGGACGTCACTTCCGGGTTCCTACGTGTTACGTCGTCAAGACTTCAACTGGGATATTTTCAAAGGGTACCGGAAGTGGTTTATAGGTGTACTGGGCGGGACTACGCCGCCCTTTCATTAGCATACCATCGCATCGCTGTATGAGCATAGTGATGCTAGTGGGGGCGGGCCAATTCAAATAGGTGAACGTGTCTTTAGCTAAACTTCCCTCCCATCTGGAAGCACATACGATTATGGGCGGCAGCCAGGCGGGGAGGACAGATAAAGGGGCGGGAGGGACACAAGGTGAGGACTCTAAGTCAGATAGAGTCCAAATGGATATATACCCTTGATACTTTCACCCCCAGGGGATTGAATATAGAGTTCGATTTGAACTGCTTCATTAGCGATTTTTAGCCCCCTAATGATATTCTGGTGTGTGATCTCGCTTTATGGATTTTTAGGTTTTGTTCCGATATTTTTATACATTTTTTAAGGGATTTATTTTTATTTTTATTTATTGATTTATTTTTACTAAGTCCCATGTGATTTTTTAAGACATACCTCCCTGCTTTTTAGGATATATGGTTTGAACATGTTTGCGATTTTATATACTTCAGCTTTTTAGATATATCCTATTTATATTATTATGCTTTTTAAAATGATTGCTATGTGTCGATGTCACCTATAATATGTACGTCATCTCCGTGTCTCCATGAACTTATACACACCTATGTATATATATCTTTGCCTAGCAAACAATTTCTAGAGATACATTTTAATTTCAAAGTATTTTATATAAACAATTTTAAATGTTTTCTCTGTTTCTCTGACTTAGCTGCTTATGTATGCATCCTTGTACCTGTATTTATGGATACAAGGTGGGCATCTTTTATATACTAGCCATTTCCCTTCTTGATTTGTCGGATACAGCATTTTTGATGTATCTTTTATGTCTCCTTATAAACATCGTTTATCAGTCACGGGTGACATAGGATTGCCGTCTTAGATGCTGTTATACCACCAAAAATATGGCCACTCACATAGTTTTAAATTAACTTCAATAAAATGGCCGCCGGGCGTGCTCTATCGTTTTAACATCATAGCGATAGATATTACGTTTTAAGTTATAACACGGCGCCACTTGCACCTGATGGAATGTAGTATTTGTTTATATTAACCACTTGCCGACCGCCGCACGACGATATACGTCGGCAGAATGGCACGGGCAGGCATATGGGCGTATATATAAGTCCCTGCCTGCCCGCGGGTGGGGGGCCCGATCGGGCCCCCCCCCCCGGTGCCTGCGGCGGTCGGCATTCCTTCGAGAGCGATCCGGGATGAGGGGGCGGCCATTCATTCATGGCCACCCCCTCGCGATCGCTCTCGACGAATGGAAATCCCCGGTGACATCACTTCCTCTCCTGTAATGTAAACACAGGAGAGGAAGTGATGTATTCTCTCCTCCGTGTCGGTATTTTTCGTTCCGACACGGAGGAGAGCGGATCGGTGAGTTGCACCAACACTCTACACACACAGTAGAACATGCCAGGCACACTCACACCCCCCCTTTACCCCCCGATCACCCCCCCAATTACCCCTGCCCCCCAGTCACAGTGACACCAATGTCATTTTTTTTTTTTTTTTTTTTTGCATTGGTGTCATTTGTGACTGTAATAACTGTTAGGGCAGTTAGAGTTAGCCCCCTTTAGTTCTAATGTGCCCCCCTAACCCCCCCCAATAAAGGTTTAACCCCGTGATCACCCCCCGTCGCCAGTGTCACTAAGGCTGGGTTCACATTGCAGCGGTTTATGAGAACGAATGTGATTCGCACCGCACTGCAGTGCAAATCACATCCGATCTCTGTGCGATTCGAGTTCAGCCATTCGCCGCACCCGCCGCACCCGCCACACCCGCCGCACCCGCCGCACCCGCCGCAAATTCGCACGGGACCCTTTTTTTGGTCCGCAGCAGAATCGGATCGCATGGGTGTTCACACCATGCGATCCGAGTTTGCAGATCGCACTGCGATATGCGAACTGATCTGGGGGTGTCAGTAACATTTCACTGACACTCCCAGCAGTTCGCATAGGGCAGTGTGAACTGCCGCCGGGAGGCATGCGATGCGGGAACCCGCCGCGGATTCGCGGCGTTTCCGCATCGCTCCAGTGTGAACCCAGCCTAATAAGCGATCATTTTTCTGATCGCCGTATTAGTGTCACAGGTGACGCTAGTTAGGCAGGTAGGTATTTAGGTTCGCCGCAGCTTTTTATAGCGCCAGGGACCCCCATATACTACCGCATAAAGCCCCCTGATTGCCCCCTAGTTAACCCTTTCACCAGTGATCACCATATAACTGTTACAGGTGACGCTGGTTGGTTAGTTATTTTTTTATAGTTTCAGGGCACCCGCCATTTATTACCTAATAAAGGTTTAACCCCCTGATCACCCGGCGGGTGTCATTTGTGACTAATAACTGTTAGGGCAGTTAGGGTTAGCCCCCTTTAGTTCTAAGGTACCCCCCTAACCCCCCCAATAAAGGTTTAACCCCGTGATCACCCCCCGTCGCCAGTGTCACTAAGGCTGGGTTCACATTGCAGCGGTTTGAGAACGGATGTGATTCGCACCGCACTGCAGTGCAAATCACATCCGATCTCTGTGCGATTCGAGTTCAGCCATTCGCCGCACCCGCCGCAAATTCGCACGGGACCCTTTTTTTGGCCCGCAGCAGAATCGGATCGCATGGGTGTTCACACCATGCGATCCGAGTTTGCAGATCGCACTGCGATATGCGAACTGATCTGGGGGTGTCAGTAACATTTCACTGACACTCCCAGCAGTTCGCATAGGGCAGTGTGAACTGCCGCCGGGAGGCATGCGATGCGGGAACCCGCCGCGCATTCGTGGCGTTTCCGCATCGCTCCAGTGTGAACCCAGCCTAATAAGCGATCGTTTTTCTGATCGCTGTATTAGTGTCACAGGTGACGCTAGTTAGGCAGGTAGGTATTTAGGTTCGCCGCAGCTTTTTATAGCGCCAGGGACCCCCATATACTACCGCATAAAGCCCCCTGATTGCCCCCTAGTTAACCCTTTCACCAGTGATCACCATATAACTGTTACAGGTGACGCTGGTTGGTTAGTTATTTTTTTATAGTTTCAGGGCACCCGCCATTTATTACCTAGTCTCACTAGTGTACCCCTAAATTTAGGGGTGTCTACTTTCCAAAATGGGGTCATTTGGGGGGGGGGTTTGTGCCATCTTGGCATTTTATGGCCTTCAAAACTGTAACGCCCTTAGAAAGCCTGAAGGCGGTGCTTGGTTTTCGGGGCCCCGTACGCGGCTAGGCTCCCAAAAAGTCCCACATATGTGGTATCCCCGTACTCAGGAGAAGCAGCAGAATTTATTTTGGGGTGTCATTTCACATATGCCCATGGCATGCGTGAGCAATATATCATTTAGTGACAACTTTGTGAAAAAAAAAAAAAAAAAAAAAAAGTTTGTAATTTTCCCGCAACTTGTGGCAAAATATAAAATATTCCATGGACTCAACATGCCTCTCAGCAAATAGCTTGGGGTGTCTACTTTCTAAAATGGGGTCATTTGTGGGTGTTTTGTGCCATCTTGGCATTTTATGGCCTTCAAAACTGTAATAGGTAGTGAGAAGTGAACTCAAAAATTTACGCCCTTAGAAAGCCTGAAGGCGGTGCTTGGTTTTCGGGGCCCCGTACGCGGCTAGGCTCCCAAAAAGTCCCACATATGTGGTATCCCCGTACTCAGGAGAAGCAGCAGAATTTATTTTGGGGTGTCATTCCACATATGCCCATGGCATGTGTGAGCAATATATCATTTAGTGACAACTTTGTGAAAAAAAAAAAAAAGAAAAAAAAGTTTGTAATTTTCCCGCAACTTGTGGCAAAATATAAAATATTCCATGAACTCAACATGCCTCTCAGCAAATAGCTTGGGGTGTCTACTTTCTAAAATGGGGTCATTTGTGGGGGTTTTGTGCCATCTTGGCATTTTATGGCCTTCAAAACTGTAATAGGTAGTGAGAAGTGAACTCAAAAATTTACGCCCTTAGAAAGCCTGAAGGCGGTGCTTGGTTTTCGGGGCCCCGTAGGCGGCTAGGCTCCCAAAAAGTCCCACATATGTGGTATCCCCGTACTCAGGAGAAGCAGCAGAATTTATTTTGGGGTGTCATTTCACATACGCCCATAGCATGTGTGAGCACTATATCATTTAGTGACAACTTTGTGTAAAAAAAAAAAAAAAATTTTTTTTTTGTCATTATTCAATCGCTTGAGGCAAAAAAATAAAATATTCAATGGGCTCAACATGCCTCTTATCAATTTCCTTAGGGGGTCTACTTTCCAAAATGGGGTCATTTGGGGGGGTTTTGTACTGCCCTGCCATTTTAGCACCTCAAGAAATGAGATAGGCAGTCGTAAACTAAAAGCTGCGTAAATTCCAGAAAACGTACCTTAGTTTGTAGATGTGACAACTTTTGCGCAAACCAATAAATATACAATTATTGACTTTTTTTTTACCAAAGACATGTGGCTGAATACATTTTGGCCTAAATGTATGACTAAAATTGAGTTTATTGGATTTTTCTAATAACAAAAAGTAGAAAATATCATTTTTTTTCAAAATTTGCGGTCTTTTTACGTTTATATCGCAAAAAATAAAAATCGCAGAGGCAATCAAATACCATCAAAAGAAAGCTCTATTTGTGGGAAGAAAAGGACGCAAATTTTGTTTGGGTACAACATTGCATGACCGCGCAATTACCAGTTAAAGCAGCGCAGTGCCAAAGTGTAAAAAGACCTCTGGTCATTTACCAGCAAAATGGTCCGGTCTGAAAGTGGTTAATAGTTCCTCGGTATGTTAGCCATTATACTGTTCGTTCCGTTCCTCCCGCCCCTTTATCTGTCCTCCCCGCCTGGCTGCCTCCCATAATCGTATGTGCTTCCAGATGGGAGGGAAGTTTAGCCAAAGACACGTTCACCTATTTGAATTGGCCCGCCCCCGCTAGCATCACTATGCTCATACAGCGATGCGATGGTATGCTAATGAAAGGGTGGCGTAGTCCCGCCCAGTACACCTATAAACCACTTCCGGTACCCTTTGAAAATATCCCAGTTGAAGTCTTGACGACGTAACGCGTAGGAACCCGGAAGTGACGTCCATATCCGGTCTATCTGCTGTCTGTCAAATGTGCATACTCCTGCTTTGCTTGTGAGTAGTTATAATTTTCGCAATAAAATTCACATATTTTAAATACTACACTATGGCGGTTCTCTTTGGTCTATTCCCCTGAGTCTATCCACCATTCATGAGGAAGTTAGAGAAGTCTCCTAAAGAGCCTGATATACAGCCATCCCTGCAATCATCCCTGGCTACCTGGTGTCCATTACTAATTTTGCTGTGTACCCACAGCAGTGAGGTAATTGCATAGCATTAGCACTATCTGCACGGATCATCACGGATGGACTCATTGTCCAGCATGTCGCACGTTTAACTTAGTGTGTTTTTACCGAATTGCACGATTTGATCTGATTGTGTATGGGACATTTCATTACGAATCACGATTGTCACTTGGATCAAGAATTTTTAGTTTTTTATATATTTTTTGTTCACATTAATATTTTGGCTCAACCTTTTACACATTCAACTATGTTCACATATTTTCTTTTATATGAATTTTGATATTTATGGTGAATTTGTGTTTTTGCACATACAGTCACTTTATGGTCTATGCACATATAGCCACTTTTATGGTCTATTACAGCTCAATTTTGTATTTTAGTTCATTGTATATATTATGCACAGAGTCACTTTTTGATTTATTTATGCATGGTTGCACATTACTGGTTTTATTGTGGCTATTGAATGTTTTGAAATTAGCGCATCACACCTTTTTCATTTTACTTCTATCAGTGAGAGACAACTCATTTAGTGATTGCTGCTTCGTTCACTTGCTATTCTCGCTCTTTTTTTTTTCCATAGAGCGCAGAAGTTTTTAGATACACATACTCCCCATTTATCACCACCCTTTGAACTCGCCCTTGTAGCCAGTTTTCAATCCATGTACCGTATATACTCGAGTATAGGCCGACCCGAATATAAGCCGAGGCCCCCAATTTACCCCCAAAAAACTGGAAAAAATTATTGACTCGTGTATAAGCCGAGGGTGAGACATGCCTGTCCATCCCTGTGTGTCCGTCCATCCCTGTGGGTCCATCCATCCCTGTGTGTGTGTCCATGCATCCGTGTGTGTGTGTGTGTGTGTCCATGCATCCGTGTGTGTGTGTGTGTGTGTGTGTGTCCATGCATCCGTGTGTGTGTGTGTGTGTGTGTGTGTGTGTGTGTGTGTGTGTGTGTCCGTGCAGCCTACCTGTGTCCAGCCTGCCTGTGTCCGTCCAGCCTGCGTCCCGTCCAGCCTGCGTCCCGTCCAGCCTGCGTCCCGGCCCGGCCCGTCCCGTCCCGAGCCGAGCCTCCGTCCTTCAGCTCTTCGTCGGCGGCCATTCTAGGATTCAAAAGCCGCGCCTCCGTCGGTGATAGGCGGAACACTCAATTTCCCACTGACTGCTGTTCCGCCTATCGGATGTCCGTGATAGGCGGAACACTGAATTTCCCAGCAGCCTGTGTTCCGCCTATCACGGGCATCGTCTCATCCTCGTCCGTAGTACGAGGATGAGACGATGCCCGTGATAGGCGGAACACAGGCTGCTGGGAAATTCAGTGTTCCGCCTATCACAGGCGAAGGCGGAGCCGGAGGCGCGGCTTTTAAATTATAGAATGGCCGCTGTCTGTCTGCTCGACACGCTGATCGAGCGGGCAGACAGCGATGACTCGAGTATAAGCCGAGGGGGGCACTTTCAGCCTCAAAAAAGAGGCTGAAAATCTCGGCTTATACTCGAGTATATACGGTACTCACCCTATGGTCCATGCCAACGGACCTTATTTTGTACAGTAAACGTTTATGGGGAACTGTGTCACATGCTGTTGCAAAATCCAGATACACCACGGGCCTTCCTTTATCTAGCTGGCAACTCGTCTCTTCATAGAAGGTTAGTAGATTGGTTTGGCAAGAACGATTCTTAATGAATCCATGCTGATTACTGCTAATGATATCGTTCTCATTAATAAAAATCTTGTATATAGTCCCTCATCATCCCCTCCAAGAGTTTACATACTATTGATGTTATGCTAACTGGTCTGTAATTCCCAGGGGTGTATTTTGGGCCATTTTAAAATATTGGTGCTACGTTGGCTTTTCTCCAATCAACTGGTACCATTCCAGTCAGTAGACCGTGCTTCCTGTGATGTGTCATGAGGATAAACACTGCAGTTTTGGTTACTAAAGCCTCCTGATTCTTTATGGGGCCAATGTGGTCTGTCCTCACTTTTTTACTGTTTACACATCTAAAGAATTTCTTGGGATTTTTTTTTGCTCTCCTCCGCTATGTGTGTTTCATGTTCTATCTTATCTATCTATCCCTTGATAAAGTCATGTGACATATGATGCAACGCGTCGGGTGGAGCCAGTGACGTTACGTTCGGAGCCTTTTGAGAATACAGCTAGGTGGCCTGTCTGGGAAACGCCTACCACCTTATCCAGCTGATTGTTTTCAAGCTCTGTCTATCGGCTTGGGTTATGTGAGTGCAATTGGTGTGGATGTAGTTCGTTGAACCTATAATCACTGCGCAATGAAAGTTTTTGTTTTATTCAGTGCCATGATCGGATCGGATTTGGAGCAATTCGGTCGTGAGTGTTGATGTCCAGGAACGTTTTTTTTTTTTACCTCTCCCTTCTAGTGCAAAGCGTTCGGAAAATATACCATCTTATGATACTGCTGGGACTATATGTCTTTCATGAACCAGAGACTGCACTATATAAGTGATACTAGTACTCAGCATATGAATAGGTTTTTGTTACCATCTGATTGGGAGTACGTTTAAATAGGAGATGGTTGCAATAACACTAGCCAGTATATACATTTGTCTTTAGGATGACTTTCTGTGATTAGTATATACCAACTCTCATTGGACTGGTTCTTATGTGTCTTTACTACATGGTTTTTTATATGCTCTTGACATCTGTTAAATTTTGGGTTATTCAGGAAACAAGCTGAATGCCAGTAAGCACAATAGCACTTTTTTTCCCTTTTTTGTATGTTTGAATATTTATTGCTTATTTTGCACATTATTTGTGATAATTGCACAGCTCAGATTAATTTCTGTAGCTGTTTATATATGACACTATTATAATTTTGCACAATACCCCTTCCCTGAAGCAATTTCTGGGACTGCAAGTTTTGCTGTTCAGGTGCTAGGTAGAACAGCAATCGGCACAACAGCACTTTTTCCCTGGATATGAAGGAGATTCGTCATTAGTGATATCCCTTATTGCTTATTTGCACACAAACATTTAAGAATCTTTGCACTTTTGGTTAGTGCACGTAAATTTATTTGCACCTTATATATATTTCTTACTATATTTATTTTTGTTTTTTCTATATAATACTGAATTTTTACACAGCAAGGTGTTCAACTAATTTCCCCATAATAATCCTAGGATTAGTATCCTTGTTTTTTCTCTGTCGCAGATTACACATTAGGAAGTTGACCAGAGCGCACCATTATATATATACAGTGCCTTGCGAAAGTATTCGGCCCCCTTGAACTTTTCAACCTTTTGCCACATTTCAGGCTTCAAACATAAAGATATAAAATTTTAATTTTTTGTGAAGAATCACCAACAAGTGGGACACAATTGTGAAGTGGAACGAAATCTATTGGATTTTTGAAACTTTTTTAACTAATAAAAAAATGAAAAGTGGGGCGTGCAAAATTATTCGGCCCCCTTGCGTTAATACTTTGTAGAGCCACCTTTTGCTGCGATTACAGCTGCAAGTCTCTTGGGGTATGTCTCTATCAGTTTTGCACATCGAGAGACTGAAATTCTTGCCCATTCTTCCTTGCAAAACAGCTCGAGCTCAGTGAGGTTGGATGGAGAGCGTTTGTGAACAGCAGTTTTCAGCTCTTTCCACAGATTCTCGATTGGATTCAGGTCTGGACTTTGACTTGGCCATTCTAACACCTGGATATGTTTATTTGTGAACCATTCCTTTGTAGATTTTGCTGTATGTTTGGGATCATTGTCTTGTTGAAAGATAAATCTCCGTCCCAGTTTCAGGTCTTTTGCAGACTCCAACAGGTTTTCATCCAGAATGGTCCTGTATTTGACTGCATCCATCTTCCCCTCAATTTTAACCATCTTCCCTGTCCCTGCTGAAGAAAAGCAGGTTCAAACCATGATGCTGCCACCACCATGTTTGACAGTGGGGATGGTGTGTTGAGGGTGATGAGCTGTGTTGCTTTTACGCCAAACATATCGTTTTGTATTGTGGGCAAAAAGTTTGATTTTGGTTTCATCTGACCAGAGCACCTTCTTCCACATGTTTGGTGTGTCTCCCAGGTGGCTTGTGGCAAACTTTAGACAAGACTTTTTATGGATATCTTTGAGAAATGGCTTTCTTCTTGCCACTCTTCCATAAAGGCCAGATTTGTGCAGTGTACGACTGATTGTTGTCCTATGGACAGACTCTCCCACCTCAGCTGTAGTTCTCTGCAGTTCATCC
The DNA here is from genome assembly GCF_037356315.1 of Lithobates pipiens. Classification (NCBI taxonomy): domain Eukaryota; kingdom Metazoa; phylum Chordata; class Amphibia; order Anura; family Ranidae; genus Lithobates; species Lithobates pipiens. The sequence continues at coordinate 131,997,924 of NW_027507685.1, forward strand.
AGAGTGATCATGGGCCTCTTGGCTGCATCTCTGATCAGTCTTCTCCTTGTCTGAGCTGAAAGTTTAGAGGGACGGCCAGGTCTTGGTAGATTTGCAGTGGTCTGATACTCCTTCCATTTCAAAATGATCGCTTACACAGTGCTCCTTGGGATGTTTAAAGCTTGGGAAATCTTTTTGTATCCAAATCTGGCTTTAACTACTTCCCACCCCAGCCAATGCACATATATGGCCGGGTGGGAGCCGTCTACTTCTGATAGGACGTTCAGGAACGTCCTTCAGAAGGAGCGGGATCGCGTGTGCCCGCGCAGAGGCGTGATCCCGATGTGCTCATGTCACCCGGACACGGCGCATCTCAGATCGGCAGGAGGGCTCTGTGATTGGCCCTCCTGATCACATGACGGCCGTGTCCAATCACGGCCCTCATGTGATGTAAACAAACAGCCGGTTGCTAGGCAATCGGCTCCTCCTCTCCTCACACAGAAGTCATCGCTGAGGAGAGGAGAGCAGATCGCTGCAGCCGGCTGATGATCAGTGAGTATGAGCTGTTTTTTACAGCTTTTTACTCACTGATCACCAGTCTAGTGTAAACACACAACACACCACACAGTATAAACACAGTCCCCACACATGTCCCCAAAACATACATGTCCCCAAATAATAAAAACACATGTCCCTAATAATAAAAACATGTCCCCCACATATGTCCCACTAAAATCACATGTCCCAATGATTATCTGTACACATATGTACAAAAATTTGGGAAAAAAATACTGCGCTAAAGAAATCTCTCAACAATCAGTCTAAATATCTAAAGGCTGCGATTGATACGATGTGATACACACCTATAAAGCATATAAGTCAGGAATTTCAACCACGCTCACAATTACAAAAATCTAAAAAAATATCTAAAACCTATAACAGAATAATATGTATACACTATAACTAGTCAAAAATTATAATACAAAAACCCAACTAAGTGAATAATAAAAATATACTCTCTAACTCATACAATAGTCAAGTGTACAAAAAAAATATATATATATAAAGTGCTCAAAAATTACTGTATTTATTGGCGTATAACACTCACTTTTTCACCATGAAATTCGGGTGCAAATAGCATCTGCGTGTTATACGCCAATACTTCAATTTTAGATGCCTTATTTAAAATTTACGTTTTTTTTCCTGAAATTTCCCTCTTAAAATGGATGTGCGTGTTATACACCTGTGCGTGTTATACGCCGATAAATACGGTATATATAAGCAACAGTTCCTCATAAAGATGTAGTCATGAGCATACAGTGGTAAAGTGCACAGAATTATTGTGAACAATCAGAAATATTATGAATAGAGTGCTCAAAAATTATATATAAGAAAACAGTTCTTCATCAAGATGTAATCGTGGGCATAACAGTCCAATAATCATAAGTGTTTCTTCTCAAGAAATCCTATACGGGTGCAAGAGAGAGAATTTCCTTCACCAACACCGTGCTGATAAATGGTAAAAATGCGCGCTTACCAAATCCCAGAATCAGAAAGGCATTTGATATCAGAAATCTTAGGGGTCATCACACAGGGACATCACCTTGTTTTCACGTGGTTGGACCATTCATAAAAGGCAAGCAAAGACTCCCATAGTGTAAAACCGTAAACCAAAATCTTTTATTCCATAATAAAAAACATACTCACAAACATAAAGGTCAAATCAGCGTTAAGAAAAGCCGGCCGGCAAAGCGAACGCCCAAATGTACGTGATCACCTGCACACATATGTACATGATCATTTGCGTACATATGTCCGTGATCACACAAACCAATTATTATACACTTAACGGAATTTTTTTTAATAAAAACATGTAGCAGAATAAATTTTGGCTTAAATTTATGTCAAAATTTGATTTTATAGGATTTCTTTTAAAATAGAAAAAAGAAAATATTGTTTTTTTTCAAAATTTCCGCTTTTTTAGCGCTTATATCGCAAAAAAATAAACGGAGTCGTGAATAAATACCACCAAAATAAAGCTCTATTTGTGCGAACAAAATGATAAAAATTTCATTTGGGTACAGTGTAGCATGATCGCGCAATTGTCACTGAAAGCGCTAGAGCGATGAAAGCTGAAAATTGGGCTGGGAAGGAAAGGGGCGAATGTGCCCTGTATTGAAGTGGTTAAACTTCTCCACAACAGTATTACGGACCTGCCTGGTGTGTTCCTTGGTCTTCATGATGCTCTCTGCACTTTCAACAGAATCCTGAGACTATCACAGAGGATTCTATTTATCACCATCAGTCATTTAGGACAACATTGGATCATTCAGAGATCCTCGCTGAACTTCTGGAGTGAGTTTGCTGCACTGAAAGTAAAGTTCACAAACGCTCTCCATCCAACCTCACTGAGCTCGAGCTGTTTTGCAAGGAAGAATGGGCAAGAATTTCAGTCTCTCGATGTGCAAAACTGATAGAGACATACCCCAAGAGACTTGCAGCTGTAATCGCAGAAAAAGGTGGCTCTACAAAGTATTAACGCAAGGGGGCCGAATAATTTTGCACGCCCCACTTTTCAGTTTTTTATTTGCTAAAAAAGTTTAAATTATCCAATAGATTTCGTTCCACTTCACAATTGTGTCCCACTTGTTGGTGATTCTACACAAAAAATTTAAATTTTATATCTTTATGTTTGAAGCCTGAAATGTGGCAAAAGGTTGAAAAGTTCAAGGGGGCCGAATACTTTCGCAAGGCACTGTATATCCATTTTTTGGTGACGGAACACTGACATGGTTGCAGCTTAGTCATTTGGGTATTTCTTTTATATGTATGCTAACTCCACATATTTATTAATATCAGCGCTAAGGTTCCCTGTATTAATGTTCTATCTTAGCCGTCCTTATTACACCCCTACATTTCTTGTTGCATTCTTTATTAAGTCTGAATGCTGATGATGATCCCTCAACCTTGTATTTTTTGAAGGCCTTCTCCTTTGTTTTTATATGCATTTTTACATTGGAGTTAAGCCATCCAGGACTTTTGTTCACTCTTTTAAATGTATTACCCAAGGGGATGCATTGGCTAATGCCCTTATTTAATATGCTCTTAAAGAAAACCCATCTCTCCTACGTGTTCTTTGTTCCTAAGATTTTATCCCAATTTATGCCTTTTAGCAAGGTTCGTAGTTTAGGGAATTTGGCTGTTTTGAAATTCAGCGTCCTTGTATTCCCCTTATGTTTCCTATTTGTGTGATTTGTACTGAAGCCAATTGACCTGTGATCGCTGTTACCTAAATTGCCCCTTATTTTCACATCCGTGATCAGGTCTGTATTGTTGGTAATCAGTAGATCCAGTAACGCTTTATTTCTAGTTGGTGCGTCTACCATCTGACCCATAAAAGTATCCTGCAAGACATTTAGGAACTGGCGAGCCTTATGCCGCGTACACACGGTCAAACTGTATGACGTACTTAGTCTGGCGGAAAAGTATGCCAGACTGTCCGTCGGAATTTCCGAACGGGCTACTTGCCCACACACGGCACTTTTTGAGCGAAATAATACGGCGAACTAAGTCCGCCGTACTATCCGCCCTACTTTTGAAATGAACGGACTCGCCCACACACGCGGAGGAAAGTCCGCTCATTTCCAGCACGTCTCCAGGTAGGCGGGGCCCGCGAAGGAGACGTCGCTGGCCCCGCCGCCTGGTATGGACTTAAAGGGGAACCCCAACGCCAAAAAAAATCGGCGTGGGGGTCCCCCCCAAGTCCACAACAGACCCTTGTCCGAGCACGCTACCCGGCCGGCCAGGAAAGGGGGGCGAGCGAGCGCCCCCCCTCCTGAGCCGTACCAGGCCGCGTGCCCTCAACATGGGGGGGTGCCTTGGGGAAGGGGGGGCCGCTCTGCCCCCCCCACCCCAAAGCACCTTGTCCCCATGTTGATGAGGACAAGGGCCTCTTCCCGACAACCCTGGCCGTTGGTTGTCGGGGTCTGCGGGCGGGGGCTTATCGGAATCCGGGAGCCCCCTTTAATAAGGGGGCCCCCCACCCTATGTGAATGAGTATGGGGTACAATGTACCCCTACCCATTCACCTGTAAAATAAAAGTACAAAAAAAACCACAACACACGAGATAAAATACTTTATTGCACAGCTCCGGGGGTCTTCCGTCTTCGGGGGTCTTCTCATCGGACTCCTCCGCTATCTTCTTGTAGCTCTTTTGCTAGTGGAGGAGTCCGGCTTTTTTCCTCGCCGCTGGCCTCTTCTCCCGGCTTCGGGGGTCTTGTCCCCCTCTTCGGTTCTTCTGCCGGGCCACCGCGCCTTCTTATAGCTCTTTTACAGGCGGTGGCCCGGTCTTCTGTCGCCGCCGCCGCCGCCTTCCGTTCTTCTTCTTCTTCTCCTTCTTCTCCAGGAGATGTTGACTCGACGATCTCTCCGGCCACAATGCCAGGGCCGCGCTGCGCGGCCACTTATATAGGGACAAGGGGCGGTGTCACATGGCTTTATGTCACATGGGTTGGTGTCACATGGTGACCCCGCCCCCTTATGATGTCATAGTTCCCATGTGACATCAACCCATGTGACCAACCCATGTGACATAAAGCCATGTGACACCGCCCCTTGTCCCTATATAAGTGGCCGCGCAGTGCGGCCCTGGCATTGTGGCCGGAGAGAGCGTCGAGTCAACATCTCCTGGAGAAGAAGGAGAAGAAGAAGAAGAAGAACGGAAGGCGGCGGCGGCGGCGACAGAAGACCGGGCCACCGCCTGTAAAAGAGCTATAAGAAGGCGCGGTGGCCCGGCAGAAGAACCGAAGAGGGGGACAAGACCCCCGAAGTTGGGAGAAGAGGCCGGCGGCGAAGAAAAAAGCCGGACTCCTCCACTAGCAAAAGAGCTACAAGAAGATAGCGGAGGAGTCCGGCGAGAAGACCCCCGAAGACGGAAGACCCCCGGAGCTGTGCAATAAAGTATTTTATCTCGTGTGTTGTGTTTTTTTTTGTACTTTTATTTTACAGGTGAATGGGTAGGGGTACATTGTACCCCATACTCATTCACATAGGGTGGGGGGCCGGTATCCGGGGGCCCCCTTATTAAAGGGGGCTCCCGGATTCCGATAAGCCCCCCGCCCGCAGACCCCAACAACCAACGGCCAGGGTTGTCGAGAAGAGGCCCTTGTCCTCATCAACATGGGGACAAGGTGCTTTGAGGTGGGCGGGCCGCGCGGCCCCCCCTTCCCCAAGGCACCCCCCCATGTTGAGGGCACGCGGCCTGGTACGGCTCAGGAGGGGGGGGCGCTCGCTCGCCCCCCTTTCCTGGCCGGCCGGGTAGCGTGCTCGGACAAGGGTCTGTTGTGGACTTGGGGGGACCCCCACGCCGATTTTTTTCGGCGTTGGGGTTCCCCTTTAAGTCCATACCAGGCGGCGGGGCCAGCGACTTCTCCTTCGCGGGCCCCGCCTACCTGGATACCCGCTCGAAATGAGCGGACTTTTCTCCGGGCGGGAAAAGTCCGCTCATTTCAAAAGTACGGCGGACTGGCATACACACGGCCGGATTGTCCGCCGAAATGCGAGTACGACGGACAGAATTTCGAAAAAAACTAAATTCTTAGTGCGCCGGACTGCACGCTGAAAAAGTCCGCTGAAGCCCACACACGAGCGGACTGTCTGCTGAAATGTGTTTCGGCGGACTAAGTAGGCTATACAGTCCGCTCGTGTGTACGCGGCATTAGATAAATGCATGGTTCCCTCCGCCCAGTCTATGTCTGGATAGTTAAAATCCCCCATTATGATAACACTTCCCATCCTTGCTGCTAATCCAAATTGTGATAGATCTGTCTCTCCTTCCTCCCTCAGGTTAGGGGGCCTATAGTATACTCCCAGTATTATTATTTTTTTTGAACATTTATTTTTATTGAAAGTTTTCCAACACATATATATAACATACAAAAAGGTCCCAAAAACCCCAGACCTCCCCCCCCCCACCCTTCCCACCCTTCCCATCCTCTCCCTCCCCCCTCCCCCCTCCCAACAAAACCTCCCCCTGTGCAGCTCTCCGTTCAACTTCTGAGCTCAGTCTATGTTAACAAACAGTACCTCACAGATAAAAAACATAACTTATACCGTTACTAATTATTCAATACCCGAGATGGGGATGGGAGCCAACCCAAGTATAGTGACTCCCTGCCCCGCCCTTCACCCGACTCTCGGGGAGTTCTCCTCCCACCTAGTGATTAATTCACAGTATCTTCGGCATCAAGCCAACACTGCCACACCCTCTCAAATTTATTAGGACATCCTCTACTGAGATAAGTGGCTTTGTAGAACGGCAGAGCTTTATTGATTAAACCCTTCCAATAAGACACCGTAGGGGTTTCAGGTTTCTTCCAACATAACAGGATAGCTTTACGTGCATAAAATAATGTCAGAGAAATCAGAGTCCTCTGCGCCTTTCGAGGTGCCAACTCCCCCACCAGTCCAAGCAAACATGCCGCGACTGTGACTGGGATCGGCACCGAAAGTACTGATTGTATAACTTGCGTCACTCCCTTCCAGAACTCCTCAATCTGCGGACACTCCCAAAACACATGATCAAAGTCAGCTCGGTCGGCTGTACAACTCCAGCACCCCCCCGCACCCGTACCATAAATTCTGGCTAATCTGGCTGGCGTGTAATATACTCTATACAGGATTTTAAACTGGATAAGTCTGTCTCTAGCTGATACCAGAGTCTGGAACGGGTAACCCCACATGTCATCCCAGTCCTCCCCTTCAAAGTCTGGTACTAAGGCACTGCAAACATCTCTGCATTTTTGAATGGGCTTTGGCCTGTCAGGGAACAACATTCTGTACACAACGCTAAGAGGCTTTTTCAAGTCCTCTGTCCGCAGCACACTCTCTAGAGGCGACACTCCCATCTCCAGAGCCCCAGGACCAAACTGAGAGAGAAAAGCGTGCCGCAACTGTAGGTAGCGAAAGAAATACCAATTCGGAATGTTTTGCCTTAAGCTGATCAAACGTTAGAAGCTTCCTCTCTCCCACCACATGCTTCAGTTGTTTAATGCCTACTCTGGCCCATATCACCGGGTCTGGAATTTCCTCAAAATGTGGCAATCTAGGATTAAACCATAGAGGAGTGTCAGGAGACCAACTCCCCTCCGGTTGTTTCAGCAAGGCCCGCGCTTTTTCCCAGGCCCGTATCATTGCCCACATTGAGGCCGTCAGAGCTGGTGAAGCCCTTTGACCTCTATACACCAAATAGGACAAGCTCTGATATGAGCCCAGAAGGGCCGCCTCCAGTACATTTGCCAAATCCCCGTCCTCCCGTGTTAGCCAGCGTCCGGCGACCACCATTTGCCCAGCTAGATAATATTTAAAAAGATCCGGCAATGCCAAGCCACCTTGACCCCATGGCTCCTGCAAAACCCGGAGACTTATTCTGGGGTGCGCAGTGGCCCATAAGAAGGAGCCAAAGAGACTATTAACCCTCCAAAAAAATGAGCAGGGAATCCAAATAGGTGAATTACGTAAAAAGTAAAGAAATACTGGTAGGACCTTAATTTTGAGCAAGTTAACCCTACCAATTAGGGACAACGGCAGATGCTTCCAAGCTTCCAACTGTACCTTAACCCTGGCCAGCAAGGGGAAGAGATTTAGAGACATATAGTCGCCCACTCTTGGTGAAACTCTCACTCCTAGCTACTTAAATTCTTGCACCCATGCAATGTAAACCCTAGTGGTCGCCAGCGCTCGAGCCTCCCCATCAATAGCCATCACATTGGACTTCTCCCAATTGACCCGGAGCCCGGAGAACTCAGCAAATTTGTCGAGCACCCCGAACACCGCCTCCAAAGATGGCCCTGCGTCCCTCAAGAAGAGAAGCATGTCATCCGCATAGAGCGCTATACACTCCCTAATACCCCCCACCTCCAGTGCTCCTACCTCAGGTGATTGCCTCAGGGCCATAGCCAGTGGTTCTTTTGCTAATGCAAACAAGGATGGGGATAATGGACACCCCTGACGCGTGCCCCTACTGACTCTATTGCCTATTTTGATACCCGCCTGTGGAGAACTATAAAGCAAAGAAATCCAAGTCACGTAAATCTCCCCAAAGCCCATTCTCCGCAGAACTGTCAACATGTATTGCCAGTCTACTGAATCAAAGGCCTTGGCCATATCCAGGGAAACTACCACTCTAGGTCCTTTTTCAGCATGTTCAATCTGTAGGTGGGCAAACAATCTGCGTAAATTAGTGTCAGTAGATTTCTGCAGAATGAACCCTGTCTGATCTATATGCACCAAAGTCATGATAACTTGAGAGAGTCTGGTAGCCAGCACCTTCGTTAGAATTTTTAAATCTTGGTTCAGCAATGCGATCGGTCTATATGAAGAACATGATAGAGGGTCCTTGCCCGGCTTCGGCAGCAGGATCACCTGTGCCTCCAGCAAAGAGTCCGGGAGACACCTGTGTTCCAAGCAGTAGTCATACAAATTTTTAAGTCTAGGTACCAATTCTTCCAAATGCTGCCTATACCACTCGATGCAGAAGCTGCCAGGCCCTGGGGATTTACGGGGAGGGAAGGACCTAATGGCTCTTTCAATTTCCTCTGCAGTTATGTCAGCCTCCAAAAAGTCCCTATCCGGCTCAGACAGCCTTGGAACCTGAAATGATGCCAACAACCCTTCCAACTCCGTTACGTCATAAGTCGGTATGGGGGCATACAGAGTTTTGTAGTATTCCACAAACGTGTCTAGTATGTCCGTCGGGGTTGTCAGTAGGTCTCCCTGAGCATTTTTGATACAAGGAATATTAGTCTGTGCCCTTTGCTGAGCCACGAGCATGGCTAACAATTTACCGTTCTTGTCCCCTTGCTCAAAAATGGATTTAGCCATTTTCGTCCTGGATATGTGTGTTAGTTCAGAGTAATGGAGTGTCAAAGCACGCCTTGCCTCCAACAGTTCACCATAGGTGACAGCAGACTGATTGTTCGCATGTTCCATGGCGCACACCCTCTCCCTGTTCTGCAATTCGTGTTCTATCTGATTGTAGGACCTGCGAGCCTGTTTGATGGCTGAAATATAGTGCCCCCGCATGCAGGCTTTAAAGGCGTCCCAAACTATGGTGGCGTCGGCAGACCCCTCGTTATCTTCCCAATAATTTACAAAGTGTGGCGCTACTTGTGAGCACACCTCTTCCACCTCCAACCAACCCGAGTTCAGTTTCCACCCCCTCCCCTTAGGACCTAAGTTGGATCCAATGTGGATTGACCAGGGCGAATGGTCCGAAATACCACCTGCTAAATACTTTGCACCCCCCACTAATTGCAGCATAGATGCATTGGCAAATGCTAGATCTATTCTCGATGAGGATTTATGAGTTTTTGATAAATGTGAGTAGCCTCTAGTGGCAGGGTTTTTCCAACGCCAAAGCTCTGTCAGGGAAGCAGCCGCCGCCCAGGCAGAAAGATCAGCCGACGCCACCCTAGATGCATTGGACGAGTCCAAAGCAGTAGATAGGATAGCATTAAAATCCCCGGCTATAAGGAGAGGGAGATGCAGGTAGGGCGCCAGTTTACCCAATAGGTCATACAGGATCTGAATCTGGAATGGGGCGGAATATAGACGTTCACCAATATCATTTTGCACGTACCAATATCAGCCACAATCACCAAAAACCTACCACCCGGGTCTGAGATCACATGGTGTATGGTGCAGGGTACCGCCTTACTAATTAAAATTGATACTCCCCTGGAGTAGGTAGAGTATGTAGCGTGTAACGCTCTCTGTATCCAGGCTCTGCGTAAGGCCAGCACCCTGCTCCCATCCAGATGCGTCTCCTGCAGGAACACCACATGGGGACTGATTGGTTTTAGGAATTCAAACATTAAAGCTCTACGGAATTTATCATTAAGACCTCTAACATTCCATGAAACTACATTAAACATTGATCCCGCCATCATCCCCCACGTGACTCGTTAGACAGTAAATGAGATACACACGACATCAGTGATAAATACAGTTGGAGACTGAAATCAGACATGGCATTAGCCATATAAATAAACGATTTACCTTGGAGGGCTGCACTTATCAAACCCCTTACCCTTTGAATCCCATAAACACCCTGCTGCTGTGTAACAACACAAAAAAAACGTACACGCAGCTTATCACCAGACTGTGTCAAAAAACAGTCCCCGAAGGCATGACCGTGATGGGTCAAAAAAGGACCACTAGACAAAAAGTAAAAACCGAGAACCAAAAAAAAGGATCAAGTGTAAACCAAGAGTCCAAAGTATTATGAACATAGTGTTCACGTGCCTGGAGCTCCCGCTCCGCTTACGACCCTTCTGTCCTTTGGTATGGCTATCCGGATAGCCTGTTCCTCTACGTAACTCCCACCCTCTTATGTAGCCAGGTGGGGGCAAAAAATATGAGAAACCATGGCAGGCGGCCCCACCCAAGGCAGGGAGTCTGCAGGAGAATCGGACATCAACTGCCACCACTAACCCCCCACCCCCAGCCAAAGTATGTCAAAGCTTCTTACAGGATAACAAAATCACAGTCCATCATGAGACACACTTGTCAGGGAGTCAAACCACCCAAAAGCTTGGCAGCAACCACAGAGGGCAAAAAAATAGGTAGTTGCAGTTAACCCGCCTTATAGTAATCAGAGGTGTCGTGACTTGCCAGTTAAAGTGATTGTAGCCATAGATCTGCTTCCGCAGGTGACTCAAAAAATTTCACAGATCCTCCGTGTTGCACCCGCAGTCGGCTGGGATAAAGCATGGAATATTTCAGCTCACGCTCACGAAGCCTCCTTCTGATGTCTGTAAATGTCTTGCGTCTTCTCTGAAGATCAGCCGAGAAATCAGGATAAAGGTGTACCACCGTGTTCTCAAAAGGTAGGTTTTGATGTTTACGAGCTTCACGCAGGATACGATCCCGGTCCCAAAAGTTGAGAAAGCGTACCAAGACTGGTCGGGACCCTGTGAGCCCTCTCCACCACATACGTTGGGGGCACATCCGTCAAGTAAAGCAGTGATTTAAAGAAATCTTCAGCAAATTCAGCCGGACGGTCCCCTTCCGCTCCCTCCGGCAGGCCCAAGACCCTAACAGTGTTTCTTCGCAAGTGGTTTTCTGCATCGTCAGACTTGGCCACCAGATTCTGAACCGTACGCTGCAACGCTCGAATGGCCTCATCATGACGGTGAGTAGTGTCCTCAGTCGCCGAGGTTCGCGATTCAGTTTCCGAGAGCCTGCCCCTGAATTTATCAAAATCTGCTCTTATGAGATTGCATTCCTCTGCCAGGTGATCTATGCGCACCAACAAGGAAGTTCTGCTTTGCTCCATCGCTGCAAGAATAACAGTGGTATCATTTGTTGGAGGCGACGTGGGTGCGGATGGAGCAGCCTCCTGCGGGGCCGCCTGCTTCATGTCTGCCATTAGAGCCTTGAATTGATTCAAAAAGTCACTAGGATTCTGCACAGGCTGTAACGATGCCTTCTTAGCCGCAGACTTGCCTTTAGAGGGCATGAGGAAAAAATGAGGAGCAAGCTGGCCTTGCGTATACTTGTGTGCAGAGAGGAGGGTGCGCCCCTTTAAGAATACTCAACTTCAGGGATACAGTAGAAAAATTATTAGGAGGCTAAAGGTACAGTTCTGGCAGCCCCCAAGAACCTCTCACTTCCAGAAACTTAATAATAGAGTATGGAGACAGTCTTGCTATGCACTAAGGAGTTGGAGTGTTGCCCTTTAAGGTAGTCTATTCATGTACCCAGCAGGGAATTCAGCAGGGAATGGCACCAGGGCTGTTACCCACTCCCCCACACCTCTCTCCACCGCTCCTGTGCAGCTGCTTTATGCCCCCCAGTTCATGACTCACCGCCCCAACAAAGGATGATAAAGGGCCTCCACAGAGCAGACAGTCCTCCCAAATGGCGGATGCACCGCTGCGCGGCCGTTTGCGGCGGAGTATTCCCGTCACCGCAGCTGTGTCTGCCAGGGTGGCCCGAGGACTCGTCTCCTTCCTGTGTTCCCTCCGCTCTGTGCTCCCGTGCAGCTGTTTCCCGGGCTCGGTACTCCACCGCGGCCGGTCCGGAGGCTCCACAGGCCGCAAGATGGCACTGCGGACCAGCTAGGCCTCAAACCATGGAGCCGTCAGACACACTGCTATCCGAACCAAAATGCTTCCCCGTCGTCCAGCGGGGCGTCGGAGGTGTAGGGGAGATGATTTGGCCGTCCCCAAAGTCAGGCATGCGGAGGATGGAACAGGATTAGGTTCAGGATGGCAGGAGCTCCAGCACCACACATCCTCCTAGGTCTACATCCGGCCACGCCCCCCCCCCCCCCCCAGTATTATTTTCACCTTAGCTTCATCTCTTTGGAGCTCTACCCATAAGAATTCCATCTCCTCCCTAGCTCCCTTAGTGATGTCATCTCTCACATTCACTTGTACATTATTCTTGATATATAGGCATACCCCTCCCCCTTTTTTTACCCTCTCTATCCTTGCGATAAAGGGTATACCCTTGAATGTTTGCCAGCCAATCATGAGAGCTGTTGAACCAGGTCTCTGATATTCCAACAAAATACAAATCCTCCTTGTACAACAATATCTCTAGTTCACCCATTTTGTCCGCCAGGCTCCTGGCATTGGTGAACATGCCATGTAGTTTAGACCAGTTGTATATTATCCTCTTATTGGGTGTTCTGAAAATTGCAACTAGGATTTGCTACTATACTTTTCCATTCTTGGCTAGGTAAGATCATTGTTGTTAAACTGAATGTTCTACCCGAGTCCTATATGTATTCCAAATGATACCCTTTGGTGTCCTTATAGGATTTTTTCGATGCTACAGTCATCTATAAGGGTGAGCTCAGGTGTGTTCGCACAGCCCATGTGCAGAGCCCGCCATGAAGTCGGCACTGCACTGCACTGCACTGCACTAACCACAGGCAGTGAGACATTGTCCTGATGCGTGGCTGCAGAGATCAAGAAATGTAAAAAAGGGAGGGAGGGGGGGGGGGGGTGGAACTGTGCTAAGATAAAATGCAACTATGATGATGACATCTGTCATATATTGGAAGTAGCGATTTTCCTGTGCGACATCAAACAGAAAAATGATATGGAAAAAGAATAGAACCGCGCTAAATCAGTGACTTGAACAAATATAACCCATGAATTAATAAATAAAACTATTCGTAGTACTAATTAAGTACTGGGCTAGGTGACAAGCTAAAATAACCAAATGTGCATATGAAAAATATAATCTCATAATACCAAACAAACAAATTGGTGAACCAAAAATAAATAAGATAAAAAGTCCAATATAAAATTGTGAATGAATATTAGTAATTAATGTGCAATCCAAGCACAAAAGTCTTGATATAACGAGTTGTGAAATGTGACATCCACCCGTGCCAAATTCAAAAATATAGTCCATCCATATGTGAAGAAATATCTTCAATCACTAGAAAGCAAGAAACTACTTCTTACCAGACATCTGTGATCCTCCGTTACAGAGGATCAGGGAAATCATATAGTGTAGACACAGCTTGCTCCAAGGTACATCAAATTTGCTTGCTATCTTCCAGATGTCCACATTGGTGATGAAACCCATACAAGGATACCCGTAGCATGTACAAGATGGAAAGGCTCCAATAGTGTAAAACCTTTAATTTATTGGACAGGTTAAAACAATGTAACACACTTACAGTATTGCGTCAATAGGAACGCCTGAAGTCCGAAGTGCCGGCCGGCACTCGTTTGGACAAACCGTCCTTCTGGCTGCTCAAACAATAACACGAGATGATGTCAGGGGCCCCTGGACAATGTAATTCTCTTATTGTACAACATATATAATCTGCAACACGAGGTGACGTCAGCACGTCGCTCCACCCTACGCGGCTAACAGGGATCAGGAAGGTCCCTCAGACACAGCCCATCCCAGATACGTGTAAAGAGCCAATAAAAATGGCTATTTTTTCATGTGACCGGCTGTGTCCAATCACAGCCGGCCACATGCACTGTCCACGTGCACGGTGCTCGTGTGCGCCAATCGGGGATGAGGCTTGTCACCCTCAGCCCAACCCTGATCACAGCCCAACCCTGATCGCGGTAAAGAGCCAATTTCATTGGCTCTTTACCACATGACCAGCTGTGTCCAATCACAGCTGGTCACAGAATGTCAACAAACTGCAGTAACGAGATGTTACTGGGTTCTCCTCTTTCACACATGTGGTATTGCCATACTCGGGAGGAGTAGCAGAATGTATTTTGGGGTGTAATTTTTCTATATACATGCTATGAGTTAGAAATAGCTTATTAATTGAATTTTTTGGGGAAAAAATAAATACGTTTTCATTTTCATTCCAAGTTTTCTGAAGACTTTTGGAAAAAATTAACCATTCAAAAGACTCATAATGCCTCATAGAATAGACGTTGGGGTGATTGCTTTCCAAAATGGGGTCATTTTGTGGGTAATTCCATTGTCTTGGTGCTCCAGGGCCTTCAAAAATGTAATAGGTCGTTAGGTAATTAGAGGTGTAATTTTTGCTCCTGGAACCCCTGATGGCGCTCCCTGCATGTTGGACCTCTCTGTGTGGCCAGGCATGTAAAAGTCACACACATGTGGTATCGCCATATTGGGGAGGAGTAGCAAAATGTATTTTGGGGTTTAATTTTCATATGCTGTGTGTGAGAAATAACTTGTTATTATGAGAATTTTGTGAAAAAAAATAAAACAAAAATTCTTAATTTTCCCAAGAATTGTGGGAAAAAAATTACAACTTCAAAAAGCTCGCCATGCCTCTTACTAAATACCTTGGACTATCTAATTTTAAAAAAGGGGTCATTTGGGGGGTATTTGTACTGTCCTGACATTTCAGAGCCTCAAGAAATTAGATCAGGTGTGATCAATTTTCAATGATTTGCACCATAGCTTGTAGATCAAATAATACTCACTAAGGCCGGGTTCACACCGCTGCGATGCGGGAACGCCGCGAATCCGCGGCGTTTTCCCGCATCGCATTACTCCCGCCGGCAGTTCACACTGCCCTATGCGGACGGCTGGGAGTGTCAATGATATGTTAATGACACCCCCAGGAATCGGATCGCATGGTGTGAACCCCCATGCGATCCGATTCTGTTGCGGACCAAAAAAAGGGTCCCGTGCGAGTTTGCTGCGGGAGCGATGCGAATTCAGCCATACTATCTGTATGGCTGTACTCGCATCGCTACGGAGATCGGATGTGATTTGCGGTGCGAATCACATCCGGATCTCCCCCCGCAGCAGTGTGAACCCAGCCTAATTTGGGTTATTTTTACCAAAGATATGTAGCAGTATAAATTAAATTTATGAACAAAAAGGACTTGTTATGCAAAATTTTGTCAAGTGTTTTTTTTTTTTTTTGTCATTTTTGCTCTTTTCTCACTTATGTCGCAAAAAATAAAAAACCCAGTGATGATTAAATACCACCAAAAGAAAGCTCTGTTTGTATGAAAAAAAAATGATAAAAAGTTTGTTTGAGGAAGCAAATTCCATATGGATACAGTGTTGCATGACTGAGTAATTGGCATTCAAAGTGTGAGAGCACTGAAAATTGGTCTGGGCGGGAAGGGTGTGCCCTGTACTGAAGTGGTTAAGGAAGGCTTAGACAAATTGAGATATATATATATATATATCAGTGTGTGCAGAATAGGAAATGTAAGGCCTCATTTACATGTGCAACAGTGGATCCACAGTGGGTCACTTTTCAAAGACAATTGAAAGGCAGCTCACAGCCAATATGCTGCCTCCTGAATGCTTGTTTTAACTAGTAAAAGCCTGTAGCACTTTGCCATAACTGCGAGCATTACACTCGAAAAGGGTAAATTCAGTGGCAGTTCAGCCTGCCAAACATGACAGGTTTTATCATTTTCACCATACTGCAAATGGATGGCCATATTAACATGCAGCCTGGGGTGCAGTAATAATATTATGGCTCAATGTCTGTTTTTACCACCCCTCGGTGGACCATATAAGTAAGGCCTAATGGAAAAAAAAATATTTTTCAAAAATGATCTTTCGTCCTGAGGTTTATTTGTGTCTGTGAGATTGTCACTTGCAGCACAGAAATTAGTAGTATTTTGTGGCCACAAGGACTGTGGTATATGGGGGTGCAAAGCATACAGAAAATAGGCCTAGATTTTATTCAATCATCTCCCTTAAAACCATTCCCACTGTTAGGTACAATCTGGCCATGCCCACCACTTGCTGTGGTGCACTACACGTGCCACTAAACTTCTTTTTCCACCATGTCCCAGGATGCCCAGCTCTTTCATGAACCTGGTTATGCTAACATTGGGTCATGCTGTTTTTACTTTTTTTTTTGCTGTAAAACCAGCCAGATTACCCCTATGGGTATAGTTAAAGCAGTATTAAACTCGAAACCAAAAATGTAATGTAATATACTGCAATTTATCAATCATTAGATTGTTTTCTTTTCATTTGGCTTTTTCCCTCCTGTATTAGAGTGCCCCTAATCTGAATGAAGGAGCACAGGGGGCAAGTTTCGGACAGCAGTATTGTCAGTCTAGGGGGAAGGGAAATGTTAGATGTACTAGCAAATTTAAATACACTAACAAATTGGAGCCAAACTCCAGTTCACACTACAGTAACAGTAATAGTTTTTTTTCCTTTTGGGATAAAGGTTTTACGTGAATAAATAAAAGCTGCTAATTTTAACCGCTTGCTCATATGACAGCTGGGGTGGTGCGGCTCTCGTTCTAGGCGGGCTTCATATGACGTACAGCGTGTGCTCCTATATGAGCGGCGATCGCGGAAGTTTGCTATCTGAAAGTTTGCTTTTTCATCCCATCTTGTAATTAGTGCCGTAGTGCGCAATTTTTATTGAGCCTCACAGCACTTCACCATGCAGCTTTCTCCTTTTCTCTTATCGGGGGGAACATGAAAAAAATCCCCTGTGATCCAGTGTGCATCTAACGTCTTTGCCTGGAATTTCTTCCACACCATCAGTTCATTTATTTTCCTGATTTTGGACTGGAAAGTTTTTTGCTTATTTGGTGAGTGTGGTCTAAGAAGGGGGACACATTGTATGCACTTTTTGTTGGACACTATATATGCACTTTATTTATGTTGGACTAATTTTAATGTTCTCATTATCAGGCATTGTGGTCATTGACATGAGTTTTTATTTATTTTCTTTCATGTCCATATGTTTGGCTATTGATATGAGTTTCTATTTATTTTCACATTTATATCACATTTTCTAGTGCTGTTTTCACTAGTATATTCGAATATCAAGAATGGGTCCCTCCTAAAAGGGCACGGCGCTCTGGAAGCCAGGCAGCCGCCAGCAACCAGGATTATATTCCCAGACCCAGTACCAGCGCTGTCGCCAGCAGTAGGCCCCAAGAACAAATTCCCAGGCCCAGTACCAGCGCTGCCACCAGCAATAGGCCTCGGGAACAAATGCCCAGTACCAGTGCGGCCGCTGGCAATTGGCCCCCGGGAACAAATGCCCAGGCCCAGTACCACTGCTGCCACATCACGCCTAAGTACCAGCACAGGAAATTCAAATACCCAACTACTGCAGTGTCATGTCCCCCAAGAGCCAGGGTCTCTACATACATGCTAGATGGTCTTGCCAACCCAACATGGCTGCCTTCCAACTCTGGATCACCAATTATTTCCCCTTTCACAGCACAGCCAGGTGTGCAGGCCAACACCCAAAATTTCACAGGGATCGATTGCTTTTATCTGTTTTTGCCTGACACTTTGCTGCAATTCATTGTGGACCAGACCAATTTATATTCCCAGCAGTATATTGCCAACAACCCCCAATCATCATATGCCCATCCATTTGAGTGGAAAGATCTGAATTTGGAGGCGTTCAAATTGTTTATGAGCCTCACCATAAACACGGGGCTTAAAAAAAAAATGAAGGGCATGCCTATTAGTCCACCAACCCCATCCTCCACATGCCCATTTATTCTGCCATAATGTCCAGGTCCCAATATGAGATTATGCGATTCCTTCATTTAAGCGACAACACCCAGTGCCCTCCCCGCAATCATCCAAATTACGATAAGTTATATAAAATTCGCCCACTGATAAATTTATTTTCCCAACCATTTGCAGAACCCTATGTCCCTGATCAGTGTATATATGTAGATGAGGCTAGGAATAAAGCAATACATTCCTAGCAAAAGGGCTAAGAGTCAAATTTTACAAGCTCCGTGAGAGAGTCATGCATATATGAAGGAAGAGATTCCTGTATCCAGCCCCCTGAGTGCTCGGCCTACATGGGCACAACTGGAAAACTTGTATGGGACCCGGCATGCCCACTTATGAAAAAAAGGATATCACATATACCTTGATAAATTCTACACCAGCCTGTCCCTTTTCAATTACTTATACATCATATACTTATATATGTCAGTGTTAAATGGTTTGTCTCATCCCTGTAAACTGAAACATTTTGCTGGAGAGCTTGTGCTTTTAAAAAACAACAGGCGTGCTGGCTGGTTCGACAGAGGAAAATAGAAGACAGAAAGCCTAAAAAATAAAATGAATGCAGCCATCACATCTAATGCTGTGTACACACGGTCGGATTTTCCGACGGGAAATGTTTTAAGTGAGCTTGTTGTCGGAAAGTCTGACCGTGTGTATGCTCCATCGAACATTTGCTGTCGGAATTTACACACAAAATGTTTGCGGCAGGTTCTCAAATTTTCCAAAACTTGTTGGAAAGTCTGATCGTGTGTACACAAGTCCGTCGCACAAAAGTCAATGCATGCTCTGAATAAAGCAGAATGAGTCACACTAGCTATTGAATTTCCTTTTTCTTGGCTCGTCGTACGTGTTGTACGTCATCTAGTTCTCGCGTTCGGAATTTTGGGCCAACATTTGTGTGACCCTGTGTATGCAAGACAAGTTTGAACCAAATCCGATTAGTGTGTACGGGGCATAAGAATTGTCAAGCTGCAATATAATAAATGTGTTTTTTTTTTATTACAGGTACTTATATAACGCCATCAATTTACACAGCACTTTACATATATATATATTGTACATTCACATCAGTCCCTGTACTCAAGGAGCTCATAATCTAAGGTCCCTAAAGCCTCGTACACTCGATCAGACTTTTTGACAACAAACATGCAAATTAGCTGTTTTAAGGCAACATCCGACCGTGTACGCTCCATCGGACAAACTTTTTTGGTTTTCATTGGACAAAAGTTTGCTCTGCAAACAAACTTTTTCGGTAGCAAAAGTCCAATGGAGCAAAGTCCAATTGTGTGTACAGAAAACCATCAGACTTTTTTTTTTTTTTTTTTAATATCTTTTTATTGGTTTAAACAAAACATAGACATTTAAACATACATTGGTCTTACATGGTTATGTCTTACATAAATAACAGGCATATACCCAGTAATGTAATTATTGTACATCAACAGAGAGTCCTGGGTCACCGGGTACTATCGTTAAACTTTATGTATGTTTGCACAACATCAGATATACTTGGCATGTATAGTTGGTACTCATGCGGGAGTTATTAGGAGCAGGTACTCCTAGGCAACCTCCGAAGCAGAGGAGGGATCTGCCAGCCATTTGGACAATATTTTGTCATACTTGTTGGGACAGCCCCTATTGGCGTAAGTGTCTTTGTAGAGGGGTAGGCTATTATTGATAAGTTTCTTCCACAGAGAGAGAAGAGGGGGGGTTTGTTTGCGCCAGCTGAGGGCTATTGCTTTGCGGGCATAAAACAGCAGGAGTCCCACGAGCGTGCCACCCGCTACTGTGGGGATTAGTTGCTCAACCAGGCCTAATATGCAAATTGCCATTGTCAGTTGTAGTGGCACCGAGGTAACCTGCGTAATAAAGGCCAGAATCTCTTTCCAGTAGCCAGCAATTGCTGGGCAGGACCAGAAGACATGGGTGAAGTCCGCAGGAGTCCCACCACATCTCCAACATCCGGGGGGGAGTCAGGGTTCATTTTATGTAACCTGTAGGGGGTAAAGTATGCCCGATGGACGATCTTGAACTGAATCAGGTGGTCTCTCAAAGAGACCAGAAATTTAAAAGGGAAGTCCCAAATGTCATCCCAATCGTCGTTGTCAAGATCAGGGATGTCACAGGACCACTTATTTCTTAGCGCTTCCAACGCTGGGAGAGAGGTGATGATCAGGTGTGCGTACAATTGAGAGGTGGGTTTTTTAGCGCAATCAGATCTAAGGAGGTCTTCTAGTGAAGACTGGGTCAGTTGAGAGGGGAGCTGGAGAATTGACTACTGAAGGCATGGGAGAGTTGATAGTATCGAAAAAAACAGGACTGCGGCACGTTAAAGTCAGAATTCAGTACGGAGAGCGGAAACCAGGGATTAGTTGGAAACCATCTGTGATATAGTTTTTATGTTGAATTTAGTCCAGGCATGGGGCTCAGGTAATTTGTAGATGTGCTCTACTGTTGGGTTTCGCCATAGGGGGGCACTGGGTGAAATTACCTGTTTGGGGTGTTGTATGGTTTTTAGACCTGCTCCCCATGCACGTATCGTGGTGCGCATGGAGGGCGTCAGTGGATAGGGGGACGGAAGGCCTCGAAAAAGTAAAAATCTGAGGGCCTCAAGGGATCCCAGCACCGCCATCTCAATCTGGATAGCTGGATTGGAGGTGTGCGGATTGAACCACCAGGCAGCCGTGACTAGTTGGGTGGCTAAGTAATATTTATGTAAGTCCGGACATGGCAAGCCACCCCGAGAGAGCGGCCTATAGGGAACAAGAGAGATTTTGTCCAGTTGACAGGCCCGTGACAGAGGAAAAGGAGTTGAGGGTCTGTAGGGCTCCCTCGAGTGACGGACCCGCATCATTAAGAAATAGCAGGAGGTCGTCCTCGTAGAGGGCGACCCTCTCCTCCAGCCAGTCAATCCGCAGCCCCCTAACGCAAGGGGAGGTGCCGAGGGCCTCTGCAAGCGGCTCCATCGCAATGGCAAAGAGAGCCGGGGAGAGGGCAGCCCTGTCACGTACCCCTGGACAAACGGAAAGATCGCGACAGCCCCCCCCAGCCTGATGGCGGAGGTGGGGTCCTGGTAAAGGACTTTGATCCACTTGCTGAAGACCAGGGGAAATCCCACCCTTTGAAGGATCTCCCAGAGAAAAGGCCATTCGACCGTGTCAAAGGCCTTTTCAGTGTCGAGGGAGGCCACCACCCTGGATCCCACGTTAAGATGTTGCACGTGTATGTTAGTAAACAGGCGTCTCAAGTTCACGTCCGTTGTTCTGTTAGCCATGAAGCCAGTTTGGTCAGTCTCGATGATTGTGGATAGTAGGGGCTGCAGTCTTAGGGTCAGTAGTTTTGTGAGGATCTTGAAATCCGTATTAAGTAGGGCGATAGGCCTGTAGGAGGCACAGGATGTGGGGTCTTTAGGAGCTTTGTGGATAAGAATAATGTGGGCATGGCCCATGGCCCATGGATGCCGGAAGACCCAGAGACCTCCCAGCAGGGAAGGACCCCATCGCCCTCAGCACCTCCTCCGGGGTAATCGGCCTCACCAGGAATTCTCTCTCCTCATCAGAAAGCCATCCAAATGCCAAGGGGTCCAGCCAGGGTGCAAGGTCCTGTGGCTGGAAATCCGACGGCAGTACTGAGGTACAAAGGGAGGTATAATATTTGCGAAATGCCTCCAGGACGTCTGGCAAGGAAGAGACCGATTTTTCCGAAGGGGACACCACGCTGGAGATTGCCATCAAGGGTTTGTCATGCCGTGCCAGCATCGCCAGAAGGCGACCGTTCCGGTCTCCCTGCTCAAAAAAACGTTGCTTATTCCGGTAAAGGTCTAGTCGCTTCGGTGAGGTGGAGGTGTAGCTCGCGTTTAGCAGCATTAAGGGAGTTTTAATTTGTGGTCGAGGGGTCTGCGGCATAGATGTCTGACTGGGATTGCTCTGCGGCCTGTAGGTCAGTGGTGACCGCGGCCTGTTCCCTCCGGATCCCAGCAATAGAGGAGATGTATTGCCCTCTGGTGAAAGCCTTAAATGCGTCCCAGGTCACAGTTGTGGAGGAGGACCCTGCGTTAAGATCCCAAAATTCTGTTAAACGTGGTGGAATGGTATTTGTTAGGTCCGCATGGGAGATCCAATGGGTCCCCAGATGCCAAAGGGACGAGGACAGAGAACTGATGGTGAGGAGTAGGGGACAGTGGTCTGAGAGACCGCTGGGCAAGTAGGAAGCGTCTAGTATGTCCGTCAGCATAGTTTGGTTGGCAAAGGCTGATCTATAAAGATCTATACGGGAGGAGGTTTTGTGCGTGTTGGAGAAACAAGAATATGCTCTGGTCATGGGATGTTTCAATCTCCACACCTCAGACACGCCCAACGCCTCCGCCCATGAGAGCAGGTCAGTGGAAATTTGTTAAGGGGGGACGGGCCAGTCCAGGGCCGGGGCCAGAATGGCGTTAAAGTCACCCATGAGCAACAGTTTGGCTGGGTAGTATGGAGTGATTTTCCCCAGAATGGTGTATAGGGTGGAGGGGGAGAAAGGGGGAGGGATGTAAACACCTACCACAATATAGCGGATACCCCAGACAGTAAACACTATTTACTGATTAATATAGTGACCCCTCTGGCATATGTGGAGTAGGAGGCGTGGAAGGCTCTCTGGATCCATGGTTTCCTCAATGCCAGAAGTTTTCTGCCCACGAGATGCGTTTCCTGTAGTATTATTATATGTGGGGAATGCAGTTTAAGGTATTTGAAGAGCACCGCCCTTTTAAAACTTGGAATTTAGACCCCGGACATTCCAAGACAGTATACTGTAGGTGGGGGTGTCGTGTCTCGCCATTGGGAAGGGGTTTAGTAGGGAAAGAGAGGAGGGCCGAGACAGGGTCGCTTGTGCATCTCAGGAGCAGCAAAGACCCAGGGGACCTATGACCGGTGAAAGTGTGACCAATGGAAGACCAAAAAAACAAACATAAACAATAATAATAACAAAACTTATAAACAATACCCGTACTGACACGGAGGTGCCAGACCTGTCCTCATCTGATGACATCCCGAAACTGGGGAGCGATCAGATCGGGCCTATACCCAAAACTTACCAACAGTGAACCCTTAAAACCTAGGTCAGTATGGTCACGTCCAGGATCAAAAAACAAGGGGGGAGGTGTTGCCGCAACCGGCAGACATCCTCGCCAGGACTTGAATAGGGGGGGGGGGGGGGGTAACTCAGTGGGGACTCGGGGGTGGATCCCGGTTGGGAGGTGAGGACTAAGTTTTCCCTGGGGGACGCTGGAGCTCCTCAGACAGGAGGAGTCAATCTCAGTTCCACTGGCAGAGAATGTGGAATATAGAACCAGGGTGATGGTGGGGAACAGCAATGGAGAAGGTCATAGGGACACAAAGTAGGTGGTGCTGAAAGACAACAGGGGACTCAAAGGCGAATCAGTAGTGGAAAGTAAGTTACTTAGCTGGCCACAGCAGGATGTATGTTCGTCACAGTTCTAGTTGGCATCATGTCACTAGCGGGTGTCCAACCACGCCGCAGCAGCCTCGGGGGTGTCAAAAAAGCGGGTGTTGTCACCATCAGTGATCCTCAGCCTGCTGGGGTATAGGAGGCCAAAGCGGATTCCTTTTTCCCGGAGGCGACGTCGGACATCAGTGAACGACTTGCGACGCTGCTGCACCTCTTGAGAGAAATCAGGCAAAAAAGGACAATTTGGCATTTCCATATTTGATTTCTGGCATGGCTCGTGCCGCCGCCAGGATGCGATCCCGATCCCGGTAGTTGAGCAGGCATAGTAGGAAGGGACGTGGAGGAGCCCCCGGTCTAGGCAGAAGTGGCAGGACCCTGTGGGCTCTCTTTACTATAAAGGTGGGTGGCATATCGCCTAGATTGAACAGGGAGGACAGTAAGTGTTCAGTAAACTCAGCTGGCCTGGGGCCCTCAGCTCTCTCTGGTAAGCCAAGTATGCAGAGGTTGTTGCGCCTAAGGCGGTTTTCGGTGTCGATGGCACGTTCCTGGAGCGCCTTCACCTGTAGCTGTAGGGCCTTCACCTCCCTGGAATACGACCGGACCACATCCTCCACCGCGGAGACACTATCCTCCACCTCCGCTACACGCGATCGGAATTTATCCATGTCCTGACAGATGAAGCCGACATCCACCGTCAGGAAATCGATCTTGGTAGTAAGAGTTTCTTTAGATGCCGTGCTGGCCGCCAGGATATCCGCTCCCATGGGGGACTCCGCTGCCGCCGACTCCGCGGTTGTAGATGCAGTCGCCGCCATTGCAGCCGCCGGTTGCCGCTCAATTAATGCGGCCACAGGTGGAGCCGGGTGAGAGGCCTTGTTCTTTTTGGAGCGCGAATAGCGGGTCTTGGGAGGGCCCATCCACGGTAAGCCCCATTCCAGGTTAGGGCCTCACGCTAGGCAAGGGACAGCGGGAAGGTGCCGGGACTCAGGAATCGGGACAGGTGGTGTAATAAAGAAGTCCACAGTCACAGGGTCAGGGACTACCCTAAGAAACAGTTCTGTGGGGGTGGCACTAGGTAAAGTGGCCTTAGAGTACCTTAGTGTGGAGGATGCCCCAGGCACCACAGGCCGCAGGATGGTGGTGGCAGGGATGACCGTCACTTTGCCTCCTCTGGTGGTCTTCCGGGTCCCCCACACGGCCAGCCGTCCCCCAGGATCACCACCACAGATGTGGATGCAGCGGTCGCCTCCCGCACGGATATTCGCGACACTCGAGCCCGGAGATGCTGGAGGCTCCGCAGGCCTCAAGATGGCGGCAGGCCGCGGCATCCGGGAACAGCCCCGATCGAGTCACCGGCAGTCCCCCGGCTCTCCACACAGACCTCGGCACTTCCCGGGGGCCACCGCTGCCGAGGAGGGTGGGGCAATTAGCTTCCGTCGCCGATCTTGTCACTCTAGCCCGGGGATGTGCGCGGCGACACAGGCCCCAAGATGGCGGTGGGTGGCGTTCTATGGAGCCGGCCGCAGCCCAGTTAGGGTCTCAGTATACCCCAGGGCTGGTTCCCGCGATGGCCAGAGGCAGCTGGAGGGGGCCCGGAGGTCCGCTAGTTGCTGGTAGGACCAGCATTGCAATGGATTTAGTCAGGATGGACGGAGCTCCACAGTAAAGCGTCCTACTCCTTTAACATCCGGACACGCCCCTCAAACCATCGGACTTTAGTCCAAAGTACAAACACGCATACTTAGAAGCAATGCAAAATGTATGCAATACAAGTTCACGGCCAATGCCCTTTGGACAGAAATTCACGGGTTTGAAGTCTGATCATGTGTACAAGGCTTTACTCACATTCATACATACACATACTAGGGCCAATTTAGATGGGAGCCAATTAATCTACCAGCATGTCTTTGGAGTGTGGGAGGAAACCGGAGTACCTGGAGGAAACCGGAGTACCTGGAGGAAACCCACGCAGTGACAGGGAGAATACGCAAACTCCAGGCAGGTAGTGCCATGGCTGGGATTCAAACTGATGACCCCAGTGCTGCTAGACAGAGGTGCTAACCACTTGGCCTTTGTGCTGCCCAATTCTGCTTTAACATTTACATATTGTTTATACTGTTTAAACACATAAACATTAAAAGAAGCCCAGACACAGGAGAGGGAGGGGGCCCAATTTATGATCTTGCACACGTGCCCATTGTATTCAGAAAATGCCCCTGATGTGAGAACTGAGCACTGTGCTGATGCTTTCTCAGAGGACAGGCTTATGCTACATTCACATGGTTGATTAGCTGCAGTTGGTTAGCCTCTGCTGATTCCTGCTGCTGTTTTTAGCACCTGTGAGTGGCTAGCTGCGGTCGCTAAGCCCTGTACAAATGTCAGGTCACTGATGGCTGCAGCTATCTATGACTGCACACAAAGTGTCATTGAAGTGTACAGGAGGGCTCAGCAGCTGCAGCTAGCTGCTCACAGGTGGCAAAATCAGCAGCAATTTCTCCTGCTGTCACGTGAATGTAGTCTTATTCATTCTGTACTCACAGGACATCCACAGTCCAGGCATTGTTCGACTTGCAAAACTGAGGACACCTAGTGACTCGAAAATGTTACCTGCTGGAGGCAGCACTGGATATAAGGTGAGAGTTGCTGCCGGAGCTGCTTTTTTGGTTCTTTGCAAACCCTTGCTGGGGCTATTTTCACCCAGAGATGGGCTTTAAAGAAGGCCTCCACCCAAAAAGGGAAGCACCGCTAGTCTGCCTACCTAGTTTTGCCGCTGCAAACTCAGCCAGCAGTTTGGCCCCTCTCTTCCTTCCCCCCACGGCGGTCAGATAGCATGAGAGATCCGGCTAGCTGGTGGGTGGGAGGCCAGCATGAAAGAGCTGGTGGGCAGCATAAGAGAGCCAGCTGGCCGGCGAACAAGAGAGCAGAGAATTGACATCATCTCTCACCGCCCTGCCTGCATCACCTCTGTTCCATCCACTGTGCAGATGCAAGCAACAAAGAGATTACATCACCTGTCACTGCCTGCCCTCTCTCTCTCTGGGACTCAGTTAATGCACATGTGCTGCATCTGGTGGCAGGTGACATGGCAAATGACAAGCTGCATATGGTGGCAGGTGATGTGGCAAGTGACAAGCTGCATATGGTGGCAAGTGACGTGGCATGGGACAATCCGCATCTGGGAGCAAGTGACATGGCAAATGACAATCCGCATCTGGTGGCAGGTTGACATGACAAGCTGCATCTCTTGACAGGTGACACGGGAAGTGGCAATCCGCATCTGGTGGCAGGCAACGTGACACGTGACAATCTGCATCTGGTGGCAGGTGACGTGACGAGCTACATGTGGTAGGTGAAGTGGCAAGTGACAATACAAATCTGGTGGCAGGTGAGGTGGCAAGCTGCATGTGAGGACAGGTGACATGGCAAGTGACAAGCTGAATCTGGTGGCAGGTGACTTCACAGGTTGCTTCTGGTGGCATGTGATGTGGCAAGTGACAAGCTGCATCTGGTGATGGGCGATGGTGGCAAGTGACAAGCTCAGGGCTCCCAATGATTCTGCATTATGGTGAATTGAACTATTTAATTTTATATTACAATGTAATCATTGAAATAATGCGCTTCAATCATCCTGACACCATAACAACCATGGTGCCGTGATGATTAAAGCACAAACACCAGCCATTGCCCGCGAAAAACCCACATGGCCCCCCATCCGGGCCTTGGCATAATTCTCTTCCATGCAGCCAGTCCCCAGTGCCAAAAAGGTTGGGGACCGCTGCTTTACAGCACACGAAGTAGAGGAAAATCTTTTTCAAGGGACTGTCACAAATGTTAAAAAAAAGTCAAGCAAAAGCACAGAAAAAAATACAGATTTTAAAAGCTTACTTGTAGTGTTTTTTTTATTTCTATAACTATTTCATATTCCATTACAATGTATCTTTGAACCTGCTAATAAAGTTAGTACTCCAGGAGAGTAAGTTCCCTTACACAGCCTCCTCCTTCCTTGCACATCATAGCCCTCTCCCCTTCTGAGAGCGTCTAATTACTGTCAGTGCTGGCCCAGCTCCTCTGACCTTCACTTCCCTACTGTTTGTGTAGCAGCTGAGGAGAAGAGATGGGGAATACTATAGGGCAGGGGTCTCCAAACTTTCTAAACAGAGGGCCAGTTTACTGTCCCTTACACTTTAGGGGGGCAGAGTGTAGCTGTTGGGAGTAGAACAGGTCCCAACATCAGTAGGGAAAAACAATGCCTAATCCTTGGTGTCAGTGGGAAGAACAGTGCCCCATCATTGGTGACATTGGGAGGAATTGTGCCCCATGGGTGTCATTGGGAGCAATTATGCCCCTTCGTTGGTGTCAGTGGGAGGAGTTGTTGTGTCCCATCGTTGGTGTCATTGGAAGGAATTGTTCCCCATCAGTGGTGTCATTGGGAGGAATTGTGCCTCTTTACTGGTCTCAGTGGTGGGTAATTATTCCCCATTGTTGATATTAGTGGATGAATTAGTACCCCAAGGGCTGGATAAAAGCAAGCAAAGGACCACATCTGGCCCTCAGGCCGCAGTTTGGAGACCACTGCTATAGGTTGTCACTGTCTGCTGGTGCTGCTGACATCACATCCAAGATGGCAGTACCCAGCAGCAGTTTCAGGGCTTTTGGATGCCTAAAAGAGGGAGGCTTTTGCAGATGGATAGCATGCATAACTTTTTTTTAAATGCATATATAACTTCATGGGAAGATTTTGGTTCAAATGAATGGTCTGGCAAAAAAAAAAAATATAACAGTGGTTTTAACCCTGTCCTACCCTATCAAACATTTAAAAAGAAAACATTTGTCTTTTAAATATACTTTAATAGGTCTATTGGTAAATGTTTTCTCCCAAAATTCACGCATTTTAATTGGGAATGATGTGTGAATCTTCTGTGGAAACATTTATTATTGAAATGTTGTGCATCTAAAATCGCCATATAAAATGTACTATTTTATTACTAAAACATGTTATGCTGCACTAAACTTTTTCTCAAATTCTCTATTATTATTTTTATTTTTTTGTTATTTTAACCACTTCAGCCCTGGAAGGATTTACCCCCTTCCTGACCAGAGCACTTTTTGAAATTCGGGACTGCATTGCTTTAATTGACAATTGTGCGGTCGTGCGACGTTGCACCCAAATAAAATTGACGTGCTTTCTCTTATATTCACCGACCGACACAGCTACTCTCTTAGCCATTGGGTAGTTTTCCCTATTACTAGGAGATACTAGGCATTAGTTGTAACACAACACTCAGAACTCTTAGTTCCGCCCAGGGGGCGGTCCCTTGGGCAACAACCCTTCAGTCTGCCAAACAGACCTCAGTTTTATTTTGCCTAGTGAAGGAGAAGGACCTAGGAACCCTGCAGGCCCATCGGTCCGTGCTTATTTATGCAGAAGCTTGGTTTTTTGCGCAAGATGAATGATCCTGTGATCTGCTATCAACAGCCGGCTGGGTGACAGGTTGGATACCCTTATCCTTGTAGTCTCCCCAGTCCGGCCATCGAGAGTGTGCAGATCAGAGACATCAGTGAACGACTTGCGACGCTGCTGCACCTCTTGAGAGAAATCAGGAAAAAAGGACAATTTGGCATTTCCATATTTGATTTCTGGCATGGCTCGTGCCGCCTCCAGGATGCAATCCCGATCCCGGTAGATCAGCAGGCGTAGTAGGAAGGGACGTGGAGGGGCCCCCGGTCTAGGCAGAAGTGGCAGGACCCTGTGGGCTCTCTTTACTACAAAGGTGGGTGGCATATCACCTAGATTGAACAGGGAGGACAGTAAGTGTTCAGTAAACTCAGCTGGCCTGGGGCCCTCAGCTCTCTCTGGTAAGCCAAGTATGCTGAGGTTGTTGCGCCTAAGGCGGTTTTCGGTGTCGATGGCACGTTCCTGGAGCGCCTTCACCTGTAGCTGCACCTCCCTGGAATACGACCGGACCACATCCTCCACCGCGGAGACCCTATCCTCCACCTCCGCTACGCGCGATCGGAATTTATCCATGTCCTGACAGATGAAGCCGACATCCACCGTCAGGAAATCGATCTTGGTAGTAAGAGTTTCTTTAGATGCTGTGCTGGCTGCCAGGATATCCGCTCCCATGGGGGACTCCGCTGCCGCCGACTCCGCGGTTGTAGATGCAGTCGCCGCCATTGCAGCCGCCGGTTGCCGCTCAATTAATGCGGCCACAGGTGGAGCCGGGTGAGAGGCCTTGTTCTTTTTGGAGCGCGAATAGCGGGTCTTGGGAGGGCCCATCCACGGTAAGCCCCATTCCAGGTTAGGGCCTCACGCTAGGCAAGGGACAGCGGGAAGGTGCCGGGACTCAGGAAGCGGGACAGGTGGTGTAATAAAGAAGTCCACAGTCACAGGGTCAGGGACTACCCTAAGAAACAGTTCTGTGGGGGTGGCACTAGGTAAAGTGGCCTTAGAGTACCTTAGTGTGGAGGATGCCCCAGGCACCACAGGCCGCAGGGATGACCGTCACTTTGCCTCCTCTGGTGGTCTTCCGGGTCCCCCACATGGCCAGCCGTCCCCCAGGATCACCACCACAGATGTGGATGCAGCGGCCGCCTCCCGCACGGATATTCACGGCACTCGAGCCCGGAGATGCTGGAGGCTCCGCAGGCCTCAAGATGGCGCGGGCCGCGGCATCCGGAAACAGCCCCGATCGAGTCACCGGTAGTCCCCCGGCTCTCCACACAGACCTCGGCACCTCCCGGGGGGCGCCCTGCCGAGGCGGGTGGGGCAATTAGCTTCCATCGCCGATCTTGTCACTCTAGCCCGGGGATGTGAGCGGCGACACAGGCCCAAAGATGGCGGTGGGTGGCGTTCTATGGAGCCGGCCGCAGCCCAGTTAGGGTCTCAGTATACCCCAGGGCTGGTTCCCGCGATGGCCAGAGGCAGCTGGAGGGGGCCCGGAGATCCGCTAGTTGCTGGTAGGACCAGCATTGCAATGGATTTAGTCAGGATGGACGGAGCTCCACAGTAAAGCGTCCTACTCCTTTAACATCCGGACACGCCCCTCAAACCATCGGACTTTAGTCCAAAGTACAAACACGCATACTTAGAAGCAATGCAAAATGTATGCAATACAAGTTCACGGCCAATGCCCTTTGGACAGAAATTCACGGGTTTGAAGTCTGATCATGTGTACAAGGCTTTACTCACATTCATACATACACATACTAGGGCCAATTTAGACGGGAGCCATTTAATCTACCAGCATGTCTTTGGAGTGTGGGAGGAAACCGGAGTACCTGGAGGAAACCGGAGTACCTGGAGGAAACCCACGCAGTGACAGGGAGAATACGCAAACTCCAGGCAGGTAGTGCCATGGCTGGGATTCAAACTGATGACCCCAGTGCTGCTAGACAGAGGTGCTAACCACTTGGCCTTTGTGCTGCCCAATTCTGCTTTAACATTTACATATTGTTTATACTGTTTAAACACATAAACATTAAAAGAAGCCCAGACACAGGAGAGGGAGGGGGCCCAATTTATGATCTTGCACACGTGCCCATTGTATTCAGAAAATGCCCCGATGTGAGAACTGAGCACTGTGCTGATGCTTTCTCAGAGGACAGGCTTATGCTACATTCACATGGTTGATTAGCTGCAGTTGGTTAGCCTCTGCTGATTCCTGCTGCTGTTTTTAGCACCTGTGAGTGGCTAGCTGCGGTCACTGAGCCCTGTACAAATGTCAGGTCACTGATGGCTGCAGCTATCTATGACTGCACACAAAGTGTCATTGAAGTGTACAGGAGGGCTCAGCAGCTGCAGCTAGCTGCTCACAGGTGGCAAAATCAGCAGCAATTTCTCCTGCTGTCACGTGAATGTAGTCTTATTCATTCTGTACTCACAGGACATCCACAGTCCAGGCATTGTTCGACTTGCAAAACTGAGGACACCTAGTGACTCGAAAATGTTACCTGCTGGAGGCAGCACTTGATATAAGGTGAGAGTTGCTGCCGGAGCTGCTTTTTTGGTTCTTTGCAAACCCTTGCTGGGGCTATTTTCACCCAGAGATGGGCTTTAAAGAAGGCCTCCACCCAAAAAGGGAAGCACCGCTAGTCTGCCTACTTAGTTTTGCCGCTGCAAACTCAGCCAGCAGTTTGGCCCCTCTCTTCCTTCCCCCCACGGCGGTCAGATAGCATGAGAGATCCGGCTAGCTGGTGGGTGGGAGGCCAGCATGAAAGAGCTGGTGGGCAGCATAAGAGAGCCAGCTGGCCGGCGAACAAGAGAGCAGAGAGTTGACATCATCTCTCACCGCCCTGCCTGCATCACCTCTGTTCCATCCACTGTGCAGATGCAAGCAACAAAGAGATTACATCACCTGTCACTGCCTGCCCTCTCTCTCTCTGGGACTCAGTTAATGCACATGTGCTGCATCTGGTGGCAGGTGACATGGCAAATGACAAGCTGCATATGGTGGCAGGTGATGTGGCAAGTGAAAAAGCTGCATATGGTGGCAAGTGACGTGGCATGTGACAATCCGCATCTGGGAGCAAGTGACATGGCAAATGACAATCCGCATCTGGTGGCAGGTTGACATGACAAGCTGCATCTCTTGACAGGTGACACGGGAAGTGCCAATCCGCATCTGGTGGCAGGCAACGTGACACGTGACAATCTGCATCTGGTGGCAGGTGACGTGACGAGCTACATGTGGTAGGTGAAGTGGCAAGTGACAATACAAATCTGGTGGCAGGTGAGGTGGCAAGCTGCATGTGATGACAGGTGACATGGCAAGTGACAAGCTGAATCTGGTGGCAGGTGACTTCACAGGTTGCTTCTGGTGGCATGTGATGTGGCAAGTGACAAGCTGCATCTGGTGATGGGCGATGGTGGCAAGTGACAAGCTCAGGGCTCCCAATGATTCTGCATTATGGTGAATTGAACTATTTAATTTTATATTACAATGTAATCATTGAAATAATGCGCTTCAATCATCCTGACACCATAACAACCATGGTGCCGTGATGATTAAAGCACAAACACCAGCCATTGCCTGCGAAAAACCCACATGGCCCCCCATCCGGGCCTTGGCATAATTCTCTTCCATGCAGCCAGTCCCCAGTGCCAAAAAGGTTGGGGACCGCTGCTTTACAGGGGGGGCAGAGTGTAGCTGTTGGGAGTAGAACAGGTCCCAACATCAGTGGGGAAAAACAATGCCTAATCCTTGGTGTCAGTGGGAAGAACAGTGCCCCATCATTGGTGACATTGGGAGGAATTGTGCCCCATGGGTGTCATTGGGAGCAATTATGCCCCTTCGTTGGTGTCAGTGGGAGGAGTTGTTGTGTCCCATCGTTGGTGTCATTGGAAGGAATTGTGCCTCTTAACTGGTCTCAGTGGTGGGTAATTATTCCCCATTGTTGATATTAGTGGATGAATTAGTACCCCAAGGGCTGGATAAAAGCAAGCAAAGGACCACATCTGGCCCTCAGGCCGCAGTTTGGAGACCACTGCTATAGGTTGTCACTTGAGTGTCTGCTGGGGCTGCTGACATCACATCCAAGATGGCAGTACCCAGCAGCAGTCTTAGGGCTTTTGGATGCCTAAAAGAGGGAGGCTTTTGCAGATGGATAGCATGCATAACTTTTTTTTAAATGCATATATAACTTCATGGGAAGATTTTGGTTCAACTGAATGGTCTGGCAAAAAAAATATATAACAGTGGTTTTAACCCTGTCCTACCCTATCAAACATTTAAAAAGAAAACATTTGTCTTTTAAATATACTTTAATAGGTCTATTGGTAAATGTTTTCTCCCAAAATTCACGCATTTTAATTGGGAATGATGTGTGAATCTTCTGTGGAAACATTTATTATTGAAATGTTGTGCATCTAAAATCGCCATATAAAATGTACTATTTTATTACTAAAACATGTTATGCTGCACTAAACTTTTTCTCAAATTCTCTATTATTGTTATTTTTTTTTTGTTGTTTTATCCACTTCAGCCCTGGAAGGATTTACCCCCTTCCTGACCAGAGCACTTTTTGAAATTCGGGACTGCATTGCTTTAATTGACAATTGTGCGGTCGTGCGACGTTGCACCCAAATAAAATTGACGTGCTTTCTCTTATATTCACCGACCGACACAGCTCCTCTCTTAGCCATTGGGTAGTTTGCCCTATTACTAGGAGATACTAGGCATTAGTTGTAACACAACACTCAGAACTCTTAGTTCCGCCCAGGGGGCGGTCCCTTGGGCAACAACCCTTCAGTCTGCCAAACAGACCTCAGTTTTATTTTGCCTAGTGAAGGAGAAGGACCTAGGAACCCTGCAGGCCCATCGGTCCGTGCTTATTTATGCAGAAGCTTGGTTTTTTGCGCAAGATGAATGATCCTGTGATCTGCTATCAACAGCCGGCTGGGTGACAGGTTGGATACCCTTATCCTTGTAGTCTCCCCAGTCCGACCATCGAGAGTGTGCAGATCAGAGCTCCACACTAGGTCGGCCACAACGAAACCTCAGCTCCAGAGGTGGTCCTGAGCTTTTATGCTCTGGGGCAGACATATGACCGGGCTACTGATGTCTGCATCACAGTGGGCCAAGGCCAGCAGCCACCCTGTACTGATCAGTGAGTGGGTCTGTAATGGAATGTCTCCCAGCTCTTCCAGACTGGTAAGTACAGCTCTCCCTGCCTCGGTGGGGCTGAGCAGCTGGGCATTCCCTGGGAGGTCAATTCGGGGGTCCCTCACCTCCCTCTCTTCTCTCCCTGTCCCTATCTTCCCTCCCCCCGGGGGGATGCTGCATGTGGCTGCTGAGCGGTGTGTTTGCCTATACAGGGGCTCTCTGGTGGGCTCTCACCTGGGATGGGGGACTGTGCTGCCTATCGGGGTCCTGTGTTTCATGCCCCTGGAAGGTGCCTGTGAGGGTTTGCTGATGTCTTGTATTGGGCTGTGTTCTCTGTCATCGTTTTTCTTTCTGTACCTCATGGAGCTGCTGGCGGCCATTTTAGGTGTGGTCGAGGGCAGCATACCTTCCTGGGCTTCAGAGGCCATTTTCCTAGTGATCTCCTATTCAGGACACTGGCGGCCATTTTCTGCAAGCCTGAACATGTTTTTTCAGTGTTCTCTAGCAGCAGCATAGCTCATGTGCTCTCACAGCCATTTCCCTGTGTTTTATGTCTTTGTACTGGACGCTGGGCTTTATTGAAGCCTGAGCACATTTCAGAGCGGTTTGGCGCTAATTACCGCAGCTGCCACCAACACAGCTTTTGTTTCCCCTGCACCTGGGAGCACACAGGGACTACAGGCAATACTTGTGGGACAGCACAGAACTCCTCAGGGTGGTGAGTCCGGTGGGAAAGAGCCCCTCAGCCAGCGACAGCAAGGAGGGTGGGACTGTCACTGTCCTATGTCCCCTTCGGGTGGCAGACAGGGTAGGGTCAGCATGGCTTCAGAAACTGGTGTTTCTTCCCCCGAAATCCAGGCAATTGCAACCGGGTCACCTGCAGACTGCACAGTGCCCATGGGCACCCTGATGGCGGTCCTCAATTTGTTTGTTGCCAAGATGGAGGCGGTGCGTGGGAAGAAAGGTGTTCTAAAGCGGCCCCCCTCCCTCCACCGTCCTCTGGGGAGAGCTCTGACGCAGTCTCGGGTCCTGCTGAGGCTGGTGACCCTTGCTCTGTCTTGTCAGACGACGCTGACCAGGACAGTTTGGACAGGGAGAATGAGTCCCCGTCCGGGAGCGACAAAGCGCTTGTTGGAGCACTTATCACAGCTCTGCATGATATCCTGAAGATTCAGGAGCCAGCAGATCCCTCTGCTGATGTACCGGTCCCTTTTGGGTCCCGCAAGCCAGCACGTTCACCTAAGGTGTTCCTGTATCTGACTTATTTTGACAAGTTTGTTTACAAGGAATGGGGTCACTCGCCATGGACCCCAAATACAAGGCGGTGCATTACCCTTTTGAGGAGAGCCTTCTCCAAAAAATGGTCGGCTCCCCAGTATGCAGGTTAAATAAAGTAACCACGATCCCGGTTGAGGGGACTCCGCCATTCAAGGATCCCACAGACAGGAAGGCCGAGGCTGTGGCTCGTTCCTTGTTTACGGTTATGGGGTCAGCTGTGCGACCAATACTGGCATCAGCACTTGTGCCGCAGACACTGACTGAGTGGGCAAAACTTTTGCACTGCGAATTGGGGGAGCAACAGGCTTCTCCTGTCTGCATGGAACTAGCGGACCAACTAGTGCAAGGCCTTAAGTGCGTCTGTGACACGGCCCTGGATGCTCTCCCTCTGTTATACAGGGCTTCAGTGTCAGCTGTGGTGCTGAGACGCCTGATTTGGCTAAAATGCTGGTCTGATGACCAGGCATCCAATAAAGCCCTGATGGATCTTCCCTTCCTTGGCGACCAGCTCTTTGGAGCCTCTCTGGATGACATTATTAAAAATGCCACCGGTGGTAAGAGTACCCTACTCCCACAGGCCAGGAAGGCTAAGGAGCCACGCCGTAGGCAAGAGCCCTCTTTTTCCGCTCACAAACGGCTTTTTCATCTGCCCGGAGCTTCAGCAAAACGCCCCCAGCCCGACAGGACGACCACGGACGGTCAAAAACATCCCTGGAACCGCAAGCCTACCAAGCCTGCAAATAAAAGTGCTACCACATGAAAGTTTGCCCCCACCCATGTCTCAGGTGGGGGGTTGCCTTTGGGAGTTTGCAGCCCGGTGGTCCTCTCAGTTTTCCGACCGATGGGTCTGCGATCTGATTTCCTCAGGCTACAAGATAGAATTTCTCTCTTGGCCACCAAACAGATTCTTCCCCTCCAGCATACCTGTTTCCCCAGCTCGCCGGGAGGCCCTCTTGGGGGCAGTAAGGGACCTGGTGAATCGCGGGGTGGTTGTACCGGTTCCAGAATCGTAACGCTTCCAGGGATTCTACTCAAATACGTTTGTGGTTCCCAAGAAGGAAGGGGTATGTCCATTCTTGGACCTAAAAGCCCTCAATCACTTGTGAAAGTGCAGAGGTTCAGAATGGAATCAGTTCGCTCAGTAGTCGCTGCACTCCATCAAGGGGACTCCCTAGCATCCTTAGAGATCCAGGATGCGTACCTGCACATACCCATATGCCCGCGGCATCAAAAATTTCTGCGGTTTGCAGTCGGGGAAGCCCACTACCAGTTTGTGGCTCTTCCTTTTGGTCTGGCATCAGCCCCTCGAGTCTTTACCAAGGTATTGGCTCTGGGTTTTGGCATTGCTACGGCAACGTGGGATACCTAGATGTTCTCCTCCTGAGGGCATCTTCCGCCTCAGAATTAGAGCAATCACCATGCAGACCCTGCAAGAATTTGGGTGGCTGTTCAACCTAAAGAAGTCGGTGATTGAATCGACCCAGCGTCTGGAGTACCTAGGCTGCTGGACTCCAGGGGAGCAAGAGTGTTTCTCCCTTCAGACAAACTGCAGACTCTCAGAGCCGCGGTAAAACTGCTGATGAATCGCAAGTGGTCGTCGCTCTGCTTTTGCATGCGAGTACTGGAACTCATGGTAGCCTCCTTTGAGGCAGTACCTTATGCCCAGTTTCACACCGGAGTCCTGCAGAAGGAGATTTTGACAAAATGGGACAAATCTCAGTTGTCCCTGGATCGACAGATCCAGTTGAGCCAGTCAGTCAGAGACTCACTGATCTGGTGGTTGAGGTCCCCAGTGATTCAGTCCGGGAAATCGTTCCTTCCTCTGAAGTGGACAGTGATCACAAAGGATGCCAGTCTATCTAGCTGGGGTGGAGTGATGGGGGTTCAGTCGGCTCAGGGCCTCTGGTCGACTGAAGAATCCAAGTTGCCGATCAGTCTGCTCGAATAGAGAGCGATCAGGCTGTGCCTCTCCACATGGTCGATGCGACTGCAAGGGCATCTGATCGGGATCCAGTCAGACAACGCCACTACTGTGGCATACGTCAATCACCAAGGAGGAACCAGAACCTCAGCCGCTGCACGGAAGGTCGCTCACATACTTTGGTGGGCAGAGTGACACGTACCGGCCCTGTTGGCCATTTACATCCCGGGAGAGGAGAAGTGGCAGTTGCTGGACCCAGGAGAATGGGCATTGCATCCGGAGACGTTCAGGTTACTGTGCTTGAAGTGGGGCACACTTGACGTGGATCGGCTGGCCTCTGTCTCAATCGGAAAGGTACCAAGATTCGTGTCCAGGACAAGAGATCCATGGGCAGACGCGTGAGATGCGCTGGTGGCTCTGTGGGATCAGTATGAACTGATCTACGCCTTTCCTCTACTGAAACTGCTACCACGCCTGCTTCCGAGGGGATCCCAGGGATTCTGGTGGCCCCAGATTGGCCTCAGCGTCCTTGGTATGCAGACCTGGTGCGTCTGGTGGCAGACGCTCCCTGGCGAATGCCGTTGTGAGAGGACCTTCTGTCTCAAGGTCCCATTCTCCCATTCTCCATCCTGCTTTACCATCGCTGGCTTTAACGGCATGGCTGTTGAGAGCCAGGTGTTGAGGAACCAGGGTCTGTCGGGCTTGGCGATCCCAACTATGTTCAGAGCACGAAAATCTTCTTCTCGGAAGATATACCATCGACCTGGAAGGCCTACATCTCCATGTGTGAGGAGAAGGGATGGGATCCGCACTTCTTTTCTATATCCAGGATCCTACTGTTTCTTCAGCAAGGAGTAGACCAGAAATTGGCATTAAGCACCATTAAGGGGCAAATTTCAGCCTTGGCTGTGTTTTTTCAGCAACCCCTGGCGTCTCACTCCTTAGTGAGTACCTTCGTTCAGGGGGTACGACATGTAGTCTCTCCGGTTCGTCCACCAATGCCCCCTTGGGATTTGAACCTGGTGTTGTCGGCACTTCAAAAAACACTGTTTGAAAAAATCAGGGAGATTCCCCTGTTGACTCTTTCCCAGAAAGTGGTCTTTCTAGTGACCATCACATTGGCCAGGAGGGTTTCGGAACTGGCGACCTTGTCCTGCAAGTCGCCCTATCTGGTTATCCACAAGGATAAAGTGGTGTTTCGTCCGCAACTGTCTTTTCTACCGAAAGTGGTCTCGGCTTTTCATATCAATGAGGACATTGTATTACCATCTCTGTGTCCTAAACCGAAGCACCCTAAGGAGGTGGCCCTTCACGCTCTCGACGTGGTTCAAGCTCTGAAGGGTATTTGTCTGCCACGGCTCCCTTTCGGAAGTCAGACTCACTGTTTGTTTTGGTGGCTGGTCCAAAGAAAGGCATGGCCGTCTCGTCGGCCACCATTTCCAGGTGGATCAGACAGATTGTAGTCCAAGCCTACGCCTTGAAGGGGCAGGTGCCCCCCTTTCTGGTCACGGCCCACTCCACAAGGGCAATCGGAACGTCTTGGGCCTTCGCACACCAAGCATTTGTCGCTCAGGTGTATAAAGCGGTAACCTGGTCGTCTGTCCCTACGTTTACCAAGTTCTACAAGGTAGACGTCAGTGCATCGGCTGATGCCTGTTTTGGCCGCAAAGTTTTGCAGGCGGCCGTATAGTTACAATTGCATATGCAGTATATATTTCCTGTTTTTTCGATAAAAACACAGTACTGTTAAGTTAATGCGCTGTTGCATTACTTTCGCAGTTTTTGGTGCGGTTTTGGGTAATCACTCC
Source organism: Lithobates pipiens (assembly GCF_037356315.1). Taxonomy (NCBI): domain Eukaryota; kingdom Metazoa; phylum Chordata; class Amphibia; order Anura; family Ranidae; genus Lithobates; species Lithobates pipiens. Next base: position 132,036,966 of record NW_027507685.1, read on the forward strand.
TGTTGAGGGTACCCTGGGTTTTGTGGTGGTTTTTCCACGCACTGTTGTCTTTTGTGGGTAAAGTTTCACTAGTTCCCACTTGCCATGGTGGATGAAGTTGCTATGCTGTTTTTATCACCCCTCGTTTGGCACTGCTTGGGGACATCCCAATGGCTAAGAGAGGAGCTATGTCGGTCGTTGAATATAAGAGAAAATAGGATTTTTTTGTACTCATTGTAAAATCCTTTTCTCTGTAATTCACCGACCGTCAAAGCACCCACCCTCCTTTTTTCTCTTTACGTTATAATGCTTGTTGACGAACTGAGGTCTGTTTGGCAGACTGGAGGGTTGTTGCCCAAGGGACCCTGGGAGGAACTAAGAGTTCTGAGTGTTGTGTTACAACTTATGCCTAGTATCTCCTAGTATTAGGGCAAACAACCCAATGGCTAAGCCCTTGTACACACGGTCGGAGAATCTGTCAGAATGAGTCTTATCGGACTGTGTCGTCAGAAATTCCAACTGTGTGTGGTATGCATCGGACTGATTCCGTCCGAATCTCCGTCCGACCCAATTTTCCAACATGTTGGAAAGATTTCCCGACCAACTGGGCCGGATGGACCTAATCCGATCATGTGTAGAGCATTTTCATCGGAGCAAGTGCCACGCATGCTCAGATCAAATTCCTACATCAAAGCTATTGGCTACTAGCCTGAATGTAGTCCCATCGTAACGAAATTACGTCATCACGTTCTGAAAGATCGGATTTTTCGCCAACTTGGCCCGACCGTGTGTATGCAACAGTTTCGGACACAATCCGTCGGACTAAATCCGACGGTAAAAATCCGATGGATTTGGTTGGCAAAATCTCCGACTGTGTGTACGTGGGCTAAGAGAGGAGCTGTGTCGGTCAATGAATTACAGAGAAAAGGATTTTACAGTACAAAAAATCCTATTTTTTCCCCCACAGATAGAGCTTTCTTTTGGTGGTATTTGATCACCTCTGCATTTTTTATTTTTTGCACTGTAAAAAAAAAAGAGCCACAATTTTGAAAAAGACGCCATATTTATTACTTTTTGTTATAATAAATATCCCCCAAAAATATATAAAAAAAACATTTTTTTCCCCTCATTTTAGGCCGATAGGATTCTACATATTTTTGGTAAAAAAAAAAATCGCAATAGGCATATATTAATTGGTTTGCGCAAAAGTTATAGCATCTAGGGGATAGTTTTATGGCATTTTTATTAAAAAAAATTTATTAGTAATGGCGGCGATCTGCGATTTTTATCAGGACTCCGACATTATGGGGGGCACATCGGACATTTTTGACACTATTTTGGGACCATTGTCATTGATACAGCAATCAGTGCTATAAAAATGCACTGATTACTGTGTAAATGACACTAGCAGGGAAGGGGTTAACCACTAGGGGACGATCAAGGGGTTAGGGAGAATCACTAGGGAGTGATTCTAACTGTGGGGGGATGGCCTTCTACATATATGATAGCGATCACTGCACCCGATGACGAGGAGCAGTGATCTCTGTCATGTCAATAGGCAGAATGGGGAAATGCCTTGTTTACAAAGGCATCTCCCCATTCTTCTGCTCCATGACACCCGGTGGACATCGAGTCAGTGGGACAGGTGCGCGCATCCACAGTGCCGCATCTTAACAGGGACGTACCTGTACTGTCTTTTGACCACTCGTGCCATTCTGCCGACATATTTAGTTGTGTAGTGGTCGGGAAGAGGTTAATAAGCAGATATAAAAGTAAAAATAGAGGTCAGAAAACCACATGTGTGGTTTAGCCAATCATTTTCTGCATATTAGAATAGGGTCTGTGTTACCGGGTCATGGCAGAGATGTGTCCTTTGCCTACATACTGTGTGCCAAAAGGTACCCCTCTTTATCATTTCAGAAAGTGGGGAGGTATGGAAGTACAAGACTCTTTTCACATGGGCAGAAAAAATTGACAGGTAGACCCTCCATTATCTTCTATGGAGCAGTGGATGTAAGCGTAGACGTATCCGTTTACACCTGTCCACATCCAATCCAATCTGCTAAAAACAAAAGGCTGATCCGTCTGGCGGATCAGATTGGATGGCAGTCGGGTGTAAATGGACAGCCGTGCCTTTAACATCCAACCGCCCATGGAGGAGAGTGGTCTGTGTATGCTCTGCATGATTGGAGTAGGCACAGACCAGCCATCAGCCTGCTCAGTGGGGATCAGCAGACAGATTCCTCCCTGAGCAGGCGGACTAATGGCAAAGTCCGCCCCATGTGAAAAGGACCTTATACTGCAGGGCAAATCTAGGATGACGGAATGATTGGATGCACCTGGATGCACAGCTTGAATTTCATCCAAGTCCTGCTAGATCAGCCAAAATTTGAGCCATGGCATCACCTGGCCTGACAATAGTCAATTTAAAAATCAACTAAGGCCCCTTTCACACCGGCTTTCCGACCAGGTCCGCCTGTCAGTTTTTAAGGCGGACCTGATCGCAGCCTCCATTCACTCCTGTGGAGCAGTGGATGTCAGCGGTGACATGGCGCTGACGCCCACTACTATCCAGTCCTGTCCGTGAAATCCAGATGGATAGTGACCCTATTTCCCACCTGTTTGGCGGATTGAATCGAATGAAAATGGACTGCCTAGAGAAGAGCGGGGCTCTAACAGGTCCATCTCTACACAGTGAGCAGAGACGGACCTGTCATCCGCCTGCTCACCAGAGATCAGCGAATCGATCCACCACTGAGCAAAACTGAGTTTGCTGGACGGACCGTCTGTGTGAGAGGATCCTTTGCCATATAGAAAATTATTGGCTAAGCAGTGATTGCCTCCTATGAGATGCATTCACTGTTCAAGCAGCCACGGATGCTTAGGTGGCCTGAATACAATAGACGTCAGTGGAGATTCCTCCATCCATGCTGTCAGAGTGAATGGGGGGGTTGACTGATTTCTGCAAGCTGAAATCAAGCCATGTATGGCCATGTTCTAGGTTGTAAAAAAAACAGATAAGCAGTAGCAGCTTAGCTTTATTTGTGGGTTTCATTTCAGAAGAAAAGAGAATACTGGACAGGAAGGGAGCTGAAGATAGATTGAGGGGGGGGGGGGGGGGGGTCCGGGAAAAGCTTGACAGGAGTTCAGAGGTCACTGCAATACAGAGCATTCACCTGCAGGTAATATTTAACACACAGTCAATATTGATAGAATCTGGACTGTTGGGAGCCATTTCTAGTAGTTATATTACTGTAGCAAGGTCCCAGACCTATCGAGGCCAAATGGTGACCTCCAGGGTCAGGGAGAGCTGACATCCTTCTTGGTAGAATGGGTTACGAGACATGTTGGATGTAATACAAGCTAAAGTGATGGGCGCTAGACACTTTTTGAATGCAAAGAGATTTATTGTCTCTTAAACAAGTACTGTGGGAGAGAGGGTTAAGGCCAGGACACCCTTAGGTAGATGCAATGATTATTGGCAGACTCCTTTAGGTAGGCAGCTATACAGTGGAAGGCCTCCAGCCGAATACCACGCTGTCTCCTATGGCAACACATCTTGTAACAGTCTAACGGTATTGTACTTAACTATTGGTAACACAGTTCTCCTTGCACGCTACAGTCTCTCACTGTAGATCTTCACTCACTGAGCTCCCAATGTCTCATTAGACTCTCAGCCCCAATCGCCACTGGATCTCTTGAGCTCTTCCACTTCCATTACTCAAGCTTCACCCCCGCTTCCCTGCTGGGTCCCTGGCTTGACACTCACTGATGCTCCTCAAGTGTCACCTTTGCTGTCCTGCTGGGTCCCTGACTTGGCACTTGCTGAAGTTTTCCCACTTCTTCACCGTCCCCGGGTGGTTAGAAGACTGCTCTGGTACTAGCTCCAGCTCACTCACAGAGGTCTCCGGTAACAAGGTGGATGGTCCCTTAGTGGCAACAGCTTCCCCTCTACCTCCAACCTCAACTGGTTCCCATCCGGCTGAATTGTTACTCTCGGTTGGACTCCAATCCTACAGTCCCAACCCTGTTCTGCTTCTCCTGCTTCTGGATAGGCCTCAGACAGCCTAGCAGCCAGATGTCCCTGGGATAGGCCTCAGACTTTCAGCCTAGCAGCCCGGGGCAGCATAACACGTCTTCCCAGACAGTCGTCCGGGTGGCACAGAACCCCGATCACCTGACTCCACCCAAAAAAAAATAGTCTCTCCCAGCAGGCCAAGGGGCTTAAAGAAATCTCTGCCAATGGCTGAGACACCCCATCCATGCGTAACCTGACCTCGTTTTCAGCCAAGGAAGCTGCCATCTTTGCCTCTGTTTAATCTTCAAATGCTATGGTGCTGCACATGTGATTCGTTATGACACCAGCCATTGGATGGTTTGACAGTTTGGCTGAGAGCACAGCCAATGTGCAGTTAGCATTCCCGGCATGCCTTTTTGTTTTAACTGTTTAAATCGATGAGTTTACTTCCACTTAAGCCCTTGTCTATCTAAAGTCACCAGCATAACGCCACCTAGCAACACTGGACACTTTTTTTTTTCTCGCTGCGCCTTTTATTATTGTTGTTCTCCTGCCCCCCTTTTTTAAATTGTCAGCTGCAGTTTGTCTTGCTGCCATGCTGATGTTCCCTCCTTTTTATATACATTTTTTTTTTTTCGTTTTTCAATGTGCATTAGTTGTAGTGCTCAATCGTATACCACATTTCTTTTAAAAAAGTGCATCCAATCACCCATTTCCTATTATCCAAAACATTTGTGTAATAAGCACCCCCATCATTTCTGGGAGGCCAAAAGAAGAAGTGGACATTGTCATGCCACTATGAGGGGGCCAGCAGCTTCTGTGTCAACAGGTAAAGGTGGACGTGGTCTGTCCACAATCACGTTTGTCTCTTTTTACTTACGTTGGCCGTGCTATCCAGCCACAGCATGCAGAGGAAGTGGTGAACTGACATACTAAACCATCCTCATCGTCTATAACCCAAGTAGAGACTAGTGTGCAATCCACCACAGCTGCCAGAGCAGATTACTCTGCCTTGTCCACAGCCACTCCTGCCATAGCCCCAGCATCATGCATGGAGGAAACAATTGAATTATTTGAACACAGTGTCAGCCACTTGCTTCTTAACTGCTTGCTGACCGCCTCGCAACGATATACGGCAGCAGAAGGGCTCGTACAGGCAAAATCATGTACCTGTACGTAGTCCTTTAGGGGGCGGCCCACGCGCGCCGCCTGTGGCAAGCTCCTTGAGTCGGGTCGCGGATACGCGTGATCGCCTCATGGGGAGGAAGGACGAGGAGATGCTAATGTAAACAAGCATCTCCTCGTTTTGCCCGGTGACAGTGTCATTAATCCCTGCTCCCTGTGATCGGAGCAGAGATCAGTGACATGTCACAGCCACGGCCCCCACAGTTAGAAACACGCCCCAGGACACGCTTAACCCCCACACTGCCACCTAGTGGTTAACCCTTTCACTGCTAGTGTCATTTACACAGGAATCAGTGCATTTGTAAGCACTGATTGCTGTATAAATGACAATGGTACCAAAAATGTCTGATATGTCCGCCATAATGTCGCAGTCACGATATTAATCGATAATCGCCGCCATTTAAAAAAAAAAAATTAATAAAAATGCCATAAAACTATCCCCTTTTTTACCAAAAATTATTATTATTTTTTTAAATATTTTTGGGGGACATTTATCAAAGCAAAATGTAAAAAATAATGTGTTTTTTTTTCAAAATTGACGCTCTTTTTTTGCTTATAGCACAAAAAATAAAAACCACAGGGCTGATCAAATACCACCAAAAGAAAGCTCTATTTGTGGGAAAAAAAATGTTGTTTGGGAGCCACTTCACACGACCACGCAATTGTAAATTAAAACGACGCAGTGCTGAATCGCAAAAAGTGCTCTGGTCAGGAAGGGAGTAAAATCTTCCGGGCTGAAGTGGTTACAGGTGCACAGACATTACTTGATTCTGAGGTTGATGAAGGGAGTAACATGAGCCTACGGAGAGGGGATAACATTGTTAACCACTTCCCGCCCGCGCTATAGCCGAAAGACGGCTACAGCGAGGACGTTACCTACCGCGAGGGCGGCCCTGGACGTCCCCCTATTTACTTCCGCAATGCATGCTCCTGAGAGTGCACATCGGGGAGGTTCTGTGCTGGCCATGTCCCTTGGACACAGCCAATCGCAGATCGCTGTAAACGGCCAATCACAGCGGCCATTTACAGCGCGATCGGCGTGTCCAGTGATAGATGATCTCATATGTAAACATATGAGATCATCTCTCAGCGCTGCTCTCCCTCCTCACACAGACAGCATGTGAGGAGGGAGGGATGAACGGCTGCAGCGGCCGTAAGTTTAAAAAAAAAAAGTAAAATAAACTGCCATCTGCCCCCAGTGCCACCTGTTAGTGCCATCTGTCCTCAGTGCTACCTGTCAGTGCCACCTGTCCCCAGTGCCATTTGTCCCCAGTGCCATCTGTCATCAGTGCCACATATAAGTGCCACATCAGTGTCACGTGTCATCTGTGCCACATATTAATGCCATCTGTTATCAGTGCCATTTGTCATCAGTGCCACCTGTCAGTGTCACATGCCATCTGTTATCAGTGTCACTTGTCATCAAATCCACGTATCAGTGCCATCTGTCATCAGTGTCACGTGTCATCGGTGCCATCTGTCATCAGTGCCACGTACTGGTGCCATCTGTCATCAGTGCCACGTATAAGTGCCATCTGTAATCAGTACCACATATTAGTGCCATCTGTCAGTGTCACGTGTCATCAGTGCCCCGTATTAGTGGCATCTGTCATCAGTGCCACATCAGTGTCATGTGGTATCAGTGCCATGTGTCATTGTCCTGGTGCTCCAGGGCCTTCAAAAGTGTAATAGGTAGTCAACAATTTAGATGTGTAATTTATGCTCCTAGAACACGTGACAGTGCTCCTTGAATTTTGGGCCTCTCTAAGTGGCCAGGCTGTGAAAAAGTCCCACACATGTGGTATTGTAAAACTCAGGAGGAGTAGCAGAATTTATTTTGGGGTGTCATTTGTGGTATACACATGCCATGTGAGAGAAATAACCTATAAGCCCCTGTACACACGGTCGGACATTCTGCCAACCAAATCCGTTGGATTTTGTCCGACGGATTGTGTCCGAAACTGTTGCCTACACACGGTCGGACCAAGTTGTCGGAAAATCCGATCGCTCAGAACGTGATGACGTTATTTCGTTACGACGGGACTACGTTCACGCTAGTAGCCAATAGCTTTGGTGTAGGAATTTGATCTGATTGAGCATGCGTGGCACTTTGTCCGATCAAAATTCTCTACACATGATCGGAGTATGTCCGATCGGACCAGTTTGTCGGAAAATATTTCCAGCAAGTTGGAAAATTGAGTCCGATGGATATTCCGACGGAAACAGTCCGATGCATACCACACACAGTCGGATTATCCGACAACACGGTCCGATAGGACACATTCCGGCGGATTCTCCAACCGTGTGTACAAGGGCTTACAATGACAATTTTGTGGAAAAAATTGTTAAAAAATTAAACAATCTTAATTTTGCAAAGAATTGTGAGAAAAAAATGACAACATCAAAAACCTCACTATGCCTCTTACTAAATACGTTGGAATGTCTATTTTAAAAAAAAGGGTCATTTGGGGGGGTATTTGTACTTTCCTGGCTTGTTCGGGTCACAAGAAATGAGATAGGCCACCAGTACATCAGATGGGATCAATTTTGTATGATTTGCACCACAGCTTGTAGACTCTTTAACTTTCACAAAGACCAAATAATATCCACTAATTTGGGTTATTTTTACCAAAGATATGTAGCAGTATAAATTGTGGCCAAAATGTATGAAGAAAAATTAATAATTTGCATACTTTTATCACAGAAACAAAGAAGAATTTGTTTTTTTCTGCAAAATGTTCTGTCTTTTTTCATTTATAGCGCAAAAAATAAAAAACCCAGAGGTGATCAAATACCACCAAAAGAAAGCTCTATTTGTGGGGAAAAAAGGACAAAAAAATTATTTGGGTACAGTGTTGCATGACTGAGTAATTGTCATTCAAAGAGTGAGAGCACCGAAAGCTGAAAATTGGTCTGGGCAGGAGGGGTGTTTAAGTGCCCAGTAGTGATTAAATAACAAATTGGCAGTCATGTTCCCCCATGAACTTGGGCCTGAGTGTACTATAATTTGCCTTCTTTAAAGCGGTAGTAAACCCGCACATTTTTTTTTTTTAAACCTGCAAAGCAAAAGGCATAATGAGCTAGTATGCACCGCATACTAGCTCATTATGAAATACTTACTTTAGAACGAGGCCCCGACATCTGGCCCGATCCACGCCGAGGGAGCTGACATGCTCCCTTGGCGTTTCTTCCGTGTATCGCGGCTCCGGCGCTGTGAGTGGCCGGAGCCGCGATATCGTCACTCCCGCGCATGCGCGCGGGAGATTTCAGTCCGGCCGCTCGGCCGCTGCCGGATTTTGACGGCGAGAAACCCCTTGTGCGCATGCGCCGCTGCAGTCAGCGGCGCATACCGAGGGGAATATCTCCTAAACCGTACAGGTTTAGGAAATATTTTTTTTACCTACAGGTAAGCCTTATTATAGGCTTTCCTGTAGGTAAAAGTTAAAAATGTGGGTATACAACCACTTTAAATTAGGCTTGCTCACTGTGGTGCAGAGTTTATCCAAAACAACTCTAATCTTGTTCTGAGTGCAATAAAATGTGGCCTCATCATACAGACTGGCTCCCTGAGCCATTGTTTACTAAATAAAGAAAGCTTGCAGGGGAAAATCAATTTAAATTTAGTTTGTTTTTGTTTTTTGTTATATATGTCAGTTTTGCAGCAGCAGGTTACACGGTACAGATGGGCCATTACATCAGGCAAAGGGGACACCCCAAAGCACTATATTTAAAGGAATTTTATTTTTTATTTTTTTATTGCTTCACTTTAAGCATCATTAAGCATGATAGATTCTCAAGTGATTTAACATATGGTCCGCAACTCCGTGGGTAATTCCTCAATAATCTTGATATGATTGTTATTTTTGCTCAGTCAGTGGAATAGTATCCTCCTTTGTACCTGGTATCCTTTATTTTGTCATTGTGGATACTGTCTGCCTAAAGTTGAAGTCAAAATGATGTGGCTGGTGGTGTCTGGCAAGTGTTAAATCACCTGAGAATCTATCAGTTTATATTATCCTAGGGTTTGCTGCCGAGCAAAGGCCTGGCCTGGGCTGGGCTAAAGCCATATGCTTATCCCTGTGGGTTGTCTGGTAGGCGTGTTCTCTGTGTGGTGGCGGTTCATTTGTCTGCATTAACATCACTGGGGTGCAATGCAGTGTTATTTCTTTTTTTCTGGGCTGATTGTCAAATCATTTTCCACGGAGCCACCAATCTATGTTATCCAATTGAGGGTTACATCAACTTGTATGCTGAATCCTGATTGTGAAAAGCAAAGGGCTGGGTTAAAGCCATCTGCCCTAATTTGCTTGCTGTCTGGTAAGCATGTTTTCTATGAGGTGGTGGGACATTTATTTGTGATTACATTAGTGTGTTGTCATCCTTTTGAAGTTTTTCAACCACATACAAATATTGGAACTGTTATTCCCTACAATTGGATGTATGGACTGTAATTAGCGCACTTATTCTCCTTGCTATTATGTTTGTGCTATATCTCACATTTATTGCTGCTTTTCGGGCTGGTCCATCCAAATCTATTATTGTTTTCTATGTTTTATTCTTAGCACAGTTTTTTTCCCTACTAAGTTTGTACATTTGAATATAATTTGTCAACTTGTTGAATGTACTGAGAAATGTTTGTACAAATGTTTGTTTGAAAATCTACTAGTATATAGATGGCTTGAATATTTTACTGGATAAGCCCAAATTCAAGCTGTGGCTTGCCCTACAAGCTCCACCTGGCCAAGCAATAGTCAATTTTCCATCCAGATCAGCTGATTTTTATCTTATCAGATGCAGTCACTATTCAGGTATTCAAAATACATTAACCTTCAGTGGGGATTCCTCCATCCACATTGTGATGCCCCTTTCACACTGGGGCGCTCAGAGCGCTGGCGGTAAAGCGGCGCTATATTTAGCGGAGCTTTACTTTCATTTTAGCGGCGCTGATCCGCCACTAGCGGGGCAGTTTTAACCCCCGCTAGCAGCCAAAAAAGGGTTAAAACCGCCCGCAAAGTGCCGCTGCAGCGACGCTTTGCAGGCGGGTTTGGAGCGCTGCCCCATTGTTTTCAATGGGAAGGGGCGCTTTAGGTTCGGTACATACACCGCTCCTACAGCGCTCTAAAAAAGATGTGGCTTGCAGGACTTTTTTGACTGTCCTGCAAGCGCACCGCTCCAGTGTGAAAGCCCTCAGGGCTTTCACATTGGAGTGCACTGAGCGGCTCTTTCAGGGTGCTTTTTGCAGCCGCTATTTTCAGCACTTTAGCACCTGCAAAGCGCCTCAGTGTGAAAGAGGCCTTAGTGACTGGGGGATCGATTGATTGCTGCAGGCGGATCAAAAGAAAATCAAGCAGTGTAGGACTACCTATAAGCACTTCACAGCTGGTAAATAAACAGAGGAAGCTTTGCGTTATTGATTTGTTTTATTTCATAATAGGAAGAGAGGAGAGGGGCGTTTTGGATACAAAGGTGACCTGAAGTATAGTGAGGGATGGGTAAAGCTTGGGGTTCACTGGAAAGGATCTCATCTGTAAAACACAAAGGTCAGAGGTCACTTCAATACAGAACATTCACTTGCAGGTTATATTTAACACACAGTCAATACTGATAGAATCTGGACTGTTTAGAGCCATGGCTAGTAGTTATAGGAGGTGCTGGTTTCCTTCTGAAAGTACTATTATACTATTCTTATCCTCTAACTTTAATACTTTCAGTCACTGATCTGGAGAAAATATGTCTTGAAATTGGAGTGCCACCCAAAAATGGAACTTCTACTTTAAGTGATGGTGACCCCCTGACATGCCACATTTGTCATGTCTTTTTTTTTGGGGGGGTACCCAGTTTTTATGAGCACCCAGCTCCCACTTCCTCCTATGGCTCTGTGGCGCCGGAAGGAAGTTCACCTCTCCCCCCTCCCTCCTCCGCAATCTTCTGGGACATGTCACAGGTCCCAGAAGATTGCCCCGCCATTCACATCATGCATGCGCAGTGCGCACCTGGCTGTGAAGCCCACAGTTAGAATGCCGGAACCGTGGAGAGGGAGGGGAAGAGGAGCAGGGCTTCGTATGCCTGCATCGCTTGACCCTAGGACAGGTAAGTGTCTGATTATTAAAAATCAACAGCTACACTTTTTGTAGCTGCTGACTTTTAAATGGGTGGAACTCCGCTTGAAGAAGGCATTATATCAACCTGACAGCCAGGGAAATGCTATTTTTACAAGGATAGTTCAGTACAGAAACAATACACTGTCATGACAGCCATGCAAATGCCTGTCCCCGAATGCATACACATTGAGACCAGTGGTTCTTTTCGTGCAGCCGCTGTGTTCCAATAGGCACGACTGGGACTGCCTGCACATTATTCATTAAGGTCAGAGCTTTACTGTTACAGCCCATCCCTGTTCACTTTTTTTTTTTTGTAAGTTTAAAATGTCACAGTACATGTCATTCAAGTCACTGCACAGCAGTGTGTTGTGACATGTGATGCCAATGGCCCCACCTTTAAAGCAGAACTAAACCCACCTATTCTCAGAAGCTGAGGAAGCTGCCATCTTAGCCTCTGTTTGATCTGTAGGTGCCATGGTGCTACACAAGTGATCAGCAATGACACCAGCCTTTAATGGCTTGACAGTTCAGTTGAGCACTGCCAGAAGCACCCTAGTGCTGGTAAATGTAAAAGTGATCACTTGACATGCCTTGAATGTAACTTTTTGGGAAACAGTTAACAATTGGTAGGTTTAGTTTTGCTTCAAAGCAGAACTAAAGTTCCATTGTAAGAACAGCGAGCAGGCAGGCCTTTATTGCACAAAAGACATGCAATGTTTCCTGTGCAATAAAATGTCCTTGCCTGCTTGCCATCTCCTCTGGCACTGTAAACTGAGTTGCACATGCACAGCTCATCTTACAGCACCGTGAAGTTTCTAAATGCCAGGATGACTGGCTCTTGCACAGGAGTGATGTCATTCCACGCTAGGCAATAAGAGGCCTGAAGCCTAGCATCCAAAGTAAACTCTGGCACCAGTGAGGGACCATTGCATAGATGAAAATGAACCCTTTTGTTCTGCTTACACAAACAATACATATTCAAACCCCATCAGAACCTTTATAATGAAAATAAATCGGTATTTGTGTGGTCCCCGTTCCTCTAAAAGTCAGATGTAGGTGGAAGGATTCGAGAAATAAGCTGTGACTGGACACTCCTCCTCCCCAGCATATCATAGTATGAACTTGAGAAGCTGATCGGTTGGTTTGTCCAATACTGAATTTTAGATGCTTTCATTCATTTAGCCCAGTGTTAGTATGCAGTAGGTGTTTGTGAAATAAATAACAAACTTACCTACAATCATTTAGGGACACAAGTTGCTGTAAAGACAAGAGGTCAGAGGTCAGTTATAAAGAATATTGTAAGATCCATACTATATGTGCTATGCCATGTGCTTCTTTTCAAGGGTCACCGCATCAGAAACTCATATTTCACAATGTATGAGGCTCTCCCATAGCTCCGGACTGTGCCTGATTTGGAACAAAGTTCCTCTGTTCCTCTTCCCCCCTCATTTGTCCCTCATTTTGGTCTGATCTATATAGTTGTATATAAAATGCACATTTTTATCTTTGAAAAAGTGTTCCCCAGTGCTAAACCTTTCATACAATTTTTAAACGGCTACATTTGTAAATTTCAACAGCCGGTATAAAAGAATAGTAGGGTAAAGAAAAGCACTTGTGGGTTTACCTAATCAATTTTTTTAGTATAATTCTACTTTAAGGAGGCGTGACAGGGGGTGTGTCCTATGCCTACATTGTTAATAGGTGTCCCTCATTCCCATCTCAAAAAGTTGGGAGGTATGCTCTCCCCTAACTTGGAGTCTCACTCCTGTTTTGTTTTATATGTAACACAATCTACATGGAAAGAAAAGCAACAGATAAAGACACCCTTAAATGACCACAGCAGTTAGGAGGAGCTGGGAACTCCACTACAGAGATCTCCCCTCCATTATCCTCAAGTCTGAGAGTGGTTGGACTCCTCATCCTCTAAAATCCAAATATCAGTTTTAGGTTGCTTACTAAAAGAAAACCTTTACTACCAAAAAATGTGTCATTAAAAATCTGCAGTCTGTGTGACTGTCTGCATTGTGTGAAATCTGCACAGAGCTGGAGATCAAAGCTGCTATCCCCTACAGTGGGAGCTTCATATCTGCTGAGTTTGTTGTTGGCCCTTTTCCTTATTTCACTGAGAATGCTCAGGTGGTTATAAAGGCAGATGCTCAGACCTATCGGCTGGTCTGAAAAAAGCCATGGTAAGGTCTGGATGAACATGTCAAGAGCTAAGAATCTGTAAAAACAACTGCAAAGACAAAAAACACTTATTTTTCAGGAAGATTTTACCAATGATGCTGGCATGGGCTGAATAAATACAGAACACAGTAAGGCTCCACTAAAAGTCCTTAAATGGTATCTTGCCAACCTGTTTCTAAAAATTTTTTTTTTTTAAAAACAGCACGATTTCAAGAGAGGTGGATAGAACTGAAGATTGCCTGGGGAGTGAAGATCCACTTTAAATCCATTACTCATCATTGGATAGTCCAATAATATTATCAGGCTATCTTAATGCAATGCAGGTTAAGGCTGGCCATACATTATTACATTTTCTTATTCAATTTGCTTTAGATTTGCCTTCAACTATGTAGTACAAGGGCCTGCCTGATTGCATACAAATTGAAAGTGTTTAAATTTGACCTCATATTATATGGTTTTGGTAAATCTACAAGAAACGTGTTTAATGTATGGCCAGCCTTACACATGTGGGTTAGACACACAGACTGAGGTGAATGGCATCTTAAAGCCGAACTCCAGATTTAATTAACTTTAAATACTTAATTTAAACCAAAGTGGTCCAAACAAACCATTACCTTCACTAGTACATGTCAGTGCTGGAAGCCCTGTATATACTGTATGGAGCATCAGCTCCATACAGTATACAGCACGGTGTTCCAGCAGAGGTACAAGGACTTTCTGTCTCCTTCCTGGGACAAAATCGAGATGGGTTGAACACTGCTCAAGTAGCTTTACATTTTCGTTTTTTTATTTTTTTATTCTTTATTTCTTTACAGGAAAACAGAAATAAGTCAATAATAGCAATTACACGCTGCTTCCTAATTTCATAATTTTACGGTCATATTTCAAACAAAATAATCTTCAGATTTTAGATCTGTAATCCAGTTATTTTTATACACACATATCACTATCAATTCCTCTTTACAACCTCCTATTCTGAAGCCCCAAACTCAACGAGGGGCTTCTAAAACCAGCAATAACAAGCTGGCTCCAGCCCCTTTCCCCCCTCAGTGGCCTCCCTGTCCAGATAGGTTCAGGATCATATGCCTATATATCACCATTTTAATGTTCCCGGCTAAACTACTCCCTTTATTCCTCTCCGGTCAGCTTTTTTCTCTCTTCTGTTTGCAAGAATATCTCCCAAGACTCCCAAATTTGAGATATATGTTCTCTTCTATCCAGAGGCATAGGTGTCAAATTTTCCATTATCCCAATGCTTCTTACTTTATTGAGCCTCATGGATATCTGGGGTGCTCTTGGATCTTTCCAACACTTAGTGATGCAGCCTTTGGCTGCATTTACCAAGTGACTTATGATCGAATTTTTATATCTCTCCATTGGGATTTGTGAGCATTGCAGAAGGAAAAATGCCGGATCCTCAGGAATAGGATATTCAGTAAATAATTGGGTAATTCTCTGAACTTCTTGCCAGAACTGTCCAGAACATATGTGCTATAGTACCTCTCACTTGGCAGCCCCTCCAGCACCTATCTGATGTTTCTGGAGAGAATTTATTCATTAGTGAGGGGGTATAGTACCAACGCATTAATAATTTATAATTCAACTCCTGTGTCTTGCTAAGTTAGATGTATTATTTTCTGTCGTTGGTCTGTTGTAAAAATTTGTTCCAGATCTCTTTCCCACTTTCCCAAGCTTAGCATTCTAATGTCCTCCAGAGGGGCTGTCAACAGAGCATATATCTTGGAAATAACATGAGAGAGAGGCCCCTTTTCCTCACAATACCTCTCAAATTTTGTACATGGTTGTCTATAACTTTCCAGTGACCCCAATGTTTCCAGAAAATGTCTAATCCGTCATGCCTGTCGGAAAGGTATTTCATATTGTCCTCCTGGTTGCATTAGAAGTTCTATTGTTGGCCAGTTATCAGACCTTGAGAAATGCGAAGCTTGGAAGCATACTTTCTCTTTCAGTTTCCCAAATACTCCTGGCTCTGGGCCAGATGGGACATTTGGATTACCCAAAATAGGATACAGGGGTGAGTTTAAAGATGAAAATTTAAGATATCATTACCATGCTGAATGTCTACTTTCCGAACTCGAACCACTTAGGTTTTATGAGAGCCTTGGCCCCTATACTTCTGGAGGCTAGTGAGGGGGTGCTCTTGATGGGTGGGGATCTCAACTACGCTCAGGAACCACTGGTGGACGTGTCCAGGGGGGCGTCACACCTTACTTATTCCTGCCTCAAAAAACTGAGGGTGGAACTACATGGTCTGAACTTGATTGATCCTTGGAGGGTCCTGCACCCGGCGGAGAGGGATTATACTTGCTTCTCCCCGGTGCATCATACTTACTCCAGGATTGATTGCTTTCAGATCCGACATAAAGACCTCCCCATGGTGACTTCTGCCCAGATTGACCATATTTCTTTCTCGGATCACGCCCCAATACATTTGACTCTGGCTTGGGACTTGGACGTCCGCTCGCCCCCCACTTGGCGGCTCAATGAATCCTTGCTGCAGGACCCTGACACTCGGACAGAGATAGGGGAGACACTTAAGTGTTATTTTCGGGAGAACGTAGACCCGGCCTTGAGCCCTTCGAGCGTGTGGGAGGCACATAAGTGTGTAGTGAGGGGGGTGTTGATTCGGATTGGAGCTCAGAAAAAACGGGAGAGAAATAGGCAAATTGAAGCATTGATCAGGGAGGTGCGCTCTCTTGAACTTCTGCATAAGAGGTCTCTAGCGGCAACTCATTTGGAGGCCCTGGCCCGGGCCAGGGAGAACCTGCGGGGCCTTCTGTATCAGAAGACGGTTTCTCGGTTGGCTTGGGCGAAACGTTCATTTTTTGAATATTCCAATAAGCCTAGTGCGATGCCGGCGAGAGCCCTTCGGGGTCCAAGACAGCGCACCTTTATCCCCTATATTACTACTAGACAGGGCTCTAGGGTTAATACGTCTAAGGACATGGCGAGGGAATTTTTTGACTATTACCAGGACCTTTATAATCTCCACAGGGGGGAGAGCGCAGAAGCAATCGTGTCTAGACAGGTGGCGGCAGGTGAGTACGTCGGGGCCTCTGGGATGCCGACTCTTCCTGCGGAGGTCTGTGACTCCCTGGAGGTGGACATTTTCGCAGAGGAATTTCAGGTGGCACTGGCTCAAATGGAGCCCCGGAAGGCACCAGGACCTGACGGCCTCACTTTGTCGTACTACCGCACTTACACGGACCTTCTAGCACAGCACTTCCTGCGGACGTTTAATGCTGCGAAGAGGGGCGATGGACTGCATATAGACTCGCTTAGGGCATACATATCCTTGCTTCCCAAGGAAGGCAAGGACCTGTCGCAGTGTGGGAGCTTCCGCCCAATCGCACTCCTGAACGTTGATTTGAAGCTTTTCGCGAAGATCCTTGCCAACCGATTAGCACCTCATATCCCGAATTTAATACACTTCGATCAAGTGGGGTTTGTCCCCATGCGAGAAGCCCGAGACAATACGACTCGGGTCCTCAACTTGATTCATGCAGCTCGGGTGGGGGGGAGGCCCTTTCTACTGCTTTCCACCGACGCGGAGAAGGCCTTTGACAGAGTGGCCTGGCATTTTTTGCGGGCCACTCTGTCCCATATCGGCCTGGGCCCATGTATGCAGGGCTGGATAGCGACGTTATATTCCAAACCCTCGGCGGCTATGCGCGTGAACGATTGGCGCTCTGACTTTTTTCCAATTACGAATGGGACGAGGCAGGGTTGCCCCCTGTCCCCCCTTATTTTTATTTTGACACTAGAACCCTTCATGTGCCATATACGCAATGATCCAAACATAACCGGTTTTCGGAAGCCCTCGGCCCACCACAAGCTCGCGGCCTACGCGGATGATTTAATTTTTTTTGTTTCCACTCCCCATGTCTCCCTTCCGAATATTTTGGAAGCACTCCGCGTATACGGAGCCTTGTCGAATTACAAGGTCAATTGCGCCAAGTCCGCAGTCCTGAACGTCTCTGTCCCTGACGCGGAGACTCGTGGTCTTCGCTCGGCTTTCCAATTCCCCTGGGCAGCTGATTCTATTAAATACTTGGGGATCAATGTTACTTTGGACCCGGCGCAATTGTACCTGAATAATTATACCCCCCTGTTGCACAGGCTGAAGTCCGACTTGGAGAGATGGCACTCCCTGGCGTTAACCTGGTTTGGGCGTTGCAGCGCCTTTAAAATGACGGCGCTGCCTAGGATCCTATATATTTTACAGACTGTGCCTATTCGCGTTCCTCCGAGATTCTTTGCGCAGTTGCAGATCCTCCTTAGGAATTTCATCTGGGCGCGGAGGCCTCCCAGGGCCAAACTCCAGACCCTTGCTAGACCCAAAGACCAAGGGGGGGTGGGTCTCCCCGATTTGTGTAGGTATTACAGGGCGACTCTGCTGACTAGGGTCGTGGATTGGCATTGCCACGGCCCACACAAACAGTGGGTGAAGATGGAGATGGAGGATGCGTCCATCCCTCTCTTGACCTCCCCGTGGCTCCTGGCATCCCCACCCAGGGATCTGCGGGACCACCCGCTCATCGGGGCAACACTGGCAGTGACGAGGAGGTTATTCCGTACCACCGATATCTCGCCCCTCCCTTCCCCAATGACCCCGATAGTGGGGAATCCGGAATTTCCCCCGGGGTTCACTAACAAACGATTGCGGCAGCTGGTGGATTCGGGTAAGCACCGATTGCGAGGGGCGTGGCCTGCTGGGGATCTCCCGAGTCTACAGGCTGTGGCGGGACTTACAGAGCCACCACTCGACGCGTACAGCGCATACCAACTCCGGCACTTCTTACTGGCGATCCAAAAGACCCCCTATGTGCCCAGAGGCCTTACCCCTTTCGAGACGTTGTGTCATGAAACGGAACCTGTGCGGCACTCACTCTCCTTGATATATACTCTATTGGCTTCTCTAGATGGGGGATCACCACCTGCGTACATTCACCAGTGGGAAAAGGACCTGGGTACCCGTTTCACCCCGCAGCAGATAGGGAAGATATTGCTTTTGACCCACAAAGCTTCCATCGCTAGTTATATTCAGGAGTCGGGATACAAAATAGTCTCCCGATGGTATAGGGTCCCATACCTCCTGAACAAGATGAATAACTCAATCCCCAACAACTGTTGGAGATGCCAATCTGCGGCGGGGACTATGGTCCATATCTTGGTCATGCCCTGCGTTAGGCACATTCTGGAATGATGTGGCGGCGACAATTAAAAAACCGACGTCGGTAGACTTACAGGGTGACCCGGCGGCGTGCCTACTCCATCTGACGAAAAGACCTGTGCAAAAATATAAACAGACTTTGACAATGCAACTCTTGAACGCAGCGCGGGTATGCATCCCTGCAATGTGGAGGCAATCTCGGCCCCCGTCTAGGGCCCTGTGGTTTTCCAAAATCAATTTTATCCTCCGTATGGAGGAATTGACTGCCACCCTCCACAATACAGAAGAAAAATTCTGCGAGAAATGGAGACCTTGGAGGTACTTTACAGGTACAACGGAATACCTGCGGGAGAGGGTATCTGCTGCCGACTCGGGGACCGATTAGAGGCTCCTGTCATTATTAGTGCATGCGGAGATGGGTGTGCTGCTCTAGCCCTGGAGGTAGAGGTGGGCTTTCGTGGGGCCCCCTTATACTTGCTCCCCCCCCCTTTTTTTTTTTTTTTTTTTTTCTCCCTCCTCTTTTCTTTCTCTTTCTTTCTCTGTCTATCTTTTCTGACCGACTCAATTTTGACCTAAACAGGTCTGTGGTATGTCTTGCGGACCCATAGTGTCCGTATAGCCGTTACAATGGTGAGGGTCTGTGGATGTTTGCGAGAGGGGTGTCGCGTGGTTCACGTACACCCCCCTCGGCCTGTTACTCTAAATGTGTAGGAGGATATTGTTTTTTTTCATCATAGGTTCACGACTACAAATACCTCTTATATGTGAGACTGTTTATGAATATGCATACTTCTTTCTAGTGTATGTTTATGGTCATGATGTGCAGGACCAGGTTTATTTGTGATTGTTTTGCTTACTGTATCTGTCCTGCTTTGAAAACTGAATAAAGGAATTAAAAAAAAAAAGATGAAAATTTAAGATTCCTAATAACCTTTGATCCTACCCGAAGTGTGGGCCCTATCAAAGGATGTAATTTTAAGAGGGAGGGTAAGGCAGCGAAGCACCATATGACTCTATTTAATGGAATTGAACTTTCTTGTTGTTCAGTGGTGATCCACAATTTACCATCTCCATGCCGGCACCAATCGATTATTCTACCTAGCTGGACAGACTGATAATATTTATATAGATCAGGTGCCGCTATTCCTCCTGCTTCTTTAGATAGGGTCATCAAGCTTCTGTTAATCCTTGGGCGCTTACTCGCCCAAATACATTTTGTAAAGACCGCTCGAATTTGACTAAAGAAAGCCAATGGAACAGAAACTGGTAGTGCCTCATTTTCAGTATATTACATCTCCCGAACCATGTCTGGCTTTACTCTATCTATCTAATAATATTTTAACTTCTCTGAGTAGGGGTAGAAAATTCCGGGCATTCTATGCTTCCCCCTCATAGGCTTTGTTCTCTCCCAATTCCCAGTCTTGTCGTCTTTTTCCTCCTTCCTTTTTTTTTTTTCTTCTTTTCTCCCTAAAATTCTCCAAAGTTATAAGAACAAAATCAATATAGCTATGGATAAAAAGTGGAGCTAAAAGGGACTAAAATAAGTGGTGTGGACATTGGGGGGGGGGGTTGGGTTTGGCTGGAGGGCGGTAGGGGGAATAGTTAGGGGAAAAGAAGAGGGCAAGCAAATAATAATAATACTATAGCTACTATTTTATATATCGCAATCTAAAACGAAATTTTGTTTTGTAGATTGCTTGGATGTTTAAAGAAAAAAAAATAATAATTCCGGGCATAGATATCTGTTAAAGTGGTTGTAAACACTTACAACACACTTTGACCTACAGGTAAGCCTTAATCTAGGCTTACCTGTAGGTCAAAGTGTGTCCAAGAGGTCCAAGAAATATCTCCTAAACCGTGTTGCCGAAAGACAGGCACCGCTGTCTACGGCGTGCAAGCGCACTGTTCGCGCAGCGGTCAACGGGGATATGCCACGAGTGGCGGCTCCCGTGCGCATGGGCGGGAGTGACGTCATCGCGGCTTCGACGAATGACAGTGGCGGAGCAGCGAGACCCACTGAGAAGATGGATGCGGCGGATTACAGGGGACAGCGGTGACTTCGCTGGCTCCTGTGTCAGGTAAGTGACACATAATGGACTACTATGCGATGCATAGTAGTCCATTATGCTTTAGCTTTGCAGGGAATGAAAGAGGAAGTAAACTCATCAGGGTTTACTTCCTCTTTAACCTAGGTGGAATCTGTATTCCTAAGTATTTTAATGCCCTTTGATGTCCACCTAAGCTTAAAGTTGTTCTCTAGGCTCATTTGTATTTGTCTTTCAGGGACACCCCCATCGCCTCCGACTTGCCATAATTTACCTTAAAATTCGACAGAGCTCCGTAAAAGACTTTATATTCCTGTTTTCCTAAAGGGATACCTCTGATATCAGGGTTCTGTCGGATTCTATTTAATAAAGGCTTCAACGTCAAAGCAAACAGGAGGGGAGATAGGGGGCATCCCTGGCGCATCCCATTGAATATTGAAAATTTTTCTGAATGTGCCCCATTAGCTTTCACCAGGGCTTGTGGTGTGGAATATATCGGCTATACAGTGTAACATTGGAACCCCCCCGTTGTAGTGTTGCCTTAGATTTATCCTCTCCAGTAACCCCACTGTCTGTTCCTCTCTGGCCCTCTTTATTCCAGACCCATGTTTCCTCTAATTACTGCCTTATGAGCTTCCCATATTAGCCCCAAATCAGTTTCCCCATTATCATTGATTTGAAAATAAGAATTCATTTCTTTAGTCAGATCCTCTCTGATTTCAGGATACTGCAATTGGCTTTCATTTAAGCGCATCTCCATTCCATCCTTTGAGTTGCGCCCGTCAGGGATATCCTAATTGTAACTGGCGTATGGTTATATTTCCTATTAGTATATCCTGTACCATCGAGAGTATCTGTTGTGGTATTAAAAAGAAATCAATTTGTGAGTATGATTGATGGAGGTTAGAGAAATATGTAAAATCCCTCTCTTCTGAATGAAAGGCCCGCCAGGCGTCTATTAATTGGAATTCTTCTAGCTTCCAAGAAAACCTTTTCCTAATTTCATTAGAAACTGAAGATGTTCCATTAGAGGGTATCTAATTGATGATCTAGGGGGGACGTTGAAGTCCCCCCCCCCCCCCTCCTCATGATCAATTTTCCCTCCTTAAATTCCATTAGTTTGGACAGAACTTTATTCAAACAACTATCTTGATGTACATTTGGGGCATTCATGGTTTTTAAAGTCTGTTCCTATAAAACATTTGAGAAAAATATATCTTCCCCCTATGTCCGGGCATTTATCCAACAACGACCAAGCAATGCGATTGGAGATTAAGATGGCTACCCCTTTGGTTTTGGCTTCCTGGTTCGAGGCGTGATATACGTTTGGAAAATATCTGTTTTGAAGATGGGGAATGCTCCCCTCTCCAAATGTGTTTCTTGCACCATACCCACATCAGTTTTGAGACGTTTAAGGTCATTTAGTAACATTTTAAGTTTTTCTGGAATATTAAGCCCTCTAGCATTTAATGATGTAACGCATAACCCCTCCATCCTATCCTGGACCTGGGCGACTACTGATAAAAAAAAAAAACCCCAAGGGGAATAGCTAACCTAAATTTCCCAGCACCTACCTAGGGTACTTCGTTTCCCGTAGGTGTTGGAAATGGGGGTTACTAGCTAAAGCCTGAGTTGGCGATGCAATTCACCCTATACCTTCAGCCCTTCCCTATATACTTTTATCCCTTAAAGCGGCCTCTATATATTCTTTTCTTTTATCCCTCCACGCTCCTCCTACTATTCAATTTTACCTAATCCTTTATATAAACAGCTCTTCCACTTTCCTACCCTATGTTTCCCTTCCCCTTACCATCTGTCACTAACCCCTCTATCAGTATCAGTTTTTCAATATCCACCCCAGCAATCTGAGAAAAAAGGTTTTACATCACAACAAGCACATCAATGGCACATTATCGTTGTATTAAACCATTTCCCCTCCTCCCTCCTCCCTCCCCAGGTTGCTTCTATCATTTATCAACCCAACAAACCGTTTTAAACCTGACATATTTAAAGAAAAAAGGAAAAAAAAAGAAGGGAGAGTGGGACCCCTATTCGACAGGACAGCTTTACATTTTCTGAATGAGTACAAGACTTCCTTAGATAGGCTGAGGTGGTAATCGTGATGTCATCTGCCCGCCTCTCCACCTCAGCCAATTAGAGGAAGATTTGTATTCATTCATAAAACACCTGTGAATGGCTGAACAGCACTCAGTCCGACTCAGTTTTGTTCTAGGAGAGGGATGGGATGTCTCTGTCCAGCTGTTGTAACACAGCACTGTATACTGTATGGAACTAAGGCTACATACAGTTTATACAACACTTGTAGCATGTGGACAGGGCCACCTTGCCCGTGCACATGGGGGTACCTCTTCTCATTTACTTACTCATCAATGCCTGGGACCAGGCGAGGCTGCGTTCATGTGAGAGTCTACAATAAGGAAGAACTATGGCTTAGAGATGAGCCACACACCGTGTGCAGCCGATGTGACCTATAGAGTCTCTCTGTAAAACATGCTATCCCGTGTCACTACACACCTTGACTTACAGTGTTGCATTTAGGAGGGACACCGCAGACCCCGTGCCCTCTGCCAAGTTAACCCCCTGTTATGGACTTCCTCTTCTACCCCATGTGTGCTTCAACAGGCCCTGTTCTTTAAAGCGGACGTCACTCACCTGTCCCACAATCCAGCGATGCAGCCGCTCCTCTCCCTTTCCATTGAAACTGTGGGCACCCGGCCGTGCAACCTCACGTCCGGGCGCGCACTGCACATGTGCGAGTCGTGCTGCGCTCTCCCAGTGGACAGACAATCTTCTGGGACCTGTGGCGTGTACCAGAAGATTGCCGAGAGGGAGGGGGCCACCTAATGGGAGAGGAGGAGTAGCCTAGGCAGCCCGTAGTTGGAAGCAGGAAGTGGGACAGGAAGTCCCACTCAAAACTAAGCACCCACCCCCCAAAGAAAAATTACATGCCAAATGTTGAATATAAGGGGGCGTGGAGTGCTTAAAGCATACATTTTACTTTTGGGTGGAACTCCGCTTTAATACGCCATGTATCACCATGCACCCCTTTCAGACCAAGCTCAAGGAACTTTACTAAAAGCTTCTGCAAGGTTACAGGAGAAAGAGCAAAACTCAGTCCTCCTAACTAACTCTTTGGTAGCTGCCCAGGCATACCTGTACAGTTATGAGTCCATAAAAGGTCCATTGCTGGTGGTTCCTCAGGTGGGTATACACGCTGGTTATGAGGTCTACTTTGAAGCTGGTTCCCATGTGGTCCTCTCCAGGCTCTCTGAATGCAGCCTTCCCCCTATTTAGAGTACCACAGAAAGGAGGGAAGACCCCCAAAAAAGCCTGGAAAACCGACAGACCCCACATTAACTCTTTCCCCTACCTGGGCAACACAAATGCCCTTACTTACATAGCCTGCCTACAAGCGGGTGCATCTATTAGTGAAGGAAATCATTTTAAAGTGACAGCTGTTATTTTGTTTCACTTTTCACAATGACCCAAAATCTGGGCCTGTGAAAATGCATGACACTTTATTTTCTGGTTCCACACCATCCTCTGTGGTTCTCAGAGGGAAGTTTAACACCCCATAATGATGAAACACAGGACTGCAGTGTACTCAGCAGCACTCTGAAAGGCCTCCTGATTCTGGTTGTAATGAATAATACAAATTTAGTATTGAACTTCTTGAATTTAGCATAGTTGCATTGTTTACCGGAATTTAGTTTAGCTTTTGCTTACTGCTTAGAAATTCCCTTGTATTTTTTATGCTCAGCACAGTTCACAGAACATTACATATGACAAACAGCTCCAGTTCATGTGTCATAGTTACCTTTAGTATGGAATCTGATATATTGCTCCTTCTTGAGGCCCACCTTCTCAATGTGATCTTCAAAGTGCTTAATTTTATCTTCAGGAACCGTGTCTTTCCTCCCTGTAAGAGAAAAGTTATTGATACGTAAAGCATATCATTCAAGGTGCCGAAATGGCAAAGCACTTTTTTTTTTTTTTTAAGAATGGGGAGGGGTCTGACTTTGTGTGGGCATTAACACACACAGTCTGAGTAGGATTCAAGAATTTGTACTGAAGTAATGCAAAAAACAGTTCACAACAACCCAATCGGAAACACTCACAGATTCCAACAGCATGTAGAAAACAGGTTCCAGCCAAACTGACCACACCTGTTAGGAGGGGCAGAATTCAGCCTGACCATCTCATGCCCAAATGGGAAGAGGTCCAGAGAAGTTGCGATCCCTATACTTTCCCTACTTGTTAGGAACCTGGCCGCTAGTTCTGTCCCTAACAGACAAAGTACCTGTCCCTACTCTACCCACTCACAAATGCACTCCAAGCCTGGATATCCAGGCCTTTAAATAGGCTCTGCCTGACCCAAGATGGCTGCCAGGGTCACGTGGGGCAGCAGCATCCACTCATCTTCCCCATAGAAACCAATTACCTTTCATTTGTTTTTGTTCAAGGTTAATTGAACAAGCTGAAGTTAGAAGCTGAATGATTACCGTTCACAGCTGCACCAGATTTTGTACTCTCCACTTTGAGTGAATCAACCTGTGTGACATATACTGTACTTAAACTGACGGTAATAAGTGATATATCCTAACAATTTAGCAAACTAGTCAAATGGTTTACACGGAATATTGTGCCTTCCATAGGTGTCTCCAGGGGCTGGCTATTGAGGCTTTAGCCCAGAATCTGGAGCCTATAGCCCCGAGTGTCTTGCCACAGGGCCCCTGCCTAGCCAGTGGTTCGTGGCTACAGCAGGCAGGCTGCATTCGAGGTGGATGAGAGGAGAGAGACGAGCGAGCGGACAAGCAGACATTACATCATCTCTTTCCACCCACTCCACGTCAACACTCTTCCGCCCTTACAGCTGGGTCATTTCAATGTGGGAGTGATGTGCGGCTGGGAGCAGAGAGATGACATCATCTCTCACTGCCCGCCACACATCAGCGCTCTTCCGCCCTCACAGCGTGGGCCTCTTCAATGTCGAAGGTACGGCAGGGAGCAGAGAGACTACATCATATGTCACTGCCTGCCCCGCATCTCTGCTCTACTGCCCTCACTAAATGGACCAGTGCTACTAGCCTGCCACCAATGCAGCAACAATGCACATTTGGTGGCGCTGGCATGGCAAGTGACAATCCACATCAGTTGGAAAGTGACAATTTGCTAATGGTGGCAGGTGACGTGGCAAGTGACGTCTGCAAATGGTGGCAGGTCACATGGCAAGTGACAATCTGCATCAGGTGGCAGGTCACATGGTAAGTGACAATCTGAAAATGGTGGCAGGTCACATGGTAAGTGACAATCTGAAAATGGTGGCAGGTGATGTGGCAAGTGACAATCAACATCTACTGGCAGATGACAGTGGCAAGTTAAAAAGCTGCATCTGGTGACAGGCGACAGTAGCAAGTGACATGCTGCATCTGGTGGCAGGAGATGTGGTGAGTGACATGCCCAAGGCTCCCACTGGTTCGGCATTATGGTGAGTTGAATCACTTCATTATATATTACAATGTAACAATAGAAACAATGCGCTTCGATCACCTGACACCCTATCAACCATGGTGCCATGATGATTGAAACGCCAACACCAGCCTTTGCCCGCAAAAAATTGCTTACCGCCAGTGTGCCCCCCGGGCCTGCAAAGTGGCTGGTGACCACTGCTATGGGGTCTACCCCCAGATCTTTTGCAGACCTAACAATGCCTGTATTATACTGCATGTATGCTTACCGAAAAGTTTAACAGTTACACAGACTTCCGCACCCATCTGGATCTTTGTAAATTCCATTAAAAATGTGTCATAGTCAGTTGCTGCAATGATGGTGTCACTATCCCCTTGTTCTGTGTGGAAAGAAGAATAAAGAATACTGTGTGGTCGTGTTAGATAAATGGTAACCCTGTCACAAAACAAGGCAATTTAAAGAGATACAAGCTGCTGAAATTAAATGCAAGTCTTCTTTAAGCTACATTCACACAAGCGTCGGGGGTAGGCCAGGTGCAGCCATTTGTGAGAATCAGTAGTTTCTTGCCGGTGGTTGTAAATGCTGCCTGAACACAATGTGTGTGACCACAGCAACTGTGAGCAGTGTCTGTCAGATTTGGACTCTGTACACTTGAATGCACTGTCAATGTTTGCATGTAACTGCTCACCTGAGTGGTCACATATGAATAGAGTCTCCGACCAACCCTGGATTCAGACAGTGTGCCTCCTCCAGGGTTGGCGATTCTGTGAAGTTCTACCCACACACCAACTGGCTGCAGCTAAGCCAACAATTTATATGCAGCCATAGCACAGTGTGTTGCTGCATCCAGAGGCAGGTTTAGTCACCTCTGAATCTAGCAAACTATTCACGTCCATGTGAATGTAGCTGTAATGTGATGGACAATCTTATTAGCCGATGGAGGTTTTGGTGGCAACCATGTCTTTATTGATGTCTTAGGACTCATTCACAAAGCCAATTACTTGCATAGCTCATGCAGGGCCATGTTTTGTCAGCACGGGGATGCACAAGTGTTGGCTGCATGTCCATGCGGGCAGATTTATAGTTGTCTATTTGGACACTCGGCTGCATGGACACAGCTGCTTGTCCCATTGTGACATCTGTCCTCTAACCCCCCCCCCCCCCCGGGTGCTTTTGCGGCTATGCACCTGCACAGATGTCACATTGGGAAACTGCAGCTGTATCCATGCAGCCGTGTGTCCCAATAGACATTTATGGGTCTGCCAGCATGGGGATGCACGCAACACGCATACATCCGTATCTGATGGCTTGGTGCCAGATACCACAGCATACCTTCAGAGGTCTTGTGGAGTCCACCATGCTGTGAGGGGATGCTATGTTTATATTGGAAGCCATAACTAGAACAAGCTGTCATGACAAATCTAATACTGCCTATGGTTTGGTATTAAGCTGATTAACAGGTTGTTGTCATATTGGAGGGTGCCCCCACAGGCTGGGCTGAGGCTTGATGTGTGCTCCCATGTCTTTGGCTGACACCCAGGATGCAGTGTAGGATAAAATGATGTTTTATATACATCATCACAACAAAATACAGGAGAAATTCTGTTTGAGCTTCTTGGAGGCTCTGATGAAGTGGGGTGTCCGGAGAAACACGTAGGCCACTGCATCAACCTAAAATTGTATTGTATTTATTGGATATTTGTTTATGTATATGTGCAATGATCACTTTTTTTTTCTCAAAATGTTTTTATTGGAATTTTATAACATACAGAAATTGCCATAAACAATAAATTCTTGAACAGAGGCAAAATACAGTAACCATACAGGCTAAGCAGTTGAAGTCACAATTACTGGCAACTATTCACCTGTATACTTCACACTTCTTTTGAGAAATTGTGTCTTATATCCTATCGCTGAATGATTTTGGGTGCATGTGTTCTCTAATGTGCTAGAAGAACTGTGATTAGGCGGAGGTGTTATTAAGTGTATCTATTGGATAGTTCACTGCATAGCCTAGGAAGATGGCATAGTGAAGAAAGTATGGCTAGTATTATGTAACAGCACTCTGATGAAACAGTGCGGTTCTCCTACTCAGTGGGTGGTATAACTAACAGCTGTATTGGGAGCTAGACTTTTGGCCCATCGGAGATGTTGTCTAGATTAGCGTAAATGCCTGTGAAACTAGAGGGAGGAAGGGTGGGTCAAGGCGTAGGTGAATATGGGGAGGGTAGGGTAATGGCTGGTGTTTTAGGTTCCCTTTGTCTACTCTGGCCCTCCAGCACCATCTAGTGCATAAGTTGTTTGTATTCGAGAGTTGAAATGAAGTGAAACCAGCAGGCCCAGGTCGTGGTAAATTTGGCAGGTCGATCATGAGCTTGATGGATTAGGTCTTCTATTTCTGCCGTTTTGCCGATTTGTTGCAACCATTCCACTATGGTCGATGGATCGGAGGAGCGCCATTTGGATGGTATACACAGTTTGGCTGCGTTAACCATGTGCATAGCTAACGATCGGAAGTATGATCATTTGGGAATCGAGGGTAGGTTCAAGAGAAATTGTGCAGGTGTAAATGCAAGGTCATATGTTGTTATGTGCTTAATCAATCTGTGGACCTCTGTCCAAAATGTCTGAAGTGTGGGGCATGTCCACCAGATGTGTATGCATGGCCCCCACTCTGTCTCTACATCTCCAACATTGGGGAGAAAGGTTTGGCGATATCCAGCTTAATTTGAGAGGGGTTCTGTACCATTGAGACGCTATCTTTTATATGCGTTTTCTTGCGTATAAGTGTTGAGGGAGCCCTTGTGTGTGAATGTATGTATGGTATCCCAGTCCGATTGTGTAAGTTTCTTGGATAGATCTTGGTCCCACTTATTTTTAGTCCAGTGGTGTGTACAATGATCATTAAATAGGAACGTGTATGTGGTAGGGACAAGATGTTGTTGTGTCTCTGTTTGCGAACAAAGAGCTTCAAAAGGGGTAAGTTGCCTTGACCAGTGTGCTTGTGTCGGTGGGTAGTGGAGAAAATTTCGTAATTGTACATACGTCCAGAAGGGAAATGTTCCCGCCAGAGATAGAGCGACGATTACCTCATAGGGACGCAACCGGTCTCCCTCATAGAATTGTCCAGCTTGTACGGTTGTGAGTGACCATACGTCGGCTAAGAAGTCTTAACTCATGCCTGGGGTAAAGTGTGGGTTCATTATCAGAGGGGTCAGAGGGCCTAATTTGGAAGAGATTGCATGTTTGAGTCAGCATTCGCGAAAGGTGCAAAGCGTCGGATTTATTAAGGGGTGATCTTTAATACTAGTCAGAATGTGGGTCTGGGTTAACCAGGGGGTTTGGGCTATTGGGAAGGGTGTAATAGAGTTTTCTAGTTGTATCCAGTCTTTCGTCTTGGAATGTATATTCCAATCGATGACTCTAGTTAAGTGACAAGCAAGTTGGTATTTTCGAATGTCCGGCACGCCTAGGCCACCTTTGGTTTTGGGAGTAGTGAGTTTGGCATAGCTTAACCTAGGTTTGGACTTCCCCCATATGAAGTCAGTGCAGAGTCTGCGGTAGGAAGAAAAAATAGCTTTCGGCTGAGTAATTGGGACCGTCTGCAGTAAATATAGAACCCTCGGTAGGACATTAATTTTAAGGATCGCTGTTCTACCAAACCAGGCAAATAGTCCTCCTGACCACTGTTTGAGGTCTTTTGTTATTGATTGTAGGCATGTAAATAGTTTGTGGCATACAAGTCTGTTGTGTTTGTGGTCAACGGTATGCCTAAATACGTGAGTTTATGTGTATTCCAGATGAAGGGGAAGTTATTTCGACACTGGTCACATAAAGCCTGTGAGAGGGTAATATTGAGGGCCGTGGATTTCTAAAAATTGATTTGGAGATTGGAAAGTAATTGAAAGTGTTGTAAGGTT
This sequence comes from Lithobates pipiens, assembly GCF_037356315.1. Lineage (NCBI taxonomy): Eukaryota > Metazoa > Chordata > Amphibia > Anura > Ranidae > Lithobates > Lithobates pipiens. Next base: position 132,067,085 of record NW_027507685.1, read on the forward strand.
TTGAGAAGGGTGGGGATAGTCATTAGGGGCTCAGTTAGGAAGAGAGGTATGTCATCAGCGAAGGCTGCAATTTTGTATTTTCGTTGGGGAATCGTTATTCCCTTTATGTCCGGGTTTGTTCTAATACAATTAAGGAGGGGTTCTAGTGTGAGAATGAATATAATAGGAGAAAGTGGGCATCCCTGATGGGTCCCATTGGAAACCAAGAAGGCTTCCGATAGGTGGCCATTCGCTCGTACCCTAGCTGTAGGGGTAGAGTATAGTGTCCATATCAAGTTTAGCATCTGGGGGGGGAAGGCCCAGCATTTCTAGAGTTGCTATCATGTAATCCCAGGCCACTCTATCAAACGCCTTCTCTGCATCCAGGGATAGAAAGAAGCCTTGTTTTTTCTCAGAATGCATCCAATGGTGTACGTTAAGGGCTTTGAGGGTGTTATCCCTCACTTCCCTGCCCAGGACCAATCACACTTGGTCTAGATTGATAGTGGTGGGGAGTAGGGGGAGAAGTCTGTTGGTCAATATTTTAGAAAACCATTTTAAGTCTACGTAAATTAAAGAGATCGGTCAGTAGTTGGATACCTGCGAGGAGTCCTTGCCCGGTTTAGGGATGACTGTGATGTGGGCAGTTAAGGGGTCTCTCGGGGGGGGTTTGGGGCATCATACCTGTAGTGAATGCTTTTGCAAAATGGCTGGTAAGGATCTCTCTAAACATTTTATAGTACCCTGTAGTCAGGCCGTCGGGACCCGGACTTTTACCCACTTTCATTTGGGCCAAGGCTTTGTCGGCTTCTTCAATAGTAAGGGGTTCTTCAAGCATTTGATAGGCAGCCTCTGAGATTTGCGTGGGGATATGTTGTTGTAGGAAGTTTTTAATCATGTCTTGTCGTTCCGTATCAGTAGAGGATCGGTCGGCAGGGGTCAGGTTATATAATTGGTCATAGAAATTGACGAACTGGGAAGCTATATCTGGGGTCGACATCATTTTACACCCCGACGAGTCCGTTAGTGAGTGTACGGTTGATGCAGCCTTTTATGCCTGTAGGGCTCCGGCCAGTCCCTTACCGGCTTTGCCATATTCATAGAAGTATTTTTGTGACAAGACATACTTCTGCCATATTTGTTTGCCCAGCAGATCTAGCATTTTGTTCCTGGCTTGGATGAGCGCGGTGAGGGACTGGAGAGCTTGAGAGTGTTTGTGCGTTTTTTTAAAGCAATAAAATTTTGTTTGTCAACTCCTTGAATCGCTGCTGTCTGCCTTTTTTATGTTTTGCAAGAGCTGCGATTAGGGTGCCTCGGATGACACATTTGTGAGCCTCCCAGTTCATTAGTGGCAACGTATCTGTGGGTTTGTTATCTATGAAGTACTGTTGGATGCGAGTCTTGACAGTTTCGAGGATTGCCGGGTCTGTGAGCAGGGACAGGTCCAGTCTCCAAATCGGGCTGCGGTTAGTCATGTCGGGGAGGGAGATCATCATGGAGATCGGATGATGATCCGAGAGGAACAGGGGGTCAATAGATGCATGTTGGATAAGATGGAGGTCTTTTTGAGTAAGGAAAAAATAGTCTATCCTGGAATATTTGTTGTGCGGAGGGGAGAAGAATTTTATATTAATTGTAACTGTTTGGTGTTGTGGCTGTTAGAGGCATAATTAAAGTCCCACTGAGTTATTTTTTGGTATTGGGTCTAGTTGGGAACATGCCTTGAAGGGTCAGGACTGTTTTGGAGGCAAAAAGAGGTACTCAATATTAGGTGGGTAGGCAAAATGGTGTAGCTGATTGCGTAAACGACAATATGTACAGTATATACACCAATCTGTTTAAGATGTTTTGGGCTGTGATCTTTTACTTACAGTCATTTACCATAATGAACTCCACAAAACAGAACCCCCCCCCCCCCCAAAAAAAATAGACTTACGCATTTTCCATTTGTAGTGGCCTTTCTCCACAGTTGTCATCTCAACGTCCATTTGCTGACAACCCTTTTCTCTGCGAAGTGTCAATAAAAAATATTAGACTCAATTTCTAATCCCTAATTTTATAGCCTGGTATATACAATTATACAGTATCTCACAAAAATGAGTACATCCCTCACAATTTTGTAAATATTTTATTATGTTTTCATGTGACAACACTGAAGAAATTACACTTTGCTACAATGTAAAGTAGTGACTGTATAGCTTGTGTAACAGCATAAATGTGCTGTCCCCTCAAAATAACTCAACACACAGCCATTAATGTCTAAACCGCTGGCAACAAAAGTAAGTATCCGCTAAGTGAAAATGTCCAAAGTGTCAATATTTTGTGTGTCCATCATTATTTTGCAGCACTGCCTTAACCCTCTTGGGCATGGAGTTCACCAGAGCTTCACAGGTTGACATTGGAGGAGACCTCTTCCACTCCTCCATGGCAAAATCACGGAGCTGGTGGATGTTAGAGACCTTGAGCTCCTCCACCTTCCATTTGAGGATGCTCCACAGATGCTCAATAGAGTTTACATCTGGAGACGTGCTTGGCCAGTCCATCACCTTTTACCCTCAGCTTCTTTAGCAAGGCAGTTTTCATCTTGGAGGTGTGTTTGGGGTCGTTATCATGTTGAAATCCTGCCCTGCGACCCAGTCCCTGAGGGGAGGAGATCATGCTCTGCTTCAGTATGTCACAGTACATGTTGGCATTCAAGGATCCCTCAATGAACTGTAGCTCCCCAATGCTGGCAGCACACATGCAGACCCAGACCATGACACTCCTACCACCATGCTTGACTGTAGGCAAGACACACTTGTCTTTGTACTCCTCACCTGGTTGCCGCCACACATGCTTGACACCATCTGAACCAAATAAGTTTATTTTGGTCTCATCAGACCACAGAACATGATTCCAGTAATCTATGTCCTTAGTCTGCTTGTCTTCAGCAAACTGTTGGCTTTCTTGTGCATCATCTTCAGAAGAGGCCTCCTCCTGGGACGACAGCCATGCAGATCAATTTGATGCAGTGTGAGGCGTATGTTCTGAACACTGACAGCCTGGCCCCCCTACCTTTCAACCTCTGCAGCAATGCTGGCAGCACTCATACATCTATTTCCTAAAGGTAACCTCTGGCTATGACGCTGAGGACGTGCACTCAACTCCTTTGGTCGACCATGGCGAGGCCTGTTCTGAGTGGAACTTGTCCTGTTAAACCGCTGTATGGTCTTGGCCACTTTGCTGCAGCTCAGTTTCATGGTCTTGGCAATCTTCTTATAGCCTAGGCCATCTTTATGTAGAGCAACATTTCTTTTTTTTCAGATCCTCAGACAGTCCTTGGCCATGAGATGCCATGTTGAACTTCCAGTGACCAGTATGAGAGAGTGAGAGTGATAACACCAAATTTAACACACCTGCTCCCAATTTACACCTGAGACCTTGTAACACTAACGAGTCACATGACACAGGGGAGGGAAAATGGCCAATTGGGTCCAATTTGGGCATTTTCACTTAGGGGTGTACTGACTTTTGTTGCCAGCAGTTTAAACATTAATAGATGTGTGTTGAGTTATTTTGAGGGGGAAAGCTAATGGCTCCTGCTGCTACGTGAGCCAATGAGGAGGCAGAGACCTGGGAGAGCCACTGCTCTTAAGCACATCGCTGGGTTGAGATGGGGCTCAGGTAAGAATGGGGGGGGGTACGCCCAGAAGGTTTTTGCCTTAACCACTTGACCTCCAGAAGATTACCCCCTTCATGACCAGGAAATCTTTTGCGATATAAAACTGACAATTAATTGCCCTTTTTTCCCAACAAATAGAGCTTTCTTTTGGTGGTATTAGATCACATTTTATTTTATTTTTTATTTTGCGTGCTAAACAAAAAAATCTGACAATTTTGAAAAAAATAAATAACATTTTTTTTACTTTCTGCTATAACCCATCCAAAAAAATATTTAATTTCTTCATCAATTTAGGTCAATATGTATTCTGCTACATGTTTTTTGGTAAAACAAAATTCCCAAATTGCACAGAAGTTATAGGGTCTACGAACTATGGGCTATATTTATAGAATTTTTATTAATTTATTTGTTACTAGTAATGGCAGCGATCAGCGACTTATGGTGGGACAGCGAAAAATCCGACACTAACTGACATGTTTGGGAACCAGTGACACTAACACAGTGATCAACACTAAAAATAAGGACTGCCATTGTTGAGCAAAGGGCTAACTGTGTGCTGAGCCTGTGCTTGCTCACTGTGCGGGAGGTGCTTGTGCTAGGGGAAGATATGGATCCTTGTCCCTGCTTTGCAGAGTCACTGGATCCATGCCCCCCCCCCCGTAAGAACAATCTTACTTGTTTACATAGGTAGACTACCATTCTGGCTCTCTGCAGTATAATGAAAAATATGTATAGATCGACATTACTGTGCAAATTTGTTGTGCCACATCCTATAGAGAATCTAAAAAAGAAGAGAAAACCCCTGGTAGTGGACTTTGGAGGCACGTACAACAATGGAATCAGTAAAAACTATTTTATTCTATGAATTGGTATAAAAACGTATCATAAAGCGTAAATTATGAACATCATAACAGTATACATGATACAATTCAGTTGACAAACGTATCACCTATTCAGGATATAATTAACTGCAGAGCCTGTTAACCTACGCGTTTCGGAGCTCTTGTAATCTCCTTCATCAGGGTTAGATACAAGACATACAGCGTAATTATATCAACATAGGTAGTGGTACAGCATATCAGCGTGGGACGCCAAGCGGATGGTCTGGCGGCTTCTACGTGAATTTGACTTATTAGTGGGAAAAGCAGGGCAAAGAGTATGTCAGTACCCGGCTCTGTTTTAAACATGCCCATTATAAATGATGCCTTTTAATGCATGCCTGTTAGGCCACATCCACTTTAGGTAAGCCATGCTCACTTTTTACCACAAAGGCTTTTTATTTTATCTTATGGCAGCTCTAGTACTTCTGCATAGAATATAATTTTTTTGTAGCTTCATAGTCATAGGTACTTACGTCTGAAAGGAAGTGCTGCTTTTCATATGCCCATTGTTCAGGGAATAGATATTGACGGGAGCCGGCATATTGTCTGACTTCATTTGCAAAAATTGTTTGCAGTTGGATGCTGCAGCAATTCCATACCAAACACCTGCAACCTGTAAAACAAAGTAGACAAACTAAAGCGATTCTTTTTCTTTTTTTCTTTCTTTATGCTTTAGCAGTATTTCTTCACAAAATCATAGTACTAACAAATTAGCAATTAACTGTACAATAAGATGTGGGCACTCTTTAGACCAGGGGTCTTCAAAGTATGGCCCTCCAGTTGTTCAGAAACTACAATTCCCATCATGTCTAGTCATGTCTGTGAATGTCAGAGTTTTACAATGCCTCATGGGATGCGTAGTTCCACAACAGCTGGAGGGCCGTAGTTTGAGGATCCCTGCTTTAGACAGTGCCCACAGCTTATAAATCTTCTTTACATTAAAATACTGCCACTATATACCTTTTTGGCTGATCTGTATACCATGGTCATGTGATAAACTGCAGAGTTTGCCCGAGTACTGAGTGTTCAGGTAGGAGGAGATTTTCACTATAGCCTGTGTCCTCATGCTGTTATGAGAGGCAGATTATCCATCAATCAAGATGTGACATCCCACCCACCTTGTTCTTTTTTAGTTACTGGGTATGGAGGAGGAGGGAGGGACTGGGCTGTCATTTGGATCTGTATACACGCCCACATGTGTAATGTCAATATCATGTGAACTGAAAAGCTCAGTTCAACAAGGAACTGTTCTCTCCAACAATAGAGACCAAACTGAGCATGAGGATGTGTGCATAGAGGATCAAATAGCCTTTTTACACAATGCAGAGGATTAACCTCTAAGTTCCACAGTGAGTATAACAAGCATGCCAATTTGCATATGCAGACTGATTTTATTGTTGTGGATTTATTAACACTTTAAATTCGATTTTGGCTTCACTGTAGTGAGTGGAGCGTTGATTGTTGTTTGTCTGTTCAAGGCTTCTTATGCTGGGTGTTTTGATTCCTTTCACCTGTTTTCTGGAAGAAGCTTCCAGGACATAGGGCAGGGAGATTCAAATAGCATGAATAGGTATCATGACTTCCACATATCTCCTCGTTTTCTTAAACACCTTCCAATTTCCATCTGTTTATCACTCCCTCTATTTCCTCCTCTCCACTATATCTCAGATATTCCATATTATATGTTTCTTCTACCTTTCTAATTCAATCTTTTATTATGGGACTTTCTGTTTCTTGCCAGTGTCTTGGAATCAGATTTTTAGCTGCATTTATTAAAGCGGGAGTAAACCCAGTTTCAAAAAACTCTTTCAAACCATCCAATGGCTGGTTTCATAACTGATCACATGTGCAGCATTATGGCAGTTGAAGAATCATTAGAGGCCAAGATGGCAGCTTCCTTGAATGAAAACGATAGAAGGGTTTACTTCCACTTTAAATGAGGGATCAAGGATTCTTTGTATTGTTTTATTTAATTTTCTATCCCGTGAATGGGGATGAGCTTTGAGTTCGACTCGAACATTGCCTGTTCGTCTGTTCAACGTACAGTGAACAATTTGGGCTGTTCGTGGAAAATTCGAAAAGCCGGAACACCCTGTACAAGTCTATCGGAGAAATCTAAAGTGCTAATTTTAAAGGCTAATATGCAAGTTACTGTCCTAAAAAGTGTTTGGGGACTGGGGTCCTGCCCCAGGGGACATGGATCAATGCAAAAAAAAGTTTTAAAAACTGCAGTTTTTTCAGGAGCAGTGATTTTAATAATGATTAAAGTGAAACAATAAAAGTGTAATATTCCTTTAAATTTCGTACCTGGGGGGTATCTATAGTATGCCTGTGAAGGGGCGCGTGTTTCCGGTGCTTAGAACTATCCCTGCACAAAGTGTTATTTCTGCAGGAAAAAAAGTATTTTAAAATCACTTTGAATTGTCGGCTCCCGTAATACAGAGAACACTAAATGAGTGTTCTCTATATTACGGGAGCCGACAATTCATTCATTGATAAAAAAATAAAAAAAGCGTGAGGTTCCCCTAAATTCAATTACCAGGCCCTTCAGGTCTGGTGGTATGGATATTAAGGGGAACCCGCATTAAATTTAAAAAAAAATTGACGTGGGGTCCCCCTAAAAATCCATACCAGATCCTTTATCCGAGCACGCAACCTGGCAGGCTGCAGGAAAAGAGGGGGGCGATAGAGCGCCCCCCCTTTACAGTACCAGGCCACATGCCCTCAACATTGGGAGGATGCTTTGGGGGCCTGTGACCCCTCAAAGCACCATGTCCCCATGTTGATGGGGACAAGGGCCTCATCCCCACAACCCTGGCTGGTGGTTGTGGGGGTCTGCAGGTGGGGGGCTTATCAGAATCTGATACAAGGGGACCCCCAGATCCCGGCCCCCCCTGTTTAAAATGGTAAGGGGGTACAAAAGTACCCCTACAATTTCACAAAGAAAGTGTAAAAAATTGTTAAATAAGACAAACACACTTTTGAAAAATTCCTTTATTAAAAATAAAAAAAATAAAAGATTCCAGTGCTGCTAATCCACTCTTGCTATCCAGCAATGGATGATCATCTCTCCGGGGTCCAGCGATGGCTGATCTGATCCAGCGACGGGTGATTTTCAGTCCAGCGCAGTCCATCCATCCATCTTCTGTCTCCACTGAGGAGACACTGTGGGGAACCCAGCGCTGACGTTTCTTATATTAACCATTTTTTACACTTACTTTGTGAAATGGTAGGGATACTTTTGTACCCCCTTACCATTTCAAACGGGGGGCGGGATCTGGGGGTCCCCTTGTTAAAGGGGGCTTCCAGATTCTGATAAGCCCCCCGCCCGCAGACCCCCACAACCACCGGCCAGGGTTGTGGGGATGAGGCCCTTGTCCCCATCAACATGGGGACATGGTGTATTGAGAGGTCACAGACCCCCAAAGCATCCTCCCAATGTTGAGGACATGTGGCCTGGTACGGTTCAGGAGGGGGGGCGCTCTATCATCCCCCCTCTTTTCCTGCGGCCTGCCAGGTTGCGTGCTCGGATAAAGGGTCTGGTTTGGATTTTTAGGGGGACCCCCACGTCAATTTTTTTTTTATTTTACGTGGGGTTCCCCTTAATATCCATACCAGACCTGAAGGGCCTGGTAATTGAATTTAGGGGAACCCCACGCTTTTTTTATCAATTAATGAATTGTCGGCTCCCATAATACAGAGAGCACTCATTAAGTGTTCTCTGTATTAAGGGAGCCGACAATTCGAAGTGATTTTAAAATACTTTTTTCCTGCAGAAATGACACTTTGTGCAGGGACAGTTCTAAGCACGGGAAGCATGCGCCCCTTCACAGGCATACTATAGACACCCCCCAGGTATGAAATTTAAAGGAATATTACACTTTTATTGTTTCACTTTAATCATTATTAAAATCACCGCTCCTGAAAAAACGTCAGTTTTTAAAACTTTTTTTTGCATTGATCCATGTCCCCTGGGGCAGGACCCAGGTCCCCAAACACTTTTTAGGACAGTAACTTGCATATTAGCCTTTAAAATTAGCACTTTAGATTTTGAACGTTCGAGTCCCATAGACTTTAATAGGGTTCTAAAGTTCACACGAAGTTTAGGTCTGTTCGCAGGTTCTGGTGCGAACCGAACAGGGGGGTGTTCGGCTCATCCATACCCGTGAAATAAGCACGTCCATGTGTCTTGTAATATTTTCCTATTGGCAATTTCCTTTTATTAACTGTATAATCTCTTTTTAGTAATTTTTAATTTTGGCCAGTCCCACCATTGTTCCCACTACCTTATATCCCCTCCAACAATATGACAATTTCTCTATTTGATATTTACTTATTTTATCAGGGGTTCTATACCACATTGAAAGACATTTATAGTTCATCTCTGTTGTATTAGTCAACTGCAGAAACATGTACCAGAATTTTTCCTAGTTTTTGTTTATTGATTTTTCCCATTTTTTTTTTTTTTATATAATATGGCGGGGCCTCCAGCCCATCCAATGCCAGTAAGATTTTATAAATCTGTCATATCCCATTTTTTGTGCTTAATGCTAAACTCAGCCGCTCTAGTGGCCTAAGATCTTCCGCTGATCTTATTAGTTGTGGTAAGGTACTGACAATGTGTTTCTTTTTTTTTTTTTTTTTTTTTTAAATCATCTTTATTATTTTCTTATATAAAATTCAGCAAACAATTACATTCAATCCTGAAGCATTGAGGTTTACACAGATCCCCCAATGTCTTCACATTTACATGCGTACTTTTCCACTTCATATCTATAACAATATTAGGTGGTGGCCCGAGAGGTGGGGATATTTGGGGGAGAGTCAACCTGTGTGTAGGAGAGGAAAAAAAAAAAAAAATGGGGGAGGTTTAAATTTCTCCCCTGTGTTATTTCCCTTCTTTATGTGTTTTTTGTGCCCTTGTGATTCCTTTTATTTATATATTAAAAAAAAAAAAAAAAAATTCTTTTTAATAAAAAAATAATAATCTTTTCTCCTTTAATCATTATTACGTGCTTTTATTCCGTTTGTGTCCCCTTAGTGTGTTGTTTGTGTTTTGTGCTTAGGAAAGTCCTCGGCTTTCCTTTATGTTTCCTGAAAATTGTGTTGTTTGTTTTGGTGTCTCCCCCACTGGTTGTCTCTCCTCCTACCCCCCTCCCCCAGACCCCCCCTCCAATTATATTTCCATCATTTATTCACTTCCCATATACCTTAAAACATACTACAAACAACAAAATTTATAAGTTGTGGTTCGGATTCATATTTCCCCTTTACCCTTTCTACGATGTACCTTTGGAGGACACAAGCTTGCGCAGCAGCTTCTTGATTTTTCTCTTTCCCTTCCTTTCTCCCTCTCCCTATCAGGGATCTCTGGGTGATTCCGGAGGGATTATCAAATTTTTTAATCTGGTATAACTTACTCTTTCTCTATTTCTCGGGAGTAATGCTTCCAGCCCGCCCATATATTTTTATATTTTTCTTGTTGTTCTTTTATATCATATATCCCTTTTTCAGCTTCCATTATTTTATCTACCTCCCCCTTCCATTCCAATAGAGTGGGACATGTTTTCTGCTTCCAATATCTAGGTATTAATATTTTGGCTGCATTCAGCAGATGTGGTATGACTCCTTTTTTATAAGATTTAATGGATCCTTCTGTCCCATGAAACAGATATTGTAAGGGTGTCATTTCTATTGATTTTGCTGTTATCCTCTCTATCCATTTAGCCACTCCCTCCCAAAAAATCCTAATTTTTGGGCAGTCCCACCATATGTGAAGGTATGTCCCCTTATCCTTACATCCTCTCCAGCAATGCCCATCCGCTGTTGGGTATATCTCTGCTATTCTGGCTGGGGTTCGGTACCATCTAGCTATAAACTTATATGACATTTCTTGTATTGCTGCGCTTATTGATGTCTCATGCGTCATTTCCATAAGTTTTTTTATTTGTGTTGGTCTAAATGTGCATCTTAGTTCTTTCTCCCACTCTCTTATAAAGTAAGGAATTGTGCTACTTTGTTCACTAAGAACTAATTTATACATCTAGGATAGCAAGTTATTTGGTTTTTCTATTTTCATACACATCTTCTCATATGTCGTAAGGGAGCTCAGAGGTCTTACTTGGGGTTCTAATTTATTAAAAAAATCTCTCATTTGGTAATATCTCCATCTTGACATGTATATTTCTCCTTGTGATGATATTAATTCTGTTAAGGGGAGTAAACTTCCTAATGGAGCGTATCTTAGGCACCTTGTATTTCCCCCTGAGCCCCAAGAACCTAATGCTCCCTTTTCTTCCCCCGGTGGAAACCATGGATATCCCCCTAATGGGGCCAGTGGTGATGTACGTGGGGCATATTTTCCATTTTTGTTCATTCTGTCCCATACTGCTAACGTATTCCGTGTTAGTGGTGATGTCCACTTTGCTAAAGCTCTATTCGTGGCCTGTATCCATGGGGCCCCTGCTAGATTTCTGCGCGCCATGCTTTCTTCTACCGAAACCCATGCCTTATTTAAGGAGTCATGGCACCAGTTTAGTATTCGTACCATAGACATTGCTTTATAATACATAAAGACATCTGGAAGCCCTATTCCACCTTCCTTCTTATTTCTACGCAGGATATCATATGCTATTCTAGGGTTTTTATCGTTCCATATAAAGGATATAAACATTTTACGTATTCTCTTAAAAAAGACCTGAGGCACTGCTATAGGTACAATATTTAAGATATATATTATTCTAGGTAATATATTCATTTTCAGAGTGTTTATCCTTCCAAACCATGTCAGTGAATAACCCTTCCACCTATTTAGATCTTTAGTTATTTCTGTTATTAGAGTTCCATAATTAAGTTCATATAAAGATTTAGCCTCCGCCGTAATATGTACTCCTAAATAATGATTTTTTTTCCCATTTAAATGGAAGGTTATCCTTCATTACCATTGTCATCAATGGGGGTACATGACAGGGTAATATTATAGATTTTTCCATGTTTATTTTAAAATTGGACATTTTCCCATATCTCTGGACCTCCTCCATTAGTGCCATTATTGATCCCTGTGGTTCTGAAAGATAGAATAGTAGGTCATCAGCATATGCTGATACCTTATGCTCCTCAGATCCTATTCTTATCCCTTTTATTCTCTTATTTTCTCTCACCCTGCACAGAAATGGTTCCAGAGTCAAGGCAAATAGTATTGGGGACAGGGGGCACCCCTGTCTTGTGCCATTTCGTATATCGAAGCATCCTGATAGAGTTCCATTTACCTTCACTCTTGCCCTGGGTTTGGCATATAGTGCTTCTATCCATCCCATCATTCGGTCTCCCATACCTATTGCTCTCAGCACTTCTTTCATGAAGTCCCAGTCCACTCTATCAAATGCCTTTTCGGCATCCATTGATAGTATTGTCCTGGGTAATCTATCTGGGCCATTTTGCATCCAATAAAGTATATGTAAGGCTCGAATGGTGTTATCTTTGGTTTCTCTGCCTTTCATGAAACCCGTTTGGTCACGATGGACCAATTGTGTTACCTCTTCTTGTATTCTAGTCGCTATGATTTTTGCCATTAATTTAGTATCTGAATTAAGCAATGATATGGGTCTATAATTAGCACATTCCTGTGGATCCTTCCCTGGTTTCGGTAAAACTGTTATGTATGCTAGCAGTGCTTCTGAGGACATTGTATTATAGGCAGTAATATTATTGAAATATCTACACAAAGGTATTTCTAAAATTTGGGCAAACTTTTTATAGTATGCATTAGTTAACCCATCGGGTCCTGGGCTCTTCCCCCTCGGCAGGTTCTCAATTGCTATTCTTATTTCCTCTTTAGTTATTGGTTCTTCTAATTTTTCTATTATCCTGGAGGGGAACATTGATATTGTAGAACTACGGATATAATCTCTCATTTCTTCTATCCTCTCCCTATCTTCCGCCTGCTCCAGCATGGGTTGGATATTATATAGCTTCTTATAAAATTGTTGAAATTCCTTTGCTATTAATTTTGTGTCTTTTACTTGTTTATTATTCACTCTAATTTCATGTACGTGGGATAATTCCCTCTTTTTTTTTAGTTGTCTAGCTAATAATCGGCCACATTTATTCCCATGCTCGTAAAATCTGTGTGTTATAAATCTATATTTATCCCTGGCCCTTCTATCCAGACACCTGGAGAGCTCCTCCCTCATGATTCCCAGCTGCCTGGCATCTTCTGGTTCGCAAGTACTCTTATGTTTGTTCTCTAATTCCTTTATTCTTTCCAACTGATCTTCTATCTCTTTTCTTTTTTCCCTCTTTACTCGCGTTCCATGTGCTATTAGTTCTCCTCTAACTACCGCTTTGTGGGCTTCCCACACAGTTTGCTCCGATACTTCTTCTGACGTTAAACAAAAATCTGCGAGGTGGATGGATAAATCAATTCACCCGTAGAAAAAACAGCGCATAATATTCAATAGAAGAAAAGAAATTATATACAAATTGCGCTAGTGCAACCTATTGTTCTATGGAAAGAATATTTCTATCTTCCCAAATGTAACCATACAAACACAATATTGTCCATGAACACTGTCCATATATCTAAATTGTACTGAGTACTTGGGATAGTTTCAGGAACCAAGTTGAACCAGGATATCTATTACAGTCCATCCACAGAAAATAAAATTAAGAGCCAAAACTAAAACAAAATGTCCTGGTATAAATCAAGAGGAGTGTACGATGCAATCCTCCCTTAACATGAATAAACAGAGATCCCGAATTTGCTGGGGTACAATCTCAAGACTGGGGTAACCCCCCCTTAGTAATGCTCTTACCAGATATGCCTGGTTACAAAGGCTCTTCGAAAATGCTCCTCATCCGCTCGATTTCATCCGGTTCGTTTGCGCTAGGTAATACACGGTCGGATGTGCTTGGTTACGCGGGCTCTCAGATGTTACTCATCGGCTGGATCCCATCCACTGCATACACGATCGGATGTGCTTGGTTGCACAGGCTCTCAGATGTTACTCATCGGCTGGATCCCATCCACTGCGTAAGTGCCGGGTGATTCAAGATCTCCGAAAGAAGCAATTACGGGAAACAAACATAGCGTAATACTGTCTTATAAAAACACAATTTATTTAAGTAAAAATGTTGCACTCACACAAAGTTAATTCTTTAAAGCATTGGTTCACTCAGCGTGCATAGTTTTTAATCACAGTCTCAGGGGAAATAATAGCATCAGCCGCTAATGGCCGTCACCACTTAGTAGCTCACGGTTAAAGCTGTGCGTCTCTTCCTCCCTCCTGTCAGTACCTCTATGCTGCGAACGTGTGCTACCACCCTGACGCGTTTCGTCGTATTGACATCATCATCGTTCGCAGCATAGAGGTACTGACAGGAGGGAGGAAGAGACGCACAGCTTTAACCGTGAGCTACTAAGTGGTGACGGCCATTAGCGGCTGATGCTATTATTTCCCCTGAGACTGTGATTAAGAACTATGCACGCTGAGTGAACCAATGCTTTAAAGAATTAACTTTGTGTGAGTGCAACATTTTTACTTAAATAAATTGTGTTTTTATAAGACAGTATTACGCTATGTTTGTTTCCCGTAATTGCTTCTTTCGGAGATCTTGAATCACCCGGCACTTACGCAGTGGATGGGATCCAGCCGATGAGTAACATCTGAGAGCCTGTGCAACCAAGCACATCCGATCGTGTATGCAGTGGATGGGATCCAGCCGATGAGTAACATCTGAGAGCCCGCGTAACCAAGCACATCCGACCGTGTATTACCTAGCGCAAACGAACCGGATGAAATCGAGCGGATGAGGAGCATTTTCGAAGAGCCTTTGTAACCAGGCATATCTGGTAAGAGCATTACTAAGGGGGGGTTACCCCAGTCTTGAGATTGTACCCCAGCAAATTCGGGATCTCTGTTTATTCATGTTAAGGGAGGATTGCATCGTACACTCCTCTTGATTTATACCAGGACATTTTGTTTTAGTTTTGGCTCTTAATTTTATTTTCTGTGGATGGACTGTAATAGATATCCTGGTTCAACTTGGTTCCTGAAACTATCCCAAGTACTCAGTACAATTTAGATATATGGACAGTGTTCATGGACAATATTGTGTTTGTATGGTTACATTTGGGAAGATAGAAATATTCTTTCCATAGAACAATAGGTTGCACTAGCGCAATTTGTATATAATTTCTTTTCTTCTATTGAATATTATGCGCTGTTTTTTCTACGGGTGAATTGATTTATCCATCCACCTCGCAGATTTTTGTTTAATGTTTTTTAGTGGTTTTATTGATTTAATACCTTTTAGAACAGCTGCTTAAATTCCACAACTCCCAGGTAGAAAGCATACTCTTTAATGCTAAGCGCCTTTTATTTGCGTGGTTAACGGGCGGAGGTTATCCTAAGCAAAGGCACACACTTCTTCTGACGTATTTAAATCAAAATACTCTTCTAATTTATGTTGGAGGTCCTCTAGTATTATTTTATCATCCAGTAATGACTCGTTTAGTCTCCACGTTCGTTCCTTGTGACCCGCGTATATAGGGGAGATCACCGCCACCACCGGGGCATGATCCGAGATCGTTATTGGCTTTATATTTACTGCTTTTACCTGTTCTAAATAATATTGATCTACCAAAATCCAGTCTAACCTGGAGTAGGTGTTATGGCTCTTTGAGTAGTAACTGTAATTTTTTTTTTCTCCGTTTAATGCCCTCCAACTATCTACCAAGTGTGAGGATTGAAATAATTTTTTTACATGTTTAAGTGCTCTAAATGATAGTGGTGTTTTCCCTGTGGTTGTATCTAATTTAGTGTCAACAATAACATTAAAATCCCCTCCAAGAATCAAAAACCCTTCCCTAAATTTTTCTAACGCTTTTAGTGTTTTTCCCAGGAAATCGACTGTGTGTGTGTTTGGGGCATATATTGAAGCGAATGTGTACCCTTGTCCCTGCAGTGTTCCTTTAATAAAAAGGTACCTCCCTTCTGGGTCTGTGTTCACTACTATGGATGTCAGAGGACACGTGTTTCCAAAGGCTATCGATACTCCTCTAGCTCTCGCAATGGGCGATACTGCATGAAACCACTGATTGTATGGGAATAACGGTAGCCTTGGTACGGATCCTGACGTGAAGTGTGTTTACTGTAGATATACTATATCTACAGCTTGATGATTTAATTCCTGCCAAAGACGGCCCCTTTTTTGAGGTGAGCACAGTCCCCTTACATTATAAGTAATTATTTTTAAAGCTTTAGCCATTCTTTTAATCTACGTAAGTATGTACCATTCTTAATCTGTTGCTGCGCTTCTCGTGTTCCCCGCCTCCATGTACACCTGTGGTAAAAACTTCAAAAAAAATTCCATTCTGACCCCATCCACAACTTAACACTTTACTTTGTAAAATGTGCCAACTATTGGTAGGGTGAACCCGTTTGGTTGCTCCCAGCTCCTCCCGAGCCCTCCCCCCTTCCTGCATATTGCAGGTTTATCAATCCCTTTCCACGGGACCTGCCTAGTTGGAGAAAAAAAAAAAAAAGGGTAAAAATACAAAAATACAAAAAAGAAAAAAAAAAAAAAAAAAGGGATAAAAATACAAAAAAGAAAGAGAGAAAAAAAATAAAAAAAAAAAAATAAAAAAAGAAAAAAAAAGGGTAAAAATACAAATATACAAAAAAAAATACAAAAAAAAAAAAAAAAATTTACAATAAAGCAGTAAAGTTGAGTGACAAGTTTAAGCACTGACCCATACTTCCCCCCCTCCCCCTTTGCTTTACTTATTGCTATTTCTTCCTAGGTCTCTCTTCTCTTCCCTACTTTCATTCTTTTATACTAAAGAGTATTATAGTCTTTCATTTAACCTTTTCCTCCCACTTGGGACCATGGCTCAGGTCGTTGAATTAGTGTCTTGACATTAGCTGTTCTCCAATCCTGAAAATCTACAAATGGGAGCTCTAGTATTTCTAAGAACTCTTTTAAATCGTCTCTGGTGCGGAGTACTGCTGTTTTCCCATTCCTTGATGCTATTAAGCGAAAAGGGTACCCCCATCGATACCTAATGTCTGCTGCCTGTAGAGCTTCCAATAGCGGTCGGACCATCCTGCGCTGCATTAATGTACGACGAGATATATCAGGGAACAGAAGGATATGAGCTCCTTCGTATTCAATTGTGGAAGTGTCTCGTGCAATCCTGATTATTGTTTCCTTTATTGTATACTTATGCAATTTGCATATCACGTCCCTAGGCTTGTCTTTATTTTGAATACCAAAAGAGGTGACACGATGAACTCTATCCATTTCAATAAATTCCGGCGCAGCTGTTCCCATAATTTGGCAAAATAGCTTTTGGACTACCGTTGGCAGGTCGCTACTATGGTATTTTTCCGGTAGTCCTCGTATGCGTATATTCTGTCGCCGATCCCTGTTCTCAAATTCATCCATTTGATCTCTATAATTATTCATTACTTCCTCGTGGTATTTAATAGTGTCTTGGTTCTCTGCTACTGCCTGTGCCATATCTTCTTGGGTATTTTCAATTCCTTCCAATCTATTACCTATTGCCACAACCTCCTCCCTTAGTTCTTCCACTGCTAGCTTACATGATTTCTCTACTGTTGCTATTAGCTGTTGAATATCCGCTTTTGTGGGTAGAGCCTTTATATGCTCCCTTAGGTCCCATTCTATATTTATGCTTTCTGTCTCTCCCCCCTCGGAGCCTCTTTTATTTTGCTCTATCATGGTGGGGTTTTCCAGTCTCTTTTTTGCCGTTTCTTTCTTTAATATGTCGGCATGAGGTCCCATGGGGTCTTTGCCTTTCGCCCCTCTTTCTGCTTGCTCTTCCTCAGGTATATTACCTCCATTATCAGCTGTATATTGAGTTTCCTCATCTTCACTGGCTGTTGCTGTTTCCTTAGCAGAAGGTCTTTGTGACTCCTGACCCTGATCTATTGGGGTACCTTCCATTATTGAAAGTCTTTTTTTGTCCCCCCTTCCACCACCGTCCCTCCGATCCTCTTTCATGCCTCCTGGGGTTTGTGTTCCTTCTCTCTGCCTTCCCTCCAGATGATTTCCACTTACTCTCCGCTCCTCTCTGCCTGAGATTTGTAGCCCACGGCCGTACCCCATTGGCTCATTGTGGTTCAGTGTTGACGCTCCTCGTCCCACCTTTGTGTGCCCACCTGCCATCTCCAGACTCCCCCGTCTCCCTTCTTGGTTCCGGGTTGCCAATCGTTCTCCCTTTTGCGGCGTCAGGTAAGCTCGCAGTACGCTTGCCGAATTCCCACTTCCGCCTGCCGCTGGTTGTAATGCTGCACGTCTGCGTGTTGTCATCCCTGCTGCTTACTCTCCTCCGCTTCCTTTATCCTCTATTATCTCTTTATTTCTCTTTGTGTTATAGTTCAGTCTCCCTGCTACCCCAAACTATACACCCATACTTCTATCGGGTCTTAAGAAGCCCGGGTATACAGGGGGGGGGGGGCTCTCCAACTTTATTTTGTTCACCAGCTTCTTTTTATAGCCAGGCTACCTCTGCAGCTGAAAACAAGTTCCAACATATAAGCATATATAGTGATATATACCAGGATTCGTCTGCCACCCAGTTCCTATAAGTCATGTCATTAAAGTCCATGCGTCTTTATACACATCTTTATACTGCCCTATATATGCATTCAGAGTGGATCAGGTCTAACTTCAAAGTTACAGTCCCATAGAGAAAATAAAAATAAGTTCTCTCTCACCCTCTCTTCTAATGCTCTCCGGGCTGTCCTTTGGTGTATCGTCAATCCAGGCAGACAGGGGGTTCACTGACTTGCTCCTCCAGATCGGAATCTTCTCTAGCGTCCGGCTCGGTCTCTGCCAGTCACACCGGTATTACGAACGCCTGTGTTGTAAACTGCTCACCCCTTCGTGACTCCGCACCAGGATGCGGGGAGTCCCAGAGTCTCGCGATATCCTCGCTTCCTCCCGTTCGACTTACTGCTCTGGTTCTCTGTCACTTGCCCTGCATCGCTCGTCCTCCGTCGATCTGTCAATCCCAGCAGCTGGGCACCGCAACCCCGGGTGTGGAAGATGGAGGGATCCGCGGGAGGAGAGGAGGGAGGCGGCAAGAAGGTGAGGCCTTTCCAGCTTTGCAGAGAGGTACCCTCGGGCTTACCGCTTATTAGCCATTCTATCTTCTCCTTCTGAAAGGTAGGGAGATTGGTCAGACATCCCGCTGTGATTGCTTCCTTGCGAGGGAGGGGGGAGCTGCGTCAGTCACTCGTTCACTCGCATGTTCCTCTCCACCGGAAGTCCGGCATGTTCCCCTGACAATGTGTTTCAGATGGAGGTACTGTCATTCATTTATCACCATCATTTCTGTCTTGTGTTTTAGTTCTTGGAATGTGTATATCTTCCCATTTTCCATTATATCCTTTAATTGTACATTATCGTGTTTTATCCAATCCCCAAAAAATTTCCCTTTACCCGGTATAAAGCAATTTGTTCCTTTCAGTGATATTTGTGGTGAGTTATAATTCCTTGTAATAGGACAATAGGGTTAATTAGGAGAACTGGGATAAAATAAGAAAATGCAGTGTATGGACAGACGGGGATAGATGGAGAAACCAGGGGGTGTTGGATATTTGGAAGGAATGTAAAATGTATACAATATTTACTTGCATGTTGCAATTTATTTGTGTTTTTGTATAAATTAAAAAAAAGAAAAGAAATTAACAAGTATCATGTTTCAGCCAATCCCTGGAGGGAGGCATCCAGAACATGGATGGGGAGGTGATAACTGTTTGAAAGGCCTGTGCAGACCAAGTGTTGTTTCCCCTCCAGGGCGTTCCAGTTCTCCTGGTGGGGCTGCTGCATCTGGGAGATTGCTACTGAGACAAGAAACTGCAGTCTGGGTCTTAGCAGAAGCTGGGTTGAGGGCCTAGAGAAGACTGCTAATGGACTTTGTTGGAGGGCACTATCCTAAAGGTCCTGGTCTGGAGAAGGATGTTTTTATCTCCCTCACAGAGGAATCTACCTGTGGATGCTGAGTGGCAGAAAACTCCAGGGACATTGTGGGTAAGACCTGATTTAGGACTGTAGTATATGTTTCTGCTCCTATTAGGATTTTCTGCTGAGAAATGTGTCCTGCGAGTGATTCCTATTATCATTTGGAGGGCCCTGTGACTCAAAACTTCTCTCCAGTTGTGAAGTTCTTCAGCAATAAATTCTAAAAGGACATCCCCTAGATCAGTGTCTAACCTGGGGTCGGGACCCCCTCGAGGGTCGAATGACCATTTGCTAGGGGTCACGAATCCTGGGCTGTTGCTGAAGCCCGCACTGCTCTCCCAGCTTTTTTGCGGACGCACAGCAGGGCTCTTCCTGGATCCTGCGGCCGCCCACTCAGCCCCTTCGCAGCCGCCCATTCAATTCACAGTATGGCTTGGGGGGCAGAGACTGGAGGTAAGCTGACTGGTGAGGAATATGAAATGGGAGGGGCTAGAGGAGACCCTATCTCCTGATTTCGACATAGGTGTCACTGCTGAAAGACACCACAGAGCTGGAGACGCAGTGAAGCCGGAGATGCAGTGAGTAACAATACCTGCGGTTAGAGTTGCTATTAAAAGTCCCCACTACAGTTCTCAAATCAGCAGATCACCTTGATCAAGAACACCTAAGGTGGCTGATCAGAACTCCCCCCAGCACTGCCACACCGCCCACTGTGTCTGTGGGGGAGCTTTGTGCTGGTATGGGGAATTTGGGGGAGAGATGATTTGTGCTGGGAGGAATGATTGGGGGGGTTATACTGGATGAGGGCATGCCCCTAACCTCTGCACATATTACAGTAGAGCCCCCTGCACGGTGCATTACATGCCCCTAATCCCTGCACACACCGCAGTAGAGACCCCTGACCCCTGCACTGTGCATTACATGCCCCTAACCCCTGCACGCACTGCAGTAGAGACCCCTGCACTGTGCATTACACTCCCCTAACCCCTGCACCCATTGCAGTAGAGACCCCTGATCCTTGCACTGTGCATTATACGCCCCTAACCCCTGCACACATTGCAGTAAAGACACCTGATCCTTGCACTGTGCATTATACGCCCCTAACCCCTGCACACATTGCAGTAGAGACACCTGCACTGTGCATTACACACCCCTAATCCCTGCAGACACTGCAGTAGACACCTCTGAACTGTACATTACACACCCCTAACCCCTGCACACATTGCAGCAGAAACCCCTGATCCTTGCACTGTGCATTACACGCCCGTAACGCATGCACACATTGCAGTAAAGACCCCTGTACTGTGCATTACACACCCCTAGCCCCTGCACACATTGCAGTAGAGACCCCTGCACTGTGCATTAAACACCCTTGACCCCTGTGCACTTTGCATTACACACCCCTAACCCCTGCACACTTTGCAAGACACTCCCCTAACCCCTTCTCACATTGCAGTAACTTAACCCCTGCACAAATTGCAGGAGAGACCAATGACTCCTACACTGTGCATTACATGCTCCTAACCCCTACACACATTGCAGTAGAGACCCCTGACCCCTGCACTGCGCATGTTACACACCCCGACCACTGCACTCTATACCTTTCACACTTCTGAGCCCTGCAGTTTTTGTGTTATGGACTCCTGCACTATATTTTAGAGTGCATACTTCTGACCCATGCACTTTTAATGTTATACTGTACATTTCATATTCCTGACTAAACTATTTAAAAAAACAGTTGCTGGTTTCTAAGAAGTCTCTATTTTAATAATGTTCTTCTTTAGGGTAGGCTTAAGCAGTTTTAGCTCTTTTTACCATGCAAATACCATGGAGTGTAGCTGTAGCTGATGGAGGCTTGAGTAGTAACATATTTTTTTATTTTTGCAATTATTTAAAAAAAAAATGTCCTTCTCTTACCTTGTTCTCTTCTAAACCTTTCATTACCGGCGGCAAATCAGCCTGGCACTGGAGAAAGAAGAGCACCACAATGGCGATGATTCGGATCATGTTTGGTATTGAGCTGAGTGATTGTTGTGATGTGATGGATGCCTGGCACCTATATTTATACACCCCTCCATGTCAGGAAGGCGACAGTGAAAATAAGAGCTCATTGTTTGATAAGTGTATTATATAACGGAAACCGGACTTCTTATAACAAAAGTGCTGCCAAAATTGTAGATCTCCTAGAACATTCAGTGCAAGGTGGGATTTTTACGAGCACACTCCTATATCGCTTTCACGATCATATCACTCATAGAGAAAAGTTTGATATTCCCATTGAGTTGGTAATGGTCTGTGTCATTGTGGTGCATTCATAGGTGGTTCTTATGACTGTAGTCTTTCTTGATTAAAGCACAACTACAGCAAAACCCCCATTTTTGTTTTTGGTCAGAGAGGGTAAGGTTAGAACCTCTGGTCTTTATCACTGGTTCCTTAACTATTGGAGAATTGTGCCTCACTTCTTGTTCTGGTGCTCACGCACTCTGCAATGGTATAGAAACCACTATAAAATTTGAAGTTCCCTGCATCCGACATGTCATTTTTTTTTTTTACTGCTGTCTATTTCCCTGCTGGGGAGAGTTATTATGTTCTTTGTCCTAGCAACCACTGTCATCAGGACTGAGTGAGGGAAATTAAAATTTTGGGTTGTCCCCAGAGCAGGTGACAACTGTCTAAGCCCTTGTACACACGGTCGGACATTCCGACGGAAAATGCCCCATCGGACCGTGTTGTCGAATAATCTGACTGTGTGTGGGCTCCATTGGACTGTTTCCGTCGGATATTCGACAGACAAAGTTTTAGAGCTGGGCTATAAAACTTTCCGACAACATGATCCGATCGGACTTTGTCCGATTGTGTGTAGAGAATTCCGATCGGACAAAGTGCCACTCATGCTCAGATCAAATTCCTAGACCAAAGCTATTGGCTACTCGCCTGAATGCAGTCCCTTCGTAACGAAATAACGTCGTCATGTTACATACGATCAGATTTTCCAACAACTTTGTCCGACCGTGTGTATGCAACACAAGTTTCGGACAAAATCCAACGGATTTTGTTGTCGGAATGTCCAACCGTGTGTACAAGGGCTTAGAGAGGATTTACCAGACTTCGGAGATTTTTCCTCTCATTCCCTTATGTGTCTTTGGGACAAGAAGTAAAGGGAGACCTCGACAATAGGACACAGTGGGGTAGACGGCCTTCCTTCACTGAGTCTGCCCCCCCCCCCCCGTTCAGCAGGAGGCCTGTAGGCAGAAAGGTAACTTTTTTTAAATACCTTTGGACATGTGCACAAGAATTCCAGGGTTCATGATTTCCAGAGGTTAAAAAAGTTCCCTTGACCACGTCAGTTCAGCTGCAGGGGCCTGAGCAGAAGAGATATATTTCATCACTTTTGGGGGGCAGGCATAATAATAATCCTCTGGTCTGTGGCTCCCAATTAAATTAAAGATCTGGCCTCTTCTACATCAATTTGCCAATTTCCCATTTGCCTATGGAGACACAGAGCTGGCTCAGGAGAGAGCCTGCCAGAGTGCCTCCATTGCCAGTGGCTTGCTATGGTGGGCATTCAACGGGGAGCTGTCAGGGGACCCAAGAAGAGGAGGATCAGGGCTATGTACAAAACCATTGCACAGATCAGGTAAGTGTGACAGGTTTGTAATTTCAAAGAATAAAAATAATGGGTTTACAATCACTTTAACTTGTTTCACTTACTTCACTTTGATCCCAACTACAAATACTCGGTGCAGAGGTCGTGCGTACGCAATTCCATGATATGCGCGCGCACCTCTGGCCATCAGACCCGGCAAGCCTGCGTCCACTCTGAAGGATGGGTGGGTGGGCGTTCCCGAATTGGGCGGCGCGCTCCGCCTATTCCCCCTCCTTCTCCCTGGCACCGGCTTATGTTTTTCAGCTGTTGCCGGGATGATGTGCGCGCGCACAGTCTTCTCGGGTGCCTGTGCACTGGGAATGGACGTACGACGGTCAGGGAGCACACTGATGACGCTCTCTGACTTCCGGGTTGGGAGTTCTAATGGCGCCGGCTCGGCGCTTTTCAACAGAGCGGCAGCAGCTGGGCGGACGATTGCATACCTTCACTTTAGGTAGGTCGCTACTTTGGTAGTTAACTTCTCCAACTCAAAATGTTTACCTTATCCAGCTTCTATTGATATCAGTATGCTTGGTGGGTGAGGATGTTTATTATATCATCACCCACTGAGTTATGTTCTTCTTTGCCAGTTCAACACTGCTGTCTGAAGTATTTTTGCTTTGAATTTCATTGCAGTTCTGGGACAGAGTAATTGACTCTTTATGCTTTTCCTTTTAAATAAACTTTGCTATAGAGTCAGCCTTGGATACCCTGAATCTTGGTGCTAAGTCTCTATCTATTGGATCTGTATAAACTCTAGCCGTCCCAGCTGCGAGTTATTTCTCGAGTTGTGTGGGGTATGTAATCAACCGTTCAAATCATTGCTTGGAAAATTGCACCATTCATTCAATCTCTTTCACTTATGGTGTTTTTACCTGGATGGTAGGTGTTTGGTTCTGGGCCAATCCTTAAACTTTTCTCCCCCTCTGTTTTCCCCTTTCTTTATCTTGGTTTAATTACTACTTTCTAGTTTTGCCCCTTCCTTTTCTTTTTCCTTTTTGAAATGGGGAATTCTACTAGTAAATTGAATATGAATTTATTTTGTTTCCAGCTGACAACTGCCTTTGTTGCTACTGCTGTTTTACCCCCCTTGTCCGTCCCCAGGGGGGTGTCCCTGTCCTTTGGTTCAGGGCACCTCACTAAATTGCCCCCTCTGCCTCTTTTTGGATCTGTCTTTTTATGTGGGTGAGTCATTGGATTTTATAAACCTTGCTGTATAATGACATTGTTATTTTATTTTTGCTCCTTGTATATTAAAATGTCTCTTTAATAAATCATTATTATATCTTATTAGATTGTACGGGTGACGCCTCTTGAGAAAGCGACGCTCTGTCGCGAAACTAGTCGAGGAAAACGTCAAAAAACCCTGTATCCAATGACCTTTGCCTCTTCTGAAAGGGAATTATACTTTACTGTAATATATCTTTGTAATGTTTATGTAGTACTTTTTTGAGATGTATGTTTGTCTCTTGGAATTGTTTTCTTTTTCTGTGATGTCATTGTCAATTAATATTTTGAATAAATGTGTTTTTAGAAAAATACTTTTTCCAAATTATTCTATTCCTTTAGTACCGCAATAGTCCCCCCCCCTCTTCCCCCTCTGGTTGCTCATAGATGCCCTCTTTTGAGCTCCTCATTTTTTTGTATTGAAATCTATATGGGATGATGGTACCTTATTTATATATGTCTTATAAGGCGACACCATTTTTACAAATGAGCCTTCACTCTCATGTAATTATCCTCTAAGAAACTTTTTTAGTTTTAAAGTTAAATGATCAGGTTCACCTAAATTTAGGTTTAGAGTCCAACACCTGGCTATCTTAATTCAGCCAGTGAAAATAAAGTAGCTCTGGCTGCAGTACTTACATGCAATCTGATTAGTATGGGCCCGACCCCTGAGTACCCTACATTGACTGTGTATTGGCACAGTGGTACTGAGGTAGCTTCTTTTTTTTTTTATCAGGACTGCCCAGCCTGTAGAAGGGGCAAAAAGGAAAAGGACCCTGCAGCATCACATGACCAGACTGAAGATAGGGTAGTATAAAGCAATCAGTGGGGGCCACAAGAGTGGTTCGATGTTTGTGGGCTTGCAGAGCCTGGAATTGGGCTTCAAACATTCCTTCAAGGCTGAGGCAGCATGGTCCTTGCCACACCAAATTAGAATTGGTAGGAGATTCTCTTAAGGTTGTCGGCATCTTGCAATAACTTAATTTTGGAACGTTTTGGTGGGAGCTATGAAAAATAAGGCAAAGGTTTTTAGTAAGCTCCTTGCTTGGACTTGTGGAAAATAAGCCCAGGTGTGGGGTCAGGTCATGACTGTTTTTCACCTCGAGTACAGATCATTCTTCTTATTCTCTGCCTAAACCTGGTCTGATCATATTATCACTCTTATCAGGGCTTAAATGTCCTGGATCAAGTATAGATTTCCTTGTTCTGCATCAGCACACAAATAACACTCCATCTAGGGATTAAATTAAAGAACACCAGGATGCCACCTCCAGGATCACTGCTTCTTAATTTTTACTGTTTCACTTGTGCCATATAGTAAAGCTCTCCCTATACTTCTGGTGCTGCTTCAGGATAGCTGTGGCTCTCATACATAGAAGCTGCACTATCCTCCTCTCCTCTGCCTTTGTCCATTCACAGAATGCTTTGCGTTTTGCAAAGCATTCTATGAATGGCCAAGAGGGGTGGACAAACAGTGAGCCGAAGCCCTCCTCTCCTATTACAGTGTTGTACAGTTGATCATTTGTTACCCACCACACTTGAAAATAAATTCCTAGAGTTCTCCTTTTTAAGATGGATCTGTATGAAAATCTTACAACAAAGGGCAAAATATGTTTTATTTTTATCTTGTGTTATTAAAGGGTAATTCCATTTTCCTGAGAAAAAATGGCAAATAAAAAAATAATAATAATATAGAATATAAAGTACAATTACGACTGAAGTCATATTGTAATTGAATGTTATTACAAATTACCTTTCCTTTTCAATCTGCAGCACTGTAATTTTCTGTAAAATGCATTGTGTGATTGGATTATTGATTTTCCCAGAAATCTGCACTAAGATACAAGTCAAATTTTTGCCATCCCCTGCAACAAAAATGTCATTTTTGGTGACATACTCCCAAAGGGAAATCATATCTAAATAGATGCAGACCTTACCAATTCTTCTTGCCCTTAGAGCCCTGAAGGTGCAGCAGTTGCTTGATAAATATAAAATCACTCCCATACAGATTCACTCTAGACATGGACACAAACAAACTGCTATTTCTTCAGAATAACAAATGATAGGAATCTGTTTTTTTTTTTTTTTTTTAATTGTTAAAATCCTTGCAATGTACATACAAGACAAGTGGAATTACTCTTTTTAAGGAATCTGACTTTGTATTTTAAATCAGAAATGTAGGCAGATGTTAAATACAGAGCGTGGCTCAGCCCCACCCCTGCTCCCTCCTCACTGACTGTGACTGCCTCTGAGCCAATGCAGAGTGAAAGCGGCAATACTGCTTTACTGCACAATGCTGGATTGACGTCGGGCCACGTTAAAGGGCCATGGTCAACCCCTTCTCACCTAAGCGTAAAACAAATGCTAATGCCTAAACACAAGTTTGCAACTTTGACATGTGTTAGTAAAACTGTACATATCATCAAACTATTTTGTGTATCAAGGTGGATTATACCGTGTTTTATTCAGGACAATCTACTGGTACTGGATATCGCCTGATTTTTATTTATCTGGGAGGGACGGGTCTTTTCCAGGCTTTGGGATCACAGAAATGGGGGCATGAAGTAACTGGGGATGAGGTTTGGTGCCTTTCAGTAGGGAGATCAGGTGTGGGCTCAGGATTGGAAGGAAGGTTTTGTAATAGTACGGCAAGCCGTCAGGGCAAGGGCTTTTTAGGTAGGGAGGTTTTTCACCACCTCAGCTAGTTCCTCAGGGGAGATTGTTGAGTTCAAGGATAAAAGGTGGTCAGGAGAGAGTTTGGGTAGATGTAGAGAATCAAAAAAGGAATTAAATTTCTTGTGTGTAAAGGTGTAAGGGGTGTCCGTTTGCAGGCAATTGTACAGTTTGTGATAGAATTCACCGAAGACTTTTGACATTGTGAGAGGGCAGTAAGTGGGGGTACCATCAGACTGTCTGAGAAAATCTGGGAATGCATGGAAGGGTCGAGGTTTGAGTTTGTTTACCAACATCTTATGGAGTTTGTTAGAACATTCGTAAAATTTCTGTTTGGACCACAAGAGGGATTTGTCTATTTTTTTCTGTTTCAATATGTTTATTGTGAATTTTTGAATAAACAGTAATAAACAAAAGAGCATAATCATCTCCTTGTGAGCCTTTGCAGGGGCCACTAATCACGAATATAAATCCAAAGGGCTAACCATCACAATATATTTCTAATAAACTCAGGATAAGGAAGGGAAATGAGCAAAAGATGGAATCTAGACTGATTCAGTGTCAAACAACTCGTCTCTTAATCATGTTCTGCGAGTAAGCCCTGTTCCTGCCACCCCCGTCCATGGGAGGTAGCAGTTTTTAATTAGCAATGGGAGAGATTACTAATGAGAGAGAAGAGAAATAGGGAACAGAAGAAAGAAGGGTAGGGAGAAAGAAAAAAAAAAGGGGGGGGGAAGGAAGGGGGGGAAAGCTCGGGCTCGGGCGCCCCGCCAGGAGAATTCAGACCAATCCCAGGCATGCCGCTTGGAGCGTGGGGAACTCATAAGAGATCCACGGCTCCCAGATCTTCAGAAATTTAGCATGAGAATCATGGACAATACTGGACATACGTTCTTGAAGTAACATAGCAGTCATACGTGTCTTAACCCCTTGAAAATCTACCCGTTGTGACTTCCAGGCTTGGGCAATGGTCCGCTTGGCCGCTATAAATAGATAGGTAGCCAGCTTCTGTTGAGGGCCGCGCAGGCCAGGAACCAGGCAGTGTAGGAGAGCTAGCCTAGCGTCCCTTCGAATCGTTAGATGAAAGAGTGTCTGCAGTAAACCAAAGATCCTAGACCAGAACCCCACCAACCTTGGGCAAGCCCACCATGTGTGCATGACATCACCTCGCTGACCACAGTTGCGGAAGCATCTGTCAGTACTCCCAGGGAATGCCCGAGCCGTGCGGGCAGGTACCCAATACCATCGGAACATTACTTTATATGCGGCCTCTAAGGTATTTGTGTTGAACGAGCATTTGGCGACCGTGTACCAGGCTCTGTTCCAATCCTCAGGGTCTACTGGGGTCTGAAGGTCCTTTTCCCATTGAGTCATATAAGAGAGGGGTGCCGATGGCGGGCGACCATTCAGGGAGGCATAAATGGCCGAGAGGAGACCCGGGGACCCTGGGGAGTGATGCCATGTATGTTCAAAAAAAGTTTTTTGGAAGGGATAGGTGGACGTGCGGCGCAATGCTACAATCCAGTGCTTTAATTGGATAAAGTGATAATGCTCCGTGACCGGCGCCCCCTGCGCTTCCCTGATACTCTCCCAGGAGGGGAAAGAACGTGAAGATAGAAAATTTTGAACTTGTGGGTAGCCATGCGAAGACCACCAGGAGAATGCCTGGGGCTCCACATGACCGGGAAGGAAAAGAGGGTTATGGGTGATGGGGAGTAGGGGTAGGAAGGGGGACATCAAATTGTTAACCGATCGAACTGAGTCCCACACCTGCAGACCATGAAACAGCATGGGGCTTAGAGAGGGAGGGCGTAGATTCCTGGGGAGCCATAGGAGTGCCTGAAGTCAACACGGGTCAGAACCAGGTACCTCAAGGAGTACCCACAGAGGAACATCCGTGGTTGCATGAAGCATGGTCAATGGGGAGATCTGGGCTGCTACGTAGTATTTAGAGATATTGGGGACCCCCAGGCCTCCCCGGAGCCTGTGGGTATAAAGGGTCGCTCTAGGTACCCTAGGGCGTTTGCGCGCCCATATAAATTGGAGGATCCTATTCTGCAGGAGTCGAAGGAAAAAAGCGGGTACCCGGACAGGCAGAGTGCGAAAATAATAAAGGACTTTGGGAAGTATCGTCATCTTTGCCGCCGAGATCCTCCCTACCCAGGAGAGTGAGGGAAATTTCCAGGTTTGCATAAGGGTGGACACCATGCGTAACAGAGGATAATAATTGGCAGAGAATAGGGAGGAGTAAGCTGGAGTCAATTTGACACCTAAATAGTCAATCGAGTGAGATGCCCAACGATAAGGAAAATGGTCTTGAAGTCGCTGTACCAGTTCCAAAGGGAGGTTAACATTCAGCGCTGTGGTTTTGGAGTGGTTAATTTGAAGACCTGAGAAGGCTGAAAATTGATCTAATACAAGTTGCAGGTTGGGCAGGGAGATGAGCGGGTTTGAAATGGTCAAGAGGGCGTCGTCCGCGAATAGGTTCACTTTGTATTGAGTGCCCGCGTAAGGAATTCCCGGGATATCACTATTGGCCCTGATCGCCGCCGCCGCCAGCGGCTCCAAGGCCAGGATAAACTGTGCCAGGTACAGGGGGCAGCCCTGTCTAGTTCCCCGGAGTATTGGGAAAGGGTCCGAAAGGAAGCTCGCGTATTTTACTGATGCCGACGGTGCGGAATATAGGGCTTGGATCCATTGCAGGAAATGTGGACCAAATCCCTATTTGGTTAGAACAAAATAAAGG
Source organism: Lithobates pipiens (assembly GCF_037356315.1). Taxonomy (NCBI): domain Eukaryota; kingdom Metazoa; phylum Chordata; class Amphibia; order Anura; family Ranidae; genus Lithobates; species Lithobates pipiens. The sequence goes on from NW_027507685.1 coordinate 132,096,889, forward strand.
TAATCCCACGAGAGCGAATCAAACGCTTTATATATGTCTAGGGAAAGCAAGAGTCCTGGAATTTTGCGCTGATTAAGTATATGGAGGAGATGGACCACCTTGCGGACATTATCCCCCGCCTGGCGACCGGGTACAAAGCCCACCTGATCCCTGTGAATGAGGGCCTGAAGATATCTGTTGACCCGCGCACTTAGGACCTTGCCCAGTACCTTCAGGTCAACATTCAACAGGGAGATGGGACGAAAGGACTGTGGGTCCGTGGCCTCCTCAGGCGACTTAGGTATCATAGTGATATGGGCTTTCAGCGAGTCCGGCGAAGGTCTCGCGCCGTCCCGCCAGGCGTTGAAATAAGATGTGAGATGGGGCGTGAGCAGGGGTGCAAATGTCTCCGGACCCGGAGCCTTGGAAGGCTTAAGGGACTTTAGGGCTTGGGCGACCTCCATTTCCGTTATAGGAGCATTCAAATTATCTCGTGCCGCCAAGGACAATGTAGGAAGGTCAATCGATTGGAAGAATCTCTCAGCCCTGTCTCGGTCGAAGGCTGCCGGTCTATTATATAGGGATGAGAGGAAGGAGGCAAAGCCTGCCACTACTTTAGATGGGTTTGACGTAAGTCCCCCTCCCGTCACCTGCAGTCGAACCGGCCTGCCCGGGCGTCCCACTGAATTAAGTTTCCTAGCCAACATAGGACCAGGTTTGTTCGAGCAACTATAAAACTTATATTTGGACCAACGCAGGGCCTTTTCCGCCTGAGCAGAGGCGAGCAGGTCCAACTCAGTGGCCAATTTGTCACGTGTCCGCCTATGGGTTACCGTAGGGTGCGCCTTCCATGTCGCGTCCGCCGCCTCTAATAAGGAGGTCAATTGCCGTATCCGCTGCTCCCTGGCCCGTTTTGTACGGGAAGCGATCTGGATCAAGTGTCCCCTGACCGTCGCCTTGTGGGCTTTCCACAAGGCGATGGCAGAGCCGACCGAGCCCACATTTTCTGCAAAATAAGTTTGGATATGAGTTTCTATCTGGGAGGATGTAGCTTTCGTACTTAGGAGGGATTCGTTAAGCCGCCAAAGATAGGCCGGGCGGGAGAATCCCGCCCAAGTGATTCCAAAGATCAGGGGATCGTGGTCGGACCACGGAGAGGTGGCAATAGTGATCTTTTGTACCAATGGCAGGGAGCTAAGTTGCAGGAACACGTGGTCTATCCTACAAAAACTCTGATGGGGGTTAGAGAAAAAGGTAAAATCCTGAGACAATGGATGTTGCTCATGCCACACGTCCACCATGCCATAAGATTGGAAAAGATCATGCAATAGTTGTTCCTGAGAGGCATCACGGGACGGAGGCACTTCCCTGAGACTACGCCTGTCCAAAGAGGAGTTAAAAACAGAGTTTGAGTCTCCCATCATAATCAGAAGGCCTTTTTGGTGCCTGGTGATCACTTGGAGTAGGTGGGAGAAAAACTTCTGCTGAAATGAGTTAGGAGCGTAGTATCCAACCAAAGTGACCTCCTGGTCCCACAGGGTGCCCTGCAGGATCAAATATCTACCCGTAGGGTCTGCTATTTCTTTAGAACAGATAAATTGGAGGTTACGCCGAAAGGCCATCAGCACCCCTCTATGTTTCTCAGTGGCAGAGGCCGTAAAAAACATTGGATAATGGGGGGACAAATATTTGGGGGATGAGGATTGGGAGAACCTGGTCTCCTGCAGACACACCACATCAATAGATTGTGATTTTAAATGGTGGAAGACCTTCGATCTCTTATTGGGGGAATTGAACCCATGTATGTTCTGCGAGAATATTTTCAACACATTTTGAGCCATCTGGGGGGTAAAGGAAGGTACATATAATGATATCGCAGCCAGCAAGGTACGTACTTACCCTGATCCCATGGCGAGGCAGTCCGAGCCCGAGTAGGGGAGCGGGAGGGAGGAGAACACAGAGGAGAAGAGGAAGAAAGAGAAGAGGAAACATTGAATAGACATGTGACACACATAAACACCACAATGGGTGGGCTTAGCATCCCGTTACCGGACACTAATATAGGTGGCTGCACCACCAACCACAAGGCTAACGAATAGTAAAACATAACAACAGTAGGAACAATAATACTTCAATTTTCTAGAGCATTACTACCTTATTATCCTATTACCGCCCCTGCACAGGGCTACGAGAACTAAACCAAAAACAGATGAGACGGGCCAGGCCCATCTCGTAGAACTGCTATCGGGTGGCAGTGATAAGAACTGGCCCCGGGACCATAGGTTCTCCCCACCAGGCGCCACCCCACAGGGAGCGCCCGAGGAGAGGACGCAACCACGGTCCCCAAACGTGACCCCCGCGTTGGTTCGCCGCCAGGCCCCCTGGAGTCAAAAAGGGTAAAAGAGGGAGGGAGAGGTCAGGGAAGGGAGGGAGTCAAGTGGAGAGGGGGGAAGGGGAGCAAGAGGGGAAGCAGGAAGGGGGGAAATAGAAGAGCAGGGTAAGGGGAGTAGGGGAATTGACGGGAAAACAGGGAGGGGCCATGGACAAGGGGAGGGGGGGCAAAAACATACGAAATAAAATACAAGGGGAAGAAAAATGCAAAATTGAAGCCCCAGATGGTTCCTAGGGTCCAGAGGGCAACCTGCATACATAATAAGTAGACAATACATACAGTACTCCCGGAACCAGCCTCCCAAACCGCCCCCACCCCACCAGGACTATAGTCCCATTCCCCCCCCCCCCCCCCCCCCTAAAAGGAAGAAGGAAAAATACAAAAATTAATTTAAAATCATAAATAACATAAAATTTTTGTCCTGATATAGGACCCTCAGGTTAGCTGAGAGGTCTGGGCAAAATTAGGCAGTCCTAGTAGGGCCGAATCACTGGTAGAAGCCCAAAGTCATAAAGGAAGGTGCATAGGGCCTCTGGGTTGAACAAAAAACCAAAGTAGAACTAACCAAAAATTTGGAAATAAGAACAAGGAGGGGGGGAGGAGGTATGAACAAGGAACACTTGGCACATCATCCGGTAGAAAACAAAGTCCCGCACCCGGAGGAGGCAAACAGTTTTCCAAAGGCCTGGAGAAGGTTACCAAGCAAACAGCACAGAATCATGTACGGGCTCCTCCGTGCAGTCGTCATCCTGGATCTGAATAGGGGGATCGCACATGCTGCTGGGTATCCGGTGGGGGTCGTTTCCTGTTGCTGACCGGCTCCCATACACGGCCCAAGCGCCGAGGAGCGGGTTTAGGACCTGGGGCTCTCTCGCGGATGCTGGGGTCATCCGGGGGGGGAGCAAGTGTAGTGCCTCAAAAGTTGCTTGAGCTTCTTCCGCGTTACGCACAGTGTAGCCCCGACCTTGGTAGGTGAAGGCGAGGCGAAAAGGGAAGCCCCATGTGTATTTAATGTGGCGTTCCACCAAAGCTGAGGTGTAAGGCTTTAGTTGACGTCTCTTTAGCACCGTGGTGGGGGCCAGGTCAGTAAAGAGCTGGTATTTGTGACCTTGGAAGCGGAGATCAGGTTTGTCCCGTGCTGCTCTAAGGAGTGTTTCCTTCGTACGGTAGTACGTGAACTTGATGATAATGTCCTGAGGGGGGCCCCCCTCCCTCCTCGGCCCCAGGGCCCGATGGATCCGGTCAAACTCCATGCGATCAATAGGGATGCCCGGGACCAGTTCCTGGAATAGGGCCGTGGCCGTGGAAGTTAAGTCCTCAATAGTTTCGGGAAGTCCCCTAAGCCTAAGGTTCCCACGTCTAGACCTGTTCTCATAGTCTTCTAATTTTAGGAGAGCTGCGTCCAGGTCCCTGCGGAGGTCTTGTAAGTCCTGCTCATGGTGATCAATGACCGTTGCTGCAGCCTCCATTCTATCTTCCAACGCATTCGTACGGTTGCCAAGTTCACGAATTTCCTTCGTGAGATGCGTGGCCAGTTTAGAAGTGGCTGCTGACAGTTCCCCCTGCAGCATGGTTTTAAAGCGAGATAACAGGTCAGCGTCCCGCAATGAAGGCGCTACACGTGGTTGTTGGGTTCCAGGTATACTTTCTGCATCCGAGCAAGCTTCGGGCTCACCAGTCAGCAGCGGAGGGGTAGAGTCCATGTCTTTTTTTTTTTTTTTTTTATTTACATAATCTTTATTTATTTTCATAGAAAAATAATTTCTTTCCATTAACAAACTTAAAACAATTAAGTACTCAATTTTTTTTCCAAATTAACAATTCCCTTCCCCTCCCCCCTCCACCCCCCCTTTCAAATACATACCAGGAAAAGACAAAGGGTCCCTTATGCACATACAGTGAACGTGATACTCCCATTACCTCTATCTACTTAACACCTATGCCAAAAGCTCTCTCTCTCCTTCCTCTCTCCCGTCCCCATTCACTCCAAGTCCTTATACTAGGTATCCCAACCTATCTAGCCATGGTTTCCACATTTTTTTAAATTCCCTGAGATTCCCTCTTCTTACGTATGCTACCTTTTCCTTCCATACCGTCCATGTCTGAGGCCTGCGAATTCAGCGGACCATCCGGTGGAAAGGCCTCGAGGCTTGCACTCACAGCTTGTCTCCTCGAGGTGCTCCGCGCTGTGCCTGATTTGCGTCCCATAATGTCAGCTTCAATTGCGGGGTATGTCGAGCCCGAATTAATGTGCAGGAGCGGCGATTTCACTGTCCGTGTGGTCGGTGGTGGAGAAGCGCCATTAGTTTGCGACCATCTTGGTTCTTAGTTCATGAGTACCCTCAGTATATAATAATTTTAGGTAATGGCAAAGAATTACAGTCTCTCCCCACACTAACAGGCTATGGAAGGATAAACTTTAGGGTACTGGGTGTAGCAAGATGGCCGCCGTCATCCAGAACAGGCCGAAGCCAGGGCCTTTCCTGGGAAAAGGGGCTGCTGCTGAGTAACCCGCAGCCTTGGTTCCTGGGGGGTTACCAGGGCCCGTCCTAATTCAGTCCCCTCACAGCCCAGAAGGATGAAACCCGCCCGGCTGGGTTAGAATGGCCTGGGGATAGGATGCAGCCCGCCCTGCGACTCACCAGGCCCAGAGAAGTCCGTGGAGGGGATCAAGCGCTGGCTCCCGTTTTCAGGGTCCGGCGACCAGGAGGGTCTTCACCTGGCGACCTCCCGCTGCCGATGCGTGTATTCCCGGCCGGAGTGTCAGGCGAGAGCGGCGATCCCGGAGGCCGAGTAGGCCGCAAGATGGCGGCCGGGGCGCCGCGGGTGGCGTCCGCGGCGGGCCGAATCGTTCCGCCCGAGGGTCAAAGAATGCTGCCAAACCCGAATGGACCTGTGCGGGAGTGCCCAGGCTAGCAGGTAAGTCCTTTATGGGGGTGAAACGAGGCTTCCACAGCGGAGGATGGCTGTGGATTCGGACTTGTCTATTTTTTTCATGTCTTGTTATCTAAGTTGGTTGCGTAGATAGATAACTGCTCTGAGCCCAGCCATCTTGGGGGAAGAAAGTAAAAGTTTCTCAGCTTTGTGGAGTTTGGAAAGAACAGAGGATCGTTGATGTGCTGCGTCTCTTTTCAGGCGAGAGCCTGTAGCAATACAGTGTCCTCTAAAGACAGCTTTGTGTGCTTCCCACAAGGTGGAGGGCCCAGAAACAGTGTTAGCGTTGAGCTGAAAATATTCAGTAAGACACTCAGATAGTTGTTCTTTGGTTTCAGGGATTTGGAGAAGAGTTTCATTGAGGCGCCAATGACAAGTTCTAGTGGATGCAGAGGAGAAGGATAGTTCTAAGTGTACAGAGGAGTGGCCTGACCAAGAGAAGGGGTTTATTTCAGAGGAGATCGTGGACGTTAAGAGGGGTGTGGAGATAAAAAGTGATCCAATCTAGAGAAAAGTTTATGGGGGTGGGAATAGAATGTGTATTGTTTATGTGTGGGATGTTTGATCCTCCAGATGTCCAAGAGGTGTTTAGCCCTGATAAGTTTACGAAATGATTTGGAGAGGGAGTCTGAGTTAGAAGGGGTCTTAGATGGGAACAAAACATGTCTGTATTTACTGGGGGACATGGTCATATTGGAATCCCCGCCAATCACAATGAAGGGCTGAGAGAACCTGTCTAAAGTGTCAAATACGGTGGTAAGGAAGTGGACCTGACCGGAGTTAGGAGCATAAACATTAAGTATTGTAAGGGATTGGGATTGGTACATGCAGTCCAGGATAATAAATCTGCCATGGGGGTCCAAGTAGGAGGATTTGATTTGTAAGGGGCAGGAACGGTTAATTAGAACCGCCACGCCTGCCTTACCAGACGGAGGCCATAAAAGATATCGGGAAATGTTTACTGGAAAATTTGAGGGAACCCCCAGGACGGAAGTGAGTCTCCTGGACTAGAATAACATCAGCTTTGGAAGCTTTAAACTCTTTCAGCACTAGCCATCTCTTCTGTACAGAGTTTAAACCTTTTACATTACAGGTAAACAATTTCAGCACCATAACAAGTGAACCTGATAATGAAGCATATGAAAAATACCGTAGCATACATTTGGTAGGGGATTTCATGGTGCAAGGAATATGGGGTAGGTACAAAGTAACCTGACAATATGTAGAATAGTAGATTTGCAACATAAACATTTATATTCACTAAGATGTAGCAGCCACCAGTCAAAAAAAGGGACCGGGGGCAAAAAACTGTGAAGATTAACACAGGTGTGGTGAGCATCAAAAGGGGGCTGCAGATAAAAACAAAACAAAAAAGCAGCCAATAAGAGAACAGTAAAGGAGAAAAAATAAAGAAGAGTCCAAGTGACATCCGAAGAGAAACCTGTAGGGTTAAAGGCCTCCAGGAAGCCCAGGACCGGGCCTTGGGCTGGTGAGGGGATCACGTAGACCACCTAACATGGGGGAGCCGGGGGGCCTCCCCCCACCTTCCGAAGCAGAGGGCCTGGTTCATCAAGATCTTGTAAGATATGACTCTGCTGAACCAGGGCAATTGAGATAAAAAAAATTTAAGTAGTAAACAATGAACAATGCACCCCGTGGGTGTTGGGGGGTGAGTGGGGGTATCCACTAAGGCATAGTCGGCCAAACAAGAGCAGCGGAAGTCCCAACAGAGGAAGTAAATAGAACCTTGTCCAGGTGCGGAGCACTTCAAGTTGGGGGCCTGGAAGATGGTCTCCTCTGAGGAGTGAGGTTGGCCTTGGGTGGCTTCTGTCTCAATGGGGTCCAAATGCGACCCGGGATTGCAGACGGTTTAGGGGTGGTGGGAAACGGCGTAGGATCTTCGTCAGGGAGAGGTGGCAAGCCTAGGTTGCTTAAGAATGCATCACTTTCCTGGAGATCGCCAAGAGAATATGCAGATAGGTGAAAGGGGAAACCCCAGAGGTATAGGACTTTGTGGGTCTGGAGGTGTAGTGTCAATGGTCGGAGGTTCCTTCGTCTCGCCAGGGTAATGGGTGAGAGATCGCAAAAGATTTGGATCCTGGATCCCTGAAAATCCAGCCTGGATTGGTTACGAGTGGCAAGAGTTAATGCTTCTTTGCTATCGTAGTAGTGGAACCGAACCACCACGTCTCTTGGGTTGGCTCCAGCCGGAGGTTTGGCCACTAAGGATCTGTGAGCTCTGTCTAAGCGTCAATCGATATCCGGAATCTTGGGGGCCACCACATTAAACAGGCTCAGGAGATAGGAGTGAAGGTCCCTGTCTTCTACTGTTTCAGGGATGCCTCTGATCCGTAAGTTCTGCCTGCGTTCCCAGTTTTCAAGGTCTTACTGCTGTGCTTGGAGTTGGGTGACAGAGTGTTAAATGGCGGCGTTGTCTTCCTCCAAAACTAGAACATATTTCACCAGTTCATCAAACTTAGTCTCAAGGGTGTCTGTGCAGCCTCCTAGTTGATCGATCTCCCCTCTCAGCTCTTTAGCAAGTTTCCCTACTTCTTGAGCTATATTGTGAGTGATGGCTTTGAGTAGGGATTGTAGATTAGTGTCTAGGATGTCTGCTGTCAATGGGGCAAACGATCCTTGCTCCGGGGTGTGTGAAAGGTCAGTTGGAGTACCCGACTCCTGCTCATGATGACCCTGTAGGTCTTGTGTAAAGTCTCCGCTATTTTGGGTTGAGGTAGCGGGTCTGTGTAGATAGTGATCCATAGTGGAAGAAGTCTGGGGAAGGAGCACTGTGGCGTAGGTGTTTCTTTGGTCTCAAATTTTCCCCATGGGGTGCACGACTGTTGTAAGTGGCTGAGGAGGTGGCTCCTGATGGTAGTAAGGCTTTGAAGTGTTCAACAGGAGTCCTGGGAAGGCGGGGGGGGGGGACATATACCCGAGTTTACATGCCTGCCATGTCAGGGGGCCTCACAAATCCTCAAAGAGTGTTCAGTCATGGTATAACGGGTCTTGGGAGGGGGGGGGGGGGGCTTGATCATATAGAGTGTCACTTCTGATGGGATGGAGAGCTGTGTATTCGGCAGCAGCGGGGCAGCAGGCAAGCAGGCACTGGGGTCAGTAAGCAGGCCAGTAAATGTAAGCTGGACCAGGATGACTGTGCAGGATTCGCTCCTGGGTGCAGGTTTGGGGAAGGGAGGAGGTACAGGGAGAGGCAGTTCAATGCTGTTATGGCACAGTACCTGTTAGGAGAGGGTACACTCTGTGTTGTGGTGCAGAGCCTGGCGGCTGACAGTAGGTGTCTGCAGGAACTTCTCCAGGGCCTCCCGACAGTCCAGCCTATCTCCTGTGAGTGGCGCTATGTGTCCTCGGATTTACCGGCCACCGCAATCGCCGCTGCTTGTTTTGGAGGCCTCACAGGCCTAGCAGGCTTTAAGATGGCAGCCGGCCGCGGGTGTATGGAGGCCACCGCAGGCCTCCACGCAGCGTCAGGGCAGTGTACACACCCCGGGATCCCCTTGGAGACAGACCACCTCGATGCCGATAGGTTTTCTCCCTGCTGTTCCGCCGATTGCGGGAGGCTAGCGCGGCAGGGCAGGAGTGTCGATAGGCCCCAAGATGGCGGCGGGGTTCCGCCGCGAGGAGCCGGCCGCAATCCTAAAAAGGACTGAAGCGGCAGACCAAGCTCCGCAATTTCCCCACAGATCAACTCGGTTAGGGTCTAGCACCAGACGGGGAGTTTAGAGGCTGTCCCCTCGTTCTTAGTGGTCGGATGGCCGTAGATGGTGAGAGTGGATGGCGGAGCACTGCAGCAACATGTCCGCTCCCGTTGACTTCCAGACACGCCCCCTTTGCTGATTTTTTTTTATCCTACCTAACACACACTAACACACACTAACTCTGATACTAATTTAAAAAATGCCTTTTCTCTTATATTCACTGACAGACACAGCTCCTCTCTGTAACTAACTGGGTTGTATAGCCTGCCATTAGGAGAAACTAGGCAAAATTGTTACACAATACACATAACTTTAATCCCGCCCCTGGGGGGCGGATCTAGGGTTGCCACCTTTTCTTCAAGTCAAACCCGAACACTGTATTGGCGTACATTTTGCTATTAAATAACATTTCTAATCAAATGCAATTAATAACAAGAGTCCCCCTTTACATCAGAGTCTGCAGGGTCTGCAGGGTTCCCCTTTTATATCTGAACTCGCAGAGTTCCCTTTCACTGTAATGGGCGACTCTGCAGACTCTAATGGAAAGGGATCCTCTGGGAACCCTGATTTAAGGAGGAACACTGAGAACTCTGATGTATGGAGATGAAACACTGTGGCCTCTGGTGTAAAGGGGAAATCTGATGTAAGGGGTGCTCTGAGAACCCTGGTATACTTTAGTGTACTCTCTCAGAGGCAGGAGAGAGAAGGGGGAGACTTAAAGGGGTTGTAAAGGTAAATTTTTTATTTTCTACATAGGTTCCTTTAAGCTAGTGCATTGTTGGTTCACTTATCTTTTCCTTTGATTTCCCTTCTAAATGTTTTTTTTTTCTTTGTTTTCTTTGTCTGAATTTCTCACTTCCTGTTCCTCCCCAGTAAGCTGTTCAGTAAGCTGTTCTGGCTGACTAACCACCAGCTCGGATGATGGTGAGAAGTTTACTGAGGAGAAACAGGAAGTGAGATATTCAGACAAAGAAAAAAAACATTTAGAAGGGAAATCAAAGGAAAAAGGTAAGTGAACCAACAATGCACTAGCTTAAAGGAACCTATGTAGAAAATAAAAATTTTACCTTTACAACCCCTTTAAGTCACAGACTGGGATGGATGGTGAGCTCACTCACCCCTTGGCAATCAGCACTTCTTATCCAGATGTATCTGAGACTGCTGGACTTCAAATCTCCAGCCCCCACTTTCCTTTTCTAAAGTACAGCGCCAGGGATTGGAGTGTGGGCAGACACAGAGGGGTAGGGGGTGGGGGGAGAGGTGCAGATCGAGCCCTCTCTCCTCTCCCATCTGTGTGTGTTTTGGGGGGGGGGGGGGTTGTTGGTGTTGGCTTTTGGCAGCATGAAAGAATGTAACAGTCACTCTCAGCTTAGACAACTGCAGCCAGCAACCCTCTGCTGGGAAGCCATAGTCCAGTCTGAATAATGTGTCCGGGTTTCAGGCAGTCTCAAACCCGGACGCATGGTTCCAAACCCAAACTGTCCGGGTGAATCCTGGACAGGTGGCAACCCTAGGCGGATCCTGTGCTATCAACCCTTCCCACTGCTCCTAGCAGCTTCCGTTTTTGTTTTGCCTAGCAAGGAGAATGACCTAGGAAACCCTGCGGGCCTCTCGGCCCATATTTTTGCTGCAGGTTTGCTGCTCTTTGCGCAAGATGACAGATCCTGAGTTCTTCTATCAACTACCGGCTGGGTGACAGGCTGGTTAATGATATCCTTGTAGTCTCCCCAGTCCGGCCATCGAGCGTGAGCAGGCCGCAGGTAAGGCTCGGCAGGCCACGACACACCTCAGCTCCAGAGGTGGTCGGTGAGCTTCAGTGCTCCGGGGTATACATATAACCGGGCTACTGATGTCTGGATCACAGTATACCGAGGCCAACAGCTACTAACTGTAACTGCGCAGGAGTAGGTCTGTGATGGAATGTCTCCCAGCTCTTCAGGTCTGGTAAGTATGGCTCTCCCTGCTTTGGTGGGGTGAGCAGCTGGGCATTCCCTGGGGGGTCGATTCGGGGGGCCACCTCACCTCCCTATCTTCTCTCCCAAGTCTCTATCACCCCTCTTTCCCCCCTCTGAGGGGGGTGTCTGCATGCGCTGCGGGCGGTGTGTGTGGGTCGCTTTTTCTCACCTGTGGTGGCTCAGTGCGGCTGGCGTTAGTCCAGGTCTGGGGGTCCCAAACATGCTGTGGAGGTCGTTCTGACTGTTAGCAGGCAGCACGTTTTTGTTTTTTGTTTTGTCACCGCATGGCTCTGTTCCGGTGGCCATCTTGGATTTGGGAAAGCTGTAAATTCCCCTGGTGAGCTTCAGCAGCCATTTTCTTGAGGATTTCCTATTGATTACATTGGCGGCCATTTTCTTAAAGCCTGAGCGCTTTTTCCGCCGCTGTCCTCTTGTGGCAGCATTACATGTGCTTTCACTTGTGTTCACTGTGTGTGCAGGACGCTGGATGGCTCTTTGCTGAACGCTGAAGCTGCTCTGCAGATCGTTGCACCGCTGTTTATAGCTGCTGCTGCTGCTGACACAGTTTTCTCCTCTCAGCAACTGGGTACCTCCTAGGGACTATACGCACTGCTTGTGGCTTTTTACAGAACGCCCCAGGGTGGTGAGTCTAGCGCTAAGGACCCCCCCATGCGGCGGCAGCAGGAGGGTGGGACCTTCACTGTCCTAAGTCCCCTTGCAGGTGGTTGCAGGTGGCAGGCTATAGCAACCGGGTCACCTGCAATTAGCGTGGTACGCATGGACACCATGACGGCGGTCCTTGACTCCTATGTTGCTAAGATAGAGGCGGCATGTGTCAGGAAAGGTGCACGTAAGCGGCCCCTGCCCCCCTCGTCCTCTGGGTAGAGCTCTGATGCAGACTCGGGGCTTGCTGCGTCTGGAGACTCCTGCTCTGACCTATCAGACGTGGCTGACCAGGACCGTTTGGACAGTGAGGATGATTCCCCGTCCGGGTCCGGGCGCAACAAGGCACTTGTTGGAGCACTTATCACAGCTGTGCGTGATACCCTGGAGATTCAGGAGCCAGCGGATTCCTCTGCTGATGTACTGGTCCCTTTTGGGTCGCGCAAGCCAGCACGTTCACCTAAGGTGTTCCCGTATTTGACTTATTTTGACAAATTCATCTTCAGGGAATGGGGTCGGCTGCAACGGACGTTTTCGGTCCCCAAAAATATGGCGGTGCATTACCCCTTTGAGGAAAGCCTTCTCAAAAAAGTGGTCGGCTCCTCCGGTCGAGGACCCCCCAGTGTCTAGGTTAAGTAAAGTAACCACGATTCCGGTTGAGGGGATTCAAGGATCCAATGGACAGGAAGGCCGAGGCAGTGGCTTGTTCCTTGTTTACGGTTGTGGGGTCGGCCGTGCAACCTGTACTGGCATCCGCACTGGTGTCGCAGACACTGACTGAGTGGGCAAAACTTTTGCACCGTGAGTTGGGAGAGCAGAACGCCTCCCCTGTCTGCGTAGAGCTAGCAGACCAACTAGTGCATGGCCTTAAGTACGTTTGTGATGCGGCCCTGGATACTCTCCCTCTGTTATCCAGGGCCTCAGTGTCAGCCGTGGTGCTGAGGTGCCTCATTTGGCTGAAATGCTGGTCTGCTCCAAGAAAGCCCTGACGGATCTTCCCTTCCTTGGCGAACGGCTCTTTGGAGCCTCGTTGGATGACATTATTAAAAATGCCACGGGTGGTAAGAGTACTCTACTCCCACAGGCCAGGAAGGCTAAGGAGCCACGCCGCAGGCAAGGGCCCTCCTTTTCCGCTCACAAGCGCCTTTTTCGTCCACCCGGTGCTTCGGCAAAACGCCCCCAGCCCGACAGGACGCCCACGGACTGTCAGAAGCGTCCCTGGAACCGCAAGCCTAACAAACCTGCGCACAAAAGTACTACTGCATGAAGGTTTGCCCCCACCAATGTCTCGGATGGGGGGTCATCTTCGGGAGTTTGCAGCCCGGTGGACCTCCCGGTTATCAGACCAATGGGTCTGCGATCTGATTTCCACAGGCTACAAGATAGAGTTTCTCTCTTGGCCGCCAAACAGATTCTTCCCCTCCAGCATACCCGTGTCCCCGGTTCGCCAGGAGGCCCTGTTAGGGGCGGTGAGGGACTTGCTGAATGAGGGGGTGATTGTACCGGTTCCAGAATCGGAACGCTTCCAGGGGTTCTACTCAAATCTGTTTGTGGTTCCCAAGAAGGAAGGGGTATGTCCAATATTGGACCTAAAAGCTCTTAATCACTTTGTAAAAGTGCAGAGGTTCAGAATGTAATCAGTTCACTCAGTAGTCGCTGCACTCCATCAAGGGGACTTCCTGGCGTCCTTGGACATTCAGGATGCCTACATGCACATACCCATATGCCTTCGGCATCAAAAGTTTCTGCGTTTGGCAGTCAGGGAAGCCCACTACCAGTTTGTGGCTCTTCCGTTTGGCCTGGCTTCAGCCCCCCGAGTCTTTACCAAAGTACTGGCTCCAGTATTGGCGTTGTTGAGACAACGCGGGATCGCGATCGTGGGTTACCTAGACGATCTACTCCTGAGAGCTTCTTCTGTCTCAGAATTAGAGGAGGATGTGGCGATCACCTTGCAGTCCCTGCAAGAATTTGGGTGGCTGTTGAACCTAAAAAAGTCGGTGGTTGTACCAACTCAACGTCTGGAGTACCTGGGGTTGCTGTTGGACTTCAGGGAAGCGAGGGTTTTTCTCCCCTCAGACAAATTGCTACAAACTACTGATGAACCCACAAGTGGTCATCGCTCAGCTTTTGCATGCGAGTGCTGGGGCTCATGGTAGCCTCCTTTGAGGCAGTACCGTATGGCCAGTTCCACACCAGAGTCCTGCAAAAGGAGATCTTGACAAAATGGGGCAAATCTCTATTGTCCCTGGATCGGCAGATCCAGGTGAGTCAGCCAGTCAGGGACTCCCTGATCTGGTGGTTGAGGTCCCCGTGATTCAGTCCAGAAAATTGTTCCTTCCTCTGAAATGGACGGTGATCACTACGGACGCCAGTCTATCCGGCTGGGGTGGAGTAATGGGGATTCAGTCGGCTCAGGGCCTCTGGTCGATGGAAGAATCCAAGTTGCCGATCAATCTGCTCGAATTGAGAGCGATCAGGCTGTGTCTCCACACATGGTCGATGTGTCTTCAGTGGCGTCCGACAAGGATACAGTCGGACAACGCCACGGCTGTGGCGTACATAAATCACCAAGGGGGAACAAGAAGCTCAGCCGCTGCTCAGGAGGTCACTCACATACTTCGGTGGGGAGAGCGACACGTTCCGGCCCTGTTGGCCATTTACATCCCGGGGGTGGAAAATTGGCAGGCGGACTATCTGAGTCGTCAGATGCTAGACCCAGGAGAGTGGGAATTGCATCCGGAGATATTCAGGATGCTGTGCCTGAAGTGGGGCACACCAGATGTGAAACTATTGGCCTCCCGTCTCAATCGGAAGGTGCCCAAATTTGTGTCCAGGATGAGAGATCCGTGGTCAGATACGTCAGACGCGCTGATGGCTCCGTGGGATCAGTACCAGCTGATCTACGCCTCTCCTCCACCGAAACTATTGCCACGTCTGCTTCGCAGAGTGGAAGCCGAGGGGATTCCAGTAATCCTGGTTGCCCCATATTGGCCTCAGCGGCCCTGGCACGCAGGCCTGGTGCATCTGGTGGCAGACGCTCCCTGGCGACTGCCATTGAGAGAGGACCTCCTATCTCAAGGTCCGATCTTTCACCCTGCTTTACCATCACTGGCTTTAACAGCATGGCTATTGAGAGCCAGGTGCTGAGGAACCAGGGTCTGTCGGACTCTGTGATTCCAACTATGCTGAGGGAGCGGAAATCTTCTTCACGGTAGATATACCATCGTACCTGGAAGGCCTACATCTCCATGTGTGAGGAGAATGGGTGGCATCCGCGCTCAGAAATTGGCGTTGAGCACCATTAAGGGGCAAATTTCATCCCGGGGCTGTCTTTTTTTCAGCGACCCCTGGCGTCTAACTCATTAGTGACTACTTTTGTTCAGGGGGTACGACATGTAGTCCCTCCGGTGCGTCCTCCGTTGTCCCCATGGGATTTGAACCTGGTGTTGTCGGCGCTTCAGAAGTCGCCATTTGAAAATATCAGGGGGATTCCCCTGTTGACCCTTTCACTGAAGGTGGTTTTTATAGTGGCCATCACATCGGCCAGGAGGGTTTCGGAATTAGCGGCCTTGTCCTGCAAGTCGTCTGGTAATCCACAGGGATAAGGTGGTGTTGCGTCCGCAACCTTCCTTTCTACCGAAAGTAGTTTTGGCTTTTCATATCATTGAGGACATTATATTACCATCGTTGTGTCCTAAGCCAATGCACCTCAAGGAGGTGGCCCTTCACGCTCTCAATGTGGTTAGGGCTCTGAAGGTGTACTTGTCTGCCACAGCTTCCTTTCGGAAGTCAGACTCACTGTTTGTTTCGGTGGCTGGTCCTAAGAAAGGCATGGCGGTCTCGTCGGCCACCATTTCCAGGTGGATCAGACAAATTGTAGTCCAAGCCTACGCCTTGAAGGGGCAGGTGCCCCCCTTTCCAGTCATGGCCCACTCTACAAGAGCAATCGGAGCGTCTTGGGCCTTCCGAGACCAAGCGTCTGTCGCTCAGGTGAGTAAGACGGCGACCTGGTCGTCTGTCCATACCTTTACCAAGTTCTACAAGGTAGACGTCAGTGCATCGGCTGATGCCTGTTTTGGCCGCAAAGTTTTGCAGGCGGCCGTGTAGTTGCAATTGAATTTTTTTCCTGGTTTTTAGATAAAAACACAGTACTATTTTGTTGATGCACTGTTGCATTACTTCCGCAATGTTGCGGTCTTGGGGATCACTCCTGTTGAGGATACCCGGTTATATAGTGGGGTTTTCCACACACTGCTGTTTTGTTGTGGGTTTAGTTTCACTAGTTCCCACTTGCCATGGTGGATGAGGTTTTTATGCTGTTTTTTCCTACCCCTCGTTTGGCACTGCTTGGGGACGTCCAATTTAGTTACAGAGAGGAGCTGTGTCGGTCGGTGAATATAAGAAAAAATAGGATTTTTTGTACTCACCGCAAAATCCTTTTCTCTTTAATTCACCGACTGACACAGCACCCACCCCTCCTTTTTTTCTACGTTATACTGCTTGTTGGCATACTGAAGCTGCTAGGATCAGTGGGAAGGGTTGATAACACAGGATCCACCCCCCAGGGGCGGGATTAAAGTTCTGTGTATTTTGTAACAATTTTGCCTAGTTTCTCCTAATGGCAGGCTATACAACCCATTTAGTTACAGAGAGGAGCTGTGTCAATCTGTGAATTATAGGGAAAAGGATTTTACGGTGAGTACAAAAAATCCTATTTTTAAACCCTGTCCAAAATATACTTGACCCAAACACTTTATTTTTTTTTCTCTCTGGAAGAAGAGAGAGATAAAATATATCTTTCCTCTCCATTCACAAAGAGAGAAACACAGGGCCGGGCTTCATGGTTGACTGATCACTGTGATAGCCAATCAGAGGCAATGATCAGGTGACCTGGGCCCAGGAGTTACAGGTCCCGATCGTTAGTACAGGACTCGGGGCTCCCAGTGGGACCTGGTCTCTGTGCTTGGAGTTTGATGCGACCCCAGCACAAAGAGAGATAACTCATATATGCAGCCACACGAGGAAAAAAGCCTAGTTCAGTGGGGCCACGCATATGCGTACTGTCAGTGTGAAAGGGTTAAATAAAACTTGAGCCTACTCACTGTATACACAGCACACATATGCCCCAGTACTTGTACATATACTCTCAGGAGTGCATAATGCACAGAGTGCAGGGCTCAGGAGTGAGTAACACACAGGCCACTGCACAGAATAAAAACAAATATTATTCCCTCCTTCCACAACAAATCAAACCCTCTGAAGCCCATATTCCCCCACAGTACCAGCCTACCCCTCAGTACAGATCGCCCCTTTAGTAAAGATATACTTACAGATGCAGGCAATTCAGAGCAAGGAAAATTCTACCCTTGGCTGTATCATGGGACGAGAGGCGAGGAGAAGCCTTCTCGTGGCTCTAAACAGCCTATAATGCTAGTGCTACAGCACTGATGTTGTCTGTTAGCACTGCAAGACTTAAAGTTGGGTGGCCAGCACTCTTGGAGTGCCAGTACCTTATGCAGACCTCCCTCCACATTCAAGTATACCACTGAGACTATATCAGTTTTGAGCCATTGGACTTGAGCTCTCCCATTGTCTTCTTTTTGTCCCCAGCCACAAACTTTTTAAATTATCTGTGAATGGACTACATTCTCAGACCTGATTTTTTAATATTAATATATTTGAAGAATTTTTGGGGGTTTGTCCTACTCTCTCAGGACTTTTGCACATTGCTGCCTAAAAACACTCAGTTTTTACTGATCTAAAATTGTGTTCAATATGCAAGTACACACAGGCCCGTAAAAAAAAAAAAATCCGTTCTGCATATTTATCAGTAATAAACAAAAAAATACAAATAAAGTTACCGGTCAGTTTTTTTACATGCATACTAGCAAATAAGCACAAATGCCACACTTCTGCTCATGTGTGCAAACTGGCAAATGCACGCAAATAAAGTGATATACAGCCCACCCTCAAGTTTTTTTCTGCCAGGAATGTCTGATACTCATATACATCAGTACAGTGTGCAGAAAGCCTTACGCAACCTGTTCAGTTTTCAATTTTTGAGGGCTAGATTTCATTTTTTTTTTTTTTTTTTACATATTCTGATATATTCTTTGTAACACATAAGGAGAAAGAGAGCACACAGCTGCCCTATTGTAAGATTGTTTATACAGTTAAAATCAGAGTAAAAGCAAAAAGTTGCACTCATAAGTGGAGATAGCTATTCATGATTACACCAACTTGTATGCCTCCTCTCCCAGCCTGTAGGGGGTGACTGAGCTCCAGGACCTGACAAACAGGAATGGATGCATGTACAATCCTTGCTACAGTTTCCCGCTGGACAGTACGAGGAGCCACACATGCGCCCAGACCAGCTGGCGCGATGCGTGACGTCAGTCATGGCCGTGATTGGGATTAGTGACAGGTGAATTGTCTCCTTGGACGGGTGGTTGCTATGACAACATGTTTCAGAGGTGTGGCCTCCTTCAGTTCATGTGCTAACCACTACACCAGTGTGCTGCCCATATATTATATTGACTTGTTTTTTTACATTTCTTCAGTTGCTTCCTGGTTTCTGGTCTAGGACAAGATGATGTCATAAATCTCAGGTGTCTTCATGAGCATTTTTTTACTTTCCTCTGGAGGAGAGGAAGGACACCCACCTGTCAACTTGCCTGAGCTAAGGAAGAAAATAGGTTTAACCTTAAACTGTGTAGAGGGTTCTTTGCTGTAAGAGCGGCAAAGATGTGGAATTCCCTTCCACAGGCAGTGGTTTCAGTGGGGAGCATCGATGGTTTTAAGAAACTATTAGATAAGCACCTGAACGACCACAACATACAGGGATATACAATGTAAAGGCCCATACACACGATCTGACTTTTTGAAAACAAACATGCAAATTAGCTGTTTTAAGGCAACATCCGACCGTGTGTGCGCTCCATCGGACAAACTTTTTCGATTTTCATTGGAATTTTATTGGCTGTGCGAACGGACAAACTTTACGGCAGAAAAAGTCAGATGAAGCCAAGTCCGAATGTGTGTACAGAAAACCATAGGACTTTTGTACAAAGTACAAACATGCATGCTGAGAACCAATGCAAATGATTAGACAACAATACAGAAGTTGGCCAAAGGTGGCAGTAAAGAGCAGAAAAAACACGTGATTTGGTGAAAGTTGGCTGAAAAAGTCCTGCCGTGTGTATGCAATACAAGTTCACGGCCAACGCCCTTTGTACAAAAATTCACGGGAAAGTTTGTACAAAGTCCAATCGTGTGTATGAGGCTTTATACTGACAAAAAAATCCCACGCATAGGTTAGACTTGATGGACTTGTCTTTTTTCAAAGTCACCTACTATGTAATAAGTGGCAGTTTACTATGTAATAAGGGCAGGTGGATTACAGGAAGTTAATGCTACATGAATCATCTACGTTTACTCAAGATGGCCACTGCTAGAAATGCTAGTTTTTTTTTAAGTGATCTCTTAATAAAATAAAGCATGGACATGGATGGATGGGTGCTTTGAGTATGCAGGTAGATGCAGTCTACTTTCTCCACTGCAGGTGGCCCATAACTGCAGCGCCAATGCAGAGGGAGAGAAAGTCAGAGGAACATGGTTCGTTTATGGTTTCCTGGGCCACTGGGGCAGCGATCCAGTTGGCAAGTCATGTGACTCTGGCAGCCATCATCAGGCAGTCTATTTAGGACCCTGGCTCCTGAGTTTGGCATGCATTTAGCTTGTGGGTAGTGTAGGGACAGGTCACCTGTCTGTCAGGAACAGTAATAGTGACAGGGAAATGTTCCAGACTAGTAGGGAAAGGCTAGGGATTCACCACTTATCCTGCCTCCCGCTTGGGAAGGGACCGGCTAGTCTGCATTTCACCCCTCAAGACAGATGCTGTTGGTTCGGCTGAGATCTGTTCTCCTATAATCTGCTGTTCGCCTATGAGTGTTTCCTGTCAGGCTGCCTTCCTTTGGGTTTTTTGTGAACTGTTCTATTTTTACTACAATATATCTGGACTTTGTGTGTTACTGCCACCGCTCCACACTGCACCGTCCCACAAGTGTTATGCCGGCCATACACGATGCGAATTCCGAACGAAAATCCCAAGCGAAAGTAAAATCGCCCAATTTTCGTATCGTTAGTGTGGTATGCGCGACATGCGATTTTCGTACGACAGGGCAAATTGACAAATCCAACATGTTGTTTTTTTTTTACAAAAATGGTCCAAAAATCGTATCGTTAATGGCAGAGTTGGACGATTTGACATAAGAAAATGAACTGCGCATGATCTCTGGAAAGTTCGAACCGGAAGGAAAACATATAGAAAACGAACGAACGAATGGTCGAACGCAACTTTAAATGATCGTAAAACACACGAAAAAAAATAGGCCACAACAAAGTCTGATGAGGTGCCTACAAGTCTGCAAGAAAAGTGAAATAAACATAACTGCCTGTGCATGTATAATGGTCCTTATTCTTTGACATGAAAGGAAAAAAAATATAAGGAAAGCAGGCAATAATGACCTATTGCATTTGCTATACACCATATATGCTATAAATAGCTTCATCCAGGAGGTGCTGACATGTCTGAGCAAAGTGGAATAATCTCCAAAGACATTTCAAATCATGTATAACATCAAGTGTGGGGAATAGAGGTGACATCATGCACATAATGATTAAAATAAAGACACTCCACACCAAATTCAAACAAGCACAGATTTATTGTGCCAAACCCAAAACAGGAATGGTTTCATGCGTGTACCCGTATGTATGAACATGTATAAATATTTTCTTGAAAATATAAAGTTCCAAATACAAAAAATATAAACTCTTTTTTACAAAATCACTATGTAATTTGTACAGTAGTAGTGCAATTATGAAAAAGTGAACATTATCACAGTAGGGATGCAATGTGCTGGTGGACAACTACAGCTGCAAGCATCTAAAGTGTCCATATGTACAATACAATATACAAAACTGTATAGGTGGACCAAAACATAGCAGCTATCCAATCAACAACCAGCAAACACTGTCCATATACACAATATGTATTCATTGTGCTAAACCATGGGTGTTCACCCTGTGGCCCTCCAGCTGCTGCAAAACTACCATCAAAGTCCCATCATGCCTCTGCCTTTGGAAGTTCTGTGTGTAACTGTCAGTAGCTTGCAATGCCTCATGGGACTTGTAGTTCTGCAACAGCTGGAGGGCCAAAGGGTGAACACCCATGTGCTAATGTGTAAATATAGCCAAAACATTGCCTACACATGGACAAGAACACTATAGGCGTTATTTATGATAGGCAAATCCACTTTGCACAAGTGCACTGAAAGTGCACTTGGAAGTAAATGATAATGAATAAAAGTGGTGTTGCGCTCCGGCTGAATAAATGTGATAAACTAAAATAAACTAGCTAGTACCTTGGTAGCAGCAGGAAGGTAAGAGATAAATGTTAAACTACGTGTTTAAATAAACTCAGACAATGTGCGTAACCTCTTGGGTGCAATACATCAAATAGTGCATTTAACAAAAAACAAACTTAAATCGGGTGATATACGAAATCCTCCATATAGAATCCAAAATATCAGTGAAACAACGTGCAATACACATAAATTAGTAAATTATATAGTGTAAAGAACAAAAATAAAAATAAAGATAAAATACCTCTATTAATAGAAATGATGCTAAAAATAACGAATGAGATGAAATTTATAAATGCTAAAAGTGCAACTTTAAGAGGTGCAATAAACAGTGATGATTAATCAAAAAAATGCACATAGTGCTAGTAATAATATTTGAACTCCAAACACAGTGAAGATGTGCTCTAAAACAAGGCTCCAATGTAGCTATTAAAATAAAGTTCACTATAATCATGCAAAAAAATGTCCATTCAGTGGTAAGCAAAACGATATCCTGCGTGCCCGGAAAAAAGCGGGGGGGTGAGTTCCACCAGTGCTCCTGTGCGTATTGTGTCCTCACACTAGGTGCAGTAATTACCTTACCTTACTGCTGTAAGGTAAACAGCACTCCCAAAACAACACTTGTTATCCGCTGGTGTGGGTTCAATAAGTAGCACAACTCTAGACACTCATTCCACCGTAGGCACGATGTATCATGCAGAGAAAACAAGGGGAACACTCCAATGGTGAAGTATGTATTCACAATTTTATTTAGATACAAAACGAAGCTTGGGTACTCACATTCAAAACGAATAAAAATATGCACAATAAAACGAACGAGCGCCACGTTCGTACTTCCGGACGTCACTTCCGGTGTCCTCACTAACCAATTGCGTTCCAACGGTGGAATGAGTGTCTAGAGTTGTGCTACTTATTGAACCCACACCAGCGGATAACAAGTGTTGTTTTGGGAGTGCTGTTTACCTTACAGCAGTAAGGTAAGGTAATTACTGCACCTAGTGTGAGGACACAATACGCACAGGAGCACTGGTGGAACTCACCCCCCGTTTTTTTCCGGGCACGCAGGATATCGTTTTGCTTACCACTGAATGGACATTTTTTTGCATGATTATAGTGAACTTTATTTTAATAGCTACATTGGAGCCTTGTTTTAGAGCACATCTTCACTGTGTTTGGAGTTCAAATATTATTACTAGCACTATGTGCATTTTTTTGATTAATCATCACTGTTTATTGCACCTCTTAAAGTTGCACTTTTAGCATTTATAAATTTCATCTCATTCGTTATTTTTAGCATCATTTCTATTAATAGAGGTATTTTATCTTTATTTTTATTTTTGTTCTTTACACTATATAATTTACTAATTTATGTGTATTGCACGTTGTTTCACTGATATTTTGGATTCTATATGGAGGATTTCGTATATCACCCGATTTAAGTTTGTTTTTTGTTAAATGCACTATTTGATGTATTGCACCCAAGAGGTTACGCACATTGTCTGAGTTTATTTAAACACGTAGTTTAACATTTATCTCTTACTTTCCTGCTGCTACCAAGGTACTAGCTAGTTTATTTTAGTTTATCACATTTATTCAGCCGGAGCGCAACACCACTTTTATTCATTATCACTTACTTTGGGGAGGGTTAGTACCCCTGCCGGTGTTTTGCTGCAACCACAATTTTCTTTTATAGGGCACATAGGTTGGCGCGAGAATACCTTTACTCCCATGCACTTGGAAGTAGTTGTTCTAGATCTGAAATGAGGGGAAGCTCTGCTGATTTTAACAACCAATCATATGCAAGGTAAAATGCTGTTTTTTTTATTGTCCTTGCATGTCCCCCTCAGATCTACAGCAACTGCACTTCCAAGCGCACTTGTGCAAAGTAGATTTTCCTTTAGTAAATAATCCCCTATAGGTATCTAAAACAAAAGTTGCATGTGCAAAAAAGAACCAGGGTATGCATGAAAAAAAAACTAAACGTCTAAACCCATTCAAAATGTAGATAATTGCTTAAGGATCTCTGAAATTCTGCATGGAAAAGAATTCAGGGTAGTGCGAACATTCTCAATGTCAGCATGTAATGACTTTAAATCTGCAATAATTCGGTTTGCTGATGTACTACTGTCAAAAGTTGAGCTGCCTGAAGTAGATGATCGAACAGCTATAAAAAAAACAAAAACTTAAATATAAATTTTGAAAATAACTTTCAAAAATACAGCTCATTTAAACAAAAATAATAAAAATATAATTTACCTGAAGTGGACACATGGCTGCTCTCATCTTCAACAGGCGTCAGTACGATTACAGTTGTGTCTGTTGCCATGTCAGTCTGTGCACTTGTCTGCTCCACATCCTCATGTGCTATTTCCACCTCTCCATGTTTCTTTTTTCGGCTTCCTATTAAATGCAAAATATATATATATATACTTTTAGGTGCAAGTCAAGCATTGCAATACCATTGTTACATTTTCAAACAAAGTCAAGCAACCTACTGCAATTCCCAAGCAAAATGAGTGAAAGCAGACGCGCACATAAAGATTGCATATACAGAACATAACACTCAGAAAATATGTAATAAGCATACAAGAACATAATAAATACATGCACACCAAAAATAAAGTACTTACTTTTGTCGGTTATTTTGTTGATCTTTCTAAAGCCGCGTACACACGGGCGGACTGTCTGGCCAACTAAGTCCGTCAGACAATCCGACAGACAGTCCGTCCTACTTTCGAATGAACGGACTTGACCACACACGATGAACAAACAGTCCGTTGAAAGCTTGCGCGATGACGTGTACAGCACGTACGACGGGACTAGAAATAAGATGTCCAATACACAGCAATGCAACCTTCGGCCGTGTAAATCCTTTCTGAGCATGCGCCATACTTAGTCCGTCCAACTAGCCTACTCACGAGCGGACTGTCCGCTGAAACCAAAGTTGGACGGACAATAATACGGAAATTCGGAAATACTTAGTCCGCCAGACTGCACGCTGAAAAAGTCTGCTGAAGCCCACACACGAGCGGACTGTCCGCTGAAATGTGTTTCGGCGGACTAAGTTGGACAGACAGTCCGCCCGTGTGTACGCGGCCTAAGCTGACTTTCTTCTCTTAATTTCAGGTCAGACCATCGCTTTCTTAACTGGTCTTTTGTGCGTTCACTGCCATGGCGTTTGCGTAAAACATGTTGCACCTTCTCTAATATTGCATCTTTGCGTATGTTCATGTTGCTGTATACATGCTCATGACAATCATAATCCTTCTTCTGCAGAATATTCACCATGTCCACCATCTCCTCGAAAGTCATGTTGCTGGCTTTCGTCCTTCTTCTTCTGGTGACTGCACTTACTGGCCGACTTCCCTCCACAATCTCCTCTCTTTGCACTATCTGGGGCCCTGCATCTGGAGAATCTGCCATGTGCTCTGCCATGATGTCTGCAACTGTGCACTGTATTAAAGAAGAGGTGTGGCTTGTACAAGATACATCGCATGTGATAATACGAACGTCCGCGGTTTCGTGACGTCACGTATGAAAGAATATTCGAGTAATATTCGTTTGATAGACGATAATACAAATGGAGATACCTGAGGTAAGTTTGATCTGGGGACTATACTTTGATTATTTAATGTGCCCGTGGATGTGTGTGTGATTGATGTAAATACCTTTGATTGTGTTATTGTATTGTATTATTGCTACACTACAATTTTTGTATTATTGTATTGTATTATTGCTACACTTTAATTATTGGAGCTGGATGTTCTAAATGGCCATTTGTCCAATTCTAGACATGTATTATAAAACTTTAAACATGTAATTTAGATATAGATATATATATATTTAATTCATGTTTTTTTTTATTTAAAGGACAATGGCTTTCAAATTTACATCACCCGATTTCCTACCCCAATTTATCGACAAATACCGTGAATTATCCTGCCTATGGGATGTGAGATCCAGAGGTTATTCCAATCGTTATAAGCGTGATGAAGCTTTAAAAGAACTCAAAGAGTTATGCAAAGCAGTGTGTATTGAACCAACTGAAGATTATGTAAAAAACAAAATTGCAAACTTGCGCACTGTGTTTAAAAAGGAATATAAAAAAATACAAGCCTCCAAAAAATCTGGTGCAGGAGCTGAGGATGTATATGTGCCACGTTTGTGGTACTTCAAAGACCTCATGTTCCTAGCTGATTCCGATAATCCCAGAGAGTCCCATTGTACTCTGGAAGCAAGTGGCCCATCAGACTCCGGTGCATTATCTGAAGCGGAGGATATATCCCAAACACAGACACAGGTAAATATATGTTGTATATTCTTTATTTAAACAACTGGCAATAGGGTAGTGAAGAAATTGTGCACTACTGTACTTTTTTGCATGAATATTTTTAAACTGAAAGTCTAACCAAAACTTCTTCCACTGTCCCCAATCCATATTATCTAAAGCTAGATACAATCCTGCCATGCAACTGCCCCCCTGCCTACAAAATAATCAGTATAATTTTGTCGATTCTGACGTGCACTGGCAGTTGGTAAGCTAGGCCTTGCAGGAGCTAAATTTTGCAAACCAGTACTGTCATTTCGCCAGTCACCTGGTACAATTGTCCCACTGGTAATGTCTTCCATATCAACTGCAGATGTTGGCATGTATGACACTGTTGTGCTTCGTAAAAAATTGTGTAGCATACAGCAGCACTTCACGATGATGTCCACTTTTTCCACTGCTACAT
The DNA here is from genome assembly GCF_037356315.1 of Lithobates pipiens. Taxonomy (NCBI): domain Eukaryota; kingdom Metazoa; phylum Chordata; class Amphibia; order Anura; family Ranidae; genus Lithobates; species Lithobates pipiens. The sequence goes on from NW_027507685.1 coordinate 132,122,683, forward strand.
TCATAGCAGTGTGGAAGATTCTGAATCTGCTGGCCATAATGCCGAACGCATTTTCAACCACCCGTCTTGCCCTAGACAGACTATAATTGAATATCTTCTGTTGAGCTGTTAAATTACGTAAGGGATACGGTTTCAAAAGATGTTCATGCAAAGCAAATGCGTCATCCCCAATAAAGACGAAATTTAGCCCTTCCACAGTTTCACTTGAAGATGGAAGATGCAAAACACCTCCTTTCAGTCTGTTTAGGAATGCACTCCGCTGTATTACTCCTCCATCTGAGTCCAGGTATATGAATTCATATTTTGCATTGACGATCGCCATTAATATTATGCTAAAGAACCCTTTGTAGTTGTAATAGTAGGATCCTGAATTGGCTGGTGGGATGATCCTTACATGTTTCCCATCTATTGCACCACCACAATTCGGGAAATTCCACATATCCTGGAATTCTTTAGCAAGCTCTTTCCATTCCTGGGAATTTGTGGGAAACTGTTGGCAAAAAAGACATAGGAATATTTAGCATTCATGGTAATTGATTTATTAATTACTTTTTACATTATTTTCTATAGGATACTCCAAGCCCAGTACCAGAGCAGCCAGGGCCATCGGGTCTGAGTGCTCAGAGGGGAAAAAAAAGGAAGACTTCAGATTTTGACACTTCCACTTTATTAAGGAATGCATCATCTATCATGGAACAAAAGGATGATGAGTGTGATGCTGTGGGTTATCTTGTTGCACACAAGTTACGCAGGATGACTATGCAGCAGCGTGACTTATTTGAACCTCTGCTGCATAAAATGATGGCCATTGGACTTAAGGGGCATCTTACCCCAAACACCGATGTTATAGGGTATCAAGGGTGTACATCACATCAACCTGTACCATCAGTCCCAAACTGGCAGATGTCCCAACAACAAGGAACCACGAGCTGGCCAATGAACCAGGAACACCATCAAGGTCCTTGGTTTCGTCATCCCCATTACACGAATTTGTGAATTAAAAAAAATTTCTTTACTGTTCTTGTTAAAATTAAAATGGTTATTGTTGTTAAATAAAAAATAGATTCTGTTTCAAAACGTCTCTCTTTGGAAATGGTGTACTTCTTGTTATGTATTTTCTTAGAAGAAATTGTGTTTTTGGCCATTTTAGACACATTGTTGATTTTACATATTTAAACTTTGTTTCATTTTTAGTCATGTAATAGAACTCTGACAGTTCACCATGTTTTCATACCTTTAAATACTGTGGTTGGAGCACTTTTATTATGGCCTCACACGTCTCCGGTATAATTCGACCTAATGATTGGGCAGAAATTCCAGTTGTAAACTTCATGTCCTCAAAAGACCTGCCTGTAGCCAAGAAACGGAGGGTTGCCATGAGCCTCTCCTCTGCGCTGACAGCCTTTCTCATACAGGAGTCTTGTTTGGTGATATGTGGCCGCACATGCGATAACAGCATCTCAAATGACTCCTGTGTCATCCGTAAATAATTTCGATAATCCTCAGGATTATTTTCCCTCAGGTTTGACAATAGATTTACATGTGAGAATTTCTCACGCTGCAGGAGCCAGTTTTTTGTCCACACTCTGCTCTTCCTTCTTTTTCTTCTTTTTTTCTTCTCTTCTTCCAAGGCTATTATTGCAATTACCATGGCTGCCATTTTCTGCTTTCTATTGTACCTCTTGAATGGCATTTCTCAGAACGTATGAATGTGCAATGCGCGAAACGACCGCTCGTTTCGTACTCGGCGTGACCCGATTTTGTACAGTAGGGGGTGTGGTTAAAAGGTTACTAAATATTACATCACTTCCTCTATTGTCAAGAAAACATAGTGTTTTAACGTACGATTTTCGTACTTAATTGATGGCACATTCGCATGTTGTTGTGAGTGCCGCTTTCGTTTATCGCTCGACGGGTCGTTCGGAATTCGCATCGTGTATGGCCGGCATTAAGAATTACTTAAATTGCGTTTTCAGTTTGTGGTGCTCAGATACAGTTTAGTTCTGCTTTAAATGTACCAATGAGAAAGAAATGTAATGCCCACTACTAAGTTTATATTAAAAAAAAAAAAGAGATCAAAATTTTCTTTGCTTATATCTTCATGAAAATTGTTTCCTAAAAAAACTTAATACCACAATATTCCTTATGATATCAAGTGAATTGTGCCGATGAAACTAAGTGTTTGACCATGGATTTGTACACCTTATGCTTGATGCCATATGACATTATTTTATTGTGGTATTAAGGAAAAAAAATTACCATGACGGGGTATAAATGCATTTTTTTTTTTATATTATATGTGCTGGTAGTTGTGGGCTAATGCATTTCTTTCACTTTGTGGAATAATAAATGTTGTGATTGTATGCATTTGAATGTTATCTGTGAGAAAGTAATTATACTCTTGAATAAAGTATAACTGATGTTGCCCCCTTTGTATGTTGCTACCCAGCCACCCAACTCCCTCTGTCACCTTCCCATTAAAGAGACCACACCTTTACTTGGAGTAATAAGTGGCCGTAGCAGCCTCTTTATTAATTAAACATAATAAACATATCAAAAGAAACAATGAACTTATCATATAACTGAATACACTGAAAACGCGTTGGTCTTCTGCAGGGCCTTCCCTCTCCCCACCCATTAACATACCAATCAACCGGCACTGCGATCGTATTAACTGTACCAGGCCTCAAGCTGATATGCTAGCTCAGAGGCCACCAACTCTTGACCGCAGTGCCCCCCATTCACCATCTTCCATATAACCATTGTTATATGGCATCAGCAACGAGCCCATATCTCCAATGGGTCCCGCATCAACTTCTCTGTGGGGAGGGGTTATCTTCCATTACCTGACAGGGACCAACATCCGCCATAGCAAGCAAGGATAAAACCTTAACCTTGCGCGCACCGCCACACCTGCAATGCCCGTTCAATCCCCTCCTGGAGACCCAAGGACCACAGATCCACCCCCACGTCGTTCAGGTGTACCCCATCTACCCGTAGGTACCTCCATGTGTCCACCTCCAGCACCGCGTGTCGCACAGCCAGCCCCCCATTGCGTACCACGTAACGGCTGATGTCTTGATTCACCTTCCTCCTGGCCTTGTTTATCTTTTCTACGGACCTGGCGAACCGCCATGTGGACCTGGCGACCATGTCCGACCACACTATGATCATCCCAGGAAACGCCGCCCTAAGGCGCAGGAAATCGTATTTAATGTCTCTTGTGATGTCTAACTTGGTGCGCAAGCCCAGGTCATTACCCCCTAAATGCAACACCAATACATCAGGGGGCCGATCAAAGCCCGCGAAGCGGTGAACCTCGTGGACCATCCTGCTCCAAAGCATGCCCGGGAACCCAAACCATTTTATGTAAGCCTCCCTCCTTGAGATGCCCAGTTGCCTACCCTCCGGTCTGACATAACCCCTCCTGGCTCCCCAGCACACATACGAGTGCCCCATAATCCAGACCAACCCTGGTGGACAACCTGAAAGAAAAAACAAAAACCACATAACAGTCACAGGACGTTCACAACACAAAAACCCATGCCGACAGCCCCCCCTATCGCTATCCAACTAAACACACACCAATTCCGGTCTAACATAGAACCTAAACCTCCGCGATTCCCACCGGCCGATCCTTTTCACTGATTCCTCGTCCAATCCCCACCGGACTGCTTCCGTCGCAGCCCCGATCCTAAACGAATGAGAGGAAAATTTTTCCCCCCCTAAACCCAAGGCCAGTAAACATTTCCGAAAAACCGATTTGAACTGGAAATGCGACAAAAATTCCCCTCGTTCGTGCAGCAGCAAAGGACCCAGCAGAGCCGGTCGGCAATCCAAAAATTCCCGCAGGACGAGAACCGGACACAGATGGCAGCCCGGAATTGCGAACACCACAGCTTCCTTGCCTTTCCCATCCTGATCCGTTTTGGACCTGCGTACCTTCATGGTTACCCTGTCAGTCAAGCAAGCAACCTCCTCCACAAACAAACCTCCCTGCCCCGCTTAGAAGGGCTGACCAATTCCCCTATTCGGAATGCCCCGAAAAAGGCCAAAACAAATGCGGCTCTAAACAACACAACCTCGTACCCCGAGGCACACACCACCCTCAGCTTTTCACAAATTCTGGCCAATAATTCAAACGACACCGGCCTCCTGTCGTCCTTTACCTGGCGACCCTTCTGGTAACCCTTCACCGCCTGACGCACCCAAAAGTCTTTCGTTAAGTCCGGCTCACCTCTCAGCTTGAACCAGAACGCCAAACCTGCCAATTTCCGCCCCACATTGGCCACCGATATGCCGTCCTCCAAATTCCGAGCCACAAAGTACAGCACCAACAGCCTATGATCCGGCACGTCCGCCTGCACCTGCCCACACAAGGCTTCCCACTCATTCCGAATCCTCTCGTACACCGACCACGTTCCCCCACTCACCGACCTTCTGATCCAACCGGAGACTCTTCCAACGCAAGCCTCCACAGTCCCCCTGGGCAGGGGATCCCGTGTTCCTTCGCTGCAGGAGCCAACTCCCGGAATTTGTCCCACTGGAAACGAGAGAGTGCATCAGCTATAACGTTGTCTACCCCCGGCAAATGCACTGCATGTAGAAAGATGTTCAGTTGCATACAGCGAAAGACCAAATGGTGCAGCAATCGCACCACTGGCGGGGATGCTGCCGACATTCTGTTCAGCACCTGCACCACCCCCAAATTGTCCACATGGAAACGCACTTTCCGATCCCGGAAAACTTCCCCCCAAAGCTCCACCGCCAGCACCACCGGAAAAAGCTCCAGCAGCACCATGTTCCGCAGCAGCCCCCCAGATCTCCAGGACGTGGGCCAGGGGCCCGCACTCCATGCCCCTTGAAAGAAAGCCCCGAACCCAGCTGCCCCAGCCGCGTCCGTGTAGAGTTCCATGTTGAAGTTACTCACCGGCCCCGACATCCACAACACCCTTCCATTGAATTGCTCCAAAAACATGTGCCAAATCCAAAGGTCTTCCCGATGTGCTTTCGACAAGCTCACGAAAAGTTTCGGGGAAACCACCCCACCTGTACTGGCCGCCAACCGCCGACTGAAAACCCGTCCCATCGGTATAATCCGGCATGCAAAGTTTAACTTCCCCAGCACAGACTGAAGAGTCCTGAGCTGAACTTTGCGAACGCCTACCAACCTCCGTACCTCCTCCTTCAATGCCTCCAGCTTGTCAACCGGCAGCCGGCACTCCATGGCCCCCGAATCCAAAACTATGCCCAAAAAGCTGATTACCGTGGTCGGCCCTTTTGTCTTGTCCGGGGCCAGAGGAATTCCAAAACTCTCCGCCACCCGCTCCAGCGTCGTCAACAGCACAGCACAGATCGCCGATGAGCCGGGTCCCACGCACAGGAAGTCATCCAGGTAGTGGATGACCGAACTCACTCCCGCGACATCCCTGACCACCCATTCCACGAAGGAACTGAAACGCTCGAACAACGCACAGGACACGGAGCACCCCATTGGCAGGCACCTGTCAACATAGTATTCATCCCGCCAACAGCAACCGAGCAGGTGAAAACTGTCAGGGTGCACTGGCAACAATCGAAACGCCACTTCGATGTCCGTCTTCGCCATCAGCGCCCCCCTACTGTATCGCCTCACCCAGAAAACCTCTGCATCGAAGGACGTGTATGACACCGCGCTCAGCCTGGGATCGATGGCATCATTAACCGATCCCCTTTTGGGTGCGACAAGTGGTGTATCAGCCGATACTTACCCGGTTCCCGTTTGGGCACCACCCCTAAGGGCGAAACCACCAAATCCTTGATGGGCATATCCTTGAACGGTCCCGCGACTCGCCCCAGTGTCACCTCCTTCCGTAATTTCTCAGAAACCACCTCCGGATGCAGCAGTGCCGACCGCAGGTTCCGCGACACAGGAGGGGCCACCTCCAATACCGCTGGAATTCGAAACCCCTCCGCAAACCCCGTACCCAAAAGCCGCGCTGCTTCCCTATCCGGATATCGATCGAGAAAAGGCTGCATCCTTTCCAGCCTCACCGGCGTCGTCCCTCTTCTGCGCAGAATCTCCAACCCTACCTTTCCCTTGTTTAAAACAACGCGAGGCCGGGTGGGCTCCCCCACAACCCGAGCACTCGTGTTTGTATTTGGAGCTCCCCGCAAATCTACAACTGCCCTCGTTGTATTGCCAACAGACTCCCTTTTTTCTAGTGGCCGATTGACCGGAAGTCCCAGATCCTCCAGCCCCCCCCCCCCCTGAAAAAACTGAGTCGGCATCCTCGCAGAAGACATCAAACGCATCCACAAGCTGATGTCCTTATGGTCCCAGCGCAGCGCCGGTCTGACTGCCCTCCGTTGTCGAAATTGCTCATCATACCGCAGCCACGCCAGTCCCCCGTAGACTCTGTGCGCCTCCCTGATCGCGTCCAGATAGCAAAAAAGCACCGAACACTGCTCCGGGTTCTTTTCCCCTATCACGCTGGCCAGAATCGCAAAAGCCTGTAACCAGTTCGGAAAAGTCAGCGGTATCAGCCGGTACCGCCGTTTCTCCTCGTCCTCCTTCTTGTTGTCATCCGGCTTCACCCTGTCCAAATTAAACTTCTCCAGGGGCAACAGCGAAAATATTTCCACGTATTCCCCCTTCCAAATCTTGTCCCTAACCTCCTGCTTCAAATGCGCGCCCAGCGGTCCCTCAAAACACACATACACCTCGCACCGCGCCGCATCCGCCAACCGAATCACATCTTGTTTTTTACCCACGTCCCCCCCAGTCCCCGTCTTTTCCCCGGACGTACCTGGCAGCACCGCGGCCTCCGCGGTCACCGCCGCAGCACCCGACCCCCCCGGTAACCTCCGTAGGCGCAGCGGGCGGAGGCGCCACCACCGCAACCCCACTCGGCGCTGGGGCAGGCAGGACACCGGCCCCCGACCCATCCCTTACCCCCCCCCCCCGCACCCCCTTCCCCCGGCGCGGCCCACGCAGCCCCCGGCGCCATCGGCACGGGACTGACTTGCTCATAGCGGCCCACCAACTCTTTCAGCCCCGCCAGGAAGCCCATCAACCCCCCATTCGCCGGTGCGCAGTCCAAGACCCGCGGAGCCAGAGGGGGGCCCCGACCCCTGTACTACCCACCACCCCCAACCCCCCCCCAAATGTCCCATAAGAAAAGCTGACTTAACGGGCCGCCTGGAAGAACTCCCACCAGCCGCCGACCGACCACCGACCGTTGACGGACCGCTACCCGGCACCTCATCTTCGGACGCCGACAATTCCCCTTCTGATCGATCCGGACTCCGATCGGCCTCTCCAAGCTGGCGACTGGACGCACCCGATGGCTCCGGAGGAGAGTTGCGCCCGGGCCGTCCCCGACTCCGCCCGGCGGTTGCCTTGCCCACCGACTGGTCCTTCCGCTTGGCTCCATCACGCTGGCTGGCTCCCTTCAGTCGCCCGTCCAGCGACCCTCGGCTCCCTCTGGATGGCCCAGCGGGCCCGGCTGTGGCCTCTCCTTGCCTCCCACTGCTGGGCCCCGCCCCCGCCGATGCTGTGCCAGGGGACAGGCCCGAACCTCCTCCAGGAAAGGTGCTCACCACCTGTGATGCCGCTGCCGGACCGGCCTGCGGCCTGGTGGCACTGCGCCCGCCCGCCCGCCTCCTCCCTAAGGCCTCCGCCGCCGCCATTGCCGGCCGTTTTGCGGGAGGCTCGTGGGGGCGGAGCCAACGTTCCCCGCTCTGCGGAATGCAGCAGACCCGGGAGATTCCCGGGAGAAATGAGCCGGCGGGCAGGAGCGCCGCGCCCGAGCCACGTCCTCCCCCTGCACACTGCCGCCGTCCCCTGCCGGTCCCAACACGGCCGCCACTTGATCGCGGAGCCAGCGCTCCCCGTTGGCTGCCGCTGCGGCCCTCATTTGCGCCACCAAGTCCGACAGTGAGGAAGCTATGGTCCTCTCTCTCCAATCTTCTAACCCTGACTGACGCTGGGGCGGGCAGCGCTCACTCCTCGTGGCGCTAAGCTCCGCCCCCCCTGCTCTATCTACCTATCCCTGCTTCCCCAGTTCACTTTATTCATGCGTCTCTCCGCCTATCCCCTGCGTGGACGTCTCCGAGCAGCACTGTAAGCCAATCAGGGAGCTTGCTGATAGCTGAAGCTGACATCATCAGTGTGTAACTGCTCCTTTAGGTTCAGTTCACACCAGCATGCTACGGGAAGAAGCGCGATTCCAGTGTCGGTTCGCGCATCGCATAGAACTCGCAGGCAGTTCACACTGCCCTATGCGATCTGCTGCGTGTGGCAATAGAAAGTTAATGACACCCCCAGATCAGTTCTCATATCATAGTGTGAACTGTCAAATGGTTCAAGAATTGGATCGCATGGGCGTGAACACCCATGCGATCCGATTCCAGTGTGGACTAAAAAAAGGGGTGCAATGCGAATTCAGCCATACAATATTGTATGGCTGAATTCACATTGCACAGACATGGCAGTGCGGTGCGAATCACATGCAATGTCTAACGACGCACCAGTGTAAACCCAGCCTTACTATCCAGTCACAGACTGGGACTGGCCTTGACCAAGCTGTATCCGTTTAATTGCAGGAGAGAAAAGTGAAGTCAGACCCCAGCAGCATCCATAAAAGAAGACTTGCTGAACAGAATTACAAATCTTTTAGTAGGTAAGACCGTTTACATTTTATTTTTAGTTTTGGATAGAGAGGAGACCCTGTAACACCTGTCAGGTTTTTATTGCCATCTTTCCCCATTAGGAAGATTCACCCTCTCTATTTGTCATATTTATCATTCTCATCAAAACTGAAAGAAATTCCTAAATTTTTAGTTGTCAGCAGAACAAGAGTAGAGGGGAAATTTTCCAATGGAGACACTAGTTCTGGTGACTGCCAGGGATTTCCTCACTTAGAAGGGATTTCCTCTCACTTTCTGTTTTTGCTCTGGGACAGAAAAAAAAGGGCAATCTCCCCAATGGGACACAGATGACCAAAAACTCCAACAGGGCTATAACCCTTGTACACACAGTCGTAAAATCATACTAAAAATACAGCTTTCGAAGCGATCGTACGATAATCAGATCATTGGGTACAGAGCTTTCTAGAGCCGATCATGACAGTTCATCTGATATTATCTGATCGAACATGCACAAACTTTTTTTCTATACGATGCCAGATTGTACGATTTCCGTTCAGTCAGTACAGCCGTCCTTCAAAAATACAATACAAATGCATTTACATCACTTCTGAATTTTCATTCTGTTGTACAATAAATTTTGTGACTTTAGTAAACTCTTCAGGTTCGACCTGAGATTAACATGCAATAAAAACCCCCCAAAAAAACGAATTATCATTCGTCCGATAATCTCATCGTGTGTACCAGGTATTACTCTTTTTATTTCTAAAAAAAATGCCTTTAGTTCTAGTTTAACTGGTTGCCGACCTGCCATTGTCTTTATACTGTGGCAGGTTGGCATGGCTGTGTCAATAGCTGTAGGTGTACATCGGCCACTTTAAGAGCTCTAGGGGGCACGACGCTGATGAATGTGGCCGATGGCAGTGATGTCCGCTGGCGAACCGAGATCGATCCTCAGAGAGCAAGAACGGGGATCTGTCAATGTAAACAGACAGATCCCAGTTCTGTCAGGGAAGTAAAGTGAGAGCTGCTGTTCCTAGTGTTCAGGAACAGCGATCTCTCTCTACTCCCTGTTAGTACACTCCCCCCACAGTTAGAAACGGCTCCCTAGGGAACACTTAACCCCTTGATCACCCCCCGGTGTTAACCCTTTCCCTGCCAGTGACATTTATACAGTAATCAGTGGCTATTTTTTAGCACTGATCGCTGTATAAATGTGAATGATCCCAAAAAAGTGTCAAAAGTGTCCGATATGTTCACATATCCCAGTGTCCGATATGTGTCGCAGTCCCACTAAAAACCACTGATCGCCGCCATTACTAGTAAAAGGAATAATAATAATAAAAATGACATAAATATATCCCCTATTTTGTAGACACTAAAACTTTTACACAAGCAATCAATATACGCTTATTGTAATTTTTTATTTTTATACCCAAAATATGTAGAACAATACTTATAGGTTGAACGTGATGGACTTTTGTCTTTTTTTCAAGCTCGCCTACTATGTTGGCCTAAACTGATAAATAATTATTTTTTTCATTTTTTTTTGGGGATATTTATTATAGCAAAAAGTAAAAAAAATATTGTTTTTTTTTTTTTTCAAAGTTGTCACTCTTAAAACCACAGAGGTGATCAAATACCACCAAAAAGAAATATCTATTTGTGGGGAAAAAAGGACATCAATTTTGTTTGTGTACAATGTCGTGTGACCTCTGAATTGAATGCAGTGCCATATTCAAAAAATGGCCTGGTCATTAAGTAGATACATCCTTCTGGTCCTTAAGTGGTTAACCACTTCAGCCTCGGACCAATAAATACCTTAAGGACCAGAGGTCTTTTTCCAATTTCGCACTGCGCTGCTTTAACTGGTAATTGCGCGGTCATGCAATATTGCACCCAAACGAAATTTGCGTCCTTTTCTTCCCACAAATAGAGCTTTCTTTTGATGGTATTTGATTGCCTCTGCGATGTTTATTTTTGGCGATATAAATGGAAAAAGAGCGAAAATTTTGAAAAAAAAAGATATTTTCTTCTTTTTGTTATAAGAAAAATCGAATAAACAAAATTTTAGTCATACATTGAGGGCAAAATTTATTCAGCCACATGTCTTTAGTAAAAAAAATGTCAATAAGCGTATATTTTTTGGTTTGCGCAAAAGTTATAGCGTCTACAAACTAGAGTACATTTTCTGGAATTTACACAGCTTTTAATTTATGACTGCCTATCTCATTTCTTGAGGTGCTAAAATGGCAGGGCAGTACAAACCCCCCCAAATGACCCCATTTTGGAAAGTAGACACCCCAAGGAAACTGCTGATGGGTATGTTGAGCCCATTGAATATTTATTTTTTTTGTCCTAAGGGATTGAATAATGACAAAAAAAAAAAAAAAAAGTACAAAAAGTTGTCACTAAATGATATATTGCTCACACATGCCATGGTTATATGTGGAATTGCACCCCAAAATATATTCCGCTACTTCTCCCGAGTACGGGGATACCACATGTGTGGGACTTTTTGGGAGTCTAGTCGCGCACGGCATCCCGAAAACCAATCACCACCTTCAGGATTTCTAAGGGTGCAAATTTTTGATTTCACCCCTCACTACCTATCACAGTTTCGAAGGCCATAAAAAGCCAAAATAGCACAAAACCCCCCAAAATGACCCCATTTTGGAAAGTAGACACCCCAAGCTATTTACTGAGAGGCATGTTGAGTCCATGGAATATTTTATATTTTGCCACAAGTTGCGGGAATATTACAAACTTTTTTTTTTTTTGCACAAAGTTGTCACTAAATGATATATTGCTCACACATGCTATGGGCATATGTGAAATGACACCCCAAAATACATTCTGCTGCTTCTCCTGAGTACAGGGACACCACATGTGTGGGACTTTTTAGGAGCCTAGCCGCGTACGGGACCCCGAAATCCAAGCACCGCCTTCAGGATTTCTAAGGGCATAATTTTTTTATTTTACTCCTCACTACCTATCACAGTTTTGACGGCCATAAAATGCCAAGATGGCACAAAACCCCCCCAAATGACCCCATTTTGGAAAGTAGACACCCCAAGGAAACTGCTGATGGGTATGTTGAGCCCATTGAATATTTATTTTTTTTGTCCTAAGGGATTGAATAATGACTAAAAAAAAAAAAAAAAAAAAAAATGTACAAAAAGTTGTCACTAAATGATATATTGCTCACACATGCCATGGTTATATGTGGAATTGCACCCCAAAATATATTCCGCTACTTCTCCCGAGTACGGGGATACCACATGTGTGGGACTTTTTGGGAGTCTAGTCGCGCACGGCATCCCGAAAACCAATCACCACCTTCAGGATTTCTAAGGGCATAATTTTTTTATTTTACTCCTCACTACCTATCACTACCTATCACAGTTTTGACGGCCATAAAATGCCAAGATGGCACAAAACCCCCCCAAATGACCCCATTTTGGAAAGTAGACACCCCAAGGAAACTGCTGATGGGTATGTTGAGCCCATTGAATATTTATTTTTTTTGTCCTAAGGGATTGAATAATGACTAAAAAAAAAAAAAAAAAAAATGTACAAAAAGTTGTCACTAAATGATATATTGCTCACACATGCCATGGTTATATGTGGAATTGCACCCCAAAATATATTCAGCTACTTCTCCCGAGTATGGGGATACCACATGTGTGGGACTTTTTGGGAGTCTAGTCTCGTACGGCACCCCGAAAACCAATCACCACCTTCAGGATTTCTAAGGGTGCAAAGGCCATAAAATGCCAAAATAGCACAAAACCCCCCCAAATTACCCCATTTTGGAAAGTAGACACCCCAAGCTATTTACTGAGAGTCATGTTGTCTGAACGAAAAAAAAGAGATTGATCGGTGGGTATGCCCACCATTAGATACCTCCCTTCATCCACCCACTTCTAATGATGGACATACATGCACCATTTATATATGCCGAAGCATGGGGGCATCCTCCCGCAAAAAAGTTATGCCGCGTACATACGTTCAAACTTTTCCATGGGCAAGCCCCCTGTCGGAATTTTGACCGTATGTACGCGGCATTAGGAGCAAAATCACTCCTCCACCCCTTATGCCCCCATGCTTCGGCATATATGCTCTTTTTTAACTGTGGTGGTGAAATCACCGCCTACAGCACTGGAGTCACGGCTTTATGTATCGTGGGAGCAAACGCTGTTGCTGTCAAGATAAATAAATCCGCTCTGCAGCTGAATGGCGTACCTGCTAAGCAAATTATGGTTAACGTTAAAACACAGTAACATCCCAGTAAAACCTTACCATACCATACCTGCAAAGCAATTGCCAAAAAAAACTGTAAAAAATAAAACATTTTTTAACACAACCTGTGCCTAAAATATATATATGCCGAAGCATGGGGGCATCCTCCCGCAAAAAAGTTATGCTGCGTACATACGTTCAAACTTTTCCACGGGCAAGCCCTCTGTCGGAATTTTGACCGTATGTACGCGGCATTAGGAGCAAAATCACTCCTCCACCCCTTATGCCCCCATGCTTCGGCATATATGCTCTTTTTTAACTGTGGTGGTGAAATCACCGCCTACAGCACTGGAGTCACGGCTTTATGTATCGTGGGAGCAAACGCTGTTGCTGTCAAGATAAATAAATCCGCGCTGCAGCTGAATGGCGTACCTGCTAAGCAAATTATGGTTAACGTTAAAACAAAGTAACATCCCAGTAAAACCTTACCATACCATACCTGCAAAGCAATTGCCAAAAAAAACAGTAAAAAATAAAACATTTTTTAACACAACCTGTGCCTAAAATATATATATGCCGAAGCATGGGGGCATCCTCCCGCAAAAAAGTTATGCTGCGTACATACGTTCAAACTTTTCCACGGGCAAGCCCTCCGTCGGAATTTTGACCGTATGTACGCGGCATTAGGAGCAAAATCGCTCCTCCACCCCTTATGCCCCCATGCTTCGGCATATATGCTCTTTTTTAACTGTGGTGGTGAAATCACCTCCTACAGCACTGGAGTCGCGGCTTTATGTATCGTGGGAGCAAACGCTGTTGCTGTCAAGATAAATAAATCCACGCTGCAGCTGAATGGCGTACCTGAAAACATGAAAAATGGTTAACAATAACACAGTAAACAGTAAAGTATAAAAAATTTGAGAGAAGAGAGAGAGAGAGAGAGAGAGAGAACAATAAAACGACAACTATTTTTGGTTTTTATATTTTATATTTTTTTTGGTTTTTTTATTTTACTTTTTTTTTTTTTTATACACTTTTTTTTGAACTGTAAACTGTAACTGTAACGGTTCGGGTCTCTCAAAATGCGATGGCATCTTGGGAGACCCTGTGTAAGTGTGCCTAGCCTGTGAAATGCTGTACCCTACGCTAATACTTCACTAGTTCATGGTAGCGTTCAAAACACTCACCCTGACAAAGACCAGGATTGCCAGGACAGCGTGGACAATAAGAACGGGTGTCATGCCTATATCCGCGCTTGCTACAGACACGACATCTTTTTTGGGGGGCTCGTTGGGTAGGGGTACTCGGGAGGACATAAGAATAATGCCTCTCATGCAGCCGGCTTACTGCATTTGGTTGGGAATGGTGAGGTACAGAACCGTCTGGAAACAGAAGCTCTGTGACAACCTCTCTTTGGAAGAAAAGAAAGGTTAATGTTCCGCCTGAAGTTTTGTATAGCACAAAAGCATTCAGCAAAGCCAATTGAAATAAGTAAGCAGACACTTTTTTGTACCAGCGTCTGGTCTTACGGGAAGTTAGATACGACGCCAACATCTGGTCATTGAGGTCCACCCCTCCCATATTTTTGTTATATTCGTGGACACAGAGGGGTTTCTCCACAATACCAGTCGCCGTAGAAATTTGGACCGTCGTGTCTGCATGAAGGGAGGTAAGAACGAAAACATTCTTATTATGCCTCCACTTCATAGCGAGCAAATTATTACACCGATAGCAGGCTCTCTCCCCCAGCCTAATACGGGAATCTACAAGCCGCTGGGGAAAGCCCCGGCGATTAGGTCGCACGGTGCCACATGCTCCAATCTGATTATCAAATAAATGACTAAACAGTGGCACGCTGGTGTAATAGTTGTCCACGTACAAGTGGTACCCCTTTCCGAATAAGGGTGACACCAATTTCCACACTATCTTGCCAGCGCTTCCTATGTAATCAGGGCAGTTCTCCGGCTCTACGTAACTATCTTTACCCTCATAAACCATAAAGCTCCATGCATAGCCTGTGGCCCTGTCACAGCACTTATAGAGCTTGACCCCGTATCTGGTACGCTTGTTGGGAATGTACTGTTTGAATGACAAGCGACCAGTAAACTTAACCAGGGACTCATCAACGCAGACAACTTTTTGGGGAGTAAACAAGTCTGCAAAACGTTGGTTGAAGTGGTTTATGAGGGGCCGAATTTTGTAGAGCCGATCGTATTCAGGGTCTCCACGTGGACGACAAAGTTCATTGTCACTGAAGTGCAAGAACCGCAAGATCTGCTCGTATCGTTTCCTGGACATGGAGTTAGAGAACACGGGCATGTGGTCAGCCGGATGCGTGGACCAATAAGCCCGCATCCGCATAAATTTATGTGTGCCCATGTTGAGGGAAAGGCCCAAAAACATCTTAAATTCGGAAACCGTAACTGGTTTCTAATCTCTGGCAAGAGACGGCAACTGGGGATTAGCGGCGATGCGTTGACCAGCATATAAATTGGTTTGGTCCACAATAGATCTATAGAGATCTTCCGTGAGATACAGAGAATAAAAATCGAGTGGCGTAAAATCATCTGTATCCACCTGAATACCGGGTTGGGCAGTGAATGGGGGAAGTACGGGTTCTGCAGAAGTGGTGGGCACCCAATTGGGATAGGCGAATTCTGCAGGAAGGGCACTATGGGTACGACGGGCCTGTCTTTGTCTTCTTCTTGGTGGCAGCGGGACACTACTTGTGCTTGCCACCTCGCCAGCTTGAACTGCACTTATGGGACTCGCCACGTCACCACGTGATACTGCAGTGCTGGATGTACGTCCAGGGTGTACTAGGCCGCTGGTGCTTGCCAGTTCACCAAAAGGATGAGCGGCGCTAGTACTGGCTCTATACTCCATACGAGGGACTTGCGGTTCCTGCACCTCAACAACATCAGAAAATCGGGGGGTCGGGTACGCCTGACAATAGCAGGGACCTCTTCTTCGCCATCAGAGCTATCTGACATGGAGGCGCTGTCCTCTACAGGTTCGTATTCTGAGCCTGAATCTGACAGATCAGTGTCTTCCTCTTCACTATCTGTCATGCTCAGAAACGTGTAGGCCTCTTCACTAGTGTACCTTCGCTTTGCCATTTTGGGCTCTAAATTTAGGGGTACAGTAGTGAGACTCACAGGTAAAAAAGCACCTAGCCTGTCAGCGACTGTATAAAACGCTACCAAAAAAAACTGTTAGCGATCGCAGGGATCAGGCCTGACTCTGCGAACGCTGCAGTTATGTGTGTTGTGTTTTGTAAGTGACAGTGATCGATCGATACTGCACTTGGGTGGGCTGGGCTGGGCTGGGCAGAGGGGCAAAACGCAGGTGCTAGCAGGTATCTGGGCTGATCCCGCTAACAATGCGTTTTTTTAGAACCCTAAATTGCTGGGCACGCTAGTATAGATCTGATCAGATCAGATATTGATCTGTTCGGATACTATACCACTAAGGGAGGTGTATGCTTTGCGCGTGGGTGTTAGCGGTGCTGGCACTAACCTAGCACTGCCTGGGGCAACGCAGACCCTTTCTGACCCTAAAACCAAATTTATATCACCCGCCGGGTGATCAGGGGGTTAAACCTTTATTAGGTAATAAATGGCGGGTGCCCTGATGCTATAAAAAGCGAACTACCTAACCAGCGTCACCCGTAACACTTATACGGTGATCACTGGTGAAAGGGTTAACTAAGGGCAATCAGGGGTTAAAACCTTTATTGGGTATTTATATGGGGGTACCTGAAGCTTTATAAAAACCTGACGGGGAACCTAAATAACTAAATAACTAACTGGCTAACCAGCGTCACCAGTGACACTTATGCAGCGATCGCTGGTGAAAGGGTTAACTCTAGGGGCAATCAAAGGGTTAAAACCTTTATTAGGTTATATATCGGGGTACCTAACGGTATAAAAACCTGGCGTTGAACCTAAAAAAAAACTAGCTTCCTAGCGGGACCAGTGACACTATTGCAGCGATCAGAAAAACGATTGCTTAGTGACACTGGTAAAAGAGGGTGAAAGGGTTAACTGGGAGGGCAATCAAGGGGTTAAACCTTTATTAGGGGGGGGTAGGGGGCTACCCTGGACCTAAAGGGGCCTAACACTAGCTGCCCTGACACTTTTTACAGTCACAACTGACACTAAATGTAGTGATCAATAAATAAATGAACACTGCATTAGTGACACTGTGACTGGGGGGGGGGGTTGATCGGGGGGTGACTGGGGTGAAATGTGTGCCTGTGTGTACCTATGTGTCAGTGGACTGTTGGTGCACTTACTTGGACGTCTTCACTCCTCGCTGTCCGGTTCAAAAAGACCGCCACGAGGAGTGTGACATCACTTCCTCCTCCTGTGTTTACATTTTCACAGGGGAGGAAGTTCGTCACTGGCCAGGAGCGATCGAGAGGGGATGGGCGGAAACCAACGGCCATCCCCTCATCGCCGATCGCTCCGGCACCGAAAGGGACCGCCGTATCTAGCGGGAGGGGGTCCGATCGGACCCCCCACCCGCTAGAAGGCATTCACGTACATTTACGTGATTGTGCCTGCCTGTGCCATTGTGTTGACGTACATTGGCAATACGGCGGTCCTGAAGTGGTTAAAGTATAACTAAAGGCAACACTTTTAGTTTTGGATAGAGTGGAGAGGGATTAGAACATCTATCAGTTGGTATCGCTGACTGTGTGCCTTGTAGGGAGATTCCCACTCTCCATTTGTCCTGTTTACTGTTATCTTAGAAAGTAAACAAAAATCCCAAATTTTAGTGACTTTCTCTCACTTCCTGTTTGGCTATGGGACAGGAAGTGAAGAGATACAGATGGCAAAAAAAAATCTGACAGGAGTTATAACCCTCCCTTACTCTATCCAATATGTAAAAAAAAAAATCTACTTTAAAGAGGGATTTCACTGGAAAAAAATTTATTAAAAGCCAGCAGCAAAATACTACAGCTGCTGACTTTTAATAGATGGACAGTCACCTGTCCCAGGGTCCAGTGATGTCGGCAGCCGAGGCAGATCGGTCGCATGACTGCTGCCACCGCCGTTCTAGGTGAGGGAATGGGGAAGTGAAGTGTTGCAGCTTCACTTCCTGGTTCCCTACTGTGCATGCGCGAGTCGCACAGTGCAATAGGAATGGTTTGCGCTATCTCTGGGACCCGTGTGTGTCCCAGCAGACAGTGTGCCGGGACAGGAAGAGGCATGGACTGAATCTGGAATTTAAAGGGCTCCCCTCACCCAGGCAAAGATGCTGCTTCCAGCAAAGTAAACAGGTGTAGCGATGACACTTTGGACAAGCTGTCTGTCATGTACAAATTTAGTTTTTGCCTCAGAACAGTAAAGGGGTTCTGAGGGTTAATTATGTAGGTTTAACTTTGACCTCAGTTTGGCTGGGCTGTATTAGAGTTCTGCCTGGTCATGTGTACAGTCAAGTGCACATGACAGGCTCAGAACCAGGCCTGGGTATTGCTGTTTCCCGGAGCCAATCAGTGGGTGCGCTTGGCCCCGCTGAAGAGTCTGGAGAAGGGTACTTAAGATGTTGAAGTCACATGTTCCGGGTTTTTAGTTCGTGAGGCCATAGCTGCCTGTTCCTTATTCTGGACCGGGGTAACCCCGCGAGGGGTCCCGTTCCCGGTCACGGGAGCTTGTGACGCTCTGCAACATGGTTCGGGTGACTAACCCCAATAGACTCGCCTGGTCTGGGGTAAGGATACATCTGTTCCCAAGTCTCTGAACCGGCTGGTCCAAGGCGCAGTAGCTGAGGGAGGATTGAAGGTGTCCGGGTGTGCTCTCGGCTTGGAGGGGCACCGCAGCTCGTGTAAGCGACTGGGGGAGGACTCTTCGGAGGAGGGCCAACAAGCTGGCACCCCAAGAAGTGCCTGTTTGCTGGGTTGTGAAGGACACTAATGAATCCACGCTTTTCCAGTACTGTCAAGGAGACAGAGAACGTTCCAGGTACTGAGGAAAAGGTTCCTGTTCACTTTCTGTTACCAATTATTCAAGGTCAGAGATTTCACAAGTTCCCGATCAAAGTGCTGACTGCCATAATCTCTAGCTATAGGTTTGTTCAGCTTTGAAGCGCCCAGCTGCTAGGGGCTACTCTCTGGGTGGTATTAGAGACTTTCTGATGATTAGCAGTTCAAGGTGCCTGAGTTTCTTCACCCTTGCCCTCTGTTCCCATACGAGGCTGTGTTTGTTGGATGTTACCCCTGCAAATAAAATCCTTTCTAAAGGACTTTTATGGTGTCAGCGTCCAAAGTTGTTGGGTACTATCCCTGGGAACCCGTAGACATGCCAAGCGTAAGTAACCGGTAAGCACAAAAGTTAAGGCCGCTCTATCAAGGGTTATGGCCGCTACACAGGTGTATGATTTTTTAGGATAATTTGGGAGAACTGAATACTATTTTGTAATTGGCTTGCTCAGCAATGAAACGGCTATGAGTAGCAATGCTGATGAAAATTATGTAGTGAGAGAACCTGCAACTGTTTGGTGATACAGCTTAGCGGGAGGAAAGATATATTTGCAGCAGCATGCCAAAGCTTTCTACTTCAGATTGTTTACAGTATACTGCTGCAGATGTAGTATAATTTTGAGTCTAGAAAGCAAAGGACAAGTTTTTAATATTCTTAAATAATTATGTAAAAGGTAAGTTGGTATATTGAATAACCATTTTTCAACCAACTGTATACTGTACTCTTTCACTTTTGAAAGTTTGATAAATCTGAATATAGTTGAACTACATACAGGGCCAGCGCTACCACTAGGCAACCGCCCAGGGCGCAGCCATGGCCTCTGTCCCGGTGAAGCTCCAGGCAGTGTAGCACCCTGGTGTTTAGGCAGGGTTGCTAATAAATTTAGTTTGTCAGGTATTAATCATCCTGGCTGATTGTTAGAAGATCCACTGATTCTTCTCTAAGCCTGGGCTGCTGTACCTTTTCTCTTCTGCCACTAGGTGGCACTTGCTGGTGGCATTAGATTGACAAGGGTGTAGCAAGGTTGGACTATGGATGGCTTGGGTGTTTCAGCCAATTGGCCAGAGTTTCTTTGGTCCCTTGGCCTGCTGGCAGAGCCTATTTATTTGGGTGGAGTCAGTTTATCAGGGTTCTGTGCCACCTAGATGGCTGTCTGGGTGGACGTGTGTTATGTCGCCCCGGGTTGTCAGACCGGAAACCTGAGGCCTATCCCGGGGGAACGTGGCTGCTAGGCTGCCTGAGGCGTATCCAGGAGCAAGTGAAGCAGCGTAGGGTTGGGACTGCTGGATTGGAGTCCAACTGAGTTGTGAAGGTTCAGCCGGATGGCGAACCAGTTGTGGTCGGCGGTAGAGGGGAAGCTGTCGCCACTAACAGAATAGTCTTCTTAGGGACGGTGAAGAAGGGTAAAGCTTCAGCAGGTGCCAAGCCAGAGACCCAACAGGACAGCAGGGGTGATGCTTGAGGAGCATCGAGTATCAAGCTAGGGACCCAGCAGGATAACGGGGGTGACACTTGAGAAGTATACATCGTGCTAGCTGTGACAGAACTCAGGATATTCAGTGGCAATTGGATCTGGAGGTCTAGAGAGAGACTGGGAGCTCAGTTATTGGAAATCGACAGTGAGAGACTGTAATGTAAGAGAAGAACTATTCTGTGTTGCCAATAGTTTAGTACGACTACTGTTAGTGACCGTTACAAGATTTGTTGCCATAGGAGACAGCAGTCTTACCTATACAGAAGTGTTATCCAGCTGGAGGCCTTCCACTGTATAGCTGTCTACCTATAGAAGTCTCGGAGTCTGCCAATTATCATTGCATCTACTTAAGGGTGTCCTGGCCCTAACCCCCTCTCCCACAGTTCTTGTTCAAGAGACAATAAATCTCTTTTGCCTACAAAAAGTGTCTAGCTCCCATTACTCCATCTTGCATCACACCAACCATGCCTGGTAACCCACTCTACAAAGACGGATGTCAGTTATTCCTGACTCTGGAGGTCACCATTAGGCCTTTAAAGGTCCTGGACCTTGCTTCACATGTGTGAGCTTGGCTCTCCTGCCCTGATCGCTCGCCCCCGTTCAGCGCCAGGCCGGCTGTCCCGGGAACACATCCGCTGCATGCTGCCAATCCCCCCAGGCTCAGTGGAGATGGGAGCATAAGCATTGAGGCAGAATAAGCAGCAGCTGATAGCTGACCTCCCGGTGGCAGCAAGAACACCATGGAGCGGCTGGATGGTGGCACTCACAGGGACTCCTAAACAATACTGCCCGCCCAGTGCTGAGGAGAGCCCTGATGTGATGGTCAATGAAGCCATAAAGAGCAGAGGTAAGGAGGAGGAAACATCCTCCCTGATCTACATCGAGCTGTCTGGGGGATGGGGGGGGGGGGGTAGTGCAGGAAGTAGGAGTCAGGTGGGTCAGTGTGTCAGGTAGGTGGGTTAGTGTAATGGTCAGGTAGGTCATTGTAGGGGTCAGGTCGTCATTGTATTGGGTCAATTAGGTGGTTCAGTGTATGAATTACAAAAGAGGACTGGGTGGGGACTTTAGGATTTTAAAGGCACCAGTAATAAATTTGAAAGAAATTTCTTTCTAATCAATCGGTATTGGTTTTATATAAATTTATTCCAAAAATAGAAAATCATACAGATAGAAGAGGTTAAAAAGACTGTTAGACATAGGAAATGGATCTATACACATAGGAAGGCTGCATCAGTATACATATCGAGGTACAAATAATACAGAGATTCCATATCTATACAGGGGAACTAGTCACCCACAGTAGAACAACGATAGGTCAATAGGTATTATGATGAAAAACTGATGTAGGATCCATAGGAAGTAGTCACTGTGGGTGACTAGTTCTCCTGTATAGATATGGAATCTCTGTATTATTTGTACCTCGATATGTATACTGATGCAGCCTTCCTATGTGTATATCCATTTCCTATGTCTAACAGTCTTTTTAACCTCTTCTATCTGTATGATTTTCTATTTTTGGAATAAATTTATATAAAACCAATACCGATTGATTAGAAAGAAATTTCTTTCAAATTTATTACTGGTGCCTTTAAAATCCTAAAGTCCCCCACCCAGTCCTCTTTTGTAATTACTACTCACTAAGGATGATGGCACCATTTTGACCTGGTCATATTTGAGATATCCTCTAACTAGCCACTTTAGTGTTTTTGATATCCCGCATTTCTCTTTTCCTTGTTTTCAGGTTCAGTGTATGAGTCAATTAGGTCAGTGTATGTGTCAGGAAGATCGGTGTAGGGGTCAGGAAGGTCAGTGAAATGATCAGGAAAGTCGGTGTGTGGTTCAGGGTAGGGCTCAGGTAGGTCAGTGTAATGGGCAGGTAGGTCACAGATATTACTAGGGCAAGACAAAGGGGGTGGAGTCAGGGGCAGCAAAATTAGGTTTCGCCTAGGGTCTCAAAAAAGCTGTGTGAAGTTGGCACCCCATGTTTGTAAAACCTGAATAAAAATATACCATTCGTTTGTGCCGCGTTTGTGCTGATTTGTGCCGCAAAAATTAGCGTTTGTGCCGGTTCGGTTTCTGAGATATTAAACATTCAATTTAATGCAAGCCCCGCCCACTTTGCACCCCACGTTGCTGAATTTGAAAAACAAACGCGCCATTTGTTTGTGCTGCGTTTGTGCTGGTTTGTGCTGCAAAAATAAACGTTTGTGCCGCTTTGGTTGCAGAGATATTGTGCGTTATATGTTGTGAAACCCCGCCCATTTTGCACCCCACGTTACCGAATTTGAAAAACAAACGTGCCATTCGTTTGTGCCGTGTTTGTGCTGGTTTGTGCTGCAAAAATAAACGTTTGTGCCGCTTTGGTTGCAGAGATATTGTGCGTTATATGTTGTGAAACCCCGCCCATTTTGCACCCCATGTTACCGAATTTGAAAAACAAACGCGCCATTCGTTTGTGCCGCGTTTGTGCTGGTTTGTGCTGCAAAAATAAACGTTTGTGCCGCTTTGGTTGCAGAGATATTGTGCGTCATATGTTGTGAAACCCCGCCCATTTTGCACCCCACGTTACCGAATTTGAAAAACAAACGCGCCATTCGTTTGTGCCGTGTTTGTGTTGGTTTGTGCTGCAAAAATAAACGTTTGTGCCGCTTTGGTTGCAGAGATATTGTGCGTTATATGTTGTGAAACCCCGCCCATTTTGCACCCCATGTTACCGAATTTGAAAAAAAAACGCGCCATTCGTTTGTGCCGCGTTTGTGCTGGTTTGTGCTGCAAAAATAAACATTTGTGCCGCTTTGGTTGCAGAGATATTGTGCGTTATATGTTGTGAAACCCCGCCCATTTTGCACCCCATGTTACCGAATTTGAAAAACAAACGCGCCATTCGTTTGTGCCACGTTTGTGCTGGTTTGTGCTGCAAAAATAAACGTTTGTGCCGCTTTGGTTGCAGAGATATTGTGCGTTATATGTTGTGAAACCCCGCCCATTTTGCACCCCATGTTACCGAATTTGAAAAACAAACGCGCCATTCGTTTGGGCCGCGTTTGTGCTGGTTTGTGCTGCAAAAATAAACGTTTGTGCCGCTTTGGTTGCAGAGATATTGTGCGTTATATGTTGTGAAACCCCGCCCATTCTGCACCCCATGTTACCGAATTTGAAAAACAAACGCGCCATTCGTTTGTGCCGCGTTTGTGCTGGTTTGTGCTGCAAAAATAAACGTTTGTGCCGCTTTGGTTGCGGAGATATTGTGTGTTATATGTTGTGAAACCCCGCCCACTTTGTACCCCATGTTACCGAATTTGAAAAAAAAAGCGCCATTCGTTAGTGCCGCGTTTGTGCTGGTTTGTGCTGCAAAAATAAATGTTTGTGCTGCTTTGGTTGCGGAGATATTGTGCGTTATATGTTGTGAAACCCCGCCCATTCTGCACCCCATGTTACCGAATTTGAAAAACAAACGCGCCATTCGTTTGTGCCGCGTTTGTGCTGGTTTGTGCTGCAAAAATAAACGTTTGTGCCGCTTTGGTTGCGGAGATATTGTGTGTTATATGTTGTGAAACCCCGCCCACTTTGTACCCCATGTTACCGAATTTGAAAAAAAAAGCGCCATTCGTTAGTGCCGCGTTTGTGCTGGTTTGTGCTGCAAAAATAAACGTTTGTGCTGCTTTGGTTGCGGAGATATTGTGCGTTATATTTTGTGAAACCCCGCCCACTTTACACCCCACATTGCTGAATCTTAAAAACAAACGCGCCATTTGCTTCTGCCAGGTTTTTGCTGGTATAGTTGCAGAGATATTGAGCAGTATATATTGTCAAACCACAACAACTTAGCACCTCGTTATTAAATCATACATACAACTAGATTTATTTGTTAATGGTTTGTGCAGATTTGGTGGATATTATACATGTTTTACTTCATATGCATAGTTTTGCCACCCCCACAGGGATCCCCCCTTTCCGATTCTCTAGTGCTGAATGGAAGAACAGACAGGGAGGGGGCGGGCACAGATGGCTCTGGCTCTAGTGAGCCAGAGCAGTTGTCAATCAGGCGGCAGGGTGGATCTCGACAGTATTGTCAGGATCTGTACCGGCTGCAGCATTGATCTGCACTGGCAGGATATAGTGGGCAATGGCCCGCCACATGCACATGAGTTTTTTTGTCACAGGAGAACATACTAAATGTCACCTTGTGAACAAAAAGAGAACTAAGGCCAAAAAAAGTTGGGACATAGTTCTCTTTTAACATAAGTTTAAACCAGACGTTAACCAAGAAAAACATTACTCCAGCAGGAGAGAGAGGTTCGGAGTGGCCATCTACAACTTTCAAGCAAAAAAAATGAAGAACTAAGCTTGCAGGTGGGAGATACAGTGCAGATATTTGATTTGTTCCTCCAAGTGAATCCTCTGTACCACCCTTCATATGTCTCAAAGTAGGGGATATTTCCAGCTGCACATACTCATCAGAAAGAAGTGCAGATGACGGAGGGGCGGAGTTACTACATGGCGCCAAGCAGCAGCGTGATGCTGTGAGCTCCTAGGCATTCCCCCCGAGCGAATAAGCTAAGTGAGCCTGAATTTCCGTGTTAAAGCTGATTTGTGCCCCCACCATGGTAGCTGCTTATCGGTCTGTTACGTGCTGCTATCCACCTGCTACCTACCCAGTTTCCGGATCTCAGCTGGTCAGTCGTCTGTCTCCCCACTGTCCCTGGTTGATCGACCCGCAGTGAGCCATCTACTGGGCGGCAGTGGAGTAGCATGGGTTGTCAGCACCCGGGTCAAGGCAAGTAATTTGCACCCCCTAACCTGCGGACTTTTAGCACTCCCCGAGTCCCTTCAAATACAATAGCAGTGACCTACCTGATTCCTATACTGACCACTACACTAACCTACTTGATTAATTCCTTTACTGACCATTACACACTACACTGACCACTATACTATACTGTCCACTACACTGAGAACTACACTGACCACTATACTATACTGACCACTGTACTATACTGACCACTACACTACACTGACCACTATACTGTCCACTGCACTACACTGTCCACTACACTGACCACTATACTATACTGTCCTACATTACACTGACCACTACACTGTCCACTATACTGACTACTATACTGTCCACTACACTATACTGACCACTACACTGTTCACTAGGGATGAGCTTCGTGTTCGAGTCGAACATACATTCAACTCAAACATCGGCTGTTCGTCCGTTCGGCGAATACCGAATGTTATGGGCTGTTCGCGCCAAATTCGTGTGGCGCTCATGGCCCACAATGCACTGCGCCACCGCAGTGCATTGCTGGCTCATGATTGGCCAAGCATGCACTGTGACCCCGCATGCTTGGCCAATCACAGCGCCGACAGCAAGGAGAGCCATGATTGGCCACAGGCAGGATGCCTGTGGCCAATCATAGCTCAGGCTGTGTAGTACACGCCCCACACTATATAAGGCCGCCAGCGCAGCGGCCTTGTGTAGTGTATTGGCGTCTGTAGGAGTTAGTGGGTGTTCTGTGTACCTTCAACACAGTATACACCGTTTATTATCGGACGATTTTTCGTTCTTGCTCTTCTGTAGTGGTTGTTGTCTGCGTGCCCTGACCGCAGTATACACCATTATATCCACCTATATAGCTAGCTATATTTCTCTTTTTTTAATAGAGCTTGCAGTCAGTTGTAGGAGATTGTGCGTGCTGTCTGCGTGCCCTGACCGCAGTATACACGGTTATATCCACCTATATAGCTAGCTATCTTGCTCTTTTTAAATAAAACTTGCAGTCAGTTATAGGAGATTGTGCGTGCTGTCTGCGTGCTCTGAACGCAGTATACACCGTTATATCTACCTACATAGCTCTTCTCTAATTGAGCCATCTGTAGGAGTTAGTGGGTGTTGTGAGCCTCCAGCACAATATACACTACCCGAATGCTGGTTTTCCCATCTCTCTTCAGGCCATTACCATGTCTGGAAGGCCAACAAGGAGAGGCAGACAGACACGAGCCGATAAAAGAGGGCAAGCAGGCTCTGTGTCTAGAGACAACAGTGCTGGTCGTGGACGCGGTGCATCGTCATCATCAGCACATGGCCATGAGACACGCTTGTCCTTCTTTTCGGCAGCTGGACATGTTAAGCCGCAACATGCCGAAGACTTGGTAGAGTGGATGACCAAGCCCTCTTCATCCTCCTCATCCTCTCTCACCCAGGCTCAGGGTACTAGCAAAGAAGCTGCCAACCCATCGTCTTCCCGCCTCTCAATGTCATCATCAGTGACTCCTTCCCTTGACCCACCACGTCCTCCTGAGGAGTCTCCTGAACTGTTTGAGCACAGTGTTGGGTACATGCTCCAGGAGGATGCCCAGTGTTTTGTAGGCTCTGATGATGATACTCAGCTAGAGGAAGGCAGTAGCGTGAGCGCAGAGAGAGGGGATGCTCAAGAAGGACAGCAATCTGGCAGTCATGTTCCACAAGCTGCAGCATACTGCCAGGTTTGCTCCAGCGATGAAGAGGGAGGGGATGATGAGGGCACTGACTCCACGTGGGTGCCTCATAGGAGGGAGGAGGAGGAGGCACATGTCCAACGAGACAGGATGCCCTCCGGGGGCCAGCTTAGGGGCAGCGCACTGACTGAATCACACCGCAGAGCTCTGCCTGTGCAGGGCGCTGCCTCTGCGCGTTATTCTAAAAGTTCTTTGGTGTGGGCCTTTTTTGAGAGGAGTGCATCAGATCGCACCGCTGCTATTTGCAACATATGTCTCAAGCGTATCTCGCGTGGCCAAAACATTAGCCGCTTGGGCACCATATGCTTGACCAGACATATGTTGACCTGCCATGCAGCTCATTGGCAAGCGTACCTCAAAGACCCACACCAAAGAACAAAGCGGACCTCTCCTTGCTCCTCATCAGCTGGCATCTCAAACCCCACTAGACCTTCAGTCCTCTCTGAAACCTGCTCTGAGAGGAATGAAGGTGTAGAATTAGGTGTGTCACAGCCAAGTGCTTCCGGGCAATCTGCTAGCAGTACACCCACGTCCGATTATAGCAGGCAAATGTCCCTGCCCCAGCTGCTGGACCGTCGAAAGAAGTTCACTCCCAGCCATCTACATGCCCAGCGGTTGAATGCTAGCTTGGCCAAATTGCTAGCACTTCAACTGCTGCCTTTTCAGTTGGTAGACTCTGCCCCCTTCCGTGAGTTTGTACAATGTGCGGTCCCTCAGTGGCAGGTCCCCAAACGACACTTTTTCTCACGGAAGGCGATTCCGGCTCTCTACCGGCATGTGGAAGGCAATATCCTTGCCTCGCTAGACAGGGCGGTCAGCGGTAAGGTGCATATTACCGCTGACTCATGGTCCAGCAGGCATGGACAGGGACGTTACCTGTCTTTCACGGCCCATTGGGTCACTCTTCTGGCAGCTGGGAAGGATGCAGGACAACGTGCAGTAGTGTTGGAGGTTGTTCCGCCACCACGCCTCCAAAATGCTAGTACTGGTTGTGACACACCTCTCTCCTCCACCCCCTCCTCTTCTTCTTTCTCCATGGCCTCTTCCAGTGCTCGGTCCTCAGAACCAGCGGTGCTCCGTAGGCATTCCAGGGGCTACGCAAGTACGCAGGCAATACGATGCCATGCCGTGCTTGCGCTGGTTTGTTTGGGGGACAGGAGCCACACTGGGGCAGATGTTTTGTCAGCTCTGCAGGGACAGGCCGAGAGGTGGTTGACGCCACGCCAGCTTAAGCCAGGAATGGTGGTTTTCGACAATGGCACCAACCTCCTCTCCGCCCTCCGACAAGGACAACTGACCCATGTGCCCTGTGTGGCTCACGTCCTTAACTTGGTGGTGCAGCGGTTCTTGGGCAGGTACCCGGGCTTACAGGATGTCCTGAAGCAGGCCAGGAAAGTCTGTGTGCATTTCCGCCGATCATTTAATGCCTGTGCTCGGCTGGCTGAGCTCCAAAAGGAGTTGAACCTGCCCAAGAACCGACTTACATGTGACATGCCCACCAGGTGGAACTCAACGTTGGCCATGCTGCAGTGGCTGCACACGCAGCAGAGGGCCATCAATGAGTACCTGTGCGACTATGGCACCAGGACAGGGTCAGGGTAGCTCGGTTTTTTCTCACCACGCCAGTGGGGCATAAGGGATGCATGCACTGTCCTGTCACCGTTTTAGGAGGCCACAAGGATGGTGAGCAGTGACAGTGCATGCATCAGTGACACTGTACCTCTTGTCCACCTCTTGGAGCATACGCTGCATGGAATAATGGACAGGGCACTTGAGGCAGAACAGAGGCAGGAAGAGGAGGGCTTCCTTGCCTCTCAAGGCCCCCTTTATCAGGACAGTGTTCCTGCTGTGCCACCCATCACACAGGAAGAGGATGAGGAGGAGGAGGAGGAGTATGATTGTGTCAGCATGGAGGTGGATGCTGGCACTCAGCATCAGCAGCAGCAGCAGTCTTGTAGGGATGATTTACAGTCCCAAGAAACCCGTGGACTTGTACGTGGCTGGGAGGAGGTAGCTGCAGATCATGTTGTCATTAGTGACCCAGAGGACTCCGGACCGAATGCCTCAGCTACCCTATGCTGCATGGCCTCCCTGATCTTGCAAAGCCTGCGGAAGGATCCTTGTATTCTTCGGATCAAGGAGAGGGACCATTACTGGCTGGCCACTCTCCTTGATCCACGGTACAAGGGTAAGGTTGCCGACCTTATCTTGCCGTCGCAGAGGGAGCAGAGGATGAGACATCTCCGGGAGGCCTTGCAGAAAGGTCTGTGCAACGCGTTCCCAGAGACTGGGAGGTTACAAACTCCTGGTCCTGGACAATGTGTTGCTGAGGCATCGGTCAGAAGGAGCGGTGGAGAAGGTGGCCGTCTGACCGATGCGTTCAGACAATTTTTTAGTCCGCAGCCCCAAGGTATGATCGGTTCCAGCAACCATCGCCAGCGTCTGATTTACATGGTGCAGGAATACCTAGGGGCAAGGTCAGACTTGGACACCTTTCCCACCGAAAATCCTCTGGCTTACTGGGTCTTGAAAATGGATCACTGGCCAGAGCTTGCACAGTATGCAATTGAGCTACTAGCCTGTCCTGCATCCAGCGTTCTTTCGGAACGCACCTTCAGTGCTGCTGGTGGCTTTTTTACCGATCACAGGGTGCGCCTGTCCACCGACTCAGTTGATCGACTGACCTTCATCAAGATGAATCAGTCTTGGATCACCCACAGCTACCAAGCACCTGAAGCTGATGTAACCGAATAATTTTTTTTGAAATATCACATCCCTTCAAGACTACCTATGCTGATGCTGAGTGACTGTCCTGTTATGTTGATTGTCTATCCTCTTCCTCCTCCGCTGATATGTTGGAAGAACATTTTTGGTTCTGGGTGATGTCACCAGCCCAATTTTACAGCCCCTGTTTAACAGGGGCGTTTAATTACAATTTTTGATGCAATGCTTTGCAGCAGGGCTCATTCCTGCACCACAACTAGAGTACATGGGAGAGGTTGCAGTGTCGTGGCACCAGCACCAGTGCCTAAGGCCCAATTTTTCAGCCCCTGTTTAACAGGGGCATGTAATTACAATTCTTGATATAATAGTTCACAGGAGGGCCCGTTCCTGTGCCCACCCAGAGTAACGGTGAGGACTTATAGTGTTGTGGCACCAGCACCACAACCACCAAAGGTCAATTTTTCTACCACTGTTCAACAATGGCATGTAATTACAATTCTTGATATAATCGTTCACAGCAGGGCGCTCCAGCGCCCACCAAGAGTCACTTTGAGGGCTTACAATGTTGTGACAACACCAACACCTTGTTCCGCCATTTCTGCAGAGCATATAGGGCAGGCCCCTACTTTCAAACATCCAACTTACAAACATCTCCTACTTGCAAACGGAAGGAGACAACAGCAAGTGAGATGAAAAAAGATGGACGACAAAACAAATTATACAGGGGTGATAACCCTTCCCTATGTTTTCCAAAAAGCTTAAAAATAGATTTTTTGACTGGAGCTACACTTTAAAAATGTACCAGTTGAAAATTACAAACAGATTCTACTTAACACAACAAACCTACACAATCCCTGTCTTGTTTGCATCGCCTGTATACTGCTGTTCTGAGTATATAGGGCCTGGTGTCCCCACATCTTTCCTTTTTGTAATATGGGTACAGGGTTCCCCTTAATATCCGTACAAGATCCAAAGGGGCTGGTAATGGGCGGGGGGGGGGGCTACCCATGCCATTTTTCTCAATGATTTTCATCCATATTGCCGGAACCAGATATAACATTAAAACCGCAAGCAGTTTTAAATGATGTTATTTCCGTTTAATGTCATTTTGTGCAGGGACTGTTCCAAACACGGGAAACACGTGGCACTTCACAGGCATACTACAGACACCCCCCAGGCACGATATTTAAAGGAATATTTCACTTTTTTTCACTTTAATCGTTATTAAAATCAGTGCTCCCGCCAAAACGGCCATTTTTAAAAACATTTTAGGCATTGACCCATGTCCCCTGGGGCAGGAGCCAGGTCCCCAAACCCTTTTTAGGACAGTATCTTGCATATTAGCCATTAAAATTAGCACTTTTTATTTCAAACGTTTGAGTCCCATAGACTTCAATGGGGTTCTAACGTTCGTACGAATTTGCGGTCCGTTCGAAAGTTCTGATGCGAACCGAACTGGGGGGTGTTCGGCTCATCCCTAGTTTAAAGCATTTCTGTATGTTACTACAATGATTTTACATTCTGGCTACCCCTGAACAAAGGATGTATACAGTACATAGGGACATCAGTTATTAACACAACTAGTGTTGCCACCTGATCACTATATTAGGTTGATGTGCTAGTATTGCAAAAAAAATTGTTTGTATACACACAGCAAACACACGATCACCTATTCCAAATGTATTATTTTCACTGCAATTGAATACATTGCATAATTATTAATAATAAGTAAAATTAAAGATGTTAAAAATAAATTTACCCTGGATTCCCTGAGCTAGAATGAAACCATCAAGCAAAAAGTTGTTCGAGCTCTAATGCTGCCTTTTCCAGGGTACAGTATGAAGTGCAGTGCTCGGCACAGTGGGAGGAGCTTTACATTAAGGAAACCCAAGCTGAGTATAGGTTCTGTAAGTTCTGTATGTAAGATGTAGTAACAAGGTGTAAAGTCAGTGTGGTTTCACAACATATAACACACAATATCTCCGCAACCAAAGCGGCACAAACGTTTATTTTTGCAGCACAAACCAGCACAAACGCGGCACAAACGAATGGCGCGTTTGTTTTTCAAATTCAGTAACATGGGGTGCAAAATGGGCGGGGTTTCACAACATATAACGCACAATATCTCTGCAACCAAAGCGGCACAAACGTTTATTTTTGCAGCACAAACCAGCACAAACGCGGCACAAACAAATGGCGTGTTTGTTTTTCAAATTCGGTAACATGGGGTGCAGAATGGGCGGGGTTTCACAACATATAACGCACAATATCTCTGCAACCAAAGCGGCACAAACGTTTATTTTTGCAGCACAAACCAGCACAAACACGGCACAAACAAATGGCGCGTTTGTTTTTCAAATTCGGTAACGTGGGGTGCAAAATGGGCGGGGTTTCACAACATATAACGCACAATATATCTGCAACCAAAGCGGCACAAACATTTATTTTTGCAGCACAAACCAGCACAAACGCGGCACAAACGAATGGCGCGTTTGTTTTTCAAATTCGGTAACATGGGGTGCAAAATGGGCGGGGTTTCACAACATATAACGCACAATATCTCTGCAACCAAAGCGGCACAAATGTTTATTTTTGCAGCACAAACCAGCACAAACGCGGCACAAACGAATGGCGCATTTGTTTTTCAAATTCGGTAACATGGGGTGCAAAATGGGCGGGGTTTCACAACATATAACGCACAATATCTCTGCAACCAAATCGGCACAAACGTTTATTTTTGCAGCACAAACCAGCACAAACACGGCACAAACGAATGGCGCGTTTGTTTTTCAAATTCGGTAACGTGGGGTGCAAAATGGGCGGGGTTTCACAACATATAACGCACAATATCTCTGCAACCAAAGCGGC
This sequence comes from Lithobates pipiens, assembly GCF_037356315.1. Taxonomy (NCBI): domain Eukaryota; kingdom Metazoa; phylum Chordata; class Amphibia; order Anura; family Ranidae; genus Lithobates; species Lithobates pipiens. Next base: position 132,155,110 of record NW_027507685.1, read on the forward strand.
ACAAACGTTTATTTTTGCAGCACAAACCAGCACAAACGCGGCACAAACGAATGGCGCGTTTGTTTTTCAAATTCGGTAACATGGGGTGCAAAATGGGCGGGGTTTCACAACATATAACGCACAATATCTCTGCAACCAAAGCGGCACAAACGTTTATTTTTGCAGCACAAACCAGCACAAACGCAGCACAAACAAATGGCGCGTTTGTTTTTCAAATTCAGCAACGTGGGGTGCAAAGTGGGCGGGGCTTGCATTAAATTGAATGTTTAATATCTCAGAAACCGAACCGGCACAAACGCTAATTTTTGCGGCACAAATCAGCACAAACGCGGCACAAACGAATGGTATATTTTTATTCAGGTTTTACAAACATGGGGTGCCAACTTCACACAGCTTCTCAAAAATCCTTGCACCACACCAGCTTTGATTATAGCATATAAGAACCTGTGTACCTGCTAAAGAGTTTATAATTCTGTGCAGCCAATTCTGTAATATAGAGGTCCTTGACCCCCCCCCCCCATTGTAGCAATAGTAACAACTGGTCAAGACCTGCCTAGTGGCTGAAATCAGTGAAATGGAGGACTTGGTGGCCACGGAAGGAAATTTCCGGGAGAAATTTCTTAAAAAATTGCACAAATTTGTTTACTCTGAGGAGTACACAGAGCTGTTAAAGTAAATCTCCTACTACCTGAATACTTTATACTGATATAACTCTGGGCCCAGAGCATTGGTGGAGTGACTGGCTCCTTTTTTCCCTTAATCCACCCCACCCCACCCCACTCCTTCCCTTTTTTTTTTTTTCTCCTCTCCCTTCTCCCCTGCATTCATCCTATTCTGATTTGCTTTTCTTCTTTTGATGGTATAATAAAGATATTTACCTTGTATAAAATTCACACTGGGTACAAAGACACCCTAGAGCCCGGTATTCCAGGTACTTGGGTTTGTACATATATTTGCTTGTTATGGGTTGTACTCAAACTTTTCTTGAATGTGTTTCCATTTAGCACTGCCATAACTATGATTTCTGTAATCACTGTGTGCTGTTCTGAAATAAAGTATTGAAGAAAAAAAAAGAACCTGCTTGGTGGAACAATTAAACAACAGCAGCACAAAGATGTTGTCATCTCTCTGTCCACTCTGCTCTCTCCTCCTTTTACCATGTTCCTCATCATCACGTGTGCATGACGCACACCCGATTGACCCCCTAGTACTGCCCTTTCATCTGCCCATTTGAGTAATGCTGTGCAGGGGATGACAGTAGGGTGATATCAAAACACCTTCAGGTACATATATTTGTCATATTTAAAAATCAGTCGGATGATTTGCCTAATGAATCTTTGCCCATATTATTTGGCAATAATTTTTTCCAGCCATGAATTAAAGTGTATTTCTTTTTTTGCATTCGGAAAACTCCACAATATGTGTATTATGTGTTCCCATTCACACATACCAAATAAAAAAAAAAATCATACTTTTTTAGGTATTTGTTTTGGAGCAGGCATCTGGCAGAATATTTTTAATATAAGGGAGAGAAAACACACTCTTTCCCCACTGACACAGTGGGGACAGACTGAGTTTCTCTCATTGACATGCAATGGAAAAGTCCAGTTTCCAGAGCTTTAATCCTTTGTTTTGACAATCAATGTGAAAATCCAGGTTACACCTGATAATAAGATCTGCCAGCACAGTAGAGCCAGGGTTAATTACTGCAAACGGTACTCCCTAGCCCCTTCTGTTACCTCCCCTTTAGTTTTGGACTTTTCAGAAAAGAGCAAGTAGGCAAAAATGTTTGTGTGTGTGCGTGTATGTATATGTGTGTGTATATATTATAATTTTTTATAATTTTTTTCCCCAAGTTATGCTATGTGATTAAGAACATGTAATAAATGTGTTACTCCAGGTTAACTGCTCACTGTCGGCTGATGTCACAGAGCCAGTAGGAATCCTGACAATAATGTTGGGATTTACCCCCCCCCCCCGTCAGCGGCCTTACATTGTTCAGTTCTCAATGTAGAGATGATGGGGGACAGATTCAGTATCTATGTAAGTATGTATGTTTAATTTTTTTTATTTTTTTATTTCTGCACTTCTTTTCTAAGTGTCAATCCTCCTATAGCCTACAAATGTCAGCTAAAATAGACCAATAGACAAGATTGTAAAGTTACCTATGGGTCAGATATCTCAGTTCTTGCATTGCAGTGGGAATATTTATGGATGCATTTGTAAAGGATGTAGATTGTCCACATGGATTATTATTTATAGGATCTGGGCTTTTTCAGAAGTGTTCAACTTAAAAAAATAAAATAAATAAAATAAAAAAAAAAACTGGCTAGGATGCACCAATGGACTCACTACCTCAGTCATTTACCTGGAGACAAACTGCATCTGGGTCGCACTGCTGGCTTCCCTATCCATGGGTTTCTGTAGATGGGTTATGATGCCGTGTTTACAAACCCTGGTAGTGTCAATTACCAAACACCAAACATTTGCCAGTCAGCAGCAGTGGAGCAAGTGTAGAGGTTTTTCACTTTCTCGCTGAAACCATTTACTTTGTAAATAAAAAGAAGTAATAGTAATGTGCTCATCATGAGTTGTCTATGAATAAAGATCAGGCAGATCAGGGATTCATGCAGGAGTTTATTGTGCGCATACTTTCACAGCAAGCTAAACCCAGCTATAACATGGATGCCATCTAGTGGAACGATTGGGGTACTTCATCTTCACTCTGATGGGGTAAAAACAAACGTGATGAGATAAAATAAACCAATAAATAACATTGCTGCATAAATGACTGTTCCAGTGGAGCACAACTATTTAAAGATGAATTCCAAAGAAGATTTTTTTTTTTTCATTTTGTTTATTCGTATGTATGCATATTCTATACCTGGGCTGTTCCCTGTAGAAATGGAGAATTACATTAGCTGCCACTACTACTATAGTGATCCGCGCTGTCTCCCAGATCACCTTCATATCCTGTTGCATAGTAACTACAGTACTTAGTATGGTTACCATTCTGAGAAAGCAATAATAACAAACAAATAATTTTCTGATTGTAGGAAGAGCAGATTGTGACATAACTGCCCCGCCTCTTCACCTCATCAAAACAGAAAATGCTGTGTATTCATTGATAAAAATTCAAGGTGTTCTCTAAATGAGGTCTGTGCTGAGTGAGCGACCCCCCCCCCCCCCCCCCAAATCATTGTCACTATTCAGCAGGGCAGATGCTGGGCAAAGGATCGGGAAGACCGCAAAGATCACTGTAGTGGTGGCAGCTACTACAGTGATTCTACAATTCCACAGGGATCAGCCAGGTATGGAATATGCATACTTTATTGGTCCAAGCTCTAACTATGCAAAAAAGAAACATACCTGAAATTCAACTTTATATAAGAGAAAGTTGTTCTGCCTATGCTCTTTCAAATGCAGGAGGGGCACTCTTATCAGCCCCAAAAGGACTGCCAAAGGAATGTACTGAAAAGGCCCTTCAGACTATGAGAACTATAAATTCAGCCCACAGGAATTGAACTGATATCTTACCAGTGGGGACACAAAGGGCACTAAAAATATGAAAATGCGTTTGCTATCCAGACTCTACCCAACATTAAAAAAGTTGCGGCTAAAAATAAATCTTTCTTAATATAAAAACATAAACTATGTAATGTGAAGGCTACCATAAACCATTGATTCAGTTAATGTCCAATCGGGTAGATCCTTGTACTACTCAAGGGTAGGCAAACTTGGCACTCCAGCTGTGGTAAAACTACAAATCCAATCATGTCTGTGATTGTCAGGGTCTTGCAATGTATCATGGGATTTGTAGTTTCACCACAGCTGGAGGGCCAAGGTTGCCTACCCCTGTACTACATAGTGGTTGTCAGATGCACAGGAGATTGTTCAATCAGATTGTATTAAGTATTGCAGGTATAAGGCAGTGAAAAGTATCAAATGCTGTCTTTACTAATGAATTCATATTGCATTAGGCTATTTCCATAGACCCTTCCTTACACCCCAAACAAGTAAATTTTACACATTGGTACTGTTTTACCTGGCAAATAATTTTTAGCTTTTCAACTAGTTTTGCTTGTTCTGCTGCACTATATAGGCACAAAGATCCTTCTATTAGTATTTCTTGACACCTTTTAAGCTTCCTGAGCCCTCTGCTTACTCATTTGACAGAGTTGATTATGTTGTTTTGTGGTTTATTGAGCAGGCTAAAGGTGGAGAGGGGCAAAGGAAGCTGTAAAGCTGTGTTCGTAAATTTCCCAAATATACAGGTACTCTTTCATTTTTCAGTGTGGCCCATGTACTCACCTTTTATGCTTCGGACACACACTTATCTGTGGAAAGAAAATGGAGAGGATTTAGTGCTGCGTAGACTGCACATATCTTGTCTGGTCATGTGAGGTTTTTGCTATTCAAGCTCACTGTAGACCTTGCATAATTGCAGTTTCAGTCCAACCGAGCAATGGTCTCATGCATCCATGAGATTCATTGCTGATCAATCAACAGAGGAAATAGCAGCGGGAAAAGATTTTAAAAATATGTTTTGGTGAAGTTGTACTCAACTATATATAACCTGTACTCTGTTATAATTCTCTTTACATTATGCACCATTATAAACTTTTAAAGTTAATGGCCTTGCCTAATATCATACACCACAAGTTTTCTGCTATTACAAATACCTCCTCTGTGTACCTCTCTGATTTAGTGTCACTTTGTTACTCAAGCCTGACTTTCCCTGACCTCATGGCTAAACCTTGCCAACTCTGTAACCATTGAGAGTGCCCTTACTAGCCACCAAAGCAGCATCACCAGGCTTCAAATCTGGATTCAAGCTGTAATTTTTCTAACCCTGTACCAAAAATAACTGGAATATGGCTGGTAAAAGCACCAAAGCTACAGTATTTTATGTCATAAGAACAGCATACTATGGCAGCCAATCCTAAATAATCTTTGATGTGACTACAGTAAATTAATAGCTGATTGGTTACTGTGGGCTTCTCGGATACCCAGAGTTTGCACATGTAGGGACATTGAAATAGGTGTGTTGCGATGATAATACCAGTTTGAGGAAGGATGAGGATGTTTTCATCAGTCAGTCCATATTCCTTAGCAGTCTGCTTGAATTTCTCCAGGAGTTCTGGTCTCAGATCTGGAGATCTGCCTGTAATGGAAGACAAATCCAGTCATTTCAGAGGCACAGTGGCACTGATTTATAAAAACTTGTACTAAAGTGGATCTTTAAGTTTTAGCCATGAATAGTAAATTTTCCTGTAAAGTAATATTCCAGGGAAGAGTTAGAATTTTGGTGAGGTTTTCCTTGCTTTATTGTTTCAGTAATGCTGGCCTTTCATGGCTCAGGTTTTTTTTTTTTTTTTTTTGTTTAGTCAGTGTGCAAAGAAAAACTAAACCAGTTCTTTGAACTGATCAAAGCTAATTTTTTCATTCAAACCCATTCATGAGAAGTCAATTGATTGACTTTGAAACTGTAACATTTTGGATTCCCTCTCACTTTCTGTTCTGACAACAGATAATGGGGGCTGTTATATCCATGCCCTTCCCATGTTTTCCAAAACTAAAGGCTCTGCTGTCTAATTGTATTTCTTTTTGGATGGGGGCATACAGCTTGCAAGTGAAATTTCAGTTTTCTCCTTTTCCAGTGTGAGAACACATGACCCTTTTGGAGCCTCATTCGCTTTTTTTTTGCTGTGATCAGATTTCCTTTTAGGGGTGACTCCATTTGTTCTCCATGGTCCAACTGTGCAGTATGTAGGTACGAAGCCACCCTCTCTTGCGTACCCCTGAAATGGGCTATGGGATTTGTAGTGTGCATAGGGCAGTCCACATGACTGCAACTAATGTGCACTATATGTTCCAAACATACAGAAGGGGAGGGGGGAGAGAAGAGGTTTGGGGTTTGGAAGCTCGCTGAGGACATTACAAGGAGGCAGAAAAACACAGTAATAAGCCATTTCAGGAAATAAAGATTAGAGTTCCATTAAGTAGTGGATGTGTATTAATTTATTTTTGGAGAAGGATATTGTCTATTGTAACTTAAAAGTGAATGTAAACATTCACAGATACCCAGTGAAGTGAAGAGCCTCAGGTGATACACAAAGATAAAACAAATCCTTCCACATAGGGTTTTATTTATCTGCAGTCTTCTCTTCCCTACAATCCTTCAAAGGGGCAGAGATGTGTTAAAGAGGATGTTAACCCTCTCCTCTACCCATTGAAGTGAACAGCCTCAGATGAAACACAAAGATGAAACAGATCTCCTTATGTAAGTTTTACATGTATATCTGCTGTCTTTCTATATTCGTTAGAATTCTAACATTGTGTTAGAATTTTTACTTCCTCATTCAGCAGTAGGAGGGGATTCCTGGCATACACTGTGTGACAACTGATTGGAGGAAAGGCACCCCCCCCACACACACACATTGACAGAAGAATGGGGATACAGTTAGAGCTGTGCTGTGACAAGACAAGCTCTCTGCTAATCTATTTATAGCACCTTCCCGACACAAATTTCAAGCTGCTTTTATCTCAGGTGTCGGAGAACCTGTCCGAAGTTATCATGCTGATAACAGAGGAATGAAACTGTAGAAAGACACGAGACTTAGGGCTTTGCAGATAGATAAGTAAACACTACAGATATATGTGCCTAGGTCAAATTTCAGGAATTAGGTTAAAACTTTAAAATCTTTCTTCATCTGTCACAGAGGAGGGGGGAGAGGCTCCCGTCTCCCACCCATCAAATTGCCTGCCAAAAAAAAGGGAAATACTTGCACTTATGGGCATTGGTGATCAACCTAGAGCTTGTCTGCACAGGGCATTTTCATTCTCCCTGGTAAGCAAATGGGCAGCTGAGTGAACCTGTTGCTTTGCATGCTCTAAGCACTGGTTCACTTTGAGGTGTGAATAAGCACTTACCAAACAGAGATACAACAGTGTTGACCTCACCGCCCTTGGTCTTCAGAGTGTGCATCATGGTGTATTCATCATAGTTGCTCTCCATCACTGAAATTACGTGATCACTGCCGTAACCTTAGAGAGAACAGAAGTTTAAGTATTTTGTTTGCATGCAGCAAAGCAGATGTCTAATACTGTACAAAGTAGGTATCCCTTTTCGTTATAATGGATAATGTGACATTTATGGCATTGACTTACGTGGGCTCTTAGACAGGAAACGGCCAGGCTGATCGGTTTTGATGTAGGTCATGCTCTTCTTTTCACATCGATCTTGCCTGGAACAGAACCAAACACAAACTGGTGTGAAATAGTGATCGCTACAGGCTACTAGTTGTTCAGTAAGCAAAAGTAAAAGGCAAAAGTGCTGTCATCAACACAACCAATCAGAATTAATTTGTCTGTGATTTTACATCTGTATAGATGTTATTCTTTTTACTGTATGAACAGAATGAATTTGACCCATTTTAATCTCTGTTAGCTACTTCACAATGCTTAAAAAACTCACCTATCAAAGTGGTGATATTCTGCTTTTATTAAAGCCTACGCAAACTATTAACTGGCAATCAGCAGAATGTGACTCATCTTTACAGCTGTCTTGGTAATTGTGATTTCATTCCTTCAAAAGTCAACTGTTTCAGTTGTCCACCTACATATGGTGTACATGGCATCAGGTTTTGACTAATACATTTTTTATGGATATCTCAAGGGAAACCGAGCATAATGGCGCATACACACATTCGCAAATTCGGCCAGCAAAAGACCGATCAGAGCTTTTGGTCGGAAAATGCAATCGTGTGTATGCTCCATCAGACTTTTGCTGGCCAAATTTCGGCCAGGAAAAGATTGAGAGCATGTTCTCAATTTTTCTGTAGGAAAAAGTTCCTATCCCAAAATGCGTTCGTGTGTATGCAATTCCGACGCACAAAAACTTATGCATGCTCAGATTCAGCTACGAGACGGAAGCTATTGGCTACTGGCTTGAACTTCCTTTTTCTAGTCCCGCGTACGTATTGTACATCACTGCGTTCTTGGCGGTCGGAATTTGGTGTGGCCCTTTGTATGCAAGACAGCTTGAGCAAAATCCCGTCGGAATTCCATTGGGAAAACCATCAGAGCTTTTTCCGACCAAAATTCCGATCATGTGTACGTGGCATTAGAGAAATACAGGGACTACTGCTCCGCCTTCTGAAAATGCTATTTGTCTGGTGGATCCTCTTTTTTTAAAGTTTTCTGAGACGCCAACCCAGAACATGTACAGGGATCAGGTGTTCTGTCCTCACCTGCTGCATTCTTGATCAGGTCAGCAATTCAGAAATCTAGAGAGCTAATGTTTTTTAGAGCGAGGTCAGCAACAATGTCCAACAATTTTTTTTTTCCATCACAAGCTTCTTTGAAAGATCGCAAAGGAAGAGGCGCCTCTGGGTGTAGAGATAACATACACTTTAATTATAAAAACGTATTTAATACAGGCAACTCACATTTTGGATGTGGTCTATGAGCATTCAGTCACTTTAAAAGCTGAGCATGGATGTGGTCATCTGATATTCCGTCAAGCTGAGGCGCTGTAGCCGCTAGTGGCCAGGAAGTGGCACAGACGCCGGCCGTGGAGCGCAGTTCTAAGCAGAGCGAAGTCTGGAGCGCCGGCGGAGAGAGATGACATCATGAGGTGGGTGCGACCGGTTTCGTGAGCGTACAGGCTCACGAAACCGGTCGCACCCACCTCATGATGTCATCTCTCTCCGCCGGCGCTCCAGACTTCGCTCTGCTTTGAACTGCGCTCCACGGCCGGCGTCTGTGCCACTTCCTGGCCACTAGCGGCTACAGCGCCTCAGCTTGACGGAATATCAGATGACCACATCCATGCTCAGCTTTTAAAGTGACTGAATGCTCATAGACCACATCCAAAATGTGAGTTGCCTGTATTAAATACGTTTTTATAATTAAAGTGTATGTTATCTCTACACCCAGAGGTGCCTCTTCCTTTGCTTTTTTTCACAGACTTTGGAACATGGTTTCTGTCCTTCACTGATGGCAGCCCTGGATATGGAACTCCTGGTTTTAAATGCTTTCCTTTGCTCTACTGGACAGTAGCTTTTATATTTATAATCATACGGATCTTTACATAATATGGACTCTCATTTATATAATTGGATTTTTGGTTTCAATTGGTGAGAGACTGGTGGACATTGGGAAAATCTTTGACCCCGTTTTTGCGCATTTACTTGTGTATGGTATTCTTTGAAAGATCTCATCTTATTCTCCCATAGATTTACCGGTTAATATTGTGACTGACAAAGGGAATATTGTTATTGTTAAAGGAAACATGTAATTTTCTTACAAATACAACCCCTCTTCCTTGATCAACAGATGGTTCACTTACTTAGGATAGGTGGCCACAACATCGAGGTTCCCATCAGCAGTGGGGGTAATAACAGTGGTGCACATCTTCAAGAGCTGCTTCTTAGCTTTGAACCAGCCAGAGTTGGAGGCCAGTCCGATGCCATACCATTTTCCAACAATCTACAGCCAAAAGAAAGCAAAAAGACATGGGCTAAATGACTGGTACCAGGGCAAAGAAGATTAGTGCAATAATTGGGTAGCAGCCTAGAGCAATCATTGGGTAGCAGCCTAGAGAAAATAATCAGATCCCTGATTTTGAGGGATGTTCCATGTTTGCTTCAAGTCTACCCAAGGTAAGTTTATGGCCCCATTGGGGAGGCTTTCCCTCCGCTTTTTGTGACAAGTATTTTGGGTTTGTTTGTCAAAAGGCATGATACATTGTCAGAAGTTCAAACTCTTTCTCACTCTACTGAAATTGTTTTTTCTGTGTTCTAATTGGAGAGATTACCTTTTCTGATTGTGGGGTAAGGGGAAATATGCTTGACAGACACTCTAACCTCTCTATGTTCTATATAAAATGTTTTGGCTGGAGTTAGGCTTTTAGTTTCTCTTCAAGGCTGATATTTAGTTTTGGGTCCTCTGGGCCCCTTTATTCTGTGATTTTCTTAGTTCTTCAAGTTTGGTGACCAACAGTTGTATAACCTTCATAAATCCTATATGTGTATTCTACATGTCTTGTTGTCAACCATTCATAAATTCCAAGGACAGTCCCTTGTATTGAAGGGTGGGCAAAGGTTGCTGCATCCATAGGTGGAGGCGGGCCATATGACCTCTCGCCACATTTGAATGCTCTCCCAGCTGCCCTAGTCACATTAAGGGGATGGAGGGCAAATATGCTTTATTCTATGGAGGCCCGTTAGAAAGTGTGCCATTACCCCGATAGAAAGTGTGCAGTTTGCTTCTGCCCCCTGAATGGCCAACACACCTGTCAGAGGATGGAAGCTCAGGGAACACTTCAGAGAATCTCTTTAGCAAAACCTATCTGGAATCCACCTAACAATTGTACATTTATGTTCTCCATCAGCACATCCCCCATACGTATTACCTCTTGTATCACTTGACCCTCGCTCTTAGCTCTAAGGAGCAAGGATTCCTAGTGTATTAAAGTATATTGTAGTTGTACTGTCCACCCTCTACACTCAAGTTGTAAAGCGCGGTGTAAACTGTCCGTGCTATATAAATCCTGCATAATACTTCCTAAGACTGGAGGATATAGCTTTTCCAACTGTATGCTGCCACAGACTCTATTTGGGCAACGTTTACAGGCTCTCAATGGCAGGCACGTGTGCACCAGCGTGCATGGACAAGTACTAGGTATGGAGGTTCATAAACTGTCTTATCTCCTCGCACTGAGTCCCAGAGGCTGCCAACACAGCCCAGACATCACTAAACCACAGAAGCTTGAAGTGGGACATGTTACAGTCTGAAAAATGTAATTATTTTAACTTATTGCTCCAGGGCCATTGGGGAGTCATGTATGTGCATAGGGACTCTTGTATACTTTGAAAATGTTGGCTACTATACAGATGTCATAGAAATGCCAGACACCCTTTGGGCCAAAGAAGACCTCCCAACTTCCCAGCGATAGAGCACAGGTGGGCACAAGAGAACTTTATAGCAACATGAACATGTGTGGGTTGTATTACACAACAACTGATTAACTATTTCGTTGCCCATAATTTTAGCAAAAGGGCTGCAATCTTTTATAGGATCAGCCCAACCTGAACTGGTACTTTGGTTTACTAGGTTGAATAACTCGCCACCTCATATATTTCTCTTAAATAGATCTCCACACTGGAGCCCTCAGCCCAGTTCACCTGCTTTTGCCAACACAAAGGAGTCTCACCCTTTTGACAATCAACCCAGAACTAATCTTATATCTCTGCAAGCTCACAATATCCCTGCCAGATTTCCACTACCATCCACCAGCTGTAAACATTACCAACCTAATTGCTGGTATCACCCTCCCCTGCTAGAATGACTTTAGTATATAATACATAATTGTCAATACTAACTTTGAGAAAGTGACACCTTTTTATTATCAGAGACACAAATGACAATGACATAATTTTGTCACTGCAGTTTGAGACCACTGTTCCCCACTAAAAAATTCAATTTTTCTTTTGGATGGAGTTAACCTTTAATATAATATAACAGACACTGCATAGGAAGATTGAAATCTTTTGCTGCAATAAGAGGAGTAAGCCTCAATACAAAACATTGGGGACTGGTTGGACTTTTGGAAGTTCTGTATGCTTTTGGTGTCCGCACGGACACAGAACAGGGAAGTCAGGGGCTAGAAGGCAGAGCCAGGAACTCCATGAGGGTGATTTAACTACTATAGTTCCCAACAGACATGAGAAGTCATTAGATGAGTAATCCAAAACTAAATGAACAGTTTTGGGTGGAGCGACCCTTTAAGGAAGTTGTAGCTGGTTTGGGTATATGTGATGGGAAATTGTGGCACTTACCTTGTCCTCTTGGAAGTCCGGCTGGAGGGGAACGTCAGCCTGTACATACAGGACATACAGAGTGGCGAGGGCTAAGCTGAGTACGAGTCCCTTCATGGTCCTGGATTGGTCTGAAAGGCTTCTGCTGTCTCGTCTGGTGTTGGTAACGAGGTTGCAGGGCTGCTGTGACTTTTATACAGACTGGCTGGACAAGCCCACAGCTGGGAGCATGCCACATGACCACAGGGACTGGTGCTGGCAAGTCTGAACACCAGCCTCTGCATGCCCCCTGCGGAGAATGTGATGGAATGTACCCAGCGATCAGGCGAGAAAGCTGGGATGGGGAGATGGAGGGGTAATAGTGTCATCATTTTTTCTGCCCTCCTCCTGCTGTGCATCACATTGACAGAGAAGGCGTAGAATCCCCATACGTTGTGATTTCTGTAAACAACCGATGTGACTGTGCCTGGGGGCACTGCAATGTTCAGGACGGTGGAGCCTCCAGCCGCTGCCTTTTGTTGTAATGCTCTTTGAACGTGAGTCAATAATCACAGAACAAAATTACATCTTGTATGTATAGTGGAGCCCTTACTGGGCAAGGTATGTGAATACTGAGGAAAGGATTGTATCTTATTCTGCAAACCTTGCACTCCCATTTAATGCATTTATTAAAACGTTGTTTAACTTCTAAGCATGCCTCTCACTAGTAAAGCAAGATTATTAGTGTTCTAGCTCTAAGATGTTATCTCTTTTAAATGAAAGTGTATCTAAAGCCAAAACCTTTTGTTGAGTTTTGGATATAGTGTGGAATCATTTACGCTGATATGTAGGGTTAAATTGACAGAAGAGACCCTGTAGGTCTCGTCTGTCATAAACCCCTCTCTCAACCTGTCAGTGGTAAGGTTCCATTGACACCTAGGCAATTGAAATCGCCACATGTCTGCCCACGATTCCACAAATGCGGCAAAACGTGGAGCGCGTTTTCGATGTCATTATTTGTCAATGGCACCTGAATCGCAGAGTTGTGTGTCATCCGAAAAAAGTTCCAGAAAAAAAAAATAGCCTGGAGGCCCAATTATATAAAAATAGCCAAGGTTAAAGTGGTTCTAAAGGCTGAGGGTTTTATTACCTTAAAGTGATTGTAAAGGCAGAAGTTTTTTTTTTATCTTAATGCATTCTATGCATTAAGATAAAAAGCCTTCTGTGTGAAGTAGCCACAACCAGCACCCCTAATACTTACCTGAGCCCCATCTCTATCCAGCGATCTCCACGAGTGCTTCAGCCGTCCGTAACTTTCCTTCCCGATTGGCCGAGACACTGCAGTTATTGGCTCCCACTGCTGTTAATCAAAGTCAGGTAATCAATCAGGAGAGAGGTGGGGCCGAACCAGGGCACTGTATCTGAATGGACACACAGAGCTGCAGCTCAGCTCGGGTGCCCCTATAGCAAGCTGTTTGCTGTCGGGGCACTCGACAGGAGGGAGGAGCGAAAAGAGCCGAAGAGGAACCCAAGAAGATGAGGATCTGGACTGCTCTGTGCAAAACCACTGCACAGGGCAGGTAAGTATAACATGTTTGTTATTTTTATGGAAAAAAATATGTGACTTTACAATCACTTTAATGCATTCCCTGCATTAAGTTAAAAACAAAAAACTTGTGTGCAGCTCCCCCTCCAACAGCCCCCATTATACTTACCTGAGCCCGATCTTGATTCAATGATGTGCATGAGCAGCAGATCTCTCGGTTTTCTCTCCCATCAGTGGAGATCAAAGAGAGCCATTGGCTCCTGCTGCTGTCAATTACAGGCAGCGAGGAAAGAGTGGGGGGCAGAGCCAAGCCATGCTGTGTGTGTCAATGAACCCACACAGCATGGCTTGGGAGCAAGCCCATATGAGTGCCCCAGTAGCAAGCCACTTGCTATGGGGGCACTCAGAGAAAGGAAGGAGTGATGGCAGGGGATCCCAGAAAAGGAGAAATGGCGATGCTCTGCAAAACCATTGCGCAAAGCAGGTAAGTATAACATGTTTATTATGAAAAAAAATAAAATCCTTTTAAAATCACGTTAAAGCCAAAAGAGAAATATTTATTTTCTTACATCAGGGGACACAGAGCCATAGTAATAACTATGTGGGTTATATCGGACCATCAGGTGCTGGACACTGGCACACCCCCTAAGGTCTGAACTTCCCCATATAACCCCTCCCACTACTTGTAGTCCTCCGTTTTTTTGCCAGTGTCTAAGGTGTTGGGCACGTGTTAGGATGTGTTGTACTGAGCTCCACAGGCAGTAATCCTTTGATGAGAGCCAGCCATCCTGACCGGATCCATTCTGATGTCTCCATAATGGACTAAATTAATGGTACCTGGGCCTCGTCATCCGAAGACGCGAGGTTTTGCTTGCTTGTTTTGCTTGCAAATGCTTTAAAGCGGTTGTATACTGAAATGTTACACTTTTACCTACAGGTAAACCTATAACCTATAATAAGGCTTACCTGTAGGTAAAATTAATATCTCCTAAACCTGTATGGTTCAGGAGATATTCCCTATGCATACAGCCACTGACGTCAGCAGACGCATGCGCTCTGAATGCCCCAGCTGAAGGTCCGGCAGCTCTGCCGGACCTTGCCGGGAAGAAAACTTGTGTGCGGGAGTGACGTCATCATGGCTCAGGCCACTCACAGTGCCGGAGCCGCGAACCCGGAAGACACGCCGAGGGCAAGATGTCAGCTGCCTCGGCCTGGACCAGGCACCGATACGGGGGCCTAACAGGGTTTTTTTTTTGTACGCACAGGTTTACTACCGCTTTAAGATCTGGGCCCTCGGATCCAGTACTTTTTGGTAGTAAGGCCAATAAAAGTTTACTGGCAAGGTCTTCTCACAGGTCTAGGATTGTGGGATAACCTGAGTGTTCCCCGGTTCCTGAAGGTTTCCTTTTAAGGTCTCGGAGCCTACCGTGAAGGTCGAAGATTGTTTTTTTTTTTCTCTGATAAACCCTGCTGCGAGATAATGGGGGTTTCCAGCTATTAATGCTGCAATCACCTCAGTGAGCAGAGTCTCACATGTCCAGTGGATAATGCACTGATGTTAAAGGATCCAGCAAGTTAAAGGAGTTGTAAAGGTAATCATTTTTTCACCTTAATGCATTAAGGTGAAAAAACATCTGACAGTCCCGGCACCCCCAGCCCCCCCCCCCCCCCCGTTTACTTACCTGACCCCTCAAAAGTCCCGTGCTCGCCTCCGACATCCTCTTCGCCGCTCAGTCTGGCCGCTGAGTAGAGTGGATGGATTGAAAGCAGCGCAGCCATTGGCGCGCGCTCCTGTCAATCACATCCAATGACACAGCGCGCCGGGGGGGTGGGGCCGAGTGATACAGTGAGCGGCTATAACCGCCAGCTGTATCACGGGAGCGTGCCCGCACGTACTTCTCACCATGCGAGGGAGCTTGCATGAACGTGAGAAGTACTTGCGGGGGGGGAGCCAAGACAGCCACCGAGGAACCCCAGAAGACCAGGTTCGGGGCCACTCTGTGCAAAACAAGCTGCACAGTGGAGGTAAGTATAACATGTTTGTTATTTAAAAAAAAATAAAAAATTCCCTTTACAACCACTTTAAGGTTGGATTTTCCTTTTAAAGACAAGATGTCTTTTGCAGTTTTGGCTGCAATTGGAGTAGCTCAGTCCATTAACCCTTTAATGTCTGCTCCATTATTTTGGTGGAGCACATTTTGAGTCATGCCAATGCATTGGAAAATGTGGACTCCAAGGGGTTAAGGAACAGGTGTGAAATACCTGAAAGTTCTGCCTGATCAGCATGCCCAGCAAGGGGCTGGTGTATTTGAACACACTGTGTCTCACAGATGCTATGAAGGACTTGATCGTTTAAGCCCTATGGCTTATACTTGTACTATTGCATTTTTGCAGAGGTCCCTTAGCCACTCTATGTCCCTTCCTGGGGTATGACTATTTAGAGTGGATAAGTACATCCAAAAGGGGTAAAGCTCTCTTTACCAGTAAAAGGAGGTTCAAACAGTTCTCCTTTTAATCGTGCAGCCTCTCCTATGCCTGGGGTATCTGCCTTAAGGCAGTCTCGATGGTCTCAATCGTCAGGTTCAGGAGAAAGTTCCCAGGGGCAGCACTAGGATCTTGGGGGCAGAAAGCCCATAAAGCAGAATGCTAAGGCCTTCTCATGAAGGAGCACCCCCCACTCGTTTGGGTGAGGGGAAAGATCCTGCGATTCTCAAAGTCCGGCAGGAACAATGTTAAGAGCAGAGGGATTTCTGCGATTTTTTTTTATTTATTTTTTTCTCTAGGTTACATCTAGAGTTTCAAGAGCCCGGATGGCCCAGTTGGCTTTCGATCTAAGGGTCCGGGGTCCGGGTCCCATTTGGGTGCTGCCTGTGGAGTCCTTGGGGCTGCTGAGGCAGCAGTCTTTATGCAAGAGTGTCCATCTCCTAAGGTTTGAAAAAAAAAAGAGAAGTCTCTCTCTCTTTCTGGCCTCTGGATCAGCTGTTATCCCAGTCGGTGATATCAAAGATTCCCTTAATGGAACAGGTCCCAGAGCCAAAAAGAGAGCTCCTTTCATAATTTGATCGGCTGTGTCCATCTTGCAAGGAGGGGAGTTGCATATCTCCATGTGCCAGAGTTTCCCGCTTACCAGAAATTTCTGCAGTTTGAAATATAAAATTCATTTTTCAATCGTGGCATGGCCATTCGGCTTAGCCACAGCACCACGAGTGTTCTGAAAGATTCTGGACCTCCTTTAGCCAGGTTAAGGCCTCAAGGCATAACGGTCGTAGCCTATTAGAAGATCTACTTTGAATAGATCATTCAGTCTCCGGTCTAAAACCAGAGTCTGATCTCAGCTGTAGATATCTGAAATCTCTAGGTTGGATTCTCAGCCTAGGAAGATTGTCCTTAAAACCATCAAGGAGGTTACTTGGGGGCTGGTTATAGATACCATACAGAAGAAGGTATTCTTACCTCAGACGAGAATCAGTTCCATTGTAGGACTAATTCAGCTTATCAGGATAAAGGAAAATTCCTTCATGCGGCTGCAGGAGATTTTTAGGGGAAATGGTGGCCTCCTTCAGGGCTGTCCCTTACGCACAGTTTTATTCAAAGGCTGCTTCCAGACACCATCCTGTCGGTCTGGAATAAAGAGGATTCAGGCCTTGTTTGTTTCCAATACGCCTGGCTCCCTACATAGGTCAGAGCCTAAATTGGTGGTTGTTATCCAGCAGGAGGGAAAATCTTTATCCTGGAAGGTGTTAACAACATATGCCAGCCTTCTAGGCTGGGGAGCAGCCCTGGAAGAAGATTCTGTCCAGGGGAGATGGTCCAGATTAAAGGACCTTGCCTATCAACTTTGTTGGAAGTTTCAGGCAGTACATCTGGCCATAGAATCTTGGTGGTTAGATTACGGGACTGTCCTGACAGGATTCAGTCTGACAGAGCCACGGCGGTGGCTTACATCGATTACCAGGGGAGGCACGAGAAGTCGAGCAGCCCAAGAAAGAGGTGAATAATGTTCTAGCTTTGGCAGAACACAACACTCCTTGCCTATCGGGAATTTTAATATTTCAGGCGTACTATTTGAGACGCCAACAATTATTTCCAGGAGAATGATCTCTTCACCCGACATCTTCCTAGCAATATGTCAGATGGGGTACTCCGGATATGGACCTATTCGCATCCAGATTCATTAATGAGGTCGACAACTTTAGATTAAAGGGGTCTGCTAGCAGGTGGAAGAGACGCATTAGTCTTCCCAGGGGATCAGTTTTCACTGATCTATGTATTTCCTCCAGCTCTGCTACTTCCGTGCCTTCTCTGCAGGATTAAGCAGGAACAGAAGGAGGTGATTCTGGTGGTCCCAGCCAGGTCCCAGAAGATCTTAATTTATCGAGATCATAAAGATGGACATAGGAGTTCTTTGGACTCTGCCATTATAGCCAGACCTTCTTGCACAAGGTCCGGTATTTCATCCTACTTTACAGACAAGGAGTTTAACAGGTTTGACTGTTGAATCTCACTCTATAAAAAATCGTGGGTAATCTCCTTCAGTAGTGTCTACTTTGACTAATGACAGGAAGCCGGCTTCCAGAATCACTTACTATAGAATCTGGAAGGCATAGGTTTCTTGGTATGGATCCAGGGGTTGACACCCCAGGAAGTATGTCAATACTTCAATATGGGATCTGAAATGAAACTGGCCTTCACTTTTATCAAGAGCCAGATCCAGGCCGTGTCGATGTCTTTTCCTATGGCCTCTTGCTTCCCACTCTTGGTGCATAGCTTATTCAGGGGGTAACACGGTTTATTCCCCCTATCAAGGCACCTCAAAATCCTTAGGATTTAAAATTGGTCTTATCGGCTTTGTTAAATCAGCCGTTTGAACCTTATGAGAAATTTTCTTGGTTCTTTGACAAGAAAGATAATCTTTTTTGGCTTGCCATTTCTTCTGCTAGAAGAGTATCAGAACTAACGGCTCTGTCTTGTAAGAGCCATATTTCATCATGCAGAAGGATGAGGCGGTTTTATGTCCTCATCCTGAATTCTTACCAAAAGTACTAACAGGTTTTCATTAAACCAAGATATTATTCTCCCTTCTTTCTCCCCAGAAGCCTTAATCTGGGGAAGAGAAAGCACTACAGTCTCTTGATGTGGTAAGAGCGATCAGAATCTATCTAAAGGCGACCGCTCAGGTTTGCAAAACACAGGTTTTGTTTTTACTGCCAGAGGGTCCAAGATATGGACAGGCAGATCCACTATTTTCCAAATGGATTTGTCAAGTGATTGATCAAGCTTCATCTTAAAGAAGAAAATTCTTCCTTCTCAGATTAAGAGTACACTCATCTAGGGAGATTAGTGCTTCTTGGGTGGTGCATCATCAGGCCTCTATGGCTCAGATCTCTAAGACTGCAACTTGGTCTTTGGTTCAGACGTTTATCCGATTTTATAAAATCGATATTAAAGGTCATGAGGATTTTGCCTTTGGGCACAGCATATACTGCAGGCTGCAGTATGAGACCTCTGGCCTCCTGTTTCCTTGATTCTGCCCCCCCCCCCCCCCATTCAGTTGCCATTGCTATGGGACATCCCACATAGTTATTACTATGGCTCTGTGTGCCCTGATGTAAGAAAAGAAAAGAAGATTTTTATAATAGCTTACCTGTAAAATCCTTTTCTTTGATGTACATCAGGGGACAAGAGTCCCTTCCCTTCTTCTTATACACTTTGATTGATGGCTACAAAACTGAGGACTCCCAGTAATGGGAGGGGTTATATGGGGAAGTTCATGCCTTAAGGGGCGTGCCAGTGTCCAGCACCTGATGGTCCGATATAACCCACATAGTTATTACTTTGGCTCTGTGTGCCCTGATGTACATCAAAGAAAAGGATTTTTACAGGTAAGCTGTTATAAAAAATCCTATTTTATATCAGCTAAAAACATTCCAAGTGAATCAAAACAAAAGGTGTGCAAAGTGTTAGCCTCCATTCACATTGTGTAGTGTAAAGTAAAGATGTCGCACATATGTGCCTTTGTGTGTTGCATTGTGGCTCACCAATTGTATGAGGACAGTTTCTCTAGCACTCAGGCCAGCAGTAGATCACGCTGTGTTACAGCGATACCAGTGTATGCTATTGGGACCTAGCAGGTGCATTTTTTTTTTACAGTCTTTGCCCTCATGCATTATATTGGTTTTGGTTTTGCTATTATGGCCGTCGGCCACTATATATAATTTTAATTACTTTTTTATTTTTCTATTTTTATTTTTGTTTTATATATTTTTTTGTCTTGATTTGTATAAGAATTTTTTAATGAATGAATTTTTTGGTGACAAACATACTGCACTATGGGGGCTGCTTTTTTTCCTTCTGAGGATCCATCTGCCTGCCATAAACCTTTTTAAAGTGGGACCATCCTAGATACAAAGCGGTGAAAGAAGGTGGAGAAATCAAATGTAAAACAGTTGGCGACTGAGGAATTATACACACGCAACCCCCTAGGGGAACAAAGATCTGGTGAGTCGGGACCCGAGGCGGCGAGGACGGAAGTCACTGGACCTTTCTGAATGAGCACTAAAGTCACCTATTTTGATCCATATTGTGAGGGGTTAGCTCGGCAGCGGGTGTGTGTGACCCCCTGGATGGGTTAACAACACAAAGTCAGGCACAGCAGACAGCGGTGTAGGTTAAAAAAACTAAAGATCCGGTTTATTTATGCTACATGCAGTGATACATATAACAGCCAAACAAAATAAAACAAGAAAATAAATCCTGGTCAGCTTGACCTCTAACTACACACGTAGACTCCCTGTCTAACAACTGGGTGCAGCCTTGTGCTGTACCAGTCCCTGCCTTTGTTGTAAAGGTTTTGCCACACAGGCGTTAACTCACCGCACAGTACAGGTGACACACTCCCCAGTCTATACAACACAAAACTGGTTCCAGGATGGAGCATCTCCCTATGCATGCTGGGGTTTTTTGTAGAGGTCTTAATGAGCCCACTTACTACAGCTGGGCTCATTAACTCTTCCCCTCTAATTGTAAAAGTCTGCATAAAGCCTGAATCTAGGACACACATATTTCCCATCCTGGATACAACCAGGTGATTTTACCTGCGTGCTGCCACAATATTTAATTCTGGAGATTTGCTACACATTGACTGTGCACTCTATATCTACCTCGATTATTATTTTTCACGTATTTTCTTTTTTTTATAGATTTTTTAGTAGCCATTTTGGGATATAAAAATTAGTTGGTGTTATAATATTTTTCTGCACAAGTTTTTTGCACTTCTGTGCACACTGCACTTTATGAAACCTTGGAGTACTGTATGTGTGCTTTTTTTGCACATTTGTTTACTACATTATTTGAATTATTGCCACATTGGATGTATTAGTGATGTCCTTTTTCCCTTGCACATGGAGATACATATTGTGGACTTAATGAACTTTATAGAAACACTGTGATTGAGGACTTTCACATTTATATTTTGGTCTATATAGAATTTTTTTCTGTGTTTATAATTGTGTACTACATCTCATTAGCCTAATTCATCCCAGCACCCAGTGTTGATTTATATTAATAGGCTGTATGTAGAGAACAGGGCGCTTTTCTTTGTTTATTTTAAGTGTTAGTTGTATACGCACCTAATATAGGGGAATACTGGACATTTAGTCCGATAAAAGATAAGTTAGTGTAATCTCACCACTAGAGAAGATATTGTGGTCTTCCCTCTGTGTAGGTGGGTCTCTGACCTTGTGTAGCAGAGAGGTTTTAGAGGAACCCCAAAATATTTGTTTAGCTCATATAATATCTCTTTGAGGTAGGGCCCAGGGCCCTATTATTTTCTTATAAAACTTTCTGTGTTGTAATGCTTTGTGCATAGGGCGGACCATTTATTTCAATGGGCTGCCTTACATGTGACAAACGCAGCAAAGAAGCTCTTTTTTGAGTTTTGAGCCTAGGGTGGTTTTTAAGTCATGCTTTTTCCCGCCCTTGGCACATTTGCCATTAGCAATAAATGCCACTTCAAAGACAACGTGTCTTTCTGAATGTGCACAAAATGTCACAATTTTTGTGCATTCACACATTAGACTAGTGTGAATTTGTCTTTACAGTTTGTTTTCTTTAACCACTTCAATACTGGGCACTTAAACACCTTCTTGCCCAGACCAATTTTGAGCTTTCAGCGCTGTTGCACTTTGAATGACAATTGCGCGGTCATACTACACTGTACCCAAATGAAATTTTTATCATTTTTTTCCCACAAATATAGCTTTCTTTTGGTGGTATTTGATCACCTCTACGGTTTTTATTTTTTGCTAAACAAATAAAAATATAGCGAAAATTTTGAAAAAAAAATGTTTTTTTTTGTTTCAGTTTCAAAACTTTGTAAATAAGTATGTTTTCTCCTGCACAGATGGCGCGACACTGATGGGCACTGATGGGCACCGATAAGGTGGCACCAATGAAGTGGCACTGATAGGCAGCACTGATGAGAGACACGGATGGGCACTGATAGGCGGCACAGATGGGCATGGATAGGCGGCACAGATGGGCACGGATGGGCACTGATAGGCGGCACAGATGGGCACTGATAGGTGGCACAGATGGGCACTGATAGGCGGCATTGTATTGTTTTATACTGTACTAATGGATGCCAATCAGTGCCAAACAATGCATGCCAATCTGATGCCCATTGTGGGCACTGATTGGCATCCATTGTGGGCACTGACTGTAATCCCTGGTGGTCTAGGTTGGCATACCTTATGCTGGGCATCCCTGGTGGTCCAGTGTGGGCATCCTCGGAGGGGCTGTGCTGATAATCGATCAGCACAGACCCCCCCCCGTCAGAGGAGCAGCCGATGGGCTCTCCTCTACTCACGTCTGACAGACGCGAGTGAGGAAAAGCCGATCACCGGCTCTTTCCTATTTACACTGTGATCAGCCTTGATTGGACACGGCTGATCACGTGGTAAAGAGTCTCTGTCGGAGACTCTTTACCGAGATTGTAGTTGCAGGGTGTCAGACTGAAACCCCGCAAAAACGATTGCCGCGATGCGCGCCCCTGGGGGCGCGCAGCGTCTCAAAATCCTGATCACGTCATATGACGTCCGGTCAGGATTTTGAAACCACTATGCCGCTGTGCTTTTGTTATAGGGCGGGCGGCAAGTGGTTAAAAAACAATCAGCAGTCTGCTTAGAAAAGCATGTCCCCTGCCAGCATGCTGCACAGAATCTTCTCTCTGTGTGGAAGTGGTGATTGCTCTGCAGAAGTTTGGCATGCCCCTGCTGAGTCAGACCTATAGCTCTGCAATCAGCAACAATCTTGTTACCTGCTGATTAGAGACTTCAAGCTTTGACCCAGTAACAGGCATGTTCGAATTTTGCAGAGAGACAACTTACTCCACAGAGAACAAGAGTCCTTCTCTGCAGCCACTGGCAAGGGACAGACCTTTCTACTCTTCTACACTTTTTAAAGAGAAGGCTGTCTGAGGGCCTATCCAGAAGCAAGAGAGCAGCGTAGGGTTGGGACTGCGGCTTTCTGTCCAACCAGAAGTGATGGTTCTGCAGTAGAGGTCGACCGATATATCGGCCGATATTTGCAGTTTTATTAATTAATCGGCATCGGCCAATTGAGCTGATAAAAAGGCAGATTTAGAACTACAGCGTGACTTGGAAATAACTTCTGCAATAGAAGTCAATGCAAGTTGGCTGAGTCTTCATAGAAGCACTTGTTTCCTCTCTGGGCAGTCTGCCAAGAAAAGAGCAAAAAGATACAATGTTTACACTTGAATGAATTAACTCAACTCTGTGTGTAGAGTTCTCAGTTTAACCATTTAACCACTTGCCGACCAGCGCACGACAATGTACGTCGACAGAATGGCACGGGCAGGCAAATGGGCGTACATGTACGTCCCTTTAAATTTGCCGCCCTGCCATCGGGAGCTCGCCGCCGGCGGCGCGCTCCCGCGCTGCTCGGGACCCCCGTGAGTCCGGTCGCGGGACCCGCGGACTCGATCGCCGCGGGCATCCCCGCGATCGTCTCACGGAGCGGCCGATTGGAGAAGTGCCGTTGTAAACAACATTTCTCCATTCTGCCTAGCAACTAGTGACGCTGATCTCTGCTCCATGTGATTGGAGCAGAGATCAGTGTTCACTAAATGAAAGCCCAACCCCCCCACAGTTAGTAACACGCCCCTAGGAACACTTAACCCCTACACTGCCACCCACTGGTTAACCCCTTCACTGCCAATGTAATTTACACAGGAATCACTGCATTTATATAGCAGTGGTTACTGTATAAATGACAATGGTCCCAAAAATGTGTCAAAAATGTCCGATGGGTCCCCCACAATGTCGCAGTCACAATAAAAATCGTTGATCGCCGCCATTACTCGTAAAAAAAAAATAATAAAAAATTATGAATAAAAATGCTATAAAACTATCCCTATTTTGTAAACGCTATAACTTTTGCGCAAACCAATCAATAATCGCTTATTGCGATTTTTTTTTTACCAAAAATATGTAGAAGAATACGTATCGGCCTAAACTGAGGGAAAAAAAAGTTTTTTTATATATTTTTGGGGGATATTTATTATAACAAAAAGTAAAAAATAATGCGTTTTTTTCAAAATTGTCGCTCTATTTTTGTTTATAGCGCAAAAAATAAAAACCGCAGGGGTGATCAAATACCACCAAAAGAAAGCTCTATTTGTGGGAAAAAAAGGACGTCAATTTTGTTTGGGAGCCACGTCGCACAACCACGCAATTGTCAGTTAAAGCGACGCAGTGCCGAATCGCAAAAAGTGGTCTGGTCTTTGACCAGCAAATTGGTCCGGTCTGAAAGTGGTTAAAGACTAAATCTTTTCGGACACTTGTTGCTTACAAGTAAAAGTCCTGTATTTTCTGCCAGAAAATCACTGAGACCCCCAAAAAATTATATATATTTTTTTCGCAAAGACCCTAGGGAATAAAATAGCGGTTGTTGCAATATTTTATGTCACACAGCATTTGCGCAGAGGTCTTTCAAATGCAATTTTTTTGGGGGAAAAAATACACTAAATGATTAAAAAAAATAAAAATAAAACAGTAAAGTTAGCCCATTTTTTTCGTCCAAAAGTTTTGACTACCTGTTTTTATTTTATATGCTGCTTTCACACTGGAGTGGGCAGGCGTTGATGGTAAAATTCTGCTAGTTTTAGCAGCGCTTTACCATCATTTTAGCGGTGCTATTCGGCTGCTAGTGGGGCGCATATAATCCAGCTAGCGGCCGAAGAAGAGGTTAAATGCGCCCGTGAAGCACCGCTGCCAAATCGCATTGCATGCGCTTCGGCAGTGGTGCCCATTAATATCAATGGACAGGAGTGGTGAAGGATCGGTATACACTAATCCAAACATGCTGCTTGCAGGACTTTTTTTTTAACCTCCTACCAGCACATCGCCTCAGTGTGAAAGCACTCTGTCTTTCACACAGACTGCAGGGGAGCCGTTTTGCAGGCACTTTACAGGCGCTATTTTTAGCCCAAAAGCGCCTAAAAAAAACGCCCCAGTGGCCCAAAAAAATCGGCATCATATATTGGCCATCGGCCGCCATGATTTCTAAATATCGGCATCGACATTGGACAGAGAAAACCCCATATCGGTCGACCTCTATTCTGCAGGCTGGAGAACCTGTCGTGGGCAGAGGTAGAGGGGAAGCTGTCGCCATTAAAGCGGGAGTCCACCGGGACTCCGCGTTTTTTTTTTTTTTTTTAAAAGCCAGCAGCTACAAATACTGCAGCTGCTGACTTTTAAAATAGTGACACTTACCTGTCCAGCGCGCCCGCGATGTCGGCACCCGAAGCCGATCTGTAGATCGTATCTCGGGTGCTGCCACCCCCATCTTGGGTATGGGAATCAGGAAATGGAGCCTTTCGGCTTCATTTCCCGGTTCCCTACTGCGCATGCGCGAGCCGCGCTGCGCAATAAGGACGGTCCCTGCTGCCTCTAGGATCTGTGTGTTTTCCCAGCAGGCAGCGGGGCACTTGCGGGAAGGGGCGGGCACTTGCGGAAAGGGGTGTAATATACGCCCCTTTCCGTAGAGAGCTATCCCGGAAGTGGGTACAGATACCTGTACTGTACAGGTATCTGCACCCCCCTCCCCCCTGAAAGGTGCCAATTGTGGCGCCGGAGGGGGGGGGGTTCCGATGAGCGGAGGTCCACTTTAGGGTGGACCTCCGCTTTAAGGGGCCCTTCCGCCTTGTTACCAGGGACCAACGTGAGTAGCTGAAGCCAGTACCAGAGCAGTATTCTCACTAACTTGGGATGGAGAAGAATTGGAAAACTTCAGCAGATGTCAAGCCAGGCACCCAGCCAGCAGAGGTGATGCTTGTAGGGCAGCCTTGTGTGTCAATCTAGGGACCGAGTAGGCTGATGCTTGAGAATTATCTTGGATGCCAAGCTAGGGGTCCAGCAAGGATGCGGGGGTGACGCTTGAGGAAGATACTGAGCGAGAAGGTTGGAAGAGCTCAGGAGATCCAGTGGCAGTGCATCAGCAAGTCTAGTGAGAGAGACCGGGAGCTCAGTTGAGTGAAGATCTACAATAGGATATTGTAGAGGAAGTGAAAGAGTTTATTGTAACATTTGTTAGGAGCTGTTCAAGATTGTGGCCATAGGAGACAGCGTGCCTACACATGCAGATGTGGTGTCCTATCTGAGGTGGCTTTCCCTACATGGCTGTCTACAGGCATGTACTGGCCATTGGGACTACGGGAGTTTCCCGGTGGGCCGATGGCTCAGTGGGCCACTCTGATGTAAGGGGGCTGGTGATGGACCACTCTGATGTAAGGGGTGCTGATGGCACACTCTGATGTAAGGGGGTGCTGATGGGACACTCTGATGTAAGGGGGTGCTGATGGGACACTCTGATGTAAGGGGGCTGGTGATGGGACACTCTGATGTAAGGGGGTGCTGATGGGACACTCTGATGTAAGGGGGTGCTGATGGGACACTCTGATGTAAGGGGGTGCTGATGGGACACTCTGATGTAAGGGGGTGCTGATGGGACACTCTGATGTAAGGGGCTGCTGATGGGACACTCTGATGTAAGGGGGTGCTGATGGGACACTCTGATGTAAGGGGGCTGGTAATGGGACACTCTGATGTAAGGGGGTGCTGATGGGACACTCTGATGTAAGGGGGTGCTGATGGGACACTCTGATGTAAGGGAGTGCTGATGGGACACTCTGATGTAAGTGGGTGCTGATGGGACACTCAAAATGTAAGTGGGCCAGTCTGAATGAAGTCCAGAGCCAAATTTCTGTCCCAGTCCAGCCCTGGCTGTCTACCTATAGAAGTCTTGGAGTCTGCCAATTAACATTGCAACTACTAAAGGGTGTCCTGGTCCTAAACCCTCTCTCCCACAGTTCTGTTTAAGAGACAATAAATCTTTTTGCATTCAAGAGGTGTCTTGCGCCCATAAATCTACCTTGCATGAAACTCACCATTCCTCGTAACTCATTTTACATAGGATGTCAGCTATCCCTAACTCTGGAGGTTCTCATTAGACTAAAGGGGATCCGGGACTTGGCTACATATAGAATACATTCGGCTGATTTAAACTGAAAGTTTAATTAGTCTTCAAAACTCTTGTCAGAGTTTTATTAGAGCCCGTGAGCCCACAAAAAATAGCACATGCATTCTGGCATTAACAAGCCCTTAAAGCTTATCTGAAAAAAGCCAAAATGTATTTCAGCAAGTAGTCCTTAGATGTGGTGGCTGCATTTGTTTTCTGTTTTTAGGCTGTTTTTGTTTTATTTTCACCAGGTAATCATGCGCTAAACATACTTGCTGTTCCTAGGTGGCTACATTCACTCCACTAACTTGTCACCTAGGCTGGACACGTGTTATAAAACCTTATTTTTATTTTATTTTGTTATTTTATTTTTTTGTTACTTCTGTACCATTGGGAAGATTTACCTTCACTTCCTGTCCCGTAACCAAAACAAGAGGTAAGAGGAAATCCATCCAAAGTGAAGGAATCCCTGACTGTCACCAGAATTAGTGTCCCCTTTGGAAGATTTTCCTTGTATTCTTATTTTGAAGACAACCAAAAATATGGAATTTTCTTTCTTTTCTCCATAACAGGAGCATAGTTTGGAATCTCTGCGTTGGGTGGCAGATTACCTTGCCCCAGCATTGAATTTATATGTATTCTTCTATGTTTTTATATGTTATGTGTATATTTCTTTGGACAAACAAGCAAATCAATTTTTTTTTTTCTGGTTTTATATTAGAACTTCTCTCTCTCTCTCTGTTTAAAAGAAGAAAATCCTTTACATTTGGACACCAGGGGCATCACTATAGGGGGTGCAGCAGTCGCGACCGCAACTGGGCCCTGTGATGCAGGGGGCCCATTCAGCCCCCTCTACATATGGCCGGCAGCAGCATAGGCAGCTAGGGGTACCAGCACACAGGTGGCTGGAGGTGGAGGGTGACTAGCAGAGCTCCATGCTCGACTATCGCACTGGCTGCTCTTTAGTTCTTTAGTCCTCGGCGCCAGCTCCTCAGAGTACCCCTCTCCTGCTCCATGCATTGCCGCTCAGTCCGATGTCTGTTCTCCCCAGCCAGAGTCCCGCTTCCCCCGAGTCCGGCCCACACTGCACTGCATACTTCTCCCAGGTAAACAAACTTTAAGCACACAGATGCAGTGCAGCCCTGGGAGATATGCTGATCGCCCGTCCAGCACACTGGATGGAGCCCAGGCCAACAAGGATGAGTGTGCAGCCTGCAGCTTGGTCATGGTGAGTGAGAGGACCCCATCCCCCACACACCATTACATACCCCCTCCATCTCCCCCTGGGGACAAGGACCCCTTCTCACGTGGGGACAGGGACCCCCATCTCCCCTGGGGACAGGGACCCCTTCTCACCTGGGGGCAGTAACTTCATCTGCCCTGGAGAAAAGGACCTCATCTCTTCTGGGGACGGGGACCCCATCCTACCTAGGGACAGTCCCCCAATGGGGCCCCTAAAAAAAAAACTACTGATGCCAGTGGTGGAACTACAGGGCTCACAAAGGTCATACCTGTGACCACGCCCGGAGTTCCACCTTGGAGGGAAGGGCCCTGGCTGGGGTTCAGGGGGGCTCTTCATGGTTTCTTGCATCGGGACCCTGAAGGTTCTAGTTACGCCACTGTTGGACACTTTTTAAAGCAGAACTCCAGGATAACAGCTAAAACACAGTATAAAAACGGCCTGCTGATTGGTTCTAAGGCTGAATTCACACCTATGCATTTTTAGTGCTTTTTGCAGATTTGCACTACAGAACATGTTCCATAGGAAACCATGTTAAATGGACTGTAGTGCAAATCTGTGAAATGCAAAAAGCACTAAAAATGCATAGGTGTGAATCGGGCCTAACTCTGTGGTCTAGGCACCCCTACTAGCCAGGCCTGGACGACTTTCAGATCATAATGCAGTTAAGTAATGCAGCCTAGTTAAGGGCCCAAGCCTTTAATTGGATAATGAAGTTCAGCAGGATGCTGAGGTTATCCTTCTGCTTTCACCATCTGTAGACATGTTCCCTGGGCCAGACTGACAGCATTGGCTGAGATCAGTGACCTGACCTTTGTAGTCTAAAGCCTCGTACACACGATCGGATTTTCCGTAGACAAAACCTCAGACTTTTGTCCGAAGGTGTGTGCCTGGATTTTGTCTTGCATACAAACGGCAAGGAATTGTCGGGCAACAAACCCGAAACGTAGTGACATACTACGTGTTTCTGTCATCTCTTTAGTGCCACCCTTTGGGCTCCTTCTGCTAATTTTATGTTAGTAGAAGTTTGGTGAGTGTTGATTTGTGCTTTTCAGTTTGCGCTTTTCATTTTGTGCTTTTCAGTTCGTTTCTGAATGGCCGTTCATCAACCAGCCATGTTGTGGAATTGGAGGAGATAATGTGTTATTTATTATTAGCCTAGGAGTTATTGCTTTGATCTAAGTCCAGTCCAGGAACAGGAAGAGGAGGATTTCTTGGACCTAAAATTGGTTACTTTATTAATCTTGACCAATTATGTCATATGCTTTTGCTGCGGGAGCTCCAGGAGAATAATGCGGATGATTTTTGGAATTATCTCCAGATGACAGACCCCTGCTTTCACCAACTCTTGCCATTGTTGAGCCCTTATATTAAGAAGAAAGACACATGTATGAGGTTTTTATTTTATTTTTTGGTTGAATAATGATTTGATTTGGCATATTTTCTATATTTGTGGATACATAAAATGCACTTTTTGGTTAATTTCTTTTGGCAGATAGCATGTCTAATTTTATTTGTTTTTCTTTTTTAATGCACAATAAAAAAAATTGTGTAGAATAGTACTTGGCTATGTTTTTTACTTCAAATGACAGTTTGGGAGTAGGCAGTTATTTAAAAAAAAAAAAAAAAAAAAGCAAAATTGACAAGGGACACCAACATAGTTGTATCTTTGATCTTAAAAACTATGGGATAATGGTGTTGTGGTAACTTGCCCCAAAAAACAAAAAAAACAAAAAGCATAAAAATATTATTCTCGATATCACTAGAAAATTAAAGCCTTTTAAAATATGTTTGCCATAACTCCATCGGTATCACCAGCAAAGCAGCTTCATTGTTATCCCAGTAAAGAAGAAGAGAATGTGTGCTGCATTTCGAGACTTCATAATTTGCCACGTCACAAATGTTAATTCTCCATTACAAACGCTCCGAGCATGTGTGTCTGTACTTTGGACTTTTGCGCAATGGACTTGTGTACACACGCTCGGAAAATCCGACAACAGACATTTGTCTGCGGAAAATCTGACAACAATTGTCCGATGGCGCGTACAAACGGTCGGATTTCTCTTATATTCACCGACCAACACAGCTCCTCTCTTAGACCATTGGGTTGCATACCTTTCCCTTTAGGAGACACTAGGCAAAGTTGTAACACAACACTCACAACTTTTAGTTCCGCCCAGGGGGCGGTCCCCTAGGTATCAACCCTCCATCCTGCCTTGCAGTATTCAGTTTTATTTTGCCTAGTGAAGGAGACAAACCTAGGAAACCTGCAGGCCCATAGGTCTGTGTTTTTTTTATGCAGAAGCTTCTCTTTTTGCGCAAGATGAGTGATCCTGTGATCTTCTATCAACAGCCGGCTGGGTGACAGGCTGGTTCACTTATCCTTGTAGTCTCCCCAGTCCGGCCATCGAGCGTGTGCAGGTCGCAGCTACGGCTCGGCAGGCCACGACATACCTCAGCTCCAGAGGTGGTCGGTGAGCTTTTATGCTCCGGGGCATACATATGATCGGGCTACTGATGTCTACGTCACAGTATACCAAGGCCAGTAGCTACCCTGTACTGATCAGGAGTAGATCTACAATGGAATGTCTCCCAGCTCTTCAGGACTGGTAAGTACAGTTCTCCCTGTTCTGACGGGGCTGAGCAGCTGGGCACTCCCTGGGAGGTCGATTCGGGGGCCCCCTCACCTCCCTATCTTCTCTCCCCTGTCCCTATCTCCCCTCCTTCCCCCCTTTGGGGGGCAAAGCTACATGTGGCTGCTGAGCAGTGTGTGTATGCCTATATAGGGGTTCTCTGTGGGCTCTCACCTGACATGGGGGGGGGGGGGGGGCTGGCTGAATGGCGGTGGTCCTGGGACCTGTATGGTGTGCCCCTGGAAGGTGCCTGTGAGAGTCTGCTGGGAATGGTTCAGCACTGTGGCTTTGCAGGTTTTTTTTATATCTACCTCATGGCAATGTTTGGCGGCCATTTTAGGTGTGGGCAGAGCAGGCTGACTGTCTGGGCTTCAGCAGCCATTTTCTATGTGATTCCTATTCAAGGCACTGGCGGTCATTTTCTGGAAGCCTGAACATATTTCAGTGTTCCTTGACAACAGCATGGCTCATGTGCTCTCTCAGCCTTTTTTCCCTGTGTTTCCCGTCTGTGTACTGGATGGCAAGCGGTCAATTTATGGAAGCCTGAGCATTTTTTCTGATCGTTTTAGCGATCGTTCCATCGTTATTACCAACTACATTTTTGGTTTTCTCTGCACCTAGGCGCACTCGGGGACTACAGGCACCACTTGTGGACAGCGCAGAACTCCCCAGGGTGGTGGGTCTGGCGGGAATGAGCCCCTCAGTCAGAGACAGCAGGGAGGGTGGGACTGTCACTGTTCTAAGTCCCCTTCGGGTGGCAGAAAGGATAGGGTCAGCATGGCTCAGAAACTAGTGTTTCTTCCTCCAAAGTCCAGGC
Source organism: Lithobates pipiens (assembly GCF_037356315.1). Lineage (NCBI taxonomy): Eukaryota > Metazoa > Chordata > Amphibia > Anura > Ranidae > Lithobates > Lithobates pipiens. The sequence goes on from NW_027507685.1 coordinate 132,186,683, forward strand.
AATGGCAACTGGGTCACCTGCAGACTGCGCAGTGCCCGTGGACACCCTGATGGTGGTCCTCAACTTGTTCATTGCTAGATGGAGGCGGTGCGTGGGAAAATGGGTGCAATAAGGTGGCCCCTGTTCCCCCCTGTCCTCTGGGGAGAGCTCTAGCACAGACTCGGGCTCTGCTGAGGCTGGTGACCCCTGCTCTGTCTTGTCAGATGACGCTGACCAGGACTGTTCGGACAGTGAGGATGAGTCCCTGTCCGGGTCCGTGCGCGACAAAGCGCTTGTTGGAGTACTTATCACAGCTGTGCGTGATACCCTGGAGATTCAGGAGCCAGCAGGTCCCCCTGCTGATGTACCGGTCCCTTTTGGGTCCCGCAAGCCAGCATATTCACCTATGGTGTTCCCGTATCTGACTTATTTGCAAGTTCACTTACAGGGAGTGGGGTCGCACGCAACAGACCTTTTTGGTCCCCAGACACATGGTGGTGCGTTACCCTTTTGAGGAAAGCCTTCTCACAAGTGATCGGCTCCTCCGGTCGTGGACCTCCAGTATCCAGGTTAAATAAGTAACCATGATCCCGGTAGTGGGAACTCCTGCATTTAAGGATCCCACACACAGGAAGGCCGGGGCAGTGGCTCGTTCCTTATTTACGGTTGTGGGGTCCGCTGTGCGACCAGTGCTGGCATCCGAACTTGTGTCACAGACACCAACTGAGCGGGCAAAACTTTTGCACCGCAAATTGGGAGAGCAACAGGCTTCTCCTGTCTGCGCAAAATTAGCAGACCAACTAGTGCAAGGCCTTAAGTACGTTGTGACGCGGCACTTAATACCCTCCCTCTGTATCTAGGGCTTCAGTGTCAACTGTGGTGCTGAGGCGCCTGATTTGGCTAATATCTAAATCTAAAAAAGCCCTGACGGATCTTCCCCTCCTTGGCGACTGGCTCTTTGGAGCCTCTTTGGATGGCATTAGTAAAAATGCCACCAGTGGTAGAGTACACTACTCCCACAGGCCAGGAAGGCTAAGGAGCCACGCTGTAGGCAAAGGCCCCTTTTTCCGTTCACTAACAGTTTTTAGTCCACCTGGAGCTTCAATATAACGTCCCCAGACCGACAGGACACCCACGGATGGACAAAAATGGCCCTGGAACCGCAAGCCTAACAAGCCTGCGAGTATAAGTGCTACCGCATGAAGGTTTGTCCCCACCCCTGTCTCTGGTGGGGGGTCGCCTTCGGGAGTTTGCAGCCCGGTGGTCCCCTTGGTTTTGCACCAATGGACCTGCGATCTGATTTCCTTAGGCTACAAGATAGTTTCTCTCTTGGTCAACAAACAGATTCTTCCTCTCCAGCATACCCGTATCCCCGGCTCGCCTGGAGGCCCTCTTGGGGGCAGTAAGGGACGCAGGGTGATTGTACTGGTTCCGGAATCGGAACGTTTCCAGGAATTCTAATCAAATATGCTTGTAGTTCCCAAGAAGGAAGGGCTACGTCCAATCTTGGACCTTAAAGCTCTCTATGACTTTGTTAAAGTGCAGAGGTTCAGAATGGAATCAGTTTGCCCAGTAGTTGCTGCACTCCAAGGGTCCTCCCTGGTGCCCTTGGACTTCCAAGATGCATACCTGCACATACCCATATGCCTGTGATAGCAGAAGTTTCTGTGATTTGCAGTCAGGGAAGCCCACTACCAGTTTGTGGCTCTCCCTTTTGGTCTGGCATCAGCCCCCCTAGTCTTTACCAAGGTTTTGGCTCCGGTTTTGGCGTTGCTACGGCAACATGGGGTCGCAATCGTGCGATATCTAGACGATCTCCTCCTGAGAGCATCTTCTGCCTTTAGAATTAGTGGAGGATGTGGTGATCACCATGCAGAATCTGCGAAAATTTGGGTGGCTGTTGCACCTAAAGAACTCGGTGATTGTACCGACTCAGCGTTTGGAGTACCTAGGCTTGCTGCTAGACTCAATGGAAGCAAGAGTTTTTCACCCTTCAGGCAAGCTGCAGATTCTTAGATCCGCGGTAAAACTGCAGATGAACCGCAGCTGGTCATCGCTTTGCTTTTGCATGTGAGTCCTGTAGCTCATGGTGGTCTCCTTTGGGGCTGTACCGTTTGCCCAATTCTACACCACAGTCCTGCAGAAGGAGATCTTGTCAAAATGGGACAGATCTCAGTTGTCCCTGGATCGTCCGATTCAGGTGAGCGAGTCAGTCAGAGAATCACTGATCTGGTGGCTGAGGTCCCTGGTGATTCAGGCCGGAAAGTCGTTCCTCCTTCTAAATGTGGACAGTGATCACACAGGATGCCAGCCTTTTTGGCTGGGGTGAAGTAATGGGGGTTCAGTCGGCTCAGGGCCTCTGGTCGATGGAAGAATCCAAGTTGCCGATCGTTCTGCACAAACTGAGAGCGATCAGGCTGTGCCTCTCCACATGGTCAATGAGACTGTGAGACTGCAAGGATGTCCTATTAGGATCCAGTCAGACAACGCCACTGCAGTGGCATACGTCAATTACCAAGGGGGGGCTAGTAGCTCAGCCGCGGCACAGGAGGTCGCTCACATACTTCTATGGGCAGATCGACATGTACTGGTTTAGTCTTGCATTTACATTCCCGGGGTGGAGAACTGGCAGGCGGACTGTCTGAGTCACCAGATGCTGGACCCAGGAGAATGGGCATTGCATCCAGAGATATTCAGGTTACTGTGCCTGAGGTGGGGCACACCAGATGTGGATCTTCTGGCCCCCCGTCTCAATCGGAGGGTGCCAAGACAAGAGATCCGGGGGCAAACGCCTCCCTCGGAGCCACCAGCACGTCTCATCTATGCCAGCTGAGCTATGCCTTTCCTCCACTGAAGCTGTTACCACATCTGATTTGCCGAGTGGAACCCGAGGGGATCCCAGAAATACTGGTGGTCCCAGAATGGACTCAGCGTCCCTGGTACGCAGACCTGGTGCGTCTGGTGGTATTACGAGAGGACCTTCTGTCTCGAGGTCCGATTCTCCATCCTGCTTTACCATCGTCGGCTTTAACGGCATGGCTATTGAGAGCCAGGGGTTGAGGAATCGGGGTCTGTCGCACTCGGTGATCCCAACTACGTTGAGAGCATGGACATTTTTCTTCTCTGAAGATATATCATCGTTCCTGGGCAGCCTACATCTCCATGTGTGCGGAGAAAGGTTTCCATCTGCACTCTTTTTTCCATATCCAGGATCCTGCTGTTTTTTTTCAGCAAGGAGTAGACCAGAAAATGGCGTTAAGCACTATTAAGGGTCAAAAATTTCAGCTTTGGCTGTCTTTTTTCAGGGACCCCTGGCATCTCACTCATAGTGAGTACCTTTGTTCAGGGGGTTCGTCATGTAGTCCCTCCGGTGCGTCCACCGTTACCCCCATGGGATTTGAACCTGGTGTTATCGGCGCTTCAAGACCCGCTGCTTGAAAATATCAGGAAGTTTCCCCTGTTGACTCTTTCCCAGAAAGTGGTCTTTCTAGTGGCCATCACCTCGGCCAGGAGGGTTTCGGAACTGGCGGCCTTGTCTTGCAAGTCGCCTTATCTGGTTATCCATAAGGATAAGGTGGTGCTGCGTTCGCAACCGTCCTTTCTACCGAAGGTGGTCTCGGCTTTTCACATTAATGAGGACATTGTGTTACCATCTCTCTGTCCTAGGTCGAAACACCCTAAGGAGGTGGACCTTCACGCTCTGGACATGGTTCGGGCTCTGAAAGTGTATTTGTCTACCACTGCTCCCTTTAGGAAGTCAGCCTCGGTCTTTGTCCCAAGAAAGGCATGGCGGTCTCATCAGCCACCATTTTCAGGTGGATCAGACAGATTGTAGTACAAGCCTATGCCTTAAAGGGGCAGGTGCCCCTCTTTCCGGTTACGGCCCATTCCACAAGGGCAATCGGAACGTCTTGGGCCTTCCAACACCAAGCATCTGTCCCTCAGGTTTGTAAGACGGCAACCTGGTCGTCTGTCCACGCGTTTACCAAGTTCTACAAGGTAGATGTCAGTGCATCGGCTGATGCCTGTTTGGGCGCAAAGTTTTTGCAGGCGGCTGTATAGTTGCAATTGAATATGCAATATTTTTTTTTCTGGTTTTTCGATAAAAACACAGTACCTTTTAAGAATGCACTGTTGCATTACTTCCGCAGTTTTTTTTGTGCGGTTGTGGGTAGTCACTCCTGTTGAGGGTATCCTGATTTTGTGGTGGAGGTTTCCACGCACTATTGTTTTGTGGGTACAGTTTTACTAGTTCCCACTGGCCATGGTGGATGAGGTTTTTATGCTGTTTTTCCCACCCCTCGTTTGGCACTGCTTGGGGAACATTCCAATGGTCTAAGAGAGGAGATGTGTCGGTCGGTGAATATAAGAAAAAATAGGATTTTTCGTATTCAATGTAAAATCCTTTTCTCTGTAATTTACCGAACGACACAGAACCCACCCCTCCTTTTATCTTTACGTTATACTGCTTGTTGACGTACTGATTACTGCAAGGCAGGTTGGAGGGTTGATACCTAGGGCACCGCCCCCTGGGTGGAACTGAAAGTTCTGAGTGTTGTGTTACAACTTTGCCTAGTGTCTCCTAAAGGGAAAGGTATACAACCCAATGGTCTAAGAGAGGAGCTGTGTCGGTCGGTGAATTACAGAGAAAAGGATTTTATGGTGAGTACAAAAAATCCTATTTTTCAGCCAACAGCCTGTCATCACACAATTCCCGTCGGGAAATCCGATCATGTGCTGCTGTTCAAAGGACTACAGAAGACTGATATCAAGGCATATGTGGATATTTATTTTAGTTTTATGTACAAATAACAATTAATAAATACAGTAAGTGTCGGTTCACACTGAGGCAGCACGACTTTCAGCGCGACTGCCTCAGGCGACCTAGACACGACCGCTGCGGTGACTTGCAAAACGACTTCTCTATAGAAGTCAATGCAAGTCGCCTCAAGTCGCCCCCAAAGTCATACAGGAACCTTTTTCTAAGTTGGAGCGAATTGTGTCGCTCCGATTATAACGGTTCCATTGTACAGAACGGGATGCGACTTGTCAGGCGGCTAAGATGCCTGACAAGTCGTCCCAGTGTGTCCCAGTGCAGATTGGAACAACAGTATGCTTTTTATAAAAAAAAGTTACATTTTATTAAACATCGATATATGAACATATACAATATAAAATAGTTATAAATCGGTATTGTTCACTAGTGGGCACATAATGGCCAGAAAAGGAGGACGTTACATATACCCAATGAGAGGAAAAAATTAAGTTTCAACAGTATGACATCAGAACATGCGTGAACCCCTATGACGCATAGGGGTTCACGCATGTTCCAATGTCATACTGTTAAACCGTAATTTTTTCGCTCATTGGGTATATGTAACATCCTCCTTTTCTGGCCATTAAGTGGCCGCTAGTGAACAATACCTTTTTATAACTATTTTATATTGTATATGTTCATATATTGATGTTAAATAAAATTTAACTTTTTTTATAAAAAGCATACTGTTGTTCCAATCTGCCTCCAAAATCGGACCTAGAAGGTTTCTTTTTCTTATTCCGAGGACAGAACTGCTTTATTTTGTCCAAAATGTCTGCACAGAGCTGGTAAAATACAGTTGGGAAACAATGATAGCTGGGCTCTTGGAACTAGGCGTAGATGACCCCTCTTTACTTTCTGTATATATGAGCTTCAGCAGCTCCTCTTCTGAGGTCTTCTGAAACCTCATTTGGTCAAGCTATACTGCACATCAACTGTGGCAGCACGCAGGTAAAGTCACCTGGTTGTATCCAGGATGGGAAATATGTGTGCCCTAGATTCAGGCTTTATGCAGACTTTTACAATTAGAGGGGAAGAGTTAATGAGCCCAGCTGAAGTAAGTGGGCTCATTAAGACCTCTACAAAAAACCCCAGCATGCTTAGGGAGATGCTCCATCCTGGAACCAGTTTTGTGTTGTATAGACTGGGGAGTGTGATATCTGTTCTGTGCAGTGAGTTAACGCCTGTGTGGCAAACCTCTACAACAGAGACAGGGACTGGTGCAGCACAAGGCTGCACTCAGTTGTTAGGGAATCTAAGTGGGTAGTTAGAGGTCAAGCTGACCAGGATTTATTTTCATGTTTTATTTTTGTTTGGCTGTTATATGTATCACTGCATGTAGCATAAATAAACCGCATCTTTTGTTTTTTGCACCTACAACGCTGTCTGCTGTGCCTGATTTTGTGTTGTGAACCCATCCAGGGGGTCACACACACCCGCTGCCGAGCTAACCCCTCACAGTTGGTGGAGAATTTTGGCAGTTTTTTTTTTTTTGTTAAGGCCAGCATGGAGGAGATACTGAGACAGCTGGCTCTAGCAAATGCAGCCCAGCAGCAGACAAATGCAACTTTGCAGCAGAGTCTGGAAGCTCAGCAGAAAGCTCACCTGCAGAGTTTGGAAGCTCAGCAACAAGCCCAGCAGCGATCTGAAGCCCGCTTCATAGACCTGTTGCAGAAGCAAGAGCAGAGTTTTCAACGGCAAATAGAGACATTAATACAGCAACGTCCGCAGACCAATGAAGCAAGTGGTTACAATAATACCGCATCCTTTGGTGTGAGCCGTTTACTGACAAAAATGACTGGAGAGGATGATCCGGAGGTGTTTTTGACCACATTTGAAAGGACTGCTGAAAGGGAAAAGTGGCCTAAGGAGCAATGGGCTGGACTGGTGGCCCCTCTGTTAACTGGGGAATCGCAGAAAGCTTATTATGACCTAGAGCCTGACCAAGCAAAAGACTATGTGGTGCTAAAAACAGAAATATTGGCATAGCTGGGTGTCACCCTGGCCGTCCGGGCTCAGCGTGTGCATAATTGGACTTTTCAGGTTGGAAAACCACCCAGGTCTCAAATGTATGATCTCATTCACCTGAGCAGGAAGTGGCTGCAGCCAGAGATTTTGACCGCACCAAACATTGTGGAACGTGTTGTTATGGATCGTTTCCTGAGAGCTCTTCCTACTGCCATCCAAAAATGGGTAAGCCACGGAGATCCAGAAAATGCAGATAAACTTGTGGATCTGGTTGAGAGGTACTTGGCTACAGAGAACCTGACCACCTCTTCCAGGGACTCACGGACTTTCCACCCTAAGACCAGATCATTCCCAGTGGCGGGTAAGATGACTCCAAGGGGTGAGGGTGGAGAGAGTGAGAGGGTGGGAGTTCTACCTAAGGTCTGGCGGGAGCAGCCCAGGAAGCCCATGCTGCAAGAGGCAGCGAAAAAGATTATTTGCTACCGCTGCCGGCAAGAGGGACATATTGCAGCCAATTGCCCCGTTGTGGATGAGCCTATGCTATGTGACTTTATAAGGGAGAGACGTCAGTCGCTGTTTGCGACAGTTGCATGCCCTGCCATTCGGGGACCTGAAAAACATTTATGTAAAATGTGTATTAATGGTAGAAATGTTGATGTGTTGCTGGATTCAGGTAGCCTGGTAACATTGATAAAAGCTGAATTAGTTACTACAGAGGTCTCTGGGAAGAACAGGGTGGCTGTTATTTGTGTGCATGGGGACACCCGAGAGTATCCTGTAACTTCAGTGTTTTTTGAGACCCCCAAAGGTAACCTCTCTCATCAGGTGGGGTTAGTGTCTCACTTACCACATGATGCTATTGTGGGAAGGGATTTTCCAAAATTCTGGGAACTCTGGGATTGTCCTGAGCCCCCCACTGGTGCCCCTATAAACCAGGAAGATGACCAGAATTCCTCAGAGAGTGGTGAGGACTCTCCTGAATTTCCCTTGTCGGTATTGGCGGGGGAAACTCGAGAAACTGGGGAGGAGCCAACATCCTCAGATGAAAACATGCAGTCTGTGGAGTTTTCGGATCTTGAGGTTCACAGGGAAAATTTTGCCACAGAACAGTTAAAAGACCCCACCCTAATAAAGGCACGGGAAAATGTGGTGAAAATAGATGGCGAGTTAGTGAACCCAGATAAGACTTGCACTTATCCTTACTTCACTATGGAAAGGGACCTGCTGTATCGAGTGGCTCAAAGGGCAGAAGAAACCATTGAGCAACTTGTAGTGCCCAAACCTTACAGGAAGTTGGTGTTAGAATTGGCCCATGGGCACATTCTGGGAGGTCATCTGGGGGCCGAGAAAACCAGAGAGAGGGTACTGCAGAGATTCTATTGGCCTGGGGTCATGAAGGAAACAGAAAATTATTGTTCCTCCTGCCCTGTGTGTGAGAAGTCGGCACCTATGCCACATTTCCGTAACCCGCTGGTACCTCTTCCTATCATTGAGGTCCCCTTTGAGAGGATCGCAATGGATTTGGTAGGTCCGATAATGAAGTCCGCCAGGGGGCATCAATACATTTTGGTTATATTGGACTATGCCACCCGTTATCCGGAAGCAATTCCTCTCCGAAATACCTCGGCCAAAACCATAGCCAAAGAGCTATCTCTTGTTTTTAGCCGCGTGGGTATTTGTAAGGAACTGCTTACGGACCAAGGTACACCCTTTATGTCCCGGGTTATGAAAGAATTATGCAAGTTGTACAAAGTGACGCAATTGCGTACATCTGTGTATCACCCCCAAACAGATGGGTTGGTTGAAAGATTCAACAAAACCCTTAAACAAATGTTAAAGAAGGTGGTGGATAGAGATGGAAAGAATTGGGACTGTCTAATACCCTATCTGATGTTTGCCATTAGGGAGGTACCCCAATCCTCTACGGGTTTCTCACCCTTCGAGTTGCTCTATGGGAGACACCCAAGAGGGCTGCTGGATATCGCCAAGGAAACTTGGGAAAATGAGAGTTCTCCTCACAGGAGTGTGATTGAGCATGTCGCCCTGATGCAAGATAGAATTGCACAGGTAATGCCAATCGTAAAGGAACATTTAACCCAAGCGCAGTTAGCACAGCAGAGAGTGTACAACCGTGGGGCCAAGACCCGTACTTTTTCCCCGGGGGATAGGGTCTTGGTGCTAGTCCCTACGGTTGAAAGCAAATTTCTGGCCAAATGGCAAGGTCCATACGAAGTAATTGAAAAAATTAGTGAGGTGAACTACAGGGTTAGACAGCCAGGAAGGCGAAAGCCGGAGCAGATCTATCACGTCAATCTGCTGAAAGCCTGGAGGGATAGGGAATCCCTAGTCGCAGAGACTTTGTCACAAGCACAGCCTGATTGCTTAGTTCCTGAGGTTGGAATAGCAGACACTCTATCGAAAGCCCAACAACAGGAGGTTAAAGAGTTTGTACTTCATAACAAAGAGATTTTCTCTGAGCTGCCGGGACAAACATCTGGCGTAGAGCATGACATTATCACCCCGCCAGGAGAAAGGGTAAAACTAAAACCTTATAGAATACCAGAGGCCCGACGGGAGGCAATACGTGGGGAGGTTCAAAGGATGCTGGAATTGGGTGTGATAGAGGAGTCCCAGAGTGACTGGTCCAGTCCTTTCGTACTAGTGCCCAAACCTGATGGGAGCTGGCGGTTTTGTAACGATTTTCGACAATTGAATAAAGTTACAAAATTTGACACCTACCCCATGCCGCGCATAGACGAGTTGATTGACCGGCTGGGAACAGCCCGATATATGACAACTCTTGATCTCACCAAAGGGTATTGGCAAATTCCCCTGGCCGAGTCGGCCAAGGAGAAAACTGCGTTTGTAACCCCAGATGGGGCATTCCAATATAAGAGAATGCCGTTTGGGTTACAGAATGCACCGGCAACATTCCAGCGGAAAATGGATAAGATTCTGAGGCCCCATCAGAAATATGCTGCAGCTTACCTGGATGATGTGATTATCCATAGCACAGACTGGGTCTCACATTTGCCAAAAGTACAAGCAGTCCTAGACTCTATCCGGGAAGCTGGATTTACGGCCAATCCAAAGAAGTGTACCATTGGACAGGAGGAGGCCAAATATCTTGGGTACACTATTGGGAGGGGGGTGATAAAACCCCAAGTCAATAAAGTCGAGGCCATACAGAGTTGGCCACATCCCAACAGCAAGAAACAGGTACGAGCCTTTCTGGGAATCGCTGGCTATTATCGACGATTCATTCCCCATTTTGCTTCTCAGGCTGTGCCCCTCACCAACCTGACAAAAGGGAAAGAGTCAGTCATGGTTAAATGGTCCCCAGAGGCTGAAGAAGCATTTCATTCCTTAAAAACAGCCTTATGTAGCCAGCCAGTGTTGTACTCACCAGACTTCTCTAAGGACTTTGTTGTACAAACTGATGCATCAGACGTTGGGTTAGGAGCAGTGTTATCCCAGGTCTGGAACGGGGAAGAGCACCCAGTCATTTACCTCAGCAGGAAGTTGAAGTCCCATGAGGTAAATTACTCCACGATTGAGAAGGAATGTTTAGCAGTGAAGTGGGCTCTAGATTCCCTTCGGTACTATCTGCTAGGTAGGCACTTTGACCTGGTGACTGATCACGCTCCTTTAAAGTGGATGGCTCAGAACAAGGAGACCAATAGAAGGGTAAATAGGTGGTTCCTGGCCCTACAAGAATTTAACTTTACAGTTAAGCATTGCCCTGGTGTTAAAATGGGGAATGTGGATGCTTTGTCTCGGATACATGCGTGTCTGACTGCTTGTGTTACAACCCCAAGGTTGAAACAAGAGGGGGGGTATGTGGCAGCACGCAGGTAAAGTCACCTGATTGTATCCAGGATGGGAAATATGTGTGCCCTAGATTCAGGCTTTATGCAGACTTTTACAATTAGAGGGGAAGAGTTAATGAGCCCAGCTGAAGTAAGTGGGCTCATTAAGACCTCTACAAAAAACCCCAGCATGCTTAGGGAGATGCTCCATCCTGGAACCAGTTTTGTGTTGTATAGACTGGGGAGTGTGATATCTGTTCTGTGCGGTGAGTTAACGCCTGTGTGGCAAACCTCTACAACAGAGACAGGGACTGGTGCAGCACAAGGCTGCATTCAGTTGTTAGACAGGGAATCTAAGTGGGTAGTTAGAGGTCAAGCTGACCAGGATTTATTTTCATGTTTTATTTTTGTTTGGCTGTTATATGTATCAATGCATGTAGCATAAATAAACCGCATCTTTTGTTTTTTGCACCTACAACGCTGTCTGTTGTGCCTGATTTTGTGTTGTGAACCCATCCAGGGGGTCACACACACCCGCTGCCGAGCTAACCCCTCACACAACATTGTAAGAAGCAATGTTTTTTTCTTTCATGGAAAGACTTGAATTTTTTATAGGAATCATTTTTTTCATTGTTTTATAAACGCAAAGCAATGTAATCTAAAACAAAATAGTATGTATGTATGCATATATATATATATATATATATATATATATATATATATATATATCAGCCATAAGCCATCATTTTATGACCACTGACAGGTTAATTGAATAACATTGATTATCTCAATAAAAAGTCAATGGGATACATTAGGCAGCAAGTAAACATGTTATTCCTGAAGCTGATATGTTAAAAGCAGAAAAAAATGGGCATCGCAGTTTGTTGTGTATGGGGCTGTGTAGCTGAAGACCAGTCAGGGTACCCATGCTGACTTGTGTCCACAGCCACAAGCTCCTACAATGGGCACGTGAGCATCCGATCTGGTCTGATGAATCACATTTTCTTTTACATCATATGCATGACCAGGTGCGTGTGTATCACTTACCTGGCAAAGATGGTGCAGTATGTGGCATTGTGATGCTTTGGGCAATATTTTGCTGAGAAAACATGACCTTGCCATTCATGTGGATGTTACTTTGACACATACCACCTACCTAAAAATTGTTGGTGACCAAGTACTTCACTTCATTGAAATGATATTCCCTGATGGCAGTGGCCTCTTTCAGCAGAATTTTGCACCCTGCTACATGGCAAAAATGGTTCAAGAATGGTTTGAGGAACATAACGAGTTTAAGGTGTTGACTTGGCCTCCAAATCTTATTCCAATCAAGTATCTGTGGGATGTGCTGGAAAAACAAGTCTGATCCCTTGAGATCCCACCACACAACTTAACTGGATCTGCTGCGGACAACTTGGTGCCAGATACCACAGCATATCTTCAGAGGTCTAGTGGTGTACATGACTTGATAGGTCATAGCTGTTTTAGTGGTAAAAGGGGGACCTATTTAGTATTAGGTGGGCATAAAGTTATGGCTGATCGGGGTATATAACATATCAGACACTTACACAATTTATATGACAATTTTCATGCAATTGGATGGTGCAGATCCATCCTTTACTTCTGCCTCAGTGCTCGTAGTCATGTGCATACTGAGCTGTGTAGTTATGATTCAATCAGACATTTCCAACGGTTTCTCCCGGAAGGAATTGGCATAGTTGAACATGTCCTCTGTCTGTAAGCATTAAATAACTATATATTTTCCAGCCACTAGCACATTCCTGCATCTGCTGTAGCTTGCCCTTGTAAGCACGTTTCAAAAACATACCATTATATAATCTTCTTCATGCATACATGATATGCACATTACACAATAACACGTATTTATGTAATAACAGACCAGTGTTATAAAATTATACCTTATGTGTCTAAGAAGTGAGAAAACTTTATGAAAAGTGGAATTTTGCAGGGCAGATTCAGACCAGGAACAATGTCTGGGACTTTGGCCTCATTTGTGTCCAAATGATGATTTTTAGAAGACGGTGGTGGCCACCCACCCCCCAATCCATGCGCCTGGCCCCTAATCTCCATGCAGGGTGCAGGATGCATGGATTTCAATGGGTTGTTTATTTTTTTAAGCATATAATTACAGCCTGAGGCTCCAATTGGTTTCAAAAAGGGTGGGCTCCCTATCCACTTTTGGTGGGTAATGTCTTTCTGTTTCTCCTCCCAGCCAGTCAGAAAACGGGTCCTGAGACCAATTGGCCAGGAGTCCCAAGACCTGATTGTTCAGAGGAGAAGCCACCACCAGGATTCGGGAGGAGATGCAGGGGGTGTGGCCACCGAAGCCACAACCTAGATGGGGCTGGCAGGCGACGGGCGAGTGACTGGGTAGGGGGAGTGAGGGGGCCAGGTTTGTTTGCCAGAAGATTTCTATTGATCCACTTTCCCTGCATAGGGGAATCATGCTAATACAAATTACTGGCCATGCATTGTGTTAAAACAAAAGTAGACTGAAGTATATGAGGGCATTTGATGCTGTAGACAAGTGGTTGCCAACCAGTGGATCACTGATGGTTCACGAGAAAAATGTGGTCTCCAGGAGTTCTGCCATAAATCAACATTGTGGTGGATGTATACTGCCCAATGTTGTTTCCAGTGTTCTCAATGAGTGCTGAAAGTCAATACTGTCAACGTGCATTGATACCCATAGCCGCCTCTGTAGTTCCGGCTCCTGTGAACTCAGAGGGAGCTGCCGGGGGTATTGCAGAGAGCAGTAAGTAAAGGGGGACTTCCAATGACAGCGCTGATCAGAGTGTGGGAGAGAGCACAGAGCTTGAGCACATGTCTGGATAAGAAGGTGAGACCCAATGATAAGGAGATGAGATCCAATAAGTCTGTGTCTGTGTAAGGTAGCAGCAGTGTGATGCAGAGAGCCAGAACATTATGTATATAAAGCAGCAGTGTGATGGGGGGGGGGGGGGGGGGTTGGAGAGAGCTGGAGCATTGTGTGTATAAGCCCTTGTACACATGGTCGGGGATTCCGACAACCAAATCCGTCGGATAAATTCCGCCAGATTTATTCCAGAAGAGGTCCGGAAGTGATGTTGCATACACACGGTCGGACTAAGTTGCCGGAAGTTTCGGTTGCCAAGAACACGGTGACGTAAGCCACGTACGACGGCACTAGAAAAAGGAAGTTCAGCACCACGTCCGGCACCCTTTGGGCTCCTTCTGCTGATCTCGTGTTTATCGTGTGTTAGTAGAAGTTTGGTGAGAGACAATTCGCGCTTTTCAGATTTGTGCTTCAGTTCGATACTGCTCTTCAGTTTCTGCTTGTCTTTGCATATCTGATTATCAGTGCATGTAGTCAGTAAGCATTTGTTTCTCATTGTGGACTATATCTTGGTATAGTATGCTTTGATTTGCATTGCTTATTGTCTGCTTGCTTCTGCTTTTCAGGTCGTTCTTTCAGGAATTGCTGTTTATCTGTGCTTTCTGTTGTCCGTTCTGAGCAGCCGACCGTTTTAAACCATGTTTCATGTACGTACTCGTCGTAGAGTTTGTGCTGTGCATGGGCTTGGTGTTGGGCTTTTGGCTTTCACACAAGCCCAGTCCATGAACAGGGCGAGGAGGTGTTTGTGGACCAAGAATTGGTTGCGCCAGTGTGACCAGTTCTCGCACATGCCTTTGCTCCATGAGATCCGGGAGAATAATCCTGATGATTTCAGGAATTATCTCCAGATGACGGACCCCGTTTTTCACCGTCTGCTGGCTTTGCTGTCCCCTTATATCACCAGGCAGGATACCTGCATGCGGCAAGCCATCACTCCGGAGCAGAGGCTCATCGCCACATTGCGCTACTTGGCGACAGGGAGAAGCCTTCAGGACCTGAAGTTCTCCACAGGCATCTCCCCGCAGGCTCTGGGGATCATTATTCCAGAGACCTGTTCTGCCATCATTCAGGTCCTGCAGAAGGACTATATGAAGGTAAGTTTTATCCTTTAACATCACATTCTATCTATTTAATGCTTGCTAATGTCTTGGATTTCTTTCCTCATCCCCTAATTACCATGATATGCTCTAATTTATATGCTCTGCCCCTTTGTCCTCATGCATATTTGCCTCACTAACTTCCCCACCATGCTCTTCTGGGCCCATAAAACTATAGTCTAGTCACCTGGCAATGTCTTTTGTCAGCTCCATAGTATTGCTCTTATATCAGATGACTCTGATAAGGGGACCTTATACTTTAGGCTTTAAATACTAATTTCCCAAAATATTATACTGATCTTGGCCAAAAATGTTGGTGTCTAATCTGCTTGCAATGTTGATCAGCAAAATTACTATTTTTTTGTCTTGTTTCACTCCACATTTTTTTTCAACGCTACAGGAATGGCAGACTGTGGCCTCCCACTTTGCCAGTCGTTGCCAGTCGTTGGAACTTTCCCAATTGTGGAGGTGCAATTGATGGGAAACACATCCGCATCGTCCCACCCCCCAACTCGGGATCGTACTATTATAATTACAAGGGGTTTAATAGTCTTCATCGTTGCGGATGAGGCGTTTGCCCTGGCAAACCATCTGATGCGGCCTTTCCCGATGAGGACCCTCACCCCGGACCAGAGGATCTTTAATTTCTGGCTGGCCAGAGCCAGAAGAGACGTGGAGAACACTTTTGGAATACTGGCCAGCCGGTTCCGCCTATTTTTAAGGCCTATCTACATGGCTGAATATAAACTCAATCACATAGTGCTTGCCTGCTGTGTTCTGCACAATTTCTAGAAAAGATATTCAGCAAAATATGTGGCCTCAGTTGGCCAAGATGCAGACTTGCCTGAAAATGATAACCTCACGGCCCTTAAAGCTGCTTGTCCTGGCTTGCCCCCCCAAAGCGCCCGCGAGGTCCGAACCCTATACATGGAGTACTTTGTGGGTAGGGGGGCCATTGATATGCCAGACAATGTCTGAGAGGCATTTTTGTAATACATTTTTCTTTGAAAACGACAATAATCTTTGTTTTCATTGACTGCTTGGCTTGGTTTTAGGTGTCTCCTAGGTACATTTTTGATTTTTGTTGTTGGGCCTTTTTCTACAACAGTGCAAACCCAAGTTCTGAGCGAGATGAGGGGACAGTCTCTTCTTCAGATAATCTTATTATGTTGTGGGTCTGCTACACACACACCTTGTTTTTGTTAACTAATATATGTAGTGCATTACTGAAAAAAATCTTGCTCATTTTCAGCACCATGGCAGAAATATGTGGGGTCAGGAAAATGGCATGATTGTGAAAATTTACTGTGGGTTAGGGATGAGCCGAACACCCCCCCCGGTTCGGTTCGCACCAGAACTTTCGAACGGACCCCAAATTCGTACGAACGTTAGAACCCCATTGAAGTCTATGACTCGAACGTTCAAAATTAAAAGTGCTAATTTTAACGGCTAAAATGCAAGATACTGTCCTAAAAAGGGTTTGGGGACCTGGCTCCTGCCCCAGGGGACATGGGTCAATGCAAAAAAAAGTTTTAAAAACGTCCGTTTTGGCGGGATCACTGATTTTAATGACAATTAAAGTGAAAAAAAAGTGAAATATTCCTTTAAATATTGTGCCTGGGGGGTGTCTGTAGTATGCCTGTGAAGTGCCACGTGTTTCCCGTGTTTAGAACAGTCCCTGCACAAAATGACATTTAACGGAAATAACGTCATTTAAAACTGCTTGCGGTTTTAATGTTATATCTGGTTCCTGCAATATGGTTGAAAATCATTGAGAAAAATGGCATGAGTAGCCCTCCCTGCCCATTACCAGCCTCTTTGGGTCTTGTACGCATATTAAGGGGAACCCCGTACCCATATTAAAAAAAGGAAATACGTGTGGCCCCCAGGCCCTATATACTCAGAACAGCAGTATACAGGCGGTGCAAACAAGACAGGTTGAATCTGTTTGTAATTTTCAACTGGTACATTTTAAAGTGTAGCTCCAGTCAAAAAAACTATTTTTAAGCTTTTTGGAAAACATAGGGAAGGGTTATCACCCCTGTATAATTTGTTTTGCCGTCTGTCTTTTTTCATCTCACTTGCTGTTGTCTCCTTCCGTTTGCAAGTAGGAGATGTTTGTAAGTTGGATGTTTGAAAGTAGGCGCCTGCCCTATATGCTCTGCAGAAATGGCGGAACAAGGTGTTGGTTTTGCCACAACATTGTAAGCCCTCAAAGTGACTCTTGGTGGGCGCTGGAGCGCCCTGCTGTGAACGATTATATCAAGAATTGTAATTACATGCCATTGTTGAACAGTGGTAGAAAAATTGACCTTTGGTGGTTGTGGTGCTGGTGCGACAACACTATAAGTCCTCACAGTTACTCTGGGTGGGCACAGGAACGGGCCCTCCTGTGAAATATTATATCAAGAATTGTAATTACATGTCCCTGTTAAACAGGGGCAGACAAATTGGGCCTTAGGCACTGGTGCTGGTGCCACGACACTGCAACCTTTCCCATATACTCTAGTTTTAGTGCAGGAATTAGCCCTGCTGCAAAGCATTGCATCAAAAATTTTAATTAAACGCCCCTGTTAAACAGGGTCACATATTATGAGTATTGCCTCTGGTCTAAATCTTTATAAGTATTGTATAATGTACCATCATCCAGAATTTGTAGTTAAAGGAAAGAGGGCTTAAATGGGAATACCGGGTAGTCGCTCACACCAACCCCATATGTAGTTCCATTCGGCCATATAATAAATTGGACTATACCGGTACTTGGTAATGGAAAAACACTAATAAAATTTAAAACCAATATAATGTTTAATAAAGATATAAAACAAAACAACACTGAAATATCACTTGAAGGAGTACAATAATATGCACATCACAGTTGAGGTATTCCTGACGGGTTCTCCATAGGGAACATTCAACCGTAGAGAGTGCACAATAAATTTCCTCGACTAGTTTCGCGGGAAAAGGCCCGCTTCTTCAGGAGGATATCTATATAAAAGTATCACAGTCATTAGACAATACACACATGTAAAGATATAAGCAATACAGTTATCATAATGTTATTGATTTTACATACACAAATTCCCTATATGTTTAAAAGAGGAGGTCAGCTCACCCTACTTCAAGGAACAGGCTGCAGGTAAGGAGATCCGCAAAGTCCCCCCACGGTGAACATGGGGGATTGGTAAACGCCGGCTCTGGATAAATAATATTATAATAATTTATCAATTAGGAGGGGTATATCTTGAATTAAGGAAGAAAGGGGAAGGGGGGGAGAGAGAAAGAAGAGGAAGAAAGACCTCGTGAGGGTGAAACCGTGATATTGGGTGGCTAGAAAAGTGGGGAGGGGGGGGGGGAAGAAGAAGGGGGAAGGGGAAAGGGAAAGGGGAAGGAAGGGAAAAAGGGGGGGGGAGGGGAGGGGGGGGGAAGGGGGTGGGAGGAGTGAGGTGAAATGCTCCAAGTGGCTACATATAATTACCAGAGGTATAAGGTCAAAAGTGATAAAACCATACTATTTGATATAAATGTGTGAAAATTATTAGCAAAGCAAACGTGAATAGTCAAGTGTATCCATGTGGATTGAGCAGTGTAAAAGGAGGAAAAGAAAGAAACCCTTCACCCCAATAAGGATCCTTAATTCCAGAGAGGGTTACAATAAGAACGAATCGGCTTACCAACAAGCCAATCAAGAAATCGTATAAAGACAGGACATCAAGGTTGAGCTGGTTAAACAAGCTTGTAAGGATATTGTACCGTTCGCTGAGTATCAGATACCAGGTCCACTGTTAGATAGCTTAATGGCCATCAATACTGCAAAAGGTATATAAAACATTTGAATATAGACAAGGTAAAAGGCCGACGGGCATTATAAAGCCAAAACGTGCGAACCTGTCCATTCAGCTGTTTGACCGCTGAATGGACAGGTTCGCACGGACTCCATCAGGGCTGTATTAGGATATTGTCCCCGCTGACAGGTAACCACTTTATATGATGTTACTTACTTATGAATTTATCCAATTTTTTCTCTGACGTTTTGGCTTTATAATGCCCGTCGGCCTTTTACCTTGTCTATATTCAAATGTTTTATATACCTTTTGCAGTATTGATGGCCATTAAGCTATCTAACAGTGGACCTGGTATCTGATACTCAGCGAACGGTACAATATCCTTACAAGCTTGTTTAACCAGCTCAACCTTGATGTCCTGTCTTTATACGATTTCTTGATTGGCTTGTTGGTAAGCCGATTCGTTCTTATTGTAACCCTCTCTGGAATTAAGGATCCTTATTGGGGTGAAGGGTTTCTTTCTTTTCCTCCTTTTACACTGCTCAATCCACATGGATACACTTGACTATTCACGTTTGCTTTGCTAATAATTTTCACACATTTATATCAAATAGTATGGTTTAATCACTTTTGACCTTATACCTCTGGTAATTATATGTAGCCACTTGGAGCATTTCACCTCACTCCTCCCACCCCCTTCCCCCCCTCCCCCCCCCTCCCCTCCCCCCCCTTTTTCCCTTCCTTCCCCTTTCCCTTTCCCCTTCCCCCTTCTTCTTTCCCCCCAACCCCACCCCCCTCCCCACTTTTCTAGCCACCCAATATCACGGTTTCACCCTCACGAGGTCTTTCTTCCTCTTCTTTCTCTCTCCCCCCCTTCCCCTTTCTTCCTTAATTCAAGATATACCCCTCCTAATTGATAAATTATTATAATATTATTTATCCAGAGCCGGCGTTTACCAATCCCCCATGTTCACCGTGGGGGGACTTTGCGGATCTCCTTACCTGCAGCCTGTTCCTTGAAGTAGGGTGAGCTGACCTCCTCTTTTAAACATATAGGGAATTTGTGTATGTAAAATCAATAACATTATGATAACTGTATTGCTTATATCTTTACATGTGTGTATTGTCTAATGACTGTGATACTTTTATATAGATATCCTCCTGAAGAAGCGGGCCTTTTCCCGCGAAACTAGTCGAGGAAATTTATTGTGCACTCTCTACGGTTGAATGTTCCCTATGGAGAACCCGTCAGGAATACCTCAACTGTGATGTGCATATTATTGTACTCCTTCAAGTGATATTTCAGTGTTGTTTTGTTTTATATCTTTATTAAACATTATATTGGTTTTAAATTTTATTAGTGTTTTTCCATTACCAAGTACCGGTATAGTCCAATTTATTATATGGCTGAATGGAACTACATATGGGGTTGGTGTGAGCGACTACCCGGTATTCCCATTTAAGCCCTCTTTCCTGTTAAACAGGGGCAGAAAAATTAGGCTGATGGCATCACCCAGAACCAGAAATGTTCTTCCAACATATCAGCGGAGGAGGAAGAGGATAGACAATCAACATAACAGGACAGTCACTCAGCATCAGCATAGGCAGTCTTGAAGGGATGTGATATTTAAAAAAAAATTATTCGGTTACATCAGCTTCAGGTGCTTGGTAGCTGTGGGTGATCCAAGACTGATTCATCTTGATGAAGGTCAGTCGATCAACTGATTCGGTGGACAGGCGCACCCTGTGATCGGTAACAAAGCCACCAGCAGCACTGAAGGAGCATTCCGAAAGAACGCTGGATGCAGGACAGGCCAGTAGCTCAATTGCATACTGTGCAAGCTCTGGCCAGTGATCCATCCTCAAGACCCAGTAAGCCAGAGGATTTTCGGTGGG
Source organism: Lithobates pipiens (assembly GCF_037356315.1). Lineage (NCBI taxonomy): Eukaryota > Metazoa > Chordata > Amphibia > Anura > Ranidae > Lithobates > Lithobates pipiens. Next base: position 132,206,926 of record NW_027507685.1, read on the forward strand.
AAAGGTGTCCAAGTCTGACCTTGTCCCTAGGTATTCCTGCACCATGTAAATCAGACGCTGGCGATGGTTGCTGGAACCGATCATACCTTGGGGCTGCGGACTAAAAAATTGTCTGAAAGCATCGGTCAGACAGCCACCTTCTCCACCGCTTCTTCTGACCGATGCCTCAGCAACACGTTGTCCAGGACCAGGAGTTTGTAACCTCCCAGTCTCTGGGAATGCGTTGCACAGACCTTTCTGCAAGGCCTCCTGGAGATGTCTCATCCTCTGCTCCCTCTGCGATGGCAAGATAAGGTTGGCAACCTTACCCTTGTAGCGTGGATCAAGGAGAGTGGCCATCCAGTAATGGTCCCTCTCCTTGATCCGAAGAATACGAGGATCCTTCCGCAGGCTTTGCAGGATCAGGGAGGCCATGCAGCGTAGGTTAGCTGAAGCATTCAGTCCGGAGTCCTCTGGGTCACTAAGGACAACATGATCCGCAGCTACCTCCTCCCAGCCACGTACAAGTCCACGGGTTTCTGTAAATCATCCCTACAAGACTGCTGCTGTTGCTGATGCTGAGTGCCAGCCTCCACCTCCATGCTGACGCAATCATCCTCCTCCTCCTCCTCATCCTCTTCCTGTGTGATGGGTGGCACAGCAGGAACACTGTCTGGATAAAGGTGGCCTTGAGAGGCAAGGAAGTCCACCTCTTCCTGCCTCTGTTCTGCCCTGTCCATTATTCAGCGCAGCGTATGCTCCAAGAGGTGGACAAGAGGTACAGTGTCACTGATGCATGCACTGTCACTGCTCACCATCCTTGTGGCCTCCTCAAACAGTGACAGGACAGTGCATGCATCCCTGATCATGCCCCACTGGCGTGGTGAGAAAAAACCGAGCTCCCCTGACCCTGTCCTGGTGCCGTAGTCGCACAGGTACTCATTGATGGCCCTCTGCTGCGTGTGCAGCCGCTGCAGCATGGCCAACGTTGAGTTCCACCTGGTGGGCATGTCACATATAAGGCGGTTCTTGGGCAGGTTCAACTCCTTTTGGAGCTCAGCCAGCCGAGCACAGGCATTAAATGATCGGCGGAAATGCACACAGACTTTCCTGGCCTGCTTCAGGACATCCTGTAAGCCCGGGTACCTGCCCAAGAACCGCTGCACCACCAGGTTAAGGACGTGAGCTACACAGGGCACATGGGTCAGTTGTCCCTGTCGGAGGGCGGAGAGGAGGTTGGTGCCATTGTCACAAACCACCATTCCTGGCTTAAGCTGGCGTGGCGTCAACCACCTCTCGGCCTGCCCCTGCAGAGCTGACAAAACATCCGCCCCAGTGTGGCTCCTGTCCCCCAAACAAACCAGCGTAAGCACGGCATGGCATCGTTTTGCCTGCGTACTTGCGTAGCCCCTGAAACGCCTACGGAGCACCGCTGGTTCTGAGAACAGAGCACTGGAAGAGGCCATGGAGGAAGAAGAGGAGGGGTTGGAGGAGAGAGGTGTGTCACAACCAATAGTAGCATTTTGGAGGTGTGGTGGCGGAACAACCTCCAACACTACTGCACCTTGTCCTGCATCCTTCCCAGCTGCCAGAAGAGTGACCCAATGGGCCGTGAAAGACAGGTTACATCCCTGTCCATGCCTGCTGGACCATGAGTCAGCAGTAATATGCACCTTACCGCTGACCACCCTGTCCAGCGAGGCAAGGACATTGCCTTCCACATGCCGGTAGAGAGCCGGAATCGCCTTCCGTGAGAAAAAGTGGCATTTGGGGACCTGCCACTGAGGAACCGCACATTGTACAAACTCACGGAAGGGGGCCGAGTCTACCAACTGAAAAGGCAGCAGTTGAAGTGCTAGCAATTTAGCCAAGCTAGCATTCAACCGCTGGGCATGTGGATGGCTGGGAGTGAACTTCTTTCGCCGGTCCAGCAGCTGGGGCAGGGACATTTGCCTGCTATAATCGGATGTGGGTGTACTGCTAGCAGAGTGCCTTGAAGCACTTGGCTGTGACACACCTAATTCTACACCTTCATTCCTCTCAGAGCAGGTTTCAGAGAGGACTGAAGGTCTAGTGGGGTTGGAGATCCCAGCTGATGAGGAGCAAGGAGAGGTCTGCTTTGTTCTTTGGTGTGGGTCTTTGAGGTACGCTTGCCAACGAGCTGCATGGCAGGTCAACATATGTCTGGTCAAGCATGTGGTGCCCAAGCGGCTGATGTTTTGGCCACGCGAGATACACTTGAGACATATGATTCAGTCGGTATGCTGCCCCTAAGCTGGCCCCCGGAGGGCATCCTGCCTCGGACATGTGCCTCCTCCTCCTCCTCTCTCCTACCAGGCACCCATGTGGAGTCAGTGCCCTCATCATCCCCTCCCTCTTCATCGCTGGAGCAAACTTGGCAGTATGCTGTAGCTTGTGGAACATGACTGCCAGATTGCTGTCCTTCTTGAGCATCCCCTCTCTCTGCATTCACGCTACGGCCTTCCTCTAGCTGAGTATCATCATCAGAGCCTACAAAACACTGGGCATCCTCCTGGAGCATGTACCCAACACTGTGCTCAAAGAGTTCAGGAGACTCCTCAGGAGGACGTGTTGGGTCTAGGGAAGGAGTCACTGATGATGACATTGAGAGGAGGGAAGATGATGCGTTGGCAGCTGCTTTGCTAGTACCCTGAGACTGAGTGAGAGAGGATGAGGAGGATGAAGAGGGCTTGGTCATCCACTCTACCAAGTCGTTGGCATGTTGTGGCTCAACATGTCCAGCTGCCAAAAAGAAGGACAAGCGTGTCCCATGGCCACGTGCTGATGATGACGATGCACCGCGTCCACGACCAGCACTGTTGTCTCTAGACACAGAGCCTGCTTGCCCTCTTTTATCGGCTCGTGCCTGTCTGCCTCTCCTTGCTGGCCTTCCAGACATGGTAATGGCCTGAAGGGAGTGGGGAAAAACAGCAATTGGGTAGTGTATATTGTGCTGGAGGCACACACAACTTCCACTAACTGCTGCAGATGGCAGATGGCTCAAATAGAGAAGAGCTATGTAGGTGGATATAGCGGTGTATACTGGGTTCAGAGCACGCAGACAGCACGCACACCGCTGACTGCAAGCTCTATTTAAAACGAGCAAGCTTACCTCATGGAGGGGCGATGCCGGACCCCCTCTCTTCTCTCCCTCTTCCCTATCCTCTTTCTGGTCTCCCCCCCCCCCCTTTTTTTTTTCCCCAAAGGAGGAGGTAGGGAATCATTGAGGGGAATTGATACTGTATTGTTATAGTACGGATATTGTTTTGTTTGTTTATAAAACAAATGGCAAGATATGGTTATTAGAAAATGTTTCTTATGTATAAGTATTATTAATAATCCATGTACTGTTTTGTACTGATTTGTTCTTGCAAAGAAATAAATAATTTTATAAAACGAGCAAGATAGTTTTCTGTATAGGTGGATATAGCGGTATATACTGGGTTCAGAGCACGCAGACAGCACGCACAAGCTCCTACCGCGAACTGCAAGCTCTATTTGAAACGAGCAAGATAGTTTGCTATATAGGTGGATATAGCGGTGTATACTGGGTTCAGAGCACGCAGACAGCACGCACAAGCTCCTAACACTGACTGCAAGCTCTATTATAAAAGATAGATATATCGCTAGCTATATAGGTGAATATAGCGGTGTATACTGCGGTCAGGGCACGCAGACAACAACCACTACAGAAGAGCAAGAACGAAAAATCGGCCGATAACGATCGGTGTATACTGTGTTGAAGGTACACAGAACACCCACTAACTGCTTCAGACGCCAACACACTACACAAGGCCGCCGCGCTGGCGGCCTTATATAGTGTGGGGCGTGTACTACACAGCCTGAGCTATGATTGGCCACAGGCATCCTGCCTGTGGCCAATCATGGCTCTCCTTCGCTGCCAGCGCTGTGATTGGCCAAGCATGCGGGGTCACAATGCATGCTTGGCCAATCATGAGCCAGCAATGCACTGCGCCATCGCAGTGCATTGTGGGCCGTGAGCGCCACACGAATTTGGCGCGAACGGCCCATAACGTTCGGAATTCGCCGAACGGGCGAACAGCCGATGTTTGAGTCGAACATATGTCACATGGGGTGTCACCCCTGGAAAAGCCAAATTTGGAAGATGCACACAGTCTGTCAACATGTGCTATCTCCCATCATGGGGGATCAATGTACATGTTTTGGGGCTGCAACCCCTTCATCTCAACCACTTTCCACAAAACACGTACATTGACCCCCATGACGGGAGATAGGGCATGTTGACACACTGTGTGCATCTTCCAAATTTGGCTTTTTGTAAAATACAAAAGTTGTTGTTTCAAAACACAAAAATAAAACCCTAGCTAGTTTGGGGTGTTTCAGACTCTCCCCAAAACATCAATGATGGTCTTCATTTTATTTTGAACATCATTGATGTTTTGCTGTATATTTTCTAAATCCCGATTGCACCCCATTATCTCCCCAATCAGGATCTGGGTACTTTCACTGGTAAAATGGGATTCTTCTTCCACATCACCTACAAAAAAAGCAAAAAAAAACACCATGTATTATAAATATGCCGACATACATTGATTAGCTTACCGGAAGCTTTGGTCTCCGACACTCACCTGTTGTGGTGACAATTTGTCCAACTTCAACGATCTCTCCTTCCTCCTCCTCCTGCTCCTCTGCTTCTGGTGTTGGAATTTCACCTTCTTTGGGAGGTGTGGGGTCCCTGGTGTCCTCAGACTTCCCGAGTCTTCTCTCCCCTATGAGAATGTAAAAAAGGAATACTTAGCACACAGAGGGCAGAAATAGGAATATCAAAACATTGCTTGGAAGCGTGGTACAATTGTGTTTTTTGGCCGAGTTCAAAGATGAGAACATTATTGTGGACCCTTTGTTAAGATGGAATACTTACCTGCAACAATGTTTCTTACGAACGATTGAACCCATGAACTTGAAAGTGGCCATTTTAAACTGTACAACATGAACACAAAGCACATGGAGCAGTATGCAAGCAAGAATAATCATATGAACACACGACAACTACTTACTTTTTTGAAGAAGACGCTTTATCCTTCTGTACTGATCGTGCTCCCTCAGTTTCAGGTCTGACCAGCGTTTTCTCAGTTGATTCTTGGATCATCGTACCCCAAAATTCTTCTGAAGACTCTTCACAACTTTAGTCATAATCTTGGCCTTTCTGATATTTGGGTTTGGGTAAGGTCCATACTTCCCATCATAGTCGGTCCTCTTCAATATGTCCAACATCTCTCCAAAAGACATATTTGAGGCCTTAAATCCTTTCTTCCAGGATCGGGACGTTTCAGGCTCCAGGCTTTCCTCACCCTCCTCCTCGTTAGTGGAACTCTGATTGCGCACCTGCGTTCTCTCTGCCATGTGCTCTCCCCACTGCGCCAAAAGAGAAGGGGCGGGAGATAGTCTAGAAAGAATGTCAGGGGCGGGCAGAGTTTCACGCATTCGCACTGTATATAAAACGCAACACGCGTGTGTCGTACGTACGATCTGTGAACAGAGGGAGAAGCTGACGCGACGATCGTGCAAACGAAGGTAACATTTTGAACTTGGTACATTACTAGCCTATACTGCTTCTAGATTGAGGCCTAAATTAGTGGAGTTTAGCCTGACATTAGGGTTTGTCTTGTGTTGTGCCTTGCAGAGATTATGGACGGTTTCAATGACCACAGTTTCCTCCCTCTGTTCATCAATAAATACAGGGAGCTGCCCTGCCTGTGGCAATCGACGCACCCTCATTACAGTAACAAACTAAAGAGGCAGGCAGTGCTGGAGAAACTGGTTGAGTTTGTGAAGCCGTGGTCCCCAGGGCAGACATCAACTATTTAAAAGTGAAAATTGGTGGCCTCAGGAGTACATATCTGAAGGAGAGGAAGAAGGTGCTGAAGTCCATGCAATCTGGAGCTGCAGCAGATGAAGTTTATGTCCCCAGGCTGTGGTATTATGAGAGGATGCAGTTTCTGTCAGACCAGAGAAGCACGGATTATGAATGCAATGATATAAGGAGTGCTGGACATGACAGTGTGGATGAGGGACACAGTGGGTTAAGCTTTATGGGTGGAGCTGAGGAAAAAGGTTTGCAGGAAGCAAGTTCAGTGTAGGGGAGGGGTCATATAAAAGGGAGGGGTGTGGCTTTAGGGGATCATTCGGATCCCAGCGTGACACAGAGGAGGCAGTTTTTCCCGCCCTCCCGCCCTAATGTTATGTGTTTGTTTTGTTGTGTCGTTTGTTGCTGGTCTTTTCTTCTTTTGCAGGTTTCGTCGGTTGTCACGGCAGCTGAAGGTTTTCCTGTGTTGGCGGTGTGTTTTCTGGTGGTTTCTGACGGTAGACAGGTACTCAGAAGGGATCTGAGGGTGTGGGGGGCTCATCTAACGATCGGCCCCTCTGGGTATTCCTGAACGTTGGAGGGAATACGGTTATGTTCACTGGCGGAAGTTGTCTCCGACCGGTCACAGGTGGAGGCCTTTGGGAAGTTGGTGAGGTGTACCGCAGTGATTTGGTATTGGCTTAAGTGGGGTCACCGTCAGAGATCACCAGAATGGGCAGTTAATGTTATTTAATGTGGTTTAATGGTAATAAAGTTATTTATATTTATATATCTATATATATTTAGATATTTTCATATTTACAAGTTATTGGAGTGAATTTTGAGTTATGTTTAATAAAGGCTGTTGTGGCCAGTTTACTCCAACCTATGGTGTGGTCTCGTTTCTAATAGGGGAAGGTATGGGTAAGGAATAATATAAGGGGAACATTCAGACTACACTAGTCAAGGCTGAGGTCAGGGAATCCCTCTCTACCCTTCCTTCCACGCGTCCTTCTATGCTACATTCCACACCCGCTGAGTCTTCCGACGCCCAACCTGGGCCTTCCACTCAGGAAGAACTGGGGGAGCCTAGCTTGAGCCAGGTATAGTATTGTTGTACATATTTTGGGAGTAAAAATGAATGATGTTAACTTGATTTTTGCTCACTAATTGCAAATTTTAGAAAGTGTTTCACATATCAATAGACAGTAGTGGCCAAAACCTTTGGGCCAAGAATGAAAAATGCTGGGCTCAGAATGATAGTCTTTTTCTATTGGTTAAAAATTTGCAACAGTCTTGATGTGAAAATTGTGTGTGTTTGATGAACCAAAAACTAAAACTATGTCCCTTTTTCATACACAGGAAGACATCAGCCAGGAGGAGGGTGTGGAATGCAGCAGCCAGGAGGTGGCTGTGGAAAGTGGCAGCCAGGAGGAGGCAGGGGTAAGCGACAGCCAGGCGGTGGGCAGGCGGAGGAGCCTGACAGAATCCCAGGTCCCTCGCCTCCGCCTTCCACACAAAAGGGCGAGAAAGGGGGGGGAATGTGGAGGAGTCGGCTCTGAGGCTCATCGGGGAGGCTTCAGCGGCCCTCAAAGCCACCCCTACCTATCAAGAGGCCTTTGCCGCCTTGGCTGCATGTAAACTCGAGCAAATGGAGGCGGGGCAAAAGATCTTGTGTGAGGAGCTAATTCTCCACACCCTCAACAAGGGTCTGTTGGGCCAAATCACACAAGCAACACACTTGTGTGATTTGGCCCATGCCCCTCCTCCTCCTGCCACACCTCCAGCACCACAGCCACAACCTGGAAGGAAGCATGGAAGGAAGACCAGAGTGTGAGATCCTTTGTTCAGTCTGGTCTGACAGAAGATGCAGCCTCTTGTAGTACCACAGTCTGGGAACATAGATGTCAGCTGCTGCTGTTCCGGGTTTCTTGGACTTCAGGACCAGACTTCTCTCCCTTAGACATGTACTCCTCAGGCCACCAATTTTTGCGTTTAAATAGTTGATGTGTGCCCTGGGGGCCAAAGGCTTCGCTAATCTCGCCAGTTTCTCCAGCGCTGCCTCCCTCTTTATTTGTTACTGACACCTAAATAAAGGTTTTTTTTGTTTGAAGAAATACTTGCGTATGTGTTTTACTTCAAAAAGGACAGTTTATTTGTGAGCAGGCAGGTACATCTCAAAAATACAAAGTGAAATGAATAACAAGGGGCACCAACACTAAACAACCTCCTGTAGATTAAAAAAGAAAAACAAAATACAAAAAAGATAATAATGGTATTGTGGTAAGTTGAAACCCAAAACACACCCCAAAAAAATGCAAAAATGAGCAAACTGACAAAAAAGGAGATGTTGATGAAAAAAACAACCACAAAATTCCCCAAAAAAAAAAAAAATTGTGTAGATGTGACAATTTAAAATATTGTATTGCTGAAATGAGTAAAAAAGACTTGAAATATGTTCGGGAGAAGTGTGTGTGACTTTGAGCATCAAAAGAAGTTCATTCTTTCAGCATTGTAAAGAAGAAGAGAATGTGCTTCATGAAAGAATTTTTAACATTGCAGCGTGACGAATGTGCTATATCGATTACGAGCGGTAGTTTTACCTGAGCGAGCGCTTCCGTGTCCGAATTTGATTGTGAGTATGCGTGGCACCTTGTCCATCGGAGTAGGCTACACATGATCGGAGTATGTCCGATCGGAGCATTTTGTCGGAAAATTTTACCGACCAGTTGGAAAAGTTGGTCCGTTGGATATTCCGACGGAAACAGTCCGATGGAGACCACACACAGTCGGATTATCCGACAAAACAGTCTGATAGGACACATTCCGTCGGAATCTCCGACCATGTGTACAAGGGCTAAGGCATGTAAAATTCACAAAATTCCGTGTGGTCCGAAAAGTTGGCGACCACTGCTGTAGACCTCACTTGTTTCTTATCTTATTGTGTCCCCACTGTTACATATAGCACCTGTGCAAACATCCTATGGGTTGATCTACTAAAGGCAACTGGGCTATTCACTTTGAAAGAGAAATTTTACGTTTCAAAAAATACCCAATCATCTGCAAGGAAAATAAACTTAGTAAATCAACCCATTTGTCTCACAGACTGAGATGAAATAAAATAAGTATAGCCAAAGCAGGGTCTTGCCCGCTCCCAGCTGACATACCAGAGCCACTCCAGGATCTAGAAGGATCCCAACAATATTGTCAGTCTCTACCTGGCCGAGCCTGCTTGACAGCTGGCTCAGCCTCTTAGTGCATGGCTGAGAGTGGAAACCAGCTGTCCCCGCCCATAACTCCAGTAAGCACTGGAGGAGCAACGTTGAGGTGCTGACTTCAAGGCCTCCAACTTCTCCAGATTTCAATCCAATCGAACATCTCTGGGTTGTGCTGGAAAAACAAGTCCGATCCATGGATGCCCCACCTTTCCAGGATGTAAAGGATCTGCTACTTTTGACTTGGTGCCAGATACCGCAACACACCTTCAGAGGTCTTGTGGAGTCTATACCTTGGGGCAAATGGGGCACCTGCCCTGGGCCCAATCTTTGTAGGGCCCACACTACCCCTGAATTGGGGCCCTGATGACGGCTTTGCAGAGTGCACAGAGGACACAGGAGGCTGTATTCCTGATCTAGCCAGCAGAGAGGGGGTGGGGCTGGGAGCTCCACTGATGCGCTGACCCCGCCCCATGTAGCCTGTATGCTCAGAACAGAGTGGCTGTAGTTAGAGCAGTGATCGGAGTGGGCGCATCAGGGGAGCTCCTGGCCCCGCCCCCTTTATACTGGCTGGGGAATACAGAAGTTCGGGGCAGAGTCTGGAGCTCCACTGACACGCCCTCTCCAATCACTGGCTCTCACTACAGTGGCTCTGTTCTGAGCATACAGGCTACATGGAGTGGGATCAGAGTGTCTGTCGAGCTCCCGGCCCCGCCCCCTCTCTGCTGGCTAATGCGTGCATACAGCCTCCTGTGTCCTCTGTGCACTCTGCAGAGCTGTCAGCGGGGGCCCCAATTCACAGGTAATCTCTTGCAGTATGTCCGCAGTCTCTGGTAATCTCATGCAGTATGTCCGCAGTCTGGTAATCTCGTGCCGTATGTTCGCAGTCTGGTAATCTTGTAAAGTATGTCCACAGTCTCTAGTAATCTCGTGCAGTATGTCTGCAGTCTGGTAATCTTGTGCAGTATGTCTGCAGTCTCTGGTAATCTCGTGCAGTATGTCCGTAGTCTCTGGTAATCTCGTGCAGTATGTCTGCAGTCTCTGGTAATCTCATGCAGTATGTCCGCAGTCTCTGGTAATCTTGTGCAGTATGTCCGCAGTCTCTGATAATCTCGTGCAGTATGTCCGCAGTCTCTGGTAATCTCGTGCAGTATGTCAGCAGTCTTGAAATCTTGTGCAGTATGTCCGCAGTCTCTGGTAATCTCGTGCAGTATGTACGCAGTCTCTGGTAATCTCATGCAGTATGTCCGCAGTCTCTGGTAATCTTGTGCAGTATGTCCGCAGCATGTCCTCAGTCTCTGGTAATCTCTTGCAGTACATCCGCAGTCTCTGGTAATCTTGTGCAGTATGTCCGCAGTCTCTTGTAATCTCATGCAGTATGTCCGCAGTCTCTGGTAATCTTGTGCAGTATGTCTGCAGTATGTCCTCAGTCTCTGGTAATCTCTTGCAGTACGTCCGCAGTCTCTGGTAATCTCATGCAGTATGTCCGCAGTCTCTGGTAATCTCGTGCAGTATGTCCACAGTCTCTGGTAATCTCGTGCAGTATGTCCGCAGTCTCTGGTAATCTCGTGCAGTATGTCCGCAGTCTCTGGTAATCTCGTGCAGTATGTCCGCAGTCTCTGGTAATCTTGTGTAGTATGTGCGCAGTCTCTGGTAATCTCCTGCAGTATGTCCGCAGTCTCTGGTAATCTTGTGCAGTATGTCCGCAGTCTCTGGTAATCTTGTGCAGTATGTCTGCAGTCTGGTAATCTCCTGCAGTATGTCCCCAGTCTCTGGTAATCTCGTGTAGTATGTGCGCAGTCTCTGGTAATCTCCTGCAGTATGTCCGCAGTCTCTGGTAATCTTGTGCAGTATGTCCGCAGTCTCTGGTAATCTTGTGCAGTATGTCTGCAGTCTGGTAATCTCCTGCAGTATGTCCGCAGTCTGGTAATCTCCTGCAGTATGTCCGCAGTCTGGTAATCTCCTGCAGTATGTCTGCACTCTCTGACCCTCTCCTGTAGTATGTGTATTAATGTAGCGCTTTATTTGCTCAATTATTTGGGATTGCTCCACTGCTCCGTGAGTGGTAATGATGTGCATTAACCTATAGCAAACAATCAGTGAGCGCTAATAATGTGCAGTAACCTCTAGCAACCAATCGGCAAGCAGAAATTAGTGGTAGTCTCATGCAGTATTTCCGCAGTCTCTGGTAATCTCATGCAGTATGTCCGCAGTCTCTGGTAATCTCGTGTAGTATGTGCGCAGTCTCTGGTAATCTCCTGCAGTATGTCCGCAGTCTCTGGTAATCTTGTGCAGTATGTCCGCAGTCTCTGGTAATCTTGTGCAGTATGTCTGCAGTCTGGTAATCTCCTGCAGTATGGCCGCAGTCTCTGGTAATCTCGTGTAGTATGTGCGCAGTCTCTGGTAATCTCCTGCAGTATGTCCGCAGTCTCTGGTAATCTTGTGCATATTGTCAGTCTCTACCTGGCCGAGCCTGCTTGACAGCTGGCTCAGCCTCTTAGTGCATGGCTGAGAGTGGAAACCAGCTGTCCCCGCCCATAACTCCAGTAAGCACTGGAGGAGCAACGTTGAGGTGCTGACTTCAAGGCCTCCAACTTCTCCAGATTTCAATCCAATCGAACATCTCTGGGTTGTGCTGGAAAAACAAGTCTGATCCATGGATGCCCCACCTTTCCAGGATGTAAAGGATCTGCTACTTTTGACTTGGTGCCAGATACCGCAACACACCTTCAGAGGTCTTGTGGAGTCCATACCTTGGGGCAAATGGGGCACCTGCCCTGGGCCCAATCTTTGTAGGGCCCACACTACCCGTGAATTGGGGCCCTGATGACGGCTTTGCAGAGTGCACAGAGGACACGGGAGGCTGTATTCCTGATCTAGCCAGCAGAGAGGGGGTGGGGCTGGGAGCTCCACTGATGCGCTGACCCCGCCCCATGTAGCCTGTATGCTCAGAACAGAGTGGCTGTAGTTAGAGCAGTGATCGGAGTGGGCGCATCAGGGGAGCTCCTGGCCCCGCCCCCTTTATACTGGCTGGGGAATACAGAAGTTCGGGGCAGAGTCTGGAGCTCCACTGACACGCCCTCTCCAATCACTGGCTCTCACTACAGTGGCTCTGTTCTGAGCATACAGGATACATGGAGTGGGATCAGAGTGTCAGTCGAGCTCCCGGCCCTGTCCCCTCTCTGCTGGCTAATGCATGCATACAGCCTCCTGTGTCCTCTGTGCACTCTGCAGAGCTGTCAGCGGGGCCCCAATTCACAGGTAATCTCTTGCAGTATGTCCGCAGTCTCTGGTAATCTTGTGCAGTATGTCTGCAGTCTGGTAATCTCCTGCAGTATGTCCGCAGTCTGGTAATCTCCTGCGGTATGTCCGCAGTCTGGTAATCTCCTGCAGTATGTCTGCACTCTCTGACCCTCTCCTGTAGTATGTGTATTAATGTAGCGCTTTACTTGCTCAATTATTTGGGATTGCTCCACTGCTCCGTGAGTGGTAATGATGTGCATTAACCTATAGCAAACAATCAGTGAGCGCTAATAATGTGCAGTAACCTCTAGCAACCAATCGGCAAGCAGAAATTATGTGTTGTAACCTCTAGCAACCAGGCAGTGAGCAGTAAGGATAGGCTGTAACCTCTGGTAAACAATTGTAATCGCTGCATGATCTGCTGCAGTAAACTGATTTTGAGTCTATCTGTTATTGTTTTGTATGTCTCAAAAAAATGTTTAGCCAGGGCCCAGTCAAAATTAAAGGTGGCCATGATTATGGTGGGTGGTCATTATGTGATGGCTGATCAGTGTACTGAATATTTGTGTATGCATTTTAAATAGTTTGTAAGTGTTACACTTTCAGGTGTTTACTACCTCTCATAGAGATCACAGTACCGCTGGCAATGCCTTCCTCTGTCTCTGAATTAAGAATTCTATGCTTCAACACAAACTATGTTAATGCAGGAATCTCTCCCACTGTGTTTTTGTATTTTGACAGGGGGGACTCCCTGCCGCCAAAATAAACAGATCAGCGCTGCAGACATTGGCTGCAAGTGCTGATCATATGCTGATTTTGTTAGACTGAACAGACAGCGGTACATACATTAACTCTCTGTATATGTATACCCATCTTAACATTCAACTTCAAACCTTTGCCATCTGATGGTTGTTGCTAAGCGCTAAAGCCCACACCTACCCTAATCAGGCAAGGTCCTGAATAGACTGCTTAACATTTAGCCTGTGCCTGGTCAATAGACGTGCACCCTGAAATATTTTGTTTTGGAATTTGGTTTTCTTCCGAAAAATAACTTTATTTAGTTACTCCCGAAATTTTTATTATTTAATTTAATTAAAAAATGCATTCGTCCGAAAATCCAAAATAATCTGTCATTGAAGGCTTATGGTGTCTGTCGAATGTTCTAAGATTCGACGAAGCAGCTAAACTGTACGACGTTGCAATCGTACATTTCCGGTCGAATGTTGTATGACACTAGTAATAGTTATATTTATTAATTATTATTACTAGTCAACCAACATTAGAATTCTTCTATAGCCTATGGGCTTCATCGAATCTTCATGTTGAATCTTTTCTCTCTATGTCAAATAATCTTGGACTAATAGTTAGGTTAGGCACATTCGACCTTTTATGCTATAGTCTCTATAATGTTGAATCTTTTCTCTCTGTCAAATCTTTTTCTCTCTATGTAGAATAATCTTGGGCTAATAGAGCTAAGGTTAGGCACATTTGACCACAGGTTCGATGGACACAGATCGCTATTGTCAGCATCATGTCGAATCTCCTATCTATATCGAACTGTTGTCGCAAGGAAAACGAAAATAAAGTATTTGTTTATGTTGGATCTTTCGGTTTTTGGATTCTGCATGTTTGTTATCGTTTGTTAAAACGATAATGAAAACGATAATGAAAATACCCAAAATTCGGACGAAAATGTATGTGAATGACTTGTCTCTGACAGACCATGCCTTTGGATTATTCCTATATATTGTTTTTGGATGGTGTTCTTTTTTTTTTTACTCAGCTTGTCTGTGCTTCTCCTTATCATCGGCATGTTATCTCTGCTTTGTCAGTCATTGCTCCATTTAGGTACAATAACCGTCTGGCACCTGGACCCTGTTTAATATCTGTTTTCTGTGCCTGCTTGGACCATCAGCCTGCTGAACATTCCAACCTCAACTGAAAACTGAACTGTTATTTGGACTGGCCTTTTGATATGGAGTTTTACACTTTTATTTAATTTGAAGAATTCAGCGAAAAGACTGGGACTCTGTAACACAAGGGCAGAGCAGGGAAAATGAAGTGAATGAAAGAAGTCAGTGGTTTACTTGTTCAGTCTGCATCTAGCAATAACCAGAATACATGCTTTTGATGGATAAGCGCTTTAATTGTACTTCCACGTAAGCTTGCAGGGCAAAATACAGTCTTAACATGGGTGACCTCCATAGTAAAAGAAATGCGTTCCTTCGAACCATGTTACAAAAGAACCTTATCCTACATCACATAAACAAGCAAAATAATCAGCTTTATCCAGAATTTTCCACATCCTATAAAACATGGGACTTATCCCCAGCCCTATTACTGGGTCAGGCCAGGTGCTCAGCACGACATAGGAATAATCCATTTTAATCAGAGCCAAGCATGCTGGGTTTTTTGCAGTACCAGTTGCCATAGCAATGGGTATCCTTCACCTTGACACCCCAATGCAGTGCATTCCAGAATTTAATCCCATTATACAGGGAAATGTGGGATACCTAAATCTCATACATGAGGGTCAAGCCTCAGCGGCATAAATCACATTTTTTGCACTGGTGCAAATAAACATTCTTCAAACTTACAATTGTCCCATTTGTCAGTGTCTAAATCAAATAATAAAAGAGAATAAAATCTTTGCAGCTAAATTGATTGCTCTGTTTTTTGGGGTTTTCAGTGTTTGATGGCTTTTGTATACACACATGCAAAAGATTTTAAAAAGTGTAGTGGCTATGTGGGACTATTCTTTTTCCCCTAGCGTTTTACAGTGGAGCAGTTTGAATGAAGAACAAATAAAGGCTTCCATTTACCAATAGGAACATTCTGATCCTAGAAAAATGCAGGCTTATTACTTGATTCAAGTCTCCACTTTTATTCTCAGCACAACACAATATTGTGTATTTAGATTTATGTATTCCTATCCAGAAACCCTTTGTGAAGCTTTCCATATAATAACCCAAGTTTTAAAAAAAAGTACCGCAAATTGTCTTAAACCCCCTACTCCTACCTCTGGCAGAAATACTTCTCTTCTACCTGATGTTGCCCACCACAGTTAAATCTTTCCACCACTAGATGACCTCAGTCTTTTGGCTTAAATGATGCCCAGTACTGCATTCCCCACAGAAGAACATCCTGTGAGTACAGGGATCCATAGACCTGCCCACTGAAAGGGTGTCACCATAGCATCCTGCATTTACATACAATGAGGCACAGAATATCACTGAGCTCATCACAACAACCCTGTTTTTTGTATACTCAAGGATTGCCCACCAAAAGAGTATTTTTGAAGTGGAAGAGAACCCAGCACATTATGTATGTAGACCGAAGACCTCTGAAAATTGTATTTGGGGGCCAGGATGATAGGTCCAGGATTGAGCTTTAGGAATTTAGCAGTTTCCTGGAATAGCCACTCCCTGTTAAATTTGATACCTGAGATTGCTTTTTAAAGGGACCCTGGGATAATCCTTAAATAGGAGCCACCATTACTGACCTCTCCTTCTGCAAAATGCTAGTAGTCTTCTGATTTAACATTCTGAGTCATTGAACTAGAAGTAAGCATGCTGTTCCAGGTCAGTGAAAATATTTCACAGACAGCCAGTTAACCAGAATATTGAAAAGGAGATTGGCTATAGTAGCCTACATATTTTCTTATGACCGGTTCCCTTACGTGTTGCCAGTTGCAACAGATCATGAAATCATTTTTTCAGTGCCAAAACCATGTGTAAGAATTTGTCACCTGACTTGTTACCCACAATCGCTACTAAGTAAAGTGTTGGAGTTAAAGTCCAACTCCATTCAAAATGGTTTTGTTGGTATAGAGTGGGGGGAAGGGTTAGAACCTGTCAGGTTTTTATTGCATGGTTGGGTTGAGGAACCCTGAACCACTTAGTATTGATTGGGTCCTGGTTGGGTAGGTTGTTGTATAATTTCAAAAGAGCCTCAGTTAGGTAACATGAAGAATAAGACAGAGAGCACCAGTCAAGATGTAAGTAAAATAAATAGTCTGTGCGTTTCGGGGTTCTGAGGGCCCACCTTCATCAGGACTTGTAAATGCAAAAAGGGAAAAACAACAAAATCTGGCAAAAGTTCTAATCTAAAACTAAATATAATGTTTGGATAGAGTTAGACTGTTACTCAGTAAACCTTGATCCTAACCGTAACGTAACCCTTGGGATTAACTCAATGGATGAGTGTCTTCTCAGCCTAAATATGTAATTTATACAACCCCAAGTGTACAGTCACTTTTCTTCTGGCACATCTTGCAGCAAGTTCTCACAGGGTCAATACAAGTGATCTGCCTCCAGTTAGTGTCTAAATATCATTTTCATATTGGGCATATCTTCTCAACACCACTGGAAAAATGGGTAGCTATGGGTAATGCTCAGTTCTTATGATTTGATAAATGAGACCAGCTGTCAGATACAATTGTGGGCCTCCTGTATAATACTGCCCTCCATCTGAACTCCAACAAAATTATGCTGGCTGTTTACATCCAGCTTTACATAAGCTGTGATTCTCAGCGTGTGCTGAAAAAATTCCATTCCATATTATGAAAGCTCAGTGCCTGCAGAGAAATTAGGCAGGGGGAGGCTTTAGAGGCTCATTTTAAAGGGAAACTTCGGGATGAAGGTCTGGGCCTCTCCACTTGCTGACCTGAAGCTCTTGGGGAAAAATTAGCTTGTTTTGTTTAGTAGGGAAGGATCCAGGCTGGGCTTTACAGGTGTTTGCTGCCGGCTATTCTGGCTGTGGTCAGCTCGGATGGAGCTTAGCCGAGGGGGTGGGGGTTCGGTGGGGAAAGTTCTGGAACTCATGTGTGTACACAAGAGGTACAATAAACAAAATGCACTGTCATCTAAGGTGATCACTCCAAGCTATGAGTAGTGCACTTGTCAAAGCAACACATTATAAAAATGGTTTTGTTTAATAAAATGCAACATTTCAGCCTTTATTGGGAACTCGGTATTATGTTTAATGCTTGAAAATGGTGATTTATTACATTTATCACAATAATTCGGCAAGTTACCTTTTGTACAGCTGCATATTGCTGTGAAACAACTATAAAATGTAAATTTAATAAAAATTCAATTGAAAAGAACAATTTAAAGTGACCCTTTCTACTGTTTAAAAAAAATGTTAGGAGGACCCTGTAAAACATGTTTAATACTTCTCTTTCCGGGGAGCAGTGAGTAAAAATCTAAAGGGCTACAGGCACTACTGGTATCCAACATGCTCAGGTATGTCAGATACCTGCTCCAACACTGTGGTTCCTCCCATAAGCTGCAATCAGTGCAGAATATGGTAGACACATAGTAGGTGATAAATCAAAACATAATGCAAAGGGAGGGGGGCAGGTATCCGACACACTCAGAAATTGTAAGCATTAAACTTGTTGTTTTACAGTGTGTCTCTTACATATATTATTTAGACAGGGTAGCTTTAACAACATAACACAAAGCGACACCATTCTCAATAGTTTTATGTGATTTGACTGGCAAAAGATGATCTGTGATTCGTTGTGGGGTTTCGGGCACTTGCTATTTGCACCTATTTAAGCAGAGCTCTAGCTGAAACTTGTTTTTTTAATTTTAGATAGAATGGGGAAAAGTTAGGATCATCATCAGGTTTTTATTACCATCTATTAGACTTTTCTGCTGCCTTTGATAGAGTTGACCTCTGTCTCAGAGCTCCCTCAGTGTCCCCTACAATTCAGTCTCCTCCTCCTCCTCCCCATTGGGGTCCCCCAAAGCTCTCTGCTCGGACTCCTTCGATTCCCTATCTACACCTCCCTCATTGGGTTAGTTGATATTCTCCAATGGCTTGCAACACCATCTCTCTGCGGAGGATATCCACATCTCTCTCTCTACTACTCAGATCAACCCGTCAGTCTCCTTGCCTGTCACTAATTTACTAACTGACATATCAATCTGGATGTCACACCACTTCCTCAAACTCAGTCTTTCCAAAACTGATTTCTTACGATTTTCTCCCTTTCCCCCATCTGTCTGCATCCCCTTGTAGTCCTGGACTCCTGACCTCTCCTTTCAAGCTTGCATCCAATCACTGTTCAAATCTTGCCACCTTCACCTCCATAGCGTTTCCAAAATTTGCCCCTTCTTAACCAAAGACCAAGTTACTAATTCACTCCTTTGATTTCTTTCGCCTTGACTATTGCAGCTCCCTCTTTATTGGCCTACTTCTACACAGACTATCCCTCTTTCAGCCCATCATTAATGTTGCTGCCAGACTCATTCACCTTACTAACCACCCAGTCTCCCACCCCTCTCTGCCAATTACGCCTCTAGCTTCTGCTCACCCAACACGATAGGGAGTCAGTATAACTCTTCAGAGAGTGGAGACTTCATCTCCTGACAGCTGTCACTGGAACCATTGCCCCCATTGAAAGACATCCTGTCCTAGTGACAGCTGTAACATTTTAGAATTTCCATCATTTTCTGTTCTTGTGTTAATAATCACCAGGGCAGAATGAGAGGGTGAATCTCCTTAATGGAAGCAAAGCAATTAAAATGCTGACTGGAATAATAAAATGCAGATCAGGGCAAGGGCCAGGAATGCAGGAGATGTTCACTCACTGGCAGGGGTTTGAAAAGTACTACTAGATGAAGAATCCAACAGGGTATGCATGATGCAATGCTGATCAGCAGGTATATATACACTGTATGATGTAAAAAATGATTGTATGATGGATAATTCAGTGACAAAGCAAAGTATACTGCGATTCGTGTATGGTTATGTTTTTGTTTCTTGAGCAATAAAAACCTTTTGATATATAAAAAAAAAAGAAGCTGACAGGGTTCTAACCCTTTCCCAATTTATCCAAAACTAGGAAAAAATTGTTAGGGCTCCACTTTAAATAGTTTTTAATGCCGCAAAGAATAATTACGAATGGTGATAATATATTTGTGCTTGTATTGAGGTGTGTGGCTTGTCCAGTCTGGGGGATTCCTTCCAAGACACCTTCCAAGGAACGTCATCTTGGGACCTCTGAAAAAAAGATTTTAAATCATTATTCATATTCAGGGCTGCCATGGAGAGAAGATAGTGTGGCTATTTCTGAGCGTGGGGGAAGAATTTTAGGGCTCACAATCTCTTTTCTTTAGGGACAAATGTCTTATATTTAGTAAGCTATGATTAAGTTCTGAATTAGTGTGAAACACATTAGCTGTATATGCTGTATCCCCTCATTGTTAAAATGTTTAATAAAGCTTTCTGATAAAGGTGATTTCTTTGGATGTGCAGCCAACCAGAATTTTTCTTTTACATGAAGACTGCAGCGGACAGGTCCTGCACCCATTAGTGTGGTAGTGGAGGTGGAACAGGAGACCGAGCTGGAGTAGTGTGATTTCTCTCTCTGAACAACAATGTTGGAGATTTATTAGTATTTTTACAGCTAGCCACTGACTGAAGGGCAGTATTTTTTACAGCCGACCACTGACCACCAATGGTGGTGATTTTTACAGTCAGCCACTGATGGTGCGGTGGAGGGAGGTTACAGCCTGTCAAAGACCACCAACGCTGGATGTTAATGATCCTACCACTAACCACTAATGAAAGGAGATTACACTGGGGGTTGTTATTTTCTTGAGTATTAAAAGAGAAATATGGGATTAAATAAACAAAAAAACATTCATACTCACCTAGGTGAATGCATCATTGGCCGGTCCAATGCTGCATCTGTCCCCTGCCACCTCTAAGACTGGGAACTGAGTGATCAGACAGCTGATCACTCAGTTCTTGGTCCTCAGTTTGAAAGAGCCGGTGACTGTTAGTCACCGGCTCTCTGCTCTACCACTCCACCGCTCAATAGAGCGACAGGCGCTGGAGTGGCTGGCTCAGGCTCTCAGCAGCTTGCTTTGAGGCTGAGCAAGCTGCCAGTTAGGCTTCTGGATGGATCCCAGCAATAAAGTCGCAGTCCCTGCAAAACATGGATCGGCTGTGTGACATCAACCAAAAGCTTTACCCCGCTGTTGGCTGAAAATGGGTTTATGGGAGTACACAACTTATTGTACTCCTGTGATCCATAAGAGACATAGGACCAAAGGAGCTTTGGCCTTACTACATCTCTAATGAAGATAATTTTGATGTATAGGGTGAGGAGGTGTTAAATTAAAGATTTGCCCCAATTACCAGATGTAGTACACCGCATGCACATATGATGGCTCTCCCTAGTAAATCTACCAGAGATCTCTAGAAATATCATGAGGGGCAGTTACACAGTATGGAGTGATCGTTCTAGATATGGTGACAGGATTGTTCCAT
Source organism: Lithobates pipiens (assembly GCF_037356315.1). Lineage (NCBI taxonomy): Eukaryota > Metazoa > Chordata > Amphibia > Anura > Ranidae > Lithobates > Lithobates pipiens. Next base: position 132,227,500 of record NW_027507685.1, read on the forward strand.
AAATTATGAGGGTCCTTATGTTCACTGTGAAGGATCTTTCAGTTAGTCCTTTCTCTACTTTTTGATATCCTTTTACCATCCAAAAATGGTATTTCTCTTTTGTTCACTGACTGACACAGCTCCATTATTCTTGACCATAGGGTTGTTACGCCACCTTCAGGAGAGGACTAGGCAGAACATGTTACACATATACAAAAACAGAACTTTCTAGTTCCCCCAAAGGTCCCTTCAGTAACAACCCTCCAGCCTGCTTCCTGCAGCTTCAGTTTTTTTCTGCCTAGTGAAGGATCGTATCCAGGACAAGAGATCCTTGGGCAGACACGTCAGACGCATTGGTGGCTCCGCTGGGTCAGTATTGACTGATCTATGTCTCTCCTCTATTAAAGCTACTTCCACATCTGCTTCACAGAGTGGAGACCGAGGGGATTACAGTAATTCTGATTGCCCCAGATGCGCCTCGGCACTCCTGGTACGCCGACCTAGTATGCCTGGTTGCGGACACTCCCTGGCGACTACCGATGCGAGAAGACCTTCTGTCTCAAGGTCTGATTCTCCATCCTGCTTTACCATCGCTGGTTTTAACGGCATGGCTGTTGAGAGCCAGGTACTAAGGAACCGGGGCCTATCAGACTCTCTGATTTCTACTATGTTGATAGCATGGAAATCTTCTCAGAAGATATATAATCGTACCTGGAAGGCATACATCTCTATGTGTGACGAGAAAGGATGACGTCCTATTCTGTTTCCAGGATCCTGCTGTTTCTACAGTGGGGAGTAGACCAGAAATTGGCTTTGAGCACCATTAAAGGACAAATATCAGCCTCGGCTGTCTTTTTTTTTTCGGCAACCCCTGGCGTCTCACTTTCTACTGAGCACTTTTTTTCAGGGGGTCCGACATGTAGTTCCTCCGGTGCGTCTACCGTTACCCTCGTGGGATCTGAACCTGGTGTTATCAACACTTCAGAAACCGCTGTTTGAGAACATCAGAGAAATTCCCTTGTTGACTGTTTCCTAGAAAGTGGTCTTTATAGTGGCTATTACATCAGCCAGGAGGGTTTTGGAACTGGCGGCCTTGTCTTGCAAGTCGCCTTATCTGGTTATCCATAACGATAAGGTGGTGTTGCATCCGCAACCTTCTTTTCTGCCGAAGGTGGTTTCCGCGTTCCACATCAATGAAGACATTGTGTTACCATCTCTGTGTCCTAAACCGACACATCTTAAGGAGGTGGCCCTCCATTCCCTGGACGTGGCCCGGGCTCTAAGGGTGTATTTGTCTGCCACGGCCCCCTTTCGGAAGTCAGACGTTCGTCGTTCATTTCGGAAGCTGATCCAAAAAAAATTGGATTTTTGTACTCGCCCTAAAATCCCTTTCTCTGAAGTTCACCGACTGACACAGCACCCTCCCCTCCTATTGATTTAGTTATACTGCTTGTTGATGTACTGAAGCTGCAGGAAGCAGGCTGGGGGTTTGTTACTGAAGGGACCGCCCCTTGGGCGGAACTAGAAAGTTCTGTTTTTGTACATGTGTAACATGTTCTGCCTAGTCCTCTCCTGAAGGTGGCATAACAACCCTATGGTCAAGAATAATGGAGCTGTGTCAGTCAGTGAACTTCAGAGAAAAGGATTTTACGTTGAGTACGAAAATCCTATTATTTCTGCACTCTGGGGGATGTTCAAGACCAGAGTAAAACCTTTCACACTTAGGCTGGATTCACAGCTATGCATTTTTAGTGCTTTTTGCATTTTGCAGATTTGCACTAGAGTCCATTTAACATTGTTTCCTATGGAACACGATCTGTAGTGCAAATCTGAAAAATGCAAAAAGCACTAAAAATGCATAGGTGTGAACCCAGCCTTGGAGTCATAGAGGGTGCAGGGCACAGCAATGCTATGTTAGATTCCCTCTAGTCTACAGGACCCTCCGCAGGAAAGTAAGGTGACCTCACTTAGGTTAATGGCATAAATAGCTTGGCTAAAAATGTGAGCTCAGGCTGTCACAGCCTTGTTGGAGGTGCCCCTGCCAGATAGACCAACTGTCCCTGATTTCGAGCAATGTCCCTCTGTCTCTCTTTCCCCCTCATTTGTCCCTCATTTTGGTCTGATCCATATAGTTGTATATAAAATGCACTTTTTACCTATCAAGTGTTTCCCAGTGCTAAACCTTTCATCCAATTTCTAAATTGCTGCATGTGTACATTTTAAAAGCAAATATAAAGGAATAATAGTGGTAAAAAGTCCCTGTGGATTTAATTAACCTTTTTTTTGGTTAATTCTCCTTTGAAGGGGGTGTGCCAAGGGGGCGTGCCCTATGCCTGCCTACATTTGTTAGTAGGTGTGCCTCATTCTCATCTCAAAATGTTGGGAGGTAAGAGATAGACACCAAAGCAGACCCTGCTGGAGCCCTATACCTCCACCTAAATGGAGACATATAGTTACCATATACAAACACTCAAAGCAGGACTTGCAAAGGAAGGAATTATCTCATAAAAACATCGTTCTTTTCTTACAGATACATATAGAAATCACAAAATGTTACCGTTAAGAATGTGGAACTGATCGGCCTGCTCACAGAAACCTGTAATAATAATAAAAAAATATATACATATATATATATTTTATATACAATTTAAAGAGCATGGCAAAGCACATTAAAGGAAACCTGTGCTAAGAGGAATGCAATCACTGCTTACAGAACCCCCCTACCCCCACCCCCCTCGACAATGCCAGGTGCTTTTCTGTCATGCAAATCCTCTTTGCTTTATGAATCGCACCTGGAGCAAGCATGCAGCAATTAAAATCAAAGTGCAGTCAGAACTGCTGACACACGTTTGTTTTTTGCTAAGGCTCCATGCACACTGAAGCTGATAAACTGCAGTTTATTGGAGTTTGGGCGTTTTTTGTAAAAGCCCATAAACTCCACTCTATGTTAGCCTATGTGTCCATGCACACATGGACGTTTTTCAGCTTTAATGAGCAGTGGAGTTTATGGGCTTTTTTCTGAACGCCAGAAATTCGCGTTCAAAGTGCCGTTTTTCAGCGGCAAAAACGACAAACGCTCATTAACGCTCATTAACGCTCATTAACGCTCGTTCATTAGTGTTCGGCATTCTATTTTTCAATGCATTGTGGGATTTTTGGAGTGTCCTCTGTGTATTTTTATAAAAAACGCCCATTAACGCTAACGCTGTAAAACGCTCATTAACGCTCATTAACGCTAGTATAAAACGCTGTTAAAAGCAGGTTTTTCAACCAGCTTTTTCTGCCAGCAATCTGGCGTCCAGAAATAGCTTTTTTTAGCTTCAGTGTGCATGGAGCCTTTGGGTTGCATAAAGTACAAGTGTTTGTAAGCCCTTACAACAAATGTCTGTTCAATATTCCATTGAAAGCATTTTGTTATACAGTAGCTGTTTAATAGGTGTAAAAGAAACACTTGTTGATCCTGCCAGAAATCCAGAGCAGCCTTGCTTATTCTGTAGTGTTATCTCAAGTAGTGTTATCAGCACTTTACGTTCTCCCTGTGGACTATAGAACACCACCTTTCATTTGTTATGGCGTTAAGGAGAGGGCAATATAATCTGCAGCCCTAACATAAGTCATGGATTAGTGTTGTAAAGCTGCTCCATATGTACAGTAGGTGAGCGTTGTAATTATAGAATGTGTTACTGACAGGATCAACAGGTGAAAATAAAGAAGAAAAGCCTAAAGGAAAAAAAAGCAGCTACTATATCGAAAGACTAGTAAGCTTCAATATGACATTTGTGTTCTTGGGTTTAGGTACAATTTAATGTCCTAAAGTGTTTATACAAAGTGGTATAAACCTTCAGTACAGGTTGATTAGCCATGTTATGTCTATTATTTTAACTGAGATTTATTTAGGTTGTGTTGAATAAAGCTAGCCATACATTGATCGAAATTCATCCAGTCCAACAGGGATTGGCCAAATTTCAATCAACGTGTGGGACAGAAGTTGATTGCCACTGTCAGAATGCAATGTCCCCATGGTGGGGATTCCTCCATCCACCTTTTTTGCATGGATGGAGAGATCTATTTGTTTTTTTGTTTTCATTTTGCCTTATAGCCAACTTTAGTTTGGTTGTGGCTGGGTATGTTCATTTTCAAAAAGCTGGTGGGAGTTTTTGTTAAGACTAATAAAATTACTGTTTCAGCTCTGAAATTCCCATATAAATTTTGTTACTATGGTGTATGATTATTTATGACTATTTTGGGCATGTTCAGAATTTTTCAGGTGATTTCACGTGGCCCTAACAATTTTGTGAGGTCTGACTACACTTCAAACTATCTAATGTAGACCATTTATTTCCCCCAGATATACAGCAAGGACCAAAATGTAAATAATAAACGTGATTAGGTCACTTACCGTATGCTGGGAATGGATAGATGTATTCTAGGTCTATACCCTGCTTGTTGACGTGGTCATCAAACTTCCTGTAGATATCATCTGTTACTTTAGTTTTCCGTGCTGAAAGCAGAATTTTTTTTTTTTTTAAGTTAGAACTGCAAAAAATAGTTTTGATTAAACCTTTAGTAGTCCTAATCCCAACCTCCATGTTTCCTATTATGATGAGTGTACAACATGACAACCTATGATAGTGCTATGTTTTTTACATCACTCCGCTCCTCTCATTACACTGCTGCAGTCTCTCGCCATCTATAACAGGGGTCTCCAAACTTTCTAAACAAAGGCCGGTTTACTGTCCTGAGGACTTTTGGGGGGCCAGATGGTGGCGATTGGGAGTAGACAAGGTCCCGACATCAGTGCGAAAAAAATAATGCCACATAGTTTGTTTTAGTGGAAGTAATTGTGCCCCATCATTGGTGTCCATGAGAGGAAATGTAGTACTTTATATTCCATTGCACATATTCCTGGATGAGCTCTCGGATTTGGGTGCTGTAGCAACAACCAGCTGGATACTGGTTCAAGTCACAGTGAAGATATTTGCCAGCACACCATGGAATGACATAAATAGCGTCCAAACGGATGATTTATTGCATGATCACAAAACAAGGATAGTGCAACATTTCGGATGCCACGCAGGACCCCTTCGTCACATGCTTGATGAAGGGGTCCTGCACGGCTCCAAAACATTGCCCTATCCTTGTTTTGTGATCATGCAATAAATCATCTGTTTGGACGCTATTTATGTCGTTCCATGCTGTGCTGGCAAATATCTTCTCCGTGAGAGGAATTGTGCCCCACCGTTGATGTCACCGAACCCCATCGTTGGTGTCAGTGGGCTGAATTAGGCCCCATTGTTGTTATCAGTGGATGAAACGGTGCCCCAAGGGCTGGATAAAAGCAAGCAAAAGGCTATGTTTGGCCCCTGGGCCACAGTTTGGAGACCACTGAACTTCTAGTGAACTGCTAGATTTTTCATGTCTTAACCACTTCAATACCGGCCACTTAAACACCTTCCTGCCCAGACCAATTTTGAGCTTTCAGCGCTGTCGCACTTTGAATGACAATTGCGCGGTCATGCTACACTGTACCCAAACAACATTTTTATCATTTTTTTTCCCACAAATAGAGCTTTCTTTTGGTGGTATTTGATCACCTCTATGGTTTTTATTTTTTGCGCTACAAATAAAAAAAAAAAAAAAATTTTGTTTTTTTTGTTTCAGTTTCAAAACTTTTTAAATAAATACGTTTTCTCCTTTACTGATGGGCACTGATGGGGCTACACTGATGGGCACTGATAAGGCAGCACTGATGGGCACCAATGAAGTGGCACTGATGAGGTGGCATTGATGGACACTGATATGTGGCACTGATAGGTGGCACTGATGGGCGGCATTGATGGGTGGCACTGATGGGCGACACTGATGGGCACTGATAGGTGGCACAAATTGGCACTGATAGCTGGCCCGGTTTTACATGGATGGGCGGTACAGATGGGCATGGATAGGCGGCATGGATGGGCACTGATAGGTGGCACGGATGGGCACTGATAGGCGGCACAGGTGGGCACTGATAGGCGGCACAGGTGGGCACTCATAGGTGGCATTGTATTATGTTATACTGTACTAATGCATGCCAATCAGTGATGCCCATTGTGGGCACTGATTGGCATCCATTATGGGCACTGATTGGCATCCATTGTGGGCACTGACTGGCATCCCTGGTGGTCTAGGGAGGATTACCTTTTGCTGGGCATCCCTGGTGGTCTGGTGGCGTCCCTGACGGTCCAGTGTGGGCATCCTCGGGGGGGGCTGTGCTGATAATCGATCAGCACAGACCCCCCCCCTCTCAGAGGAGCACCCGATCGGCTCTCCTCTACTCGCGTCTGACAGACGCGAGTGAGGAAAAGCCGATCACCGGCTCTTCCTATTTACACTGTGATCAGCCGTGATTGGGCACGGCTGATCACGTGGTAAAGACTCTCCGTCTGAGACTCTTTACAGAGAACGTAGTTGCAGGGTGTCAGACTGACACCCCGCAACAATGATCGCCGCGATGCACGCCCCCGGGGGCGCGCAGCGGCTCGAAATCCTGATCACGTCATATGACGTCCGATCAGGATTATGCAACTACTTTGCAGCCGTCAATTGCCTATAGGGCGGGCGGCAAGTAGTTAAACGGCTCAATATCTGTTAACACACATATACAAGATATTGTCAAAAGTATTGGGGCACCTGCCTTTACACATACATGAAGTTTATTGGGGTCTGTAGGGTTCAATATTGAGTTGGCCCACCCTTTGCAGCTATACAGTTTCAACTCTTCTGAGAAGGCTGTCCACAAGGTTTAGGAGTGTGTCTATGGGAATGTTTGACTATTCTACCATAAGCGCATTTGTGAGGTCAGGCACTCATGTGGATGATAAGGCCTGGCTCGCAGTTTCCACTCTAATTCATCCCAAGGGTGTTCTGTCGCTTTGAGGTCAGGACTCTGTGCGGGCCAGTCAAGTTCGTCCACCCCAAACTCGCTCATCCATGTCTTTATGCACCTTGCTTTATGCACTGGTCCAAATCATTTGGTGGAGGCGGATTATGGTGTGGGGTTGTTTGTCAGGGGTTGAGCTTGGACCCTTCTTTCCAGGGAAGAGTACTCCCAAGGCGTAAGCATAACTAGACAATTTTGGACAACTTCATGCTTCCAACTTTGTGGGAACAGTTTGTGGATGGTCCATTCCTGTTCCAAAAATTCAAATTCAAAAACAAGGTCTATAAGGACATGGATGAGTGGGTTTGGGGTGGAGGAACTTGACTGGCCTGTACAGAGTCCTGACCTCAACCCAACAGAACACATTTGGGATGAATTAGACCGGAGACTGCTATCCAGGCCTTCTCATCCACATCAGTGCTTGACCTCACAAATGTGCTTTTGGAAGAATGGTCATGCATTCCCATAGACATACTCCTAAACCTTTGTGGACAGCCTTCCTAGAAGAGTTGAAGCTGTTATAGTTGCAAAGGGTGGGTCAACACAATATTGAACCCTACGGACTAAAACTGGGATTCCATTAAAGTTTATGTATGTGTAAAGGCAGGCATCCCAATACTTTTGGTAATATAGTGTATATGTTTAATGATATGTTTCATAACAGTATTAGGGATTACTGCAGCAGGGGGATATGTATTTGTCAAATAATTTCTTAAAGAGGAAGTAAACCCTGATGGTTTTACTTCCTCTTTGTCTCCCTGCAAAGGTAAAGCATAATGGGCTACTATGTATCGCATAGTAGCCCATTATGTATCACTTACCTGACACAGGAGCCATCAATGTCACCACTGTCCCCTGTAGTCCGGAGGGTCCTAGCGCCGGAGCAGTGATGACATCACCCCTGCGCATGCGCACGGGAGCCGCCACTAACGGCATATCGCCGTTAGCAGCGGCATGCGCTGTAGACAGCTGTGACTGTTTTTTAGTAAATTTCTTGGACCTACAGGTAAGCCTTACCTGTAGGTCAAAGAGGTTTGTAAGGGTTTACAACCACTTTAAACAAACAGTCTAATTCTTCTGGAAGACCAAGGCAGCTCAATATCTATGTTAGCACAAATATAAAACAATAAACATATGTGTACACATGAGGGAATAAATGTATTACACATAGGTCGGTTTGCTTTATATTTGTGTTAACATATACTGTATATTGATCTCCCTTGTCCCTCCTGAAAAAGTAGATTGTTGGTCTAAGAAACATGTTGAAGAACACATATTTCCCTGCTTCAGTGATCCTTAATACTGATAAAAAAAACTATAATTAGGACAATATAGAGGATAACACTGGATGTTCAGGGTGATAAGGAAGGTTGGTAGTTTCCTAATATGTGTTGCACTATGATCAGTGATGTAAGTAACCCAGTTAAAATAAATGGAGTTACTTAACACAGTTACTTTAGAGTGTAACGAGTAATCTAACTGATTACTCTTCCCCTCATGGTAACGCCATTCCCATTACTTGGGCGGCGTTACCGCAATTACATCCTGTTTGGACCGGTCCATCCCGCCCCCCCATCCAGAGAGAGAGGATGTAGGGAGGCGGGGCGGACACTGAAAAATGAAGTCAGCTAACCAGCTTCATTTTGAACGTGACTCCAGGTAGACGGGACTAGCGAAGTAAGTGAATGTCGCCGCATCCATCGGCAAGATTGACACCTCGCGAGCCCCGTTGCCTGGTATGGATTTAAAGGGGAACCCCTACGCTGAAAAAACGGCATGGGGGTCCCCCCAAAGTCTATAGCAGACCCTTATTCGAGCACGCAGTCCGGCTGGTCAGAAAAGGGGTGGGGATGAGTGAGCACCCCCCCTCCGTAACCATACCAGGCCGCGTGCCCTCAACATGGGGAGGTGCTTTGGGGAAGGGGGGCGCCCTACGGCTACCCCACCCCAAAGCACCTTGTCCCCATGTTGATGAGGACAAGGGCCTCTTCCCGACAACCCTGGAGTTGGTTGTCGGGGGTCTGCGGGTGGGGGGCTTATCATAATCCAGATTCCGGCCCCCTACCCTATGTGAATGAGTATGGGGTTGTACCCCTACCCATTCACCTGGGGAAAAAAACACAAGACAGGTTTTTAAAGTACTTTATTAGACAGCTCCAGGGGTCTTCTTCCGACTTCGGGGGTCTTCTCGCCAGGCTCCTCCTCCGAAGAAAAAGAAGGCGGCGGCGACAGCAACAAGCGACAAGACCGGGCCAACGCTAGTAAAAGAGCTGTAAGAAGATAGCGGAGGCCCGGCAGAAGAAGCGAAGAGTGGGACAAGACCCCCGAAGTCGGAAGAAGACCCCTGGACGGTGGCGGCGACGAAGGAGAAAGCCGGGCTCCTCTGCTAGTAAAAGAGCAGAAGATAGCGGAGGAGCCCGGCGAGAAGACCCTCGAAGTTGGAAGAAGACCCATGGAGCTGTCTAATAAAGTACTTTAAAAACCTGTGTTGTGTTTTTTTTTATTAACACTTTTTTCCCCAGGTGAATGGGTAGGGGTACATCGTACCCCATACTCATTCACATAGGGTAGCTCCCATTAAAAGGGGCTCCCGGATTCTGATAAGCCCGCCTCCCGCAGACCCCCACAACCAACAGCCAGAGTTGTTGGGAAGAGGCCCTTGTCCTCATCAACATGGGGACAAGGTGCTTTGGGGTGTGGGGGGGGCTGCAGGGCCCCCCTTCCCCAAAGAACCCTCCATGTTGAGGGCACGCGGCCTGGTATGGTTCAGGATTGGGGGGCGCTCACCCCCTCTCCTGCCTGGCCGGGTTGCGTGCTCGGATAAGGGTCTGCTATGGACTTTGGGGGGACCCCCACGCCGTTTTTTTCGGCGTAGGGGTTCCCCTTTAAATCCATACCAGGCGACGGGGCTTGCGAGGTGTCAATCTCGCCGATGGAGACGACGACATTCACTTCCTTCGCTAGTCCCATCTATAGAATATTTTAAAAAAAAGTCAGTTACTTTGCTGAGTAACTAATTACTTTTCCAATGTAGTAACCGAGTTACTAACGCAATTACTTTTTGGGAGAAGTAATTTGTAACTTTACTTTTTTACAGTAAGATGACCAACACTGGCTATGATACATGTACTTTTTTATATGTGGATAGTTTTTTGAATGGCGCAGCAAGTTAAGAAAACCGTAATATGTTTCTCAAAGTATTGTGGTTGATCACTTGTACCGAACAAAAAGTCCCGATTAAAGAGAAAGTAAACCCAGATGAGTTTACTTCCTCTTTCATTCCCTGCAAAGGTAAAGCATAATGGACTACTATGCATCGCATAGTAGTCCATTATGTGTCACTTACCTAACACAGGAGCCAGCGAAGTCACCGCTGTCCCCTGTAGTCCAGCACATCCATCTTCTCGGTGGGTCTCGCTGCTCCGCCGCTGTCATTCGGCGAAGCCGCGATGACGTCACTCCCGCACATGCGCACGGGAGCCGCCACTCTCATCATAACGCCGTTGACCGCGGCGCGCCGCTGTCTACGGCGCATGCGCCGTAGACAGCGGTGCCTGTCTTTCGGCAAATATCTCTTAAACCGTGTAGGTTTAGGAGATATTTCTTGGACCTACAGGTAAGCCTTAATCTAGGCTTACCTGTAGGTCAAAGTGTGTTGTAAGTGTTTACAACCACTTTAAGTTATATATTATTATTGTCCTTTCCCATGGGAAAAAATGTATTTGTTTCCTGTTCCGGAGACTCAACAGGGAAGTGATAAGAAGGAGAAATTTGGATTTTTTTTTTAACTGTTTTAATTCGTGGTTGAGTTTAAGAAGTGTATGTCATACTAAAACAGTTTTATTAAGAAATAGGGGAAGAAATACAAACCTTGGCTGTTTTTTACTTCTATATTGTAGACCTTCAGAGCTTTGGAGAGATTTCACCTCATTTACTGTCCTGGAGACAGTTGCACCAGAGAGGAAGTGAAGAAAAATCATCCGAATAAACTCAGACAGCAATAAAAATGTAACAAGGATTCTAGGCTTCCCCTACTATATGTATATTTAAAAAAAAAAACTTTGTGTAGTGCTCACAAGGGCCAGCTGAAAAGTCCCATGGTTCTTCTACCCAAATCAGAGTATCGGCAGCCAGTCACAAAGTATTAGTCGCTGTTCTGGCTCAATGGGTATCTTTCTTTATATGTATTGCTGAATAAACATGGATGAGGATAAAGGGAGCTGTGGGATTCTCCAGTAGTACAATATATAACACTAGGAAACTTCTCACTTCCTCAAAGCTTCTTAAGGGATAGCATAAGGGATAGTAGCAGCACACAGTCACTCAGATTTTACACACGGGTCTGTACTCAAATGTCCCTGGATACCTCCTTCCAATATCAGTCAGACATTTCTCCTGTGAACTCTCCAGACCAGATCTTTGGTAACACCACACAATCCATTCCAGTAGTTCAGTAGAGTAAGCCCCCCAGCTCTTTCACAGCTGGGACCTCTAGCACTAAAACAGGACTCCCAGCTCTAGCCTAGCTGGGACCTCAATGAGCAAAAGGAGACGTGCAGCTGGACTGCCCAGAAGGTCAGGAGCCCTTCAGGCTGGGAACTTCTCCTGGATCAGAACCCTGCTGCTCCAGGCCTCAGACTATTTATGCACTACCCTGCCACATACTGGGCACCCTTTCCCAAGGATTGGAGACAACATAAATATTCAGACTGAAAATTTTGATTCTTCCAGTTCACTACATTCCAGAATCCTCCAGAAGGCAGGGGAAGCAGTCAAACCTGCAACCAATGAAATCTAGAACAGCCCAAAGTTATCACAATCTGCTTCACTGATTACAGGGGAGCCAGAAGAACTAAATTTACATGCCCTAACTAGCAAACTATCTAGGAGGGTGCTACATTTGTTAGGCCTCTTGCAAACAGATGTAATAATTTACTGATGTTTATATGCATGATCTTGCTGGCAGAGGCTGGCCAAAAGATTCTGAGTAAAAATCACATGGTATGTTCTATAAAGGCCTTCTGTATACATGCGTACAGGTGCAGAAATGTGGGTGCATGTATACACACTTAAAATTCCTCTTCTAGCTGCCAGTTTGCTTGTATGTAGCCATGTGCATTGTCCCATAGACAGCAACACAACCTGTGTTCAGATCCTTAAAAATAAAAACTACATACAAAACACTGATTTTTTTTTTTCTTCCGTTACAAACTGTGTATAAACATTTAATGCTATTTAGGTTTATTTTACAAATATCAACCAAAGTCCTTAGATCAGGGGTCATATGCATGCAGCCACAGGATGAGTGTATGTTCCAAGTGCAGCTGTATAAATAAACCTTCTCTGCCCCACAAGCATTCAGTCTCTTCGGGGGTTAAAGGAGTAACTCCTCTCCTGTACACTGCATGAGCGGGAAATATACAATTACAAAGGGAACAATAGTCCTTTGGGTTATTATACTTTGCTTGTAGTCTCTCAAAAGGTGATGGGGAAAGATGGAGTAAACTATGGCTGTGTGCAAGAACCTCATGTCTGGCAGATAGTGAAGTAAACCTGTCATCCATTTAAGTATTTAAAACGAAAGGATCTGGTATTATTTACTAGTAAACCATTTGTATGCCTCTCTGAAAACGGCTTTACTTTGTTACTAGGGGCTAGCCTTTCCTAACTTTTGTGTCACTCACTACTGACCTCTGAACTCTGCATCATTACTACTGACCTCTGAACTCTGTGTCATCAGTACTGAACTCTGTGTCATTACTACTGACCTCTGAACTCTGTGTCATCAGTACTGAACTCTGTGTCATTACTACTGACCTCTGAACTCTGTGTCATCAGTACTGAACTCTGTGTCATTACTACTGACCTCTGAACTCTGCGCCCCTACTATTGACCCTTGCACTCTGCCACCTTATACTGACCCCTATACTCTGTGTCACTTACTGCTGACCTATAAGATCTGCATCACATATTACTGACCCCTGTGCTGTGCATTACATGCTACTGACTTCTGCACTTAGTCTCATGTTCTACTGACCCCTATACTCTGTGTCACTTATTGCTGACCTCTGTGCTCTGCATCACCTACCGAACTTCATGCCATATTGTTTTTATATGGACTTTTCTGAAGGACTAAAAATACGCTTTCTTTTTATATCATTCATAATTTTATGTCAGTTCTTAGTTTGCAGTTGCACTAATGCCCCCCCCCCGCCTTTTCTTGCACCTGGGTAAGTTTAGGATGGTAATGCCCTGTGCGATTACCTAATACCGACCTCTGCACTCAGTGCTACTTTATACTGACCCTGTACTCTTTGTCACTTACTACTGATCTCTGCACTCTGTGTCACTTTATACTGACCCCTGTGCTCTATGTCAGAGATGTCGCTTTCCAGGTCACAAGAAGAAGGGGGAGGAGAGCGGACGTATGTCCACACTTCTTCTTCCCCTCTACCTGATGATGGGCAGGCAGAACCTGGTAAGCATGGCGGTTTGCCGCGGTGGGGGGGAGTGCTGGTACCAGGGGCATGTGTGACCGATCGGGCAGCAGCAGAGCCTCCAGAATGCTCTTACCTGACAGGCAGGAGTCTCCCTCTGATGTCAGCTGGGGGGGTCGCGTGGCCGCTCAGCCCCTCCCGCAAAAGCCCTGCTTCGGAGATGTAAAGGAGCCGTGAGTCACGTGACCGGCCTAAAAATAGCTCTAAATAGGTATTTACAAGGTTCGTTTTTAGAAAAAAACTTACACGGTGTGGTATGCCTGCCTTTTAATAGAGGGGCTGGCAGTGACCATTGCAAGTTTTTTATTTTTAATAATAGTGGGGGAGACAGAGACAGAGACACAGGCATGGAGCTGACAGGCAGGGAGGAGGGGGAGAGAGGAGAGCAGAGAGGACAGCTGCGGATGATGGAGGAACATACACTGACCACAGCCCTGTTTTTTGTGGTCAGTGCAGAGGGGGAATTCAGGAAGTGGCAGGTTAAGCCAGGTTTTTTTTTTAAAGTTTAGAAAGGGAAGATTACACAGCACAACCACTGTGCTGTTTAATCTGCTTTAAGGGACCAGGATCTGAATTTTTTTTTTGGGTTGACAAAAACTATAAGTTGATGATGCACACCTTGTTGTGCACACTGCTATTTCTAACGTTTTAAAGTTTCACTTTTAGGACCCTTTCACACGGGCTATCTGATCAGGTCCGCTTGTCACTTTTTCAGGCGGAACTGATTGGATCTTGCAGTCACCCCTATGGAGGGGCAGGTGTCAGCGGGCACAAGTCCGCTGACACCCGCCGCTATCCGATCCGGCCACAAAATCCAGAGTACTGGAGAGTAAAGCCGCGTACACACGGGCGGACTGTCTGGCCTACTTAGTCCGCCGAAACACATTTCAGCGGACAGTCCGCTCGTGTGTGGGCTTCAGCTGACTTTTTCAGCGTGCAGTCTGGCGGACTAAGTATTTCGGAATGTTGGAAATACTGTCCGCTGGACTCGCATTTCGGCGGACAATCCGCCCGTGTGTGTGCCAGTCCGCCGTACTTTTGAAATGAGCGGACTTTTCCCGCCCGGAGAAAAGTCCGCTCATTTCGAGCGGGTATTCAGGTAGGCGGGGCCCGCGACGGAGACTTCGCTGGCCCCGCCGCCTGGTATGGACTTAAAGGGGAACCCCGACGCCGAAAAAAATCGGCGTAGGGGTTCCCCCCAAGTCCACAACAGACCCTTGTCCGAGCACGCTACCCGGCCGGCCAGGAAAGGGGGGCGAGCGAGCGCCCCCCCCTCCTGAGCCGTACCATGCCGCGTGCCCTCAACATGGGGGGATGCCACCCAAAAGCACCTTGTCCCCATGTTGATGAGGAAAAGGGCCTCTTCCCGACAACCCTGGCCGTTGGTTGTCGGGGTCTGCAGGGGGGGGCTTATCGGAATCAGGGAGCCCCCTTTAATAAGGGGGCCCCCGGATACCGGCCCCCCACCCTATGTGAATGAGTATGGGGTACAATGTACCCCTACCCATTCACCTGTGAAAAAAGTACAAAAAAAACACAACACAGGGTTAAAATATTTTATTGCACAGCTCCGGGGGTCTTCTGTCTTCGGGGGTCTTCTCGCCGGACTCCTTCGCTATCTTCTTGTAGCTCTTTTGCTAGCGGAGGAGCCCGGCTTTCTTCCTCGCCGCCGGCCTCTTCTCCCGACTTCGGGAGTCTTGTCCCCCTCTTCGGTTTTTCTGCCAGGCCACCGCGCCTTCTTATAGCTCTTTTACAGGCGGTGGCCCGATCTTCTGTCGCCGCCGCCGCCGCCTTCCATTCTTCTTCTTCTTCTTCTTCTTCTTCTTCTTCTCCAGAAGATGTTGCCTCGACGATCTCTCCGGCCGGAATGCCAGGGACGCACTGCGCGGCCACTTATATAGGGACAATGGGGCGGTGTCACATGGCTTTATGTCACATGGGTTGGTCACATGGTGACCCCGCCCCTTACGATGTCATAGTCCCCATGTGACATCAACCCATGTGACCAACCCATGTGACATAAAGCCATGTGACACCGCCCCATTGTCCCTATATAAGTGGCCGCGCAGTGCGTCCCTGGCATTCCGGCCGGAGAGATCGTCGAGGCAACATCTCCTGGAGAAGAAGAAGAAGAAGAAGAACGGAAGGCGGCGGCGACAGAAGACCGGGCCACCGCCTGTAAAAGAGCTATAAGAAGGCGCGGTGGCCCGGCAGAAGAACCGAAGAGTGGGACAAGACCCCCGAAGTCGGGAGAAGAGGCCGGCGGCGAGGAAGAAAGCCGGGCTCCTCCGCTAGCAAAAGAGCTACAAGAAGATAGCGGAGGAGTCTCCTTCGCGGGCCCCGCCTACCTGGAGACGCGCTCGAAATGAGCGGACTTTCCTCCGCGTGTGTGGGCGAGTCCGTTAATTTCAAAAGTAGGGCGGATAGTATGGCGGACTTAGTCCGCCGTATTAGTCCGCTCAAAAAGTGCCGTGTGTGGGCAAGTCCGTTCATTCGAAAGTATGACGGACTGTCCGTCGGATTGTCTGACGGACTAAGTTGGACAGACAGTCCGCCACGTGTGTACGCGGCTTAACAGTTTTCATCTACCACCAATCAAACTGAATACTGAGTTAAAGTGTCATTGTGCGGATGTAGTCTTTTACACACTCACCATACAGTTTTAGGGTGATCTTGTTCCTCCTCTGATAATACAATATAGCGTAGTTCTGGTAGTCTGTCTCTCCGAGCACCACGTCTACCTGTCCCATGTACCCCTTCCCTGTGTGTACAGAGATAAGCAGAAGTAAGACAAAACTCCTTTAAAATCTTTTTTTTTTTTTTCATGCAGCCAACACTTGGTCCATGTAGGGTTCTCAGTCTAATAGCTAATCCTCTTAGAGGGTGACACCATTATACAAGCCTGCAGTTCTCAATGCACTTGTTTCTTTTCACATTTTATGTTGCTGAAACATGCCCAAGCTCCCCATTACCTTAAAAATGTGCTTGCCATATGTACAGTATACATACATACTTACCAAGCAATGTATTATGAACACCGGTACACCTGCTTATTTATGAATTGATCTACTCAGCTAATCAAATCAAAGCAGCACAAGGCATAACATTATGCAGATACAGGTAATGTTCTAATCTAGCATTAAAATGTGAAACAAAATGAATTTGACCATAGTATGAGTAGTGAGGTCATATGGCCTGGTTGGAGTATTTCTGTGACCGCTACTCTGATGTTAGAGGCAAATGGGCAAACTAGTTTTATCTTACAGAAATGCTCTGGTACCTAAAGCCTGCCTACAAATGTTATCAGATTCCTTTTAATTTAAACTTTTTGTTATTAATGTTAGTTTACAAACCTCATACACGCCACAAACATATAGATAAGTGTGTTCCTAGATCCCTGTAAATTTATCATGGCAACCATAATAATTTTGTAAAACGTAGGATAGGGACAACAAGAATGAATATGAATATTCACCAAGAAAGATCTAGTGACTACCAGGTCCTTACAACTATACCTCGAGATTGTTTGTGCGTGCACTGGTGTGCAGTCATTTTGGAACAGGAAGGGGCCATCCCCAAACTGTTTCCACAAAGTTAGGAGCCTTAAGAGTTCCCTTCACTGGAACGAAGGTTCCAAGCCCAACCCCAGAAAAACAACCCCACACCATAATCCCCCCTCCACCAAATGATTTGGACCAGTGCACAAAGCAAGGTCCAAAAAGACACGGATGAGCGAGTTTGGAGTGAAGGAACTTGACTCGCCTGCACAGAGTCCTGACCTCAACCCAATAGAACAGCTTTGGGATGAATTAGAGCAGAGACTGCAAGCCAGGCTTTCTCGTGCAACATCTGTGCCAGACCTCACAAATGCGCTCCTGGAAGAATGGTCAAATATTCCTATAGACCACAGGTGACAAACTGGCAGTCCTCCAGCTGCTCCAGAACTACAAGTCCGATGAGGCATTGCAAGGCTGACAGTTACAAGCATGATTCCCACAAGCAAAGGCATGATGGGACGTGTAGTTCTGCAACAGCTGGAGGGCCACCAGTTTGACACCCCTGCTACAGACACGCTCCTAAACCTTGTGGACAGTCTTCCCAGAAAAGTTGAAGCTGTTAATCCATAGGTTTCAATATTGAGTTGGCCCACCCTTAGCAGTTCTAAGACTAGGATCCATTAAAGTTCATGTATAGCGCCTTGAAAAAATATTCATAATCCTTGAAATTTTCCACATTTTGTCATGTTACAACGAAAAATTTAAATGTATTTTATTGGGATTTTATGTGATAGACCAACAACAAAGTGGCACATATTTGTGAAGTGGAAGGGAAATGATAAATGGTTTTAAATAATTTTTTACAAATACATTTCTGAAAAGTTTGGGTTGCATTTGTATTAAGCCCTCTTAACTCTGATAACACTAACTAAAATCTACTGGAACCAATTGCCTTCAGAAGTCACCTAATTAGTAAATAGAGTCCACCTGTGTGTAATTTAATCTCAGTATAAATACAGCTGTTCTGTGAAACCCTCAGAGGTTTGTTAGAGAACCTTAGTGAACAAACAGCATCATGAAGGCCAAGGAACTCACCAGACAGCTCAGGGATAAAGTTCCCTAATTACTAAATAGAGTCCACCTGTGTGTAATTTAATTTCACATCTCTAAATTTAACTCACCAGAAAAGTCAGGGTAAAGTTGTGGAGAAGTTTAAAGCAGGGTTAGATTATAAATAAATATCCCAAAATGGAAAGTGTATGGCACATCGGCAAACCTACCAAGACATGGTCATCTGCCAAAACAGACAGGCCGAGCAAGGAGAGCATTATTTAGCGAAACGGCTCATGGTAACTCTGGAGGAGCTGCAGAGATCCACAGCTCAGATGGGAGAATCTGTCCACAGGACAACTATTAGTCGTGCACTCCACAAATCTGGCCTTTATGGAAGAGTGGCAAGAGGAAAGCCATTGTTGAAAGAAAGCTATAAGAAGTCCTGTTTGCAGTTTGTGAGAAGCCATGTGGGGGACACAGCAAACATGTGGAAGAAGGTGCTCTGGTCAGATGAGACCAAAATTTTACTTTTTGGCCTAAAAGCAAAACGCTATGTGTGGCGGAAAACTAGCACTGCACATCACTTTGAACACACCATGAAGCATGGTGATGGCAACATCATGTTGTGGGGATGCTTTTCTTCAGCAGGGAGTAGGGATGAGCCGAACACCCCCCGGTTCGGTTCGCACCAGAACTTTCGAACGGACCCCAAATTCGAACGAACTTTAGAACCCCATTGACGTCTATGGGACTCGAACGTTCGAAATTAAAAGTGCTAATTTTAACAGCTAATATGCAAGATACTGTCCTAAAAAGGGTTTGGGGACCTGGCTTTTGCCCCAGGGGACATGGGTCAATGCCTAAAATGTTTTTAAAAATGGCCGTTTTGGCGGGAGCACTGATTTTAATGATGATTAAAGTGAAAAAAAAAGTGAAATATTCCTTTAAATATGGTGCCTGGGGGGTGTCTGTAGTATGCCTGTGAAGTGCCACGTGTTTCCCGTGTTTAGAACAGTCCCTGCACAAAATGACATTAAACAGAAATAACATCATTGAAAACTGCTTGCGGTTTTAATGTTATATCTGGTTCCTGCAATATGGTTGAAAACCATTGAGAAAAATGGCATGGGTAGCCCTCCCTGCCCATTACCAGCCCCTTTGGGTCTTGTTCGCATATCAAGGGGAACCCCGTACCCATATTAAAAAAAGGAAATGCGTGTGGCCCCCAGGCCCTATATACTCAGAACAGCAGTATACAGGCGGTGCAAACAAGACAGGGACTGTGTAGGTTTGTTGTGTTAAGTTGAATCTGTTTGCAATTTTCAACTGGTACATTTTTAAAGTGTAGCTCCAGTCAAAAAAACTATTTTTAAGCTTTTTGGAAAACATAGGGAAGGGTTATCACCCCTGTATAATTTGTTTTGTCGTCCATCTTTTTTCATCTCAAGGTGTTGGTTTTGCCACAACATTGTAAGCCCTCAAAGTGACTCTTGCTGGGCGCTGGAGCGCCCTGCTGTGAACGATTATATCAAGAATTGTAATTACATGCCATTGTTGAACAGTGGTAGAAAAATTTACCTTTGGTGGTTGTGGTGCTGGTGCCACAACACTATAAGTCCTCACAGTTACTCTGGGTGGGCACAGGAACGGGCCCTCCTGTGAAATATTATATCAAGAATTGTAATGACATGTCCCTGTTAAACAGGGGCAGAAAAATTGGGCCTTAGGCACTGGTGCTGGTGCCACGACACTGCAACCTCTCCCATATACTCTAGTTTTATTGCAGGAATTAGCCCTGCTGCAAAGCATTGCATCAAAAATTGTACTTAAACGCCCCCTTTAAACAGGGGCAGAAAAATTGGGCCTTAGGCACTGGTGCTGGTGCCACCACACTGCAACCTCTCCCATATACTCTAGTTTTATTGCAGAAATTAGCCCTGCTGCAAAGCATTGCATCAAAAATTGTACTTAAACGCCCCTGTTAAAAAAATTTTGGTTACATCAGCTTCAGGTGCTTGGTAGCTGTGGGTGATCCAAGACTGATTCATCTTGATGAAGGTCAGTCGATCAACTGATTCGGTGGACAGGCGCACCCTGTGATCGGTAACAAAGCCACCAGCAGCACTGAAGGTGCGTTCCGAAAGAACGCTGGATGCAGGACAGGCCAGTAGCTCAATTGCATACTGTGCAAGCTCTGGCCAGTGATCCATCCTCAAGACCCAGTAAGCCAGAGGATTTTCGGTGGGAAAGGTGTCCAAGTCTGACCTTGCCCCTAGGTATTCCTGCACCATGTAAATCAGATGCTGGCTGTGGTTGCTGGAACCGATCATACCTTGGGGCTGCGGACTAAAAAATTGTCTGAAAGCATCAGTCAGACGGCCACCTTCTCCACCGCTCCTTCTGACCGATGCCTCAGCAACACATTGTCCAGGACCAGGAGTTTGTAACCTCCCACGCGTTGCACAGACCTTTCTGCAAGGCCTCCCGGAGATGTCTCATCCTCTGCTCCCTCTGCGATGGCAAGATAAGGTCGGCAACCTTACCCTTGTACCGTGGATCAAGGAGAGTGGCCAGCCAGTAATGGTCCCTCTCCTTGATCCGAAGAATACGAGGATCCTTCCGCAGGCTTTGCAGGATCAGGGAGGCCATGCAGAGTAGGTTAGCTGAGGCATTCGGTCCGGAGTCCTCTGGGTCACTAAGGGCAACATGATCCGCAGCTACCTCCTCCCAGCCACGTACAAGTCCACGTGTTTCTTGGGACTGTAAATCATCCCTACAAGACTGCTGCTGATGCTGAGTGCCAGCCTCCACCTCCATGCTCACACAATCATCCTCCTCCTCCTCTTCCTCCTCCTCATCCTCTTCCTGTGTGATGGGTGGCACAGCAGGAAGACTGTCTGGATAAAGGGGGCCTTGAGAGGCAAGGAAGTCCTCCTCTTCCTGCCTCTGTTCTGCCTCAAGTGCCCTGTCCATTATTCCACGCAGCGTATGCTCCAAGAGGTGGACAAGAGGTACAGTGTCACTGATGCATGCACTGTCACTGCTCACCATCCTTGTGGCCTCCTCAAACGGTGACAGGACAGTGCATGCATCCCTGATCATGCCCCACTGGCGTGGTGCCGTAGTCGCACAGGTACTCATTGATGGCCCTCTGCTGCGTGTGCAGCCGCTGCAGCATGGCCAACGTTGAGTTCCACCTGGTGGGCATGTCACATATAAGGCGGTTCTTGGGCAGGTTCAACTCCTTTTGTAGCTCAGCCAGCCGAGCACAGGCATTAAATGATCGGCGGAAATGCACACAGACTTTCCTGGCCTGCTTCAGTACATCCTGTAAGCCGGGGTACCTGCCCAAGAACCGCTGCACCACCAGGTTAAGGACGTGAGCTACACAGGGCACATGGGTCAGTTGTCCCTGGTGGAGGGCTTAAGCTGGCATGGCGTCAACCACCTCTCGGCCTGCCCCTGCAGAGCTGACAAAACATCCGCCCCAGTGTGGCTCCTGTCCCCCAAACAAACCAGCGCAAGCACGGCATGGCATCGTTTTGCCTGCGTACTTGCGTAGCCCCTGGAACGCCTACGGAGCACCGCTGGTTCTGAGGACAGAGCACTGGAAGAGGCCATGGAGGAAGAAGAAGAGGAGGGGGGTGGAGGAGAGAGGTGTGTCACAACCAATAGTAGCATTTTGGAGGCGTGGTGGCGGAACAACCTCCAACACTACTGCACCTTGTCCTGCATCCTTCCCAGCTGCCAGAAGAGTGACCCAATGGGCCGTGAAAGACAGGTAACGTCCCTGTTCATGCCTGCTGGACCATGAGTCAGCGGTAATATGCACCTTACCGCTGACCGCCCTGCCCAGCGAGGCAAGGACATTGCCTTCCACATGCCGGTAGAGAGCCGGAATCGCCTTCCGTAAGAAAAAGTGGCGTTTGGGGACCTGCCACTGAGGAACCGCACATTGTACAAACTCACGGAAGGGGGCCGAGTCTACCAACTGAAAAGGCAGCAGTTGAAGTGCTAGCAATTTAGCCAAGCTAGCATTCAACCGCTGGGCATGTGGATGGCTGGGAGTGAACTTCTTTCGCCGGTCCAGCAGCTGGGGCAGGGTCATTTGCCTGCTATAATCGGACGTGGGTGTACCGCTAGCAGAGTTCCCGGAAGCACTTGGCTGTGACACACCTAATTCTACACCTTCATTCCTCTCAGAGCAGGTTTCAGAGAGGACTGAAGGTCTAGTGGGGTTGGAGATGCCAGCTGATGAGGAGCAAGGAGAGGTCCGCTTTGTTCTTTGGTGTGGGTCTTTGAGGTACGCTTGCCAACGAGCTGCATGGCAGGTCAACATATGTCTGGTCAAGCATGTGGTGCCCAAGCGGCTGATGTTTTGGCCACGCGAGATACGCTTGAAACATATGTTGCAAATAGCAGCGGTGCGATCTGATGCACTCGTCTCAAAAAAGGCCCACACCAAAGAACTTTTAGAGTAACGCGCAGAGGCAGCGCCCTGCACAGGCGGAGCTCTGCGGTGTGATTCACTCGGTGTGCTGCCCCTAAGCTGGCCCCCGGAGGGCATCCTGCCTCGTTGGACATGTGCCTCCTCCTCTCTCCTACCAGGCACCCACGTGGAGTCAGTGCCCTCATCATCCCCTCCCTCTTCATCGCTGTAGCAAACCTGGCAGTATGCTGCAGCTTGTGGAACATGACTGCCAGATTGCTGTCCTTCTTGAGCATCCCCTCTCTCTGCGCTCACGCTACTGCCTTCCTCTAGCTGAGTGTCATCATCAGAGCCCACAAAACACTGGGCATCCTCCTGGAGCATGTACCCAACACTGTGCTCAAAGAGTTCAGGAGACTCCTCAGGAGGACGTGGTGGGTCTAGGGAAGGAGTCACTGATGATGACATTGAGAGGAGGGAAGACGATGCGTTGGCAGCTGCTTTGCTAGTACCCTGAGACTGGGTGAGAGAGGATGAGGAGGATGAAGAGGGCTTGGTCATCCACTCTACCAAGTCGTTGGCATGTTGCGGTTCAACATGTCCAGCTGCCGAAAAGAAGGACAAGCGTGTCCCATGGCCACGTGCTGATGACAATGCACCGCGTCCACGACCAGCACTGTTGTCTCTAGACACAGAGCCTGCTTGCCCTCTTTTATCGGCTCGCGCCTGTCTGCCTCTCCTTGCTGGCCTTCCAGACATGGTAATGGCCTGAAGGGAGTTGGGTAAAACAGCAGTGTAATGGAGTCACACAACACCCACTAAGCCCTGCAGATGGCTCTATTAGAGAACAGCAATAAACGGTAGATACAGGTGTATATTGTGCTGGAGTCACACAACACCCACTAACTCCTGCAGATGCCTTTATTATAGAACACCAGAGATAAAGGGATATACTGTAATTGAGTCACACAACACCCACTAAGCCCTGCAGATGGCTCTATTAGAGAACAGCAATAAAGGGTAGATACAGGTGTATATTGTGCTGGAGGCACAAAAAACCCACTAACTCCTGCAGATGCCTTTTTTATAGAACACCAGAGATAAAGGGGTATATACAGATGTATACTGTGCTGTGCTGGAGGCACACACAACTTCCAATAACTCCTGCAGATGGCAAGTGGGCTCAAATAGAGAAGAGCTATGTAGGTGGATATAGCGGTGTGTACTGGGTACAGAGCACGCAGACAGCACGCACAAGCTCCTAACACTACTGACTGCAAGCTCTATTATAAAAGATAGATCACTAGCTATATAGGTGAGGTGAATATAGCGGTGTATACTGAGGTCAGGCACGCAGACAACAACCACTACAGAAGAGCAAGATCGAAAATCGGCCGAAAACGAACACCCACTAACTGCTTCAGACGCCAACACACTACACTAGGCCGCCATGCCTTATATAGTGTGGGGCGTGTACTACACAGCCTGAGCTATGATTGGCCACAGGCATCCTGCCTGTGGCCAATCATGGCTCTCCTCGCTGCTGGCGCTGTGATTGGCCAAGCATGCGGGGCCACAGTGCATGCTTGGCCAATCATGAGCCAGCAATGCACTGCGATGACGCAGTGCATTGTGGGCCGTGAGCGCCACACGAATTTGGCGCGAATGGCCCATAACGTTCGGAATTCGCCGAACGGGCGAAGAGCCGATGTTCGAGTCGAACGTATGTTCGACTCGAACACGAAGCTCATCCCTAGCAGGGAGAGGGAAGCTGGTCAGAGTTGATGAGAAGATGGATAGAGCCAAATATAGGACAATCTTAGAAGAAAACCTGTTAAAGTCTGCAAAACACTTAAGACTGGGGCGGAGATTCACCATGCAGCAGGACAATGACCCTAAACATACAGCCAGAGCTACAATGGAATGGTTTAGATCAAAGCATATTTATGTGTTAGAATGGCCCAGTTAAAGTCAAGACCTAAATCAAATTAAGAATCTGTGGCAAGACTTAAAAATTGCTATTCACAGATGCTCTCCATCCAATCTGAGAGAGCCTGAGATATTTTGCAAAGAAGAATGGGCAAAAATGTCACTCTCTAGATGTGCAAAGCTGGTAGAGACATCTCCTAAAAGACTTGCAGCTGTAATTGCAGCGAAAGATGGTTCTACAATGTATTGAGTGTTGACTCAGGGGGGCTGAATACAAATGCACACCTCACTTTTCAGATATTTATTTGTAAAATTTGGAAAACCATTTATCATTTTCCTTCCATTTGACAATTATGTGCCACTTTGTGTTGGTCTATCACTTTAAAAAATTCCCAATAAAATACATATATGTTTTTGGTTGTAACATGAGGGTGCAGCGGTGGGAAAAATGATAAGAAGGGGTTCAGAGGTGGGACAGAAGAGCAGGAGTGTGCAGCGCGTGGGACAGATGTGCAGGGAGGTACAGTGGTTGAAGAGATGAGAAGGGAGTTCAGCAGTGGGCCAGATGAGCAAGGGGATACAGAAATGGTGGGACAGAAAAGCAGGGGGGTAGAGCAGTCAGGCAGATGTGAAAGGAAGTGTATTGGGGTGCAGGAGAACAGAACAGGGGGGTACAGAGGTGAGACAGATGTGCAGGAGGTACATTAATGGGGCAGATGATAAAGCGGGCTACAGTGGTGGAGCAGATGGGTTCTGTGACAGACCTAGCCAGGACACAGGCTTTTTGAGAGGACTGAATGCAAGCCTCTTGCCGACTGATTATGGGCCCTGGATTTTAAGGGGCACAGGGTGAATGAGAACCCCACTATAATCTGTGCTGTATATATAATGTGTGTTGCATCATGCTGTTGGGACTCAAACTGTTAGATGCTAATGTCATGAACTCCAGCCACCTGTCTGTTGTGTAAATGAGTCTAGTCTGGCTTGTAGGAGTATTCACACATTGTTGTTTGTGCTAATTAACCTTGTGTTTATGTTTATGGGGCAGATGAGCAGGGGGTTAAAGTGGTGGGACAGAAGAGCAAGGGGGTAAAGTGGTGGGAGGGATGAGAAGGGGGTTCAGCGGTGGGATAGAAAGGCAGGGGGGTACAGTGATGGGGCAGATGAGCAGGGGGTTACAGTGGTAGAAAAGATGAGCAGGGTTCCAGTGTTGGGGCAGTGGAGAAAGGAGGTACACTGGTCAAACAGATGAGCAGGGGGTTACAGCGGTGGGGCAGAGGAGCAAGGGGTTCAGAGGTGGAGGGATGCAGAGAAGAAAGGAGGTACATTGATGGAACATATGAGCAGGGGATTACAGTGGTTGGGCAGAAGAGCAGGGGGAACAGAGGTGGGACAGATGTGCAGGAGGTAAAGTGATGGGGCAGATGAGAAAGGGAGAACATTGGTAGAGCAGATGTACAGGGGGTTACAGTGGTGGGGCAGATGAGCAGGGGGGTACAGTGGTGGGGCATATGTGCAAGGGGGTACAGGGGTGAAACAGATTTGCAGGGGGGACCGTAATCTGAGGTGTGGAGTTGCAGGAATTGGGGCTAATCTGAGCGTGAGAGTGCAGGATGTTAATTTTTACAGCATTTACTTTACTTTACTTTACTTTACTTTATAAAAAAAAAAAAAATCCTTTTTGTGATTGAGAGTTTGAAGTTAACATGTTTTTGTTATAAAAATGAAACACTTTCTTTGAAAAAAGATTTCGGCACACTGTGCTCAAAAGGTAGCCAACCCCTGCGTTACAGAATCAGATATATTCTGCTCCCCTTAATTCATTTTTTTAAGAATATACGTACCTTATTTTTTTTTGTCTCTTCTAAAGCGGAGTTCTACCCAAAAGTGGAACTTTCGCTCGTTGTACTCCTCCCCCCCTCAGGTGCCACATTTGGCACCTTTTGGGGGGGAGCCAGGATACCTGTCCTTCGCAGGTATCCTGTTCCCACTTCCGGGAGCCTCAGCCGTGAGTATTGATGTCACGTTCAGGCTCCCTCCTCCTTCCCCAGCCACTGGGCCAGTAGGAGAGAGGAGCGGAGCCTCCCACATGCGCAGTAGGGTTCCCGGCGTGAATCAGTAAGGCTTCACTGCCGGGTTCCCTTACTTGCAATGGAGGCGGCATGCACCCGACAGCTGATGGAAACATCAGCTGCGATGCCGACATCGCTGGACTCCAGGACAGGTAAGTGGTCGATTATTAAAAGTCAGCAGCTGCAGTACGTGCAGCTGCTGGCTTTTAATGTTTGCAGTGGTGGACTGACCTCCGCTTTAAATCCATGTAAGTTGACATATATACTCAACCTATATTTAATAATTGCTATGATGTCATATTGTCATCTTTTATAAACTTTCAATACATTTTGATTGTGAAAAAATAAATCTTCTGAGATGGGTTGATCTAATTCAAACTCCCATCCACTCAAAAGGCATGAAACCCCCCCGGACTCAGGTGGGACACCAACATCCTATAGATAAAGTAGTTAAACGTATGAATTGAGCATAGGGGTCTTGGCAATGAATCCACAAAATGCTGACGTTGCCTAAATCTCAAAGCCTCCCATGGTGAAGAGCCAGATCTAGCTCCTAATTTTAGTAATGAACAAAAAGCATTCCCCTTCAATACATCCTTTAATCTCTGACAGTCTGAGATTGTCCAATTTAAATAAGCTGTTGTTTTTCACGGATGGGAAATAGTTTGTACCCGAGAGTGGCATTAAAGGACTATTATACTGCCTTTTCATACTTTTATGTTTCTACTTTAAGGCCCCATGTACACTTCTGCTGCTAAACGCACGTTCAATGGCAGTTGGACGCTTTTTTCAACTGCCCCTGAACTCATTCGTTGTTATCTTATGTGACTATGTACACAGTTTCGTCTACAGTCGTTTTTAGGCAGTTGCGTTTAACAGCTTTTCTTTGAAGGCACGTTTTTGTTTATAAGTGTTTTTAAAGGTACCCAATTTTTTGGACATTAAAACACAAAAAAATGATGGAAAACGATGAAAAAAAAAAGTTTAAAACTGGTAATTACTTGCAATGATTCATAGACCGTATGTAGCCCTTGATCCAATCCAATACACCACTAGCAATTTTGTTTTACAAAGTATAATTGTAATTTGACCCATATGTTGTTAGATATGAAAAAGATGACCCCCCTGACCACCGATGTGAGCAAACATAATTTCAGGAAATTTGATAGTCACCAATAGACATTCCTCTGGTGGCACACTCTTCCTCATGTTCGTGTCCAAGCGTGTCAGACTGGGCCAAACTTTTTCTAGTAGAATGTCAAATGAGGCAATGGACATGCGTGTAAAATTAAAAAAATTATCGGGGTAGGTACGCAGCTGTACGTACATGTTGGTAAAATAGCCTACTACATGCACTGAGCGATCAATGGATGGGTCCAGTAGCGATGAACTCTGGCCCTCACACGCAATTTCTGGAGTCATTCTAGCCTCATCAAGAGCAACGTCAGGAGCATTTCCTCACATATGCTCATTATGGGATCCATTGTAAAAAAAAATAAAAAATGGGGACAAATACAAGGACACTGCTGCTGCTACTCACTCTGGTCTCACAAAATGGCTGAAATAGTTAAATAAAACCTTTTTTTGAGCTTGGGGAGGGTCTTATAATATTATCCTTACTAAACACTTCTAGACGTAAACGCGGCTAAACGCAGCATGCAAATGTGGCTAAACAGGCGTTTCTAAACGCTGGTTTCAAGCTTTCAAAAAAAAAAAAAACGTTCAGAGGACTTTGCCTCAGCGTTCCGTTTACATGGAGCCTTATAGAAGCTAGGTCATTGAACAGGCCTCTGTATAGATTTTTTCTAAAGGATAAGTTCAATTTTTAGAAAAATAAATTTTTTTTTTTTTTTGCAAAAATGTGCATTTATTTTTCTTGGAGCCTGTAAAGCAATACACTAGTGATCAGTAGATCACTGGTGGCATGCGAGTATCCAACGGATCTGCCAGTGTATGTGCTTTACTGTACATCTCGTATGGGCAAACAGATACAATCTGAGAGGAAGAGAGAATGGACTACCACGGTGCTCCATAGCACCGTGGTAGTTAATTGAAAACTAAAACTACAGGCCGACAGCTGCAAAGGCTGCCAGACCTTGTGAGTGGTATGGCCTGGTGAACGGTGAAAGGTGAACTTATCCTTTTAACCATTTCCATTTTAACCATTTCCTCCCAGTTTAGTGTGCTACTTAAAGCGGGAGTCCGCGTTTTTTTTTTTTAAAAGCCAGCAGCTACAAATACTGCAGCTGCTGACTTTTAAAATAATGACACTTACCCGCCCAGCGCGCCCGCGATGTCGGCACCCGAAGCCGATCTTTTGATCCTCTCTCGGGTGCTGCCGCCGCTATCTTGGGTATGGGAATCAGGAAGTGGAGCCTTTCGGCTTCATTTTCCGTTTTCCTACTGCGCTTGCGCGAGTCGCGCTGCGCAATAAGGATGGTCCCCGCTGTCTCTGGGATCCGTGTGTTTCCCAGCAGGCAGCGGGGGACCTTCGGAAGGGGGCGTAGATTCTGCGGAAAGGGGCGTAGCTTCTGCAGAATCTACGCCGGAAGTGGGTGCAGATACCTGTACTGTACAGGTACCTGCACCCCCCTCCCCCCTGAAAGGTGCCAATTGTGGCGCCGGGGGGGGGGAGGGTTCCAATGAGCGGAAGGTCCACTTTAGGGTGGATCTCCGCTTTAAGTTGGCTATAGAGGGATAGAATTTCAAATGAAAATTCATACGAAAAATGTCAGAACATTGCAATGTCATTCAAAAGATTTAGGCATCCCACATAATATATATACAGTGCCTTGCGAAAGTATTCGGCCCCCTTGAACTTTTCAACCTTTTGCCACATTTCAGGCTTGAAACATAAAGATATAAAATTTTTATTTTTTGTGAAGAATCACCAACAAGTGGGACATAATTGTGAAGTGGAACAAAATCTATTGGATTTTTGAAACTTTTTTAACTAATAAAAAAATGAAAAGTGGGGCGTGCAAAATTATTCGGCCCCCTTGCGTTAATACTTTGTAGAGCCACCTTTTGTTGCGATTACAGCTGCAAGTCGCTTGGGGTATGTCTCTATCAGTTTTGCACATCGAGAGACTGAAATTCTTTCCCATTCTTCCTTGCAAAACAGCTCAAGCTCAGTGAGGTTGGATGGAGAGCGTTTGTGAACAGCAGTTTTCAGCTCTTTCCACAGATTCTCGATTGGATTCAGGTCTGGACTTTGACTTGGCCATTTTAAGCCCCTGTACACACGGTCGGAGATTTCCACAACCAAATCCGTCAGATTTTGCCCATCGGATTTTGTCCATCGGATCTTGTCCGAAACTGTTGCATACACACGGTCGGACAAAGTTGGCGAAAATCCGATCTTTCAGAACGTGATGACGTAATTTCGTTACGATGGGACTACATTCAGGCTAGTAGCCAATAGCTTTGATGTAGGAATTTGATCTGAGCATGCGTGGCACTTGGTCCGATCAAAATTCTCTACACATGATCGGATTACGTCCGGCCGGCCCAGTTGGTCGGGAAATATTTCCAACATGTTGGAAAATTGGGTCCGACGGAGATTCGGACGGAATCAGTCCGATGCATACCACACACAGTCGGATTATCTGACGACACGGTCCGATAAGACGCACTCCAACGGATTATCCGACCGTGTGTACGCGGCATAACACCTGGATACATTTATTTCTGAACCATTCCTTTGTAGATTTTGCTGTATGTTTGGGATCATTGTCTTGTTGGAAGATAAATCTCCGTCCCAGTTTCAGGTCTTTTGCAGACTCCAACAGGTTTTTATCCAGAATGGTCCTGTATTTGGCTGCATCCATCTTCCCCTCAATTTTAACCATCTTCCCTGTCCCTGCTGAAGAAAAGCAGGCCCAAACCATGATGCTGCCACCACCATGTTTGACAGTGGGGATGGTGTGTTGAGGGTGATGAGCTGTGTTGCTTTTACACCAAACATATCGTTTTGCATTATGGGCAAAAAGTTCGATTTTGGTTTCATCTGACCAGAGGACCTTCTTCCACATGTTTGGTGTGTCTCCCAGGTGGCTTGTAGCAAACTTTAGACAAGACTTTTTATGGATATCTTTGAGAAATGGCTTTCTTCTTGCCACCCTTCCATAAAGAAAAAATTTCCATCCTGCTCTTTCAAATGTTCTTATCACTGTGGTCGAACATGAACATCGATTTGACCCACTAATGATTAGAAAAAACAAATTAAGTTTCTTTTTCTATGAATTTTCATAAAAAATTCTACTCATCTATGGCCAGCTAATGTCGGTTATTCCCTTTCCATTCCCAATTCATAAAGTCGGGCACAGATTCATTTTGGAAAAGTGCCTTGTATGCATTCTTAAGCCCCGTACACACGAGCGGACTTATGTCCGACAGACTTCCGAAGGAGTTCTGCCGGAGTTCCGACAGAGTTCTGACAGACTTTTCGAATGAGTGGACTTGGCCACACACAATCACACCAAACTCAGACGGATTCGAACGTGATGACGTACGACTGGACTCGAATAAGGAAGTTCATAGCCAGTAGCCAATAGCTGCCCTAGCGTCGGTTTTAGTCCGTCGGAATAGCATACACACGAGCGAATTTTTCGGTAGGAACTCGGTCCGGCGGAGTTCCGTCAGAAAAATTTGAAGCATGTTCCATTTTCTAAAGTCTGTCAGACTTTTGCGAATCAAAAGTCCGTTGCAGCCCACACACGATCGAAAAGTTTGACGGAATCATTCCGTCGGACTTTGGATGTTGAAAAGTCCGCTCGTGTGTATGGGGCTTAAGGCTACTTCCACACTGGGGCGGGCGGACGTGGACAGTAAAACGCCACTATTTTTAGCGGCGCTTTACCGTCATTTTAGCATAGCGATATTCGGCTGCTAGCGGGTCGCTTTTAACTCCCGCTAGAGGCCGAAATTCATGTACCTGTCTAGAACTTGTACTTGAATTTGGCACAAGGTGCTTTCAGAACACAGAGTGAGTCACTTTTGCTAAATCTAACTGTGTCAGGGTTTCTCTTTGTATGCGAAGAGAAAGTTGGTCCACTTTTGTAAGATATAAATGGTCTATTTTTTTTTGAGTGTGGTGTAGACCTAAAACTGGCGCACGAGTTGCTGTCAGAACCAAAAGTGACACAGATGTTTCATGAATTTGGTAAAACTCATTAATAAGGAATCAATGCCAAAAAAGTGGTGCAGCAGCTTTATCGAATCCCCCCATTGGCTACTCCTGTGAGCCCCAATTTGACACATAAAAATCAGCTGGAACTATGAGGCCTGGTTTACACTATTGTGCTTTCAGATATAACTTGAGTTGCACAGAATTGAATGACAATGGAAATCATATTGTTTTCAGTGGTGCCTGTTCACATTATAGCTGCACAGCACGGTGTCATTTTGGAAAAGGTTCCTGTACTACATTGGTGCAATTCTAGCACGATTTTGGCCCCATAAAATATGCAAACCACTTCAAAGTAGCACGAAAGCAGTATCATTCACGTTACATTATGTAATCGCAACTGAATGTTGGATCAAATTTGGATCACAGCCGTGTGAACCAAGATGGCACTCTCACTTCTTGACCCCCCCCCCCCTTTTAGCAGATATGTTATGACATATAATATATAAAAAAAAATATATAAAAAAATATATATATATATATATATATATATATATATATATATATATATATATATATATATATATATATATATATATATATATATATATATATATATATATATAATGATGTAAGTACCTACCTTTTATGGTAAACCGACCCTTGATCTTATTTGTCTGATAGGCATGTTTAATCTCCCAACAGATGCCGTCCCTGAAACAGAAAAATATATACTGTAAGATAATTACCACTATGCAAGGTTTATTATCACATTAGCTGCACTTATCTATGCTCTAAGGCTGCATTCACACCTGAGCAATTTGCAGCTTTTGAAGCTTTTTTTGACGCATGTTTTTGGAGCATTACTATCCTAAATAAATGTAAAATAAATACACAAATAACTAAAAATCATCATAAATAAGTCAAATAAATTAATAATATGTAATAATACATTAATTAATAATTCAACTCTAACCTTAAATATGAAATGTATTATTATTATTATTAATAATAATAATAATAATAATAATAATAATAATGAAAACTCAAAAAAGACATTATTAATCATAATAATATTTTTTTGTGTTAGGATAAGGGTGTTTAGTTACTTGTTATTTTATTTTTTAAGGTGTAAGGATTAAAGTTAAGGGTAATTAATTGTTTATTGTTACTTAGTATTAATTTATTGAATTATTTTTTTTATTTATGATTTTTTATTTATTTGTGTATTTTTTTTTTTTTTTTACATTTATTCTTATAATAATAAATACAATTTAAATAAAATAATATAAAATAGCCATAATCTTAAAGCTAACCTAAACTGAGCTCGAACCCCTTACCCTAACGAAAAAATATAATAAATTAATAATAATAATAATAAAATAAGAAATAAAAGCTAATGGAAAAGCAAAAAAAAAAAAAAAAAGCTGAAATACATAGCAATAAATGATGCAACAGATAGTAGTTTTCTCTGTTGGCTAATAAAAAAAATTCCAAAGCCCAAAAAGCTGCGCTCAAGTCACAAAAAACTGCCAGAAAAGCGTTTAAAGACGCTACACTCAGGTGTGAATGCAGCCTAATGAGGACCTGTCACCTGAACACATGCAACAACCCAGCAGACCAATAATTTTATGTTAAAGTAGAATATTTCCTAAAACATTTTTGTTAGTAATAAATAATGTGGTGAAGGGTAGAACCTCTGTCAGGTTGTATTGCTGTTTGCAATTAAGCTGGGCAGATTCACTCTCACTTCCTCTCCAGGTGTCAGTTCTTACTGAGACAGAAAATGAAGGGAAGTCTCTTGGATGGGGACTTAGGCCCCTTTCATACGGGCTTTCCGATCAGGTCCGCCTGTCAGATTTCAAGTGGACCTAACCAGAGGCTCCATTCAGCGCTATGGGGCAGCAGATGTCAGCGATGACATGTCCGCTGACACCCGCTGCTATCTGATCTGATCATGTCCGTGAAATGCAGATGGATGGAAACCCTATTTTCCATCCGTCTGGATGGGATCATTCGACAGGTGGTCTGTTTTCATCCGATCCCCCCATAGAGGAAAGCTAAGTCAATGGATCCCCACTGAGCAGGGCAAATGACAGGTCCGTCTCCGCTCACTGTGCTGAGATGGACCTGTTGGAGCCCCACTCTCTTCTATGGGGAGATCGGTTGAAAACGGACCGCCCATCGGATGATTCCATCCGTCTGGAATTCAGAGACAGGATTGGATCGGATAACAGCGGGTGACAGCGGACATGTCACCGCTAACATCTGCTGCTGCACAGGCCTGAATGGAGCCTCCAATCAGGTCTGCCTGTTACCTAATATTGAAAAATATTTTACGGTTCAATTCGTCTATAATAAATTTCACGTAAAAAAGTACAAAAGGTGACATTAATGATTATCCAGTCCATCAACAGGAAGAAAGAAGAGTCTACAATAACCCTTTCATGACTAAGCCTATTTTTGACATTTGGTGTTTACAAGTTAAAATCCATATTTTTTGCTAGAAAATTACTTGGAACCCCCAAACATTTTATATATTTTTTTAGCAGAGACTCTAGAGAATAAAACTGCGATTGTTGCAGTATTTTATGTCACACGGTATTTGCGCAGCGGTGTTTTAAACGACACTTTTTGGGAAAAGGGACACTTTCATGAATTAAAAAAAAACGAAACAGTAAAATTAGCCCAATTTTTTTGCATAATTGAAAGATAATGTTACGCCGAGTAAATAGATACCAAACATGTCACAATTTATAATTGCATGCACTCGTGGAATGACGACAAACTATAGTACCTAAAAATCTCAATAGGTGATGCTTTAATTTTTTTTTCAGTTACCAGGTTAGAGTTACAG
The DNA here is from genome assembly GCF_037356315.1 of Lithobates pipiens. Taxonomy (NCBI): domain Eukaryota; kingdom Metazoa; phylum Chordata; class Amphibia; order Anura; family Ranidae; genus Lithobates; species Lithobates pipiens. The sequence continues at coordinate 132,261,863 of NW_027507685.1, forward strand.
AGGAGATCTAGTACTAGAATTATTGCTCTCGCTCTAACGATCGCGGCAATACCTCACATGTGTGATTTGAACACCGTTTACATATGCGGGTGCGACTTCCGTATGCGTTTCCTTTGCTGCACGAGCTCGCGGCGATGGGGGGGGGGGGGGCGCTTTAAAAAAATGTTTTGCTTATGTACCGGGGTCTCTTTAAGGACTATAAAACTACTGTTCCCAGAACCCCACTGGTTCCCAGGATGTTTGGAGTTATGCCCCAGAGACTCATGGGGGAGAGCATATAAGGAGGGGGAGAGGCCTAGTTCGTTCTCTTTGGACACACCCCCTCTCTCCTAGCAAGAGGAGATCTGTGCTGAACTGCTGGAGGCACAAGGCCTGAAGCCTGGGCCTTGTGCTCTTTTCCAAAGAGCCCTCTGCCAGCCTAGCTGCACCTGAGAGACATCTTCTTATCCTTGCTGCAGTACACCAGAAGGATTGAAGACTCGGAGGTCGGTGGATTCCTGTTCCTAGACGAAAAGGCAGAGAAAACGGACTTGGACTTGTCCGGGTGGTGAGAGCTGTTTAAAGACAGATGCTTTATCTTTATTATTCGTTTGGATTACAAAGTTGTTCTTCAAGTGCACCACCGAAATATTGCTAGCGAATATTGTTTTACTGGACTTCCATCTAGATCAGTCAGGCCTGACTGCATAGGTAGATAGTACTGGGTGTTAGTTTACCCATGCGGGGAAGTAGCTGAAAAAGGGCAGCGTTAGAGTTGCATAGCAATACTTTATTATGCTGATTACTCTGTTTATCTTTATTACTGGTTACTGCAGGGACCTGCTTATGTGTTGCAATCCAAATGTTTGATTCATGTTATTCCTTTTATAAAAACAACAAGTAAAGTCAGTTATATACTTTCAAAGATTGTCTATGAGCTTGAGTTATCCACCCACCCACGCACACACACATATTTAGAGTATAAGCGATTTAATGTGTATTGCTAGATACTAACTGTGCCAGAGTGGGTAGAGCAGATTGCCGGGGGGGTTGGCGGAGCTGTGCTCAGGGCCCAAACCAAACTTGCGGCCCTCTTAAGTGAGGGTATCGCTATACGTGGGGGCTCGTAAATCCGGGATTTCTGAGACAGCGGTGAACACGCCAGAGGTACCGGCATGGACCCACAGGGAGTCAGAGCGTGGTGTGAAGCGGCTAAGGCCGACCCAAGGCAGTCAGTGGTCATTAGCCTCCCAGGGGAGAAATGGTCGAAGTCAGTGTCCCCAGACCATGAACCATGGGTGATGGAGATAAAATCAGACCCAGACATCTCATATCAGTACGCGCTAGTGGAATACTGGGATGGGATGCCGGAGGCTTGCAAGCGAAACTGTGTACGGACACAAGACAACAGATCCTATAGGTTGGCGCACGCAACAAAGGAGGAGCCATCGCCAACGGGATCACCGCAGGCTGCGGCCCGTACCTCACCCGAGAGTCTCAGATCAGCACCGGCCACCCTTAGTGCAGAACTGTGTGCTGTCCTGGGGGAGATTGTGGCCCAGTGCAAGAAGGATCCCACAGATTACCCGATGTCGGGGTACAGAAAACTCCGGATGTTTTCAGGGAGGAAACCCGTACCTTCGGAAGAAGAGGGATTTGAAGAGTGGTTAGATAGCGCAACACAGGCACTAGAGGAATGGGAAGTTCCAGAGCGCAGAAAGAAGCAGAGGATTGTGGAAAGTCTAAAGGGGCCTGCTCTAGAGGCCGTACGCAACCTGAAGATGAGCAGGACAGACTGTAATGCGCAGGAGTACCTAGATGTATTACAGTATCAGTTAGAGCATTGCTACCAGAAGAAAGGTGAAAAACTATCAGACTACATGGGACGTTTAGATAAAATCCTGCATAGGATGATCCTAAAGAAGGGGATCAGCCCAGGAAAAGTAGATGAGGCCCGTGCTCAACAGGTACTGAGGGGAGCTCAACCCATGGATTCTATTGCATGGACACTGCGTGCCCGACTGGATGGGAAGAATCTGGAGTACACTGACCTCATCCGAATGATCAGAGAGGAAGAGGCCCTACTGGAAGAGAAAAGGGAAGAACATCTCATCGAGCCCGTTGAACAACCGGTAGCAATAGTTACACCGGCCATGACTCCCGCTAGAGATAAAGAGGTGGACACTTTGAAGTTACAGATGTCCCAGGTGATGGAGATGTTGACTGCTATGATGGCTAAAGGTCAAGGGGGAGCCAAGAAACCAAGTCCTAGGAAGGAGTTGTTTCCAGATACACCAACACCAAGCCCCACTCGAGACCGAGAAGAGATGCTATGCTACAACTGCGGGGGCAGTGGCCACTTCGCCAGTAGATGTTCCAGTCCCAAGAAGAAGAAGATAGATAACCGCCAGCCGGCGGGAAACTTCAGAGGGCCCCGGTGAGGGAGTCAACCGGGTGCCCATGCCTTTCAGTGAACTCCAAACTGAATAGAAGGAAGAGAGAGAGAGAAAACCAGACCCCTCAGAAGGAATGTCTACAAATAAGAGACAATAACATCCCTCAGCGGGTTTGTACTCCCATTACTGTGGGGAGGGTCAATGCATACCAGGCTCGAAAAAGAATAAAGTCTAAAACCAACTGGATGAAGACGGGTCCCCAGAAGAGGGTGGCCTCAACCCGGCCCTACCCAGAAGAATTGGTCGGCCCGTCCCCCACTGTCTCCATCCAGGTGGAAGGAGTCTACACGAAGGCCCTCCTGGACACTGGAGCTCAAGTGACTTTGTTGTACAGAGACTTCTATGATAGGCACTTGAGCCATTTGCCTATACAGAAGATAGAAGAGCGGGAGATATGGGGCCTGGGAGCTCAGAGTTTCCCCTACGATGGTTACCTGCCCATAAAGCTGACCTTCGATCCCTCTGTGGCGGGGAAAACAGAGGTGTTTGACACCCTGGCAGTTGTGTGTCCTAGACCGCCCGGGGCCAACAAGATGTCCCTCATCATAGGGACCAATACGGATCTGGTGCGAAGACTTCTGACCCCTCTAGTGGAGACGAGAAACCATCAAGATCCCAATATCCATCCCATGCTGAAGACAGCCTACCAACGGTTGGTCCTAGAGCAGAAGACCCCAGAAGAGGGGATAGGGAAGGTGTGGAGACTTGGGAGAGAGGGAGTGGTGCTGCAGCCCGGAGAGGTAGCCTGCCTCAGGGCCACGGTGAAGCTTACCTGGGAGCAGCCTGGCCCCTTTGTAATGCTGGAATCCGATCCAAGGGAGGACCACTCAGGCCTGGAAGTGATACCGGAAGTGATTTCAATCAAGGCCCTGAAGAAGGCTCGAGGAAGAGTCCCAGTGAGTGTGAGAAACCCTATGGAGAGACCCATAGAGATCCCTGCCAGGATGCTGTTGGGGCAGGTGAGTCCTGCGGCCCCAGTCAGCTGGTCAGAAGTAAAAGGAACGGGTGAAGGAGGAGATGTTTGGGAGAAACTTTCCATGGAGATCCCGGACCTACCTGGAGCCTGGAAGGAGAGAGCCAAGGCCCAGCTGACTAGATGGGAGAGGATTTTCTCAAAGGATGAGTTTGATGTGGGATGTGCCAGGAGTGCCACCCACCGAATCCGCCTCCAAGAAGACAAACCCTTCAGGGAAAGGGTTAGGCGGGTCCCTCTAGCTGACCTGGAGGATCTGAGAGAGCAGCTTGCGGAGTTGAAGAAGACTGGCGTGATTCGGGAGTCTAGAAGTCCCTATGCCTCCCCCATAGTGGTGGTCAGGAAAAAGAATGGGTCGTTGAGGCTTTGTATTGACTACAGGACTCTCAACAGGAGGACCATCCCTGACCAGTATACCACACCGAGAATAGAGGATGCCCTACAGAGTTTGTCTGGTGCCAAGTGGTTCAGTGTAATGGACCTCAAGAGTGGGTACTACCAAATCCCCATGCACCAGGAAGACCGAGAGAAGACAGCTTTCATAACCCCAGTGGGATTCTTCGAATTCAACAGAATGCCTCAGGGCCTGTCTGGAGCCCCTGCTACCTTTCAACGCCTCATGGAGAAGACCGTTGGAGACATGAACCTCATAGAAGTCCTTGTGTACTTGGACAATGTCATTGTCTTCGGGAAGACTTTGGAAGAACATGAGGCCAGGTTGGAGAAGGTGTTGAGAAGACTCAGCGAAGAGGGACTCAAGCTTTCTCCCGAGAAGTGCCGGTTTTACCAATCCTCTGTGAACTATCTGGGACACATAGTGTCTGAAAAGGGAGTGGCTACAGACCCTGAGAAGTTGGAGGCAGTTACCTCTTGGCCAAGACCGACAACAGTCACAGAGCTCAGATCTTTCTTGGGGTTCTGCTCCTATTATAGAAGATTTGTGGATGGGTTTTGGCCGGTTGCCAAGCCACTAAACGAATTGCTCAAGACTGAAGGAGAAGAGGGTGGCTTGGGACCTAGGAGGGCCGGTGAGTTGGTTCAAGATCAGTGGAACCCAAGGTGTGAAGAGGCTTTCCGAACCTTGAAGAGGAGCCTTACCACGGCCCCAGTCCTGGCCTATGCCGACCCCACCAGACCATATGAGCTACATGTCGATGCCAGTCATGAGGGCCTAGGCGGAGTGCTCTATCAAGAGTATGAAGAGCAGCTATGACCAGTGGCCTATGTGAGCCGGAGCCTGACTCCCTCGGAGAAGAACTACCCCACTCATAAATTGGAGTTCTTGGCCCTCAAATGGGCAGTAGTAGACAAACTGAAGGACTATCTCTATGGGGCGGAGTTTACCGTAAAGACAGATAACAGTCCTCTGACCTACCTCTTCACTACTGCAAAGTTAGATGCAACCGGACACAGATGGTTGGCTGCATTATCCGGATTCAACTTCAGTCTAAAGTACAGACCAGGGGCTGGAAATAGGGATGCAGATGCCCTGTCCCGAAGATCTCATGTCATGGTCAATGACTGGGAAGACTGGACCCAGGTAGCACCGGAAGGAGTGCGAGCACTCTGTCAGGGTGCTGAGTTTCAAGCAAGAGGGGGCCCCAGAGCAGAGGAGATAGGAGTCACCGCAGTGGGAGTCCCTCAACCCTACTGTGGGGTAACTCAACTAGCAGAGGAACTCCTGCCAAAGCTGTCCAGAAAGGAGCTGAGCTATGACCAATTGGAAGACCCCATGGGGAGATTGATCCTTGAAGCTTTGGAGAACGAGAATCCAGAGGGACTTCGACATCACCCTTCCAAGGAGGCTCGCCTGCTGAGGAAAGAGTTGGATAAGCTACAAGTACATCAGGGAGTGGTCTACCGAAGGGGCCCCTCTGATAACTCAGAAGATAAGTGGCAGTTGTTTCTCCCAGAGAAGCACCGAGAGACGGTACTAATTGCCTTACATGACCAGCATGGCCATCTAGGGGCGGAGAGAACTTTCCAGCTTGTCAGAAGCCGGTTCTATTGGCCCTGTATGAGGGCAGAAGTGGAGGAATATTGCCGTTCTTGTGCACGATGCATCCAGAGGAAGACTCTACCCCATCAAGCTGCCCCAATGGGCCACCTACAGAGTCAGGGTCCAATGGATCTGGTGTGCATTGACTTTCTCTGCCTCAAACCCGATTTGAGTGGATTGGGAAATGTTCTGGTGGTAACCGATCATTTCACCCGTTATGCCCAGGCTTTCCCCACCAAAGACCAAAAGGCCTCCACTGTGGCCAAGGTGCTCATGGAAAAATACTTTGTCCACTATGGATTACCACAGAGAATCCACTCAGACCAAGGAAGGGACTTTGAGAGTCGTCTGATCCGGAACCTACAGGACTTATTGGGAGTAGAGAAGACCAGGACTACACCTTATCATCCACAAGGAGATGCCCAACCTGAGAGGTTTAATCGGACCTTACTAAACATGCTTGGAACTCTAGAGACAGAGAAGAAGCAACACTGGAGCCAACACATATCAGCTTTGGTGCACGCTTACAACTGCACCACAAGTGATGTGACGGGTTACTCCCCCTACCGGCTCATGTTTGGGAGAGAAGCAAGATTGCCGGTGGATCTGGCCTTTGGCATTTCCCTAGACCATGCCTCTGCTACCTCCCACAAGGGATATGTGGACCGACTTAGACACAATTTGAAAGTGGCCCATGAACGAGCTCAGGCGGCCTCGGACCAAAGGGGAGCCCGCAACAAGAGGAACTTCGATCTGAAGGTTCGAGTGCAAGACCTGATGCCTGGGGACCGAGTACTGCTACGCAATCTGGGGATCCCTGGGAAGCACAAGCTTGCTGATAGATGGAGATCGGAGCCCTATGTCATTTGCAGAAAGCTACCTGGATTGCCTGTGTATAAGTTAAAACCAGAGGGGAAAGTGGGGCCCTTGAAGACTTGGCACAGGAATCATTTGCTCCCGCTTACTGAAGCAGTCAGAATACCTCCAGTGAGAAATTCACCTGAACCTGTTTCCATTCTGGATACCCCGGGACCTAGCACTCGGTCTCAGACCTCCCGGGTTAGAGATGGACAAGATCCCCAACGAGGTGAAGGTGGAAGAGGAGAGCTTGAGTGGCTGTGGCCTTCATCAACTCCAGGAAATTCTGCCATAGATCTCCCACCTACTGAGGATACACAGGATGGGGCACTGAACCCAGAAGCTACAGAGTTCATTCCATCTAGTGGTGTGCCTGACGGCTGGGAAGATATCCCTAGCATTAACTCAGAAGAGGAAGGAACCGATGTTCCAGAACCAGTGATGCTGTCAGAATATGTTATTGAAGTAGAGCCTGTGGCACCAGAGCCTGAAGTCCCAAGAGAACAGAGAGCTCGCCGAGTTGTGAGACCCCCCAAGAAGCTAACCTACTCTCAAATGGGGGAGAGCTCTGAGGACTCTGTTGTGACTGCTAGAAGAAGTGCTGAACGCTCTAATCCTTCCACTGACCATTTGGTGGAGGGCAACCCCAGCTCACTCTCTGGCACAGTTAGGCAGGCCACTCATGCCAGTGTGACCTGTGGGACAGGGAATCCCACCTCTGAGTTCTGGTGGAAATTCCCTGTACCAACATCATACCAAGCACTTTCAAAATTGGTACAGGATATGTGTTAAAATGTATCTTTGGGGACCAAAGAGTGTGTAGCGGGGTCTCTTTAAGGACTATAAAACTACTGTTCCCAGAACCCCACTGGTTCCCAGGATGTTTGGAGTTATGCCCCAGAGACTCATGGAGGAGGGCATATAAGTAGGGGGAGAGGCCTAGTTCGCTCTCTTTGGACACCCCCCCCTCTCCTAGCAAGAGGAGATCTGTGCTGAACTGCTGGAGGCACAAGGCCTGAAGCCTGGGCCTTGTGCTCTTTTCCAAAGAGCCCTCTGCCAGCCTAGCTGCACCTGAGAGACATCTTCTTATCCTTGCTGCAGTACACCAGAAGGATTGAAGACTCGGAGGTCGGTGGATTCCTGTTCCTAGACGAAAAGGCAGAGAAAACGGACTTGGACTTGTCCGGGTGGTGAGAGCTGTTTAAAGACAGATGCTTTATCTTTATTATTCGTTTGGATTACAAAGTTGTTCTTCAAGTGCACCACCGAAAGATTGCTAGCGAATATTGTTTTACTGGACTTCCATCTAGATCAGTCAGGCCTGACTGCATAGGTAGATAGTGCTGGGTGTTAGTTTACCCATGCGGGGAAGTAGCTGAAAAAGGGCAGCGTTAGAGTTGCATAGCAATACTTTATTATGCTGATTACTCTGTTTATCTTTATTACGGTTACTGCAGGGACCTGCTTATGTGTTGCAATCCAAATGTTTGATTCATGTTATTCCTTTTATAAAAACAACAAGTAAAGTCAGTTATATACTTTCAAAGATTGTCTATGAGCTTGAGTTATCCACCCACCCACGCACACACACATATTTAGAGTATAAGCGATTTAATGTGTATTGCTAGATACTAACTGTGCCAGAGTGGGTAGAGCAGATTGCCGGGGGGGGTTGGCGGAGCTGTGCTCAGGGCCCAAACCAAACTTGCGGCCCTCTTAAGTGAGGGTATCGCTATACTTATTTATTTATTTTATTGCTGTCACAAGGAATGTAAACATCCCTTGTGACAGTAATAGGTGGTGACAGGTACTCTTTATGGAGGGATCTAAAAGACCCCCGATCCCTCCTTTACACTTCAAAGTATTCAGATCGCCGTTTTCTGCGATTCTGAATAGTGTATATATTTTTAAATCTGGCGCCATTGGCAGCCAAGTAAACCGGAAGTGACATCATGACGTCGCTTCCGTGTTTACAATTAGGAGACTGGAATGAAGCCGCTTACGGCTTCTTTCTAGTCCCTCCTTAGCCGCTGGAAGCGGCAGATTTTGCAGAGTGGCCAAAACCTGTTTGGAAGCGACTGCTCAGATTCGCAAAATGGATGTTTTGTTTGTGTTGCGATGTATACCAGCACATTATGCACTTGTCTTACAGGGTTTAAAAAAAAAAGTTTACTACCGCTTTAATGATAACAAGCAGCGCAGTAAAATCAATCCCCTGCAGCCAGCAACAACAATACCCAAGTAACAACAGACCCCTCTCTCACAACAAAAAATCCTGAGCAAAAGTAGACCCCTGGTAGCAACAGTAGATCTCCCAGCAGCCAGCAACAGTAGATCCCTGCCAGCAAAAAAAAAAAGATCCCCCACCAGCAAAAATAGACCTCCCCAGCAACAATAGTACACCCCCCCCCCCCCCCTTTTTTAGCAATAAACATTTTCAACGTATAGGTTATGTTTTTACTCCCTTTGGAAAAATGCTCAAACCAGAATTGCCAAATAATCCCTACAAGAGCTACAACTGATGGTGGGTTAGCTGTCCCGTGCCTGTATAATTACTGTATTGTGTTCCCATTAACATACATAACTGGCTGCACTGTCCTATCCTTAGTTTGGCTGCTGCTCTATTTGCCGCTCTTTTGGGTTCTCCCAGGTCCTCAATGACAGACTGTTTGGCATCACAATACATTCCTGTAACAGAAGATCTCCTTTGGATGTCTCCTATTTGGCCTGGCTAATAGCTGGATTTGTTATTTCTTACAGATGCTAGTACATCTTCTCTTATCTTCTTGTGGGGTAATCCACTCTTTAAAGAACTCTTGGCCCATCCAGATTCTACCTGGTGGATCTCTAAGGGAATCACTCATATTGGACAGTTATTTGTCTATTTGTTGGGATCTTTCTGAAGATCTGTGGGCTCCTTCCAATATCTCTAACAATTTTTCTTCAAATACCTGTTAATAAGACATGCATAACCAATTTGGTTCCTTGACTTCACACCTATGCATTTTTTGTGCTTTTTGCATTTTGCAGATTTGCACTACAGTCCATTTAAAGCGGTAGTAAACCCGCACATTTTTTTTTTTTTTTTAAACCTGCAAAGCAAAAGGCATAATGAGCTAGTATGCACCGCATACTAGCTCATTATGAAATACTTACCTTAGAACGAGGCCCCGACATCTGGCCCGATCCACGCCGAGGGAGCTGACATGCTCCCTCGGGGTTTCTTCCGGGTATCGCGGCTCCGGCGCTGTGAGTGGCCGGAGCCGCGATATCGTCACTCCCGCGCATGCGCGTGGGAGATTTCAGTCCGGCCGGTCGGCCGCTGCCGGATTTTGACGGCGAGAACCCCCTTGTGCGCATGCGCCGCTGCAGTCAGCGGCGCATACCGAGGGGAATATCTCCTAAACCGTTCAGGTTTAGGAGATATTTTTTTTACCTACAGGTAAGCCTTATTATAGGCTTTCCTGTAGGTAAAAGTTAAAAATGTGGGTATACAACCACTTTAATGTGGTTTCCTATGCAACATATTCTGCAGTGCAAATCTGCAAAATGCAAAAAACACAAAAAATGCATAGGTGTGAATCCAGCCTTAAACACTGGCTCCTCGACCTATGGAACGGACTCTGTTTAAGGACAATCATACAAAATTGACTACCACCTTCTACCAAATTCTGCAAGCTTCAGGACCACAACCATATGCATCCTCTTACACAAAATGGTTGAAGTTCATACCGGACCTTTCTGAAGATAGCTGGGAGGAGGCAACAGACACCTGTTTGCCGATATAATTAGCACAGCAGACAAATTTATCCTATTTAAATGTGTTTATTATCTGCATTACACACCAGACAGGTACTTGCTATGAGTCTCACTCTAAATGCTCAGTGCATTCGATGAGATCTAATGTGGAGTCTCTCCAGCCACTCTATATCATGTTTTCTGGACATGTCTCCCAATCAAGTTTCGCATACAGTTAATGCAGAGTAACCCAAGTTCAAAGTAATATATTAAGGCAGAGCATGCCCCAAAAGATTTCAGAAAATTTGAAATCCATGGTTGGAAAACATCTATGACCTCTTCCTTGGAAGTGTCCTCACTGGATTTCTTAGGGTACTGCTTCCATATGCTTCTTGGATTTTGCAATGCACTCGGGAGAAGAGGGGATGCAGGTGTGTGTGTGTGTTAGATGGAGTTTGTTTTGTTTTGTTTATTCGCCTTTGTAACACTGTTTCCACTAAGCTATTGGTAGAATTATTTACCTGTGTGCTCAGAGTTTTAGGCCTCTTTCACACGGGGCGGATCAGTAATGATCCGCCCCGTGAAGATCCGCTCGCTCAGCGGGGATCGCTCCGTTGTCCCCGCTGAGCTGGCTGCGGACAGGGCGGTCACCGCACACTGTGCAGGGACCGCCCTGTCAGCTCTCCATTCTCCTCTATGGGGATCGGATGAGCACGGACCGTCTGTCCGTGTTCATCCGATCCGCTCTGCAGACGGATAGAAAAATAGGATTTTCCTCCGTCTGCAGAATCGGACTGTTGCGGAGGCGGACGAAATCGGGTGTCTGCGGATGCTCATCCGCAGACACCTGCTATCCCATAGGGATGAATGTATGTCCGCATTTCATCCGCAAACGGATGGATGAAATACGGACATACCATCCGCATGTGTGAAAGGGGCCACTTGCCTACTGGGCACTTAAACACCCCTTCTGCCCAGACCAATTTTCAGCTTTCGGTGCTCTCACACTTTGAATGACAATTACTCAGTCATGCAACACTGTACCCAAATTAATTTTTGTCCTTTTTTTTCCCACAAATAGAGCTTTCTTTTGGTGGTATTTGATCACCTCTGGGTTTTTTATTTTTTGCGCTATAAATGAAAAAAGAAAAAAAATTTCGAAAAAAAAAACATTTTTCTTTGTTTCTGTGATACAATTTTGCAAATTATGAATTTTTCTTCATAAATTTTGGCCACAATTTATACTGCTACATATCTTTGGTAAAAATAACCCAAATTAGTGGATATTATTTGGTCTTTGTGAAAGTTAGAGAGTCTACAAGCTGTGGTGCGAATCATACAAAATTGATCACATCTGATGTACTGGTGGCCAATATCATTTCTTGTGACCCAAACAAGCCAGGAAAGTACAAATACCCCCCAAATGACCCCTTTTTTGAAAGTAGACATTCCAAGGTATTTAGTAAGAGGAATTGTGAGCTTTTTGATGTTGTAATTTTTTCCCACAATTCTGTGCAAAATTAAGATTTTTTATTTTCTTTAAATTTTTCCCACAAAATTGTCATTGTAATAGGTTATTTCTCTCACATGGCATGTGTATACCACATATAATGCCCCAAAATAAATTCTGCTACTCCTCCTGAGTATTACAATACCACATGTGGGACTTTTCCACAGCCTGGCCACATAGAGAGGCCCAACATGCAGGGAGCGCCATCACGTGTTCTAGGAGCATAAATTACACATCTAACTTGTTGACTACCTATTACACTTTTGAAGGCCCTGGAGCACTAGGACAATGACATGTGCCCCCGACGTGGCACTGATGACAGATGGCACTGATACATGGCACTGAAGACAGATGCCACTAATACGTGGCACTGATGACAGATGGCACGTGACACTGACAGGTGGCACTGATGACAGATGGCACTGATACGTGGCACCGATGACTGATGCACTAATATGTAGCACTGATGACACGTGACACTGATTTGGCACTGATGACAGATAGCACTATGTGGCACTGATGACAGGTGGCACTATGTGGCACTGATGACAGATGGCACTTATACATGGCACTGGGGACACGTGGCACTGGGGACAGGTGGCACTGATGACAGGTGGCACTGGGGACAGATGGCACTGATGACAGGTGGCACTGGGGGCAGATGGCAGTGGGGACAGGTGGCAGTGGGGACAGATGGGCACTGTATTTTCATTTTATTTTTATTTTTTTATTTTTTTACACTGACCGCTGCATCGGTTCATCTCTCCCTCCTCACACAGCATGTGAGGAGGGAAAGCCGGCGATGAGAGATGATCTCATATGTTTACATATGAGATCATCTCTCATTGGGCACGCCAATCACGCTGTAAACGGCCGCTGTGATTTGCCATTTACAGTGATCTGTGACTGGCTGTGTCCAGGAGACACGGGCAGCACAGAACTTCCCCGATGCGTGCCCGCGGTGACGCGCAGAGGGAAAGTTAAAGGGAGGACGTCCAGGGACGGCCTCCCGGAAGTTAGCGTCCACGCTGCAGAGGTCTTTTGGCTATAGCGTGGGCGCAAAGTGGTTAAGGCCCATACACACAATCAGAAAATTGTACAAAAAATGCCGCTTTTGAAGCACTTGTATGATAATCTGATCGTTCTTAAAAAGCTTTTGTCCGAAATTATCTGAAGAGACAAAATGGAAAATCTTTCTTCTACGATACCAGTTTGCATGATTTTCACTTAATCGGTACAGTTTTTAATGGTTTTCATGGATATTTTATTGCATCCACTTAGATGGATTGTAATCATCTGAAACGTGTTAATAAAAACATATTCCACCATAATCGGTACAATTTTTTGTCCGGGAATACAATGCAAATACAATACACTTACAGCTCTCTGAATGTGCTAACAGCTAGGATCTCCGCTCCCTGGGAGTTCTTGGAGGCTGATGCTTGAATTAACGTGGCTTCCACACGATGGTTGTTGATTTTCAGATAATTACACTCAGAGGCCACGGACAGTAGGTACCACTTCCCTGCAAACTGATTGTACAGACAAAAATTGAGGACTCTCAGACCAGATTAATACAAAGTGAACTATGTGCAATATGCTTGGCAAATGGAGATGTTTGTTACTATTTTTATTTTTTTCAATTCCATGATCCTTCAGTCAGCAAACTGTGAATCTCAATTAAGCCCCATTCTCATCTAGCAATGGTGTGTTTTCAGAGCAGCACCTTTCATTTGAACGGACCACTCTCTGCCCCAAAAACATACAAAAGTAGCTCCTATATCTTTTTATTTTTGGAGCCAACTTTGGCATGTTTTTGAACGTTTTGCCATGGAACAAAACACCCATTTATTTTGCGCGTTTGGTGCCTTTTCACAGTATTACCACTCAGATACACGTTGCATGTTTTGTGGCGGTTTTAGCACATTATAGAATCATGGGCAGAATCACGCAATTCTGTCTGTGACTCTAGAACATCCAGATGTGAATCAGAAGAGTCACAAATTCTGCACCTACTGGCTGTAGGAGAACACTGTAAGCCCTTGTACACACGGTCGGAAATTCCGACGGAATGTGTCCTATCGGACTGTTTTGTAGGATATTCCGACTGTGTGTGGTCTGCATCGGACTGTATATCCGACGGACCAAGTTTTCCAACTCGCCGGTAAAATTTTACGACAAAATGCTCCTATCGGACATACTCCGATCATGTGTAGCCTACTCCGACGGACAAAGTGCCACGCATGCTCAGATCAAATTCCTAGACCAAAGCTATTGGCTACTAGCCTGAACGTAGTCCCGTTGTAATGAAATAACATCATCACGTTATGTACAATCGGATTTTCCGACAATTTAGTCCGACCGTGTGTATGCAACATCACTTCCGGACCTCTTCCGGAATTAATCAGTCGGAATTACTCCGACGGATTTGGTTGTCAGAATCTCCGACCGTGTGTACAAGGGCTAAGGCTTTACTCTCTCACATACAAAGAAATTATGTCATTACCATTAAGGCCTTGTTCACACTGGTGCAATTTTGCCATGCTAAAAAGCACCTTTCCAGCCCTGCAAAAATGAATGAAAATTTGTCTTTTTTAAATCGTATGTAACTGTTCACATCACTGTGGTGCAGGTGCACTGTTTTTTTTAAAAGTCCAGCATGCTACATCTTTGGTGTCCTGTTTCAAAATCAATGGGAACATCGAAAAACACACCACAGTGCATTTTTGGTACTTTTTTTGAGTCGCATGTCAAATTTTTTTCAGGTGACCAGGGATAAAAGCACTTGCAAAACTATCTAAAATCTAAAATGCGTATGCATTACAATGCAATGCAATAATGTGTAAAAAAGACAATATGCTTTTTTTGGAAAAAACGCAAACTGTGTTTTTAAGCACACCAGAGTGAACAGGCCCTTAAGTGGCCCTGTCCGAGGGGCAACAAAATTAGACTTTTATTACCCTGAGAAGAAAGCAGTTAGATAAACCTGTTTGCAAAACTTCAACTATACACAAACTGAAATAGTTTTTGTGACATTGCTTGTAGCAGTGATGGGGAACATTGACTGCTTAGGTTTAGGTTTTAAAATTGTATTCTGTATACATTAAATTTAATTAGTGGTGTTCGTACAATCAATTAGATACATACAAGCCTCATTCCTTTGCTTTGAGCATAGATGTAATCCATTTTAAACATTTGTGTATGTCTTGGCCCCCACATTGTCAATGTGTTTTGCAGTGGTGCTCCGCTTTGGGCTCTTTATGAACACATGATGTGGTCAGATTGTCTAACATATGCATTTCACAGCAGGGATATCATGTATTGGGTTGATAGGTACTTATCAGTCACAACCACTTGTAAGGGGGCTTTACACACCAAGGACTTCCCCAGGTTTAGCCTGGCTTGTGGGGGGGGGGGGGGGGGTGTCTCTGAATAGATTCATATTGCGCCACTCTGGAGTTCCTGTCTTCTTGTTTACCCACACCACCGCTTGCCCACCATTTGTGCACGATTGCATCCTGCTGGGGACCTTTCTGGGGAGAGTACATGATACAATCTACATTGGTCAAGTTTAATGGTACATCTCTCTCAGTCAGGATCATGCCATTATATACATCTGTTTGGGGGCTCCCTTCATGGGCCAGGCAAGGGGGCTAAACCTGGGGTACTCCTTGGTGTGTAAAGTCCCTTTTCAAATGGTTATGCTTGATATGCGACCATATTACATATATGATATCACTTCGGTGAGATGGGACAGCACTGTTTCAAAAATACACATCGTGTTTAAAAAAACTCCACACCTAAATAAACGGCATTACTGAGAAACGCATTGACAATATGGGTGCCAAGACCCACAACAGTGTGGATGGTGTCAACAACAGTGGGCAGTGCCAGTTGAGCAGGGGATGTGTCAGCAGGGCAGATATTGGTGTCAGTAGGGCAGTGAAAGGTGTCAGTATTTTTATTTATTTTTCTTTTTAGTTTTTTTTTTACAGTTTTTTTTTAGGAGCCCCGTTGGGAGGTTTGTTGATATATCACCTTTGAGACAGAGAAGGGGGCTGAGGACAGAGATTCCCCAGTCCATTTCTTTGCAGCCTCGGTTGCACTGGACAGTGAATGAATGGGAAGTGCCCTGTGCTGAGCGACTTCTTGTTCATTCACAAACTTAACCATATTAAACAGTTAACTATGTTTCTGTTATGAATGAACACAGTGAGTGATCAGTACCGATCGCTCTCTGTGTTCATTCAGAATAGAAAGGGGCCGGTAAATGACATACAGTATTTATCATCCTCTTCCCCTGCTATCCATCCTGAAACATCCCCTTGTGTGCCCACAGCAGCATCCGACGGGAGAGAAGAGGAAGGAAGCTGGCAGCGCTGCAGGGGGAATCTGCACCACAGGCTTATGGCCAGGAGCTATAATATGAAAGAACAGAAATATGGCAGCTGTCATTGCTTACCATAAAGGCTGAGGAAAGACTAGTACTGTATGTATCTGCTGATTTTTGTCTTCAGATTTATCAAAACCATGTAGTACAAGGGCCTGCCTGATTGCATACAAATTGAAACACCTAAGGTTTGATTGACCTCATACAGAGGCGGCTCTAGGCTTTGTGAGGCCTGAGGCAAAACTTAGACATGAGGCCCCACTCACACCCATAATGGGAAAAATAATTCAAGTAATAAAAAAAAAAATTAACTGTATGAAAACTTGGCAGAAGGGGGTCGTGGCATGGTGGTATCTGACTGTAGAAGCGGGTCGTGGCATGGTGGTAGTTGGCTGCAGAAGGGGGTTGTGGCATGGTAGCTGTGCCTCTCCCTGCAGCTGGAGCCCCGGATCCCCCCGCACTGATTGACAGCCCCAGAGAAGGGAGGCCCAGACACCTCTTCCTTCTTACCTCCTCTTCCATCGGTTTCATACAGTGCTGGTGATGCCTCCTCTGCGGAGCCCTCCTCTTCCCCTCGCCTTGCCACCGCATGCCAGACACCAGATGCCTCCTCCAGGTGTGCAGGGATCGCTCAGCGCAGCACTCCAGTGGGCGGCGATCTGCGTCTCCGGAGCAGCGGGGAATCCGGCTGGAATGAGTCTCCTCCCCTTCTTCTCCCCCAGACAACACAGTGCTGGCCCTGCCTGCTGCTCAAGACACAGCCACGGCTCCATTCTCTCTCTCCACTGCCTGGCCATGGAGCTCACAAGCAGCATTAAATCACTGCTGGCCGAAGCGCAGCGCCATTGTTGTCAGCAGAGGCGGCTCTTCAATTAGGCGGTCGCGAGGCACCTGTGAGTGTGAGGCCTTAGGCGACTGCTTAATTTGCCTAATTAGAGAGCCACCTCTGACCTCATATTATATGGTTTTGGTAAATCTCAAGGTAAAAATCAGCAGAATCTGATATTGTATGGGGCTATAGAATACAAAGCTTCCAGTGAATGGCTGAGCAGTGCCCGACTCTATTTTGTTCCTGGAGTGGGACAGGGACTTCAGCGCCAGAACACAGCTCTGTATATAGTATATGACTGCATACAGTTAATACAGTGTGTTCAGCACGCCTTTTAGTGCAATAAAAAATATGTTTGGGCCTGCTTTGTCAAATTAACTATGTAAAGGGACATTAAATAACAAGTATTTTATATGACTAGTATAATTTCCCAATGCTTTCCCTTGCTCATGAGCCGCATGTGCCACATGTCGCTTGTATGGCAGGTTGTGACTGTGCTCTTGTAATGGATGATGCCTCTTTACATGGATGTCCAACATATTTTTAAACAGTTAAATTTGCATGTCCGAAAAATACATGTGAAAGTGTGGGGAAATTATGCTAGGCATATAAAATGCCTGTTAACCCACTGTGTGTATGAACCCTAAATCGGGAACATCTAAACCTAGGTAAAAGTAATCTGGAAGCATAATATTTATTTAGATTTCCTAGATTACTGCATTTAGAAACGTTAGGAACCACACCGCATTCCTGTGCAATTCACATGCGATTCAGTGATTTGAGCCCATTCATTTTCAATAGGCTCAAACCGCATGGTATCACATCACACTGAAAACATGTATGCACCTTTTTGTAGAGCCATACTGCAAATGGATTGCATGGTCGTTTTGTACAATGCGATCCGATGCAAGCAAATACACTGCGCTTGCCATCTGTTTGGGTTGTCGTTAAGATTGCATTGACACCTGCTTTGGATTGCAAGGACAGTGCAATTTGAATGTGCTGTTGGAAACACGCAAGGATTATGATGTTTCCCACACTGCATTAGAACCTAGGCTTAACCACTTCAATACAGGGCACTTAAACACCTTCCTGCCCAGACCAATTTTGAGCTTTCAGCGCTGTCACACTTTGAATGACAATTGTGCGGTCATGCTACACTGTACCCAAATGAAATTTTTATCATTTTTTTCCCACAAATAGAGCTTTCTTTTGGTGGTATTTGATCACCTCTACGGTTTTTATTTTTTGCGCTACAAATAAAAAAAATACCGAAAATTTTGAAAAAATACGTTTTTTTTGTTTCAGTTTCAAAACTTTGTAAATAAGTACATTTTCTCCTTCACTGATGGGCACTGATGGGGCTACACTGATGGGCACTGATAAGGCGGCACTGATGGGCACCAATGATGTGGCACCAATGAAGTGGCACTGATGAGGTGGCATTGATGGACACTGATATGTGGCACTGATGGGTGGCACTGATGGGTGGCACTGGTGGGCGACACGGATGGGCACTGATAGGTGGCACAAATTGGCACTGATAGCTGGCATGGATTGGCATGGATGGGCGGCACAGGTGGGCATGGATAGGCGGCACAGATGGGCATGGGTGGGCACTGATAGGCGGCACGGATGGGCACTGATAGGCGGCACAGGTGGGCACTGATAGGCGGCACAGGTGGGCACTCATAGGCGGCACAGGTGGGCACTCATAGGCGGCATTGTATTATGTTATACTGCAATAATGGATGCCAGTGAGCTGAACTTCCGCTCAGATAGCCTCAGATAGCCTAGGCCAGTGATGGCGAACCTTGGCACCCCAGATGTTTTGGAACTACATTTCCCATGATGCTCCACTACACTGCAGAGTGCATGAGCATCATGGGAAATGTAGTTCCAAAACATCTGGGGTGCCAAGGTTCGCCATCACTGGCCTAGGCGATCCGAGTGGGAGTGGGTACCTGGTAAAACCAGGTACCCCCCCCCCCAAAAAAAAAAAAAAATGAAATGATAAAAGTTGAAGGGAGAATGAGGATGAAAAGTGGAAGTTCCACTTTAAATGCAGGATTGAGAGTGTGAATGGGGCCTATCTATCTGATTTCTGGGATTTGCTAAGCCCTTTTCTTGTCTACTGCACACAGAATCGTTTGTTGCACATAAACTAATACTCTAGGACCGGGATCCTTACACAAAAGTAATGCCCTGTACACACGGTCGGAAATTCCGACGGAAACAGTCTGATCGGATTATGTTATCGGAAAATCTGATCGCCTGTGGGCTCTATCGGACTTTTTCCGTCAGAAATTCCGACAGAAAAAATTTGAGAGCAGGATCTCAAATTTTTCCAACAAACAAATCCGATCTGACTTTTTCCGATCGTTTGTAGAGAATTTCCCATCAGACAAAGTGCCACGCATGCTCAGATCAAATTACGAGACCAAAGTTATTGGCTACTAGCCTCAATGTAGCCCAGTCGTAACGAACGAACGTCATCACGTACCGAACGATCAGATTTTCCGACAATTTTGTCCGACTGTGTGCATGCAACACCAGTTTAGGTCAAAATCTGTTGGAAAAAATCTGATGGATTTTGTGGTTGGAATGTCCGACCGTGTGTATAGGGCATAACAGTTATACTGTGTACACACAATCGGAATTTTGATCGGGAAAAAGCTCTGATGGTTTTCCCTACGGAATTCCGACGGGATTTCGCTCAAGCTGTCTTGCATACACATGGGCACACCAAATTCTGACCGTCAAGAAGGCGGTGACGTGCAACACATACGATGGGACTAGAAAAAGGAAGTTCAGTAGCCAATAGCTTCTGTCTCGTAGTTAAATCTGAGCATGCGTGAGTTTTTGCGTGTCAGAATTGCATACATATGAAAGCATTTTCGGATAGGAACTTTTTCCGACTGAAAAATGTAGAACCTGCTCTCAATCTTTTGCTGGCGAAATTCGGCCAGTAAAAGTCCGATGGAGCATACACACGATTGCATTTTCCGACCAAAAGCTCTCATCAGTCTTTTGATAGCCGAATTTCCGATCGTGTGTACGCGGCATTATTCTCAGTTTCATTTAGTGCGATTTGAAAACTACAGTCATATGGCTAAAATAAAGATCCTTATTCTTTGTGCTTTGTGAAACAATCTATCATGCTGTAACAGACTTGTTCAGCCAGCGCTCTTACCTTGTTAATGTCAAAGTTAGCCACATTCTGTATCTTATCAATTGGATTTTGCGGTGGTGGTTTCTTGTTGCGTTGCCCCCATGCCAAAGGGGTACTGAGGATCACGAGAAGGAGGACGACTTTTGGGGGAGACATGACTCTCAGGTGTCTCAACAAGTATCTTGAATGGTTTAGATGGAGCAGCCCAAGCAAAGATCTCTGTTGGGGGTGTATTGACTTTGGACAATAGCAGTTGTGTACATTGCTTGTGTTTGCTGGGTGGTTGGGTAATCTTTATCTATGGCGCTTGCTGGAAATGACATGTCTGTTTTCATTAGAGATTTCTATGTCCTTGGAGGGTCCAAAGGATCAATTTTAGGAATTTCTGTCTGACTGGTGGCAAGGAAGTCACACAGATTTTGATTATATCATGAATATGTGATGTTATGAATAAAAGTATACTAAACTGCAAAGAAAAACACGTTAAAGCAGAATTCCATGGCAAGTTTTACACCAGCTGGGGTGGGGGGTTAAAAGTACTGACACCAATACTAATCGATACTATTGCGTCCACTAAATACCAGTGCCAGGGGGGTTCTTACTTTGTCTGCTAAAACTACAGTAATTTTGGGGTTTATTATTGTGCTCCTATGTAAGGGGGGGACTTCAAAGTAAGCGGGGACAGTGGACTCCTATGTAGGAGTGGACCCCTATATGGGGGGTGGGACTCTTATGTAAGGGGGAGACGCCAATGTAAATAGGCACTCTGATAAAATTGGGGAAATGCCGATGTAATGGGGGACACCTATGTATGGGGGGGGAGACTCATATGCAAGGAGAACTTCTATGTAAGGGGGGGGGACTCCTATGTAAGAGGAGGGAATCTGATGTAAGGAGGGGGGGGGTTGGACTTCTATGTAAGGTGGATTTCTAACTAAGGAGGGGACTCCTATGTCAAGTGGTAAATCCAATGTTAAAAGGATTGCTATGTAAATGGGGGAACTCAGATGTTTAGGATGACTCAGATATAAGGATGGACTCCTATGTAACCCCCTTACATAGGAGTCAAGGGACTCCTAAGTGGGGAACTGTGGACATCCATATAAGGGAGACTTTCCTTGTAAGGAGGAACTCCTATGTAAGGGGGGATTTTGATGTAAGAGGGACTCTGAAATAAGGGGAGGCTCTGAGGTAAGGGGGGACCCTGCAAGTGCAAAACTGTGAACTCATTTAAGTAGGACACCTATGTAGGGGTGGCACCTACATAAGGTGGGGGAACTCTGATGAAAGAGGGAACAGTAGACTCCTATCTAACAGGGGACTACATTTTAAGTGGGGAACAGAACAGTCAGCTTCTATGTATGGGGCGGGGGGTTGCTCCAATGTAAGTAGGGCACAGTGGACTCCTATGTGAGGGGGGCGCATTTATGTAAGGAGGACTCCTATGTAAAGGGGGGGCTCTGATTTAAGGAGGTCTCCTATGTAATATGTGGACTTTGATGTAAGACAGACTCTGTGTTGGGGGGACTCTAATGTAAGGAAGAATATTGAACTCCTTTCTAAGGGGACTCTTATGTACAGGTTGCCTTTTGATGTAAGAGGGGTCTCCAATATAAGGGGGAGTCTTGCTGTCTGGTTTATAAGTAGTCACAGCCAGTTTTATAAAGTTTTTCTGTAATGTGGACTGGAAAGCATATTTGGTGGAAGCTTTTTATTTATAATGATTGTGCCGAGTGTTGTACATGTTTATTAGATCGAGTTCTGTTTACCCATACTCCTTTGTGCTCCCATACCCCTTTGTGCTCCCATACTCCTTCATACTGCCATACCCCTTCATGCTGCCATACTCCTTCGTGCTCCCATATCCCTTTCATGCTCCCATACTCCTTCGTGCTTCCATACCCCTTCATGCTCCCATACCCCTTCATGCTCCCATACCCCTTCGTGCTCCCATACTCCTTTGTGCTCCCATACTCCTTCGTGCTCCCATACCCCTTCATGCTCCCATACTCCTTCATGCTCCCATACTCCTTTGTGCTCCCATACTCCTTCGTGCTCCCATACCCCTTCATGCTCCCATACTCCTTCATGCACCCATACTCCTTCATGCACCCATACTCCTTCATGCTCCCATACTCCTTCGTGCTCCCATACTCCTTCGTGCTCCCACACCCCTTTGTGCTCCCATACTCCTTCATACTCCCATACCCCTTCATGCTGTCATACTCTTTCATACTCCCATACCCCTTCATGCTGCCATACTCCTTCATACTCCCATACCCCTTTGTGCTCCCATACCCCTTTGTGCTCCCATACTCCTTCATACTCCCATACCCCTTCATGCTGCCATACTCCTTTGTGCTACTATACTCCTTTGTGCTACTATACTCCTTCATGCTCCCATACCCCTTCGTGCTCCCATACCCCTTTGTGCTCCCATACTCCTTCATACTCCCATACCCCGTCATGCTGCCATACTCCTTCGTGCTACTATACTCCTTTGTGCTACTATACTCCTTCATGCTCCCATACCCCTTCGTGCTCCCATACCTCTTCGTGCTCCCATACCTCTTCGTGCTCCCATACCCCCTTCGTGCTTCCATACCTCTTCGTGCTCCCATACTCCTTCGTGCTCCCATACTCCTTCGTGCTCCCACACCCCTTTGTGCTCCCATACTCCTTCATACTCCTATACCCCTTCATGCTGTCATACTCCTTCATACTC
Source organism: Lithobates pipiens (assembly GCF_037356315.1). Lineage (NCBI taxonomy): Eukaryota > Metazoa > Chordata > Amphibia > Anura > Ranidae > Lithobates > Lithobates pipiens. Next base: position 132,284,492 of record NW_027507685.1, read on the forward strand.
CCATACCCCTTCATGCTGCCATACTCCTTCATACTCCCATACCCCTTTGTGCTCCCATACCCCTTTGTGCTCCCATACTCCTTTATACTCCCATACCCCTTCATGCTGCCATACTCCTTCGTGCTCCCATACTCCTTCGTGCTCCCATACCCCTTCGTGCTCCCATACCCCCTCGTGCTCCCATACCCCCTTCGTGCTCCCATACCCCCTTCGTGCTCCCATACCTCTTCCCGCTCCCATACCTCTTCCTGCTCCCATACCCCTTTGTGCTCCCATACCCCTTTGTGCTCCCATACCCCTTCGTGCTCCCATACTCCTTTGTGCTCCCATATCCACTTCATGCTCCCATGCTGCTTTATACTCTGATACACCCACTGCTCCATAGAGAAACATTGAGCATACCTCCCAACATTTTGAGATAGCAATAAGGGACACCTACTAGCAAACATATGGGAGGCATAGGACACGCCCCCTGCCACACACCCTTAAAGGAAAATGAACCAAAAACAAAAGGTTAATTAGTCACGAAACGCGTCGAGCTATAGATGCTACAATCATGGTTATACATCCAGTTGTTTGAACCAACAATGCTGCTACCTTATGTTTACGGTCAGTGGCTATTTTATCACTATTGTAATTCCAGTAATGTATTGTATTGTATGTTGTATTTATGGAATAAAATTAATTTTGATAACCTTTAGTGCCTCCTTGCTCTCCAGCTGCATGCTTCACTCAAAGTCCTAAACCCTATCTCTCTTTTTGCTGCGCAAAAGCCGGAATGGAGGTACCTCTGATTTCTACTTCAGAGGCCTCATTTAAAGTCCCAAACTCTTTTCTTTTTCATTAATTATCAAGGATGGAAGCATGTATGCAGGGACAGCAATTTTTGGAGACCCCTACTCTTTTCCCTTGCATACTCATGGGTCAAGATAAATAAGATAGGCAGTCATTAACATGTTATATACAGATATGCAGCATGCACTCATGCATTCATGGCACAGTGTTTCTTGGCGTGTAGTCTGAGTGGATTGCTTGGTGCGGCTGTGGTTGGTCATACCTTGGGAGCTGCAACGTGCACCGGGAGTCCCTCCTTCCCACTCCATTAGTGGGGGGGTCGGATGGGCTATCCGCTGCACGTTGACCCCACGCCCCCAGGCCCTGGGTGCATGACGTCGATCAGACGTCGGTGCGCTGGTTTCCTGGGTTTTACATCCGGCGTTTTGGATGAATGAGTGTGATGGACGAACTTCCGACGGGGCGTTTCGCGAACGCGGCCGATAGTTCGCGAACTGTAACGTTCGCGGCGGGCCCCATTGACTTCAATGGGAGGCGAACTTTGCAAACCTACAGGTCAAATTTGCAGCCACAAAATAATTACTAGCTGTGCAAACATAGTCCCACCACATGACCAATGACATAACACATGTATGAGGTGAATCTGGGATCGACAACTACAAGCATTCTTTTTTTATATGTGAAATTGTTGTGACAATTCAGGACTGTGGAGCGCATGAAGGCAATGGAGGAGAGGGAAGGTCAGGGTAGGCAAAGAAGAGGGTGCAGGAGATGATCACCAGCAGCGTGACATACAGCAATGACACCTGCAGATGCGCTAAGCAGATTGGCACCGTTGTCACACACCACTTTACCAACTGTCAAATTGAGCGGTGTTAGCCACTGATCTGCCTGTGAACGCAAAGCTGAAAGGAGTGCCGGGCCAGTGTGGCTCTTGGCTTCAAGGCACAACAGACACAGAACGGCATGGCAACGTCTCACCTGGCATGTCGAATAGGTTCTGGGGAGCTTGGGCGGCGCAGTGAAAGAGACGCTAGCAGCGGAAAAGGAGGAGTCAGCTGAGGGGGAGAGGGAGGAGGATGGAGTAGGAGGAGGAGGAGAAGAGCCAGGCCTGCATGCAATCCGTGGCGGTAAAACCAAAGCTACACGGTTGCCACGGGTTACATGCTTGACGGCCATCAGAAGGTTCACCCAGTGGGCAGTAAAAGAGATATACCTTCCCTGCCCGTGTTTGCTAGACCACGTGTCTGTGGTCAGATGTATCTTGGCACCGACACTGTGTGCCAGAGATACATTCACTTGCCGCTGAACATGGCCATATAGCTCTGGGATGCCCTTCTGTGAGAAATACTTACTTCCTGGGACCTTCCATTGTGGTGTTCCAATGGCCACAAATTTGCAAAAGGCCTCCGAGTCCACCAGTTTATATGGCAGTAGTTGGCGGGCTATGAGTTCTGACAAGCCAGTCGTCAACCGTTGGGCAAGAGGGTTATCCGGCGTCATCATTTTTTTACGCTCGAACATTAGGCTCACGGAAGCCTGCCTTTTTGCAGAAAAATGTGAGCTTGGCGTGATGGAAGGTGGAGTGGAGGACAATTGTGAGGAGAGAGGAGAAGGAGAAGTAGAAGACGAGGCTGGGCGGTGAAAGCCTGGAGTGTGGCTTTGTGTGTTCCGTTGCTCCCACTGGGCTTGGTGATGGCTGCTCATGTGCCTTCTTAAGGCGGTCGTCCCTAGGTGAGTGTTGGGCTTACCGCGACTAATGCGCTGACTGCAAAGATTGCAGATGGCAACGCTATTGTCAGCAGCGGACACGTTAAAAAAAGCCCACACTGCGGAGCCATGTGCCGTACATGGTCGATGACTCGCTCCTGATACATTTGCAGTCTGCTTTGTCCCTCCTGTGCAATGTAAGTTATTCCTGCTTCTCCTCCCTATCTGCTGGTCCATATCTCCCTCTGAACTCCCCTCCTCTTCCTCTCTTGTGGGCACCCACGTGACATCACTAGACACGTCATCATCGACGTCACCTTCCCCACCACTATAAGTAGAGATCTCGGAGTAGGCAGCAACACCGGGGACCAACCTCCTCCTTGGGCTGATCTGGGTACTGTCGTCAGACTGCTGAGTGGCGTTTGTTGCTACCTCCTCTTCCTGATCCAATATCAAGAGTGGCTGCGCATCAGAAATGTCTTGATATGGATCGGAAAATAATTCCTGTGACTCAAGCGGAAGGTATGTGGTGGTGGTGGTGTTGTTGGTGGTAGTGTCTTTGGGGGTGCACATAGCAGAGAGTGAAGAAGAGGGTGCAGATCCAGAGGATGAGGAGGGTGCAGAAGAGTAAGGCTGAGTGAGCCACTCAACCAAGTCTGGTGCGTCCTTTAAATGAATTGAACGCACCTTCTGCAACTTCCTACTTTGGCTCAAGCCTGTTGCTCCTGCCCTACCACCCCTGCGGAAGGGCCTGCCTCTTCCTCTGCCTGTCTTTTTTTAAATGACCCTGTGACAAAACTCTCAGTCCCTATACTGATAAAGGACTGCTGCAGTATAGGGCAGCAGTCAGCAGTAGTGCACCTCAACCCTATGTATTGTGGACCTATACCAGTCCTTACGGAATAGCAGACTGTACCTCACTCAACCCTATGTACTATACTCCTTCATGCTCCCATACCCCTTCGTGCTCCCATACCCCTTTGTGCTCCCATACTCCTTCATACTCCCATACCCCGTCATGCTGCCATACTCCTTCGTGCTACTATACTTCTTTGTGCTACTATACTCCTTCATGCTCCCATACCCCTTCGTGCTCCCATACCTCTTCGTGCTCCCATACCCCCTTCGTGCTTCCATACCTCTTCGTGCTCCCATACTCCTTCGTGCTCCCATACTCCTTCGTGCTCCCACACCCCTTTGTGCTCCCATACTCCTTCATACTCCTATACCCCTTCATGCTGTCATACTCCTTCATACTCCCATACCCCTTCATGCTGCCATACTCCTTCATACTCCCATACCCCTTTGTGCTCCCATACCCCTTTGTGCTCCCATACTCCTTTATACTCCCATACCCCTTCATGCTGCCATACTCCTTCGTGCTCCCATACTCCTTCGTGCTCCCATACCCCTTCGTGCTCCCATACCCCCTCGTGCTCCCATACCCCCTTCGTGCTCCCATACCCCCTTCGTGCTCCCATACCTCTTCCCGCTCCCATACCTCTTCCTGCTCCCATACCCCTTTGTGCTCCCATACCCCTTCGTGCTCCCATACTCCTTTGTGCTCCCATATCCACTTCATGCTCCCATGCTGCTTTATACTCTGATACACCCCCTGCTCCATAGAGAAACATTGAGCATACCTCCCAACATTTTGAGATAGCAATAAGGGACACCTACTAGCAAACATATGGGAGGCATAGGACACGCCCCCTGCCACACACCCTTAAAGGAAAATGAACCAAAAACAAAAGGTTAATTAGTCACGAAACGCGTCGAGCTATAGATGCTACAATCATGGTACATACATCCAGTTGTTTGAACCAACAATGCTGCTACCTTATGTTTACGGTCAGTGGCTATTTTATCACTATTGTAATTCCAGTAATGTATTGTATTGTATGTTGTATTTATGGAATAAAATTAATTTTGATAACCTTTAGTGCCTCCTTGCTCTCCAGCTGCATGCTTCACTCAAAGTCCTAAACCCTATCTCTCTTTTTGCTGCGCAAAAGCCGGAATGGAGGTACCTCTGATTTCTACTTCAGAGGCCTCATTTAAAGTCCCAAACTCTTTTCTTTTTCATTAATTATCAAGGATGGAAGCATGTATGCAGGGACAGCAATTTTTGGAGACCCCTACTCTTTTCCCTTGCATACTCATGGGTCAAGATAAATAAGATAGGCAGTCATTAACATGTTATATACAGATATGCAGCATGCACTCATGCATTCATGGCACAGTGTTTCTTGGCGTGTGGTCTGAGTGGATTGCTTGGTGCGGCTGTGGTTGGTCATACCTTGGGAGCTGCAACGTGCACCGGGAGTCCCTCCTTCCCACTCCATTAGTGGGGGGGTCGGATGGGCTATCCGCTGCACATTGACCCCACGCCCCCAGGCCCTGGGTGCATGACGTCGATCAGACGTCGGTGCGCTGGCTTCCTGGGTTTTACATCCGGCGTTTTGGATGAATGAGTGTGATGGACGAACTTCCGACGGGGCGTTTCGCGAACGCGGCCGATAGTTCGCGAACTGTAACGTTCGCGGCGGGCCCCATTGACTTCAATGGGAGGCGAACTTTGCAAACCTACAGGTCAAATTTGCAGCCACAAAATAATTACTAGCTGTGCAAACATAGTCCCACCACATGACCAATGACATAACACATGTATGAGGTGAATCTGGGATCGACAACTACAAGCATTCTTTTTTTATATGTGAAATTGTTGTGACAATTCAGGACTGTGGAGCGCATGAAGGCAATGGAGGAGAGGGAAGGTCAGGGTAGGCAAAGAAGAGGGTGCAGGAGATGATCACCAGCAGCGTGACATACAGCAATGACACCTGCAGATGCGCTAAGCAGATTGGCACCGTTGTCACACACCACTTTACCAACTGTCAAATTGAGTGGTGTTAGCCACTGATCTGCCTGTGAACGCAAAGCTGAAAGGAGTGCCGGGCCAGTGTGGCTCTTGGCTTCCAGGCACAACAGACGCAGAACGGCATGGCAACGTCTCACCTGGCATGTCGAATAGGTTCTGGGGAGCTTGGGCGGCGCAGTGAAAGAGACGCTAGCAGCGGAAAAGGAGGAGTCAGCTGAGGAGGAGAGGGAGGAGGATGGAGTAGGAGGAGGAGGAGAAGAGCCAGGCCTGCATGCAATCCGTGGCGGTAAAACCAAAGCTACACGGTTGCCACGGGTTACATGCTTGACGGCCATCAGAAGGTTCACCCAGTGGGCAGTAAAAGAGATATACCTTCCCTGCCCGTGTTTGCTAGACCACGTGTCTGTGGTCAGATGTATCTTGGCACCGACACTGTGTGCCAGAGATACATTCACTTGCCGCTGAACATGGCCATATAGCTCTGGGATGCCCTTCTGTGAGAAATACTTACTTCCTGGGACCTTCCATTGTGGTGTTCCAATGGCCACAAATTTGCAAAAGGCCTCCGAGTCCACCAGTTTATATGGCAGTAGTTGGCGGGCTATGAGTTCTGACAAGCCAGTCGTCAACCGTTGGGCAAGAGGGTTATCCGGCGTCATCATTTTTTTACGCTCGAACATTAGGCTCACGGAAGCCTGCCTTTTTGCAGAAAAATGTGAGCTTGGCGTGATGGAAGGTGGAGTGGAGGACAATTGTGAGGAGAGAGGAGAAGGAGAAGTAGAAGACGAGGCTGGGCGGTGAAAGCCTGGAGTGTGGCTTTGTGTGTTCCGTTGCTCCCACTGGGCTTGGTGATGGCTGCTTATGTGCCTTCTTAAGGCGGTCGTCCCTAGGTGAGTGTTGGGCTTACCGCGACTAATGCGCTGACTGCAAAGATTGCAGATGGCAACGCTATTGTCAGCAGCGGACACGTTAAAAAAAGCCCACACTGCGGAGCCATGTGCCGTACATGGTCGATGACTCGCTCCTGATACATTTGCAGTCTGCTTTGTCCCTCCTGTGCAATGTAAGTTATTCCTGCTTCTCCTCCCTATCTGCTGGTCCATATCTCCCTCTGAACTCCCCTCCTCTTCCTCTCTTGTGGGCACCCACGTGACATCACTAGACACGTCATCATCGACGTCACCTTCCCCACCGCTATAAGTAGAGATCTCGGAGTAGGCAGCAACACCGGGGACCAACCTCCTCCTTGGGCTGATCTGGGTACTGTCGTCAGACTGCTGAGTGGCGTTTGTTGCTACCTCCTCTTCCTGATCCAATATCAAGAGTGGCTGCGCATCAGAAATGTCTTGATATGGATCGGAAAATAATTCCTGTGACTCAAGCGGAAGGTATGTGGTGGTGGTGGTGTTGTTGGTGGTAGTGTCTTTGGGGGTGCACATAGCAGAGAGTGAAGAAGAGGGTGCAGATCGAGAGGATGAGGAGGGTGCAGAAGAGTAAGGCTGAGTGAGCCACTCAACCAAGTCTGGTGCGTCCTTTAAATGAATTGAACGCACCTTCTGCAACTTCCTACTTTGGCTCAAGCCTGTTGCTCCTGCCCTACCACCCCTGCGGAAGGGCCTGCCTCTTCCTCTGCCTGTCTTTTTTTAAATGACCCTGTGACAAAACTCTCAGTCCCTATACTGATAAAGGACTGCTGCAGTATAGGGCAGCAGTCAGCAGTAGTGCACCTCAACCCTATGTATTGTGGACCTATACCAGTCCTTACGGAATAGCAGACTGTACCTCACTCAACCCTATGTACTGTAGTACCCTATACCTTACCAGTCCTTATAAGGACCTTTGTGGAACAAGTAGGTTGTGAATGATTAGCAGACTGTACCTCAGTCCCTATACTGATAAAGGACTACTGCAGCAGAAGGGCAGCAGTCAACAGTAGTGCACCTGAACCCTATGTATTGTGGACCTATACCAGTCCTTAAGGAATAGCAGACTGTACCTCACTCAACCCTATGTACTGTAGTACCCTATACCTTACCAGTCCTTATAAGGACCTTTGTGGAACAAGTAGGTTGTGAATGATTAGCAGACTGTACCTCAGTCCCTATACTGATAAAGGACTACTGCAGCAGAAGGGCAGCAGTCAACAGTAGTGCACCTGAACCCTATGTATTGTGGACCTATACCAGTCCTTAAGGAATAGCAGACTGTACCTCACTCAACCCTATGTACTGTAGTACCCTATACCTTACCAGTCCTTATAAGGACCTTTGTGGAACAAGTAGGTTGTGAATGATTAGCAGACTGTACCTCAGTCCCTATACTGATAAAGGACTACTGCAGCAGAAGGGCAGCAGTCAGCAGTAGTGCACCTCAACCCTATGTATTGTGGACCTATACCAGTCCTTAAGGAATAGCAGACTGTACCTCACTCAACCCTATGTACTGCAGTACCCTAGACCTTACCAGTCCTTATAAGGACCTTTGTGGAACAAGTAAGTTGTGAATGATTAGCAGACTGTACCTCAGTCCCTATACTGATAAAGGACTACTGCAGCAGAAGGACAGCAGTCAAGTATAATATTCTTTCTATATTTGGAAGAAAGAATATTATACGTGTACAAGCCTATTACCATACCAGTCCTGAAAAGAACCTTTGTGGACCTAATAGTAACGGCTACTGATTAAACTGACTGTCCCTCACTGCCTCACACACAGCTTCCTGCCTGTCCCTATTTAAACTGACAAAACAGAGGCTGCTGGAACAATAACTTGAATAGCACTTTTGTGGACCTAATAGTAACAGCTAATGATTAAACTGACTGTCCCGGCAGCACACAGCGTCCTGTCCCTCTCTCTACAATGACAAAAGACAGGCTGCTGCAAAAATCAGTAGCACAGCAGTGCCTCAAACCTATATCCTGAACTACACCTTACACCTATACCAGTCCTGAAAAGAACTTTTGTGGACCAAATAGCTAGCGATTTGGGTCACTGCAGTCTCTCCCTGCTCCACTCAGCAACCTCTCCCTATAGTGACAGAAGAAAGAATGTAAAATGGCCGCCGGATCGGGTCTATTTATAAGTTAGGGGGAATGTCCAAGTGTCCATGTGCTGTAATGTCTCAATTGGCTGTCCTGTACCCCATGATGGATGTGTCATCATAGGTAAAAGTTCTTTTACGCAGTAAACACGGAAGTCCAATCTACATCCAAAACGTCACGTTGTGTAGTGCAGAGGGAAACCGCTATTAAGATCTTGATGTTTTGGTACAGGACCCCAGACTTGCTGCATGCTCGCAACCCAGCCATCTCCAATATTTGCTGGAGATGCGGCGAGTCTGTAGGTTCTCATTTCCATATATTTTGGGAATGCCCCTTTATTAGCCCTTATTGGACTAAAATTCAGGATCTTTTACAAAAGGTACTAATGACACCTATCCCTCTGAATCCCATGCACTTCCTTCTAGGCCTTCCTTTTCCGAGACTGTCTAAACCCTCGCGCAACCTGATGTCCTTTATCCTTCTGGCCGCTAAGAGAGCAATTCCTAGACATTGGCTATCCACCATTCCCCCCACATTCCATCTTTTTCTTTCCATAATGGCAGATATACGTAGGATGGAACACTTGACTGCTAAAACGGAAGATACACTTCCCTCTTTTTATAAAATATGGAAGAAATGGGACGACTCTGAGTTCCCCCTTGAGTCTGCTAACCCTTAAACCTCCTGATTCCCATGATGCAAACGTCTGATTAAGTTGTACCTTGCTATCTTTTTCTTTCTTTTTTTTCTGTATTGTTGTTATACGTAACTATATATCCTCTTCCGCTTTCATTTATCACATGATATGGTATGCTAATTGTACTTGAATGATCCATGGTTGGAAGATGCTTACTTTATGAACATACCTGTATGTACGCTCAATTTCGTACGTTTCTATATACATGGCTTTGTATTATCGAAAGTTGAAATGCTTTTTCTTTATACTGTATTGTACCTTTTTCTTTTTTTGGAAAAAACTTTATAAATAAACAATTTAAAAAAAAAACACGGAAGTCCGCCGGGCGAACAGCGGCAAAAGTCCCCTGATCGGGCGGACGGCGAACAGCCGAAATTTGCCACAAAACGACCGCCGGGCGAACCGTTCGGCCATCCCTAGTTGCAACCAAAAAATAAAAAGTTGCTTAAAATTCTTAAAAAATAAAAAAATAATTGGCAAAAAAATAATTTTTTACTCACCTCTAAAAACCTGTTGCTAGGGGGTCCCTCATAGTCTGCCTTCTTCCTTGCCCGGGCTGGTGACTTCCCCTCACGCCGCACATTCTGCGGCGCCATGCCCACAGCATGCATGACAGCACCGCGAGCGGAGCGGGGAACGAGGGGGGGGGGGGCTTCGTTCCCCCACATTGCTGGACCCTGGGACAGGTAAGTGTCCGATTATTAAAAGTCAGCAGCTGCAGTATTTGTAGCTGCTGACTTTTAATTTTTTTTTTTTTAGGGGGTACCCCACTTTAAACCCACAAGGGCTTTTTTTTTTTACCACTACTATTTCTTTATATCGGCTATTAAAATGTACAAACGCGGAAATTTAGAAATGAGATGAAACGTTTAGCGCTGGGAAACACTTTTTGATAGCTAAAAGGTGCATTTTATATACAACTATACAGATTAGACCAAAATGAGGGACAAATGAGGAGGAAAGAGGGACAGATGGAAATTGCACCAAATCAGGGACAGTCCCTCAAAATCGGTGACAGTTTGGAGCTATGCATTGATAGGGACCACCTGAAAAACGAAACGAACATGTGAGCCCAATCAGAATGTTCGTGTGAATGGGGCCATACCCCTTCATGCTCTCATACCCCTTCATTACCTTCCCACTGTTTGCACACTCATTTCATCGTATATTACTGTGCGTGGCACTTTATTACCGAGTTTGTTTTTCTGGGGGGGGGGGGGGGGGTATTCTGATGTTTGTAATTCCCTGAAATGCAGAAGAGAACTGATGGAGGACAGTATTCGACAAGACACCGGGATTCATCCGCTTTATTAAAAAATATTCTCCACAGCAATACAATCTCGTTTTGGTGCAGTATTCCCTCTCGACCTGCTGGTGGCAACAGCCTACAGAAGTCTGCAGGGCTGTGCTCAGCGTACCGCACAGCCAATGCTCAGCTCCGTGCCCATATATGTCATTTTACGACTCTCCACCCCCTTCACAGAAACCGGACGTAACCATAGAGAGAGAGGACAGGGCGGGGCGGAGCGGCCGGGGTCATAGAGAAGGAGCAAGGAGAGGTGGGACGATCCGGAAGTGGAGGTGAGAGCTGAGTACGGTGCTGGAGGTTCCAGAATTACCGGGACGGGAGGGGAGATAACAGTCCAATACAACAAGTGGGGAGGGGTACTGCTCCCTGTGTGCACACTGCCACAGAGCATTTATTGATACCACTACAGAACATTCACTGACTTCAGTACTGTACACTGACATCGCTACAGAACATTCACTGACATCAGTACTGTACACTGACATCACTACAGAACATTCACTGACATCAGTACTGTACACTGACATCACTACAGAACATTCACTGACACCGCTACTGTGCACAGACACCACTACAGAACATTCACTGACACCGCTACTGTACACTGAAACCACTACAGAACATTCACTGACACCACTACAGAACATTCACTGACACCACTACTGTACGTTGGCATCACTACAGAACATTCACTGATACCAATACAGAACATTCACTGACATCACTACAGAATGTTCCCTGACGCCACTACAGAAAATTCACTGACACTACTACAAAACATTCACTGACACCACTACTGTACATTGACATCACTACAGAACATTCACTGACATCACTACAGAATGTTCCCTGACGCCACTTCTCTACACTGACACCACTACTGTACACTGACATGACTACAGAACATTCTCTGACATCACTACTGTACACTGACACCACTACAGAACATACACTGATATCACTAAAGAACATTCACTGACACTATACACTGACATCACTACAGAATAGACACTACCATCACTACAGAACATTCACTGACACCACTACAGAACATTCGCTGACATTACTACTGTACATTGATACCACTACATAACATTCACTGACACCTCTTCTGCACACTGACACCACTACTGTACATTGACATCACTATAGAACATTCACTGACCTCACTACAGAACATTCACTGACATCACTACAGAATGTTCCCTGCCGCCACTTCTGCACACTGACACCAATACTGTACACTGACCTCACTACAGAACATATACTGACATCACTACTGTACACTGACACCACTACTGTACTCTGACATCACTACAGAACATTCACTGACATTGCTACTGTACATTGACACCACTACAGAACATTCACTAACATCACTAGTGTACACTGACACCACTACAGAACATATACTGACATCACTACAGAACATTCACTGACACCACTTCTGTACACTGACATCACTACAGAACTTTCACTGACCCCACTACAAAACATTCACTGACATTACTACTGTACATTGACACCACTACAAAACATTCACTGACACCACTACAGTACATTCACTGACATCACTACTGTACACTGACATCACTACAGAACATTCACTGACGCCACTACTGTACACTGACATCACTACAGAACATTCACTGACGCCACTACTGTACACTGACACCACTACTGTACACTGACATCACTACAGAAAATTCACTGACATCACTACTGTACACTAGCGCCACTACAGAACATTCACTGACATCACTACAGAACATTCACTGACACCACTACAGAATCTACAGTACGTTCACTGTTACCAATACAGAACATTCACTGACATCACTACACAATGTTCCCTGACGCCACTTCTGTACACTGACATCACTACAGAACATAAACTGACATCACTACTGTAGACTGACATCACTACAGCACATTTACTGACATCACTACTGTACACTGACATCACTACAGAAGATTCACTGACACCACTACTGTACACTGACATCACTACAGAACATTCACTGACACCACTAGAAAACATTAACTGACATTACTACTGTACATTGACACCACTACAGAACATTCACTGACATCACTACTGTACACTGACGCCACTACTGTACACTGACATCACTACAGAATGTTCCCTGACACCACTACAGAACATACACTGACATCAATACTGTACACTGACACCACTACAGAACATACACTGACATCACTACTGTACACTGACACCACTACAGAACATTCACTGACATTACTACCGTACAATGACACCACTACTGTACAATGACGCCACTACAGAACATACACTGACATCACTACAGAATGTTCCCTGACGCCACTACTGTACACTGACACCACTACAGAACATTCACTGACACCACTACAGAATGTTCCCTGATGCTACTACTGTACACTGACACTACAAAATGTAACTGGCTGTAGAGTGTCCATTAACCCTAAGAGCTCATTTACATTTGCTTTGGCTTCAACGCACATTATCGGCTAGTTTACACTTGCTCCAAAACAAGGCTTCGGACAGACTTTGTTAAAGTTCTCTGAACGCTAGTCAAAGATCCTGTCACTAAATAAAATGCTTAGCATAAAGTCCTGTTTACACCTTGCTTTTGCTTTGCTTCGGGTTTGCTTTACAATTATACCACATGTAGCTTTAGTGGTGCTTCAAAGGAGGTATGTCTTAGTGAGTGGGCACTGCCCAGGGGCCCAAGCTGCATTGGGGGCTGCAGGTTTGGAAACGTACTGCTTTCAAGCCAATCTGGTTAGCAGGAGCATCGGCGGTGTAGACCATTGTTCCCAATTTTGACTGACAGTCTACTGACTGGAATGGTACCAGGTGATTGGAGAAAAGCCAATGTAGCACCAATATTTAACCACTTCAATACAGGGCATTTTCATCCCCTTCCTGCCCAGGCCAATTTTCAGTTTTCAGCACTGTGAATGACAATTGTGCGGTCACGCAACACTGTACCCAAATGAATGAATTTTTATCATTTTATTCCACCACAAATGGAGCTTTCTTTTGGTGGTATTTGATCATCTCTGCGGTTTTTACTCCTTATGCTATAAACAAAAGAAGAGTGACAAGTTTGAAAAAAGCACAATATTTTTAACTTTTTGATATAATAAATATCCAAATAAAAAAAAAAAAAAAAGTTTTTCTCAGTTTAGGCTGATATGTATTCTATATATTTTTGGTTAAAAAATAAATCTCAATAAGCGATTGGACGGGTGATCTGTCTATCAAAGTGCCCGGACACGGGGGAGGGGCTGTATGTGACGGCGCGCGACGGGGAACACACAGCTATTGAAATTAAAGCTGTGATGTTCCCAGCGCTCTATTCAACCAGGCGGCGGAGGCGGCTCTCCTCTCTCTTCCCTGCACTGGGGGCATCACTGGCGGCACCACTGGGGCCATCACTGGCTGCACTTATCTCTTGTACCATGTCGCCAGTCTCTGACCATCTCCTGCACCATGTCGCCAGTCTCTGACCACCTCCTGCACCATGTCGCCAGTCTCTGACCACCTCCTGTACCATGTCGCCAGTCTCTGACCACCTCCTGTACCACGTCGCCAGTCTCTGACCACCTCCTGCACCATGTCGCCAGTCTCTGACCACCTCCTGCACCATGTCGCCAGTCTCTGACCACCTCCTGTACCATGTCGCCAGTCTCTGACCACCTCCTGTACCATGTCGCCAGTCTCTGACCACCTCCTGTACCATGTCACCAGTCTCTGACCACCTCCTGTACCATGTCGCCAGTCTCTGACCACCTCCTGTACCATGTCGCCAGTCTCTGACCACCTCCTCTACCATGTCGCCAGTCTCTGACCACCTCCTTATACCATCCAATTTTGTCAATATAGCTCCCTATACTATCAAATCCTGTCACTACAGCTCTCTATACTATCCAATCCTGTCACTATAGCTCCTTATACTATCCAATTCTGTCACTATAGCTCCCTATACTATCCAATCCTGTCACTATACCTCCCTATACTATCCAATCCTGTCACTATACCTCCCTATACTATCCAATCCTGTCACTATACCTCCCTATACTATCCAATCCTGTCACTATACCTCCCTATACTATCCAATCCTGTCACTATACCTCCCAATACTATCCAATCCTGTCACTATAGCTCCCCATACTATCCAATCCTGTCACTATATAGCTCCCCATACTATCCAATCCTGTCACTATAGCTCCCCATACTATCCAATCCTGTCACTATAGCTCCCCATACTATCCAATCCTGTCACTATAGCTCCCCATACTATCCAATCCTGTCACTATAGCTCCCAATACTATCCAATCCTGTCACTATAGCTCCCCATACTATCCAATCCTGTCACTATACCTCCCTACGCTATACAATCCCGTCACTATAGCTCCCGATACTATCCAATCCTGTCACTATAGCTCCCAATACTATCCAATCCTGTCACTATAGCTCCCAATACTATCCAAGCCAGTCACTATAGCTCCCTATACTATCCAAACCTGTCACTATACTATCCGATCCATCACTATACCTCCCTATACAATACAATCCTGTCGCTATACTACCCAATCCTGTCGCTATACCTCCCTATACTACCTAAACCTGACATAACTACAGCTGATACTGTACACTCCTGACCTCCCCTTTACGGTGTTCTCCAACCCCCCCCCCCCCGTATTGTGCCCTCCCTCCCCCACCCCCCATACTGTGTACAGTCATACATAAATACAGGCATTTATGAAAGGGGGGGGGGGGGGGTAGGGCAGTCTGTACAGGGAGGGAGATAGTTTCAAAAGGGAGTGGGAGCAGTGTGTACAGGGAAAATGTCAGTGTATAGGGGGTTAATTTAATTTGAGATAATTCCCTAGTTGGCTGTATTTGTTGTTTCTACTCAGAATAAAAAGCCATGCCCAATATGTAGCATTATTTTGCTACACCCACTCCATGCCACACGTGCACAGCGAGTCATAGGTCACCATCTCCCTGGTAGAGGTCCTAGAGCATTACTTTGCCCGGGGGCCCATAATGTTATTAAGATGGCCCTGCTTCAAAGCCTCCATAGAAGTCTATGGCAAAGCTTGCTTGAAGCCCCACCGAAGCCTCATCAAAGCACCAGACAAAAGCAGATGTAAACAGGACTGTAAGCTAACCATTTTATTTAGTGACAGGAGCTTTGGCTGGCATTCAGAGCTTTAACAAAGTGTGTCTGAAGCCATGTTTTTAAGCAAGTGTAAACTAGCCATTAAGTTTATAACTGAATCCACAACTGTACACTTCATTATATGCACCACATAACACTGTGTGGTTGGTGTGCACAGTATATACTGACACTGATGGGCAATCACAGTATACATTGATAGAAATCAGTGCGCACAGTATATAATGACACTGATGGGAACGCACAGTATACACTGATAGAAATCGGTGCACACAGTATATATTGATGGGAGCGAACAGCATACACTGGTGTAAAACGGTGCACACAGTATATACTGACACTGATGTGAGGCGCTCAGTATACATTTATATAAATTGTCACGCACAGTATATACTGACACTGATGGGAACGCTGAGTATACACTGATATAAATCGGAGCACGCGGTATATGACACTGATGGGGAGCGCACAGTATACACTGATATAAATTGGTGCACACAGTATATACTGACACTAACGGGAGCTCACAGTTTACACTGATATAAATTGGTGTGCACGGTATATACTGACACTGATGGGAATGCACAGTATACACTGATATAAATTGGTGCGCACAGTATACACTTACACTAATGGGAACGCACAGTATACATACTGATATAAATCTGTGCGCACAGTATATATTGACACTGAAGGGAGTGCACAGTATATACTGATATAAATCAATACACACAGTATATACTGACACTGATGGGAGCGCACAGTATACACTGATGCAAATCGGTCTGCGCCATATACACTGACACGAGTCGGTGCGCATGGTATATGCTGACACTGATTGGTGCACACTTTATACGCTGACCATGATTGGTACGCCTTTATATACTGACCTGAATTGGTGCACACACTTCAAAATGTAAAACTAAAGTAGAAGAACATGAACATGTTATAATGTTATGGCCTTCAGTCCTTTGTGTATTTATGAGCAAATATCCCATTTATTGTAAACAGTACAATCACCTCGCTGCTGAAATAAATGTTCTATTTGTGGTATATGCTTCTACACTGTTCTTCTGTTTACAATACCACCAGAGTACCCCTGGGTGAAGGAAATATGCCGGTAGTTGTACGTAGGCTGAGTCATTTCAGTGTAAGAGCCCATAATGTCTTTTTTACACAGAAGTGTACCGGTCTACCAATGGCAAATGCCTTGTTGGCTCATTGATGTGAATGTGTGGAGGAGTGTCATCATGCTGATTACATCATTCCCCGGGATCATCCACTGTTTTCTGTGCTTCTTGGGTTCCCTATTCCCTGTCCTCTCATCTCCTGCTCTCAGTATGCTTTTCTCCGTTTTTTTTGTTTGTTTTTGCCCCCCAGATGATGGAAAAAACAAAACCCCCTTTAAGTGGAACATGTGCTTCAACCTCCCCCCCCCCCCCCCCCCCACAGCAGAACAAACTCATATTTCCTTATTTCCCATAGCTCCATTCACCTGCTAGAAGCTGCCCTGTGTACATTAGAAGTTACTCACATCATAATTGACATGGTACACAGGAGTGAGTCGTGGTTCCCCATGCAGGGCAGCAGCTGAATGAAGTGGTGGAGGGACTGAAAGAAAGGGGTGTATGTTGCTGGAGAGGGGTGGGGGGAATAACATGAGCCTGTTGCTGTGCTTGGAGAAGACACAGGTTTTCGCCAAAAAATGACTTAATTCAGCGTAATATCTTTTTAATCTGTCTTCATGGTATTTTATTTGTTTTTAGCTGTTTTAGGCCCAACAAGAAAGACAGAATGACACAATGGAGTTCGCTGGTCCCTCTATCCTCCCTGACAGCATCCTCTACCAGATATTCCTGAGCTTGGAGCCCACGGATCTGCTCTCAGCCGGGCTGGTGTGCAGGCGCTGGTATGCTGTGTCCCGTGACGACTTCCTTTGGAAGGAACTCTTCTACAGACACTACCATGTGCAGAGGCTCATCCACCGCTACCCAGGTCAGACCCAGGGCTTTACACTGGAATTCTTAGCATTATGTGCAGCATAGAGGGGGACGGCATGTACTGCAGGTTGGAAAATTGTGGGAAGCAAGTTTGGCTCAAGATCCTCTGTATTGGTTCTCATACTATTACCGAAGTAGTATTAAACCCAAATGCAAGCATTTATTGAATTGCAGTTTACCAATTCTGAGATGTAATGGCTACATTAGTTTACTTTTTTTAGACTTTCTCCTATTTTTATCTGGTGATCCGGCTGGTAAGTCTGTTTTTCAAAAGAACATGTCCTGTAGACCGTTGCAGGGAAGAGACAGATCCTTATCCAAAACGGATACTACTGTTTGCTGAAACTGCCTATATGGGGGGATGTTTACTAAAGCACTCAGAATCTGGTGCAGCTGTGCATAGTAGCCAATCATCTTCTAACTATTAGGCTCCATGCACACAGGAGCTCATAAACTGCAGTTTATTGGAGTTTGGGCGTTTTTTTTAAAAGCCCATAAACTCCACTCTATGTTAGCCTATGTGTCCATGCACACATGGACGTTTTTTAGCTTTAATGAGCAGTGGAGTTTATGGGCTTTTCTCGGAACGCCAGAAATTTGCATTCAAAGTGCCGCGTTTTCACCGCCAAAAAACAACAAACGCCGATAAACGCTCATAAACATGCGTTTAGTGTTCGACGTTCTATTTTTTCAATGCATTGTGGGAGTTTGGAATGCACTGTGGGATTTTTGGAGTGTCCTCTGTGTATTTTTATTAAAAACGCCCATAAACGCTAATGCTCATAAACGCTAGTACAAAATGCTGTTAAAAGCAGGTTTTTCAACCAGCGTTTTCTGCCAGCAATCTGGCGTCCAGAAAATGCTTTATTGAGCTTCAGTGTGTATGGAGCCTTAAGCTTTGGCAATAAAACCTGGTTGGTTTCTATGCAGAGCTGCACCAGATTTTGCACCATTAAAGTGATCGTAAGGCTTTGTTTTGTTTTTTTTTGTTTTGTTTTGTTTTTTAAATAACAAACATGTCATACTTACTTCCACTGTGCAGTTTGTTTGGCGTAAAGTGGCCCCAATCCTCGACTTCTGGGGTCCCCCAGCGGCGCTGGTAACTCCTCCCTGCATTGTTTAACCCCCTAGGAGAAGCGCTGTCCTGGGAGGTTACCTTACGGGCGCGCTCCCGAGTCCAGAATTTTCGCCCGAGTCATTGGATGTGATTGACAACAGCGGGAGCCAATGGCTGTGCTGCTATCAATCTATCCAATCAAGCCGAGACAACGGGCAGAAGAGGAAGAGTGTGTCTCTGGGCGTGGGAAATACGGGGCTCGGGTGAGTAAAACAAGGGGGGGGGCTAGGGGGCTGGTCAGTGAAAGAGTTTTTTTTACCTTGATGCATAGGATGCATTAACCAGTTCCCGACTGGCGCACGCCAATGTACGTCATCAGAATGGCACGGGCAGGCATATTGGCGTACAGTCCGGTCGCGGGTTCTGCAGACTTGATCGCCACGGGGATACCCGCGATCGTCTCACGGGGCGGCTGAACGGGGAGATGCCATTGTAAACAGCATCTCACTGTTCTGCCTAGCAACAAGTGACGCTGATCTCTGCTCCATGTGATTGGAGCAGAGATCAGTGTTCACTAACACAAAGCCCAGCCCCCCACAGTTAGTAACACGCCCCTAGAAACACTTAACCCCTACACTGCCACCCCTGGTTAACCCCTTCACTGCCAGTGTCATTTACACAGGAATCAATGCATTTGTATAGCATTGATTGCTGTATAAATGACAGTGGTCCCAAAAATGTGTCAAAAATTTCTGATGTGTCCGCCACAATGTCGCAGTCACAATAAAAATTGCCATTACTAGTAAAAAAAAAAAAAATTTATAAAAATGCCATAAAACTATCCCATATTTTGTAAACGCTATAACTTTTGCGCAAACCCATCAATAATCGCTTATTGCGATTTTTTTTTTTTTTTTTACCAAAAATGTGTAGAATACATATCGGCCTAAACTGAGGGAAAAAAATGTTTTTTTTATGTAATTTTGGGGAATATTTATTATAACAAATGTAAAAAATAATGCGTTTTTTTCAAAATTGTCGCTCTATTTTTGTTTATAGCGCAAAAAATAAAAACCGCAGAGGTGATCAAATACCAACAAAAGAAAGCTCTATTTGTGGGAAAAAAAGGACGTCAATTTTTTTTTAGGAGCTACGCCATACAACTGCACAATTGTCAGTTAAAGCGACGCAGTGCCGAATCGCAAAAGGTCGTCTGGTCTTTGGCCAGCAAAATGGTCCGGGGCTGAAGTGGTTAATAACATCAAAAATATAATGAAAATATGGTCATCATACCAAATATCATTCTTCGGAAGAATAGGGGCAATGAAAATGGTTATACTACCCAAACTCTTATTCTTTTTCAGAGCCCTTCCCCTCGCATTGCCTAAAAACACATTAGATTCTCCAAAGAGAAATCAACAAATTCATTCCAACTAAAGGGAGGTCTAAATATCCCAAATTTATGGATATACTATCTGTCAGCCAGGTTTAATCAACTAGCACAATGGTATGCTCCATCCTCCCAAATCCCCTGGCTCCTGTTCGAAGAACAATCGGTCCACCCATACCACCTACAAGGACTACTTTGGTCCAAGTCTATCTTGCCACAAAAAATAAGACCGTTGAATATAATTGTTACACATACCTTACAAATGTGGCATCCTTTCTAGGAGACCCTGACTTCGCTTCCTTAGATAATAACCAAAACTCATTAACAATGTGGAAACAACACAATCTAACAAATTTAAAGGCACTTATCCATAACAATACATTTTACTCCTTCTCTGAACTACAAATAAAATATGACTTTGCACCTACAGAACAGGAAACGTATATGAAGATAAAACAATTCTACCAAATATACTACTCACTTATGCTACACACCCCCCTCACACAATTCAAACAGATTTGTTTTTCCTCCCCACAAGACAAAGGATTAATCTCCAAAATTTATAAAAATCTAAACAAATTCAATATGCCTGAAAAATCACACCCCATGCTTCAATGGAAATCGGACCTAAACGTTTCATTCTCCCCCGAACAATGGGATACCATATTTGAAAACCTACACAAATCCACCAAAACTACCATCAATGAATCTGCCACCAAACTGCTCTATAGGTGGTATCTTACCCCTACCAAGCTCAACTCATTCTACCCTTCAACATCCCCACTCTGTTTCAGAGGCTGCCCTACACATGGGACACTGCTACACATATTTTGGGACTGCCCCCATCTAAAAGACATTTGGCACAATGCTAATCTAATGACCGATCGTATTTTAGGCAGAAAGATCCCACTAACACCCCAAATGTGCCTTTTTATTCTTCCCTATACAAGATATTCAGCTCTATCCACTGGACCACCGCCTCCAACTGGCGTTCATCCAACGTTCCATGGCCTCAGGTTCTCAACCGTATGGCAAACATCAAGCTATCAGAAAGAATATACCACACTTTATAGGACACAATGCATAGATACCAAAAAAATTGGACTCTATGGGAAACTTCACTATTGATGTAATATTCACTACTGTTATTTTACTCAAGCACACCTACAGATCCTTCTCTACAAAGATTATATAGATTTTTAGCCCACTGTGGGTATCTTGTCATTTGATTTGTCCTTACTCAAGTTATAATGTATTACCCAAATGAATCTTTCACTTGTACATCTCATACCACTGTCAAAATCTTGTACTATGACCTTACCCATAATAAAAACAGTTTGTAAAAAAAGAAAAAAAAAGAAAAATTAATAATTTGCAAAATTTTATCACAGGAACAAAGAAAAATGTGTTTTGTTTTCAAAATTTTCGGCCTTTTTTTATTTATAGCACAAAAAATAAAAAACCCAGAGGTGATCAAATACCACCAAAAGAAAGCTCTATTTGTATGAAAAAGGGACAAAAAATAAATTTGGGTACAGTATTAAATAATTGAGTAATTGTCATTCAAAGTGCGAGAGCACCTAAAGCTCAAAATTGGTCTGGGCAGGAGGGGGGGGGGGAGGGGTTTAAGTGCCCAGTAGGCATGTGGTTAAGGATATGTTTTTTTTTTTTATTTGTAATGCTTTCCGAACAGATAAGCAACTTCTGATTCATAGCTATCCAAGTTTACAAGATGCATCAGACAAATGTAGTTGCATGCAGACACCTAAATCAGAATTCTAGTGCTCTAATTGGGTCATTAATATAAATGTAGTAATGGTGTTATATTACAGCGCAGCTTTTACACGACGCTGCAGAATCCCTTGAAACCCTCATCCGACTACAGTAAAGTAAAATGAAATGAGTTGGTATGGGTTACTGCACACATAGTAACTGTACTTTTTACAGTCGTAATAATTAAGCCTGTTATGTTGTATAATATATTTTTTGCTACATGTGACAGGCACAGACTCTTGGTATGCAGAGTTCCAGCGTCTTCGTGACACGATTCCATGTGTGGAGGTCCAGAGACTCCGAGAACACACAGACCAGGTCCTACACATCAGCTTTTCACATGCTGGGGACTTATGTGCCTCTTGTTCTAAGGACTGTACAGTCAAGGTGAGCATAGGTGATTCCATGTTATATGCTGCTGTAAGTGTACAGAGCATGTTGGACCTCCTCCTTTATTTGCCTTTTGTGCTATCTGCAGATCTGGAACACCAAACACCCCTTTACTCTCCTGCACAGCGCTAACATGAGACCCCATCACTGGAGCTACACACAGTTCTCGCAGTTTAATTATGATGACACACTCCTTCTGGTGTCTGGGGTTTTTGTGGGACCCCATAACTCCTCCGCAGGGGAAATTGCAGTCTTCAGTATTGGTAAGGTGATGGAATCTAAACTATTTTGCACATACTGTATATTTTCTTATGAACGTGTAAACACCTGTACACAGTTTGCAGAAGTCAATGTACATCCCTCTCTTCCTCCTTTTTTTCATGCTGTCTTCTCTAATTTTTCTCCCCGTCTTCTCTTCTTCCTGACTATCTTAACTTCTGTTCTCTTTCTCCTTGCTCATTTATATCCCTCTTTCTTTGTAGATGGGTTCAACCTTTTGTCTCGGGTAAGGAATAAGCCATATGATGTGTTTGGCTGCTGGCTTAATAACGCCCACCTGATCTCTGGGAATCTTCATCGCATGGGTCGCATCACCTCCTGCTCTGTCCTCTGGCTTAACAAGGCCTTTCAGGTGAGCGGCAGACAAACCTACATATAACTGGTATCAGCTAATCAAATTCTTCAATTTAGTAGTTTGTCAGCAAATCTTGGTCTATGGTTGGTTTACTAAAGAGGTAAGTAGGCTAGTAAATGGGGAAAAAAAATCAGCATACAGAAGGTATAGCTGACAGAGAAAAGTATAAAAATAGACAAAAGAAGGCCAAACATATTATCAGTGCTGCCAAAGCACAGAAAGAGGAGGAAATTGCTAAATCTATTAACCGCTTGCCGACCGCCTCACGCAGATATACTGCGGCAGAATGGCACGTGCAGACAAACCAACGTACCTGTACGTTGCCCCATAAGAGGCGGCCTGCGGGCGCACGTGCACCCACGGCAAGCTCCGTGGGATACCCGTGATCATCAAACGGGGAGATGCTAATGTAAACAAGCATCTCCCTGTTTTGCTTAGTGACACTGATTGCTGCTCCCTGTGATCGGGAGCGGTGATCAGTGACATGCCACATGTAGCAATGCCCCCCCCCCCCCCCCCCCGTTATAATGTCTCCCCAGGACACACTTAACTGCCCCCTAGTGGTTAACCACTTCATTGCCAGTGTCATTTGCACAGGAATCAGTGCATTTGTATAGCACTGATCGCTATATAAATGACAATGATCCCAAAAATGTCCGATGTGTCTGCCATAACGTTGCAGTCATGATAAAAATCGCTGATCGCTGCCATTACTAGTTAAAAAAAAATTTAACAAAAATGCCATAAAACTACCCCCTATCCCCTGTTTGCGCAGACCAATCAAAAGCTTATTGCATTTTTTTTTACCAAAAATATATAGAATACGTATTGGCCTAAACTGAGGAAAAAATATGTTTTTTTATATATTTTTGGTGGATATTTATTATAGCAAAATGTAAGTGTTTTTGTTTATAGCGCAAAAATTAAAAACCGCAGGGGTGATCAAAAGCCACCAAAAGAAAGCTCTATTTGTGGGGGGAAAAAGGACGTCAATTTTGTTTGGGAGCCACTTTGCACGACCTCGCAATTGTCAGTTAAAGCGAAGCAGTGCCGAATCACAAAAAGTGCTTTGGTCAGGAAGTGGTTAAGAAAGGAAATCAAACCTTTTTAGGTAGATTAGTGATAGAAGGAAAAAATACAGTGGGATCACGGACACAGCAATTATGTTGAGGGAGACCTGGATGCAACAAACCATTTAAACAGTTACTTCTGTTCAGTCTTCTCAGAAATAAATTGCACTAACCATAATAAGTGTGTATAAATGTAAATCTCTGCGCTGATCTGAATGGTGGAACAGCTGCTACTCAAGACTAGGAAGGAATCAAATAAATACTCATGATATAAATGGTGCACTTTTCCCTGTGTTAAAGTATGTAACACAGTGGGGGTTCTTTACTAAAGGCAAATCCCCTTTGCTCTGCAAGTGCAGTCGCTCTAAACATAAAGGGTAGATCTGAAATTAGTGTAAGCTCTGCTGATTTTATCATCCAATCATGTGCAAGCTAAAATACTGTTTTTTATTTTCCTTACATGTCCCCCTTGGATCTACAGCGACTTTACTTCCAAGTGCACTTTCAAGTGCACTTGCAGTGCAACGTGGATTTTCCTTTAATAAAAAATCCCCAGTGTATTAAAAAGAACAAAAAGTGACTGATGTGTACACGGTAAATTGTGAGGTAACTGCCTTAATAGTTTGAGACTGATACTAAATAAGTGCACTCTGAGGTGCTCAAAACAGTACATATGAATAAACAATGTATGAAAAAATTGTGCCTTATGTGATGAGCAATTATATCGCACAAAGTTCATATTCATGAGCAAAGATGCAGCATGTGGAATCTTTTCAGACAGATTTCTGCATTAATCTCCTATGCTGAAAAGCGCAGACATTTTGCAAGATGTCTACTGGATTCCATTTGTAAGTAATCTCCAATGACTTGAAATAGGATGTTTCATAAAGTAAAGTTGGCCTCTTACCAGATATGGTGGATCGCTATTACAGAGATCAAACTCGCTGTGGAATATGACCACCTGTGTGGATATCACTCTCCTAGGTTTTTTCACAACCAAACACCTTCAAAGATTGAACGCAGGTGATTCAAAGAACAAGGAACTGAATTGCTTCCACAGAAGTTCCGCTCATCCACATCACAGCAATTAGCCAGTTTAAACTTCTCAGGTGCAATGGTATGTAAACTTTTGCATCCAGAGTTCCATCTTTATTTACACAGATGCAAAAGTTTACATACCATTGCACCTGAGAAGTTTAAACTGGCTAATTGCTGTGATGTGGATGAGCTGAACGCCTATAGAAGTGAGTCAGTTCCTTGTTCTTTGAATTGCCTGAGTTCAATCTTTGGTTGTGAAAAAAACCTAGGAGAGTGATATCCACACAGGTGGTCATATTCCACAGCGAGTTTGATCTCTGTAATAGCAATCCACCATATCTGGTAAGAGGCCAACTTTACTTTTTTTTCAATCAAAATAAATGTTATTGTACCAATTGTAATACATCACAGGTTACATAAAAAAGTAGGTATGCAAACTACAAATAAAGGGAATAAAACCATAGCACAACGTGAAATTTAATGAAAGGAAAGGAAAAAAAATTGTTCCGGCATTGATGTAATACTGCTATATACCTGGAATCTAAACCTTAGGTGTTTTTTGTAAGATTATACTTTCACAAAAGGCATTGGATGCTAAGTTAGTACCAGATAACACATCGAAAACTATAAGACCCCTTTCACACTGGGGCGTTTTTCAGGCGCTTTAGTGTTAAAAAAAGCGCCTGTAAAGCGCTTGAAAGAAGCTGCAACTGCAATCCCAATGTAAATGCCTGAGTCCTTTCACACTGAGATCCCTTTCACACTGGAGCGTTTTTCAGGTGCTTTAGCTTTAAAAAAAAGCGCCTGTAAAGCGCCCGAACGAAGCCGCAACTGCAATCCCAATGTAAAAGCCTGAGTGCTTTCACACCGAGGCGCTGCACTGGCAGGGCGTCAAAAAAAATCCTGCAAGCAGCTTCTTTGCAGCGCTTTTGGAGCGGTGAATACAACGCGCGAAAAGCGCTATTGGCAGCAGCGTTTTGTGGGCTCTTTTAACCCTTTATTTGGCCACTATCAGGGGTTAAAAGCACCCCAATAACGCTCAAAAAACACTGGTAAAGTGCTGCTAGTTTAAGCGGCGCTTTACAAGCGTTTTTCGGGTGCTGACATTGTGAAAGAGCTCTTAAAGCACTTGGGCTTTCACATTGGGACTGCAGATGAGGCTTCTTTCAAGCGCTTTACAGGCACTTTTTTTTAACGCTAAAGCGCCTGAAAAACACCCCAGTGGGAAAGGGGTCTAAAAACAATAGCAACTATCCATGTCAAGTAGGTAGGGTCTAACACGCCAACCCATAATTCTACGTCATATTCCCATTGCACATGTTTCCGGATAAGTTCTCAAAATTTGGGTGCTGCAGCAACAACCAGTTGGATACTGGTTCAAGTCGCAAAGTAGATATTTTCTGGCACACCATGGATCGACACATTGCATACAAACAGATAGTTTATTGCATGATCCCAACACAAGGAGAGTGCAACGTTTAGGAGTCACACAGGACCCCTTCGTCAGGCATGTTATAAACGTGGGGTAACAGTAAAAAGCATTTAAATAACCATCAACCAATCAGAAAAAGAAAACCAGAACTCCTCCCACCCCAGACAGGTATGACATCACAAATCCCACCAAAAGACTCAAAAAAATGAGCACAGATTTGAGAAAAAAAACTTATGAGAAGAGGGGGTTACCAAATAACATACTATCACTACCTGTGTATTTTCATGGGCTTGATGATGTGAATCCTCTACTTTGTAACCTGCCAACTCAACACAGAAGAACAGAAGGCCAACGGTTCAAAGAATGATCGTGGTCGCCCTCATCCTACCCGCTCTTAAAGAAACTTCCCCTCTATGGTTAGGGGGTGCATATGGCAGTTGTACTTGCATAATTAAAAATGTTAACAACAGTAAAATATGTCCTGTCTCCCATCCTAGAGGTCAATGCTATCCTTTTCCACAGACATTAATGCCTTTTATGCTTGTAGCAACCGATGAAAGGCCAGTTGCAGGGGTGCCAACCTCTGAGTTTCCAACCAGGCTTGCCATATGGAATAAAATTTACGATTTGCATTCCTATGCTGATATGTCAACTGTTCCCTGACCGGGATGTAATTTGACTTGTTCTACCCATTGTTTCTTTGTGAGAACACGTGGCGAAAGCTAAATCCTGGCCACTAGCTTTCGAGCTATATATAGTAGTCTGAGCACTTTTATGTTGATGGGGGGGGTGTGTGTGTATATATATATATATATATATATATATATATATATATATATATATATATATATATATATATATATATATATTCGTCAACAGCTCCCAAGACACAGATGAAAGGATCCAATGAGATGGCTTCAGTTATTTCACCCCAGTAACAGTGCAATTTGGGACAGCGCCAAATTAAATAAATTAGAGAACCTTCCTCCCTATTACATTTGGGGCATAAAGAGATAACTCTCCTTCTCCCAGCAATGCAATTAATTGGATGGGTGTTCAGTAAGCCCTGTGTAATAAGAATGAATGTGATAACCTGTGTGACTGTGAGACCGATGTAATCAGCCCAGATTGCATGCACATCTCCCAGATTTCATCATTTATCTCCCCTAAGTCCTGTGTCCATCTCCTCCTACACAGTAAAGTTGCTGGGTCTTGTATGGATTATAGTAGGCTTAAATAGATATCCGGCCCTTTTTCTCTTGTCTGTAAAAGATGTCCCTCAGTAAGGGATGACTCGAAAGTGAAAGTGTGGCTATATGACCCTGGGCCTGGAGAGCATGTCTCAATTGGAGGTACTTATAAAATTGTTGTCTAGTTAGGTTAAATTATGCCTGCAGGTCCATAAAGGATTTTAGTATATTTTGGTTATATAATTGGGAAATATTACAGATGCCAGCCAGTTTCCATGCCTGGAAACTTTCCAATTTATATACTTCTGCCAGATTAGGATTGAACCATTCTTCAAGAAATCCTGAGATCCCCAAACTGTTTTTAACAGTAGCCCAGAGTTTTTTTTAAGAGAATTATAGTGGGTGCCAATTGTGGCAGATTGGGCAGTCCAGCCTCTAAACCTGCTAAAACTGAGGCATTTCGCGTTCCAGTCTGCAATAGGGCATTGATCGGGTCGGATTCACTCGGTAACCCAAAGCCACTCAAGTGTTGTAGTTGAGAGGCATAAAAATTAAGTTTGGGATTAGGCACCGCTGCCCCTCCCCGATCTTTGCTATAATGCATTGGGGAAAGACGAATCCTAGCCTTGTTTTTTCCATATTAAAGATCTGAATAAGGTGTCAATGCAAGTGAACTATCTGCGAGGTATACACCTGAGGGGAATTGTGCATAATGTACAACTGGGGTCACCAAACCATTTTAATTAGGTTTATCCTACCAATTACTGATGGTGTTAATTTACACCAAGTATTACAGGTCATTTGGAGTCTTTTGAAAAGGGGGAGTAAATTCTATTCTAAGTAATTCAACGGGTTGACAGACACCTGTAATCCCAGATATTTGAATGAGGAGACTGTCTTAAGGGATTCTGAAGCAACCGGCAATGAAACCATTGGATCATCTAAAGACAAAAGAACCGATTCGTTCCAGTTGATGGTGAATCCCGACAAAGAGCCAAAGCAATGAATCACTGACATTGCGTTGGTGAGGGATGCATCCAAGTCCCCCAGATAAAGAAGAGTGTCAGCGTAAAGGAAGATTTTTTTCCACACCCGATTCCCTGTTAAAGCCTGCAATAGATGGGGATGACCGCATGGTAGCCACCAGTGGTTCCAGGGCTAATGCAAATAACAGGGTTAACAATGGGCACCCCTGCCTTATACCCCTGAAAAGGGTCTTTTAGCCTAGCTGTAAAGGCCGCATACAACAATTTCACCCAGTTAATAAATTTATCTCCCAGTCCAAAGTACCTCAGCACCTCCCACAAGTAAGGGCATTCGACACTGTCGAAGCATCTAATGACAGAATCGCTTTCTGACCTGGATTGTTAACAGGTAACTGAAGGTTGAGAAATAGTCATCTGATGTTTAGGGACGTGGACCTAAAGGGAATGAACGCAGATTGATCTTTGTGAACAATTTTGTGGATAACTTTGGCCATTCTGGTAGCCAGAACCCTGGCCAGTAACTTCACATACCTTGTCAATAACGAGATGGGCCTATACGAATCCAGTCAGTGGCCATCTTTACCTGGTTTCAACAATAAAATGACATTCCAGGGCATCCAAAAAGACCTCTGTCAATTATGGCAACAATGTTTCAGTGTATCTTCTGTAAACCTCTGCCGGTAAGCCATCCACCCCTGGAGACTTGCCGGGAGAGGAAAGCACCATGCCCTTCAGCAGCTCATCAACCGTGGGAGGAGCGTTCAGTATCTCTACATCCGAAGTTGGGAGTTGCAGGATCTGGCTGTTATCAAGAAAGGACCTAATTTCAGCTAGGGTTGGCAAGACTTTAGAGGAGTACACATCAGCATAGAAATCTCTAAATGTGGACAGAATGTCTGAGTGAGAGGAAATCGGTTCTCCTCAGGGGCTAGGAATTGTGTCTTTATGTGAGGATCCTTTCTGTGATTTTGCCATCATTGCAAACATATGGCCTGTAGTTTTCCCTTCCTCAAAAAATCTCTGTTGAAGAAAGAACCTTTATGTTTTCAGCTTTGGTTAACCATATTCTTAGCTATATGTTGAGCCTTGTGCCATGCCCTTTCAGTTTGTTCAGAGGGGGAGTCGACGAACGCTGATTCAGCCCTCTCAACCTCCCACAGCACAGATTGTTCCCAGGATTTTGTCTTGGTCTTAAAGGCAGCGATTGTTTTGCTAAATTGGCCTTGTAAAAAGGCCTTCAGCATGTCCCAAAAAATTCCAGAACTTGCCAACGATTTGTTTAGGTGAATAAATGTGGAGAGATTGTTATGCATGGGATCAGGGTTAGGAAATAGCGACACCCAAAACGGGTTCATTTTCCAATAGACCCGCTTGGCTATGCCAGATGTGAGAATCTGGATACACAAGGCAGAATGGTCAGAGAGAGTTCTTGCCTTATAGCATGAGGAGAACACTAATGGGAGCATTGCAGCATTGCCCAGACCAAGGTAGGTTCTAGAAAGTCCACCATGCGTGACTGAGTGGCATGAATAGCATTTAGCCCCTGGGTGTTTAAATCTCCAGACATCCCTTAAGCCCAGCTCTGACAGAAGCCGAGCAAAGGAGGTTGGACCCTTCCCCAGACTTTGTAATGGTGTCCGGGTAGAGTATTTGTCAAGTTCTGCATCTAAGTAATTATTGAAATCGCCTACAATGAGTGCAGGTATACTGGGATGGTGTGCCAGAAACTTAGGCCGCGTACACACGCGCGGACTGTTCGCCCAACCTTGTTCGGCAAACAGTTTGTCAAACAGTCCGCTCAAAATTTGCATGAGCGGACTTGCCCACACACGAGCGGACTGTTTGACGAACAAGGTTGGGCAAACAGTTCGCTCAACTTTTGAAATGAACGGACTCGCCCACGTAAGGAGGAGGCAAATCCGCCCATTTCGAGCGCGTGTACAGGTAGGCGGGGCCCGCGAAGGAGACGTCGCGGGCTCCGCCGCCTGGAATGGGCTTAAAGGGGAACCCCAACGCCGAAAAAAATCGGCGTGGGGGTTCCCCCCAAGTCCACACCAGACCCTTGTCCGAGCACGCTACCCGGCCGGCCAGGAAAGGGGGGCGAGCGAGCGCGCCCCCCCCTCCTGAGCCGTACCAGGCCGCGTGCCCTCAACATGGGGGGGTGCCTTGGGGAAGGGGGGGGCCTCGCGGCCCCCCCACCCCAAAGCACCTTGTCCCCATGTTGATGAGGACAAGGGCCTCTTCCCGACAACCCTGGCCGTTGGTTGTCGGGGTCTGCGGGCGGGGGGCTTATCGGAATCCGGGAGCCCCCTTTAAGAAGGGGGCCCCCGGATACCGGCCCCCCACCCTATGTGAATGAGTATGGGGTACAATGTACCCCTACCCATTCACCTGTGAAATAAAGTACAAATAAAAACACAACACAGGGGGAAAAAATATTTTATTGCACAGCCGGGGGTCTTCCGTCTTCGGGGGTCTTCTCGCCGGACTCCTCCGCTATGTGTGTGTAGCTCTTTTGCCAGCGGAGGAGTCCGGCTTTCTTCCTCCCCGCCGCCGGCCTCTTCTCCCGACTTCGGGGGTCTTGTCCCCCTCTTCGGTTCTTCTGCCGGGCCACCGCGCCTGGTCCGGTGGCCCGGTCTTCTGTCGCCGTCTTCCGTTCTTCTGTCGCCGCCTTCGGTTCTTCTGCCGGGCCACCGCGCCTTCTTGTAGCTCTTTTACAGGCGGTGGCCCGGTCTTCTGTCGCCGTCGCCGCCTTCCGTTCGTGTTCTTCTTCTTGTTCTTCTCCAGGCGATGTTGACACGTCGCTCCCTCCGGCCGGAATGCCAGAGCCGCCCTGCGCTGTGACTTATATAGTGACAATGGGGCGGGGTCACATGGTATATGTCACATGGGTTGATGTCACATGGTGACCCCGCCCCCTTACGATGTCATAGTCGCCATGTGACATCAACCCATGTGACCAACCCATGTGACATATACCATGTGACCCCGCCCCATTGTCACTATATAAGTGACCGCACAGCGCGTCCCCGGCATTCCGGCCGGAGAGCTCGTCGAGTCAACATCGCCTGGAGAAGAACAAGAAGAACAAGAAGAAGAACACGAACGGAAGGCGGCGACGGCGACAGAAGACCGGGCCACCGCCTGTAAAAGAGCCACAAGAAGGCGCGGTGGCCCGGCAGAAGAACCGAAGGCGGCGACAGAAGAACGGAAGACGGCGACAGAAGACCGGGCCACCGGACCAGGCGCGGTGGCCCGGCAGAAGAACCGAAGAGGGGGACAAGACCCCCGAAGTCGGGAGAAGAGGCCGGCGGCGGGGAGGAAGAAAGCCGGACTCCTCCGCTGGCAAAAGAGCTACACACACATAGCGGAGGAGTCCGGCGAGAAGACCCCCGAAGACGGAAGACCCCCGGCTGTGCAATAAAATATTTTTTCCCCCTGTGTTGTGTTTTTATTTGTACTTTATTTCACAGGTGAATGGGTAGGGGTACATTGTACCCCATACTCATTCACATAGGGTGGGGGGCCGGTATCCGGGGGCCCCCTTCTTAAAGGGGGCTCCCGGATTCCGATAAGCCCCCCGCCCGCAGACCCCGACAACCAACGGCCAGGGTTGTCGGGAAGAGGCCCTTGTCCTCATCAACATGGGGACAAGGTGCTTTGGGGTGGGGGGGCCGCGCGGCCCCCCCCTTCCCCAAGGCACCCCCCATGTTGAGGGCACGCGGCCTGGTACGGCTCAGGAGGGGGGGCGCGCTCGCTCGCCCCCCTTTCCTGGCCGGCCGGGTAGCGTGCTCGGACAAGGGTCTGGTGTGGACTTGGGGGGAACCCCCACGCCGATTTTTTTCGGCGTTGGGGTTCCCCTTTAAGCCCATTCCAGGCGGCGGAGCCCGCGACGTATCCTTCGCGGGCCCCGCCTACCTGTACACGCGCTCGAAATGGGCGGACTTTCCGAGCGGGAACAGTCCGCTCATTTCGAAAGTACAGCGGACAGGCCCACACACGGGCGGACTGTTCGCTCAAACACAGTTTCAGCGGACAGTTTTTCGGAATTTCCGAAAGACTTTGTCCGTCCAACTGTCCGCTGAAACTGTCCGCTGAAAGCCCACACACGAGCGGACTGTCCGCCCAAACACTGTTCAGCGGACAAGGTTGGGCGAACAGTCCGCCCGTGTGTACGCGGCCTTAGATACAAGTTTGATGACTTTTACTGAAAAAGGAGAAGGGATATAAATATTCACTATAATGCAGTTCAAACCATCTAGAGTGCAAAATAAGAATATATAGTGACCATATGGGTCAATGAGCAAGGTTGAGCATGCAAAAGGTACATTCGGACAAACTAACACACTAACCCCTCTGGAAT
This sequence comes from Lithobates pipiens, assembly GCF_037356315.1. Taxonomy (NCBI): domain Eukaryota; kingdom Metazoa; phylum Chordata; class Amphibia; order Anura; family Ranidae; genus Lithobates; species Lithobates pipiens. The sequence continues at coordinate 132,317,440 of NW_027507685.1, forward strand.
AGGAGGAGAAGACAGAGTGGAACTGATTGTCGAATACCCGGGTAGAAAATGGGGATGCCTGGTCAGGAAACATATGAGTCTCCTGTAAACATACTAAAGAAGAGCCCAGGTGTTTGACCATATACAGCCAAACGTTTTACCCTGTCTCCCAAACCCCACACGTTCCAGCTTGTAATTACATTAAAGTTCAGCCATGGGGTTTTAAAACGCAACTATATATGACATACATCAGTGGGTCAAGGTGAATAGAGGTAGGGGTACTGCTCAGGTAGCAACATGTTAGGACAAGCAAATATATGCACACGTTATCCCATGAGGCATAGGACAGTCCACGACCATGAAAGTATTTTTGAAGTGACTTGTGAAAACAGTCAATCGCCTTTACAGGACCACCGTAAGAAAACTGGCCAAGCTCTTATTAGAAGGCGAGTGCCCCGGTATAGATGGTGTAATTGACAATAATCAGGTTGCCCTACGGTCTGACTAGCTCATCTTGTAGGGAGAGCTCCTCCATATCCAGCCACTGCATTGCCAGTGTAAGCTTTTCAAGAAAAAAGGACTTCATCCCTGACTACCACTCGCAAGCGGGCAGGGTAGAGCATGGCATACTGCAATTCCGGGGAGCGAAGCCTCTTTTTCACTTCATTGAACTGAGCCAGTTGTTTGTGCACCTCTGCCGAGAAGTCTGGGAACAGTGAAATCTTGGAGTTGTCCATTACAAGAGCACCCCCCATTAATTTGGCTTTAGAGAGGATAACATTGCAGCCCTTGTAATTGAGCAGCTTAAACAGAAAGCTCTAGGGGGATTGCCTGGAGGCAGGGGTCTGGTGGGGACACGCTGTGCGTGCTCCACTGCAAACATCGGTGACCATTAGTCTTTCCCAAATTTATTCAGCAGCCATTGTTCTATAAAATGTACAGGGTTTTTCCCCTTCATCTTTTCAGGAATTCCTATAGTCCTGACATTGTTTCTGCGAAGCCTGTTTTCTAAATCGAGTCGTGCAGAATGTATAGCCACCAGCAACTGCTGAGCATGCGATTCCCTCTGCATAGGGGCCCAGTCATCCTTCAATGGCTGAGGTGTGGTCTCTCAATTTTTGCATGTCTTGGCGGAGGAAAGACATTACAGCTTTCACCCCTTTAACCTGGGATGCCAGGGCTGTGATAAAGAGGTTGCATGACGTGACTGCAGAGAAAATATCTTGCAGCGTAGGTTCTGGCCTGGCCGGGTCTGGGATCATGGCCAAATGCAGGGCTTGAACAACAGGGGTTGTACTCGGTGTCCTATGGAAGCAATGCTGCCATCGGATCCTCGAGTGGCACTGTGTCATTGGTGTCAGACTGAGGGCCGAAGTGATCTTCTAGCATGTTTCCAGGCAGCTCTGAGGAGCTTTGTGTACCAGGCATGGAGAACAGCTTTTGAGCTGCCTCCCTGTACTTCTCTTTGCCAGATTCACAGCAGCCGGTAGATTATAGGTGTAGCAAAAATCACCTCAGGTCTAAATATCTCCGAAATCGGGTTATGTTGGCAGGATAAATGAGCGGAGCTTCGGTGCAGCTCACAAGTCGTTCGTTTGGCTGCGTGCCCCCCTCCAACCTTACTTTATGAAACATCCTATTTCAAGTCATTGGAGATTACTTACAAGTGGAATTAAGTAGACCTCTTGCAAAATTTCAGCACTTTTCAGCATAGGAGATTAATGCAGAAATCTGTCTGAAAAGATTCCACATGCTGCATCTTTGGTCATGAATATGAACTTTGTGCGATATAATTGTTTATCACATAAGGCACAATTTTTTTCATACATAAATTGTTTATATGTACTGTTTTGAGCACCTCAAGTATCACTTATGCACTCAAACTACACATACATTTAATGATGCATACAGCTATGAAATTTTGACCCCTCCCCACCTTTGTACATTTTAGCTGCAGTTAGGCCGCGTACACACGCGGGGACTGTTCGCTCAACTTTGTCCGCTGAACAGTGTTTCAGCGGACAGTCCGCTCGTGTGTGGGCTTTCAGCGGACAGTTTCAGCGAACAGTCTGCTGAACAAGGTTTTTCGGAATTTCCGAAAAACTGTCCGCTGAAACCTTGTTTCAGCGAACAGTCCCCTCGTGTGTAGGCTTGTTCGTCAAACAAAGTTCCGCGCATGCTCAGAAAGAATTTATACGCCGAAGGTTGCATTGCAGTGTATAGGACGTCGTTTTCTAGTCCCGTCGTACGTGCCGTTCACGTCATCGCGCACGGTTTCAGCAAACTGTTCGTACGTCGTGTGTGGCCATGTCCGTCCATGCTAATTTTGAGCGGACTGTCCGCTGAAACTGTTTGACGAACAAAGTTGAGCGAACAGTCCCCGCGTGTGTACGCGGCCTTAGGTTCAATGCAAACAAAGGAAACAGGCTAAAATATACTATTGGCTGTAATATTAGAAATGCAAGCTCCCTTCCTTGCCCAGTCACATTATCAAAGCAAAGGTATTAGTTACCACACTTATGCAGATGAATAGGAGTGATCCTAGGGGAATGAATTCAGCAGGGCACCAGAGCCCCTAGTTGCCATTCATCAGTCCCCATAAATCCCTGTACCAGAGACCATTGCACCAATGTCTGTGGAGGGAGTTCAAATTTCTGCATCATTGCAGCAACTGGTAAGTTTTTAGCTTCTTTACATTGCTCTTTTTTTCTATAGAGCTGATACTAAATCATTTAAATTTAATTCAATTTTAATTGCAACGTGTCTCCACCTTTTTTAGGATGTTGAATCAGAAAACCTTAACGTGGTAAAGAGACTTTTCAAAATACAGAACCTGAACGCCAGCTCCATCCGTATGGTAATGGTGGCAGACTCTCCAGAACTCCTTGTGGAGGCCGGGGAGAAGGCTGATGAAACAATACAGGGCCCTTCCAGACCACAGGAGAATGACAGTATGGAGGAGGAGGAAGAGGAGGATGGTGAAGATGGGGAAGGAAGGGATATTGTTGGAGAAGATGCTGAAATTGCAGCAGCCCTTCAAATGTTCGTGGACATTGATGCCCAAAATCAGCAGCCGCTTCCACCTCCGATGACCAGGGATCAGTTGGAGACCAAAGTAGCCCAGCTGTATGCAAAATATCGGACATGGAGGCCCAACAGTCCTCAAAACCTTGAAGGGAACAAGAAATACCTCATCTTCACGACAGGCTGTCTCACCTACTCACCCCATCAGATAGGTACCCTGTCTTCTCTTCGTACTAGCACAGCTGATGTTTTATGCTTACACATTAACTTTTGAAACGGCTGATAGCTGTCTTTATAGTACCACTGACAACTAGTCTGAGTGTGCTACAGAAATGTCCCCACTGTAACAGTGCGCTGTCTGCCCAGCTGCTATAACTGCAAAAGGGGCTGTCAAAATAAAAGCTGGGACTTGCTCTATGGCCTCTGGTTTTTAAACAAAAGATTCCGAACAGTGTGCTGAACATTGATAAAAACATTGCAATACAATTGTTACTTTGTATTTACGTTCTTTTAATCATACAGTGTGCAAATTACAGGGCGGACATTTGTATATAACCTCAGTTAAAACCATCCAACAGTAAAAGACAAATTGTGTGTGTACATGTATATATACCGTATTTATCGGCGTAGAAGGGAATTTTAAAGAAAAAACTTTTAGGAGGGAAGTTTAAGGAAAAGGATGGGCTTTTTTAAGGCAAAAAAAAACTTACATTTAAATGCCCATCAATGCAGCCTTATCAGTTTCATTGCAGCCTTGTCAGTGCAGCTTTGCCCCAGTGCAGCTTTGCCCCAGTGCAGCCTTGCCCCAGTGCAGCCTTGCCCCAGTGCAGCCTTGCCCCAGTGCAGCCTTGTCAGTGCAGCCTTGTCAGTGCAGCTTTGCCTCAGTGTTACTGGATGGATTTAAAATTGGCGCCGCCGAGATCGCAGGGACTGGGCGGAGTGAGCGTCACCGAGATCGCTGTGACTGGGCGGAGCGATCGCCGCAGAGATACACATAGCCAAGTGTACTCGGCTCCTCACGGCTCCGCTCACAGTCTTTATGATGGACATAACACAGGTCCAATGGCGGGACTGGGTGCGACTGTGAGCGGAGCCAAGCATAGCCGAGTACACTCGGCTATGTGTATCTTGGCGGTGATCGCTCCACTCACAATCAGCGGGATCGGCGTATAATACGCGCCCATGATTTTCCCCTGATTTTAAGCGGAAAAAAGTGTGTGTAATACGCCGATAAATATGGTGTGTATGGACTGCCTGGTAGCAGGGGTCGGGCACTGCCAGCATGTGGGGTTGAATTGGGAGCCCAGTGATCGTGGAGGGGAAGAGAGGTGAGCAGGCGTCTGGATTATCATTGAGCGCAGACAACGCTGTAACAGCTTACATTTCAATTGCTGAGTGTTCCCCGCACTCGCTGTCACATACAGCCCCGTCCCCGGTACTTTGATAGACAGACCACCTGTCCAGTCTCGTGACGTATATCAAAGTCCCTGGACTGTTTTGGTTGGGAGCACAGCCAATGTGACAGTTAATATTTCCAGGCAACCGGGAAAGTAACGTTTTTTTAAACTATTAATTCGATGGATTTACTTCCGCATTAATTGTTCACATATTTCACAGCTTCACTTTATTTCTCACACTTTTTTCAACTCATTTCTCAGTGCAATCACATGCACCTGTGTCACTTCTTGGCTCTTCACATCTGATGATGGGCAAAGTCTTATTCTGTTCTTACTCTCTAACCCTATGGTTCAGTCCTTGTGAATGGGACAAAACCTGTCAGGGGGCATGGCCAGAGCCGCTGGATCCTGTATGAGCACTCACCTTAGCACTTGATGCAATGCGTTGAGTTGGCTGCAGGGTGCTGTGCAAGTCCAGGGTTGTGGTCCATTGCTATGGAACCCAGAGTCTGAAGACCCCTTTGGGAGTATGCCCACCGTGATGGGCAAAGCTTGGACTTAAAAACGGTCAAATGTCGTAGACTGGTAAGATGGGGTCCTCCTATATCTCTAAATATTACTGTAAAAACTGGGCTATGTTTGGAATGTATTCATCTCACAGTGTCAACTTTTCAAAGCTGGCGTTAAAAGTTAACCACTCAGAGCTTAGTTTCAGGTGGATGACCAGGTGTTACATGACACTACTAGTTGCATTTTTGCCATTTCTGCCTGAAACCCTTATAAGGTACTTGGGTGCTTCCTCCTGTCCTTTAGCCACAAGCATTTGTTACAGGACGTCTACACCTGGGTTGCTGCATAACTCTTACGGACAGGCTTACCGTATACTCTGCATTCTATTCTGTGAGTACTCCACAGGGAAATAGCCTCACTTGTAGCTATGATGGAGACCAGGCGAATGGGAGTCCACCAGCACAACACTCAACCTCAGAGTGACAGTGCATCCCTTGCACCAAAACAAGAGCTAGCGCTAACACCGGCCTTAGCATCTGATTCCAGCTTTCAGGCACACAACAAGTGGCCTATTTAACTGAAGCAGACTTGTATGCTTCTGTGTCATATATTTCTTTAAACAAATTACGCCCATAATACAGCCATCTTGGTCTAGGGCTCTAAAATACCATGCCCCTTATCCTACTCCATTTCTCAACCTAAGTCAGATTCCAACATGTCAGTCCTAGAAGATGCAGACAAATAAGGGTTCCCTAATGCATGTCATGAGACAAATTTACAGAACGGCTCTAATGTCCATTCCCATGTGCAGAATCTTATAGCTGAAAGCATGGACAACTGAAGCTGAGGTGGGTTTTTTACTTCCACAGCAGACGATTTCAAGGACCTCCTCCTTAGGAGCCCCTAGCTCTTGTAAATGCAAAGCACCTATCTGCCTTAACCAGATTTCAACTTCAAAACCTAACTTAAACCTTTAAACGCAGCGTCTTGGCCCACACAAGGCCACCAAGCCTTTTGCAAGCCCTTTTCACAGTGAAGGGTCGCACTCTCTCCTAAGAGGGGGACATCTTTTACAGTTTGCCTCTCTCTGGGTCCAAGATCTGTGGTTCAGTTGGTGGTTTCAAAGGGGTACAAAATAGAGTTCAAACACTATACCTCCTCACTGGTTACATCTTTAAAATAAACCAAAAACTGCTCAAGAACAGTTAGATGTTCAGAATGCCCTGAACTGTTTTTTGTCCAGGTAGTGCCAGTAAAGCTTCAAGATAGGTTCAAAGAATTCTACTCAAAACCATTTACTGTACCAAAGCCCTTTTGGTGTTATTCTTCCTATTCTGGACTTAAAATCCCTCAACGGATTCCTTCAAATTCCCAAATTTTACATGGAATCTGCAAGGTCAGTGTGGCTATCCAAGATGCCTGTCTGATTATTCCCATTTACCCACTTCATCATTTCTATGCTTTGCAGTGGCAGACAATCCCTTCCAGTTTGTTGCACTGCCCTTCAGTCTAATCTCTGCACCCAGAGTGTGTCACAAAGGTCTTAGCACAACTGCTTGGTCTTTTCAGAACTCGGATATCCGCGTACACACGATCGGAATTCTCATCGAAAAAAGCTCTGATGGTTTTTCCGACGGAATTCGGCTCAAGCTGTCTTGCCTACACATAGTCACATCAAATTCCGATCATTTATAACGCGGTGACGTACAACACATATGGCGTGACTAGAAAAAGGAAGTTCAATAGTCAGTAGCCAATAGCTTCTGTCTCGTAGTTGAATCTGAGCATGCGTGATTTTTGGCATGTCGGAATTGCATACACACGATCGGAATTACCGATAGAAAATTTTTCCGTCGGGTAAATTGAGAACATACTATCAATTTTTGGCTGGCTGAAGTTCAGACAGCTAAATTCCGATGGAGCATACACACGGTCGCATTTTCCGATGAAAATCGCTTATCGGTCTTTTTCTGGCCGGATATCCAACCGTGTGTACGCGGCATTAGTCATAGGTTGTGTAGACCAGTCTTTCACTTATATTCACCGACTGACACAGCTTCTTCTCTTTAGACCATTGGGTTGTTATGCCACCTTCAGGAGAGGACTAGGCATTACATGTTAACATGTGATAATGAAACTAGAACTTTCTTGTTCCGCCCAAGGGTCAGTCCCTTAGGTAACAACCCTTCAGCATGCTACTGCAGCCTAAGGCCGCGTACACACGGGCGGATTGTCTGCCCAACTAAGTTCGTCAGACAATCCGACAGACAGTCCGTTCAACATTTGAATGAACGGACTTGACCACACACGATGAGCAGACAGTCCGCTGAAAGCGTGCGTGATGACGTGTACAGCACGTACGACGGGACTAGAAAAACTACGTCCTATACACTGCAATGCAACCTTCGGCCGTGTAAATCCTTTCTGAGCATGCGCCATACTTAGTCCGTCCAACTTGCCTACACACGAGCGGACTGTCCGCTGAAACCAAGTTTGGACGGACAAAACCAAGTTTGAACGGACAAAATTACGGAAATTCCGTAAGACTTTGTTCGTCAGACAGTCTGCTGAAAAAGTCCGCTGAAGCCCACACACGAGCGGATTGTCCGCTGAAACGCGGTTCAGCGGACTAAGTTGGACAGACAATCCGCCCGTGTGTATGCGGCCTAAGTTTTATTTTGCCTAGTGAAGGAGAAGGACCTAGGAACCCTAACCGGCCCATCGGTCCGTCTTTTTTTTCTGCAGAAGCTTGGCTTTTTGCGCAAGATGATAGATCCTGTGATCTGCTATCAACAGCCGGCTGGGTTACAGGCTGGATACCCATATCCTTGTAGTCTTCCCAGCCTGGCCATCGAGCGTGTGCATACCAGAGCTCCACGCTGTATCGGCCACGACAAAACCTCAGCTCCAGAGGTGGTGGGTGAGCTTTTATGTTCCGGGGCGCACATATGACTGAGGCTACTGATGTCTGCGTCACAGTGTGCCAAGGCCAGCAGTCACCCTATACTGATCAGAGAGTTGGTCTGTGATGGAATGTCTCCCAACTCTTCAGTACTGGTAAGTACAGCTCTCCCTGCCTCTGTGAGACTGAGCAGCTGGGAGGTCGATTCGGGGGTCCCTCACCTCCCTCTCTTCTCTCCCTGTCCCAATCTCCCCCCCTCCATGTGGGGAATCCTGCATGTGGCTGCTGAGCGGTGCATGTGGCTGGTGAGGCTGTGCCTGTGTCCCTTGCAGCAATGATCACCGCCATTTGTTCAACTCTGTCCCTCATGGTTTCAGCATAAGCAGGCATCCTGAACACGTTTTTCAGCTTTCTCTAGCGGCAGCGTGTGTCACTGTGCTCTGGCGGCCATTTTCCCAGTGTTTAATGTCCTTATACTGGACGCTGGGCGGCCATTTCCTTTGAGCCTGAGCACATTGCAGAGCGGTTTCAGCGCCATTAGCAGCAGCTTCCACTGACACAGAGCGGATCCCTCTGCACCTGGGAGCCAACAGAGACCACAGGCACTACTTGCTGTATAGCGCAGAACCCTTCAGGGTGGTGAGTCCTGCGGAAAAGAGCCCCTCAGCCAGTAGCAGTAAGGAGGGTGGGACTGTCACTGTCCTAAGTTCCCTTCAGGTGGCAGACAGGGTAGGGTCAGCATAGGGTCAGCATGGCTTCAGAAACTGGTGTTTCTTCCCCCGAAGTCCAGGCAATTGTAAATGTTTTGCCTGCGGAATGCGCAGTGCCCTTTGATGCCTTGTCGGCGGTCCTCAATTCGTTTGTTGCCAAAATGGTGATGGTGTGTGGGCGCAAGGTGCTAAAAAGTGTCTCCTGCATCCCCCCCCCCCCCCCGTCCTCTGGGGAGATCTGTGATGCACACTCCTGCTCTGTAGTTTCAGATGACACTGACCAGGGCCATTCGGGCAGTGAGGATGAGTCCCCATCCGGGTCCGTGCGTGACAAAGCACTTGTTGGAGCACTTATCACAGCTGTGCATGATACCCTGAAGATCCAGGAGCCAGCAGATCCCCCTGCTGATGTAGCGTCCCTTTTGGGTCCCGTAAGCCAGCCATTCACCTAAGGTGTTCCCGTATCTGACTTATTTTGACAAGTTCATTTACAAGGAATTGGGTCGACTGCAACGGACCTTTTGGTCCCCAAATACATGGTGGTGTGTTGCCCCTTTGAGGAGAGCCTACTCAAAAAGTGGTCGGCTCCTCCGGTCGTGGACCCCCCAGTATCTAGGTTAAACAAAGTAACCACGATCCCGGTAGAGGGGACTCCTGCATTTAATGATCCCACGGATAGGAAGGCCAAAGCAGTGGCTCGTTCCATTGTTTACGGTTGTGGGATCAACCATGCGACCAGTACTGGCATTCGCACTTGTGTCGCAGACACTGACTGAGTGGGCGAAACTTTTGCACCGTGAATTGGGAGAACAGCAGGCTTCTCCTGTCTGCGTGGAACTAGCAGACCATGTAGTGCATGGCCTTAAGTACGTTTGTGACGCGGTCCTGTATACCCTCCCCCTGTTATCCAGGACTTCAGTGTCGGCAGTGGTTCTGAGGCACCTGATTTGGTTGAAATGCTGGTCTGCTGACCAGGCATCCAAAAAAGCCCTGACAGATCTTCCCTTCCTTGGCAACCGGCTCTTTGGAGCCTCTTTGGATGACATTGTTAAGAATGTCACAGGTGGTAAGAGTACTCTACTCCCACAGGCCAGAAAGGCTAAGGAGCCACATCGTAGGCATGGGCCCTCTTTTTCTGCTCACAAATGGCTTTTTCGTCCGTCCGAAGCTTCGGCTAAACGTCCCCAGCCCGACAGGACGACCACGGAAGGGCAGAAACCTCCCTGGAACCGCAAGCCTTAGAAGCCTTAGAAGCCTGCGAACAAAAGTGCTACCGAATTAAGGTTTGCCCCCACCCATGACTCGGGTGGGGAGTCGCCTTCGGGAGTTTGCAGCCCGGTAGTCCTCTCAACTGTCCGACTAATGGGTCTGCAATCTGATTTCCTATGGCTACAACATATATTTCCTCTCTTGGCCGCAAAACAGATTCTTCCCCTCCAGCATACCCGTTCTGCCATCTCACCGGGAGGCCCTCTTGGGGGCAGTAGGGGACCTGCTGAATCGCGGGGTGATTGTACCTGTTCTGGAATCTGAACATTTCCAGGGGTTCTACTCAAACCTGTTTGTAGTTCCTAAGAAGGAAAGGGGTACGTCCAATCTTGGCTCTAAAAGCCCTCAATCACTTTGTGAAAGTGCAGAGGTTCAGAATGGAATCAGTTCGCTCAGTAGTCGATGCATTCCATCAAGGGGACTCCCTGGCGTCCTTAGACATCCAGGATGCGTACCTGCACATACCCATATGCCTTCGGCATCAAAAGTTTCTGCGATTGCAGTCAGGGAGGCCCACTACCGGTTTGTTATCAGCCCCCCGAGTCTTTACCAAGGTATTGGATCCTGTGTGGGCTTTGCTACGGCAATGCGGGATCATGATTTACCTAGACGATCTCCTCCTGAGAGCTTCTTCTGCCTCAGAGTTAGAAGAGGATGTGGCGATCACCATGCAGACCCTGCAAGAATTTGAGTGGCTGTTGAACTTAAAAAAGTCAGTGATAGTACCGACTCAGCGTTTGGAGTACCTAGGCTTGCTGCTGGACTCCAGGGAAGCAAGAGTGTTTCTCCCTTCAGACAAGCTGCAGACTCTCAGAGCCACGGTACAACTGCTGATGAACTGCAGGTGGTCATCGCTGCGCTTCTGCATGCGAGTCCTCGGACTCATGGTAGCCTCCTTCGAGGCAGTACCATATGCCCAGTTCCACACCAGAGTCCTGCAGAAGGAGATCTTGACAAAGTGGGACAGATCTCCATTGTCCCTGGATCGACAGATCCAGGTGAGCCAGTTAGTCAGGGGTTCCCTGATCTGGTGGCTGAGGTCCCCAATGCTTCAGTCCGGGAAGTCGTTCCTACCTCTGAAATGGACAGTGATGACAACAGACGCCAGCCTATTTGGCTGGGGTGGAGTGGTGGTCGATGGAGGAATCCAAGTTGCCGATCAATCTGCTCGAACTAAGAGCGATCAGGCTATGCCTCTCCACATGGTCAATGAGACTGCAAGGGCGTCCGATCAGGATCCAGTCAGACAACGCCACTGCTGTGGCATACTTCAATCACCAAGGAAGAACAAGAAGCTCGGCCGCCGCACGGGAGGTCGCTCACATACTTTGGTGGGCAGAGCGACATGTACCGGCCCTGTTGGTCATTTACATCCCAGGTGTGGAGAACTGGCAGGCGGACTATTTAAGTCGTCGGATGCTGGACCCAGGAGAATGGGTGTTGCATCCGGAGGTGTTCAGGCTGCTGTGCCTATGGTGGGGCACACCAGATGCGTATCTTCTGACCTCCCGTCTCAATCGGAAGGTGCTGAGATTCGTGTCCAGGACAAGAGATCTGTGGGCAGACGCGCCGGTGGCTCCGTGGGATCAGTACCAGCTGATCTATGCCTTTCCTCCACTGAAACTGTTACCACGTCTGCTTCGCAGAGTGAAAGCAAAGGGGATCATAGTAATACTGGTTGCCCCAGATTGGGCTCAGCGTCCTTGGTATGCAGACCTAGTGCGCCTGGTGGCAGACGCTCCCTGACGACTGCCGTTGTGAGAGGACTTTCTGTCTCAAGATCCGATTCTCCATTCTGCTTTAACGGCATGGCTATTGAGAGCCAGGTGTTGAGGAACCATGATCTGTCAGACTCGTTGATCTCAACTATGTTGAGAGCATGGAAATCTTCTTTTCTGAAGATATATCTTCGTACCTGGAAGGCCTGCATCTCCATGTGTGAGGAGAAAGGATGGCATCCGCACTCCTTTTCTATATCCAGGATCCCGCTGTTTCTTCAGCAAGGGGTGGACCAGAAATTGGCATTAAGCACCATTAAAGGACAAATATCAACTTTGGCTCTCCTTTTTCAGCGACCCCTGGCATCTCACTCTATAAGTGAGTACTTTTGCTCAAGGGGTGCGACATGTAGTCCCTCCGGTGCGTCCACCGTTACCCCCCTGGGATCTGGACCTGGTATTATTGGCGCTTCAGAAACCGCCATTTGAAAATATCAGAGAGTTTCCCCTGTTGACTCTTTCTCAGAAAGTGGTCTTTCTAGTTACATAGTCAGGTTGAAAAAAGATACAAGTCCATCCAGTTCAACCACACACATCAGCTAGGAGGGTTTTGGAACTGGTGGCCTTGTCCTACAAGTCGCCCTATCTGACTATCCACAAGGATAAGGTGGTGTTGCGTCCGCAACCGTCTTTCCTGCCAAATGTAGTGTCGGCGTTTCACATCAATGAGGACATTGTGTTAACATCTGTGTTTCCTAAGCCGACACATCCTAAGGAGGTGGCCCTTCATGCTCTGGACGTGGTTCGGGCTCTGAAGGTGTTTTTGTCTGCCACGGTTCCCTTCTGGAAGTCAGACTCGCTGTTTGTTTCGGTGGCTGGTCCACAGAAGGCATGGCGGTCTCATCAACCACCATTTCCAGGTGGATCAGACAGACTGTAGTACAAGCCTATGCCTTGAACAGGCAGGTGCCCTCCTTTCCGGTCACGGCCCACTGCACAAGGGCAATTGGAACATCTTGGACCTTCCAACATCAAGCGTCTGTCGCCAAGTGTGTAAAGCGGCGACCTGGTCGTCTGTCCACACGTTTACAAATTTCCACAAGGTAGATGTCAGTGCATTGGGTGATGCCTGTTTTGGCCGCAAAGTTTTGCAGACGGCTGTATGGTTGCAATTGCATATGCAATTTTTGCCTTTTTTCCTGTTTTTTGGGGTAAAAACCCAGTACCTTTAAGTTAATGCACTGTTGCATTTGTTACCGCAGTTTTTGGTGTGGTTTGAGGCTAGTGCTTCTCCATTGAGGAGCACCCTGTTTTTTTGTGGTGTTTTTTTCACACACTGTAGTTTTTTTGTGGGCAAAGTTTGTACTAGCTCCCACATGCCATGGTGGATGAAATTTTATGCTGTTTTCCCACCCCTCGTTTTGGCACTTCTTGGGGACGTCCCAATGATCTAAAGAGAAGAAGCTGTGTCAGTCTGTGAATATAAGAGAAAATAGGATTTTTTGTACTCACCGTAAAATCCTTTTCTCTGTAATTCCCCCGACTGACACAGCACCCGCCCCTCCTATTTTTCTTTACGTTATACTGCTTGTTGACGTACTGAGGCTGCAGTAGCATGCTGAGGGGTTGTTACCTAAGGGCGGAACTAGAAAGTTCTAGTTTTATTATCACATGTTAACATGCCTAGTCCTCTCCTGAAGGTGGCATAACAACCCAATGGTCTAAAGAGAAGAAGCTGTGTCAGTCGGTGAATTACAGAGAAAATTATTTTACGGTGAGTACAAAAAAAATCCTATTTTTTCAACTAGAGTGCCTTCTGGGTTCTTCAGGGGTGCCTTGACAGAATGCCTAAAAATTGCCCAAAATTTTCCAAAAATTGTCAATAAGCCTGGATTAAGGTGGATCAAGCCTGGCTTTTTATTGGTACACAAAGCCTCAGGTTTTCATTGTGTAGCATCACAATCTTGAGCAATGTGCAAGCCATCCTAATAACCAATCATGTCATCGATTTGATAAGGCTGATGTCAGGCGCCTGAGAGTGTTTTTGTTTGCTGCTTCCTCAGCCCGCTAGAACAGCACTGGGGTCATGATAGCTGAATGATCGAGAGATATTGAGGGACGATAGAAACACTGCTATACTAGTCAGTGACGGGGGCGAAGGTATATTGCTCTGTAAGAATCCCCTCTGCTGTTGACTGTCATATATTTGTAGACATCGCTGCATTATGTAAAACGATTTAGTTTTAGTTTTCTACATTTTAGAATGGGGTGCCTTGGCATTGTCAATAATTTTAAATTCAACAATTCAGATGCTCTAGACCCGGGGTCAGTAACCCATTGATCGCAGCTACCTGACGACTGCGGGTAGGTGACAGGTAGCCCCGGGAAGGGGTCTGCACTGCCAACCCTGCTACTGCTAGTGCCGGTCCTTCTCTTTCTGCCCCCAGCCTCCTCTGTTGCGCCTTTGGTTCTTCTCTCTTCCTCCCTTCCAGCCTCCAGCGCTGTGGACTGCTGTGAATGAAAGGCAGCACAGCGCAGGACGAAGGGTGGGGGAAGTGCATTCTGAGCGTAATGCACTCCTGATCTTTGCTTTCTGAGCATAACGCACTCCTGATCCCTGGTCCTTGTGTTTTAAGTGTAACGCACTCCCGATCCCTGGATTCTGAGCGCAACGCCCTCCCGGTCCCTGGATTCTGAGCGCAACGCCCTCCCGGTCCCTGGATTCTGAGCGCAAAAGCCCTCCCGGTCCCTGGATTCTGAGCGCAAAAGCCCTCCCGGTCCCTGGATTCTGAGCGCAAAAGCCCTCCCGGTCCCTGGATTCTGAGCGCAAAAGCCCTCCCGGTCCCTGGATTCTGAGCGCAAAAGCCCTCCCGGTCCCTGGATTCTGAGCGCAAAAGCCCTCCCGGTCCCTGGATTCTGAGCGCAAAAGCCCTCCCGGTCCCTGGATTCTGAGCGCAAAAGCCCTCCCGGTCCCTGGATTCTGAGCGCAAAAGCCCTCCCGGTCCCTGGATTCTGAGCGCAAAAGCCCTCCCGGTCCCTGGATTCTGAGCGCAAAAGCCCTCCCGGTCCCTGGATTCTGAGCGCAAAAGCCCTCCCGGTCCCTGGATTCTGAGCGCAAAAGCCCTCCCGGTCCCTGGATTCTGAGCGCAAAAGCCCTCCCGGTCCCTGGATTCTGAGCGCAAAAGCCCTCCCGGTCCCTGGATTCTGAGCGCAAAAGCCCTCCCGGTCCCTGGATTCTGAGCGCAAAAGCCCTCCCGGTCCCTGGATTCTGAGCGCAAAAGCCCTCCCGGTCCCTGGATTCTGAGCGCAAAAGCCCTCCCGGTCCCTGGATTCTGAGCGCAAAAGCCCTCCCGGTCCCTGGATTCTGAGCGCAAAAGCCCTCCCGGTCCCTGGATTCTGAGCGCAAAAGCCCTCCCGGTCCCTGGATTCTGAGCGCAAAAGCCCTCCCGGTCCCTGGATTCTGAGCGCAAAAGCCCTCCCGGTCCCTGGATTCTGAGCGCAAAAGCCCTCCCGGTCCCTGGATTCTGAGCGCAAAAGCCCTCCCGGTCCCTGGATTCTGAGCGCAAAAGCCCTCCCGGTCCCTGGATTCTGAGCGCAAAAGCCCTCCCGGTCCCTGGATTCTGAGCGCAAAAGCCCTCCCGGTCCCTGGATTCTGAGCGCAAAAGCCCTCCCGGTCCCTGGATTCTGAGCGCAAAAGCCCTCCCGGTCCCTGGATTCTGAGCGCAAAAGCCCTCCCGGTCCCTGGATTCTGAGCGCAAAAGCCCTCCCGGTCCCTGGATTCTGAGCGCAAAAGCCCTCCCGGTCCCTGGATTCTGAGCGCAAAAGCCCTCCCGGTCCCTGGATTCTGAGCGCAAACGCCCTCCCGATCCCTGGATTCTGAGCGTAACGCCCTCCCGATCCCTGGATTCTGAGCGTAACGCCCTCCCGATCCCTGGATTCTGAGCGTAACGCCCTCCCGATCCCTGGATTCTGAGCGTAACGCCCTCCCGATCCCTGGATTCTGAGCGTAACGCCCTCCCGATCCCTGGATTCTGAGCGTAACGCCCTCCCGATCCCTGGATGCTGAGCGTAACGCCCTCCCGATCCCTGGATGCTGAGCGTAACGCCCTCCCGATCCCTGGATGCTGAGCGTAACGCACTGCCGATCCCTGCATTCATTCTGAGCGTAACGCACTGCCGATCCCTGCATTCATTCTGAGCGTAACACACTCCCGATCCCTGCACTCTCTTGCAATTTTTTTTGTGTTCACTGTGTTTGGGCTCTATTTTGGGGTTAACAATGTATCATCACCTGCAGTAGATCACAAAGGCAGTACGTTTTGAACACTATGTAGGAAACATGCCTTTCTGGCATCACGTGCTGGTGTGAACCGGCCTTAAGAACAGGACACTGTGCCTGTTGATCTTTGACATCATCTTAGTTGTTCAAGTAGATCTCCATATCTCTAAGGTTGCCTAACTCTGCTCCAGGCCTTTGGCTGGATGATCAATTTCAACAAATCTGCACTTCAACCTTCCCTTTACTTAGAATACTTGGGTGTGGTCCTGGACTCAACCCAAACAATAGCTTTTCTCCCAGAAAAGAAAGTTCTTTCTCTTGAGAATTGAGATCTACTAGACATCCCACAATAAGATTCTCCAGGAGAGATTCCTTCGAGTCAGTGCCATCTGCCAAATTTCCATTCAAGACCCCAACTCAACATCTTTCCGACCTAGAAAAAACATGCTCCTTCTCTCAAATTTACCCTTGCCAAGCAAAGAATTTAACTTTATCGCAAAAGACACAAGTCTCTAAGGCCGCGTACACACGCGGGGACTGTTCGCTCAACTTTGTCCGTCAAACAGTTTCAGTGGACAGTCCGCTCAAAATTAGCATGGACGGACTTGGCCACACACGACGAACGAACAGTCCGCTGAAACCGTGCGCGATGACGTGAACGGCACGTACGACGGGACTAGAAAACGACGTCCTATACACTGCAATGCAAACTTCGGCGTGTAAATCCTTTCTGAGCATGCGCGGAACTTAGTTTGACGAACAAGCCTACACACGAGGGGACTGTTCGCTGAAACAAAGTTTCAGCGGACAGTTTTTCGGAATTTCCGAAAAACTTTGCTCAGCAGACTGTCCGCTGAAACTGTCCGCTGAAAGCCCACACACGAGCGGACTGTTGAGCGAACAGTCCCCGCGTGTGTACGCGGCCTTAGGCTGTAAGCAGCTACAAATACCGCAGCTGCTGACTTTTAATAATCGGACACTTACCTGTCCCAGGGTCCAGCGATGCGGTTGAATGAAGCCCCGCTCGTTCCCCGCTCTGCTTGGCGGCGCCGATATTCTTACTGTGTAGGCTGTAAGCAGCTACAAATACCGCAGCTGCTGACTTTTAATAATCGGACACTTACCTGTCCCAGGGTCCAGCGATGCGGTTGAATGAAGCCCCGCTCGTTCCCCGCTCTGCTTGGCGGCGCCGATATTCTTACTGTGGGCACCCGGCTGTGGCTCCACAGCCGGGCGCCCACTGTGCATGCGCGAGCGGCATCTGGAACCTATCACTTGTCCCAGATGACTGACTGCACTGAGGGGAAGTGACGTCAGATGCCCGGGCACTGAAGGAAGCAGACTACGATGGACCCCCTAGCAACAGGCATTTAGAGGTGAGTTAAATTGTTTGTTTTTTTCAAACATTTTTTAGGAATTTTAATCATATTTTTTTTTGGGGGGGGGGGGGGCACCCCAAAAAAACACCACTTTTATAGTCCAAAGAATATGGTCACTGGGGGACAGTCTTGGAACTTGGAACAATTTGGTTGACCCTGAAGCACTGGACCCCCCTTCTGAAGGGATACCCAATCAGCGTGCAGTCAAACCATGCCACACTGTGGCCTACAACAATCATCAAGGGGGTACAGCAAACCAGATAATCTAATTGACAAAAACTCACTGTCCAGCTATTCCAGGAATGGACAACTGGATTGTGGATTTCCTAGGCTGCCACTGCCTGGATCAAGGAAAATGGGCCCTTCATCCAGATATTTTCAATCTGATATGCCAAAAAGGGCGGATTCCAAATGTGGTCATTCTAGCCTCCAGATTCAACAAGAAAACTACTTATGTTTATTTTGTTGTCAGAACCAGGGACCCTCTAGCTCTAGCCTCAGAGTTAATCCTGTGGTCTCAGTTCAGGCTAATGTATTCCTTCCCTCCAGTGCAAAGTCTTCCTTGTCTGCTCCAGAAAATAAAGTAAAAGAGGAAAATGGCTACCCTAAGTGTACTAAATTGGCCCATAAGAACTGAGTAAGACTTACTCAGACTTCTAGTAGATGACCCCCGGACTCCTCCAAGAGACCAGATCTGCTATCTCAAGACACTCTATTCCATCCTGCTTCTCAGTCTCTGGCTTTAAAAGCATGGCAGTTGAAACCCAGGTCTGAAAGGGTAGAGGGGTTTCTGAATCTGCCATTCTTAGCTTGCTAAAAGCAAGAAAAGCCTCTTCTAGAAATATCTATTATATCATACCCGCAAAAAATGTTTTGCCTGGTATGAATACAGACACATCGTCCCAGAAATTACTTCTGCATTCTGGCCTTCCTACAAACGGGTCTTGACCAGAACATGGTCTTATGCAGTGTAAGATAGAGTTCAGCATCAGTTTGTTACTGTATTTAAATCTGCTAATATTTCTAAAACTGCCCTCCCACCAGGCTGACAGTGCTGTTTTCCAAATCTGCCCCCTGTGCTCATTCATCTAGAGTGGTGACTATACAATACAGAAGGTGTGTTGCTGGTCAGATCACCAGGGGAAAACAAAAAAAAAAGGAATGCAGCCACCACATCTAATTATTGGTAAGCTGGAATTAACTACATTTTGGGTTTAATACTGCTTTAAGATGTATCTGTGTTGTAAATCAGTGGTTCTGGATGTACACCTGGGCCAGGAGTATAAAGGGCTGATCTACCCACAATCCTTAAGAAATGAGAAATGCAGTACTTGTTTTTTTGGAGCTTAAATAGAGTTGCAAAATGTAAATTCCCAAGTATGAGTAAAGTGCAGATCCATTTGAAGTTGTTGCCTTGTTCTGAATTGCACCTTCAGAGCTCCTCAGTGAATCTAAAATTGTCTGTGTTTCTTTAGGGTTTATGCAGCTCCTTCCTCATCAGATGACCACAGAAGGGCCTGTGCTGGGTGAGATTCGTGGCCCTAATGAATTCTTTGACCCTCTTAACCACGTAATCAACATTCATGGACACATCATTGGCATGGCTCTGTCTCCTGACCACAGGTACTTTCTCGACACACCTTTATATTTTCCTCCTGAGTCAAAATCCTTAGAAGAAAATGATAATGCTTTGCAACACACAGCTGACGTCCCTGCTAGTGATCCAGTAGAAGTGTGTGTGTATGTGTATATGTATGTGTGTGTGTATATGTGTGTGTATATATATATATATATATATATATATATATATATTACACACACACACACAAAAATAATTATAATGAACTGCAACTCAATTTATAACATTTGTATCGTGTTTTTTTTTTCTGGATGTCTGGTTGATATTCTGTCTGGACCCTTAATTTCTTTGCAAGTGGACCCTAAAAGTGAGCAAACTTGCAGGGGTTCAAATAATTATTTTCCCCTTTTCCCCACTGTGTGTGTGTGTGTGTGTAGAAAGAAAGAGAGAGTTGTGCTCATAAGTTTACATACCCTGTGAGAATTTATGATTTCTTGGCCATTTTCAGAGAATATGAATAACACAAAAACATTTCTTTCACTCATGGTTAGTGTTTGGCTGAAGCCATTTATTATCAATCAACTTTACCCTTTTTAAATCCTAATGGCGACAGAAACTACCCACATGACCCTGATCAAAAGTTTACATACCCTGGTGATTTTGGCCTGATAATATGCACACAAGTTGACACAAAGGGGTTTGAATGGCTATTAAAGGTAACCTGTGATCTGTTTGCTTGTAATTAGTGTGTGTGTGTATATAAAAGGTCAATGAGTTTCTGGACTCTTGACAGACCCTTGCATCTTTCATCCAGTGCTGCACTGATGTTTCTGGATTCTGAGTCATGGAGAAAGCAAAAGAATTGTCAATGGCTCTACGGGGAAAAGATAGTTGAACTGTATAAAACAGGAAAGGGATATAAAAAGATATCCAAGGAATTGAGAATGTCAATCAGTTCACACGATAATCAAGAAGTGGAAAATGAGGGGTTCTGTTGAAACCAAACCACGGTCAGGTAGACCAACTAAAATTTCAGCCACAACTGGCAGGAAAATAGTTTGGCATGCAAAGAAAAAATCACAAATAACTTCAGATGAAATACAGGACTTTCTGAAAACATGTGGTGTGGCTGTTTCAAAATGCACAATAAGGAGGCACTTGAATAAAATGGGCTGCATGGTTGAGTCGCCACAAAGTATTCCACTTACAATACGGCAAACGACACAGAGACAAACCTCAAACCTTCTGGCACAAAGTCATTTGGAGTGATGATACCACAATTGAGCTTTTTGGCCACAACCATAAACACTACATTTGGAGAGAAGTCAAAAAGGCCAATCATGAAAGGTACGGTGGTGGATCGCTGATGTTTTGGGGAAGTGTGAGCTACAAAGGCACAGGGAAATTTGGTCAAAATTGTTGGCAAGATGAATGCAGTTATCAAAAAATACTGGAGGAACATTTGCATTCATCAGCCAGGAAACTGCTCATGGGACATAGGGACATACTTGGACATTCTAACATGACAATGATCTAAAACACAAGGCCAAGTCGACTAGTCATTGGCTACAACAGAATAAAATTAAGGTTCTGGAGTGGCCATCTCAGTCTCCTGACCTCAATATCTTAGAGCCACTCTGGGGAGATCTCAAACATGCAGTTCATGCAAGACAGCCCAAGAATTTGCAGGAACTGGAGACTTTTTGCCTAGAGGAATGGGCAGCTTTACCATCTGAGAAGATAAAGAGCCTCATTAACAAATACCACAAAAGACTACAAGCTGTCATTGATGTTAAAGGAGGCAATACACGGTATTAAGAACTGGGGTATGTAAACTTTTGATCAGGGTCATTTGAGTAGTTTCTGTTGCCATTATGATTTAAAAAGAGTAAACACAGTTGATTGATAATTAGCAGCTTCTGTGCAGGTGTCCCAATACTTTTGGCAATATAGTGTGCATATGTATATATTAATTATATATTACACTTTATCTATGTTTATCTCAGATTAGTTTTGAACTTTCCTTCTGCTAGTTTTGAGGTTATTTTCCCCCGTTTTTTAGTGATGACTTGGAGCTTACAAAAGGCTGAGGACTGTCCCCATCACTGCATAAAGGCACTGGGCTGCCAAGTACCAGTGCTGTCATGTCAAAAGAAGAGTGAGTCACATGCCCCTCTATACCCAGAAATACTGCCTATTTTTCTTCACTCACAGCAGCTAAATGAAGGAGGGAACACAAACTATAATCTTTTAGCCTAAATTTGCAGCTTAACATTAAAGTAAGCTGAATAGCAGTTACAAAAGTGAAATATCTGAATTTTCTAGACAGGCCAGGTTACATTACATTCTTCCAAGTAACAAAACATTTAGAGTTACTCATCTGTTTTCTGAATAAAAAGGAATTTTGACTTCCCTGTAAATGCTATAGTTTGGAGCATAGTACAGAACACAGGGCTAATAATAATAAACCCTGGGTTATAGGCTTGTACCTTTATGTAATTGGACACTGGTAAAGCTTTAGAAGACATGGCCCCTGGGTGTCCCCCTATAACCCTACCCACCCTGTGAATTTTCAGTTGTGTTGGGTGCCTTAGCTGGGCAATGTTAGAATGGCCAGAAATCTAAAATTGTGCAGTAACCATCTATTAATGCAGAAGGTGCTTTGTCCTTTTTAAGTGTAAGCTCTTGAGATATGTTGTCTTATCAACCCAGCGATGGTGGATTTTAAAGCAAGGTGTTCCTTGCAAGGTCCTGAGGGTATGACAGATAGGGAGTCTGTCTTCTTGACAGAAGCTGTAGCTTTGAGGTGGAGACTCTGATGGCTCTGACCACGGCTAGGCAGTCAAAAGCAATCTGTTTAGGCCCCCTTTTCACCAGTAGACCCATGGAGTCCACCTGATCTGACCACCCATTATTCTGTATTGGGCGATAGATGTCAGAGGACGTGTCCACCGACACCTGCCAACACCTGCCAGCATCCGATCTGATAAAATCCGCTAAAACGGAGGGATGGGAATAATTTGCCATCTGTCCGGCGGATATGATGACAATCTGATGGAAATGGACATGCAGTCTGTTTCCATTCGGCCGTCCTATAGAGGACAGCAGGCTATGTCCGTGTCTGCTCTGCATAGCATAGTGGAGCGGACACGGTCCTGTCACCCGTTTAAGCGGGGATCAGTGGACAGATCCCACGCTGAGCAGGCAAATACACTTGGATAGATCCTCTCTGTCTGAAAGGGGCCTAAAGTGCTTTGGAGCAGTGATGGATAGGTTTGACGTGCACATCTGGCATTTGCTTGTTCGCCAAACAGTGAACAATATGCAGAGTTCATGGCAAATACGAAAGCTGCAAGAACACCGTTAAAGTCTATGGGACACTAACATGAAAAATCAAAAATGCTAGTTTTAAAGGCTTATATGCAAGTTATTGTCATAAAAAGTGTTTGGGGACATGGGTTCTGTCCCAGGGGACATGTATCAATGAAAAAACATTTTTTTTTAAAATGGCAGTTTTTTTCAGGAGCAGGGATTTTTTTTTTAATGTTTAAAGTGAAACAATAAAAATGATATACTCCTTTAAATATTGTGTCGGGGTGGGTGGGTCTATAGTATGCCTGTAAAGTGGCGCATTTTTCCTATATTTAGAACAGAACCACAGCAAAATGACTTTTCTAAAGGAAAAATTAATTGTCAGGTCTTGGCAATATAGATACAGATAATTGAAAAAAAAAAAAGAGCATGGGATTCCCCCCCCCCCCCTTCCATTGCCAGGCCTTCGGGTCTGATATGGAAATTAAGGGGAACCCTGCGCCAATTTTTTTTTTAAAAAAAGGTGAAGCCCCCCCCCCCAAAATCCATACCAGAACCTTCAGATCTGGATTTTAAGGGGATCCCTGTGCCATAATTTAAAAATAAATGGCGTAGGGGTCCCCCCCCCCCCAAATCCACACCAGACCTTTATCCGAGCACGCAACCTGGCAGGCTGCAGGAAAAGTGGAGAGATGAGAGAGCGCCCCCCTCCTGAACCTTACCAGGCCAGATGCCCTTTAACAAGGGAGCCCCTTTGTTAAAAACAATGTGCCCCCCCCCCCCCCCCCATGTAGATCCATCTTTGATCATGGCGCCACCAAAAAACAGCTCCACTTGCCACGTATGCTCCTGCGGTCTGTCTGTCCTGCCATGTGACATTTCCTTAATTGCTATAGGGCGGGGCCACCCGGTGATGCCACCTGGTGGCACCGCTTCCCTGTGATGTCATCAACCGGTGCATTCTGGGCCATCCACTTCATGGGAGCGGTGCTACCAGGTGAGGTCGCCAGGTGGCTCCACCCCATAACTATTTAAGAAATGTCACATGGCGGGGGCAGGCAGACCGCGGGAGCGTTCGTTATGAGCAGAGCCTTTTTTTTTTCTTTTGTTGTGTCCGGCAGTGGTGGCAGTGTCTTGATTGATGATGGATCTACACTGGAGGAACAACGACAATCCCTTTATCAAAAAAATAAATAAATCTTATACTGTCTTTATTTACTGTTGCCCCATACTCATTCACATGGGGGGGGGGGGGGGGGCGGGATCTGGGGGCATCCTTGTTAAAGGGGGCTTCCAGATTCCGATAAGCCCCCCACGACCACTGCCCAGGATTGTGGGGAAGAGGCCCTTGTTCCATCAACATGGAGGCAAGGTGCTTTTGTTCATCCTCTCCCTTTCCTGACCTGCATGCTTGGATAAGAGTCTGGCATGGACTTTGGGGGGGAACCCATGCCATTTTTTTGACAATTTTTTTTAGCCGTCAATTCTTCTTTTCTTTTTCTTTTTACATTCAGCTGTCAGCAGAAAAACCCCACTGACAGCTGATGACTCATCGGTTGTTAAGGATGTGGTGGCCGGCTTCCTGGCCCGCTCCTTGGCAACCAGCTATATACAGTGTTTTTAAAGAGGGTAAAAATAACCCTGCAAAATGTATTACAAAATGCATCAGAAACGCAACATTTGCATTTCTGGTGCAGCTCCATTGAAATCTGTTACACACAAAAAAAACAATCTGCTGCGGGGGGAAAAAAGTCCCCGGCCCTTTCCAAAAAATGCCCCGGCTGAAAAACGCATAGATATGAATGTGTACCATAGGAAACCATGTTAAATGGACTGTAGTGCGTTTCTGAAAAACTGCCAAAAAAACGCATAGGTGTGAATGTAGGGGAAATGAGAATTGCATCCTTGAAGCTGCATGACTCCTGGTAAGTCCTTGGTGATTGATGTAAGCCACAGCCATGATATTGTCTGTTTGGGTGTACCTGGTGAAGGGTGTCTAGTGGAGCAGGGCCATTTTTCTCACTCTGATCTCAGAGATGTTGATGGGGTGCATGACCATGTTCCCTGAACTGTGAGGGATTGGAACACTGTTCCCAGCCTGAGAGGCTAGCATCTTTTGTTATTGCCTTACAATAGTATGGTAGAAACGACTTCCTAATTGTCAAGGTTGGTTTGGAAATCCACTAAGATAGGCAGTTCCTTCCTAGACAGGAGCATAGGCAGGGTGAGAGTGGGATACACAAAAGGAGAGGCGCCTCTGGGTGTAGATTTAAAAACAGTTTACAACACATAAAGTTAAAAAAACTCACATTTCAAAGGTTAAAAAAGTGCGATGGATAAAACAATTCAGGGAGTGGGAGTCATCAGATCAGTCTGCACATCCTGCCAGCTGAGAAACTGGAAGCTGTCAAATCCAAGAAACTGCTGTGGATAGAGCAGGTGGAGGAACACAGGCAGAGGATGATGATGTCACTGGCATGCTGCGGCCGGTTTCGTGAGTGTACGGGCTGAGATAGTGAGTCAGCCGCACTCCTTCATCAAGCTGAGGGGAGAGCAAGTAAAGCGGAGGTCCACCCTAAAGTGTAGCTTCCTCTCATTGGAACCCCCCCCTCCGGCGCCACAATTGGCACCTTTCAGGGGGGTGCAGATACCTGTACAGTACAGGTATCTGCACCCACTTCCGGCATAGATATCTGCAGAAGGTACGCCCCTTTCCACAGAATCTACGCCCCTTTCTGAAGGTCCCCCGCTGTCTGCTGGGAAACACACGGATCCCAGAGACAGCGGGGACCATCCTTATTGAGCAGCGCGACTCGCGCATGCGCAGTAGGGAACCGGGAAATGAAGCCGCAAGGCTCCACTTCCTGATTCCCATACCCAAGATGGCGGCGGCAGCACCCGAGAGACGATCGAGAGATCGGCTTCGGGTGCCGACATCGCGGGCGCGCTGGGCGGTTAAGTGTCATTATTTTAAAAGTCAGCAGCTGCAGTATTTGTAGCTGCTGGCTTTCAAAAAAAAAAAAACAGCGGACTCCCGCTTTAAGGACGGCTAGATAAAGAGCAGAGGGGGCGTGGCTAGAGTGGGACAAGCGCTGGGGGCGTGGCTAAAACGGAAGGGCTGCACAGACTGGGAGGAGAAGTGATAGGACAAGTGAGGGCAGGGGAGGGGCGTGGCTAAGGCGGGGGAAAGCTAGAGAGGGGCGTAGCTAGAGCGGCTAAGGGAGGGAGTGGCTGACACAAACGAAGAGACTATACTGACTGAAAAGAGTAGTGAAGGCTGGGGAGGGGGTGTAGCTGAGGCGGGAGGGAGGGGAACAAAGACAGTGAGAATAGCTGTGGGACGGAGCGTCGAAAGGGGGAATGACAGGTGTAGTCTGAAGGCTGATGAGCACAGACGAGGCTGTGCACTGATAAAGTGTCTGGGGGCTAATAGATACAGGTAAATATATGATCATCTAGCCAAATATATGAATATAAAAAATATATATAAGAATAGAATTATATCATACACATGGCAATGAGGGTGAAAAAAAATTATAAATGAAAAAAATATATGACATTTTTATATATATATATATATATATATATATATATATATATATATATATATAATTAAAAGTTAAAATTAAAATATATAAATAAATAGATGGTTGGAATGCAGACATGTACACGCATATATGCATACATATATACATCCCACATCACATCAGTATGTATTTACTGGCGCAACATATGCCAGTGAAGAAAAACACACACGTGTGTCTCTAGCGAAGCATGTCACATTAATATTCATAACACAACACATCATGTATAGTGAAGGGTCCGGAGGCACGCATGCATATGCGTATACATACACACATATACACGTGTGCGTACATGCATGCAACCGCACATACATGCGCGACACACTCCATGGGACAGATGTGTATGTATAAATAGATTTTTTTTTAAAAAGAGGGGGGGACTGCAAATTAAATAACAGTATAGATTTCTATACTCTCATTTATACCCCCAGGAGAGAGTGCATCTAAAACATATATCCAAAACGTTTCCCTAGCGCAGAGTTTCTTGAATCTCTCTGCTGCAGAGATATATATATAAGGGCGAGAGTGGGAGCATGTTTGTTCCATGCCAACAAGGTGTTTTGTTGGACAGGTGGAATGGATTTGGGTGACTGGAACAGAATTAAAGGAGGCCACCGTGCGCCTCAGAACTCTCAAAGAGGGCCTGAGAAAGAGTTTGTTTTCTGGAAAAAAAAAAAATCATTTACTGTAGCTAGAATTAGGCCCAAGCATTTTAGACATGGGAAAGGTCAGAGAGCAGAATTTTGGAAGGTGATTATCTAACTGAAAACCTGAAGCATCTGAATCTGTGGACATTTGCAGCTGGAAGGGAGAGGAGTCCCTTCAGAAGAAGGTAATCTAGATACCTTTGTTGGTAGATAGGCCAAACGGCAGTAAGACAAATTGGAAGTCTTCTACGGCAAAGTGCTGATGAGGTGGGTAAATGGGAATGTGCAGATATGAATCTTGAAGATCTACAGATGCAAATTTTTTCTCAGGGAGGCAGTAACTAACGTTGTGGATTCCATGCAAAACTTTGGAAATTTGAACCTGTCCTCCAGAGGTACGGGAACAACCACTCCCTGGGACAAGAGATGGTTTAGGGCAGGGGTGTCCAAACTTTTTTCAAAGAGGGCCAGATTTGATGAAGTGAACATGCACGAGGGCCAACCATTTTGCCTGATATTCTTTGGACCATTAAAATTCGGTCTGTGTTCGTTCGAGCACTAATACACTTGCCTTTGTGGCTGTGTGTGGTAAAGAGATGAGCTTGGGCATATTATTTGGATATACCGTATTTATTGGTGTATAACACGCACCTTCACTTGGGAAGTTTCAGGAATTTTTATTTTATTTTAAATAAAGAACTGTGAAGCAAAATAATGGTCAGTGCCCATCAATGCAGCCTCACAAGTGCCCATCTGCAGACCCACCATTACCATGAATGTAGCCTCACCATTGCCAGGAATGCAGAACCCACCATAGCCAGGAACGCACTCGCCATAGCCAGGAACGCACTCACCATAGCCAGAAACGCCCCACCATAGCCAGGAATGCCCCCACCATAGCCAGGAATGCACTCGCCATAGCCAGGAATGCACTCGCCATAGCCAGGAATGCCTCACCATTGTCAGGAAGGCAGCACCATTGCCAGGAATGCATTGACAAGTGCCAAACATTACCTACAGGAGAATCTCCTGTTTACACAGCGGCCTCTTTAATAGAAAGTCCCACCTCCTTTGATGTCGTCCAATGGCAGCGCCGGAGATGGGACTTCCTATTACGGAGGCTGCCCGTAAACAGGAAATTCTCCTGTGTGTGTATGGCACTCGGTCCCGCCTCCTCCCTTTCCCTTCCAAGGCATATACATCTTTTATGGCCCCGACGCTGGGATATATATATATATATATATATATATATGTCCAAATAACAGGGCGGGCCGGACTTTGGACATGCCTGGTTTAGGGTTTTCTGCAAATCTGACTCCCCTTGAGCAGATTTTGGTTGGTTTGAGAAGAAAGCAGTGATGGGTAGAGTTTGTAATTCTATTTCTCTTATATTCACCGACCGACTCAGCTCCTCTCTGTAACTACATGGGTTGTATAGCCTACCATTAGGAGAAACTAGGCAAAATTGTTACACAATACACAGAACTTTAATCCCGGCCCGAGGGGGGGGGGGGCCATGCTATCAACCCTCCTGCTGCTAGCAGCTTCTGTTTTTATTTTGCCTAGCAAGGAGAATGACCTAGGAAACACTGCGGGCCTCTTGGTCCATATTTTTACTGCAGGTTTGCTGCTTTTTTTGCGCAAGATGAGAGATCTTGAGATCTTCTATCAACTGCCTGCTGGATGACAGGCTGGTTAATGATATCCTTGTAGTCTCCCCAGTCCGGCCATCGAGCGTGAGCTGGTCGGTGAACTTCAATGCTCCAGGGTATACATATGACCGGGCTACTGATGTCTGGATCACAGTATACCGAGGCCAACAGCTACCCTGTAACTGCGCAGGTGTAGGTCTGTGATGGAATGTCTCCCAGCTCTTCAGGACTGGTAACTACGTCTCTCTCTGCTTCGGTGGGGGGAGCAGCTGGGCATTCCCTGGGGGGTCGATTCGGGGGCCACCTCACCTCCTTATCTTCTCTCCCAAGTCCCTATCATCCCTCCCTTCCCCCTCTGAGGGGTATTTCTGCATGCGCTGCGGGCGGTGTATGTGTGTGTGTGTGTGGGTCGCTGTTTCTCACCTGTGGGGCCTCTGTGCGGTTGCTGGTCAGTCCAGGTCTGGGGGTCCCAAAAAAAAAAGAAAAAGCAGTTTTTGTGGAGGTTGTCTGTCAGCAGGCAGCTCGCTTTTATTTTTGCTCTCTGCACCTCATGGCGCCGTTCCGACGGCCATCTTGGATTTGGGAAAGCTATAGATTTCCCTGGGAAGCTTCAGCAGCCATTTTCCTTAGGATTCCTATTGATTACATTGGCCGCCATTTTGTGAAAGCCTGAATGCTTTCTTCACTACTGGCCTCTTGTGACAGCATGACATATGATTTCTCTTGTTACTTCCTGTATCCACTGTGTGTGTGGGACACTGGATGGCTCTGTGCTGAACGCTGAAGCTGTTCTGCAGATCGTTGCACCGTTGTTAGAGCTGCTGCTGCTGACACCGTTTTTTTCTCCTCTCTGCATCTGGGAACCTCCTAGGGACTACAGGCAATATGGTTGGCATTCACAGAATGCCCCAGGGTGGTAAGTCTAGCGCTAAGTATCCCCCCCCCACCCCTCCCCCCAAGCGGCGGCAGCAGGAGGGTGAGGCCTTCACTGTCCTAAGTCACCCTGCAGGTGGCAGACAGGATAGGGTCAGCATGGCTTCAGAAACTGGTGTTTCTTCCCCCAAAATCCAGGCTATAGCAACCGGGTCACCTGCGGTTAGTGCAGAGCGCATGGACACCTTAGCGGCGTTCCTTAACTCCTATGTTGCTAAGATAGAGGCGGCACGTGGCAGGAAAGGTGCACGTAAGAGGCCCCTGCCCCCCCGGTCCTCTGGGGAGAGCTCTGATGCAGACTCGGGCCCTGCTGCGGCTGGAGACCCCTGCTCTGACCTATTAGACGTGGCTGACCAGGACTGTTCGGACAGTGAGGATGATTCCCCGTCCAGGTCCGGGCGCGACAAGGTGCTTGTTGGAGCACTTATCACAGCTGCGCGTGATACTCTGAAGATTCAGGAGCCAGTGGATTCCTCTGTTGATGTACTGGTACCTTTTGGGTCCCACAAGCCAGCACATTCACCTAAGCTGTTACCGTATTTGACTTAACAAATTCATCTACAGGGAATGGGGTCGCCTGCAACGGACCTTTTCGGTCCCCAAAAACTTGGCGGTGCGTTACCCTTTTGAGGAAAGCCTTCTCAAAAAGTGGTCGGCTCCTTTGTAAAAGTGCAGAGGTTCAGAATGGAATCCGTTCGCTCAGTAGTCGCTGCACTCCATCAAGAAGACTAATTGCCGTCTTTGGACATCCAGGATGCGTACCTGCACACACCCATATGCCTTCGGCATCAAACATTTCTGCGTTTGGCAGTCGGGGAAGCCCATTACCAGCTTGTGGCTCTTCCCTTTGACCTGGCATCAGCCCCCCGAGTTTACCAAAGTAATGGCTCCAGTATTGGCGTTGCTGCGACAACGCGGGATCACGATCGTGGGTTACCTAGACGATCTCCTCCTGAGAGCTTCTTCCGCCTCAGAATTAGAGGAGGATGTGGCAATCACCATGCAGACTCTGCAAGAATTTGGGTGGCTGTTGAACCTAAAGAAGTCGGTGGTTGTGCCGACCCAGCGTCTGGAGGACCTGGGTTTACTATTGGATTCCAGGGAAGCGAGGGTCTTTCTCCCCTCAGACAAATTGCAGACAAACTACTGATGAACCGCAAGTGGTCATCACTCTGCTTTTGCATGCGAGTGCTGGGGCTCATGGTCTTTCGAGGCAGTACCTTATGCCCAGTTCCACACCAGAGTCCTGTAGAAGGAGATCTTGACAAATTGGGACAAATCACCATTGTCCCTGGATCGGCAGATCCAGGTGAGCCAGCCAGTCAGGGACTCCCTGATCTGGTGGTTGAGGTCCCCGGTGATTTCGGCCGGAAAATTGTTCCTTCCTCTAAAATGGACGGTGGTCACTACGGATGCCAGTCTGGCCGGCTGGAGTGGATTCAGTCGGCTCAGGGCCTCTGGTCGATGGAAGAATCCAAGTTGCCGATCAATTGAGAGCGATCAGGCTGTGCCTCCACATGGTCGACGTGTCTTCAA
Source organism: Lithobates pipiens (assembly GCF_037356315.1). Classification (NCBI taxonomy): domain Eukaryota; kingdom Metazoa; phylum Chordata; class Amphibia; order Anura; family Ranidae; genus Lithobates; species Lithobates pipiens. Next base: position 132,347,850 of record NW_027507685.1, read on the forward strand.
GGGCGTCCGACCAGGATACAGTCAGACAACGCCACGGCTATGGCATACATAAATCACCAAGGGGGAACAAGAAGTTCCGGCGCTGCTCGGGAGGTCGCTCACATACTTCGGTGGCCAGAGAGACACGTTCCGACCCTGTCAGCCATTTACATCCCTGGGGTGGAAAATTGGCAGGCGGACTATCTGAGTAAACAGATGCTGGACCCAGGAGAATGGGCATTGCATCCTGAGGTATTCAGGGTGCTGTGCCTGAAATGGGGCACACCAGATGTGGATCTATTGGCCTCCCGGCTTAATCGGAAGGTCCCGAGATTTGTGTCCAGGACAAGAGATCCGTGGGCAGACGCGATCAGACACGCTGGTGGCTCTGTGGGATCAGTACCAGCTGATATATACGCCTTTCCTCCGCTGAAACTGTTGCCACGTCTGCTTCGCAGAGTGGAAGCCGAGGGGATTCCGGTAAACCTGATTGCCCCAGATTTACCTCCGCGTGCCTGGTACGCAGACCTGGTGAGCTTGATGGCAGATACTCCCTGGTGGCTGCCATTGCGAGAGGACCTCCTATCTCAAGGTCCAATCATTCATCCTGCTTTACCATAGCTGGCTTTAACGGCCTGGCCCTTGAAAGCCAGGTATTGAGGAACCGGGGTCTGTCGGACTCTGTGATTCCGACTATGCTGAGAGCGTGGAAATCTTCTTCCAAGAAGATATACCATCGTACTTGGAAGGCCTATATCTTCATGTGTGAGGAGAAAGGGTGGCATCTGCGCTCCTTCTCTAAATCCAGGATCCTGCTGTTTCTTCAGCAAGGTGTAGACCAGAGGTTGGCATTGAGCACCATCAAGGGGCAAATTTCAGCTTTGGCTGTCTTTTTTTCAGCGACCCCTAGCATCTCACTCACTAGTGAGTACTTTTGTTCAGGGGGTGCTCCATGTAGTCCCTCCGGTGCGTCCTCCGTTGCCTCCGTGGGATTTGAACCTGGTGTTGGCACTTCAGAAGCCGCCGTTTGAGAATATCAGGGAGATTCCTCTGTTGACCCTTTCACGGAAGGTGATCTTTCTAGTGGCCATCACATCGGCCAGGAGGGTTTCGGAACTGGCGGCATTGTCCTGCAAGTCGCCTTATCTGGTCATCCACAGGGATAAGGTGGTGTTGCGTCCGCAACCGTCCTTTCTACCGAAAGTGGTCTTGGCATTTCATATCAATGAGGACATTGTATTACCATTGTTGTGTCCTAAGCCGAAAGTACCCCAAGGAGGTGGCCCTTCACGCTCTCGATGTGGTTAGGGCTCTGAAGGTGTACTTGACTTTCGGAAGTTAGACTCACTGTTTTGGTGGCTGGTCCAAACAAGGTTATGGCGGTCTCGTCGGTTACCATTTCCAGGTGGATCAGACAGATTGTAGTCCAAGCCTATGCCTTGAAGGGGCAGGTGCCTCCCTTTCCAGTCACGGCACACTCTACAAGAGCAATCGGAACGTCTTGGGCCTTCTGACACCAAGTGTCTATCTCTCAGGTGTGTGGCGGCGACCTGGTCGTCTGTGCATACGTTTACCAAGTTTTACAAGGTAGACGCCAGTGCATCGGCTGATGCTGGTTTTGGCCGCAAAGTTTTGCAGGCGGCCGTGTAGTTGTTATTGAGATTTTTCCCTGGTTTTTCAATAAAAACACAGTACTTTTTTCGTTATTGCACTGTTACGTCACTTCCGCAAGGTTGCGGTCTGGGGGATCACTTCTGTTGAGGATGCCCGGTTTTGTGGTGGAGTTTCCACACACTGCTGTTTTTTTGTGGGTTTAGTTTCACTAGTCCCCACTTGCCATGGTGGATGAAGTTTTTAATGCTGTTTTTCCCACCCCTCGTTTGACACTGCTTGGGGACGTCCCATGTAGCAGCAGAGAGGAGTTGTGTCGGTCGGTCGGTGAATTACAGAGAAAAGGATTTTACGGTGAGTACAAAAATCCTATTTTTGTACCCATTTGAAACCACTGATTGAACCCATAGGTCAGGGGTGTCTGTGACCCAGTGAAAGGTAAACTAACAGACATCCAGGGCACCTCTTCATTGGGAAGAGGGCTTGGTGTAGGCTTGGCGGGGTTTGCGTTCCAAGTTCTGTGCTGAAAGGAAGGGCCGAATTTTGGCTTAGAAGTCGAACCCTGAGTAAGAGTGTTGAGGTGCTCTGTTTTTTTTGTTTTGTTTTTTCTTAAATCAAAGAAGTTTTTATTAAATATTAAAATGTTACCTGCCATAGAAAATCAGAGAGTGTCAAAGTACAATAAGGCAGACGACTTCAACCGAACATGTTACAGTAGTCCACTAGGGACAATTGTATAGTAGATTAACCCATTACTATTGACAGTGTATCACAAAAAACATATTTGAGTATAAGACCGAAAACAAACAGAAAAAAGGAAAAAAAAAAACCTTCAGAACACATAACACACACGGACTATAGGATTGGATACGTTCCTTGAACTCCAGATGCTTATCACTATTTGACAGGGTGTAGCCCCGTCCGCTGACGCATCTATGAATAATTGGTAATTAATGGTTCTCCAGATCATAGGACCTGACACATCTGGCTTATCCCTGTAACAATTTATATTTGATCAGTTGATGAGGTGCCAGCCCGGAACATCCAGCCAATTCTGTCACATTGTGTAAAATTTGTGTGGTGCATTTCTGTGCCGGTAAGCCAACTTTTCTCTGATTAGCATTTTGTTCACTTGGTCGATCCACTGTTGCCTGGTGGGGACCCTGGGCGTAATCCATAGCTGTGCTATAAGTTTTCTGGCTACATAAAATAAACGGATTATCACTGTATGGGCAGCTGGAGTCAACATCTCCTTGTCCAGGGAGCCAAACAGGCAAACCACGGGGTTCTTTGGAATGGCGATCGAAAATACTTGAGAAATGACCTGGAGGATCCCATTCCAATAACGTACCAGCTTCGGGCACCTCCAGAACATATGCAGGAGATCGCCGTGGTCCCTCATGCACTTAGGGCATAAGGGTGTATCACGGAGGCCCCAGCTATGCAGCTTGGCAGGTGTTCTGTAGACCCTGTGCAGTAAATAGAGATGTGACAGTTTTTGGGTGGCCGATACTGAGACCAAGGGGGCGGAGGCCAGGCAAAGATTTCATGTCTCCTCATCCATCTGTCCCAGATCATCCTCCCATTTCCGCCGACGCGGTAGACCGGCCGAGTCCTGTAGTGCAATGGTCATCAACCCTGTCCTCAGGGCCCACTAACAGGCCCGGTTTGCAAGATAACTGAAATACATCACAGGTGATATCATTTGCTGCACAGTGATTGCCGTATTCTAGTCTGCATCTCCCCAAGGTAATACATAAAACCTGGCCTGGTAGTGGGCCCTGAGGACAGGGTTGATGACCACTGCTGTAGTGCATTGAGAATAATGCCATACCCTCTAGAGATCATACTTTTTTTTTTCCCGCTCCATTAGGATCAATTGCACAATGGCATGGTCAGTCAGTCGGAGTGGCATAAGCCGAGATTGCAGTTGTAGTGCATGTCTCAGTTGTAGATATTTGAAAAAATCATTGCGTGGTATGCCAAACTCCGCCTGCATTTCCATAAAGGACTTCAACACATGTCCGCTGTACAATTGTGGAAGGTATTGAATACCTTTCTCCCTCCAGGTGTTAAAGCCCCTAAGTTTGAGAAGTTCGCTATAACTAGCATTCCCCCAGATAGGAGTGAGCGTTAAAAAAACATGTGACCATAGGGTATTTAATGGGTTGATGGTTGGGGAGCCTCTGTCTAGGTGTGTATATCCTGCCTCCAGATTAGATAGTGCTATACCTGTATCTGTAGAGGTGTCTAATATTCTACATATTGGGTCCAGGGGATCATCCAATCCCCAGCCACCTAGCTGCTGTAGCTGTGAGGCCAGGAAGTAGGTTCTACCATGTGGTACTGCCAGACCCACCTCTTTTTTTTTTTATATATATTTTAGAGTGTTTAAGCTAAGTCTGGCAATCTTTTTGCGCCATATTAATTTCCTGAACTGAGAGTCTATCTTGTCAAACCAGCGTTTAGGGATCCACATTGGGAAATTATGGCAGATATAAAGTAGTTGCGGTGCCCACACCATTTTTATAAGGTTAGCCCTCCCCACTAGGCATAACGGTAGTTTGCACCAGGCTTTGCATTTCTCTCTAAATTTAATTAGCAAAGGTAGAAGGTTCAGAGTAATATATTGTGAGACCTCTGGGGGGGGCCTATCCGGATGCCGAGCGAGTAAGACGTGCTGCTGCTCCTCGCATCCTGCCCATTATACATCCCCATCCTGCCTAACACCGCATCCACTGGCCTCTGGACTCCCTCCAGCCGCCCCAGAACACTTGACACACCGGCCCCCGGTGAAAATTGCAGAGCTCGGCCGGTGAATTTAGCCCAGATTAGGCCTTGTCAGCTCCGCCATCTTGTAGCCTGTGAGGCCTTGTCACCTCCCGGTCTCGGGTGCCGCGATCGGCGGCAGAAGGACATCCGCTCTCCCCTCGCCTGGCAGTGGTGGCCCCCGGAGGTGCCTGCGGTGGTGTGGGGTGTCTGTGAACTGCGGAGGGCCCGGTCGGGGCGGATCCCAGCTGCCGCCGCCATCTTGAGGCCTGTTGAGCCTCCAACACCCCCAGGCTTGGGTGCTGGATACATCCGGCCGGACGGCGGCTGCTCCATCCGCATCTGCGACGGCTCCATCCGCATCTGCGGAGGCGACCCAGCGGAGCGACTGACCCTGGAGACCCCCCGGGGGAGCTGCATAGGTGGCCATCCCTGCCTTCTGCATCCTGCGGCCTAGGGCGCCCAGCACATCCTCAGCATCAGGTACTGTGCCCATGGGTGTCAGGGCTATTCCTCTGGGTGCCCCTCATCATTATAGAGCTGTTCTCTGGGGCTGGCCCTGACCTCTTCACTGAGGAGTCCACCAGTGCACCGTCCATCCTGCCACCTGGTGCCCCATAGCGTTGCCACAAGGGATTGCCCTGGCTCTGTGGCTGGGAGGCCACCGGCATACCACCTATCCTGCCTTCTAGATCCTGGTGCCGTCTGCCGCCCCTTGCCAGGAGTGAGGCCCAGTCCTGGATTGGGACATATTGCGGATGGGCCCCCCCAAGACCCGCTGCTTCCACTCGAAAAAAAGTAAGAACTCCCACTCGGCTTCACCAGAGGCTGCGTTGTCTAGGCGACAGCCGACGGCCGCCATTGCGGCGACCACATCAACGGCCGCTGAGTTCCGGGGCAGCGGAGTCCCCCACGTGAGCGGAGATCCTGGCGGCCATCACGGCATGCAAAGAGACCCTAACTACGAAGATTGATTTCCTAACTGTGGATGTCGGCCTAATCCGTCAAGATATGGATAAATTCCAATCCCGCATAGCGGGGGAGGAGGACAGGGTCTCCACGGTGGAGGATGTGGTTCGGTCGGATTCCAGGGAGGTGAAGGCCCTACAACTACAGGTGAAGGCGCTCCAAGAGCAAGCTATCGATACTGAAAATCGCCTCAGGCGCAACAACATCCGCATACTTGGTTTGTCCGAGTTTGTCCCCCCCCCCCCCCCCCCCCTTGTTTCTTGGTCCAGGACGTGACCATACTAACCTAGAAAAGGGGTTTGATGTTGGTAAGTTCTGGGTATAGGCCTGATCTGATCACTCCCCAGTTTTTCGGGATGTCATCAGATGAGGGCAGGTCGGTGTCATCAAAGGTATTGTTTAAGTTCTGTTACGGTTTATGTTTATTTGTTTTTTTAGGTCTTCCATTGGTCTCCCTTTAACCTGGCGTGGGTTCCCTGGGTTATTGCTGCTCCTGAAGTGTACACACCACCCTGTTTCGGCTCTCCTCTCTTCCCTCACCACACCCCAGTACAATGGCGGGACATGACACCAACACTTACAGTGCACTGTCCTGGAATGTCCGGGGCCTTAACTCTAAGTTTAAAAGAGCGGTGCTCTTCAAATACCTTAAATTGCACTCCCCGCACATTGTAATTCTCGAAGAAACACACCTCATGGGCAGCAAACTACTTGCTTTGAAAAACCATGGATCCAGAGAGCCTTTCATGCCTCTTACTCAACGTATGCCAGAGGGGTCACCATCCTAGTTAGTAAATCCTTCCCTTGTGTAATTGAACATGTTCACACTGACCCCCAGGGTAAATACGTGATCATAGTGTTCACTGTCTGGGGTATCCGTTACATTGTGGTGGGTTTTTACATCCCCCCTCCTTTCACCCCCTCCATCCTATACACCATTATGGATAAAATTACTTCGTACTGCCCGGTCAAATTGCTGCTCATGGGTGACTTTAACTCCATTCTAGCTCCGGACCTGGATAGGACTACCACCCAAAACAATTTTCCACTGAACTACACGCATGGGCAGAGACACTGGGTGTGTCTGAGGTGTGGAGATGGCTACATCCCATGACTAGGGTATACTCCTGTTTCTCTAACATACACAAAACCTCTTCCCGTATAGATCTAGCCTTTGCCAACCCGACTATGCTGGCAGATATACTAGATGCTTCCTACTTGCCCAGCGGTCTCTCAGACCACTGTCCCCTACTCCTTAGCATTCGTTCCCTGTCCTCTCGTTCCTCGTCCCTTTGGCACCTGGGGACCCACTGGATCTCCCATGCGGACCTAGCCCATACCATTCCACCACACTTGACAGAATTTTGGGACCTTAACGCGGGGACCTCCTCCACAACCGTGACCTGGGATGCCTTTAAGGCTTTTACCAGGGGGCAATATATCTCCTCCATTACTGGACTTGGGAGAGAGCAAACCGCTGTCACTCCTAACCTGCAGCGCAATCCCAGTCCTACATTTATGCCGCCGACCCCTTGAATACAAATTATGACTCCCTTAATGCAGCAAAGCATGAACTACACCTCCACCTTGCTGAAGTGACTAGACTGGACCTTTACTGGACTCGACAGCGTTTTTTTGAGCAGGGAGACCCGAACGCCCGCCTCCTGGCGATGTTGGCGCAACACGACAAACCCTTGACGGCAATCCCCAGTGTAGTGTCCTCTTCGGGTGAATCGGTCTCCTCCTTACCGGAGGTACTAGAGGTGTTCCGTCAATATTATATCTCCCTCTATACCTCAGTTCTGCAATCGGATTTCCAGTCACGGGACCTTGCACCCTGGCTGGACCCCTTGGCATTGGGTTGGCTTTCTGATGAGGAGAGAGAATCCCTGGTTAGACCAATTACCCCAGAGGAGGTACTGAGGGCGTTGGGGTCCTTCCCAACTGGGAGGTCTCTGGGCCCGGATGGGCTCCCCATCGAGTTCTATAAGACTTATGGGGACCTGCTGGCTCCCAAGTTAGCTCAACTTTTTACTCACTGTTTGGCTGATGGTGCCCTTCCGGACTCCATGGACCAAGCCCACATTGTTCTCATCCACAAAACTCCTAAAGATCCCACGGCCTGTGCCTCCTACAGGCCTATTGCCTTACTTAATACAGATTTCAAGATCCTCATTAAATTATTGACCCTGAGAGTGCAGCCCCTACTACCCACTATGATCGAGACTGACCAAACTGGTTTTATGGCCAACAAAGCAACAGACGTTAACTTGAGACGCCTGTTCACCAATATACACACACAACATCTTAATATGGGGTCCAGGGTGGTGGCCTCTCTTGACATTGAGAAGGCCTTCGACACGGTCGAATGGCCTTTTCTCTGGGAGGTCCTCCGGCGAATGGGATTTCCCCTAGTTTTCATTGAGTGGATCAAGGTCCTTTACCGTAACCCCACCTCCACCATTAAGCTGGGGGGTGCCTGTTACGGTCTTTCAGTTTATCCAGGGGTACGTGACAGGGCTGCCCTCTCTCCCTAGCCCTATTTGCCATTGCGATGGAGCCGCTTGCAGAGGCCCTCCGCACCTCCCCGTGTGTTAGGGGGCTGCAATTTGGTTGGTTGGAGGAGAGGGTCGCCCTTTACGCAGACAACCTACTGCTTTTTCTCAATGGATCCGGCCCCATCACTTGAGGGAGGACTACAGGTCCTTGACTCCTTTTCCTCTGCTGCGGGTCTCAAAGTTAACTGGACAAAATCCCTCTTATTCCCCATAGACCCAGTGGCCCGAACCACGGCTCCTCCTGACACTCCCCTTCAATGGGTCGAGTCCTTCAAGTATTTGGGAGTTGTGGTCTCCAGACAAGCCTCAGACTACCTACCCCTCAACCTCTCCCCGGTAGTTCAGGAAGCTCGACAAAGACTGAAGGCGTGGGAGACACTACCACTCTCATTGATGGGATGTATAAATTTGTTTAAAATGAAACTGTTACCTAAGTTCACATACCTATTTCAGCACTCTCCCCAGTGGATAACTAAAAAAAAATTCACACGTCTACACCGCCTGCTCACCTCCTTTTTGTGGGGTTCCCAGTCTCCCCGCTATAGCTGGACCACACTGACACGCCCGATCTCTCGGGGCAGCTTGGCATGCCCGGATCTATATGAATACTACTTAGCCACCCAGCTAGTCACGGCGGCCTGGTGGTTCAATCCGGACACTTCCAATCCGGCTACCCAAATTGAGACGGCAGTGCTGGGGTCTCTTGAGGCACTCAAATTTTTACTTTTTCGAGGCTCCCGAGCCCCCTATCCACTGACGCCTTCAGTGCACACCACGGTGGGGGGCAGGTCTAAAAGCCATAAAATACCCTAAACAGGCAATTTCACCTAGTGCCCCCCTCTGGCGAAACCCTACCCTAGAGCACATTTATAAATTACCTGAGCCTCAGGCCTGGACCAAATTCAACATTAAAATGATGTCGCAGATTGTTTACCACTCCCTGATCCAGTTTTCCAAATTACACTCGGACTTTAATGTGCTGCAGTCCTATTTTTTTTTTAGATGCCTTCAGTAGCCACTTCTCCGGCTCCCCTCCTCAGCTAGTTCAGTCTTCCCTGGAAGATCTCCTTAGGGCTGACTGTGAGTGTCAGGGGCAAAGTGGGTGTCCATAGACATACAATTCCAGCCCCCATAGCTCTAAGGTGTCCCAAAACTGCTAGTCTTTTCAAAGGATTACTCAGCCCTCTGACGTTCCATGATAGGAACCTAATAGTAGCCAACATTTATAGACATTGCGATTAAGTACATGAATAGTAAGTAGGCTAAGGCAAGTAAGTGCAACTGAACTTAACTTAACATCTGTGTGTGCAACCTGTTTACAGCAATACCTGAGGCACCTATATATAGTCCATTAGCAGTAGATCTAGCAGGAAGTTGCAGAAAGAGCTCCGGATGTTCGAGTAGACAGTCAATGTCCCGTGCGGTTCTGAAGGAAAAAAAGAAACAAAAAGAAAGAAAAAACAGCCAAAAAATATAAAACCGTGAAGATGTCATTTGCGGAGCCAACAGGGCTCCCGACCTGTAAGGCTAAAGTAGAAAAAGCCCCAACAAGTACTCTGGGGGGGGGCCCATGGAAACACCCATAGAAATTGCTTCTAGGTGACAGATAGGGTTTCACATGCGCAGGCAACATGGAGCACTAGTGGACCGGTATCTGATTCAATGTCCTCCTCACTCCGCCGGGTCTGTGTAAATGCGATTCCAGTTTGCTTGTCGTAACCGAGCCTCAGGTTATGGTGGTGGACATTGCTGTCTTGCATCTTTAAGCGCTTTGTCTTCTCGGTCCAACCACTGCACGGTCGCCGCAGGTCAGTCAAAAAAGTGTGTCGAAACTAAGGGCAGTGACACGAAGTCGGGCTGGGTATAGCATGCCATATTGTATGTTTAGATCTCCGAGTCTTCTTGTGATGTCATTAAATGTCGCTCTTCTTTTTTGCAGCTCAGCTGAAAAATCCGGAAACAGTGAGATTCTAGAATTATCAATCTCCATTTTGCCAGGCAGGCCCCTTGGCTGTGATAGCTTGTGGCTTCACAGCCGGGTGTGCACTGCACATGCGGCAGTCGCGCTGAGCCTCCTGAATAGTCGGGCAATCTTGTGGGACATTTGACGTGTCCAAGAAGATTGCAGGGAGGGAGGGGGAGAGGAGAACTTGCACTCAGATCCCCTAGGCAGTCTGAGCATAATTAGGTACCTGTCAAATCTAAGTACCTGCTGCCTCCCAAAAAAATGCAATGCCAAATGTGACAGGGGAGGGGGGAGTGCTTAAAGCAGAATTTCCCCCTTTTGGGTGGAGCTCCGCTTTAACTTGATTTATTTTCTGCTGTGGCTCCCTTGCATGCAGTTTCTGCCATTGCCATCGGTGAGGATAATTCCCCTGTACGATACTCATGGAGTGGGGTGCTGAAATGGTATAAGCATATGAGGAGGAGTCTGCAGAAACCCAGGTGGTGACTGTCCTGTAGCAAACTCCTTGTGGCAAAGGGATGGGCAGAAGCGCTTGAGCACTGTTCTATAATGGACTGTAGACAATAATGTAGATAAACTTTGCAACTTGTGGTGTGATGTAACATCTGGTCATCCACATGAGAATCAGGTCTGAGTGGCTGAGTTTTTAGTGCCAAGTTTGAAACATATTCACTTTTATACAGTGTACATTTTTCAAACACCTACCTGATTTCCTGATCGTTTTAACGTATAAATGCATACTTTACAGGTATGTCTCATACTTGCTGTGGAGCTACAGCAATGGTACAATAAACAGTATGACCCTGGCTTACCCATGTTGCTGGTCCTTGGGGTCAAAGCTTTATCTCTCGTGGTGGGTAAAGCTCCTAAGGAGTCTTCAGGGTCTGGGTTCCATAGGGATGGTTCATGGCCCCAGCCCTGTTTATCACACTGGCTAACTACATGGGTTGTACTAGGCGCAAAGGTGAATGCCCAAGCAGGATCCAGTGCCCGAAGCAACATTACAAGCTGTCCTCGCAGTGAGGGGTCTGGGTACAGTTCCCATGGTTTTTACAGAGGTTTCACTGATCCAACTGCAGCCCTTCTATTATTGCATTAGAAGACAGTGAGGAGTTGATTGAACAATCTAAAGTAAAATAAGCTAGTTTGGCTAAGAGTGTTTTCTCCATAGGAGAGAAGAGGTCCATCAACTTAGGATGCTAGCAAAAAGCTGTGGACTTACAGAATGGGGTAGGGTTATAGGCAGTTTGTCCTCCAAAGCTTTGCCAGTGTCCAGTCACCTGAAGGTACCAGCCTATAACTTGGGGTCTTCGAATATCAAGCCAGTGTATGTATTCCTAAATGGTGGACTTAGGCCGCGTACACACGGGCGGACTGTTCACCCAACTTTGTCCGCTGAACAGTGTTTGGGCGGACAGTCCGCTCGTGTGTGGGCTTTCAGCGGACAGTTTCAGCGGACAGTTGGACGGACAAGGTTTTTCGGAAATTCCGAAAAACTGTCCGCTGAAACCTTGTTTGAGCGAACAGTCCGCCCGTGTGTAGGCTTGTTCGTCAAACAAAGTTGCGCGCATGCTCAGAAAGGATTTTCACGCCGAAAGCTATAATGCAGTGTATAGGACGTCGTATTTTTCGTCCCGTCGTACGTGCCGTTCACGTCATCGCGCACGGTTTCAGCAAACTGTTCGTCCGTCGTGTGTGGCCATGTCCGTCCATGCTAAGTTTGAGCGGACTGTTTGCCGAAACTGTTGGACGGACAAAGTTGGGCGAACAGTCCGCGCGTGTGTACGCGGCCTTATTTGTTCCCTTTTGGTCTGTTTAATATACAATTGGGAATAATTTGTTATATTTGGCAAAAAAAAAAAACGTGTTTATCATGTCATAAATTCAGGGCTGCTCTGTGTCCTCTGCATACTTTGTGTGTTATCTCAAAGCCCCCTCCTATTTATTTTATCCAGGGCTACAAGATGATTAGCTCTGATGTTATAGAGATATGTAGTTGGGTGGGAGGGGTTGAATAGTGTAGAAGGACCGTACAATACTTAGTTCACACAAAATTCTGCCAGCTTCCAATAGAGCGGAATTGATTTCTGGCAGATCAGCAGGTATTTTTCTGTACTTGCAGGGTCTTCAACTGCTTCTTGTTCTGGAAAGATGGACATACCACATCATTGATCACCGTAAAGAGCCTATGACATAGGCCCTTTACCATATGATCAGCTGTGTCCAATCACAGTATAAACAGGAAATGCTGGTTATCTGCATTCCTCTCCTCTCACTGACAGCACATTAGGAGAGGAAAGCCGGTAAGCAGCATTCCTCAGCTGGGACATCTGCACTGACAGGGCAGACCATCAGTGCCACCTATCGCTTCTCGGCCTTTTGGCTAAGATCAAGTGTAGTATCTGTTCTTATCAGTTACCAGGAGGTGGCGCTTGCTTTCGTCCCTGTTCTACGGCGAGGTGGAGCACGGGTGGAGGTTGCTATGCAAAACCTGTTGGTGTAAAGGTGACCCGAAGCGGTTCGTAGCCGAAAGGGAAGCCTTCTGATGGGGATGGAGAACCACTGGTCGGGGCCAGGGGAGGGGACCCTGGCCTTCTTGTGGCAGCTTTAGCTCCGGTCAGTTTTTCGTGAGGGAACGTTTGTTCCCCTGTTTCCAACAGGGGGGTGGCCTGTACTTCCCGAATGTAATTAGGTAGGAGTGATGGGAGCGAGGGTGAGGCCTGATGGCAAAGGGTCTCACTAAGCTCCTGGATCTCCATGCCTTTCTGGCTGGGGTGGGGGCTGCTGTGGTCTGGGTTGGGGGGTCGGGGATGCTTCTTTGAAAAAGCCTATGGTGATGTGACCCTGAAGTGGCAGTTCAGGGGTGCCTTACATTCACTGTGATTTATCACTTTGAAGTTTGGCACCATGGACACTTCACTGTATACACACTTTTTCACACCTGCCTCTAGGGCCGGGCCTTTGGCTAGGACCAGAGGAATTTTTGATTCCTGGCCAGAGGGCCTGGTCATTGCGTTTACACAATGGCCACTCTTTTCACTCTCCTTCTCCACTATCCCTTCCCCACTTTTTATTTATTTTATTTTGTGTGTTGTGTGTCACGTTTTATGTTTGTCACTGCACGTGTGGCGAGCAGGGTGTCAGTCCTCGGACCTATCCTGAAAGTCTTGTGGGAGGGTCTCCGTTCGGGGGAGCCCCTACCCTAGTACCTGGGTGTGTATGTTTCGGCAGACCTTCCGGAGAAAGGCGGTCGTCCGGCTTCGGCTGGATGGGCCATGAATATGGTACCTTTGTCCCCGTCTGGAGCCTAACGCCCCGGGGGATCAGGGTTAGGTCCTTCCTAGTGGAGGACAGCAGACACCCGTGGCACGGTTTTGTGTTTCACTTTTTGTGTGTGCACTTTTTTTTGGGCCCCGGGTGGAAGTTTTTTGGGGTGTTTTGCACGCCATAGGCTTTTTTCAATAGAAAAAAATCAGTGCCACCTCATCAGCGCCCGTCAATGACGGAAAAAACTAACTTACTAAATTTTATACCAGAAACTAAGAGAAACTTTTTTTTTTGTTTGATATTTTTATCATTTGTTTAGCAAAGAAAAAAAAAACATTGGTGAATAAATACCACCAAAAGCAAGCTCTATTTGTCTTAAAAAAAAAATAATAATAATAATTTGGCCTGGGCAGGAAGGTTGTTACATAGTTGGTAAGGTTGAAAAAAGACACCAGTCCATCTAATTCAACCTGTGGTGTATGTGTGCGTTTTATGTCAATAGTACATCGTATATGCCTGTATGTTGTGATCGTTAAGATGCCCATGTAATAGTTTTTTTAAACGATCAATGCTCCCTGCTTGTACTACTGCTTGTGGAAGAGAATTCCACATCCTTACGGCTCTGATGATAAAGAACCCTCTACGCAGATTACGGTTAAGGAGGTTGTAAACTCTTGTAAAAACTTGTAAGACAAAAGGTATAATGAGCTAGTGTGCATCGCATACTAGCTCATTATGAAATACTTAGAACTAAGCCCTGCAGCCGCCCCGGCACACTGCTGAGACAGCTTTTTCCCCAATGTTTCTTCTGGGTTCGGGGCTGCGGCACTGAGTGGTCGGAGCCCTGATAACGTCACTTCCGCACATGCACGCTGGAGCCGCCGGTCATGGCACAAATCTTTGAAGAAACAGTACGGGTGGCCGTTCCTTCAGAGCGCATACACCAGGGATTTCTCCGGCTGCATGTACAGTAAATATTCCAAACTGTACAAGTTTAAGAGATATTTACAGTACTTTATAGGTAAGCCTAGTAGTAGAGTTTACTTTCTCTTTTAAACTGCTTCTCTTCCAATTTCAGTGAATGGCCACCTGTCCCCGTAACCAAGGTCCTTCAGTCCCTTTTATTAGCTTTGTTGCTCTTCTCTGAACGCTTTACAGTTCCAGTACATCCTACTTGAGGACTTGTGCCTAGAACTGGACAGAATACTCCAGATGATGGGGTGAAAGTGCCCAGTAGGCAAGTGGTTAACGTGACCTATGCTTTAAATCCTGTTCCATTTAAAGCATGTTAAACCGCATAGTTCTTCTGCAGTGTCATTTTTATTTTTCTATTCTGTAAAGTACCTGATTGATCCTGCCTGTTTCTGTGCCCCCTAGTGTGCTGACCAAGATAATCATGGCTGCTGATCCATGATACTGTGGTCAGTTTACATGCCTTCATCATCCTGCAGTCTCTCCCTCTCCCTCCTAGCTCCTGTGTGTGAGCCTCTGCCCTCCTGCCGCTATCCTGTGTGCTAGTCAGTGCTCACAATTACTGCCAGCCCCTCTGTTATAACAAGATATACTACACAGTGTATGTGTTTTTTATTTTAATTCTACGGCTAAATTCATTATTAAACATCGCCAATGTAAGATCACGACTTCCTGGCTGACATCATAGGGGGATTTCAGCCCCTCCCTCTGTAGTCTTTAGATCAGGGAAGGAGAGCGGTGGGTGGTCACATAACCACACATTGACAATGTGAAAAAAGATACAGTGGAGATCGAAAGTTGGGCACCCCAAGTAAAAATGTGTATTAATGTGCATAACGAAGCCAAGGAAAGATGGAAAAATCTCCAAATGGCATCAAATTACAGATTAAACATTCTTATAATATGTCAAAAAAAGATAGATTTTATTTCCATCATTTACACTTTCAAAATTACAGAAAACAAAAAAAATGGCGTCTGCAAAAGTTTGGGCACCCTGCAGAGTTAATATCTTGTACTGCCCCCTTTGGCAAGTATCACAGCTTGTAAACGCTTTTTGTAGCCAGCCAAGTCTTTCAATTCTTGTTTGAGGTATCTTTGCCCATTCTTCCTTACAAAAGTGTTCCAGTTCTTTGAGATTTCTGGGCTGTCTGTCACGCACTGCTCTTTTAAGGTCTATCCATAGATTTTCAATAATGTTGAGGTCAGGAGATTGTGAAGGCCATGGCAAAACCTTCAGAATACACCTCTTGATGTAATCCCCCGTGGATTTTGAGGTGTGTTTAGGATCATTATCCATTTGTAGAAGCCATCCTCTCTTTAAATTCAGCTTTTTCACAGATGGCATCAAGTTACCATACAAAATTTGCTGAAATTTTATTGAATCCATTTTTCCTTCTACTCGTGAAATGTTCGCTGTGCCACTGGCTGCAGTACAACCCCAAAGCGTGATTGATCCACCCCCATGCTTAACAGTTGGACAGAGGTTCTTTTCATTAAATTCTGTGCCCTTTCTTCTCCAAACGTACGTTTGCTCATTCCGGCCAAAAAGTTATATTTTAACCTCATCAGTCCGCAGAACTTGTTTCCAAAATGCCTCAGGCTTGTCTATATGTTCATTTGCAAAGTTCAAACGCTGATTTTTGTGGTGAGGACGTAGAAGAGGTTTTCTACTGATGACTCTTCCATGAAGACCATATTTGTGCAAGTATCTCTTTATAGTAGAATAGTGTACCACAACTCCAGTGTCTGCCAGATCTTTCTGGAGGGATCGTGCAGTCAAACGTGGGTTTTGAATTGCTTTTCTCACAATCCTGCGAGACTGTTCTGTCTGATATTTTTCTTGGTCTTCCAGAACTTGCTTTAACTTCCACTGTTCCTGATGACTGCCATTTCTTAATTACATTCCAAACAGAGGATATTGACATCTGAAAAGGCTTTGCTATCTTCTTATAGCCTTCTCCAGCTTTGTGAGAGTCAACTATTTTCAGTTTCAGTTTTCTAGACAACTGCTTAGAAGAACCCATGGTGCTGATTGTTGGGGCAAGGTCAGATGAGTCTGGCCATTTAAAACCTTTGAGATTGACATCACCTGGTCTTCCCAGACGATTATGGAGAACAATCCATGACACTGGCAGATCTCAGCTTTGCAAAGGGGGCAGTGCATGCTATAAATTCTGCAGGGTGCCCAAACTTTTGCAGATGCCATTTTTTTGTTTTCTGTAATTTTGAAAGTGTAAATAATGTAAATAACTTTTTTGACATATAAGAATGTCTAATCTGTAATTTGATGCCATTTGGAGATCTTTCCTTGGCTTCGTTATGCACATTAATACACATTTTTACCTGGGGTGCCCAAACTTTCGATCCCCACTGTATTTAGCAACAGAATAAAAAAAAAAAAACACACGCTGTGTAGTATAGCATGTTATAACAGAGGGGCTGGCAGTAATTGTGAGCACTGACTTTGCAACCACTTTAACCCTTTCACTGCCAGGTCTGTATGCCCTACAGACTTTCAGCACTGCTTCCAGCTGACCAGATCAGTACGCCATATGGACCTCATTCCTCCTTGTCACTTCCATGACCAGGAACTTATAGCAGAATTATTAATCAAACTGCTCAAAATTTCAAGAGCAATCGGCGGACAGATTCCTCGCTGAGCAGTCATGTGGAAGGGGCCTAAGGGTAGACATGCACCTAAATCTCCCTTGCCTCTGAAGCTTGATCTGCATTAAGTTTACATTCCTGTGGCTACTGACAGGATAGTGAGGAAGCCATCCGCTGCTTCCTCACACCATTTTAAAAATTTTACCGACAAATGCACCGCAATCATAGGTTGGTCTTTTTTTCAACCTCACCTACTATGTAACCACATGTATTGCACATGGTTGAGGGGCATTTGCCGTGACTTGAATTGACTTGAATGTGCATCATTTGGCAGGTGAAAAGCAACTTTGCCGTGGGCACAAAGCATTGCAGCTGCAGCAGGTAAACAACCCCCATCTGCTGCCTATTGCACCTTAAGGGGGGGAATGTTGGTGGGTGGAAACACAGCTCAACAGCACATTTTTGCCACCCCCAACTGCAAGTCTAAACAAGGCCTAGCGTGTCATTCCCGTGGGGCATACAACAAGGGTGTGTTTAGCTGCACAGCAATTCACAAGTGTTCCATGCATCCCCATGCAGGCAATCACATCACTGTCAATTGGTATACGCTGGCTGCAGGGGAATGCGCATTCCTGTGTAGGCAGTTCCATTCATGTCAATTGGGACACAGTGGATGTATGGACACTTGGAGGCACGTCTGTGAACTCACGCGGTCTGCATTTGCCTACACCGGAACTGATGTCAGATTTGTCCCTTAATATAATTGGGACTACCTGCACAGGGATGTGCAGAACATGGCTCTCCATATGGCCATCCACGGGCGAATGCTTTAGTACAACCTATGTAAGTTATGTTGTGTTTTGTATGCTAATAATAATTTAAAATTTTAATCATAATTTTAGTGTTTTCTGAGTTAAAACAGCAAATTTATAAACATTTGCATTGTGCAACTATTGTCCCCTTTTTATTTTACTGAGCATGTGCTTTCAGAAAATATATGGTTTGGGGTGTGTGGTCTTTTACAAACTCTGAAAGCTGTAAGTAAAATATGGAAACCTTCTATAAAAAATACGCTTATTTACAGTTTCGCGTACATTCAATTTTAACAATTTCGCAAAAAGGTGCAATTTAAAATTTATTCGGAACTGAGCAGGGGTTTTAGTAATGTGCTGTGTTTGTATCTGCTAGTAATGATTTTGGTGTATTTTTTGTGAAAATATTGATTTGTTAAAAATGGATGCAAATATCACAAGGTTTGGGGGCCTTTTACAATCTGTGAAAGCTGAAAATGAAAACCTCCAGATTTTTTGAGAAATTTGGATATTTACATTTTTGTGCATGTTCAATTTTAACCATTTTGCTAAAAGTTGCAATTTAAAATGTACAAATATTTGTTATTTGTTAACTCGATACAGGTTAAAGTGTTTCTAAACCCACAACAGTAAAATCAGTCTGTATATACAGTAAATCATGCTTGTTATACTCACTGTATAACCTAAGGGGTTAATTCTCTGCATATTTTCAGAGTCTATAGAGTCAGGCTGCACATGCTTAGTTTGATGTGTATTGCTAGAGAGGTTTTTCTTTTCTTGGGAGGGTGCATGTGTTCAGCACAGAGCCAGACAGAGGGTCAGGGGTCCTGGATCCTGATAAGTCAATCGTGACAGAAATAAAAACGCCTCCTGCAAGCTTTACTAGGAACTGATAGAAATCGCATGACTGCTATATAGTGCTGATGAAAAAAAAAGGTGTTTATTTACTAAAACTATTGCATTTCAATGCTCTGTGTACTGTGGGAGACCATATATAGTGAATGCAGGATCCAGGGTTTAGTAACACTTTAGGCTTTTATATTTAGCAGGAATTATGTAAAATGTTCTGTGTTTTTATCTGCTGATGATGACTTGGTGTATTTTTAGTAAAAATATTATTTTGATACATCTTTGCCAAAATATCATGAGGCCCTAAAAATCAGTAGCACTTTTTTTTTTTATTCTACTGGTCATGTGCTTTCAGAAAATATATGGTTTGGCAGTGAAAGGACAAGTGTTTTAAGGTTGCTAATGAATCCTGTCGCCCCCTCCTCGATAGGTATCTCTATGTCAATAGCCGACCCTGGCCTCTTGACTGTGTGATCTCAAACCCCATGGATCCTCCACCCATCGCAGAGGAAATAGAACTACGAGTCTTTGACCTGCGGACCTTGAGGGAGGTGAAGGAGCCTCTTCGAGCTCATCGTGCCTACACCCCAAATAACGAGTGCTTCTTCATCTTTCTGGATGTTAGCAAGGACTTTGTGGCCAGGTGAGAGCAGGGGGGAAACTATGCCTTCCTAATATTTTTGTATAAAAGTGGCCTTGTTGCCCAATCAGATACTAGCTGGCACTTCTTTTCTACTGCAGCTTTACAATAGAAAAAAATAAATCCGATTCGCTTATATGAAACAATGTTTTATCTTTTTAATAGCAGTCTTTATTGAGTGAGTGTACAGCTTGTATAACCGTGTAAATTTTAACAGTATAAATTTGCTGTCCCCTCAAAATAACTCAACACACAGCCATTAACCACTTTCCACCCAAGGTACGTCATATGATGTTATGGACATTGAGTGGGGATATCTGGATAATGCCTGCAGCTACAGGCATCACCCAGATCTTATTTTATTTTTTTATTCCCCCCCATAAGAACAATCATAGCCCGCCCCTCTGGTGCTTCTCCCGGCTCACCCATGCGATGGGTGAGCCAGAGAACAAATCGGTTGCCGTCTGAAGTTTACCATACAGATTTATGGTGACCAAATGGTCCCCAGTCATCTCTATGACCCTCGGAGGCCGGTGGAAGTAAACAAATCTGAGGGCGCATCTGGAAAGGCCGAGAGGGGTTTATTTTTTCTTTCTTTTTTTTTTTTTTATCCCAGCCTTTGCAGCCTGGAGGAGAGATGTGGGGTCTTATGTACCTTATGTATCTTTATGTACATAAAGCGGACCTGTTACACACTATTCCTATTACAAGGGATGTTTACATTCCTTGTAATTGTAAAAAGTGATCAAATTTTTTTTAATTTTTTAAAGAAAGTGTAAAAGTAAAATAAAGAATAAAAAAATTAATTGAAAGTGCCCCTCCCAGTCCCTACGCACAGAAGCGAACCCACACGTAAGTCGTGCCCACATATATATACCATATTTGCCGGTGTAGAAGACGACCCCCCTAATTTTCCAGTCTTTGCCTATACTCGCCATATAAGGCGACCCCCATTCTGAGGCTTCATATTTCCTTGTTGATGGAGCTGGAGCTATAGCGAGCTGAACCAATCACAGCAAGCAATGTATTCTAGTAATAAATACAAAGCCTGTTCGGATTGGCAGAGGCTGTAACATCATCAGCCTGCGCCTCTCTGACTCTCAAAGCCAATCTGAGCAGGCTACTGTATGTAGCCTGCTTGGATTGGCAGAGGTTGATACTCCAATCCATGCATTAATAGAATACATCGCTTGTGGGCATTGATTCTGCAGTGTATACTGTATGTAGCCGAAGCTACATACAGTATTACTGCACATCCACCATTGGGTGGGCTAAACATCCAGCGGGTAGCATTTAGTACCCCGTGTATAAGACGACCCTCACTTTTTGGCCTTTTTTTTTTTTTTTTTTTTTTTTAAAGTGTAAAAGGTCATGTGCCAGAAAATACGGTAAACGATGTTCAAATCACACATGTGAGGTATCGCCTCCTGCATTAGAGCAAAAGCATCAATTCTAGCTTTTTTACATGTAGGAGCAAAGTGCCAGAATTGGTCCGGATGGGAAGTGGTTAATTTCTAAACTGCTGCCAACAAAAGTGAGTACAGTTCTAACTGAAAATGTCCAAATTGGGCCCAAAGTGTCAATATTCTGTGTGGCCACCATTTATTTTCCAGCACTGCCTTAACCCTCTTGGGCATGGAGTTCACCAGAGCTTCACAGGTTACTACTGGAGTCCTCTTCCACTCCTCCATGACGACATCACGGAGCTGGTGGATGTTGGAGACCTTGTGCTCCTCCATCTTCCATTTGAGGATGCCCCACAGATGCTCAATAGGGTTTAAGTCTGGAGAAATGCTTGGCCTTACCCTCAGCTTCTTTAGCAAGGCAGTGGTCATCTTGAAGGTGTGTTTGGGGTCATTATGTTGGAATACTGCCCTGCAGCCCAGTCTCTGAAGGGAGGGGATCATGTGCTGCTTCAGTATGTTACAGTACATGTTGGCATTCATGGTTCCCTCAATGAACTGTAGCTCCCCAGTCCCAGCAGAACTCATGCAGCCCCAGACCATGACACTCCAACCACCATGCTTGACTGCAGGCAAGACACACACTTGTCTTTGTACTCCTCACCTGGTCGCTGCCACACATGCTTGACACCATCTGAACCAAATTTCATCTTGGTCTCATCAGACCAAAGGACATGGTCCTTAGTCTGCTTGTCTTCAGAAAACTGTTTGTGGGCTTTCTTGTGCATCATCTTTAGAAGAGGCTTCCTTCTGGAACGACAGCCATGCAGACCAATTTGATGCAGTGTGTGGCGTATGGTCTGAGCACTGACAGGCTGACCCCCACCTTCAACCTCTGCAGCAATGCTGGCAGCACTCATACATCTTTTTCCCAAAGACAACCCTCTGGGTATAACGCTGAGCACGTGCACTTAACTTCTTTGGTCAAACATAGTGAGGCTTGTTCTGAGTGGAACCTGTCCTTCTAAAATGCTGTATGGTCTTGGCCACCACCCTGCAGGGTCTTGGCAAACTTCTTGGATCCTAGGCAATCTTTATGCAGAGCAATGGTTCTCAACGCCTGTCCTCAGGACCCACTAACAGGCCAGGTTTGCAAGATAACTGAAATACATCACAGGTGATATCATTTGCTGCTCAGTAATTGCAGTATTCTAGTCTGCATCTCCCCAAGGTATTACTCAAAATCTGGCCTGTTAGTGGGTCCCGAGGACATGAGTTGAGAACCACTGATGTAGAGCAACAATTTTTTTTTTTTTTTTTTTTTAGATCCTCAGAGTTCTTTGCCATGAGGTGCCATGTTGAACTTCCAGTGATCAGTATGAGAGCGATAACACCAACTTTAACACACCTGAGACCTTGTAACATTAACAAGTCACATGACGGGGGAGGGAAAAAGGCGAATTGGGCCCAATTTTACAATTTCACTTAGGGGTGTACTCACTTTTGTTGCCAGCGGTTTAAACATTAATGGCTGTGTTGAGTGCTATACAAGTTGTACACTCATTACTTTACATTATAGCAAAGTGTCATTTCTTCGGTGTTAAAATAAAATATTTACAAAAATGTGAGGGGTGTACTCACTTTTGTGAGATACTGTATATATCTAGGCAGCCATTGCGTGCGCTGATTATCAGTGTAGATGTTGCTTTCACGCAAGCCGGTTATCGGCTCTCCTCAAGCTGTCAGTGCGAGCAAAGGAATGCCGATAACTGGCTTGTATTTACATCGTAATCAGCTGTGATTTGAAGCAGCTGATCATGTGGTAAAGGGCCACTGTGCTGGGCCTAATTGTCTTAAGGACATAGCAATCACAGAGCATGCTACTTCGATCACGGAAGGACGTCCTATGATGTCCTCCCAGAACTAGCTGTCATTTGGCTATGGCGTGGTTGGCAAGTGGTTAAAGCTCATTTCTGGGGAAACAAAAATCCTCCCATGCAATGGGGCTGCCCCCCTGCACTGCAAGGTATTTATGCCTTGGGTAGGGTGGGAGAGAGAAACAAAAAAACTGTTTTACTGAGCCCTTTGTTTTGGCGGTGTGTGGATGCAATCTGGTAAAGAAAACTGCTCTTTCTAGGACTAAATATAAATGTACATTTAACTCTTGCAAGAACCCTGGAGTTCGACTTCTGCTTTAAAGGAATTTCCAGTTCTAAAGTTTACATTTTGTGGTGATAGAGCACCAAACACATGTAAAAGTGTGTATCCTATAACTTGCAGGCTACTGTTTATTGTAAAAATGTTCCTTTTAAAGCCTCCTTCATAGGCACCAAATACTGAGTGGCTGGTCTTCTGGCCCTGTGAGCGTACACAGCAGCCACTGCCAGTGTAATGAGTTTCACAAACTCACCCGCCCCTTCTGCCATTCACAGAGCTTGTATTTTTACCATTCTCCCCCAATGCATCATGTTCTGTAAATGGGTAGAGGAGATCCTGTCACTTAACTGCTGTTCCTCCATTCACTGAACGCAATGCATGGTGGGAGATTATTATTACAAGCTCTCCGAATTGTGGAGCAAGCAAACCAGCGGTGCAATTTCTCTCAGTAGCAGTTACTAACGCCGTGCCAGAAGGGTAGTATTTGGCAACTATGAAGGGAATATTTTTACCAGAAATTGGGATGCATAATTAAGGTGTTTGATGATGCTGCAACCTGTAAAAATATTAAACATCAATGTTAATGGAGTATAAACATCATACTTTGTGAAAATTGGCTAATAATTGTCTAATATGCTTTTTTTTTTTGGCCCAGTGGAGCAGAGGATCGCTGTGGCTACATCTGGGACCGCCATTATAATGTCTGCCTAGCCAAGCTGCCTCATGAAGATGTAGTGAACTCTGTGGCTTTCTGTCCAGTGGATCAGGAATTACTGCTCAGCGTCAGTGATGACTTTACAATTAAAGTGTGGCGTTCGGCCCGCTCCCAGCGCAGCACCGCGGATCTGCTAGAGTCCAGCTCTTGGCTGCCGTCCCACATGAGCTGAGAATTTATCCACACTTTTTTTTTTTGTTTCATTTTTAAACCTGGCTATTCATGTATCGAGCCCCAGCATACTGCTCTCTGCGTTGCAGATTATGATGGGCAGAATATAAAATGGCATTGCAGTTGGAATGTAATCTAGAGGTATGTGTCCATTAGGAGTCCTCTGGATCTTTTGACGTCTATGTTCTTTCTGAGAATGTTTGGAAAAAGCCTGCACCATCAAGAAGTAGGTCAGTCCAGGCAATTGACATTTAAGGAGCACAGGAGGATTTTCTCTATTAATAAACTCTTCAAACGACCACAGAAGGGCCTGTGAAATTTGTCAGTCTAATATTAGTGTATAATTTATTTTCATTATATTGTGTGGCATCCTAATTTTTTGTTGTGTATTCTTTAACATGCTCCTGGCTAATAACTGCCCCAATTTTTGTTAAATCTGAGTATCTGGTATCCTTTTAAATGCCAGCATCTTCACTACAAAGTGCTTTTTAAATGTTCAAGAATAGAAAATGTCTCTATTCTCAGATTTTCTAGTCTTGGACAGTTATGGAAGGGTTGGAACCTTTTGTCTGGTTTTATTGCAGAGTCGCCAGTGGATACTTACCTTTTACTTTCTGTACTGGTGACACAAGAAGAGAGTTGAGACCATGAAAAATTCCAGCTTTGATGGTTATTTACAGAACAGGTGTCACCAGTAGAAGATTTCCCTTCTATTCCTGAACCAGCATTTTTAAATTTCCTATTGCCATTTTCCAGCTGACAAATAATGGACCCCCAACTCCCCAGGAGAGCAATAAAACCCCACAAGAGATCCTAAACCACCTTATCCAAAACTAGGATATTTAAAGGGGTTGTAAGCCCTCATGTTTTTCACCTTAAGGCAGGGGTCTCAAACTGGCGGCCCTCCAGCTGTTGCAAAACTACAAATCCCATGAGGCATTGTAAGGCTGACCGTTACAAGCATGACTCCCACAGGCAGAGGCATGATGGGACTTATAGTTTGGCAACAGCTGGATGACCACCAGTTAGAGACCCCTGTCTTAAGGCATTCTATGTGTCAATAACCACCCCCAGTCGTTTCTCTCTTCCCACCTCAGTTTTACGCACCTGAGCCCTGTATTTCCTACACCGAAGACGCGTTCTTCCCCCTCTGCCCATTGTCTTGGCTCTTGTTTTCAAAGATTGACAGCAGTGGGAGCCAATGACGTTGCTGCCATCAATGAAATCCAATGACGCAGGCACCAAGTATGGCATTCCGCATCTATGGACACAAAAGCTGGACCTGGGGGAGGGGGTTTATACAATGCAGGGAAGAATGAGCTACCAGTGCCACCGGAGGACCCCAGAAGTTGAGGATCAGTCCACTCTGTGCAAAACGAACTGCACAGTGGAGGAAAGTATGACATTTAAAAAAAAAAAGCCTTGCAATCTCTTTAATTTGGCCTCCAGAAACTGGTGTATGCAGTTTTACAGAACAGATTTCATGATTTTTGCCAAGTGAAGTGATCAGAAATATTTTTGAGAGGCGACTCCCTGTGTATAAAATGTAATATAACCACTTCCCTACCAGGCCATAGTAAAATGACGTACTTGACTTTGTTGGGGAATAGCTGCATATCTTTTTATTTTTATTTTTTTTTTTTTTTCAGCCGGCGATTCTGTGCACAATAAGAACGATTATAGTGGCAGTTCCACTGCTTTTTCGTTCTTATAGGCGATGAGTGGGGACGTCCTCTCACCACCATCCGGTGCTTCTCCAGGCTCTCCCGTGCCATCGGGGGCCCGGAGAAAGAATCGCCTGCCCCCAGGTGACTAGTATACATTATTTCCTGTGACCAGATGATCACCAGACATCTCGATGAAGGTCGAAGGACCGGGCGCGACGTTATGATAACCCACATTGTAAACAAAGCCGCAATCTCAGTTGGCAGCATGAGATCGGTAAATTATTTATTTTTTTCCCCCAACTTCATGCTTTACAGCCTGGAAGAGAGATGTGGGGGTCTTATTAATCCCGCATCTCTCCATAAAGAGGACCTGCCAAAATGGATTCCTATTACATGGGATGTTTACATTCCTTGTAATAGGAAAAAAGTTAGGCCCCTTTCACACTGGGGCTACAGTGCCTGAAAAAAAAAAAAAAATAAATAAAAAAAAAAAAGGGGGGGGGGGGGTCCCTTTCAATCCAGTGCAAAAGCCAGAGGGCTTTCACACTGGCGCGGTGCGCTAGCAGGACGGTGAAAAAAGTCCTGCTAGCAACATCTTTGGAGCGGTGAAAGAGCGGTGTATACACCGCTCCTACCCATTGAAATTAATGGGGCAGCGCCGCTATACTGCCAGGAAAGCACCGCTGCAGCGGTGCTTTGACCCTTTTTCGTCTGCTAGCGGGGGTTAAAACCGCCCCGCTGGCAACCGAATACCGCCGCAAAAATGCCACCAACGCCCACACCACCCAAGTGTGAAAGGGGCCTAAATGTTTTTAAAAACGCACCTGTCTGCGGTAGCTAATGCTCAGAAGCGAACACACACATAAGCCCCATTTACACATGTGAGGTATCGCCGCGTGTGTTAGAGCGAGAGCAATAATTCTAGCCCTAGACCTCACCGCCTCTGTAACAATATTCAAAGCATCGCCTATGGAGATTTTTTCACATTATACAAAAAAATTGGGCTAACTTTACTGTTTTGTTATTTTTTAATTCATGAAACAGTTTGTTTTTTTTCCCCAAAAAAAGGGCATTTGAATAACTGAGCAAATACCATGCAAGATAAAACAAAAGTAGCAATGACTGCCATTTTTTTCCCTAGGGTGTCTGCTAAAAAAAAAAAAAAAAAAAAGTTTGAGGGTTCTGAGTAATTTTCTAGCAAGAAAATTTTATTTTTATTTTACATATAGTAGAGAAAGTGTCAGACTTGGCCTGGTCTGGAAGTGGTTAAGAAACCATGCCACGTAAGGTAGAACCCTTTTATAATAGAAGTGCCCACTCTTGATGCAAACTCTATGCTTTACACATTTAGGGTAGAAGCAAGAGGTTTGCATAAATCTCCAACAGCACACACTTGCTTTGCTCCACCACAATTGTTTATATATCAGGAGCCAAAAGTAAACACTAAAGTACTTCTGGGTATGGAGGAAGTAACGCCCACACACCAAAGTCCTGTGTAAGCGCCAACTCTGCTTACACAGGACTTTACCATCACTCTTCATTTATTTTCAATCCCATACAGTATAAAGTTAGTGAAAAGGCTCACCCATGCAAGGTGAAGCAGGTTCATTTTACGTTGCAGTGATGTTTTAAGTTTCTTGAAATTGTCTGAAAACTCCCCTGTGTGGGGGCCACCAATATTGTTTCAGGGTCCATAATCCAGATCCTTTCCATATATTTCCTAGTTTCAACTGTCATCTTTTTCCCTTCTAGAGCTCTGTACAAATAAATACTTCCTGCACGTGACTGTGAAGTCTAATTTATTTTTTTTGCTTGCAGGTTTATGGAGTGCTGAGCAGAAACATTGCCCTGAGGGGTAGTCAGGTGCTGACTGTCCTCTATGGCTGGGAATTGGGGGGGGGGGGGGGGTGTGTGTGTGTGTGTGTGTGTGTGTGTGTGTGTGTGTGTGTGTGTGTGTGTGTGTGTGTGTGTGTGTGTGTGTGTGTATGTATACACACTTTAGGGAATTAATTTGAAATTACTTTTCAAATGGTTGCTATTCAGTGCCAAAACATAGGTAGGTAATGCAAATTCTTCAAATGTTTTTCCACTGACAAGATTACAAATAGATAAAATCGAGAACCAAATAAAGATAATGAGATGAGCTAATAGATTTTATATACTTTATTATGTTATCATGCAACAAAGTTTTTAAAAAGTGTACTAACATTATTAAAAATAACTTGATAGTAAATCAAACTGCTTTGAGTTCTAGTGCGCCTATAAATAGTTTTGTTATAGTGCATACAGGCATAAATTGTGCATCTTACCTTCTGAATCTGGTCTGTAATATGGAGGTTAATAGGAGCTGAATCATTTGATCTCTGAACATGACCAGTGTCAATGCATAATGACAACACTTCTGGTGTGTAGTTACAATGGAAACCCCGCTAACAAGTGTAAATCCTGGTGCCAGCTATGAGACGTTCCCTTCTAGTGCAAACATGTATCTGTGCAAAAACAGCGTGTCACTCTTCAAAGCTGTGTGCCACAACATACATATTTTCATGACTTGAGATGTTTCATGTTAGGCAGCGCATTCAAACTGAAAGGGTTGCATTTTAAGCAACACATCTCCTTTCAATTTGAATAGCACCAAAGCACATACATTGATTTACTCCCAACAGCCTGTTACAAAAAAACAGAGCAGAGTTGGCTTCCAGCACTCTTGGACTGACACGTTAGCAGAGTTTGTCTTGGAATATACTGTGTAGGCATTCAAGAGATGCTTGGTGGGATCAAAGCCTTAAGCCAAGCTCCTAATTGATCTATTCACCTGAAAAAAGACCTTACCTTGATGCCAAGTGCTGCCACACATCACTTTTACTGCTGTCACAAGGAATGTAAACATCCCTTGTGACAGTAATAGGCGGTGACAGGTATTCTTTATGGAGGGATCTAAAAGACTCCAAATCCCTCCTTTGCACTTCAAAGTATTCAGATCACCAAAAAATCTGAATACTGCATATTTTTTTTAATCCAGTGCCATTGGCAGCCGAGTAAACAGGAAGTGACGCCATGACGTCACTTCCGTGTTTACATCAAGGAGACTGGAACAAAGCTGTTTCCGGCCTTTGTTCCAGTCTGTCACTAGCCGCCGGAAGAACCGGATCGCCGATTGGTTCTCCGGTGCCACCAGGGGAGGGGGGGGCGTCCCCTCCCGCTCCTCTGGGATAACAACCGATCGGCTTTTAGCCGCATCGGTCAATATCCTCAGAAAGCTGATCGCCTGCTCTAAACAATGGTACTAGGATGATGCCTGCAGCTGTGGGCATCATCCCAGTATAACCCCCCTGAAAGCAGAGTACACACATCTGCGTATGCTCGGCGGGAAGGGTTTAATAAGGCGTGAAACCTCCATGTTTCTATTCCATGCTAGACCTTTTGGCACTATTGGCTGACCAGATGGCCTCAGCCACACTGAAAAAGATCCACATTTAAAACTGTAAAAAAAGTTTAGTAAGTGCCATAATGACTGACATGCATTACAATCTTCATGTCGACTCCATCAGTGATCAAACGTATGGTGTGTATTTACATATTGCACTCGCTCTTAATTCCAGCTCGGGAGGCAATATATCCCAAATAGGAAATAATGGCAGGTGCCATATGTAGAGACAGCAAGTTTAACATGTAGATTGTACTGTGTGTCATATGAATTACACCCATTGCTAAATTTAGATATAGTGCTTTTCTGAAAAATAAAAATTTGCCCGTTGACATTTAATTTTTTATCAAAAAAAAAACAAAACACATACAAAAGTATGTAGATATCACATTACAAATTTTAAAGTACACACTGCAAAAATAAAATATACATTTACAGGAGTTAATGAGGTGTGGATATAAAAACAAAAAAATATCCAAGGTGGATGCAGCATCTGTCCCCCTGCTGACTCGATGACTGAGAACCAAAAGATCACATGACTGCTCAGCTCGGTCTTCAGTGAACAGAAACACTGACTGACTGGTTCTCTGCTCTGCCCCTCCAGCACTCACTGTAGAGAGGGCGAGAACTGCTGGCTCAGGCTCTCCGTGGCTCACCAAAAGCCTGAGCCTGAGCCAGCTGCTGATTCAGGCATCTGAGTGGACCCAGACAATAAAGTTGGGCTCTCTCCATAGTCTTTACCGGCTCTGTGACATTAGCCGCCAGAAAGCTTCAGGCTCCTGCTGACTGAACCTGGGCGACAAGAGTGCAGAACGAAGTACAGTCAAACAAGTTTTGGCTATACTACTACTTAAAATTATACGGCCCATATTGTTTAACCACTTGCCAAACCACAGCTCACGTACATTTAATGCAGCAGGTTGGCAGCGCTGAGCAAATCGCCATACCTGTATGGCGGTACGCTTTCACTACCACTGCGCAAGTGTGCCCATGGGTCGGGGGGACTCGCTGTCCGCCAGCGACCTGCGATCACTTAGTACAGACGCAGAACGGGGATCTGCCAGTGTAAACAAACAGATCCCCATTCTGACGGGACATGTCAGAGATCCTGTTCTCAGTGATCGGGAACAGTAATCTCAGTGAGCCCATCCCCCTGCAGTTATTTTTATAGCACTGATCAATGTAATAATGTCACTGATCCCCAAAAAGTGTAATTTGGGGTCAGATTTGTCTGCCGCAATGTCACAACCCAACAAAAAATTTGCAGATCGCCACCATTACTAGTAAAAACTATTTAAAAAAAAAAGAAATAAAAGCCCCTAAATCTATCCCATAGTTTGTAGATGCGATAACTTTTGCGCAAACCAATCAATATACGCCTATTGTGATTTTTTTTTTTCACCAAAAACATGTAGAAGAATATATAATCGACCTAAACTGATGAATATATATTTTTTGTATGCATTACAAAAAGTAAAAAAATAATTTTTTTCAAAATTGTCGCTCTTTGTTTAAAGCGCAAAAAATAAAACACATTTAAAAGCAACACAGGGCCAAATCGCAAAAAGTGCTTTGGTCAGGAAGGGGGTAAAATCTTCCGGGGCTGAAGCAGTTAACCACTTAAAGCGGAGTTCTGACAAAAACAAAACTTATAACTATATAAATCATAAAAAATGTGAACATATATGAATTAAATGGATATAAGTGTCAGCACGTATTTTAAGGATAACTGTGCATTTTTAGGTAGGTCGGTCGCATGGCGATTCGGGTGTCTCCGATGCATGGGGACCGGAAAATTGATTGCGGGTGACGTCATCCCGACTTGTCCGCCCCTCCCAGGAAAGTGCTCTGAACGTATTTTTAAAACGACTTCCCTTTCATAAATGCTGTGTTACAATGGCCCCGCTGTATGTGCTTTTAAAAAATATATATATATCACTTCATACCGAATTTCACAGTAGTAAGTACAATACATCCCGATCATGTGACTCGCGGCCATCCCGTTTCACATGTCTGAGTCCTAACGTCAGCGGGAATTCTCAGCCACGGCGCCTCTCTTCTGATATGATAGCTATAGTCAGCGGGCGGGGCTGAGAATTCCCGCTGATGTCAGGACAGGAGTCACATGATCGGGATGTATTGTACTTACTGCTGTGAAATTCGGTATGAAACAATATATATATTTTTTAAAACACATAGAGCGGGGCCATTTGGAACATGACATTTATTAAAAGGAAGTAACGACAGCAAGCAGAGTACAAATGTGTTTGTACTCTACTTACATCTCAAGCTCCATGCTGACCGGGCCCTGGGCTTCCTGCTGCACATTCCACTGTTAACTCCTAGTGTGCTAGAAGGTGCAAACAGGAATGCCAAGGAACTGTCAGCACCACTTGCTGGCGGCCCGTGCATTGTGGGGGGGGGGGGGGGGGGGGGGTTAGTGAAGCGTCAAAGCCAGGTGTACATGTCTCACTGCGCTGTCCTGCATAGCCGGACAATCTTTTGGGAACCATGATGTGTCCCAGAAGAATGCAGGATTGAAGGGCCGCCTAGGTGGCCCAAGCGGAAGCGGGAGCTCGTTAGTAATTGTGATGAATCGCCGAATTGAATCGTTGACCAGATAATCGTAATCGAATTGTGAGACCAGTGAAGACGCACACTCCTACTTGACATGCTATGCCTACATTACTCCATCCATGAGAACACCACCACAGGGATATAGCATGAGCTGCTTTTACCTTGCTGGTAACAAAAGCTTATAGTTGGCCCACTACAGATGCCAGATATTAATGACAGTTCAATCTATAAGAGACCTGGTATATTCCTGCATGAAAATGTAAAATTCACTCCATCCCAAAGCAAAATAAATACACAATATTCATCTATAAGTCTTTAAATGCATTGAACAACTTTAACTACATACTCTCCAGGGCAGATTATATATTTTTATTTATATATATATATATATATATATATATATATATATATATATATATATATATATAATTCACATAAGTCCCTGCCCTTTAGTTTAAATCAAATTTATATACTTGTGTATTGTGTATAATACCTGGAATAGCGATTTCTTGCTGTTACTACATTCTAAATAAGAAATCTTGGTATTGATCTGTATAATCCCATTATATGAAAGCTATAAATTACTACATTACACCCCCCTCAATCCTTCACCTACAGAAACCAATATTGTGCCTGCAAAAAATCCAAGTCCATACCACAACTCAAGAAAACATTCAATGTCACCCTCAATGTCCACAGACAGACGGGTGTCTGCTTAATTTCACCTTCAATTAGTCTTGTTTTCTCCAAGAGCGTTAAATCCATATAGAACTATATGTCCTTATTAGCTGTATGCCAGTGAAAGCTTTCAGTCCATATTTAGTCCTGGCACTCTGTGGGGTAAGAACAGTCATTTATATAGCAGTAATAAAGCAGTAAAATTTCCCATGAGCTCAATCTTCCAGGTTCCTTGGCTCATCAGCTCCCTCTGGTGGTGAAAACTGTGCTAGCATGCCAGCTGCCCCTGGTGGAAAATTCTGTTTGCTCACCATCTCTATCTGGTGGCTAATTAAAGCAATGCTTAATTTGACTACCCCTAACCAAAATGCTAATGTCAGAAAATAAAATGGGAAAAACTATTCAAGCAAAACCAAGTCAGTCTCCTCAGCAAGTAGCAATGTAAATCCAACTGTTAGCATGCTTTTTAGCACCCAATTGCATAATACATTCTCTAAATTCACCGATATACATCACGCTGGCTTGCAGTTAGCATTTTTTTTTTTTTTTGTTAACTCTTATGAAAAGTTACTGAGGTATGGAGGCTTTTATCGATTACTTCAATTAAAAAAATTGTAAGGGAGAAGGGAAAAGGGGAAAAAGAGAAACCTTCACACAAAAGACCTCAAGGAAAAGTGTTGGTTCTATTGGACTTTTTAGGCAAAAATAAAAAACAATATGAGCGCCAGAACATATCCGAGTTTTAGTTCTGTACTTGACACCCTGTATTAATGTATAAGTTGTCAATTTTTTGGATATATATGGAAATGAATATGAATTTTGTCTGTACTAATCTTGACAGGATATTAAGTAGTACTTGATATGTTTTTACAATTCCCCTCCTTTTGTTTTTGTTCTAATTTTTAGTTTTTTTAAATAAATAATATTTTTGAATATATCGTTTTATTTTTGCCTAAAAAGTCCAATAGAACCAACACTTTTCCTTGAGGTCTTTTGTGTGAAGGTTTCGCTTTTCCCCTTACAATTTTTGAATTGAAGTTATGATTAGGACGTGGCAATTGGTTTTTTGACTTTTTAGTGTATCCGCAGATACCACCCTGTGATAGATACACACCCCTATTTCATTTTATTGATTACTTTCATAATAAGATGCAGATTGCTTTTCTGACAATTGATCCAATGGCTTCAATAATTTCTGTCACTGATCTGGAACAAACAGGACTTCTGACTTGACGGTGACTTTCCCCATTATTGAATGTAGAGCAGTTGATGGTGAACCTTGGCACCCCAGATGTTTTTGAACTACATGTCCCATGATGCTCATGCACTCAGTGTAGGGGAGCATCATGGAAAATGTTGTTCCAAAACATCTGGCGTGCCAAGGTTCACCATCACTGCTCTAGGAGGTATTGTAGGCAGAGAAGTAGAACACACAGGCAACCAGCATTTTCAGGTGATCAGAAATGGAGAGCTTGCATAATTCTTGCAATACAGAATCCTGAATGGTACTTGATGAGCAATGGGGGTCAATGATATTATAAAGAATGAATAGTTCCAGAATGGCCTGATCCCTGTGAGTGCCTTGACAGACAGACAAGGACTATGCTCTAAATGTAGATATAGTACATTGTGTGTGAAAGTAGTCAAATTCTGCCATCACATGAATCCACTTCAGCTCAGCAGCTCACCAGCACCCTTAGCTGACCCAGCCCAGTCCTGTCGTGCGAGGAATCCGCAGACTGTGATTGATGAGCTCTCCTTCTGAAAATGCTTGTTGCCTGACAATCAGTCACCCCAAGAAAGCATGCAGATTAGGGATTGTAGGAGAGACCTTGGAATTCCTCATCTGTGAACATTCTAGTAGATAAACATGACTGTCAGGCACCTTGTATTTTCATCAGAAGAGAAAGGCAGCCCCTGTATTCCTCTCATGACAGGTTTACTTTCAGATGTCTGGAGATTCTTTCAGCCGGCAGGACACAGCGAAGCCTCTGGGGCTGTTGTAAGACAGCTGCTGCTTGCACACATTGCTTTATCTACATGGCTAGAGGCGGGCAGTAAGGTCTTGTTTATTGAAGTGTCTGACAGGTAGCATGGTGGAGAACAGATGATTATTTACACCCTTCATGGCACACAATGGCAGAGGTAGGCAAGACAGACCGTTCTCATTTCAGACACTTTTGAGAGAAGGGGGGGGGGGGGGGGGGGAGCAGCTTAGCATAGTTACTAAATTTAACAAATTACAGATTCCTCCATGTATTAAGCTGGAGTAGTGTCTAATTCACCAGATTCATTTCTCCCCTACAAAATACCCATTAAAGCAGAACTAAACATGTCTACTCTAACAGTCTGGGTCCCATACTGGCAGGCATCTTTTCCCTGTGTGCCGGTCTTCAGGCATCTCCACGGACCGGCATGGGATGACAAACTCCTGCACATGCACAGAAGGCAGTCATCCCATCACACATGCATCAATGCCGGCAATGTAAACTGAGCTGTGCAGCTCTGTTTATATGCCACAGAAGGCTACAAGCTGGCAGGTGGTACCTCTCCTACAATAAGCTGCCTGCTCTCAAGCCTTTTGTTCAATTCCTTCAGTTCCACTTTAAGGCTATGAAACATCCAGCAGGCCATTCCATAAGGAACTATTATGATTATGTTTAAAGGACAGATGAATTTCATAACTAAAAAGGCACCACCTCAAACTTCTAGGTATAAATACAGACTGCAGACAAGGACCAGCATCTTCTCAGCACCTGGTCTTACACCTTCCTAGAGATGGCAGACATTCTCCATGAAATCCTGTTATTTTTTTTCTGTCCAACAGCAGTATATCCTCAGACTCTGTACCAGTTCATATCAACATGGAAATTGGGCTCCTCAGCAGTCACCTTCTGAGGCGTTTAACAAATCTATACAGTTTTATTTACTACCAGCAATGTCAGAGCCCTTGAAATAACCTCCACATATTTCTTTAGGCTACTTTCACAATGGGGCCACACCACATTAGAGCTAAAGCGTTTTAGCAGCAATTTTCGGCCACTTTTGAGGGGCGCTTTTCACCGCCCTGCTAGCGGCCAAAGAAAGTGTTAAAAATGCCCGTTGCAGCACTGCCAAAGTGCTGCCTATTCATTTCAATGGGCAGGGCATTTTGGAAGCATTGTATATCTACTTAAGGCTCGGTTCACACAGGGGTGACTTGTCCAGGCGACTTAGCCACCTGACAAGTCGTGCTCCATTCTGTACTATGGAACCGTTCTAATAGGAGCGACTCAAGTCGCTCCGACTTAGAAAAAAAGGTTCCTGTACTACTTTTGGGGCGACTTCAGTCGTTTGCAGGTCATGTCTGAGTCGCGCTGCAAGTCGTGCCGCCCCTGTGTAAACCAAGCCTAAGGACCGCCTTATGTATATGTACACGTCGGTACTTTGAAGAAGAATATCTCAGTAACGGCAGCAGCTGCTGCCACAACCGAGATATCCATCTTTACAGGAGGCGGTCCTGTGTACGATAACTGTGGTCGCCGCGAGATCACCGTCATCGGCGGCGGGAGAGGTGGCACCGCCCTCCACCGCTTACAGGAGCCGGCGGTAGCGATCGAGTCCTTTCCACTGCTGGGTATGGAGACAAGTGAGGCTAAGATGGCCCCCACTGGTCTCTATACCTTAGGAGGGTGGAAGTGACGTCAAAGCTTCACTTCCGCCCATACCTCTTAAAAAGGTAAAATTTTTTTATTTATTTTTTTATTACATTTAGGCTGGGTTCACACTGCTTTGTTGACCAGATCGGATGTGATTCGCACCGCACTGCAAATCACATCCGATCTCTGTGCGATGCGAGTTCAGCCATACAGCTAGTATGGCTGAATTCACATTGCATTCGGCCAAAACTCGCATAGGACCCTTTTTTTTCGGTCCGCAGCAGAATCGGATCGCATGGGTGTTCACACCATGCGATCAGATTCCTGTCCGAGTTTGCAGATCGCACTGCGATATACGAACTGATCTGGGGGTGTCATTAATGTTTCACTGACACTCCCAGCAGTCATAGGGCAGTGTGAACTGCCGCTGGGAGGCATTCGATGCAGGAACCTGCAGCGGATTCGCGGCGTTCCCGCATCGCTGCAATGTGAACCCAGCCTTAAGACCAAATATGAGATCTGAGGACTTTTTGACCCCAGATCTCATATTTAAGAGGACCTGTCATGCTTTTTTCTATTACAAGGGATGTTTACATTCCTTGTAATAGGAATAAAAGCAATACTTTTTTTTTTTAAAGTGTAAAAATAAATAAAATCAAGTAAAATAAGAAAAAAATAATTAAAAAAAAAAATAAAAAATAAAAAAGTATTGCAATGACCACCATTTTATTCTCTAGGGTGTTAGAAAAAAAATATATAATATTTGGGGGTTCCAAGTAATTTTCTAGAAAAAAAAAAAAAAATGTTTTAAACATGTAAACACCAAATATGAAAAAGAGGCCTGGTCCTTAAGTGGATATACAGCGCTCCCAAACCACCCCAAAGATGCTGCTTTTTTCCTGCCCACAAGTGCACTGCCCAAGTGTGCAAGCACTCCGGCTTTCACACTGGGGAGGCATGAGAGGCACTTTACAGGCACTATTTTTGCCTTAAAACTGCCTTGAGTGTGAAAGGGGACTTACTGTTCTCCTAAGGTATGAAGAAAAAAAACGTTATGAAGTTGCTAACTGGATCAGAAGATATCCACTGAAGTGCATGATTTTAAAGTATTTTCTAGGAGACAAGTACCGGTACATTAATATAAAAACATTAATTTGGACAAAGTATAATATGAGTTTGTGATAAGAGAAATGGCCATTTTAAAATTTCTAATGTCATTTGCACAAGGTGTGGATTTCTTTATTGACCAGAATCACATTAACATATATATCAGAGCACTATTGTCTCACAGGACAAGCCTCAGGGGTGCATCTGAAGTCTGTATTTATTGAAGTAAGCTGGGAGGTCTTTCAGTATTTTAAGTTCTCCTCCTCTAAGAAATTCTCCAGTTAGAACTTTCACAGAGTGTATATGTATAATACATATATACACACACACACACACAGAGCAGAGGCACCCTCTGTCTCTACATACATTTTATCCTACCCCCAATAAAGCTTGTCCAAGTTAGCCAAGAATCTTAGTACCTACCAATCAGCCCTGATAGGGCCTGCCATCATAAGGTCCAGGACTGACCTGCAGCACAGTTTAACTGGTTACCAACCACTAAACTGGCAGTGCTAGCACAAACCTGGGGGCGAGCCACATATGCACCAATCAAATTGAGAAGCATGTAAAGCTCAGCCAGTGCACAACTGGCACTGTATCAGGCAGACACATGAACATTCATAGGGCTGGTCGTTAGGCAAGGGATTTCATGAACATCAACCCCTCCCCCAATGAGCTTCCACAGATGAAAGCCAATGGTATGGTCTACAGATTTGTGGTAAAAGAAAGCTATATGTGGAGGGGTTACTAGTAGCAGTACTACTATTTATGTAGTGGCATTGCAAGAAGGTTCTAATTGGAGAATAGAAAAATGCCCAAATATAGACAGAGCAGACTGCCCAAGACCTCTCCTCGGCAGTAGACTCTGATGTGCAACACATTTGGCCAGCCACAGAACCAAAGACCAGTATAGATGATCCGCACTGTTCACGAGCAGCGATTGCATACAGGATCAGAGTAGGACACATCAATACAGTCCTGGAGCCATCATATTTTCTCATGGCTCTTGCATATCAATTTTTTGGCTCCTGTGAAAAATGTTGCCCAAACAAAGGCATAGGAGGCCTGGAAGATTAAACTGCCACTGTTCAAGGTGACTGAACCTTTTCCAATTTATCCATCCACTGAGATGAATGGGCCATGCAGAGATTTATCTAGGTGCCAATAACAAGCAATTATGACCATCATAACTACTTATTATACAGTTTTCCAACTGTACATCCCCATGTGTGCCACTCCTGCCACTGGCCAAAGTGCAAGCAACAGTTTGGGTTGCTCCCAGTGGGTTTGGGGATAGAAGATATATCCTAATCTTTTTTTGGGAGACCTCTCCCCATCTACGGGTACACTAGTGGCCCAAAAGCACCGCTAAAATGTTGGTAAAGCGGCGCTAAAAATAGCACCACTTTACCGCTGATGCCCGGGCGGCTCAGTGTGAAAGGGGTCTTGCTGAGTTTTCAAGTTAAGACACTACTGCTGTAAAATGATGGCACCTGGTCCCTAGGGAAAAAATTCAATAAAAAATGAATTAATGGGGGGCGAGGACCCTCTATACATTGCCACTGAAAGTTTGACATGGGAAACGTAATTAAGGAGGTAGTTCCCAAAGGAAACCATAGGCTGGAGTTCAAAGCTATAAAGTCTGTACATTGAGGGACAACCTCTGTGCCACAAATCCACTGTGCAGCAATTTGAACCAATCACTGATGCAAGTCACACTCACATGACACAGTGGACTCCTCACCTAGTCATACAAATTTTCTAGGATGTTCCATCTTTCCACCTTTAGTCTGTCCATCCCATTGTTGTACTCAACATCATGTTTTTAGCAAAATGATAGAAAGCAAAGTTTTCACTAATAACTACAAAGGTGATATTTTCATCAAAAGATCCCATTTTCAAACTCCTAACCAATGGGAACCCATTTTGAATCATGTGTCCACATTAAACTCACACTTTTCACTCACTGTCCATGGAAACTAGAAAATTTTCTATCAACACAATTTCATCCGTTTCCCAGAAAATGGACATAAAACACAAACTCTTTATAAAAAAAAGACATCCAGTGTGACATCTCATACCTCATGTAAAATTTACATTGAGTAGAGCTTGTGCCCTGTCATCAATAGCAAACCTCAAACCAAATTCAAAGCTTGGTCCTCTGCATCCACAGGAAGAAAAACAGGACTATTCATGGAATGATCTATGATTGGTTAGAAGTGGGTACAAGCAAAATATAACAAAGGCTACTGGCATGTCAAAGTGGACACTGATTTATCACGTTTCATCTGAAGGATATTCTTCTTGAGACAAGTCAACAAATGTTAAACTTCAAATTAGAGGTCGAGCGATATGGGTTTTTCTCTGGCCGATGCCGATATTTAGAAATCATGGCGGCCGATGGCCGATAAATTATGCCGATTTTTTAGGCCCCCTTCATCTCCTAAAACCTAACAGACACCTAATCCCACTGGGGCGTTTTTTTTAGGCGCTTTTGGGCTAAAAATAGCGCCTGTAAAGTGCCTGAGAAACGGCTCCCCTGCAGTCTGTGTGAAAGAGAGTGCCTTCACACTGAGGCGATGCGCTGGCAGGATGTTAAAAAAAAGTCCTGCAAGCAGCACGTTTGGAGTGGTGTATACCGCTCCTCCACCACTCCTGCCCATTGATATTAAATCGGCACCACTGCCGAAGCGCATGCAATGCGATTTGGCAGCAGTGCTTCACGGGCGCATTTAACCTCTTCTTCGGCCGCTAGCTGGGTTATATGCGCCCCACTAGCAGCCGAAAAGCACCACTAAAATGATGGTAAAGCGCTGCTAAAACTAGCAGCATTTTACCATCAACACCTGCCCGCTCCAGTGTGAAAGCAGCCTATAAAATAAAATCAGGTAGTCAACTTTTGGCCGAAAAAAAAAAATGGGCTAACTTTACTGTTTCAGGTTTTTTTTTTTTTTTTTTATCATTTAGTGCATTTTTTCCCCCAAAAAATTGCATTTGAAAGACCTCTGCGCAAATGCCGTGTGACATAAAATATTGCAACAAACACTATTTTATTCCCTAGGATCTCTGCTAAAAAAATATATATATATAATTTTTTGGGGGTCTAAGTGATTTTCGGGCAGAAAATACAGGAATTTTACTTGTAAGCAACAAGTGTCAGAAAAGATTTAGTCTTTAAATGGTTAAACTGAGAACTCTACACACTGAGTTTAGTTCATTCATTCAAGTTATATCTTTTTGCTCTTTTCTTGGCAGACTGCCCAGAGAGGAAACAAGTCTTCTATGAAGACTCAGCCAACTTGCACAGACTTCTATTACAGAAGTCATTTCCAAGTCACACTGTTCTAAATCGGCCTTTTTATCAGCTCAATCGGCCGATGCCGATTAATAAAAAAAACTGCAAATATCGGTCGACCTCTACTTCAAATACAGGATGTACAGATTAGGTTAAGGGATTTGACTTGGTATAGGGACCATTCATGGATGAACTTGCGTGAAAGGATGTGGGTCGCCTTCACGGTCCCACACTGATGTCTAATGAGGATACAGGTCAGTTGAAGAGCCTTGCATGCTGTATAGAGAAAAACATTGACAATACTGTCCAACTGCCTGTTATCCAGGTATGAAGGATACTGGGACACAACTACACTTACTAACTTGGACAATTTTTGCTGAATAATAAGTGACGAATGCTATAGTGCATACCAACCCATTAGAATTCATCACCAAATAGTCCAATCTTGTGAACTCCGATTGATTGCAAAGGGCCACTGCACCTTAAACATCGTCACATTTTGAACTTATAAACAAGCAAAAATCAAAATAATCAGTGACAACAAAAGGAAGCTTCCCTATAAAAATAAACGTTTACAATCCACTTTCTCCACGAAAGGTCTATTCAATGGAAAAACCTTCTCTCCACAAAATTTCCAACCTTGGAAATCAAAAAATAAATTACAAAAAAGTGAGAGAAAGAGCAGCGTTCCTGAGGATGCAAAGGAGCAGCAGTTTAAAGCGGGAGTCCGCCGGGACTCCGCATTTTTTTTTTTTTTTAAAGCCAGCAGCTACAAATACTGTAGCTGCTGACTTCTAAAATAGTGACACTTACCTGTCCAGCGTGCCCGCGATGTCGGCACCTGAAGCCGATCTCTAGATAGTCACTCGGGTGCTGCCGCCGCCATCTTGGGTATGGGAATCAGGAAATGGAGCCTTTCGGCTTCATTTCCCGGTTCCCTACTGCGCATGCGCGAGTCGCGCTGCGCAATAAGGACGGTCCCCGCTGCCTCTGGGATCTGTGTGTTTCCCAGCAGGCAGCGGGGCACTTGCGGAAGGGGGCGGGCACTTGCGGAAAGGGGCGTAATCTACGCCCCTTTCCGCAGAGAGCTATCCCGGAAGTGGGTGCAGTTACCTGGATTATCCAGGTAACTGCACCCCCCTCCCCCCTGAAAGGTGCCAATTGTGGCGCCGGAGGGGGGGAGGATTCCGATGAACGGAAGGTCCATTTTAGGGTGGACCTCCGCTTTAACCAAAAGACATGGGGGAAAAAAAAAAAAAAAAAGTTTGTATAATTCCACCAGCTGAAGACAAGGAACCCCATATACAAAAAGTGTCTGAAAGGAACACATCTAGCTGACCCCCAAATACCAATTAGATTACAAGCTAATGCAAAGGCCATATGATAAAAGCAAATATT
Organism: Lithobates pipiens; assembly: GCF_037356315.1. Classification (NCBI taxonomy): domain Eukaryota; kingdom Metazoa; phylum Chordata; class Amphibia; order Anura; family Ranidae; genus Lithobates; species Lithobates pipiens. The sequence continues at coordinate 132,389,082 of NW_027507685.1, forward strand.
TGATTGGTATAAAGAGGCTCTTATGTCACATTTTTCCTCGATTTACATCTGGGCATCTACAACACATTGGCATGCTCCATTTTCAATTTTTCCACAAGTGCAAGATATTTACAGACATGGCACCCCTTTATATATTGTTCCACAGCAAGGGTGCTTCTTGTATCACAGGTAGACCTACAAATTGTTAAGGTCCATTAACAAATGCTTTTCTGTTGTACACTTCTTATAAACACAGAACACATAAAAGTGCAGGCTCAACACAAAATTCACCAGAAGGAGCTGAAGGCGAAACAAAGCCAACTTTAAATCTTTCATCCTTATCAGACCTGATCTCCTCACAAGCCAGGCTCATCAAATGGCAGGCTGTTTTGGGAAAATATCCATGATATTAAAGCCCAGAGAGGTCCACAATGGCCTTAATGAATATTGTATCCTTTCCAATGTATGAATTCTTGCCTTCCAGTTTAGCGAGGGGACAGAAGAGGGGACATCCACTGGCGATGTTCATTTCACTTACGGGACGCTGAAAGGAAGAGGAGGTTATGTCTGGTCTGAAGGCATCAATGATGTGTTCCCGATTGTTCTGGTCCAGCAACATCAAAGTCACCTGCAAACAAGAATAAGGCCAGATATAAACCTATGAGACAAAAGAAATCTTAAACTCTAACAACCAGTTAGAGTCTGAAAGAACAGCAGACTGTTATATTTTGAAAGTTAAAGGAAACCTGAGCCAAGATCATGCACACTAAAGTATTTACATATCCTGACAATGCCATAAAGCCACTTTAAAACACGCACTCATCCATCTTTGTATCAAGCATAGTGAAGGAATTATTTTTTTACATTTCACAACATGGGCAGTGTTTTTTTATGAGAAGAGAATCTTGGCAGGCTGCCAGCCCTCTGCTGTACACAACCAGTAGTTAGAAACTGATAGGACATAGGGATGGGCCATTTTAAAGCGATTTTTTAACCACAAAATTTTAAAGAAATTTTACTGGTTGTCAAGAGTATGTAAATCGTTTAACGTCTATAGTCTGGACATAGACATACTTTAAGCTACAAAATACAATGGAGAACTCTGGCATTTTTTTTGTTTTGTTTTTTTAGATAAAATGGGGAAGGGTCAGGCAGGCCATAGACCACGGGTTGCAGGAAACAATTTGCACGATTCCTCCATCAACAGTGTTGACAGGGGAATCCCTCCTGCCAAAAGATCGCCAGGCAGCAAAAACTCATACGTTTTAGCTATAGATCCATATTAACACTTTTAAAGTGGGTGTTGGGGGTGAGGGTTTAGAGGTCGCAATGACCGGCAGTGAGCACAGAACAGAGGGGATTAGTGGAGAAATCAGGAGATAAAAATATGCACCAATACAAAACTGGGGAATGTTCACAAATGCCAGGAGCCTAGTCAATATGGAGGAACTGGAGCTACTACTACACAAGAAGGATGTTGACTTCATGGGAATATTAGAAACTTGGTTTGACAGCTCACATGACTGGATAGCAAACATTCCTTATATTGGAGGGGAGTGTCTATATATCAGAAAAGATTTAAAGAACTATGGTCAAAAAGTAAAAATCAGTATGTGATATAAAGCTGTAACCTTTAAAATATGTCACTAGTTGTTTTTAAAACAGTAAGGCTGTTCACATATTTACCTTTTCCCCCCTGCATCTGAAAGCTCTCATGTTTATTTCCGGTAATCAGGAAACAACTGTGCTTCCTCTTCTCTGAATGCCCTTTTACAAGGTGCCGCTCTGTATAGACTACAATGTGCCATACTGGCATCATTGGGGGAGTTGCTCTTTCATCTCAGGCATCACAGGAGCCCCGGCAAGGCTCCTCCTACCCGCCTTCACAATCCCCCCCCCCCCGTGATGCCCTGCCCACTTCTGCTCACTCCTTCCTATCTTTACTGTTCTAGCCTGATTTGCTACTAACTTCTACATGTGACAGGGGACAACAGCCATGAGAAAATCACAGTGTGCAAATATAGCAGCAGCTAATACATTTCAATACTAGTATTAAATAGTAATTGTATTAGATTATATTCGATTCATTTAAAAAGCACTGTAAACACTCTTATACAATTTAAAAAAAAATTACAAAAATACAAACGACATTATAAAAAAGAAGAATCAGTAGTAACTACTCTAACTTTCACTTTCGTGATCTATCTTCTAAGCAAAAAAGTTGTGATTCTCATTTTAGCCAGAATCGTGCAGCTCTAACACACACCCACACAGGTTGAAATAGATGGACTGTTGTCTTTATTCAACCCTACCTACTATGTAACACTAATTTCATTGCACTTTGGGCATTGAACTTCATATTGCCTCTCCCAAACAACCTCTTTCTCTGCATCAATGAAAGCAAAGCTCATGCTGTACCAGAGCACAGAAAAAAATTATTTTGAGCTCCATGTCTGCTTGTTTTGAAGGTCTAAATAAAAAAATAAAAAAAAACAGAGAATGAATGGGGTACTTAGAACAGCATGCCTGACAGTTTTAGGAATGAGGGTATAAAACAGCATAATTAAGATATTTATTTTTTCTAAAAGCTTAAGAATGTTTAATCACTTAAGGTCTGCCGTGTGTAATTATAAGTCGGCAGAATGGCACGGACGGACACAAGCAAGTACCCATACGTGCCTGCCTTCCAGCGGGTGGGGGGTCCGAAAGGACCCCCTCCCGCTGGCTGCGGTGGTCCGTTTCGCTTCAGGAGCAATCCGGGATGAGGGGATGGCCGTTGGCTTCTGGCCATCCCCCCTCGATCGCTCCTGGCGAACGAGAAGCTTCCCCCGCCTGTGTAGTGTAAACACAGGCAGGAGGAAGTGATGTCACTCTCCTCGGGGCGGTCTTTTTGACCGGACTGCGAGGAGAGGACATAGTAAGTGTGCACCAACACTACATTGACATGTAGGTACACATAGGCACACTGTCACCCCCCCCAGTCACAGTGATCATTTATTTACTGATCACTGCATTTAGTGTCAGTTGTAACTGTAAAAACTGTCAGGGCAGTTAGTGTTAGGTCCAGGGTAGCCCCCTACCCCCCCAATAAAGGTTTAACCCTCTGATTGCCCCCCCCAGGTAACCCTTTCACCCCCTTTTGCCAGTGTCACTAAGCAATCGTTTTTCTGATCGCTGCATTAGTGTCACTGGTGACGCTGGTTAGCCAGTTAGTTATTTAGGTTCCCTGTCAGGTTTTTATATAGCGTCAGGGACCCCCATATACTACCTAATAAAGGTTTTAACCCCCTGATTGCCCCTAGTTAACCCTTTCACCAGTGATCACCGTATAAGTGTTACGGTGACTGATTAGTTTGCTTTTTATAGCATCAGGGCACCCGCCATTTATTACCCAATAAAGGTTTAACCCCCTGATCACCCGGCAGGTGATATCAATTAGGTTTTAGGGTCAGATAGGGTCTGCGTCGCCCCAGGCAGCGCTAGGTTAGTGCCAGTACTGCTAACACCCACACGCAAAGCATACACCTCCCGTGGTGGTATAGTATTTGATAGCATTTTTGGTAGCATTTTATATTTAAATCCTGAAGGCAGTGCTTTGTTTTCGGGGTCCCGTACACGGATAGGCTCCCAAAAAGTCCCCCACATGTGGTATCCCCATACTCAGGAGAAGCAGCAGAATTTATTTTGGGGTGTAATTTCACTTATGCCCATAGCATGTGTGAGCAATATATGATTTAGTGACAACTTTGTGCAAAAAAAAAAAAAAAAAAAGTTTGTAATACTCCCGCAACTTGTGGCAAACTATAAAATATTTCATGGACTCAACATGCCTCTCAGTAAATAGCTTGGGATGTCTACTTTCCAAAATGGGGTCATTTGGGGGGGTTTTGTGCTATTTTGGCATTTTATGGCCTTCGAAACTGTGATGGGTAGTGAGGAGTGAAATCAAAAATTTGCACCCTTAGAAATCCTGAAGGCAGCGATTGGTTTTTGGGGTCTCGTACGCGGCTAGGCTCCCAAAAAGTCCCACATATGTGATATCCCCGTACTCAGGAGAAGCAGAATATATTTTGAGGTGCAATTCCACATATAACTATGGCATGTGTGAGCAATATATCATTTAGTGACAACTTTTTGTAAACTTTTTATTTTCTCATTATTCAATCACTTGGGACAAAAAAAATAAAATAAATATTCAATGGGTTCAACATGCCCCTCAGCAATTTCCTTGGGGTGTCTACTTTCCAAAATGGGGTAATGGGGGGGGGGGGTGTACTGCCCTGCCATTTTAACACCTCAAGAAATGAGAAAGGCAGTCAAATTAAAAGCTGTGTAAATTCCAGAAAATGTACTCTAGTTTGTAGACACTATAACTTTTGCGCAAACCGATAAATATAAGCTTATTGACTTAACTAAAGATATGTGGCTGAATACAGTTTGGCCTAAATGTATGACCAAAATTGAGCTTATTCGATTTTTCTTATAACAAAAAGTAGAATTTTTTTTTTCAACATTTTCAGTCTTTCCTTTTATATCGTAAAAAATAAAAATTGCATACCATCAAAAGAAAGCTCTATTTGTGGGAAGAAAAGGACGCAAATTTCGTTTGGGTACAACATTGCATGGCCGCACAATTACCAGTTAAAGCAGTGCAAAATTGTAAAAAGACCTCTGGTCCTTAGGCTGACAATTGGTCCGGGGCTTAAGTGGTTAAGCTTTCAATATATAAGGCATAATCTATTACAGCCTGTGAAACGTTAAGAGCAGATCAGAATGAAAGGGCAACCTGTGGTCTGTCTTGTTTCAGACAGACCCTTTCACAAACAAGAAACACTTGGGTGACATTGAAAATACTTTATATTGCTTTACAAGTATGGTTGTGGGCTTCCCCCCCCCAAATATGAGATCCCCACTCCACTGACCTTTTGGTTAAATGGCCACCTCAGAAGGGCATCGCTGGGTCCTTTCATGACCACAAAGAACAGGGAGAGGTGTGTTCCACGTCCAGTTCCATCTCCATTCAGGTATATTCGTAGACACATTTTGTAACCATATTTACTGGTATAGAAAGCTGGATAAAAAACACAATATATTGTCAAATATGTTTCCTCGTTGCCATCAACTGTACGATCCTTTCCTGCAAAAGACCTACAGCCTTACCTCCATCTTTGCTGCTTGGGTCTTAATTCTTTATGTACTTTTAATTAAATTTTTTCCAGAAACAGGGCAATTTCCAGCATTTAGCCTAATAAACCTATAATTTGGAATACCATCACTGGCTTAAATATATGGAGTGGGATTTAAAATTCTAGGCTGAACTTTCCAGCTGCTGTGCACACTGGTTCCTTAGTAGGCAAGCATATCAAACATACACCTGACATGTCTAAGAGCTGCACAGTCCCTGTATGCTCTCCCACATGTATATCACATACATTCCAGCTAAGGGTCTTGGTTGTTTGGGCACAATAACCCATTCAGTTCTGAGTATCAATGGCAACATCTTCCTCTAACAACCAATCCCAGCACTGCTGATCTTAGAGAAAGAATTATACCTGATACAGCCATTAGCCCATTCAGAAATTAAATGAGCAGAACACTGGACAGTCTTCCCCATGTGGTCAGAGTTTAACTTTTTTCCATGAAAATCCCTTTATAAAATAAATGCTTAAAATAGATTATTCACACATGGCCCCCTCCCTTACTTTTGTTTGCAAGTTTATTTTTAAGGTCAGTAACTGAAGTCTATGGTGCTAAGCTACGCATGCACTGGGAGTGCAATGGAACGCAGAGACATTTTTGAAGAACATCTGTGTGATGCTGGGCAGACCTCACAGGGAAAACTTGAGTTCTGTTTGAGGTTAGTATGGTACATTACAGACCTGCTCAGAAGGCGAGCGCAGCTATCGATACTTTGAGATCATGCAACATGCTTATCACACACACATTTTACCTGAAGCAAACAAGGTAATCATTTTATGGCTTTGTGATATACAAAAAGTACAAGTACTTCAGAACGGTGCAGTCTTAAGCACAGTGCTTATTCGTGTTTTATAAGCATAAGTCATTATTTTTCTCTACTATTAAAACTTTTGATAACACTAGATAACAAAATTATTTTTTTCTGAAAATAACCTGTAACGTAACCTAACCTATTACAATCCATTTTATAGAAATCTTCAGTTTTTCTAATTTGCAAACCTGTTGGCTATGCTACACATAAGTACAACTGGAATATCTGTGGAGATCCAAAAGTAGTGGATCTGCTGCTTGAAATACAGCTCATATACAGTCATGGCCAAAAGTTTTGAGAATGACACAAAATATTAATTTTCACAAAGTCTGCTGCCTCAGTGTTTTTAGGTCTTTTTGTCAGATGTTACTATGGTATAATGAAGTACAATTATAAACATTTCATAAGTGTCAAAGGATTTTATCGATAACTGCATTAAGTTTATGCAGCAAGTCAGTATTTTTTCAAGACCTCTGCAATTCGCTCTTGGCATGCTGTCAACTTTAGTCAGAATTTGTGGGGTTTTTTTTTTTTTTTGCCCACCTCTTGAGGATTCACCACACAAGTTCTCAATATGATTAAGGCATTTCCTGGCCACGGATCCAACATTTCTAAGTTTTGTTCCCTAAGCCGCTTGGTTATCACTTTTGCCTTATAGCAAGGTATCATGCCGGAAAAGGCATGGTTTGTCACCAAACTGTTCTTAAGTAGTTGGGAGAAGTTGATCTCAGAGGAAGTTTTTGTACCATTCTTTTTTGATGGCTGTGCTCTTAGGCAAATTGTGAGTGAGCCCACTCCCTTGGCCAAGAAGCAACCCCACACATGATTGGTCTCAGGATGCTTTACTTTTGGCATGACACATGACTGATGGTAGTGCTTGCCTTTTCTGCTCAGGACAATTTTTTTTACGGATGCCTCAAACAAATCGGAAAGGGGATTCAGAGAAAATTACTTTACACCGGGGTCCTCAGCAGTCCAAGCATTGTACCTTTTGCAGAATAGTCTGTCCCTGAGGTTTTTCCCAGAGAAAAGCTGCTTCTTTGCTGCACCTTCTTGATACCAGGCAGTCTTTCAAAAGTGTTCACCTTACTGTGCATGCAGCTGTACCCACCTGGTGCCATTACTGAGCAAGCTCTGCACTAGTGGTACCCCGATCCAACAGCTGAATCAACTGTAGGAGACGGGCCTGGTGCTTGCTGGACTTTGTTGGGTGACCGGAAGTTTTCTTCACAAATGCAATGTAAATGTTTTTTTTATGGGATTGAGTTAATTTTCGTGCCAAAGGGGGACTTTGCAATTAATTGCAATTCATCTGATCACTCTTCATAACATTCAGGAAACAGACTTTGTGAAAAATTATATTTGTGTCATTCTCAAAACATTTTGGCACAGCTGTATACCAAGTATTGTTACATATGCAAATGGAACAATCATGCAAAACAATTGCATCATAATAAATGTTCACTCATTTGATTCCAAGACAGATAAATGTGGCATGTGAACTACTTGTTTTCTCGGCAGACATTTTTGACTCTGCTTCACATAAAAATCGGGCTGATGAAAAATGTAATGAAAGCGATGAAGAATAGGTGAAGGTGTTCCCAAAAATAAGTGATGCCAAGGTTAAGGAAGGTATTTTTTGTTGGTCCACAGATCAGAAATGTCAATGACAAGCGGCTCGAAGATCTGTTAGAGGGGCCAGAGAAAATCTCCAGGAAACCATTCAAAGGATGTTGAGAATTTTCTTAGCAAATACAGGGCACCTACATTCAATTGGTTGATTAACTTCTTACAGCATACACGGCCATTAAGTGTAACATGTCACTGAAGATTCATTTTCTGCATTCATGCTTGAACTTTTCCCACAAATCTAGGTGCAGTTAGTGACTAACACGGTGAAACGTTTCACCAAAACATTGCCACAATGGAAATCAGTATCTGGGCAACTGGAATCCATCAGTGCTGGCTGACTATTGGTGGACACTACAGCTAGATGACCCAAACACTGAGAAAAAAATGAAAAATCAACAGCACAACATTTTAACCCTGTTGAACTCACATGCTGCGTCTTGAAATTAAGGCATTTAGACATGGCATAGGCTTTGATGGTTGCAGTGTCTGAAATGCACTGAACAGAACAGATGTGAAAAAAGGGCCCTTTGTACTGGAATCTACTACAGAGCAAATGCAGCTTCACATTTACCCTAAAGAAGTGAATATTGCTTTAAATTCAATAGTAATTCAGGCCGATTTCCAGTTATCTATTACAGTCACTTGCCACCCACACATTTGTTAAGGTCAATGATCTCCGTTAGATACCCAGTCTATGTCCTACATAACGTCACCAAGCTGCTAAAAGACTCACGAGGGGAGAACATGGCTGGGCAGCGGCCTACAATAGCATCCTGACGCTTCTTGGCGAACTCCGGAATTTTCCAGACAAATATGCCATCAAAGGTGGAAAGTTCTGCCTCTTGTAGCCTAGTCTCCAGTTCTACCAGCTGTAGGTCCTTCTGTCCCAGCGTACGCTCCAGTTGTCTCACCTGTGAGCACAAGAGATCAAAGAGAGCAAGTCATTCTTTTTATCTCACACAACTTGCGTTCTTTCCAACTATATCCCTATTGCTACCAGTATCCTCTTTTCCCTTTAAAGAGGAAGTAAAGTAACCTTGATGGGTTTTAAGTCCTCTTTTGCTCCCTGCAAATTAAAAGCATAATGGGATAGTATGCATCATATACTAGAACATTATGTGACCCTTACCTGCAAATGAATCCATCGTTCTCCCCTGTGCAGGCTGTGTCCATCTTCACCCCTCTTGCTTCCGGGGTCTGCGGACTCTGGCTCTGTGACTGCTGGGGAAGGAAACAGCACGGAGGTCTGTTTCTTCACAGCAAATGCGCCAATTACATCGGCACACTACAAATTAAATATCTCCTAAACGGCGCACGTTTAGGAGATATTTCCACTACCTATTGGTAAACCTTATTCTAGGCTTACCTATAATTAAATTGCTAATTGTCATCGCTAATATCCAGGGAATGGTTTCATAAACTGGATATTTTTATGGGTGTACAATGGATAGTTAGGATGAGGTTTAGTTTCAGGGATACATTCACATAAAGGGTTAGGGTTTAGAATTTGTTTTTTGCATCATGCCAAAAGCTACTGACAATTTTATTTAAAAAAAATAAATAAAAAATAGTACCATTTGGAGACCGAATTTTTTTTTTGTAGTCTTGAGACAGCTCTGGCCTCTAAATCACCCCAAATTACACTATTTGTTAGTTCCAAACCTGCTCTCCACAGGCCCCAAACCAATAAGTTAATTTTAAGTTTCCTGATGAATAAGCCTCCAAGTATTCTGAAAGTATGACCCTCAAACATAAGGCTTCAACCCACAGAGAAGACTCCAGGCAGCTTGCCAGACTCACCTTGTTTGTAAGGCTATCAATCTTCTCCTGATCTGTCCTCCGCAGCTTCATGGCCTCCTCTGTGACTACGCTGGCCCTCTCCACCTCTTTGTTGAGGACACAGACAATATTTTCCATCACCGTGCTCTTCTTCTCCAATGTCTCAAGCTTCCGCAGCAAATCTGGGGCTTTGGCAAATTCTGATGTTGAATGCAATGTAGTCAAGGAAGCTGGGCTGCCCTGCGTGGACATTGACACCAGACGTTGGGTGACATCAATAATCTCCTTCCTGTGTGGCTGGATGAACTCCCACACTTTAGCCAAGTGCTCCGGCAAGAACTTGGTTTCATGCTCCAGGCACTTATCATTCTCCACCTATGAACACACAAATACATGAGGCTACTGAGTGGTTGAAGAATCAGCTTAACCAATATTTATTAGAACCTATATTTGTAAAAAATGGAAACATGGTCATTATGTGGGCTGCAGTGTGTTAATATCTGCCACATGTTAAGGTGAATCAGAGCTTCCCAACATCAATGCAGGATCCCTTGACCTAACAAAGGTGAACATTCTCTAACAACAACCAGGTAGTAAGATGGGTGCTTTACAACCACTTTAAGCTGGCTGCATCATGATCCAAAATTAGCTCATCTATGACAGTCAATCTGTCCTTATGATTCTGATATAGCTCAAAGGCAATCTACGTAAGAAAAGAGAAATAGCACCAAATTTGTGCTGGCTAGAAGGATGGAAGATTTCAGACTGCTTTCTTTTTATTTCAAGTTCACGCAGCACATATGGGAATCTTAAAAGGGGTTGTAAACCATCAGTGTTTTTCACCTTAATGCATTGTATGCACCAAGGTGAAAAACCTCCTTTAATGTAGCAGCCCCCCAGAGCCCCCCCCCCTTACTTACCTGAACCCAGTCTTTCCAACAACGGGAACGAGCACACCTGCTAGCAGCGCAGCCATTGACTTGGGGGCGTGCCTGCATGAGTATCCCCAGGGAAACGCTCTCCAGTCGGTACACTTGATACGGAGAGGAGCCAGGAGCGCCGCTGAGGGACCCCAGAAGAGGGTTGGGGTCACTCTGTGCAAAACCAACTGCACAGAGGAGGCAAATATAACGTATTTGAGATTTTAAAAAAATTTAAATGACATACATTGGCTGCTTATATTTGGTGAAATAAAGAGCCCCATTGTTTAGATGTATTCAGTTTGCACCTACTACATTGTAATAACTCTGATCAGCCACCATGGTCACTACACAGCAATGAGCAGCATCTTACCATTTCTGTGCAACCAGCCACCAAATACCGACAGGGCACTCTACACCGGCCGCATGACTTCACATGATCCGGCAACTAAGAAAGAAGAACAGGAGTCAGACAATTATGTGCAACCCATCACAGACATTTAACATGATGGTATAAGGCTTTGCAGTTTTTAGTATCAAACATTTGTTTATGCTTCAAAAAGTTTAAATATTGCTGTCATCACAAGGACTTCAGTAAGGGAGAGGAAATCCTCTCTCTCCCAAAAACAAAATTTAGACATTTTCACCATGACACTTGTCCTAATTTGGAGTTCGCTCCCATCCTGGTGACAACTGTCAAAATTTTGGTTTTCCCCTCAATATTCTATCCTCCATAAAAATCTTTCAGGAAGAGATATTTTTCATCTGAATAATTTATATATTCACTACCAATTGATTCAACCTTTGCTGCGACTTTTCACGCGTGTGTGTGTGTGTGTGTGTGTGTGTGTGTGTGTGTGTGTGTGTGTGTGTGTGTGTGTGTGTGTGTGTGTGTGTGTGTATATTTTTACATAAAAAGTAAATATCCAATCTAAATTCCAAAAAAAGTTGGGATGCTATGTAAAAATCTACATAACAGAATGCAATAATTTGCAAATCTCAAACCCATATTTTATTCACAATAGAAGACATATCAAATGTTTAACCACTTTCCGCCAAATTATGTACCTGTACCTTGTTTGACTTCAATTGGTTGTACCGGAGCGATGCATGCATCACCCTGGTACAGTTTTTTCTTTTATAGCAGACGGTCGGCCCTCTCATAACAACCACCGATGCAGCTAAACAGCCGCTTAATTTTTACCACCTCCTTCTGCCACTCGCCCGGGCTCTCCCACAATACTAGGAGACTTGAGTGGGCAGCTGACACCCCCGCTGGCTAACCAGAGACCTGTAGAAAGCCCAGAATGGCTTTGATCGGGTCTTGGATGTGGTAATCCGCAAGGGACGTCATGGCATCACTTCCAGTTTAAAGAAGAAGAAGAAGAAAGAAGAAAGAAGAAAGAAGTAGAAGAAGAGGGGGGGGGGGGGGGGGTGGAGCCGGCACGCGAGGAGTGAGAATTCAGCTCCTAGCCGCACGGTTAGGGTTAGGGTTAGGGTTTAGGGTTAGGGTTAGGGTTAGGGTTAGATTGATAGATTGATAGATTGATTGGGTTAGGGTTAGGGTTTAGGGTTAGGGTTAGGGTTAGATAGGGTTAGGGGGTTAGGGTCAGGGTCAGGGTTTCCCCTGGAAGAACAAGGTTAGGACTCAGGGATTAGAATAGGGACCTCCCCAAAGGTCAAAGGTCAGGAGGCGTGTCCCCAGAGGTCAAAGGTCAAGTGTCGGGCTGACCCACCCCCAGCAAAGTGTTCCGCCTACCCCAACTAAGTCGGAGGCATGAACAAGTCGGGGCTTGAACAAGTCGGGGTAAGTGCTTAGCAGCTGCAGCTGCACAAGCGACATCGGGCAGCAACGATCGCCCATACTTAGTGCCTGAACACCCGTACACCATCGGAGGATGTCACAGAGGAGGAGAGCAGGAAGGCAGTCCGGTAAGATGACGGACTTTTATCCACACTCAGGCTGCTCACAGAGCCAAGATGGCACCGGCAGCATGCAGAGCTCTCCCTGTACACAGACAGATAGTGTCCCTCTCCTCTGCTGCACCAATAACAGGCACAAGAGCAAGCTCAAACCGCTGCATACTGCCTCCCAATCCTCCTCCAGCACTAACAGCCCAGTTAAATCTAAATCTAGGCTGATGCAAGAAACCATAGAGAAAGGGAGGCAGGAGCCAGGCACAGCATTAGATGACACTCTAGAATTCCAGGATGCCATAGCTGCGTTCCCAACTAACAACCAGCCTGTCATGGACTCCACTCTAAAGAACATGCTAATGTCACTCAGGAGTGCTATCCACACAGATATGTTGCCTCTAATAACCCAATGTAAAACAGAGGTGAATGAGGTGAGTGAGCGAGTAACACATATCGAGAGTAAAATGGGGGAATTTACAGATACTTTCAATGGCATGGTTGACGCTCACAACGACCATGATGACGACATAACCTGGCTCAAAGCAAAGGTCGCGGACCTGGAGGACCATTCCAGAAGGAACAACGTTAAGATCAGAGGCATTCCAGAAATGGTCAACCCGCAGGAACTGGTGGCTTATTTTACAAACGTCTTGAAAGAAGCCCTGCCAGACCTGCCCCTGGAGGAGCTAATCATAGATCGAATACATAGGCTCCCAAAGCCGCAACATAAACCGGCTAAGCTTTCTAGAGATACCATAGCCAGGATCCACTATTACAGGGTTAAAGAAAAGCTGCCGCAAGCCATAAGACGGGTGGATCAACTTCCAGACAGCTTGCAAGGTTTGACCTTCTTTCCTGACCTCTTGGCCCACACCATGCGGAGAAGGTGCAACTTAATGACAATAACAAAGCCCCTTCAAAACCACAACATACCCTACCGTTGGAACCATCCCGCCACCTTGGTGATCTCCAAAGGGGACAGAGTACCGTGTAAATACTTCAGAGGAGGGCATACGTCTGTTGGAAAAATATCGTAGTGGATTCGGCAGAACCCAGGAGCCGCCAAGAATCTCCCACTTTGTCAAGCACAGATTGACAGGCTGATTGCATGTCATATGCCCAATAATTATGACTGCGATATCAAGCTCTGGATGTTACGTCCGGCATCCATATGATTCAATACACCTTAATTTCAGCTGATCATTAAATGCTCAGATTCCGAAGGAATCGTAAAGTTCTTTTTATAGGACAAAAAGGCACTGAAATAGTGCTTCACGCACGTTACTATGAGTTATATTTTTTTACTTTTTGTTTTCTCTTTAGTACCACTACAACCCACATGCTTTTCAGTAATAAGTTTAGTACCTGATCTCCGACAAAAACAGTCTGGACATTCGCACTTTACAACTTGGAATGGAACGGACGACAACTATCCTCAACACCCATAAAGCTTCAGGAGGGTAAGCCCACTTACATTTGACCAGGGGGCTCAAACCATCCGTGTCTATATTTAAAGGGACTATAGATCCTGGCACAATGTCCTCTCATCTCTAAATGTCAACGGCCTAAACTATGCAAAAAAAGGCATATGACGTGGAAAGCAGCGCATTCCCTGAAATGTGGCGTTCTATGTCTACAGGAGACCCATTTTAAAGGACAACATCCACCCTTCCTTAACTTGCAAGCAATTCCCTAACATCTATCTTTCCAACGCACCGAAGAAAAAAAACAGGCGTAGCAATCTTGATTAAACACAGTTTCGTTTAAGCATATAGCGCACCACTGCGATAGTGCAGGACGGTATATAATCGTAATTGGTGAAATTAATCATGTAGTGTACACTGTGGTTAATACCTATGCCCCTAATACTAGACAAGTTTGCTTTTTAAACAAAATTGTGGAAAAAAGTACAGAACGTGAAATCTGGTCACTTGATTCTGTGTGGCAATCTGAACGCAGTGGTGGATCCTCAATTGGACACCTCAAGCACAGTGGTTAGATCGTCATACAGGCCATACACTTTGCGCAAACCACTGGCTTGCATGACGTGTGGAGATGTCATCACTCCACGGAAAAAGACTTCTCATACTTTTCCAGAGTTCACCTATCATACTCAAGGATTGACATGTTTTTAGTGGACACGTTTCTGTTACAACGAATATCAAATTCGGAAATCGGATGTATAGAGTGGTCAGACCACGCTCCTGTATCTATCGTGGTGGGAGATCAGTCCTGTTCTATCCGTGCTAATAGGTGGAAAAATGACACACAGCTATTTAATGTACCGGCCATAATTCAGGACATTTCCAATTCATTGAATTAGTTTTTTGAAAACAATGACACTACAGAGGTTAACCCATTCATACTATGGAATGCCCATAAAGCATTCATTAGAGGCATTTTAATTAAGAAAAGTGTGGGGCTGAGAAGGTCGAGGAGTCAGCGCATGAACACTATTCTAAAAGAGATAGCAGACCTAGAAAGCGTAAACAACCAATCGCCCACAATAGTACTAAGCAATAAATTAGCGAGACGAGAAACGAGCTACGAGCTTTATTATTAGCCCAACACTCGTCCAACATCTATACACTTAAGGCAAATTTTTACACTCATGGAAATAAAGCAGGGAAACACCTAGCTAATCAAATTAAAGACATAACACTCAAAAACTCCCATACTTACTCCACCCAGAAACAGGAATTAAACTCACTAATCCCAAAGAAATAGCTGATGCATTCAGCTTCTATTATAGTAGCCTCTATAACCTACAAGCAGATCAATCTATTCCCCAACCAACACCTGAGTTGATAAAGAAATTCCTTCGGGAGCTTAAACTTCCTACAGTACAACAGGCAGACTTCGATATGTTAAATGCTCCATTTTCTGTCTTAGAAATACAAACGATAATAGCAGATCTGCCAGCTAACAAAGCGCCCAGCCCGGATGGGTTCTCTTCGGAGTACTACCGATGCTTTACGAGTATCCTTACTCCGATAATGAACAGAGCGTTCCATGCCGATGACTCCTCTGCCTCATTTCCAGAAGAAATGTTACAAGCAACTATAATCACCCTACCTAAAATCGGGGAAGGAGCCGGACAGGGCACAGAACTTCAGGCCCATATCACTTTTAAATGTGGACCTGAAGGTTTACGCCAAGCTTTTGGCATGCAGAATAGCCCGGTTACTTCCTAGCTTGATTAAGCCGGACCAGGTGGGGTTCGTCTGGGGTAGACAGGCCACAGACGCCACGATAAGGGTTTTAAATCTGATCCACTCGGCATCCATCTGCGGAGGTGCTGCGGTGCTTCTGTCGATGGATGCCGAGAAAGCTTTTGATCGAATACACTGGGATTATCTCTTAGCGTTTTTTTCTAAATTTGGATTCATGGGCCAGATTCTCTCCCCCTTTACAGCTCTATACTCGAGACATTCGGCGCATGTCTACGCAAAGGGCATGTTCTCAGAACAATTCCATATTACTAACGGGACAAGACAGGGGTGCCCTTTGTCCCCCCTGGTTTTTGCCCAGATGATGGAGCCCTTGGCGGAGAGAATCAGGACCCACCCTCTCATAAATGGCATACAGACCGGCAGCTTAAGGCATACAATAACTTTGTTTGCTGATTATGTTATATTGTCACTAAATGATCCGGCTAGGTCTCTGGAGAAGGTGCATGAAATACTGGAGTGCTTCAATGCAATTTCCTACTATAAGATAAATGCAGCGAAATCGAGTGTATTGAACTTGGGAGTTAGCTCTGAGGTGAAAAACAGAATTAGGAGAGGCTCCCATATCCTTGGTCTGAGGGCTCAATAAAATATCTAGGGGTGCCGGTGTCCAGCTCCCTCCCTCAAATTTTTTAAACTTTACCGTCATAGGATCAAAGTTGAGTTGGAAAAGGAGATGGGCAAACTTAAAAAGTATTATTTGACATGGTCTGGAAGGTTGGCGGCTTACAAGATGTTCCTGCTTCCCAAACTGCTCTACCTATTTAGGGCACTCCCAATACACTTGCCAGTTTCCTTTTACAATACTGTACAACGCCAGTTAAAGAGATTTGTGTGGGAAGGGAAAAATGCAAGGTGTAATTTTAATATCCTCGTCAAAAACAGGAAAGTAGGGTGTATGGGGGTCCCAAACCTTAGAGATTATCATGTGGCTGCAATTTTAGACCAGCTTCGGTTCTGGTTTCATTCCCCAGAATTGGAGCATTGGTGTGCTTGTGAACAGAGCCAAGTGGTCCAGGGTGACTTGATGGGGCTACTTTTTGCTACGGCAATAGGTGACCCTAAACAATATCAACACCATCCCATGACTGAGGCCACAATACAGGTGTGGAAATACTTCATGACCCATAAAAGCGGAGGTCTTAAATGTAGAAGTATCCCCATCCCGTTAATGGCGCTTTCATTCTTTACTTCAGACCTAAATAAAAAGCTGCACTGACCATGGAATATCATTTGTCATGAGTTAACGGAAGGTGGGAAGTTTAAGCCATTCCCAAAGCTACAATCTCAATACTCACTGCCCAAAGAATTTCTGAACTACGCCAGAATAGCTAGCATACTGTCCACCATGGGTAATTATCACCTCTCAATCCCAGAACAAGTGTGGGAGATGTGGCAGCCACAATTCAGTTATAGGAAATGTATTACTAGAATATACAACATTTTACATAACAAACTACAATTTGAGATCCTATCTCCACTAGTTAAATGGGAAAGAGATTTAAATATAACAATATCACAAACTCAATGGATGAGGGCAGTTAAATGTAACTACACCCACACTAGATGTTCAAATTTTAGGGAAACAGCCCAAAAGATCACCTTGCGGTGGTATAGAACACCTTACACAATGGCGAAGTATAGAGGTAGCAATTCAAACTTGTGCTGGAGAGAGAGTGTGGACAGGTAGGCAACTTAGTGCATATGCTTTGGTACTGCTTGTCCCTACGCAGATTTTGGGGGGCCATAGCTAAGTTAATAGCCAAAACAACAGGTATTTTGAACCCGCTCAGACCTGAACAAGCTATGTTAAGTGTAAATATGGATCTATACCCTCCCTCGTGCCGCACTTTGATAATGCACATTATCTTTGCAGCTCGATTGGCTATAATGCGTAAGTGGAAGTCAAATATCTCCCCTACCATAAGGGAGGTACTCAGTCTGGTTGACGATTCATATTCATACGAAAAAAGCATTGCATATCGGAAGAACACCATGACAGTTTTCACAAGGAGGTGGAGGTTATGGGAACATTTCTATAAAAAACATCAGTCTCCTTAACTGAACCACAGCCAATAGGGAGTTTGGGAGGTAAAGTCTGTGGATAACTATGACAAGTAGTACATGAAAATTGCGTGTGTGGTATTAATTGGAGATTGGAGTCTGCGTAATCCTAATTACTATTTTGTTTCAAATTGTGTTATTATTGTTGTTATTTTGCAACTTGTAAAATGTAAAACCCAATAAAAAAAATAAAAAAAAAAATAAAAAAAAAGAGAACACATTCAAAAACACCTCTCAGTGTTTTGAATGCTTTCAAGTGCAAAAGGAGGGATTGTCGCATGCCTATAAATAAGAAAAGTGATAAAAAATAATTTAAATCAACAGTGTAGTAAAAAAAAAAAAAAAAATGCCCGTCCTAGCACACAAAGTCCTGAAAACACGCAAATCTCGATCCTCCCACACATGAGGCATCACCGAGTTAGTCGGGTCATGGGCAGTAATTTTAGCACCAGACCTCCTCTGTACATCTGAAGCGGTAACCTGTAAAAGGTTTTTAAAAAATCTCCTATGGCTAGTAAAATTGACGCCGTTTGTTTTGCTGCCATTAATTTCAAAAATAAATTATTTTTTCAGAAAATTGTAAATTTTTCAGTTTAACCACTTGAAGGGCATGTTTTTTCTGGCACTCTTTGTTTACAAGTTTAAATCAGTATTTTTTGCTAGAAAATTACTTGTAACCCCAAACATAATGCATTTTATTTTTGTTTTTAGCAGAGACCCTAGCGAAAATAAAATGTTGGGTTTTGGAATTTTATATATAAAAATTTGGGACAGGGCCATGTTTAACACGGTGTAGCATCACCTCTTAAAACAAGACAGTGAATGTTTAGGAACCGAGAAGACTTGTTACTAAAGTCTTGAGAGAGGAATGTTGTCCCATTCTTGCCCAATATAGGATTTTAACTGCTCTATAGTCCTGGGTCTTCTTTGTATTTTTCATTTCAAGATGCGCCAAATATACTTTGGTAATAAAAGGTCTGGAATGCAGACAGGTCAGTTAAGCACCCAGACTCTTCTGCTACAAACCCATGTTGTTGTCATAAATGCACTATGCAGTTTAGCATTGTCCAAAAATATGCAAGGCCTTCCCTGAAAAAGACATCTAGATGGGAGCATATGTTGCTCTAAAACTTGGAGATTATATATATATATATATATATATATAAAATCTTTCAGCATTGATGAGGTCTTTCCAGATGTGCAAGCTGCCCAATCCATAAACACGAATGCACCCAATACCATCAGAGATGCAGGCTTTTTAACTGAGCACCGAGAACAAGCCAGAAGGTCCCTCTCCTCTTTAGTCCATCTCCTCTTTAGGCCAACACTCATGGTTGCCAAAAATAATGTAAAATTTTGATTCTTCGGACCACAGAACAGTTTTCCACTTTGCAAAAGACCATTTTAAATGGGCTTCTGCCCAGAAAAGATGGCAGCATTTCTGGATCATGTTCAGATATAGCTTCTTTGCAAGACAGAGCTTTACCTTAGTTTTTGAATGGCACGGTGAACTATGTTCATACACAATGATTTTTAGAAGTAGTATTCCTGAGTCCATCACAGAATCATACCCATTTTCAATGCAGTGCAGTAAGTCATTGGGCCCAAAGATTATGGGCACCCAATAAATCCTTTGATATGTACTGTAGATTGAATTTTTAAAGTATTTGCAACTTTACATTGCGAAACATTCTGAATTTGACAATTTTTTGATGCAGCTTTTCAAAGATTGGTGATTTTTCCATCTTTACTTCTGAGACATAATGACTCTCCACGATGGGGATTTTAGGTAGCAAGGACAAAAAAATTAAAACTAAATAAACAATATGAAAAAAATCTGTATGTATTGGTATAAAGAGAAAAACCCCTTAACATGGTAATAAAAACGTGCACTCCAGTGGAAAATTAATAAAAAATAAATAAAGAAAGGAAACATACATATTATCAGGCAGTTATTTTATATCAACATTGTATAGTACAAGTCAGAAAATATGAAACAACAACAGCTGACGCATTTCAACCCACACTGGGGTCTTCTTCAGAGAGACTTTCTGCTAGAAAGATATGCAACAATGATTTATTTCACACATTATTTGGCGTATCATCGCATAAATTGATATAGTTACCCCATAGATGTATCCGAAAAAAGAAGAAATGTATTCCCACATGGAGAGCCTCTCAGTTTAAAAAAAAGGGGGGGGGGGGGAGGGAAAGGACCCTTTTGTTCCCCAGCTGGGCTTCCGAATTTCTCCACAGATGCCGCAGTCAAGAACAGGTCGAGGCCACAATATGCCTTGCGAGAGGTCACACTTATAGGGCCACACCCCCTTCCCTAGGTGGGGAAAGAGGGGGCACAACCACCCAATGGTGCGGGTATAGGCAGGTAACACCTACGGCAGAAAATCAAAATGAAATTGTATTTAATATAGTATATGCTAGTTGACACAGGCCATATAAAATATACGTCTCTAACATAATGTGCAGGGAATAATGTAATGCCCCCACATATGCCTCAAGTAATCTATATTGAATTTATGTACACATGGATTATACACATGTGTACATGATCCCATGCCCAGAAGGAGATTATATATATATATATAAATAGGATTTTTGTACTCGCCGTAAAATCCTTTTCTCTGTAATTCACCAACTGACACAGCTCCTCTCTAACGGGTTGTATAGCCTACTATTAGGAGAACTAGGCAAAATTGTTACACAATACACAGAACTTTTAATCCCGCCCCAGGGGGGGCGAACCCTGTGCCATCAACCCTCCTCACTGCTCCCAGCAGCTTCAGTTTTTAATTTTGCCTAGTAAGGAGAATGACCTAGGAACCCTGCAGGCCCTCTCGGTCCATGGTTTTTGCTGCAGATACGATGTTTTTTGCGCAAGATAAAAGATCCTGGGATCTTCCATCAACTGCCGGCTGGGTGACAGGCTGGTTAATGATATCCTTGTAGTCTCCCCAGTCCGGCTACCTTAGCGTGAGCAGGCCGCAGCTAAGGCTCGGCAGGCTTTAGTACGTCAACAAGCAGTAGAACGTAGAAAAAAAAAGGGAGGGGTGGGTGCTGTGTCGGTCGGCAAATTACAGAGAAAAGGATTTTACGGCGAGTACAAAAATCCTATTTTCTCTTATATTCACCGATCGACACAGCTGCTCTCTAACTAAATGGGACGTTCCCAAGCACAGCCAAACGAGGGGTGGGAAAAAAAAGCAGCATAAAAAAAATAAAAAATAAAAAAAAACTTAATCCACCATGGCAAGTGGGAACTAGTGAAACCAAACCCACAAAAAAACTGCAGTGTGTGGAAAACCTCCACCATATGACCAGGCATCCTCAACAGGAGTGATCCCCAAAACCGCAACATTGCGTTAATATTGCAACAGTGCATTTAACAAAAACAACAAAACATAAAAGTACTGCGTTTTTACAGAAAAAACAGGAAAAAACGCCATGGCAACTACACGGCCGCCTGCAAAACTTTGCGGTCAAAACAAGCATCAGCTGATGCACTGACGTTTACCTTGTAGAACTTGGTAAACGTATGGACAGACGACCAGGTCGCCACCTTACACACCTGAGTGACAGGCGCTTGGTGTCGGAAGGCCCAAGACTTTCCAATTGCTCTTGTAGAGTGGACCGTGACTGGAAAGGGGGGGAACCTGGAAATGGTGGCCGACGAGACCGCCATGCCTTTCATAGGACCAGCCACCGAAACAGTGAGTCCGACTTCCGAGCTGTGGCAGACAAATACACCTTCAGAGCCCTAACCACATCGAGAGCGTGAAGGGTCACCTCCTTGAGGTGCTTTGGCTTAGGACACAAAGATGGTAATAGAATGTCCTCATTGATATGAAAAGCCGAAACCACCTTTGGTATAAAGGACGGTTGCGGACGTAACACCACCTTATCCCTGTGGATGACCAGATAAGGCAACTTGCAGGACAAGGCCGCCAATTCCGAAACCCTCCTGGCCGATGTGATGGCCACTAGAAAGACCACCTTCTGTGAAAGGGTCAACAGGGGAATCTCCTTGATGTCTTCAAACGGCGGCTTCTGAAGCGCCAAAACACCAGGTTCAAATCCCATGAGGGTAACGGAGGATGCACTGGAGGGACTACATGTCATACCCCCTGAATAAAGGTACTCACTAATGAGTGAGACGCCAGGGGGTCGCTGAAAAAAAAAAAAAAAAAAAAACACACAACACAGGCAGGGCTGAAATTTGCCCCTTAATGGTGCTCAACGCCAATTTCTGGTCCACGCCATACTGAACAGCAGGATCCTAGATATAGAAAAGGAGCGCAGATGCCACCCTTTCTCCTCACACATTGAGATGTAGGCCTTCCAGGTACGATGGTATATCTTCCGTGAAGAAGATTTCCACGCCTTTAGCATAGTTGGAACCACCAAGTTCGCCAGACCCCGGTTCCTCAACAACTGCCTCTCAATAGCCTTGCCCTTAAAGCCAGCGATGGTAAAGCAGGGTGAAAGATTGGACCTTGACATAGGAGGTCCTCCCGCAGTGGAAGTCGCCAGGGAGCGTCTGCCACCAGACGAACCAGGTCTGCGTACCAGGGCCACTGAAGCCAATCTGGGGCAACCAGGATTACTGGAATCCCCTCGGCTGCCACTCTGCCAAGTAGACGTGGCAACAGTTTTAGTGGAGGAAAGCATATATCAGTTGGTGCTGATCCCACGGAGCCACCAGCGCGTCTGACGCCTCTGCTGACGGATCCCTCTTCCTGGACACGAATCTCAGCACCTTCCGATTGAGACGGGAGGCCAAGAGAGCCACCTCTGGTGTGCCCCATTTCAGGCACAGCAGCTGGAAAATCTACGGATGCAACGCCCATTCTCCTGGGTCCAGCATCTGACGACTCAGGTAGTCCGCCTGCCAATTTTCCATCCCCGGGATGTAAATGGCTGACAGGGCCAGAACACGTCGCTCTGCCCACTGAAATATGTCAGCGGCTGAGCTTCTTGTTCCCCCTTGGCGATTTATGTACGCCACAGCCATGGCGTTGTCCGACTGTATACTGGTCGGACGCCCTTGAAGACATGTCGACCATATGTGGAGGCACAGCCTGATGGCTCTCAATTCGAGCAAATCGATCGGCAACTTGCATTCCTCTGTCGACCAGAGGCCCTGGGCCGACTGAATCCCCATCACTCCACCCCACCTGGACAGACTGGCGTCTGTAGTGATCACCGTCCAGTTCAGAGGAAGAAATTATTTTCCTGACTGAATCACCGGGGACCTCAAACACCAGATCAGGGAATCCCTGACTGGTTGGCTCACCTGGACCTGCCGATCCAGGGACAAAGTAAATTTGTCCCATTTTGTCAATATCTCCTTCTGCAGGACTCTGGTGTGGAACTGGGCATAAGGTACTGCCTCGAAGGAGGCCACCATGAGCCCCGGCACTCGCATGCAGAATCGGATGAGGATTGGATGAGGGTTTTGGGCAAAGAAGTGGAGGCATTCCTCATTGTCCAAGCTACTGGAAACACTAGAGATTTTATGGGATTGTATCACAAAGTAAATATGCTCTATGAATTATATAAAGTAATTACAACATTTTTTTAACTTTTTTTTATTGTTTTCTATGGTTTTCCAGTCCAAAAAATTGGGTTCCTTTAAAAACGCTTATAAAGGCAAACGTGGCTAAACACGGGTGCTGCGTTTTGTGCCTGGAACGTGGAAATTTTTGCGTCGGAACCAATTTTTTTTGCTTCTGGAAAAACTAGGCTAAACGCAACTGCATAAAAACTGCAAAATACAAGACTGTGTACATGGACACATAGGATAACATTGAATGAGTTCAGGGGTAGTTGAAAAAAAGTGTCCAACTGCCTCTGAACACGCGTTTAACAGCGCCTCGTGTGCATGAGGCCCTAGTACCTGTTATCTACTGTTATGTTAGCTCATGTTACAATAAGACGTGATAGATTTACATAAAATATGTAAGTACATGAGACCTCCAATATTGGGTGAATTCTGGTCACGAAAAGAAAAACAATTTCGTACTAAAAAAAGAAAAAGGGAATTTTTTGAAACAGGAAATTTACAGTATGTCTACAGTACATTATGCAAAATATTAAAATATTTCCAAAAAGACTAATTGTTTTACCAGAAGCAAACCCCTTAACCACTTCCAGACCAGCGCACAACGATGTACGTCGGCAGAATGGCACGGGCAGGCATATTGGCGTACAGGTACGTCCAATCTTAAATATCGCCCTGCCATAGCGAGCGCTGGTCGGGACCTCCGTGAGTCCGGTCGCGGGACCCGCGGACTCGATCGCCACGGGCATACCCGCAAACGTCTCACGGGGCGGTTGAACTGGGAGATGCCATTGTAAACAGCATCTCCCCATTCTGCCTAGCAACAAGTGAGGCTGATCTCTGCTCCATGTGATTGGAGCAGAGATCAGTGTTCACTAAAAGAAAGCACAGCCCCCAACAGTTAGTAACACACCCCTACACTGCCACCTACTGGTTAAACACTTCACTGCCAGTGTCATTTACACAGGAAATCACTGTATTTGTATAGCACTGATTGCTATATAAATGACAATGGTCCCAAAAATGTGTCAAAAATGTCCGATGTGTAAGCCATATTGTCGCAGTCACAATAAAAAAAAAAAAATAAAATAAAAAACCGCTGATCGCCGCCATTACTAGTAAAAAAAAAAAAAAATTATTAATAAAAATGCCATAAAACTATCCCCTATTTTGTAAACGCTATAACTTTTGCACAAACCAATCAATCGCTTATTGCGATTTTTTTTTACCAAAAATATGTAGAAGAGTACGTATCGGCCTAAACTGAGGGAAAACATTTTTTTATATATATATATTTTGGGGGGATATTTATTATAACAAAAAGTAAAAAAATAATGCGTTTTTCAAAATTGTCGCTCTATTGTTGCTTATAGCGCAAAAAATAAAAACCAGGGGTGATCAAATACAACCAAAAGAAAGCTATTTGTGGGAAAAAAGGACATCAATTTTGTTTGGGAGCCACGTTGCATGACTGCGCAATTGTCAGTTAAAGCGACGCAGTGCTGAATCGCAAAAAGTGGTCTGGTCTTTGGCCAGCAAAATGGTCCAGGGCTGAAGTGGTTAAGGAAAGGTGCGAAAGAAATTGATTTAGTCCAGGGGCAGAGGTGGCATCTAACTTCAATATCCACCTCTGCTCGTGTTGGAGTAGTATTTTATTCCAATCACCGCCTCGATCTGGAATGTGAATTTGATTGAGTGCGGTGAAGAATACCATGGGCCTTCTGTAGTTGTGTACCACAACCACATGGCGACCTAGTGGGAGATAGCAATTCCCAATTTGCATACTGTAAATATGTTTTGACATGCATCGATGGAATTCCTTCTTCATTTTTCCAACGTAAAATGCCCCGCACTCGCAAGACATGAGGTAAACAACCCCACGTTTTTGGCAATTTGCGAAGTGCAAGGCCTGGAAGATCTTTCCATTAGGGAGGCGGAAGGCTTTGTCAAGTCTTATATACTTACAGCATGAACAGTGACCACACGGGAATGAACCAGAGATTGAACAGTGTTTCAATCTCTTATTTATACCATTACATGACCATTTCCACTGTCACTACCGAATAAATCCAAATAGTGGCAGTGGGTCCCTCTTAAAGAAATAAGTCCTTATGTCACTCCTCAGAGTCTTCAAGGCCGAAGCCGTAGCTAACATATAGTCAGAAAAAAGAAAAGAAAAGAAACTTTTCCCCTGCTGTTGTGTCCCGCTTTTAATTTGGGTACCAACACCAGGAGAAAAGAAAAGTAGCTACCTTAGGTTTCGGTGAACACATAGGACATTTGATTTAATATCAAAAATATTTTTTATTTCTTTCTATACATAAAACAATAAACCTTGATTGAATTGCATCAATCGATCCTAGATGTTTACACAACATTAACCAAAGATGACCCAAAGATCATCCTTATCCGCACAGTTCATACACCCTGACTTTCAACAATCAAAACCAGACAAACATACTCATACATACAACAATTAAAGACGTTTGTGTGCATAGTAGGCGCCCTTCTGGGCATGAATCAAAGTATTAGCAGTTTGGATCGGAAATATGGAATATCTGAATGAATGACCATCTGAACAGACACCTGGTTGAAAGGCCTTTGGTGCAGCTGATTGCAAAAGACATGCGGAGCACATGACGTGCAGACGTCATGATGTTGTGACGGAAATTACGTCATTTTGGGGCCACTTTGCGGCCTTCCGTAACGCCGGGGAAGCCACATGAAGCTGCCCCGTTTTGGTGGCCATACAACCCGGATGGGCTGGGTGGAGATACACCTGCGGGAAACAATTTGATAATCGAATCAATTAACCCATCAGTATCCAGATATATACAAAGTTATTTCATTCCCAGCAGGAGGATTAGACACACTTTCAGTGTTCTCACTGTAGGCATCTGTCTTGGGACTATGGCTATACACAGCCCCATTAATATTTATATGTATTAACCTTTTACTGCTCAAGGGTTTGGATACAATTTAAAATCCATAACGGCATTCTTACATCTTTTATTTACAGGCTGATTGTGACCAATCCCGGGCTAAGTCACGGTCTATAGCCTTTGCTTTTGGAGCAGTGTAAGCGAACATAATATGTTCCTTACTTTTAGGCAATAGCCCTACTTATTTTGTTTGCACGCTTTTCATTCTTTGTCACAAGCCATCATGTTATTTTATTCTTCCGTGGCTTTTTAATTCATGGCCACTTCATCTCACTTTGTTGTGGCACTTGGGCTATTACCTTTCTCACATTTCATCCTGTTTTATATTTTTTCCTTCCTTTTTTCTTTCATCACCATAATCAATAATTTTTTTTTTTGTTTCCTTTTGTTTTTCTGTTATTTATGGGGCAATCCCGGTTACCTGCTTCTTCACTGTTCACCTCAGACACTATCTAAGTGTATTCACTATGACATTACATAGGGGTGTTTGATATGATTATATATATATATATATATATATATATATATATATATATATATATATATATATATATATATATATATATATATATATATATATATATATTCTCCTTCTGGGCATGGGATCATGTACACGTGTATAAGCCATGTGCACGTAAATTCAATATAGATTACTTAAGGCATATGTGGGGGCATTACTTTTTTCCGGGCACATTATATTAGAGCCATATATTTTATATGGCCTGTGTCAACTAGCGTATACTATATTAAATACAATTTCATTTTGATTTTCTGCCATAGGCGTTAGCTGCCTTTCCGCGCCTAGGGAAGGGGGTGTGGCCCTATAAGCGTGACCTCTCGCAAGGCATATTGTGGCCTCGACCCGTTGACTGCGGCATCTGTGGAGCAATTTGGAACCCCTGGCTGGGGAACCAAAGGGTCCTTAGCCTGAGAGGCTCTCCATGTGGGAACAAATTTCTTCTTTTTTCGGATGATACGCCAAATAATGTGTGCAATAAATAATTGTTACATATCTTTCTAGCAGAAAGTCCCTCTGAAGAAGACCCCAGTGTGAGCTGAAACACGTCAGTGCTGTTATTGTTTAATATTTTCTGACTTGTACTATACAATGTTGATATGAAATCTCTGCCTGATCATATGTATCCTTTTCCTTTTTCCGTTCAAATAATTTTATTGACAACAAGCAAAAAATACAAATGGTATTGATACTGTTACAATCGTTTGCAAGGAGCTAACATTGGTAGCAGAGCTGTTGCAGAGGGAGATAAAGGAGAATAGAGAAAATGTGCACTAGTGCATACAGAATGATTCGAATATTGGCATACAATAGAATCGTGTAACAAAAAAAAATATAACAAAACAATGAGCATGGTCATGTCACTAGATTATATGCACAGATAATGTTAGGTCAGCCAATGAGAAGAGAGACTCTGCCCGAGCAAGCTGGGCAACAGTAACGGAGATGTAAGAAGATATAAAAGCTACATCATCAACAGATTTTAAGGAATGGGACAAGAGGGGTAAGAAATAGAAATGAGATAAGGAAAGGGGGAAAGAGGAGCGGAAAGAGAATGGGGAGAGTGGAGTGAAGGAGAGGGTAACGAAAGAAGGTGGGAGAAAAGAAAAGGGGAGTTGGTTCCGGCCAGGTGGTCCACGGGTGCCTAGGGAGCTGAGAACATCTCAATCTCCTGATCCTAAAAGAAAAACTTAAATATTAAAAAAGCAGAACATCACAGAATCAAGGTTCCAGAAGGTGTTTATCAAAGTCGTGGGGGAGGTAATGATCTGCCCAGGGACGCCAAATTTTAAGGTGTTGGGGAATTTTGTCCAAAATTGTAGCTTCAATTTTACTATGGATCATGGCTTGGTTATCCTACATTTAACTTCCGCAATATGCAACAGTGGTGTCATCCAAGCCCTCGCTATGGTCTGTTTGGCGGCCGTGGTAAGTTGAGTAAGGAGACACAATTGCGCCCTAGACAAATTGGGAGGAGGGAGATTAAGCAGGGCAATGGCCGGGTCAGGAATGAAGGTGGTGTTGAACAGGAGAGAGGCCATTTGAAATATGAGTTCCCAAAAGTGTGCTACTACCGGGCATGTCCACCATGTGTGGAGGTGTGTACCCCTGGAGTCACAACCGCGAAAGCAGTTCGGGGAGTGGGCTGGGGTGTATCTAGCGATCCTGGACGGGACAAGGTACCATCTCATTAGCACCTTATAGCTGGCCTCCAGCGCGATCACATTCTGTGATGTTATTTTAGTGGTTGCCCATATCTCTGCCCAATCGCCTGCATCCAAATTGAGGGATAAGTCTGTAGACCAGGCCGAAGCGTACGATGGAAGGGATGACGGAAGGGATGTGAGATGAGCGTAAAGATTGGAGATGATACCTGGGGCGTGTGGATCAGAGTCACATATGTTCTCAAACATAGATAGCTTATTCGAGACTCTGTGAGAGCCCAGAAGCGTACGAATAAAATGGGTGATTTGAATATAGCGGAAGTGTTCCCGTGGGGGGATGTTCAACTGCGACTGAAGGACTGGGAAGGGTTTGAGAGTGCCATTGGAGATGAAGTCACGAATACGTTCCAAACCAGCCCGAGACCACGTCTGGAAAGAAGTAGGCTGGGCAAAGGCAGGGTAAAAGAGCGGTTGGCCAAATAAGGAAAGCAAAGGTGAGTGTGGGGAGAGTAATTGAAACGGTTTATTCAGCTTGTCCCAGATCTTAAGGGAGTGCTGGGTCAAAGGGTTAGATAAGGGACCTCGAGCATGAGCAGGGAGCCACAGGAGATTAGAGATAGAGACTGGATGGACATCAATTGCCTCAAGGACAACCCACAAGGGGATCTCAGTCCTTGCGTGATAGAGAGTGAGTTGTGCAAGTTGGGCAGCATGGTAGTACTGATGAAAGTTAGGGACTCCCAGGCCCCCATTGAGTTTACTACGAAGCAGAGTAGTTCTGGAGATGCGTGGGATCTTAGAACCCCAGATATATTTATAAACCCTGCTCTGAATCACTCTATGGAAGTAGGGTGGGACGGTGACCGGGAGGACCCTGTACAAGTAAAGCAACTTAGGTAATAGGGACATTTTTACAGCTGCTATGCGACCAAGCCAGGACACGTGGAGGGGCAGCCAAGTAGTGAGTAGGGAGGACAGGTATTTCAGCATTGGGGTATAGTTAGAATGGAACAATTGGGTGGGGTCACTGGTTAATTTAATTCCTAAGTAAGGGATTGAGGCGGTGGACCATTGGAAAGGGAAGTTCGCCTGTATGAGTTGAAGGTCGGCCGTGGGAA
Source organism: Lithobates pipiens (assembly GCF_037356315.1). Classification (NCBI taxonomy): domain Eukaryota; kingdom Metazoa; phylum Chordata; class Amphibia; order Anura; family Ranidae; genus Lithobates; species Lithobates pipiens. The sequence continues at coordinate 132,418,429 of NW_027507685.1, forward strand.
GGGATATATTTAGGGCTTTGGATTTCGCTTGATTAACTTCCAAACCTGATATCTTGGCAAATTGGGAAAGGAGTTGTAGTAGATTGGGCAGGGAGATGTGTGGGGAAGTGACGAATAGTAAGGCGTCATCGGCAAAAAGACACAGTTTGTGGGACGTGGAGGTTATGTCTAGACCATGGATGTTAGGGTTCGATCTAATGAGGGCGGCAAGGGGTTCGATTACTAGGGCAAATAATAGAGGGGATAATGGGCAACCCTGCCTAGTTCCCCTACCGATGGGGAAGTATCCGGAAATAAAACCGGAGTATTTTATAAAGGCTTGTGGGTGAGTGTATAGTGAGTTAATCCAAAATAGAAAATTGGGGCCAAAGCCCCAACGTCCTAAAATATAGTGAAGATAGGGCCAGGAGACTGTGTCAAAGGCTTTCTTGATATCGAGCGATAGGAGATGCATGGGGATTTTGCGGGTTTTGGCTATGTGCTGTAGAAGAATGATTCGGCGTATGTTATCACTGGCTTGACGCCTGGGAATGAAGCCCACCTGATCTTTGTGGATCAAGCGACCTATTATCGGGTTTAGCCGCAGAGCAAGGACTTTAGCTAGGATTTTTACATCCACATTTAAAAGGGAAATGGGCCTATAGTTGGAACATATTGTGTGATCGGTGTTGGGTTTGGGGATCATAGCAATGATGGCAGTCAAAGAATCACGACCGAGGGATTATTGTTTTAACAAGGCATTAAAAGAGTTGGCAAGGAGTGGGGCCAGAGTGGTTGCGAACTTTTTATAGTATAAGCCGGGAAGGCCATCTGGACCAGGGCGCTTGTGGGGTTTGAGTGTTTTAATAGCTCCGAGCACCTCAGCGACCGAAATTGGTTTGTCGATAGACTCTTGACTGGCGTCAGGCAACTTAGGTATGGGTAAATCCCGAAATAGTGCTTCCGCTTCCCGGGAGGGGAAGGATCCCTGTTCTTTATATAAATCAGCTAAATGCTTACGAAATTCAGAAAGGACTTTAACAGGGTTACTGGTATGGTTACCATTAGCCAGTCGAAGCTTAACCAGAGTGTAGATATGGTCTGGTCTTCTGAGGCAGAGTGCCAAAAAAGTATCTGGTTTGTTGGCCTTGGTGTATATCTTGTGGCCAGACCGGCGGATGGATTTTTCCGCAGATTCGGCCAAGAGAAGGTCAAGTTCCAGTCTGGTTTTCTCTAGTAATTGTTTATTGATGTTAGAGGGGGAAGCCTGAAATTGTAAGAACTGGCGTTGAAAGTCAGACTCCAGCTGTCGGAGCCTGGCCTTCTTCTCCCTCTTAAGGTGGGTAGCAACAGAAATACAAGTACCCCTAACCACCGGCTTGTGGGCCTCCCAGAGGAGGGTCGATGAAACATCAGGTATCAAGTTATGTGAAAGATAGTCGTTGAGTGCCGATTGGATGTCTAGGCAATAGGATTGATTCGTTAGGAGGGCTTCATTCATGCACCAAGTTTTAGTGTCAGGGCGGGGTATTAGTGAAGAAAGCGTGGTAATCACAGCACAGTGGTCCGACCACGTAATGGGGTGTATAATGGAATGCAACAAGAGTGGAGAGGAGGCGATTGGGACAAGGATATGGTCAATTCTGGAGAAAGAGTTGTGCGGATAGGAATAGAAAGTATAGTTTTTCTTCAACGGATTGCACTCCCTCCAAGTATCCAGCAAGGAGTGTTGCTGTAGGAGGCTACGTAATTGTGATGAAGGGGAGTAATGACCCGGGGAGTAGGGTGATCTGTCAAGATGCGGGTGAAGTATCAAATTAGAGTCACCGCACATGATTAGGGTACCCTTAACATGTGATTTAACCCCCCTCAGAAGATGAGAGAAAAACGGGATTGGATTAACATTAGGGGCATAGTAGGAGACGAAGGTAGTTTCCACTTCTTGTAGCAAGCCTGTTAAGATAAGATAACGACCGTATCCTTTTCCTTTTATTAATTTTCCACTGGAGCTCACGTTTTTATTACCATGTTAAGGGGTTTTTCTCTTTATACCAATAAATACAGCTTTTTTCATATATTGTTTAATTTAGTTTTATTATTTTTTTGTCCTTGCTGCCTAAAAAAACCCAATTTAAGGGAGTTTTCCCATTTTCGATTTCTCGGGGTGAGCAACGCTCTCTAACCTTTTGGGATGTGTCTTTCCTCTGTTGCAAAGAGAAATTGGTTTCTTAAGGGTGTTGGCTACAGTCCATAGAAATAGCAGTGTGTGTATACATGAGATGAAAAGCAAATAATGCATAATAATAATTGCATTATTTGCTTTTCATCTCATGTATACACACACTGCTATTTCTATGAACTGTAGCCAACACCCTTAAGAAACCAATTTCTCCAGCAATAAACAGGGCTTCTCACCCTCTTCCAAAACTAAAAGTTCTTGCTGCAGATAATACTATAATCATATAGAAATTTTCCTTCTTGGAAAATCCCTGTGTCAGGGCTAACCGTTCCTTTTGCTTGTGGGAAACAGAAGGGGAGGATAGATAAACATGGGTCTTGTCAGTCCTTTGGATGAATGGTTGGAAACGGTTTTGCGGTTCCCAATATATTCAAGGATTGTAAGACAGACATCACACCACCCGTTCACCATAAGCCCTTGTACACACGGTCAGACATTCCGACAACAAAATCCATCAGATTTTGTCAGACGGATTTTGTCCGAAACTGGTGTTGCATACACATGGTTGGACAAAGTTGTCGGAAAATCCAATCGTTCTTGGTGACGTTAATTCGTTAAGGCGGGACTACGTTCAGGCTAGTAGCCAAAAACTTTGATCTAGGAATTTGACCTGAGCATGCGTGGCACTTTGTCCGATCAGAATCCTCTACAAATGATCGGACAAAGTCCGATCGGATCATGTTGTCGGAAAATTTTATAGCCCAGCTCTAAAACTTTGTCGGTCGGATATTCCAACAGAAACAGTCCGATGTAGCCCACACATTGTCGGATTATCCGACAACACGGTCCGATCTGACATTTTCCGTCGGACTGTCCAACCGTGTGTTCAAGGGCTAAGACAGCCGCCCTCCTACTACCACCGTTAACAGTTTCAAAATCAATGCCATGGTGTAGCAGAAATTTCTTCTTCATATCCTGTATGCGCACGTTGTTCCCAAACCTCTGCCTCCCCTCCATTTTGTTTGCAGGTGCCTCCTTTACCCAGCCAGCTGCAAAAGAAAGCAGTGTGTGCTAGATCCAGACCAGGTCTGTGTTCATCCACTGAAACATGTCCAAAAAAAAGACACCTCCCTGCTTCCAGCTCCTGACAGAGCTGCAGGAGCCAATCTCTCACCTATCCCCTTCAACTAGGAGGTTCAGGATACCAGTGTGGATAGTGGAGGAAACTACGGGGATAGCAGGTAGGCGTTTTGGGACAGGGGAAGCTTGTAATGGTACTGGAGCATTTTCTACCTTAATGCTGTGAACGCATTAAGGTAAAAACCATTAAGCTTTTAGTACTACCAGTGGGGAACCAGTAATGATAGAAAAATTGAGGAGCACCAACCAACCTTTAGGTTACCTACAAATCAGTAAGTGTGTGATAAGTATTAGCCCAATAGTCCAGTTGGTTGTTTCGTTTTAGAGGGGGTAATTAAGGTAAAAGAAGGGTCGGGGTTAACAGATTAGGGGGGAGGAATAAGGCCAAGTACTGAATTTAAGTTAAGAAGTTCAATTACTTTTATATTTTTACTTTTTTTTTTATCAATTTCCGTGTTTAGCAAGCAGATCCTCATTCAACTGTGATGTGTTCGCAGTGGGCTTTTAGACATTATTTTTGCTTTTTCTTTCCGTTTGTGTTTCTTTCACATGGGTTTGTGGTGCATTTTTGTGGTCCATTCGGGCACATATACAGTATGTGTGAAAAAAATGCATGCTGTACTTTTTACAGTGCACATAAAAGCACCACAATGGTGTTAACTAGGTTCATAGAAATATATAAATTTTTCTTACATATGCATGCGTACTGCATTTAAAAACATGCTTGATTGCGTCTGGTGTAAACAAGCCCCAAATCTAATTTTTGGAGACCAAATTGGTAAAGGAACCAAAAAGGAAACAAAAGTACCTTTTCTCTAGGGATCTTTTTCTTTCCACAGCCTTCACACGTCATGGGGAATTTAGGGCAGATCTCATCATGGGCCTATAAATACCAGAGATGGAGTGAGTAAAATGGTGATCAGCACAGACTTATAAAGCTGGACATATATTATACAATCTCATTAAGATCTACCATCCACTATAGCACAAAACCCTGCCTGCTTAGATACAAACAGCATTGTTTAAAGAGGAAGTAAACCCTGATGAGTTTACTTCCTCTTTCATTCCCTGCAAAGGCAAAGCATAATGGACTACTATGTATCGCATAGTAGTCCATTATGTGTCACTTACCTGACACAGGAGCCAGCGAAGTCACCGCTGTCCCCTGTAGTCCGCCGCATCCATCTTCTTGGTGGGGTCTCGCAGCTCCACCGCTGTCATTCGGCGAAGCCGCAATGACGTCACTCCCGCGCAAGCGCACGGGATCCGACACGCGTGGCAGCTCTGTCATTGAAAATGCCGCGCTCAGTGCGCCGCTGTCTACGGCGCATGCGCCGTAGATAGCGGTGCCTGTTTTCGGGCACATATCTCCTAAACCATATAGGTTTAGGAGATATTTCTTGGACCTACAGGTAAGCCTTAATCTAGGCTTACCTGTAGATAAAAGTGGTTTGTAAGGGTTTACAACCACTTTAAAAGCCCAATTCTAGGCAAAATGACATTTAAAAATAGTGCATTGTGCTTCAATTAAAAACAAAACATACGGAGCAGTCCCAGGTATATTAGCCTTCATACCCCAATGAATCCTATATAGTGGGGGGCTAATAGCGTTCATAATAGTCCATAATAAAAGGCATGACACTAAGTGGGCAACACAGTAGGACAACACTGGGGTGCCACTATGTGCATTATTAAAAGACAATTTTAATGGAGCAGCCAAATCAACACACACATAAAGCTAGCTGGCTTGAGAAAGGAGCCAAAACGCATTACCAAGGCAACAGGATCGTCCCTTGGTGTGATGTCACTTCTGGTTCGACGTTCCACGTTGGTTCCAGATGCCATTCTACCCGAACTGACAAGCCTCTCTCCGGCTCATCTCCTGATGCTGCTAGCTGCTTTTCTTTTCAATCCAGACAACCCCCACTGCTGTTACTACATTTACAAGCATTCCCTTATGGATTTATGTGATTGTTGAATTTAGGGCCGAAACAACTAACTGATTAATCGACAAATAATCGACTATGAAATTAATCGATTACCGCCATCATAATCGATTAATCGGCCACTAACATAATGGGGTAAAAAACAAAACAAAAAACAACCTAAAATTAGCCCTTTATAGTACAAATCGCTACTGTTAATATTACTTTCACTGTCCCACAGTAAAAAACGAACCCCTTACAGTAGCGATTATTTGCTCTTTGTACTAATTTTCGTTTTTTTTTAACCCCATTATGTTACTAAACATCTGAGGCCTGGATCACGCCTCTGTTTTTTTTGGTGCCTTTTTGCAGAAACACTACAGTTAATTTACATGGTTTTCAGCTGCTGCGCATTTGGAAAAGACAAGGACTTTTTTTTTTTTAAGGCAAAACTGCTATTTGGTTTTTTTGGGTCAATACACTTCAATGGAGAAGCTGCAGAAAAGCATGTAATAATGCGTCTTTGCTGCAATTTGTGTTTTTTAATCTGCCCAACAACAAATTGGCCCATAAAAATGTAAATCGCAACAAAACTATTATATATTTTTTAAAGATTATTAAATCGATTAATCTAAATAATCGGCCAACTAATCGATTATTAAAATAATCGTTAGTTGTAGCCCTAGTTGAATTGGCTGCTCTGTTAAAGTTGTCTTTTAATACTGCACTTATTGATGCCCCCCTGTGTTGTGCCATTGTGTTTTAATTATTAATTAAGATTCTTAGTATCTATGGCTGGCTTAAGCTATCCTGCATTGTAATGATTTCCTCTATGAGCCATGCGAATATACTAGAGTTGGGCTTAAGGTTTGTCCTCATATTACATAGTTTTCAAAAATCTAAAGGAATTTTTCAGAGTACACAATCAAGTTTATTGTATTATTATTTAGGATTGTGAAACTGCTGGCAAAATCCCTAATGGTTTAAAGACAGTCCACCTTCACTGCATGCATTCATCGTTCCATCTATCTTTTTGATTATGGATTAATATACGCGAGCTTAAGTCTACTGCCATGGTATACATACAACAAGCTACTCTGTATGTACACCAGAGCCTAATTACAGCAGCAGAACAGTGTCGATCGTCGGGCAAATAGGAAAAGCACACACACACACACGCTATATATAGACCAGAATTGCAGACTCCAAAACAGACTAAGGAGAAATTTACTAAATATAGCCTGCAAGAAAAAAACGTAGCCTTCAAAGTTCAAACACAGATTGCCATAAATAGAAGAACCTCTGTTCGCTATTGTGATAGAACATCTTTGTTCATGTTGGTACAGTGACCTCATAGCTATTTTTTCAGCAACCAGTGTGAATACTTCCATTGTCAGCATGATCCCAAATTACAGCTAGTGTGCAGTGACTCAATTAGAGACAAGGAAATGCTCCACCCTGTATACCATTTCACATTACACCATCCAAACTGGCATACTGAGCCAAAATCGGATGAGATTGTGACTTGGAGTTATTGAGGCGTCAGATGGGGAGGAAATTCTAGATACAGTAACTACAAACTGGTTTCCCCTAAAATAACTAACCGTTTCAGTGATCGCACTGAACTGGATGCAGGTAACCCCACCTGTGTTTGAATCATGGGACCTATAGTTGAATCTCACCCTTCCTTAAAAAAAGTTAATTTACCTACAGAATGTATCCAGTTAAAGATAAAATCTGGGATAGATGGTTAGCGCAATATGTGTTTAAGACGATTCCCTCGAATGTCATCAAAACTCTTTTCATTCCATGCTGTGACATGTAGACAGCCACTTCCACATGGGCTACTGGGAAAAGCTGATAGATCTGTATTTTCCTGAGCTACTTCCTTATGCATTTCCTTCTTTGGAAGCCTTGTAGGAAGTTACCATATGTATAATTGATGTGTAACGCTTTACCCTATGCATGTAGTTTCCGCAAACCGCAATTGGTAAGTTTCTTGCAAAATCTTTTTTTTTTTTTTCTTGTTTCAGGGCTATCTTTCCCCTTGACATCTCTATTTTATCTACACGTAATATTCATTGGCATTATGCGATGCACAACCGGTTGGCTTGCATCTAATAGCTGTAGTAACACTGTCCTTGCATGATCTCAAGGTTATTTCTATGTGAAAAAAATAAGGAAATGCACGTGATCACACTTTTAAATACACCTGCCACAAGTTTTCAGGTGATCTAAAGTGTGAACAAAAACTACAGAAGAGCCTTTTGTACCTTGATATCTGGAAAGTAGAAAGAAAGCTTGCAGTATCTACAGTTCAGTTTTCGCTCTGGACACTCGCGCTCGTTATGCCAGTCCTTGTCACTGACTCTGATGAGCTGTTTGCATGCTGGGCAGGGAGCTAACATGAACGGGCACTTCCCTTCATGTGTGGCCTGGGAAGAGAAAAGATTTCTGTTATAACATGTCTAGATCACGACACACACACACACGAACACTCCTGAGATTCCGAAAGCATAAAAGAAAACTGCACTTCTCCACAAGTCCTTTTCTAGAGGGACCTTTGCAGCTGTATGGACATTTAGCACTGCATATAAACGATAAACTCCACTGCATACATATTCACATGCATTTGTGCACATTTGAAAACATTTTTAATATGACTTTATAGATATTTTGTTCAGAGTTATGCAAAGTGAGAGAATTCAAAGCTAGAGATTTTCCTTGATGTAGAGGAGTTAAAAACGTGCATATCTGAGTGTTTGAAATAAATGTTAATGTGCCTGCTCAGTGCATATTGAAGTGACTTTATGGCTACCTTAAAGCATTGCAAACAATGGCTTTTTTATGCTTTATTGTCCTGCTGCCCATCTTACTTGTCATGAAGGACAACTACCAAAGAATCAGCCACAATCCTGGTTGTATGTCAGGTGCTTTGTTTTTTGTCTCAGAACAAGTATGCATTAAGTGAAGACAGAGCTATTACCGGCATACTTTATCTGAACAGTGAAAAAGTGTGTGTGTGTGTGTGTGTGTGTGTGTGTGTGTGTGTGTGTGTGTGTGTGTGTGTGTGTGTGTGTGTGTCAGGGAATCGGCAAATTGAGCAGGCGACTTTAAAAGAAACGTAGCAATTGCAGCCTCAGTACTTTTCCCATGGCAGTTTTTTTTGTTTCATTCTGGAAATTTCTTCCATCCCAAAATCAAAAGAAACAGCTGCATTACTGGAGATGCTTTCATCACATCTTCTGAGAAAGAACACACCACAATCATATGTCATCCAAAGGCTCCAAGACTAAAAAAAGGTTAATTAAATTCTTAAAAAATACACACACACACAGGTCTACCACAGTCTAAACATATGAGCAGTCTATTATGAAAGCCTTCCAGGGACTTTCCACCCATTCTGGCCTGCAGCCAGGGGCTTTCCGACTGCTACATTGTGATTTTTATTTTTTTTTATTCAGCAGAGACTATACACATACAGAATATCAGGTAGATTAAAACACAGATACAACAAAAAAAATTGCATAGTGCTTAATAACTTTTTGCTTTCTTTCTTGCTTTTCTTTGCTTTCTGCGTTCTTGCTTCAGTAAGAGTCTAGTATTCCCACCAGTATTCCCATCACTTTTAGGTGTAGGAAAAATTCAAAAATGTACCAGGTAAAGCTTTTATGTACATATGCAAATGATTGTATAAGTGCCTATAAATAAATGGGTTTGTAGCTAGTAAAGTTAGCTACAAAGTAAAATGGCAGACAAAGGTTGAGAAGACCCTTTCAACTACTGCTAGGAAAAGCGGATGATGAGACTGCATGTATGCACAAAAAAAGTTAAAGAGCTCAGAGTTTTGTGTTACAAGTCAGTGAGGACGAAGCACACCTCACCTCATATTCCTTGATTGTGCCTCTCCACGAGCATTCATTATTGTTACAGATGGCAGGAAGACTTTCCACCTCTCGCCGCGCTGCGTTATCAGGAAATGCCTATAAATGACAAAACAAAACCTAGATGAGACACTGCACACTAACAATTGAACATGTTGGCATCAGGCAGCTCTATAAAAGATGCACACTCAGACCAATCAATTGTACAGGTTTATACTATGTAGCCACATGGAAGCCCTGCTGCCAGACACATCTGTGATTGGGCACTACTTTTGAGATATAACTAAAAGGGTGTTTGGCAGCAGCTGCCGCAGGTCACAGACACAGACTGTCATTTAGGCCAAATCGGGTTATGGTAATCTTTGGACTAAATGGCAGAAAATGACAACATGGTCCACTGTAGTCCTTGATTCACAACATTATTTTACTGCTGCAGACTGGCAGTTGATTTTTTTTGTTGGGGGGGGGGGTTCTACTGCCATCAGAGCCTTGCCCCTAGATTGATTGTGGATTTTGTTTTCTCTTTGTTTTGTACTTGGCAGACTTTTTATTTTTTTTTTATTTTTAGCAATGATGTAACTAGGAGAAACAATGAGAAAATCTCTATAAAAAAATAAATAAATAAAAAAAAAAAAAAAAAAAAAAAAAAAAAAAAAAAAAAAAAATCGACAAAGCCATCATGCCTTACCCCATTCCTTTAAACAGAAATGTGTGACAAGGTCATGGAGTCGGGGTAAAAGTCGATAGCTACGTAATGGGGTGAGAGGCGGCAATAAAAACCTGACAGAATCCAACCCTTTCCCACACTATTCACCATAGGCCTGTCACTTACTGTGCTGCTTTCCAAAATGGAGATTCCTTCTTCGAAAAGACCTTCCTGAATACAAGCAGCACACTTCTGAGGACCGGAGCTGAGAGAGACATAAATAATAGATCGTGAACATGGTTTCTCTTCACTGCTATAGTATGCCACAGAAAGCTGAATAGCTAGGGACAAATAATTTAATAACCTTCAAAATTCTGTCCGTTTTCCTTAACGTATATGTAAACCCTGACAATAAAAGTTTTATTTTTTTCCCCATCTTTGTTTATCTAAATGTACTATTGAAAGTGTTCTGTTATATCTGTTTAACCACTTAACAACCGGGCCATAGCCGAATGACGGCTACAGGGCGGTTGTTTAACTCTGAGAGGCCGTCATATGAAGTCCTCCCAGAATTCCGCTCTCGCACCCCCCCTGGGGCACGCACTCGAGAGCATCCGTGACCGCCGGGTCCATAGGACCCGGCGCATCACGGTAAATGGCCGCTCATCGCGTCCGTTTACCACGTGATCGCTCCGTCAAATGACTTGAATCACTTGTAAACAAGTTGTTGTTATGATGCCGGTTCCTCCCTCCCCTCACTGTACCGATCGGTACAGCTGAGTGGGAAAGAGATCAGTGTCAGCAGTGCGGTGGGCTGTATCTGCAGTGCCCACAGTGCTGCTCACCGAAAATTAACCCCTCAATACCCTGCCATTTTTTTATTTTTTTTATTTCAGTCTTCCCAGCCTACAGGTGAGATGCGGGGTCTTATTGACCCCATATCTCACTGTAAAGAGGACCTTTCATGCCATATTCCTATTACAAGGGATACATTCCTTGTAATAGGAATAAAAGTGATCAAAACATATATTTTTGGGGGGGAAAAAAAATGTCAAACTAAAATAAAGTAAAATGAAAAAAATAAATAAAAAAATTCTGGCCCTAGACCTCCTCTGTAACTCAAAACATGTAACCAGTAAAAAAATGTAAAGCGTCGCCTTTGGGGATTTTTAAGTAGCGATGTTTGGGGACATTCCACGAGCGTGCGCAATTTTGAAGATTGACATGTTAGGTATCTATTTACTCTGCGTAACTTCATTTTTCACATTATGCAAAAACATTGGGCTAACTTTACAGTTTTTTTGTTTTTTTCGTTTTTTTTAAAGCACAAAACTTTTTTCCAAAAAAATAAATAAAAAAAAGTCGAAAAATTGCTGTGCAAATACCGTGCATGATAAAAAGTTGCAACAACCACCATTGTATTCTCTAGGGTCTTTGATAAAAAAAACATATATAATGTTTTGGAGTTCTATGTAATTTTCTAGCAAATAAATGCTGATTTTTACATGTAGGAGAGAAATATCAGAATTGTCCTGGGTGCTCCAGAATGCCTGATGGTGCTCCCTGCATGTTGGGCCTCTGTATGTGGCCACGCTGTGTAAAAGTCTCACACATGTGGTATCACCATACTCGGGAGCAATAGCAGAATGTGTTTTGGGGTGTAATTTGTGGTATGCATATGCTGTGTGTGAGAAATAACCTGATAATATGACAATTTTGTGAACAAAAAAAAAAAAGGAAAAAAAAAAATTTCTTGATTTTGCAAAGAATTGTGGGAAAAAATGACAACTTCAAAAACACATCATTCCTCTTACTAAATACCTTGGAATGTCTTCTTTCCAAAAAGGGGTCATTTGGGGGGTATTTGTACTTTTATGGCATGTTAGGGTCTCAAGAAATGAGATAGGCCGTCAGTACTTCAGGTGTGATCAATTTTCAGATATTGGCACCATAGCTTGTGGACTCTATAACTTTCACAAAGACCAAATATCCACCAATTTGTACTTATTATTACCAAAGATATGTAGTAGTATACATTTTGGCCAAAATTTATGAAGAAAAATTACTAATCTGCTAAATTGTATAACAGAAACGAAGAAAAATTCATTTTTTACAGAATTTTCGGTCTTTTTTCTTTCATAGCACAAAAAATAAAAAACCCAGCAGTGATTAAATACCACCAAAAGAAAGCTCTATTTGTGTGAAAAAAAAAAGTACAAAAATGTCATATGGGTACAGTGTTGCATGGCTGAGTAATTGTCATTCAAAATGTGAGAGCACCGAAAGCTGAAAATTGGTCTGGTTATTAAGGGTGTTTAAGTGCCCAGTGATCAAGTGGTTAATGAGGGTAAAGAAAATATTTGTTGCTCCCATCAGAAATCTTGTGAGCCAATAACTTCTTGTACTCTTCCTGTGCTGCACTCTTATCAGTTACATTGTTCCCAGCCATTTCTGAGGACTGCACTCTGGCTTAGCCCTTCCTTCTTTGGGCTGGCTGCTCAGCTGTCGGCTAATTGCCAGCTCTCATCTCTCTCCACAGTCACCCAGCTGTTCCTGATCCTACTCGTCTGACCTGCATACTTAAAGCTGTCCAGCTCACTTCATCTCTGCCTTCGCCTTGGTCATATCACGTCATATCTCCTGTGGTTCAGTTTAAAGACTGGCTTGCTGACATGCCTTCTGGCTCCTTATCCTGCTTGCTGTTGCTCCACTTGGATCCCTGACTTCTGGCCTGGCTGATTACCCGATCTGGTTATTGAAGTCTGAACTGGCTGACTACTCAATCCAGTTACTGGACTCTGGCTATGCTTTGACTATGCTTTCTCATTTACCTTTTTATTTTTATTTAATAAACAAGTGTGATTTAATTGTACTTCTGTCTCGGTCTGATTCATGGTTTCTGACACTATTGACTGCACATTGTTCTTCTGCACTATTGTCCAGGTGATATCACTTCCCAACAACAACCCTCCTCCCCACAAGTTTTGCCAGAATTTCCTGCTCACCTCACTATCTTCCTCAGACAGTGTGAGCAGTAGCGGTGTCCACACTGGGCTTGGAACGGCCTCCTGAGGATATTCTTGCACTCAGAGCACAGGTATTTCCCTTCAAGCTTGGTCCCGAGGATCTCCTTCTTGAAGCCAGGCTGGTTGAGATCTAGAGAACCCGGAGGAGAATAAATGGAGGCTGGCAGGGCTGCAGCAGCCATGTGAACAAAGCACTAAAAACAAAAAAAGAAGAGGAAAAAAGGAAATTAGTAATTGAACCGACACCCTCCTGTTTCCTGGATGACTGATATTTTAGAAACTCACAGCTATTGGTTGATTTTGCAGTTTGTACATACTCTATAATCTTTGCCAAGTACTTTGCAAATCAGAGGTCTGTAGCATTACCATCATACTGGCTTACATTTATGGCTGGTGCTGGTATGGGAAAGAAACTGGCTCATCGTGCTTCACTTGGACTACAAGAAAATGGCACCTGTCCACACTCCGTCCCAACACACTGTCAACTCACACCTCATCAGTAGGCCAAATGGGTGTATATGGCTTCAGCTTTAATTCCCCATCCATAGAGAGTGCCCCTAACATGTTTCACCCATGTGGGGCTTAGTCGAAGCCAACACAACATGCCCCACATGTGTGAAATGCATTAGAGGCAATTGCCTTCTGCTGCTATCAAATCCAGTGAGGAGGGGGCGGGGCCAAGCCAGCCATACTGTGTCTATGGATGCACACAGCCCGAAGCACACCCACGTGTGTCCCCATAGCAAGGGACCTGCTATGAGGGCACATGCCGAAAAGGAGCAGAAAGCATTGGTGAGGGAGCCCAGAAAAGGTAGTTAAGGGGCTGCTCTGAAAATTCCTTGCACAGAGCAGGCAAGTACAACCTCTTTTTTTTTTTTCTGAACTAAAAAGACCTTTAGTATCACTTTAACATGTTTTAGGCATGCAATCCTATAGTTTTTGCAAAAGGAAAACCCGCCATCTCCACCCTCAATATCCTAATTTGTGGGCAATCAAGACTTGTGGCTGTCCAATAGAAGCCCAGAGCCACAATAGCTAAATTCAGGCATGCACTATTGGAAGGGCTGTCCAGTCCTCCTGGAAGGTATCCCGGGGGAAATGGACAGCTCCTTAAAAAACTTTGTGAAAACAATGATTTAGTCTTTAACACAGCTGACAAGGGCAGAGCCAGTGTTAATTTTAGTCAACTAAAATACGACTAAAACTAAAATGGCATTTTAGTCAAAAGTCAGACTAAAACTAAATTGAAATTTGACTTCAAAACTAACACTGGTCTTTAGTGCATGTTCATACGTCAATACCTTAAATAACATATGAGATTTTTCACTCCAGAAGTATATAATGAGTTTGGAAATCGTAGAGACATGTTAACTAATGCATTACAATTTAATTACACCCATTCGATTTTGGACGACTAAAAAGGTAGGACATTTCGATCGACTAAAACGTACTGGAGATTTAGTCAACTAAATACAACGAAACAATTGCAGAAGACAAATGGGACTAAAACTAAAACGCCATTTTATGACCAAGACTAAAAAACTAAATCGAAATTTGCTGCCAAAATTAACACTGGGCAGAGCCACAGTGGAGCTCAACGAATATAATTTGTGTGATGTGTTATGAGGCATTATCTGATATGAAGATATACTGCAAGGTGATCCACTAGTGGGGATTAAAGTTAAACTCCAGAATTCCAACCGCTTTGATACTTTTACAGTGCGCCTGTACATTTATGAAGTCCACCAAGGTGCATACCACCTTGTGAATGAGTTCACAAAATACAAAGGCTTCTGTGAATGGGCAACAGAGGGGGGGGGGGGGGGGGGAGGCACAGCAGCTATAGGAGCAGAGACCAAAAGGTCTAGCATCAGAGGTCTGAAACTATAGCGATAGCTATCCTGGAGCTCCATAAGCATGTCAGATTTGTAAATGAATCACCAGAGCTCCAGTTTACCCGCATTCAAGACCAGGCCATTTTTTGTGATTTGGCACTGCGTTATTTTAACTGACAATTACGCGGTCGTGTGATGTTGTACTCAGATAAAATTTATGTCCCTTTTTTCCCCACAAATAGAGCTTTTTTTTTTTTTGGTGGTATTTGATCCCCTCTGCGATTTAAATTTTTTTGCGCAATAAATCAAACACCACCGACAATTTCAAAAAAAAATTATTATATTTTTTACTTTCTGCTATAAAACATCCTATAATTTTTTTTTTTTAAATCCCCAAAAATGTTTAAAAAAATAAAAAATTCTTCATCAGTTTAACCACTTCCCGACCGCCGCACGACGATGTACGTCGACAGAATGGCACGGGCAGGCATAAGGGCTTACATGTACGTCCTTGCCTTCCCGCGGGTCGGGGGCCCGATCGGGCCCCCGACCGGTGCCTGCGGCGGTCGGTATCCGTTCGGGAGCGATCCGGGATGAGGGGGCGGCCATTCATTCATGGCCACCCCCTCGCGATCGCTCCCGACGAATAGAAATCCTTCGTGACATCACTTCCTCTCCTGTAATGTAAACACAGGAGAGGAAGTGATGCAATCTCTCCTCCGTGTCGGTATTTTTCGTTCCGACACCGAGGAGAGAGGATCGGTGAGTTGCACCAACACGACACTACACAGTAGAACATGCCAGGCACACTCTCACCCCCCCCCCCGATCACCCCCCCAATTACCCCTGCCCCCCAGTCACAGTGACACCAATGTCATTTTTTTTTTTTTTTTGCATTGGTGTCATTTGTGACTGTAATAACTGTTAGGGCAGTTAGGGTTAGCCCCCTTTAGTTCTAATGTACCCCCCTAACCCCCCCAATAAAGGTTTAACCCCGTGATCACCCCCCGTCGCCAGTGTCACTAAGGCTGGGTTCACATTGCAGCGGTTTATGAGAACGAATGTGATTCGCACCGCACTGCAGTGCAAATCACATCCGATCTCTGTGCGATTCGAGTTCAGCCATACAGATAGTATGGCTGAATTCGTGTCGCACCCGCCGCAAATTCGCACGGGACCCTTTTTTTGGCCCGCAGCAGAATCGGATCGCATGGGTGTTCACACCATGCGATCCGAGTTTGCAGATCGCACTGCGATATGCGAACTGATCTGGGGGTGTCATTAACATTTCACTGACACTCCCAGCAGTTCGCATAGGGCAGTGTGAACTGCCGCCGGGAGGCATGCGATGCGGGAACCCGCCGCGGATTCGTGGCGTTCCCGCATCGCTCCAGTGTGAACCCAGCCTAATAAGCGATCGTTTTTCTGATTGCTGTATTAGTGTCACAGGTGACGCTAGTTAGGCAGGTAGGTATTTAGGTTCGCCGCAGCTTTTTATAGCGCCAGGGACCCCCATATACTACCGCATAAAGCCCCCTGATTGCCCCCTAGTTAACCCTTTCACCAGTGATCACCATATAACTGTTACAGGTGACGCTGGTTGGTTAGTTATTTTTTTATCGTTTCAGGGCACCCGCCATTTATTACCTAATAAAGGTTTAACCCCCTGATCACCCGGCGGGTGTCATTTGTGACTGTAATAACTGTTAGGGCAGTTAGGGTTAGCCCCCTTTAGTTCTAATGTACCCCCCTAACCCCCCCAATAAAGGTTTAACCCCGTGATCACCCCCCGTCGCCAGTGTCACTAAGGCTGGGTTCACATTGCAGCGGTTTATGAGAACGGATGTGATTCGCACCGCACTGCAGTGCAAATCACATCCGATCTCTGTGCGATTCGAGTTCAGCCATACAGATAGTATGGCTGAATTCGTGTCGCACCCACCGCAAACTCGCACGGGACCCTTTTTTTGGTCCGCAGCAGAATCGGATCGCATGGGTGTTCACACCTTGCGATCCGAGTTTGCAGAGATTTGCGAACTGATCTGGGGGTGTCATTAACATTTCACTGACACTCCCAGCAGTTCGCATAGGGCAGTGTGAACTGCCGCCGGGAGGCATGTGATGCGGGAACCCGCCGCGGATTTGTGGCGTTCCCGCATCGCTCCAGTGTGAACCCAGCCTAATAAGCGATCGTTTTTCTGATCGCTGTATTAGTGTCACAGGTGACGCTAGTTAGGCAGGTAGGTATTTAGGTTCGCCGCAGCTTTTTATAGCGCCAGGGACCCCCATATACTACCGCATAAAGCCCCCTGATTGCCCCCTAGTTAACCCTTTCACCAGTGATCACCATATAACTGTTACAGGTGACGCTGGTTGGTTAGTTATTTTTTTATAGTTTCAGGGCACCCGCCATTTATTACCTAGTCTCACTAGTGTACCCCTAAATTTAGGGGTGTCTACTTTCCAAAATGGGGTCATTTGGGGGGGGTTTGTGCCATCTTGGCATTTTATGGCCTTCAAAACTGTAACGCCCTTAGAAAGCCTGAAGGCGGTGCTTGGCTTTCGGGGCCCCGTACGCGGCTAGGCTCCCAAAAAGTCCAACATATGTGGTATCCCCGTACTCAGGAGAAGCAGCAGAATTTATTTTGGGGTGTTATTTCACATATGCCATTAGCATGTGTGAGCAATATATCATTTAGTGACAACTTTGTGTAAAAAAAAAAAAAAATTTTTTTTTTTGTCATTATTCAATCGCTTGAGGCAAAAAAATAAAATATTCAATGGGCTCAACATGCCACTTATCAATTTCCTTAGGGGGTCTACTTTCCAAAATGGGGTCATTTGGGGGGGGGTTTTGTACTGCCCTGCCATTTTAGCACCTCAAGAAATGAGATAGGCAGTCGTAAACTAAAAGCTGCGTAAATTCCAGAAAACGTACCTTAGTTTGTAGATGTGACAACTTTTGCGCAAACCAATAAATATACAATTATTTACTTTTTTTTTACCAAAGACATGTGGCTGAATACATTTTGGCCTAAATGTATGACTAAAATTGAGTTTATTGGATTTTTCTAACAAAAAGTAGAAAATATCATTTTTTTTTCAAAATTTGCGGTCTTTTTGCGTTTATATTGCAAAAAATAAAAAAAAAATCGCAGAGGCAATCAAATACCATCAAAAGAAAGCTCTATTTGTGGGAAGAAAAGGACGCAAATTTTGTTTGGGTACAACATTGCATGACCGCGCAATTACCAGTTAAAGCAGCGCAGTGCCAAATTGTAAAAAGACCTCTGGTCATTTACCAGCAAAATGGTCCGGTCTGAAAGTGGTTAAGCGAATATGTATTGTGCTACATGTTTTTGGTCGAAAAATTCCCAATAAGCGTATATTGATTGGCTTGCGCAAAAGTTATAGTGGCTGTCACTGTACAAGTGGGGTGCTTGTACGTGGGAAGACAGACACCTTCCCTTGTCACAGAACAGCGATCTGCCTTGTTTACATGGGCAGACAGCGGTTCTGACTGTCGCAAACAATCGGTGGGCCCTGGCAGACATTGGGTCCACCAGACTTGCTGATTGGCTCCCGATGTGTCCAATCAAAGCGGAAGTCACAAAAACTTACTGGTACATGATTTCGCCCACAGGAGCTGCTGCCCCGCAGTACATCTACATGGGAAGGTCGGCAACAGGTTAAAGGGTGAAGTCTTGTGCCTTGTTCGACTTAACTCACAGTATGCCTGCACATTTATCAAAGTGGCTGAATTCCTTAAGTGGAGTTTTAAATTTAGGTTAGATAAGGTCATTATGAATGCTTCAGAACAAGGTATCATTGATACACTCAAAAAATTCTGATTACTGATATTCCAATAAAGCCATTGTTTTATTGCCTTTTTAAGATCCACAAACATCCCACAAAACATCCTATTGTGGCCAGCAACAATTCGGTCCATAGCATTTTCTTGGAACAGATTTTGCACCCAAAGTGGTAGGTATACACTCGCTTAAAGCGGAGGTCCACCCTAAAGTGGACCTTCCGCTCATTGGAACCCTCCCCCCCTCCGGCGCCACAATTGGCACCTTTCAGGGGGGAGGGGGGTGCAGGTACCTGTACAGTACAGGTATCTGCACCCACTTCCGGCGTAGATTCTGCAGAAGGTAAGCCCCTTTCCGCAGGTCCCCCACTGCCTGCTGGGAAACACACGGATCCCAAAGACAGCGGGGACCATCCTTATTGCGCAGCGCGACTCGCGCATGCGCAGTAGGGAATCGGGAAATGAAGCTGAAAGGCTCCACTTCCTGATTCCCATACCCAAGGTGGCGGCGGCAGCACCCGAGAGACGATCGAGAGATCGGCTTCGGGTGCCGACATCGCGGACGCGCTGGGCGGGTAAGTGTCATTATTTTAAAGGTCAGCAGCTGCAGTATTTGTAGCTGCTGGCTTTTAAAAAAAAAAAAAAAAAAAAACACACGGCGGACTCCCGCTAGACACCACAGGTTATACAGAGACACTACCTAATGGTGTTTTTATATGTAGCACGGATGTGTGGAATACACATGCATTCCATAGAGGATGGGTTGGTGCCGATATCCAGAGTGCTAAAAGACATGTCTCTGCTCATGAAGGTGGTTCCTTATCTCTAGAGATTTTAGAAAGGATTCTCCCAAATACCGTATTTATCTGCGTATAACACGCACTTTTTTCCCCTTAAAAGCAGGGGAAAATCGTGGGTGCGTGTTATACACCGATCCCCCGAAATTCTGAGCCTCTGGGCGGCTTTCAGCCGCCTTCGGCTCTTCAAGGCGACTTTCGGCCATCGTCGGCCGTTCTCCGCAGCTTTCAGCCGCCTTCGGCTCTTCTCCGCAGCTTTCAGCCGCCTTCGGCTCTTCTCCGCAGCTTTCAGCCGCCTTCGGCTCTTCTCCGCAGCTTTCAGCCGCCTTCGGCTCTTCTCCGCAGCTTTCAGCCGCCTTCGGCTCTTCTCCGCAGCTTTCAGCCGCCTTCGGCTCTTCTCCGCAGCTTTCAGCCGCCTTCGGCTCTTCTCCGCAGCTTTCAGCCGCCTTCGGCTCTTCTCCGCAGCTTTCAGCCGCCTTCGGCTCTTCTCCGCAGCTTTCAGCCGCCTTCGGCTCTTCTCGGCGGCCGAAAGCTGGCGAGAAGAGCCTAAGGCGGCCGAAAGCTGGCGAGAAGAGCCTAAGGCGGCCGAAAGCTGGCGAGAAGAGCCTAAGGCGGCCGAAAGCTGGCGAGAAGAGCCTAAGGCGGCCGAAAGCTGGCGAGAAGAGCCGGAGGCCCGCCGAGAACTACCGCACGCTGCAGAGATACACATCTGCTCTGTATCTCGGCGGCGGCATTTAAAAAAAAAATACAAATAGCAAATGAAATAGACACGACTGCAATGGGGGACAAGGCTGCATAAGGCTGCAATGGTGGACAAGGCTGCATAAGGCTGCAATGGTGGACAAGGCTGCAATGGTGGACAAGGCTGCCATGGTGGACAAGGCTGCCATGGTGGACAAGGCTGCCATGGTGGACAAGGCTGCCATGGTGGACAAGGCTGCCATGGTGGACAAGGCTGCCATGGTGGACAAGGCTGCCATGGTGGACAAGGCTGCCATGGTGGACAAGGCTGCCATGGTGGACAAGGCTGCCATGGTGGACAAGGCTGCCATGGTGGACAAGGCTGCCATGGTGGACAAGGCTGCCATGGTGGACAAGGCTGCCATGGTGGACAAGGCTGCCATGGTGGACAAGGCTGCCATGGTGGACAAGGCTGCCATGGTGGACAAGGCTGCCATGGTGGACAAGGCTGCCATGGTGGACAAGGCTGCCATGGTGGACAAGGCTGCCATGGTGGACAAGGCTGCCATGGTGGACAAGGCTGCCATGGTGGACAAGGCTGCCATGGTGGACAAGGCTGCCATGGTGGACAAGGCTGCAATGGTGGACAAGGCTGCAATGGTGGACAAGGCTGCAATGGTGGACAAGGCTGCAGATGACACTGATGGGCATATAAATGTAAGTTTTTTTTTCCCCTTAAACTTTCCTCCTAAACTTGGGGTGCGTGTTATACACCGGCGCGTGTTATACGCCGATAAATACGGTAATTACTTCTGCTTCAAAGCCAAGGCATAGCTATTCCATCCAGAGGATCTAAAATGTAGGTTGGCATACAGTCAGTTTAAGAGAACTACATCCGCATATATATAATGTTTAATGAGCAGGCAGGTATGATGCTGGAGGTTTTGTGCAATGTATTTATGACAAACTGGTATTACAGGAAGAACTAGAGAAGGCCTTTTGAAATTGAACCTATCGAAGTGAATATTAATATTTTCTTCTTCTCATATTATAAAGAAACATTGGCATTCGCTGAGTAGATAGCCAAAGCTGACATATGCATTTAAAGAGCCTTCTCTGTTTGCATATAAAAGATTATGGAATATTAGAGTCAGATTGGTCCAAGCGCCATTTCCATGGTGGCCTTGCTTCTCCACTGCTCACCCCACCTCCACAGATGTTGCTCTTATCCGGATGCTTCCCTGACACCCCCAGCACCCCACAAACCACTGCAGATAAGTTCTGGATCTCTTACTTCTATTACTAGCTCATCTGAAGTTTGCAAGGCTGATGCAGAGCATTGCAAGGAAAGGCTTGAAAGAATTTCCCTCTAGCCACTGACTAGAGATGGCCTTGCGGTTCGAGGCGAATTTTGCTTGTTCGCGATTCGCCAAACCGGCGGACTTCTGGTGCCGTTCGCGCGACGGACATATGCGTTTACATTGTGAAGAACTTTGACCCATGACACATCCATCATGGGATACAGGACAGCCAATTGAGGCATTTCAGCACATGGACAATTGGACATACCCCTTACCTTATAAATAGACCTGATCTGGCGGCCATTTTACATTCTGTCTTTTGTCAGTGTAGAGAAACGACGCTGTGTTGAGCAGGGACAGTCAGTTTAATCACTAGCTACTACTATTAGGTCCACAAAAGTCCTTTTCAGGACTGGTATAGGTGTACAGTATATGGGGTTGTAATACACTTAGAATATACTTTCTTTCAAATATAGAAAGTATATTATAGTGCACTGCTGCGCTGCTGAGTGCTGACCGATTCTGCAGCAGTCTTATCAGTGTAGGGACAGTTTGGTGTTTGGAGCAGGGACAGTCTGCAAATCACTAGCTACTAGGTCCACAAAGGTCCTTTTAAGGACTGGTATAGGTGTACAGTATATAGGGTTGTACATGTATAATATACTTTGTTTCAAATATAGAAAGCATATTATAGTGCACTGCTGACCGATTCTGCAGCTGTCGTTTCTCAGTGTAAGGAGGGACAGTTTGGTGTTTGGAGCAGGGACAGTCTAATTCACTAGCTACTAGCTAGCTACTATTAGGTCCACAAAGGTCCTTTTAAAGAGGAAGTAAACCCTAATGGGTTTACTTACTCTTTGATTCCCTGCAAAGGTAAAGCATAATGGCGTCAGAGGCGATTCAGTTCGCATTGTGCGCTATACAAGTATTTCATTCATTCATTCATTCATTCATAATGGACTACTATGCATCGCATAGTAGTCCATTATGTGTCACTTACCTGACACAGGAGCCAGCGAAGTCACCGCTGTCCCCTGTAATTCCGAGCGTCCATCTTCTTGGTGGGTCTAGCTGCTCCGGCGAATCACAGCGCACGGGAGCCGTCACTCGCGGCTTACCCAGTGCGCCTTCACGCCGCTGTCTAAGGCGCATGCGCCGTAGACAGCGGTGGCTGTCTTCAGGTAAATATCTCCTAAACTGTATAGGTTTAGGAGATATTTCTTGGACCTACAGGTAAGCCTTAATCTAGGCTTACCTGTAGGTCAAAGTGGTTTGTAAGGGTTTACAACCACTTTAAGGACTGGGATAGGTGTACTATTTGGTGTGCAGTATATAGCAGTGTAATACAGGTATAAAATACTTACAAATATAGAAAGCATAGTATAGTGCATTTCCACTGTGCAGCATTGTGACTGCTGAGTGGTTCTGCATCAATACTACAAAGAGTGACAAACGCATTTAGAAAAAAGTATTATAACTGGTGTGATAGACCAGTGGCCACCCCAAAATGACAGATTGAAGCAGGGTGTTATATACCTTCTTCCACATACATACTGCACTTCTCTAGAGACTTGTCACAGGGTCATTAAAAAAATAAAATAAATGACAGGCAAAGGAAGAGGCAGGCCAGGAGCAACAGGCTTGAGCTAAAGTGGCAAATTGCAGAAGGTGCGTTCGATTACGTCAAAGGACGCACCCACCAGACTTGGTTGAGTGGCTCACTCAGCCTTACTCTTCTGCACCATCCTCATCCGCTCGATCTGCACCCTCTTCACTCTCTGCTGTGTGCACCCCCAAAGACACTACCACCAACACCACCATATACCCTCCGCTTGAATCACAGGAATTATTTTCCGATCCATCACAAGACATTGCCAATGTGCAGCCACTCTTGGCATTGGATCAGGAAGAGGAGGTAACACAGTGTAGTGGTTAGCACTCTCACCTAGCAGTAGGAAGGGTCACTGGTTCAAATCCCAACCATGATACTACCTGCCTGGAGTTTGCATGTTTTCCCTGTGCCTGTGTGGGTTTCCTCCGGGTACTCCGGTTTCCTCCCACATTCCAAAGACATGCAGGTAGGTTAATTGGCTTCTGTCCAAAATTGACCATAGTATATGAATGGGCACCTTGGATTGTGGGCTCCTTGAGGGTAGGGACCATTGTGAGTGTGCAATGTACAGGGATAGGGACAATTGTAGACACTCACTCAGGTTGAACTAGATGGACCGGTGTCTTTATTCAACCTTACTAACTATGAAACTATGAAACTATGAAACCTCCACTCAGCAGTCTGACGACAATACCCAGAACAGCGCAAGGGGGAGGTTGGTCCCCGGTGTTGCTGCCTACTCCGAGATCTCTAATTATAGCGGTGGGGAAGGTGACGTCGATGACGACGTGTCTAGTGATTTCACGTGGGTGCCCACAAGAGAGGAAGAGGAGGGGAGTTCAGAGTGAGATATGGACCAGCAGATAGGGAGGAGAAGCAGGAAGAACTTACATTGCACAGGAGGGACAAAGCAGACTGCTAATGTATCAGGAGCAAGGCATCAACCATGTACGGTCACATCTGGCGCTCCCAGGACGCCGGCATGTGGCCCCGCAATGTGGGCTTTTTTTAAGGTGTCCGCTGCTGACAGTGTTGCCATCTGCAGCCTTTGCAGTCAACGCATAAGTCACAGTAAGCCCAACACTCACCTAGGGACAACCGCCTTAAGGAGGAACATGAGCCGCCATCACTGAGCCCAGTGGGAGCAACGTAACCCACAAAGCCACACTCCAGCCTAATCTTCTACTTCTTCTCCTCTCTCCTCACAATTGTGCTCCACTCCACCTTCTATCATGCCGTCCTCACTTTTTTCTGGAAAAAGGCAGGCTTCCATGGGCCAAATGTTCGAGCATAAAAAATGATGCCGGATAACCCTCTTGTCCAACGGTTGACGGCTGGCTTGTCAGAACTAATAGCCCACCAACTACTGCCAAACTGGTGGACTCGGAGGCCTTTCGAAAATTTGTGACCATTGGAACACCACAATGGAAGGTCCCAGGAAGGTTAGAAGAGTATTTCTCACAGAAGGGCATCCCAGAGCTATATGGCCATGTTCAGCAGCAAGTGAATGTATCTCTGGCACACAGTGTCGGTGCCAAGATACATCTGACCACAGACACATGGTCTAGCGAACACTGGCAGGGAAGGTATATAACTTTTACTGCCCACTGGGTGAACCTTCTGACGGCCGTCAAGCATGAAACCTGTGGCACCCGTGTAGATTTGGTTTTACCGCCACGGATTGCATGCAGGCCTGCCTCTTCTCTTCTCCTCCTACTCCATCCTCCCTCTCCTCCTTTTCCGCTGCTAGCGTCTCTTCCTCTGCGCCGCCCAAGAACCCCAGAACCTATTCGACATGCCAGGTGAGACGTTGCCATGCTGTGCTGCGTCTGTTGTGCCTGGAAGCCAAGAGCCACACTGGCCCGGCACTCCTTTCAGCTTTGCGTTCACAGGCAGATCAGTGGCTAACACCGCTCAATTTGACAGTTGGTAAAGTGGTGTGTGACAACGGTGCCAATCTGCTTAGTGCATTGAAACAGGGCAAAATTACACACGTGCCATGCATGGCACACGTCTTTAACTTGGTCGTGCAGTGATTCGTTGTCAAATACCCTGGGGTCCAGGACATCTTGCGGCAGGCAAGGAAAATCTCGGCCCATTTCAGAAGATCTTACACGGCCATGGCTCGCCTTGCTGACATTCAGCGGCGACACAATCTGCTGGTCAGACATCTTATTTGCGATTGCCCGACATGATGGAACTCAACCTTCTATATGCTTGATAGGCTGCTCCAGCAGAAACGTGCAGTTAACGACTACCTGTACGAACTCTGTGGCAGAACAGGTTCTGGGGAGCTTGGTTTTTTCCCGCAGCAGTGGCTGCTCATGCACGATGCATGCAGACTTCTGCGCCCATTTTATGAGATCACCAAATTGGTCAGTCGCAGCCATGGCACCATCAGTGACATGGTACCTTATGCCTTCTTTATGGAGCGTGCATTGCGTCATGTCATTGATCAAGCCATGGAGGAGCAGGAAGATGAGGAAGTCGCAATGCTGGATGAATTCCCAGGGGGGCTACTCTATCTGAGACAAGTCAACAACAGGAGTCTGAAGAGGAGTCAGAGGAGGATGGTGCCGGGGCGGATGAGGAGGAGCAAGAAGAGCATGCTTTAAACCTTTCTGGGATCCCTGTTGTTCATGGATGGGGAGAGAACGAGGAGGATGACATTATCCTGGATGAAGAGCCAGGCCACCACACCACTTCCAGTTTAGTGCAAATAAGGGCCTTCATGCACCAGTATTTTAACAGGGACCCCCGTATAAAAAGCATAAAGGTCAAGGACCAGTACTGGGTGGCAACGTACTTAGACCCCCGGTACAAACACCAAATGGCAGAAATGTTACCACCATCACAGAGGGCTGTCAGAATGGAGCACTTACAGGCCTTGCTTCGAAAAATGCTGTATTCTGCTTTTGCGTGCGCTGGCAGAGGAGGAATTCCCACTCCCAGAGAAAGAGTTTTGGGTACCAATCCAACAGCGCCTGCAAGAAGAGGGCGGTTTGAAGATGTGTTGGTCACTTCTGATATGAGGTCATTCTTTCAGCCGACCCATCGACAGGTCTCATCCGGATCCAGCATGAGGGAACGCCTAGACCAGGGGTGCTCAACCTGTGGCTCTCCAACTGTTGAGGAACTACAAGTCCCATGAGGCATTGCAAGGCTGACAGTTACACAAGCATGACGGGACTTGTAGTTCTGCAACAGCTGGAGAGCCACAGGTTGAGCACCCCTGGCCTAGACCGACGAGGGAACGCTTAGACCGACAGGTGTCCGACTGCATCAGGTTAACGGCCAATGTGGACACTCTGAGAAGTGATGAACCCCTGGACTACTGGGTGGGCAAGCTTGACCTCTGGCCATACCGTGCCCAATTTGCAATGGAACTGTTGGCTTGCCCCTCATCCAGTGTCCTGTCCAAAAGGACGTTCAGCACAGCAGGGGAGATCGTGACCGATAAGTGCACTCACCTAGCTCATGACAGTGTTGACTACCTCACATTTATAAAAATGAATGAGACATGGATCTCGGAGGAATTCAACACATGTGACCAGTAGACCATGTATATACATAACTCTATAAACAATTTATTTAATCTAGCACATGGACCTTTTTTTTCTACCTTTTGCTCACTTCCTTGTACAAAAAAAGCACACCGTACTATATGCTTGTACCCTCCTGTTTGAAGAGGTTGAGTGGTGTCATTTTTGGGTCCCGCAGGGAGTTGCTGGTATCAGTGCTGGTGTCAGTGCTCAGTCTCTACTGCGGTGCTGGTTTCAGACAGTGAGGGAGATAGCAGCGGAGAAGCCAATCAGCAGGCAGTGCCAGCACCATGGCTGAGAATCAGCACTGGACTGGCACCTCCGGACCACCGCAGTGGAGCCCTGCATAGGTGGGGGTAAGGGCCGGGCAGAGGGAGGGGCTCAAGCACAGTTTGTCACACTGGGACACTGGCACAGGACTGCGCTGCCCTGACTGTGGCACTGATCATCTCCTGCACCCCCTTCATAGCCTGGTCTGACCTTGCCTCTCCTCCATGGCCTTCATGCACTCCTGAATTGTCAAAATTTCACAGATAAAAAAAAGAATGGTTATCGATCCCAGATTCACTTAATACTTTTGTTATGTCAGTGTCCATTTTGTGGGACTATGTGTGCACAGCTAGTAAGTATTTTGTGGCTGAAAATATGACCTGGAGGTTTTTAAGGTTCGCCTGCCATTAAAGTCAATGGGGTCCACCGCGAACCTTGCCGTTCATGAACTTTTGGTCACATTCACGGTATGTCCCATCGGAAGTTCGTCCATCACTACCACTGACCATTCTCCACGCTGATCAAAAGTCTGAATGGAGTCAATAAATTGTAACCTGTTCACCACAATGAACTGAGGTTTTATCACTAGAGGTCGACCGATATATCAGCCGATATTTGCCGTTTTTTAATTAATCGGCATCGGCCGATTGTGCTGATAAAAAGGCCGATTTAGAACAGCGTGACTTGGAAAGACTTCTGTAATAGAAGTCAGTGTAAGTTGCCTGAGTCGTCATAGAAACGACTTTCCTCCTCTCTGGGCAGCCTGCCAAGAAAAGAACAAAAAGATACAATGTTTACACTTGAATAAATGAAATCATCTCAGAGTGTAGAAGTTCTCAGTTTAACCATTTAAAGACTAAATCTTTTCTGACACTTGTTGCTTACAAGTAAAAATCGAGCATTTTCTGCCAGAAAATTACTTAGACCCCCCAAAAATTATATATATATTTTTTTAACAGAGATCCTAGGGAGTAAAATAGCGGTTGTTGCAATATTTTATGTCACACGGCATTTGCACAGAGGTCTTTCAAATGCATTTTTTTTTTTTTATTTTTTTTTTTTTTAGGAAAAAAATACACTATTTAAAAAAAAAAAAAATATTAAAAAAAAAAAAAAAAAAAAACAGTAAAGTTAGCCCATTTTTTTTTCGTCCAAAAGTTTTGACTACCTGTTTTTATTTAATATATAGTTTTTTTTTTTTTTATCTAAATCATACATACAAGTAAACTGATTGGAGGTTTGTTTTGTTTAATAAATGTTTAAATGTAAGAAATTTTCTGTATCACTTATGAAGGCCGCTTTCACACTGGAGCGGGCAGGCGTTGATGGTAAAACGCTGCCAGTTTTAGCGGCTCTTTACCATCATTTTAGCGCTGCTATTTGGCTGCTAGTGGGGCACATAAAACCCAACTAGCGGCCGAGGAAGAGGTTAAATGCACCCGTGAAGCACCGCTGCCAAATCGCATTGCATGCGCTTCGGCAGTGGTGCCCATTCATATCAATGGGCAAGAGTGGTGGAGGAGCGGTATACACCACTTCAAACGTGCTGCTTGCAGGACTTTTTTTAAGATCCTGCCAGCGCATCGCCTTAGTGCCCGTTCACACTACCGCGACTTGTCAGGCGACTTAGTCGCCTGACAAGTCGCGCTCCGTTCTGTACTACGGAACCGTTCTAATAGGAGCGACTCAAGTTGCTCCGACTTAGAAAAAGGTTCATGTACTATTTTTGGGGCGACTTCAGGCGACTTGCATTGACTTCTATACAGTCGTCGTTTTGCAAGTCGCTGCTGAAGTTGCAGTGCGTCACACAGACGCGACCTGCACACAAGTCGTGTTGCCCCTGTGTTAACGGGCACTCAGTGTGAAAGCACTCTGTCTTTCACACAGACTGCAGGGGAGCCGTTTTGCAGGCACTTTACAGGCGCTATTTTTAGCCCAAAAGCGCCTGAAAAATGTCCCAGTGGGAAAGGTGTGTTAGATTTTATGAGATCAAGGGGGATTAAAAAATAAAATTAAAATTAAAATTGGCCTAACATATCGGCCCAAAAATCCTTTTCACTTTAATTCAAAAAGTATACTCCTGCACTACCCTTCCTGCATACACTATCACCCGCTTTGCCAGTGTGCAGTCACAGACTTTCATCCTCAACATCACTGCACAGACATGCACTACCTTCATCTCCACCGCTGCACAGGCATGCACTACCGCCCTCACTGCCGCTGCACAGGCATGCACTACTGGTGTGACCACCATTGCACCAATGTGCAAGTCCCCTGGGTGCTACTTGTTTATGGAAAAGTTAAATGTTGCAAGCAAGAAGAAATATGGATATAAATGTTATGGCATATGTGCGCAGATGCTTCCATACCTTTGAATAATTTGTTGGTCTTATAGCGCTATTACTATATATATATATATATATATATATATATATATATATATATATATATATATATATATATATATATATTTGTAGTCAGAGTCTTCAAGCGGGAAATGCGATACTCCTAAGAACCAAGGCCTGAGGTGTGCCTTGGCCTAGCTGGTCAGTATGCCTGAGAAGAGGGCAAAGAGACACAAAATTTAGGTGAAGGGAAGGTAATGAACCATCAAGGATAAAGGTGTGCTCCCGGACGGCAGCAGTACGCATCCAGCAAGTAACTGGAAAGCGTTTGCCATGGCAAAAGATCACAATGACTCCTGACTTGGCGATGAGACGGAACCCCCTATCGAACCTGTGACACTACCCTAAACCCAACTGAACATCCCCTGAAAGATTGAATTGAGCCGGATGCCCGCGACACCCAGACCCGAGAATGAACTGCTTGTGAAATGAGAGGATATGAGCGGGGAAAGGAACAAGGTCTGGCCCGAGGAACCCCCTGCAAAAGATCGCAAAATACCCCAATGAACACCAGTGAAATAGCCCAGAGACATACCCCCCCAAGAGGGTGAGTGGCAAAAAGACCACTAACAGGAGTGCTAAAAGCTATAAACCTGATGGATGTGACGGAGTAAGTGGACAAGGCCCATGGCAATAATACTGTCAACCTGGAAAAACCATACCGGGCGCAGGACCCAGGTCCCACCGGATACGATCGGGTCATGCTACAGCCTGAACCCAACAGCTGGGACAGAATCCTGAACCAAGGAGGGCCAAACCCCCTCTCAGGGAAACAGTCCCCATGGCATGCAACTGACATACCCAAGCCCCCCCTATTTGGAACAAGCTGGGGATCGGAAAAGATGACTGGACTGATGTCCCTAAGTGGGACTCCAGGCAATAAGTTCAAACAAGATCAGAGCCAAGAGTGGAATCCAAAACCATTGTGACATCTGCCCAACCTACCCCCCAAGGACCGTCACGTGGACGTGGCTTAACAAACACCCTGAGAGAGACTATACATCCCTGGGCAGTAACCAGGGCTTCAACACAACAGGACATCAACTGAAGGAAAATGTTTTCGACTGCTTCTGATCCAAGGGTGAGCCCCGTGGTGAAATGACATCAGCACCAATCCACTAGCCCCTAACAACGGCGGGGCTGAAGGAAGTGATAGCAAGCATGGATGATATCAGTATGAATGCCAAGACGGCCCAACCTTAAACACAATACTAGAGAAATGACAGACAACCAGACAATGAGAACAACAACAATACCCCCTGCCTAACTAAGAATGAAACATGAGCAGAAAAGTCAAGACCACTGTGCTTGAAAAGAACCTGCCGCACGGACCCCCCCCCCCCCCCACCCAACATGTAAAATGGTAAGTGAGCCCGAGTAACCTGCAGTGCAGAGGCAGGTAATTAACTGAAAACTCAGGGCTAGTGTACCCACGGACCGTGGTGGGTAGTCGTTTAGATGTGGTGAATGAACATGCAACGTATGACGTATGGTATACGGGCGAGAAGATTGAGGACAACAATCAATTAACAAATGAAAACCTCAGCCCGTATGGATCTATAGACGTGACAGATCCGGACGTGTGAGCCCTAGCTACCTGACCCAGGTACAAACATGACACAGACACGATGAGACATGACAATCAACAAGGACGAACGACTACCAGAGTATGCCATGAGTGGACAATGCCCCTCTGAGAAACTCTGAGACTGAACACCAAGTCTGAAATACCAAGACAGGCACGCTGGCAGCAACACAAAAACAGAAAAAACGCTAAGACAGAAAAAACGCTAAGACAGAAAAAACGCTAAGACAGAAAAAACGCTAAGACAGAAAAAACGCTAATCCCGGGGCAGAAAGCTACGACAGAAATCCCGGGGCAGAAAGCTACGACAGAAATCCCGGGGCAGAAAGCTACGACAGAAATCCTGGTTCAGAACGCCACAGCAGTCCAGGGGCAGAAAGCTACGACAGAAATCCCGGGGCAGAAAGCTACGACAGAAATCCCGGGGCAGAAAGCTACGACAGAAATCCCGGGGCAGAAAGCTACGACAGAAATCCCGGGGCAGAAAGCTACGACAGAAATCCCGGGGCAGAAAGCTACGACAGAAATCCCGGGGCAGAAAGCTACGACAGAAATCCCGGGGCAGAAAGCTACGACAGAAATCCCGGGGCAGAAAGCTACGACAGAAATCCCGGGGCAGAAAGCTACGACAGAAATCCCGGGGCAGAAAGCTACGACAGAAATCCCGGGGCAGAAAGCTACGACAGAAATCCCGGGGCAGAAAGCTACGACAGAAATCCCGGGGCAGAAAGCTACGACAGAAATCCCGGGGCAGAACGCTACGACAGAAATCCCGGGGCAGAACGCTACGACAGAAATCCCGGGGCAGAACGCTATCAGGCATCCAGGCAGGAACGCTATGACAATAATGCCGGACAGACCACTGACAGGAGATGCTGCGCAGAACGCTGTGACAGAAATGCAGCGCAGAAATGCTGAGACGGAAAAGCAGAGCAGAAATGCTGAGACGGAAAAGCCGCACAGAACGCTGAGACGGAAAAGCCGCACAGAACGCTGAGACGGAAAAGCCGCACAGAACGCTGAGACGGAAAAGCCGCACAGAACGCTGAGACGGAAAAGCCGCACAGAACGCTGAGACGGAAAAGCCGCACAGAACGCTGAGACGGAAAAGCCGCACAGAACGCTGAGACGGAAAAGCCGCACAGAACGCTGAGACGGAAAAGCCGCACAGAACGCTGAGACGGAAAAGCCGCACAGAACGCTGAGACGGAAAAGCCGCACAGAACGCTGAGACGGAAAAGCCGCACAGAACGCTGAGACGGAAAAGCCGCACAGAACGCTGAGACGGAAAAGCCGCACAGAACGCTGAGACAGAAACGCTGAGACAGAAATGACACGTGGAGCTCAGGCGGGTGAGGAGACCCGCCACGTGGAGCTCAGGCGGGTGAGGAGACCCGCCACGTGGAGCTCAGGCGGGTGAGGAGACCCGCCACGTGGAGCTCAGGCGGGTGAGGAGACCCGCCACGTGGAGCTCAGGCGGGTGAGGAGACCCGCCACGTGGAGCTCAGGCGGGTGAGGAGACCCGCCACGTGGAGCTCAGGCGGGTGAGGAGACCCGCCACGTGGAGCTCAGGCGGGTGAGGAGGAGGAAGCTCAGGAGGCCCACCCCGTGGAGCTCAGAGGGGGGGGGGGGAGGGGGAGACCCAACACGTGGAGCTCAGGAGGCCCACCACGAGGAGCTCAGAGGGTTGGGGGGAGACCCAAGATGTGGAGCTCAGGAGGCCCACCACGTGGAGCTCAGAGAGGGGGGGGGGGGAGGGGGAGACCCAACACGTGGAGCTCAGGAGGCCCACCACGAGGAGCTCAGAGGGGGGGGGGGGTTCAATGTATAAAAGGGGAGACATTTCTTGCACTGTAGAAATCTTGGATTGAGAATGACAA
Organism: Lithobates pipiens; assembly: GCF_037356315.1. Classification (NCBI taxonomy): domain Eukaryota; kingdom Metazoa; phylum Chordata; class Amphibia; order Anura; family Ranidae; genus Lithobates; species Lithobates pipiens. The sequence goes on from NW_027507685.1 coordinate 132,450,927, forward strand.
GTCCTTTAACTAATGGGGCGGATTCGGAGCCCTGTGTACTGCATCAACTCTGTGTCCGATTCATAAAAAGTGGACAAAGTCTGCGGAAAGCAAAGCCAGCTCAACCTGCATGCTGGAGATCTCTGGGGAGCAGAGCAAGTAATAGAGATCATTGTTAAGCCCCACGCAACAAATACCTTACGTTTGCATCTCAACGTGATCATTAAAAAACCAAAAAAGGAGGCAATTCAATTCTAGGGTAGTGTGTAACTAGCATAGTGGCTTTGGCACCCTGACATGCAATAATGGAAAATGGGGAGGGGCAAATCTCAGCATATGTTTCCACCTTGACCTGTCCTGCCCGAGACAGCACAGAGCGGACAAGCACACCCCTCTGCTCCCTAGCAGCCACACCCGACTCCCGGGGAGAGTGTGGGTGAAGGACGGCCGATCACCCCCCCCCCCCTCCGTGGGAATACTGGGCGGGCTGCCCGCAGGAGGGCTGAGGGGAGACTGTGGGCGGCAGGCACAGCCAGGCTGGACACGTGTGAGGGGAGAGGGGAAGCCGGAGACAGCCGACCACCACCCCCCCCCCCCCCCCCCCCCAAGAATCGCCCGGTACTCTGCACATGTGAGGGGGGAAAGGGAGCCGGCGGCGGCCGAACATCTCCCCCTCCCCCCACCGGGAATCGGCCGGTACACTGCACGGCGGCGCTCCGTACCCGCGAGGGGAGAAGGGGGAGAAGACCGAGCCCAGGAAAGCAGGTGTAAGGAGGCGGACGAAACATCCCCCCGTGAGCACCGGGTGGCTGCACACTGGCCACCCGGAGCCGAGGGGAGATCGCAAGGCGAAGGACGACCGCCCACCACCCTCCCCCCGGAGGGAGAAACTGGGGGGAGGGACGGACTGCACTCAGGAGAGCAGAGGGAGGAGAGAATGTGGGTGAAGGACGGCCGATCACCCCCCCCCCCCCCCCCGCAGGAATACCGAGCGGACAGCCCGCTGGAGAGCTGAGGGAGGGGAGAGTGCAGGCGAAGAACGGCCGAATCGGCGGGTGTGCAGCCTATGTGGGGGGGGAGGGGGGCGGCGCGGCTGATTACCTCCCCCTCCCCCCGCCAGGAGAATCGGTCGGGTGCACTGCATTCGCAAGAGGGGGGGGAAGGGGGAGCCGGCGCGGCCGATCACATCCCCCCCCACGAGGAGAATGGCAGGCGCTCCGTGCCTGTAAGGGGCGCCAGTGGCGGCCGACCACCTCCCCTCACCAGGAGGGCTGCAGGCTGTCCCCACGAAACTGTGGGGAGATTTTAGAGCAGGAGAGATGGACTGTCCCCGTCCCCATGCCTGAACGCTGGGAGAAGCCACTGCCGACGGCTTGCCACCCCCCTCCATGCTGGAACATGGGGCTGAAAAAGGGGGGGGAGGGTGGCCTCCATAAGCCAGTGTGGACCCAGGGATAAGGGGGGGGGGGGGGGGGAGACCATAGCCGCGGCCGACAGCAGCTCTGAATGACATGCTACCACCCAGAAAACCTACCGACACTGGCCCTGACAGAGGAGGAGGTTTAAATAGCCCTCTCAGGCTCCTCCTACAAATACAGGCTGGCCTGCGGCCAGCCTTACAACATATATATAAAAAAAAATCTGTAATTCAGTATAGATCTCAGATTGTAGAAGCTATAACTTTACCAAAGACATAAAATGACAAGAGATGTAGTAGAATACATTTTGGCCAAAATTTATGAATAAAATTAGATTTTTACATTTTTTTATTGGATATGTTTTAGAAGTAAAAAAAAAAAATTTTTTAAACAAAATATATGCCCTTTTTACGTTTACAGCGCAAAAAATAAAACTGGTGATCAAACGCCAGGAAAAGAAAGCTCTATTTTGTGGGGGAAAAAAAATTGTATAAATTTTGTTTGCATACAGCATTGCATGAGCGCACAATTAGAAGTTAAATTAGCGCAGTGCCAAATAGCAAAAAATGGCCGGGTCATGAAGGGGGTACAATCTTAAAAAAAAAAAAAAAAAAAAAAATTGTGCTAAAAAAAAAATAAAAGGTGCCCACAAATTCATATTGATTTAAATTTATATTAATTAAAAAGTCGAATAGAACACATTTCTTTATAAAAATATATATTTTTTCAAAAACTTTTTTTTGGGTTTAGGCCCCATGCATCCTGAATTTTTGGTTTTGGCACCAAAACTTCCATTTATTATTAGTAATAAACCCTAAAAAATAACCTGTATTCTAGTGCAGCTTACCAATTCTGAGGTGTGAAGGCTTCATTGCATTAGTTTTGTTTTTTAGACTTATTTTTTTTATCTGGTGATCCTGCCAGTAAGTCGGTTTTTCAAAAGAAACTCTCTTCCAGTTATATTAGTTTACAAGGATGAGACCAACCATTTAATGCTGGCAGGGATACTTACAATGATTGTTTTTTTTAATTGTTCATGTAAAACCTTTATACCAAAAAGGAAAATAAAAACAAAACAAACTGAATATAAAGTTTGAGCTGAAGCTTGGCTTCAATTTGTTAGTGTATCTAAATCTGCTAGTGCATTTAACACTACCCTCCTCTCAGACTGACAATGTTGCTGTCTGCTGTGCCCCCTGTTCTCTTCCATACAGATGGCAGGAACTCCAATACAGGTGGGTATGCGTCACTGGCCAGATCACCAGGTGAAAGCAGATGGGGAAAAAAAAAGAAAACTGATGCAGTAGCCACATCTGATTGGTATGCTGCAGTTATACTACATTTTTGGCTTTAGGTTTGAATACCGCTGTAAGGATCAGCCATGCTCGTCTGTAAAATTATTATTTTACGACAAATTTCTATTTAAGCCAATGGATATACAGAACAGCAAGCATGTAAAAAGTGCATTAAAAATGGACTTTAAAGATGAACATTACAATAACATAAATTAGGCGGCATGTGAGATTAATTTATATAGTTTCCTTCTGATTGACTGATGACCTAAAACAGAAAAAGTAATATTGCAACATAAAAATCAGACAAAAAAATATTACCTCCTGAACAGCCGTTTGAATTTCTACTAAAAAGAGATCCTACATGTTAATCAGCAACTTTATTTATACGTTTCAAAACGCTGAGTCACAAGACTGAGCTAGTCCTCGAACATTGACTGTCACAGGACAAGAGATCATAATACAGAAAGAAGATGTCCAGTCATTTTAACTTTGCACAATGAGTCAGGAAAAAAATAAAATAAAACTACAAGCGTGATAAAAACAATTTAACAAATGGTAAAATAGAATTGGGATTATTGAGATTAAGATCAGTTTGTAGGCCGATGTAAGGGCCCTTTCACACAGACGTGTCTGTGTACGGGCTCCGCTTTGCTCTTTTTCGCCCCGCAGAGCAGGCAGGTGACAGGTCCACCTCTGAAGACAGAAGACAGCAGGACCATTCAAAAAGTGCAGATCGACTTGAGCATGGACAGTAGGAAAGGCTGTGAAGCCACAAGGCCTCACTTCCAGTTTCACTTAGTGAAGATGCTGGCGCCTGCAACCAGAGCCGATGGGCAGATTGGCTTTGGGTGCCAACATCGTGGGATACCTGGACAGGCAAGTGTCCTTCTGTATTTGTAGCTGCTGACTATTCTTTTTTTTCCCCCAGGCTGGAACTCCGCTTTAAGCTGTGCTACTTTAAACGGATGAGTTGGATAATTTTTTTCACACAAATAGAGCTTTCTTTTGGTGCCATTTGATCACCCGGGCTTTATTTTTTGTGATAAATGAAAAAATAAAAAAATTTTGAAAAATGATTTTACTTTCTGCTGTAAAACATATCCAGTAATAAAAATAAAATAAAAATAAATGCCTGAGGTTTGGCATGATAGAATTTTTCCCTAGAGCTCTGCACTCCCCACAGCTGAACTGAGGATACAGCCAGGTCTGAACCAGCATGCGCCCTAGGCTCCCTCGCGATATCCTTCCGGAGCACCTACATTAACCTGCAGGGTAGTTCTCATGGGTCACTGGGCAAAAACAAAGCCAAAACCCATCAAGGAGGCCCTAGCATGTGCCTCCAAGATGGTGGTGGAAGCATCCATACAGCTACATGCTTCATCTCCCTTGCAGTCAGAACCAGTGGACAGTAATGGAGAGTAGGACTTTGCCTTTGCTCTCAGCAGATCTTCTGTCATCCCCCAATCAGGCATGTCTGAAAAATACTTTTTTTGCCAGATGGAAACGATCCTCCAAAAGGCTCTCAAGTCAACCTCTGAACAGATAATTGCCTCTCAGGAGAGATCCGAGAGCTTGGTCAGTATACAGCAGATCTGGAAACCCATGTGGATGACATGGAGCTCACCATCACAAACACACCCAGGAGCTGGAGGGACTCTGAAGAGAATTAAATGCTCCCGTTTCATACTAAGGATGCAGATAACCGCTCCCACAGATCCAACTTGAGAATCTGCAGCATACCGGAGACTGTAGAGGACTTTGTATCCTTCACCACAAAAAAAAGGAGGACCCTTGCCTACAGCGTGGCTCCTTAGCTTTCCTGGCCTGTGGGAGCAGTGTACTCTTAGCACCTGTGGCATTTTTAATAATGGCATCTAGCAAGGCTCCAAAGAGCCGGTCGCCAAGGAAAGGAAGATCCGTCAGCGCTTTTTTGGAAGCCTGGTCAGCCGACCAGCATTTTAGCCAAATTAGGCGCCTCAGCACCACAGCTGACACTGAAGCCCTGGATAGCAGGGGGAGAGTATCCAGGACCGCGTTACAGACGTACTTAAGACCTTGCACTGGTCTGCTAGTTCCACGCAGACAGGGGAAGCCTGTTGCTCTCCCAATTAGTGGTGCAAAACTTTTTCCCACTCAGTCAGTGTCTGCAACACAAGTGCGGATGCCAGTACAGGTCGCACGGCTGACCCCACAACCGTAAACACGGAACGAGCCACTGCCTCGGCCTGCCTGTCTGTGGGATCCTTGAATGCAGGAGTCCCCTCAACCGGGATCGTGGTTACTTTATTTAACCTGGATACTGGGGGGGTCAACGACCGGAGGAGCCGACCATTTCTTGAGAAGGCTTTCCTCAAAGGGGTAACGCACCGGCATGTATTTGGAGACCGAAAAGGTCCGTTGCAGGCGACCCCATTCCTTGTAAATGAACTTGTCAAAATTGGTCAAATATGGGAACACCTTAGGTGAACGTGCTGGCTTGCGGGACCCAAAAGGGACCGGTACATCAGCAGAGGGATCCGCTGGCTCCTGAATCTTCAGGGTATCACGCACAGCTGTGATAAGTGCTCCAACAAGCGATTTGTCGTGCAGGGACCCGGACGGGGACTCATCCTCACTGTCCGAACGGTCCTGGCCCGCGTTCTCTGACAAGACAGAGCAGGGGGTCACCGGCCTCAGCTGGAACAGAGTCTGCGTCAGAGCTCTCCCCAGAGGACGGGGGGTCAGGGGCCGCTTTTTAGCACCTTTCTTCCCACGCACCGCCTCCATCTTGGCAACGAACGAATTGCGGACCGCCGCCAGGGTGTCCATGGGGACTGCGCCATCCACAGGTGACCCGGTTGCAATTGCCTGGATTTCGGGGGAAGAAACACCAGTTTTTGAAGCCATGCTGACCCCACCCTGTCTGCCACCCGAAGGGGGACTTAGGACAGTGACAGTCCCACCCTCCTTGCTGCTGCTGACTGAGGGGTTCTAACCCGCCGGACTCACCACCCTGAGGAGTTCCGCACTGTTTACTGCAGTGCCTGTAGACCCCTAGCGGTCCCAGATGCAGAGGAACCAAAACTGTGTTGGTGGCAGTCCCCAGAACAATTGGTGAACAATCCCTCAGCGATCTGAAAAACATGCTCAGACTACATAGAAGTCTGTCTCAGCGCTCAGTAATGACAAACAGGAAGCTGAGGGCACATGAAACTGCTGCTAGAGCACAAAAACGTGGTCCGGCTTCAAGAAAATGCCCACCAGTGTCCTGAATAGGGAATCACCAGGAAAAAGGCCGCTTGAAGCCCAGACGCATGCTGTCCTTTGCCCACACTGAAAATGGCCACCAGCCTGTGCCATGAGAGACCAAAACAAACATGTGAGAGACACAGCGCAGCACCAACACACAGGCAATCCTCACAGGCACCTCCCAGGAGTTTAAGCACTCAGGATCCAGGCACCCCCAGTCAGACAGAACCCAGGCGAGAGCCCAGGGGCATGCACGTGCACACACACACATACCGCTCAGTACCCATGAACAGCCCCCCCCCCCCCCCCCCGTGAGGTGGGGGAAGGAGGGGAGATAGGGACAGGGGAGAGAAGAGAAGGGGGTGAGGGGGCTTCTGAATCGACCTCCCAGGGAATGCCAAGCTGCTCAACCTTGCCAAGACAGGGAGAGCTGTACTTATCAGTCCTTAAGAGCTGGGAGACATTCCATTGTAGCCAACTCCTGATCAGTACAGGGAAGGTTACTGGCCTGGCATACTGTGACGCAGACATCAGTAGCCCGGTCATATGCATGTCCCGGAGCATAAAAGCTCACGACCACCTCTGGAGCTGAGGTATGATGTGGCCTGCCGAGTCGTAGCTGCGACCTGCACGCGCTCGATGGCCGGACTGGGAAGACTACAAGGATAAGTGAACCAGCCAGTCATCCAGCCGGCTGTTGATAGAAGATCACAGGATCATTCTTCTTGCGCAAAGCCAAGCTTCTGCATAAAAAAAAAAAAAAAACATGGACCTATGGGCCCGCAGGCAAAATAAAACTGAAGCTGCTAGTGCAGAGTGTGGGGGATTGTAGCCTGAGGGACCAGGCTACAATGGTCCTCCTGGCTGGAACTAAGAGTTCTGAAGTGTTGTATTACAACTTTGCCTAGTATCTCCTAGTGATAGGGCTAACAACCCATTTTGTTACAGAGAGGAGCTGTGTCGGTCGGTGAATACAAGAGAAAATACAGATTTTAACTTGTAAGCAACATGTGTCAAAAAAAGGCTTAGTCTTTAAGTGGTTAAACTGACCTCATTTACAGAACAAAGTTTTTTTCTTTGATCTCTAAGGGCTAGTTCACCACACATGCAGTCCAGTGCATTTTTATTCTGCATCAAAAATGCATTGGAATGTAGGTTACATGTTTCTAATGGCATAGTTGACACCAGTGCAGTCAGTTCCAGAAAAAAAAAAAAATAAATAAATAAAGGAAGAAAAAAAAAAGTGCTGCATTTCTCCTGCACTGGACTGTACTAGAATGCAGTACAATGCACCAAAACGCACTGGAATGCATAAAAAAAAAACACACTGGACCCTAGTATAGTGGTGGGGGAAGAAAAGCACCTGGAATGCATCCAGAAACGCATCAAAAACGCACTGGAATGGATCTGGAGTGCGTTTTTGTCATGCAGCTCTAGACCTCTGTATTGTTTACAAACTCTGGGCTGTGACTGCACACAGATGATCAGCAGGTCCCAGACATGAATCATTGGCAGGTCCTTGCTCACAAGCTCCTGCAGTGTATAATCACAACAGGAGCTAGGCAGGGGGAACACATGCATGCGCCCTAAATCTGCAAGTAGACAGTACATTGCAGGTGGGCGGTCATGCTTTTATGACCGATTCAGGAGTATACCTTTTTTCACAACGCATGTCTATGGACTTTGATAAGTTTTATGAATGATTGTGTTGTGCATTTATGGGCGTTTGCGCCTTGCCTTTTTTGTTTCCATTTCTTATGTGTGTTTACATTTTGTTTTATTAGCTAAAGTTTACAGGTTGCCATTTTGGTGGCGGTGCTTTTTTGTTTTTCCTTTAAAAAGGATCTTCTAGCTACGAAGAGAGTTGGGGAATGTAAACACCAGTGTAATTTTTTTTGGCCATCTCTGCTCTTTTAGGGAGATTTCAATTAACGTCCCGTCCTGTAGACTCAACAGGAATTGAGGGAAATCTTTTCTACAGCTATCATGGAACAAGTGTCCCCATTTTCTATAAAAATAATAAACATACTTACCTGCTTTGTGCAGTGGTTTTGCACAGGGCAGTCCCAATCCTCCTCTTCTCGAGTCCCTCTCCTGTTGAGTGCCCCCACAGCAAGCAGCTTGCTATTGGGACACCCACACCGAGCTGCAGCTTCCTGTGTCAATGCAGATACAGAACCCTGGTTCGGCCCTGCACCTCTCTCATGATTGGCAAACTGACTTTGTTTGACAGCAGCGGGACCCAATGGCGCCGCTGCTGTGTCTCAGCCGATCATAAGGAAGAGTCAGACAGCCAAGGAACTTGTGGACATCGCTGGATAGAAATGAGCTCAGGTAAGTATTAGGGGGTTGGGCCGGCTGCTGCACACAGAAGGCTTTATCTTAATGCATGGATTTTTTCTGCCTTTACATCCACTTTAGTTATACTTTAAGCAGATCAAAGACATAAGATGGCAGAAGGACAACACTTGAATGCCTAGGTGGCAAAGGCTCACTTCTTAGAATGAGGATATTTCAGAGCATCCCTCTCCTTCCCCAGCCTCTCTGCACTGTAATTAACATGTGGTGTTGAAGAGGCATGAAAGATCTGCTGCCAGATAAATCTCAAATATTCTCCCACAAAAAAAAATGAAATTAACTTACTCACAACCAGATGTCTTCTGCGACTCCACAACAGGCAAGAAGACTTTCTTCACACCTACAGCACAGAACAATGATAAAATGTGATGCTACACAACCATAAAATATGCAAAATGAAAGCAAAAGCAAATTTGAATTTGTTGTAAATAGTGTTATTTTTCCAGTTGAATGCCTCCGAGAAAAAAAAAAAAAGAAAAAAAAAAAAAAAGAGTCAGGCCTGGGTCACACTGATAAGATTTTAGATGCGATTTGAGACGCACCAAATCGCATAACAATGGAAAACACATTGCTTCCAATGGTGCCCATTCACATCAATGCAATGCAGCTGCAATGCATCTTTGGGGAAGGGTCCTGTGCTATTTTGGTTTGATGCAATGGTCCATAGACTTCAATGACCGGGCATCAAAATCACATCGATCTGCATTTTTGATGCATTTTGTGTGCGATTTGTGCTGGTTGTTAAAAGCAGGCAGCCACCAGTGTCCTAACAACCAGTGACTCATCCCAGCAAAGATGAGTCATTGGTTATCAAAGAGCTGGCACTATCCTAATGATGAGTCATCCGTGCTGTGAGGAAAAAAAAAAAAAAAAGGCACAAATATTTAATTGAAAATAAATAAATGTTCGAGTGAGGATTTTATACCATATGGTTTTTAAGGGGAACCCCATCCCAAAAAATAAATTGTGTGTGGGTCCCCAAACAAAACCCATACTCCCCATCGGAGCATGCAGCCGGGCAGGCCAGGAAAGGGGGAGGGGGGGACGAGTGGGCTCCCCTTCCTCCCCTCCTGAACCATACCAGGAAACACATGCCCTCCACTTTTGTTGAGAAAATCATCAATATACAATGTAAGGATATTATTATGGCTGATAGCTTCAGTTATATATAACTTGCAACATATATACACACACACACACATTGTGTGTGTGTGTGTGTGTGTGTATATATATGTGTGTGTGGTGTGTAAAAACAATTATACATGTATGCATGTAAAGTGCAGTCCAGCTCCTGGAGCTGGCGATAAAGACAGAAGCAGGTCTAAGAGAACAAACTTTAAGGATATGGCAACAATGGGAAGAGTTCCGAACCTCTGCAATATTATCTAAACATATATCGATCAACTTTACATGCTTCCCCTTTTTTTTTTATTATGTTTTTGAGAGTGGGTATGGTTGCACTGGGCCACAACAGATGCAAGTATGTCCTCAGTAAAAATAAAGGTTGGAAAAAAATAAAATAAAAAAAATAAATAAAAAAAATTGATTGGTGAAAAACTCTGTCCACCTGGACTCCAGGCTGGGGAGTTAAAGGGGGAATGATAGCTTCTCCTGAATTGGGAGGGAGACAAAAGGGGTTCTGAAGGAAACAGGGAAGGCTGGCATGGGACCTAACCCTTTGGGACTGAGGTGACACCCCACCTAAACCATCTTCACTGCTCTCACTACATCAAGACAATGTAGTGACCTTTCTTCCCTGGAACAAGGTCTTGGGAAAAAACCCTGGCAGGACAATATCTTCATTCAGATGAAAGCCTGAAACCACTTTTGGCAAAAAACCTGGACAAGGGCATAACACCACTCTGTCCTCATGAATAATCAAATATGACTCCTTACAAAAAAGAGCAGCCAATTCTGAAATCCTCCTTGCTGAGGATATAGCAAACGAAAATATCAGCTTCCTAGTCAGAAGGACTAAGGGAACATGCTGCAACGGTTCGAATGGCTGTTTTTCTAACACTGACAAAACTAAATTTAAGTCCCAAGGGCTTAAGAGTGTTTAACTGGCGGATCAATCCACAGTACTCCTTACATGGAACCCTGGACTAAAGAACGCATAGCAAGCAGTCTTTGAAATAAAAATTGAAAAAGGCTGAGACTTGGCCCTTAATAGTACTCAGGGCCAACTTCATCTCTACGCTTAATTGTAGAAAGGTAAGCATTCTGCCTACGATACATCTGAGGGTACCAACCCTTGGACTCACACCAGGAAACATAAGCTTTCCAGGCTCTATAATATATAGCTCTAAAAGCTGTCTTCCTAGCATTAATCAAAGTAGAGATAACTGACCTGGAAAGCCCACGTTTATTCAGAATGTGGGTCTCAATAGCCATTAAATTTAGCGTTCGTAAATTAGGATGTAATATCGGCCCCTGAGATAGCAGGTCTGGCCTTAGTGGAAAGAGCCCTGGACCCTCCACTGCCATCCTTACGATCTCTGCGTACCATGACCTTCTGGGCCATGCTGGTGCTACCAGTATTACAGATTTTCTTTCCAGCTTGATCCTGCAAAGAACTTGAGGTAGCAACTGAATCAGGGAAAAGTGCATAGATCAGTAAAAACTGATCCCACGGGGTCGCCAACGCATCTGTTCCGTATGCGAGTGGGTCCCCTGTCCTGGATGCAAAGTTGACTAGCTTAGTGTTGAATCTGGACGCTAGAAGGTCTACGTCCGGAGTCCCCCATCTTTGGCAAACAGCCTGAAACACCTTGGGGTGAAGAGACCATTCTCCTGGGAATAACTGCCGGCGACTTAGATAGTCCACCTGCCAATTCTCTACTCCCGGAATGAAAACTGCCGATAGGCATGGGACATTCTCTTCTGTCCAAGTTAGAATCTGGTTCACCTCTCTGAACTGAGAGACCCTTGGTGACCCCTTGTGATTAATATATGCCACAGCCGTGGCATTGCCGGACTGGATCCTGGCAGGACAATTCTTTAACCTGGGAGGTCCAGGTTTCTAGAGCCAGATACACTGCCGAAATCTCTAGGATGTCGATGGGCAAGGCTCCTACTCCCCAGCCTGAAAGGCTGGCATCTGTCGTTACTACCTTCCAAATAATTGATCTGAAGGACTTTGCCTTCAGCAGGTTCCAAGATAGTAACCACCAACTGAGGCTTTGGGACACTCATGGGGACAGCCACATTGGTAAGTCCAAAGCTTGAATCGTTTTGTTCCAAGCAGACAGAATACTGCTTTCAGTTTCAAATGGAATTGAGCATAGGGAACTGCTTTGAATGAAGCTACCATCTTCCCCAACAACCTCATGCAAAGGCAAATTGAAGGATTTCTCTTCGACCTGATCATCCTCACCAGCTCCTGTATAGAGCTGATCCTTGCGGGAGGCAAGAACACCCCTTTTCTGGGCTGTGTCTATGATCAGGCCCAGATACTCCAGCCTTCTTAGTGGCTTTAAGGAGGATTTCTTTAGGTTGAGAATCCAACCCAAACCTTCCGGGTAACTGCTTGTGATGGCTACACCTTGCTTCAAGCAAGCCACTGACTGGTCTATTAACAATAGATCGTCTAAGTAAGCCAAGACAGTTATGCCCTGTGCCCTTAACCTGACTAGAGGTGAGGCTAATACCTTAGTGAATACCCGAGATGCTGTAGCAAGCCCAAAGGGCAAGGCTATTAACTGAAAATGCTTCTGTTCTACTTTGAACCGCAGAAACCTCTGGTGAGGAGGAAATATATGGACAAGCAGCTATGCATCTCTGATGTCGATGGACGCCAGAAGTTTTTCTCCTTGCAGGATGGAAATGACTGACTTGATTGACTCCATGCAAATGGAGCGGATTTTCAGGAACAGATTTAGATTACGTAGATCTAGACTTGGTCTGATATCCCCATTTGGCTTTGGCACCGTAATTAGGTTTGAGTAAAACCTCAAACCTTGCTCTTGTTTGGGAATCTGTCTGATCACCCCTAGAGCCAATAAATCAGTCTAATGCTTGCAACAGGGATTGCCTTTTGCCTGGATCCTTGGGGACGTTTGATCTCAGAAAACGAGATGGTGGAAACTCTCAAAACTCTAGCTTGTATCCTAGAGACACTGAGGAGAGAGTCCATATGTCCTGAATTTCCCTTTGCCAGACTTCTGAGTACATCAGAAGTCTTCCCCCCACCTTGGTGAGGGGAGATGCCTCTGGTCTTGTATTCTGCTTTGCAGACTTGTAGTCCCAGGTCTTCCTTTATGCCTGGTCTGATGGCAGAGGCCGAACAGTTTAAATGAAAGATGCTTAGATTTTATTTTGACTGGCAAAAGAGTACTATTTCCGTTGGAAATTGTTTGAATGTATTTATCCAAGTGATTGTCAAATAATTGTTCTGTCAGCAGATTTATATTTTTTTTATCTTTTTAATTTTTTTTTTAATTTAACCACTTCAATACAGGGCACTTTCGCCCCCTTCCTTCCCAGCCCAATTTTCAGCTTTCATCGCTCTAGCGCTTTCAGTGACAATTGCGCGGTCATGCTACACTGTACCCAAATGAAATTTTTATCATTTTGTTCGCACAAATAGAGATTTATTTTGGTGGTATTTATTCACGACTCCATTTTTTATTTTTTGCGATATAAGCGCAAAAAAAGCGGAAATTTGAAAAAAAAAAACAATATTTTCTTTTTTCCATTTTAAAAGAAATCCAATAAAATCAAATTTTGTCATAAATTTAAGCCAAAATGTATTCTGCTACATGTTTTTGGTAAAAAAAATTCCGTTAAGTGTATAATAATTGGTTTGTGTGATCACGGACATGCATGATCATGCACGTATGTGTGCAGGTGATCAAGTACATATGTGTGCAGATAATCATTGGGACATGTGATTTTAGTGGGACATATGTGGGGGACATGTTTTTATTATTAGGGACATGTGTATTTATTATTTGGGGACATGTATGTTTTGGGGACATGTGTGGGGACATTGTGTTTATACTGTGTGGTGTGTTTACACTGTGTGGTGATTTGTGTTTACACTAGACTGGTGATCAGTGAGTAAAAAGCTGTAAAAAACAGCTCATACTCACTGATCATCAGCCGGCTGCAGCGATCTGCTCTCCTCAGTGATGACTTCTGTGTGAGGAGAGGAGGAGCCGATTGCCTAGCAACCGGCTGTTTGTTTACATCACATGACGGCCGTGATTGGACACGGCCGTCATGTGATCAGGAGGGCCAATCACAGAGCCCTCCTGCCAATCTGAGATGTGCCGTGTCTGGGTGACACGGGCACATCGGGATCGCGCCGCTGCGCGGGCACACGCGATCCCGCTCCTTCTGATGGACGTTCCTGAACGTCCTATCAGAAGTAGACGGCTCCCACCCAGCCGTATATGTGCATTGGCCGGGTGGGAAGTGGTTAAAACCACAGAAGCACAGGGCGTTTACCAATGTTACTAGGTGTAAGGGCTGGGTTGTTATTAAACCATGCAGCTGCGTCAACCAGCCACCACCCATATAGAAGTTTATACACATCTCTGTATTAACTGCTGTATTTTTTACCAAATCCCACAAGATCTATAGTAAAAAAAAAAAAACTCTGCCACTGGGCCCACACCTGTTCTGAGACAGAGCTGCACCAAGACACATCATAGGTAGTGCAAGTTACTCCTTATAGAGGAGACATTTATAAGGCATATAAGGTATATTGAAGGAAAAAGCAAAGCTTCTTCCTTTACTCTGTCCTCGCTGCAGGATACTGCCGATTTAACAGACAGATCCGACTTTCACCCATCACGGCGGGCTGCGTTTAAACACGCTCAAAGACTGGGGCCCTTTTAAAAGGGGTTCAGCTCCTTTGGGCCTTGTATAGCACCCCTCAGCTTTAGGAAATGTAGCAAGACAAAAAGCGTCCTGGTTCCTAGGGTCCAGCTCTCAAAGAGAAGCATTACAGGCAAAACCTCATTCTTGCATCGAGGTCCAGGTACCATCCTATGGCCTCAGTGGCGAGGACGGATCCGATTGTGGAGGTTTCTTTAAATCCAGCATGGTTCCCTACTGGAGCTCCTTTAGAGCGCATCTTCACTCGTGACCAACACCTTAGACACTGGCGAAAAAAAACTGAGTGCTCCTGGAAGGAGGAGGGGTTATATAGGGGAGTCAACTTCCTGTATTGGTTATACCAGTGTCAACACCTGAAGGTAGGCCTATAACCCACCAAGTAATTACTTTGTGTCCTATGATGTACGATAAAGAGTGAGCCATTTGGGGGATCTTTGTACTGCCCTGACATTTTATAGCCTCAAGAAATGAGATTGGTCATCAGTACATCAGGACTGATTGATTTTCAGATATTTACCACAGTTAGTGGACTCTATAACTCTCCTACAGACTAAATAATAGACACGGATTTGGGTTACAGTATTTTCACCAAAGAAATGTAACAGAATACATTTTGGCCTAGATGTATTAATTATTTATTTGCAAAATGTTATTATAACTAAGAAAAACACGTTTTTTCAACATTTTTTTTTTGTTAAAAAAACCGTGGTGATTAAAGCGGGAGTCCGCCGGGACTCCGCGTTTTTTTTTTTTTTTTTAAAAGCCAGCAGCTACAAATACTGCAGCTGCTGACTTTTAAAATAGTGACACTTACCTGTCCAGCGCACCCGCGATGTCGGCACCCGAAGCCGATCTCTAGATCGTCTTGTCGGGTGCTGCCGCCGCCATCTTGGGTATGGGAATCAGGAAATGGAGCCTTTCGGCTTCATTTCCCGGTTCCCTACTGCGCATGCGCGAATCGCGCTGCGCAATAAGGATGGTCCCCGCTGCCTCTGGGATCTGTGCGTTTCCCAGCAGGCAGCGGGGCACTTGCGGAAAGGGGCGGGCACTTGCGGAAAGGGGCGCAATATAAGCCCCTTTCCGCAGAGAGCTATCCCGGAAGTGGGTGCAGAATACCTGTACTGTACAGGTATCTGCACCCCCCTCCCCCCTGAAAGGTGCCAATTGTGGCGCCGGAGGGGGGGGAGGGTTCCGATGAGCAGAGGTCCACTTTAGGGTGGACCTCCGCTTTAACCACTTGCCGACCATCCACCACAGTTGTACTGCGGTAGAATGGCACGGCTGGGTGAAATGATGTTATGCAACGTCGCTTTGCCCTGTGGCCACACGCATGGCGGCCGAGCCAATGAGAGTGACCGGCGGTCAGAATCACTGCCGGGCTCCCAGGATTGCCACGACTGGGGCACAAGGAGAACCAGGATCTGTGTGTGTATATAAACACAGTTTCCAGTTCTGTTTGGGTGCAAGGTCGCACTACCGCGCAATTGTCAGTTAAAAGCAACGCAGTGCCAAATTGTAAAAAGTGCTCTGGTCAGGAAGGGGGTAAAATCTTCAAGGCCTAAAGCGGTTAAATACCACCAAAAGAAAGCTCTAGTTTTATGAACAAAATGAAAAAATTTGGTTTGGGTAGTGTTGCATGACCACATGTTTGTCATTCAAAGTGTGACAGCACTGAAAGCTGAAAATTGGCCTGGGCCGGAAGGGGGTAAAAGTGCCGAGTACTGAAGTGGTTAAAATAAACAATGTTATACACACCTGCTCTGTGCAACATTATTGCACGGAGTGGCCCTGAATTAGATTCTGGTAAAAATGAGAATCACATTTTTTTGCTTAGAATATAGATCACGATTCTCATGGCATTTCATCTTTCACATTATATATATATATATATTAAAAAAAAGGCTAAAATTTACTGTTTAGTCATTAAAGTATTTTTTTTCCACAAAAAAAAAAAAAAGGCATTTAAAGGGGTTGTAAAGGCAAATGTTTTTTCACCTTAATGCATTCTAAAACATCTGACAGTGCCTGCGCCCCCAGTCCCCCCCGTTTTACTTACCTCACCCCTCGAAAATCCCGCCCCCGCCGTCCTACCTCGCCACTCAGTCTGGCCGCTGATTGGCTGGAGTGGATGGAAAGCAGTGCAGCCATTGGCTCGTGCTGCTGTCAATCACATCCCCTGACGCAGAGCGCCGGGGATGGGGCCGTGTGATACAGCGAGCGGCTATAGCCGCCAGCTGTATCACGGGAGAGCGCCAGCAGGTGCTTCTCACCATGCGAGGGAGCTCGCATGAACGTGAGAAGTACCTGCAGGAAGATGCAGAGACAGCCGCCAAGGGACCCCAGAAGAGCAGGTTCTGGGCCACTCTGTGCAAAACGAGCTGCACAGTGTAGGCAAGTATAACAAAAGACTGCCGTGCAAATAATCACAATCATTAAGAATCAAAATTGCAATCTTTTTCCCCATCCTGATCTTCAAAACAGCATATTACGATCTTTCTAACAAGTGCAGAGAGTTCTCACAGCTGGAAAAAAAAATAAATTGGCAGCCTGCCAAGTTTTATTACGACATAGGAATAAGTAGAAACAAAGTATTTTAGCAGAGACCCTAGAGAATACAATTGTGGCTGTTGCAATATTTTATGTCACACCGTATTTGCACAGTAAAGTACCAATCACCATTTTGTTAATAAAAAAAAAAAAAAAAAAAAAAAAAAATAATAAAAGTTAGCCCAATTTTTTTTTGTATGTGAAAGAAGATGTTACACCATGAGACTAGAGAGAGAATCATGATCTTTATTCTAGGCAAAAAAAATAAAATCACGATTCTCAAATATAAATAAAATTTAGGGCTCGACAAACCCCAGGCGCCAGGTTGGATGGCTACCAGAAATCGCACCCTGGCGCCTAGGTTGCCACCAGCCCACTCACTATAACTCCCGATGCCCCAGACATGCAGTGCATTAACATTGACCGCCGTCCTCCTCCTTTCTCCACACTCAGCGCAGTTCTGACAGCTCCTCTCTCCTGTTACTTGTCAGTTTCACAGTTACTGAGTGCTCAATGTGAAACCTGCCAGTGCCAATCCGTGCCATCTGCCACCGCCAACCAGTGCCACCGCCAACCAGTGCCACCTGCCAGTGACAACCAGTGCCACCTGCCACCCAGTGGCACCTGCCAGTGCCAACCAGTGCCACCTGCCAGTACCAACCAATGCCACCTGCCAATGTCTGCCAGTTCCAGCCAGTGTCATCTGCCAGTGCCAATGCCACCTGCCAGTTCCATGTGCCAACCAGTGCTACGTGGTACATCCACAGCTGCTTTGAGTGCTGACAGAGGATGGGGCCTGTCATGGCTCCTGCAAGTGCTTGCTCTGGGGGCAAACATGCAGGTTCATTCCCCAGCTGGGCTCTGTTTGTCCATAAGACACACACAGCACGGCTCAGCCCTGCCCCCTGCTCCCTTCTCAAAGGATTTGTTTGACAGCAGCGAGAGAGAGCAGAAAATACATTATCTTTCCAATTATCTCCTTACATTAGTTGTTACAATCAGACTTATATAAAGTTTGTAGCGGATTTAAAAGAGATTGTACAATTAGATTGCAATAAATGTGGCCATCTTAATGCACATTGTATCATGTAACACCAACTTTGTAATGGTATGGACAGTATATCAGTTTAGGATGAGCTGACTTTTTAATGTTGGTTCACACTGGGATGGCTTCAAAGTCGTCCAACTCTGAAGCCGCCACTCACAGCACAACCTCAGCAGGGCTTGCAAACTACTTTTTCAATAGAACTCCATACAAACTGCTCCAAAGTCACCCCAAGTAGTAAAGGAACCTTTTTCTAAGTTGAAGCGACTTGAGTTGCACCTTATAGAATGGTTCCATTGCACTGTATGAAGTCAAGCAGCTAAGTCACCTGACAGGTCGCCCCAGTGTGACCCGGCACTAATGGTCATATTCCATTAACACTACAACCAAAGCTTACCTGAGTTTGAAGCGTTATTCCAAGTCCTTTCAATGTGTTAGCCAATAAGCGTGTTCATGTCTTCCTTTATACCCTTTTTATCCAAAGCTATATGTCTAATAAAAAATGGCCTTTGGTAATCCATGTGAAAAATAGATATTTGATTATCTCCACAAGTGTGTCGCGTTTTCCCCTTTGTAAAAACACGGAACCTGCAATGAAAACAAAAACAAACTCCTGTAAGTCACAGTGATACTAAAACAAATGTGTATAATGTTTTGTATTGGAATGTTTTGAGGCAATTTTCCAATAACAAAAAAATTATTATTATTTTTTTTAATAAAATTTACGAATCCCAGGGACCAAGGTGATTCTCAGGGTTTCAGAAGCTGCGTATACCTTTACAAAATGTAATGCATTCTACATCCAAATGGCATAAGTTTGTGAATCCACATAGATATCGGTCACCTGTACCCCCTGCACAGCAGCACTCAATGTGTTGGACAGCACTGGATCCCATTCACTCTGCTGCATGCACTTGGGCTGATAGGGAACATGATGACAGGAGGGCACAGATTGGGCAGAGATGATGGCTTATCAGTGTTGCTGCTTTCATTGCCCAATCAGCATGCAGGGTGTGAGGAGGTGACATCACTATGGCCCTTAGTGCTGAACGCTAGGCACAAAAATTTCCATTTAAATATGTTCCTCAATAGCTGCCAAGACTAGATATTGTCTTGTAAAAGTAACAAAGATTTCACTGTGCTGCACATGTGTTTCTTCTTGTGCCCAGTGGAATATTCCCTCTCTGTCCTGATGGCAATGGATCAAAGGAAAAGGACAGTGTATAATATCCAAAACTAGAAAAAGAAAGCTTGGGCCTGGGCTGGGGAAAGAGCCGGCAACTCATTGATTGTGGGCAGCCAATGGTGAACACATTCCTGCTTTGCCAGTCCTGCCCCTCAGCAATCTTCACTGCAGAGCAGATAGTAGGATGCAGCACAGTACTGGGTGAAGGGTGGGGGACAGAAGCTGCCTCAGTTAACTTTTCATATTAACCAGCAGATGATTGGTTACTAACCTTGCTCCTAGCAACCAATCACCATTTTGTTAACATAAGGTAACTGGCAGCTCCCGCCCTCCATCCAGTACTGTTCTGCCTTCAACTCTGCTGCACGACCTACACATTGCTGTGTGTTGGGGGTCCAGAGGACACTTTTGGTGAGGGGGAGGCAGAGTACATTACTGTAGGGAGGGGGGAGATTATGTGAAGGGTGGGGGGAAGGCAAAGTACACTACTGTGACACTGTGCGTCCTTCATGCCATCTTTTTATTGCAGGTTGCCTACCCCTGTTCAAGAGAGTTCAAAATTATATATATATATATATATATATATATATATATATATATATATATATATATATATATATATATATATATATATATATATATATATATATATATATATATATCTCATGCAAGGAAGTGCTGACTTAATGGAGTCCAGGGGACAGTATAAGCCAGAATTATGCTACTTGTCTATAGTTTACAATAGGACAGCCCTAATGTACACCAAGAACCAGTGACTATGGCACTAATGCTCATTAAAAAAAGAAATCCTATAAACTAGGATAACATTTGAGAGGCTGTGTAAAAACACTAAAGCCGACTCTAAGATATTTGTCATCTAACATCTCATAGTGGCCAGAAATTTAAGTCTAGTTAACATTTTATGCTAGACATACAAAAAAAAAAAAAATTCTACTATGGTAGAACTCCTATTAGCCTTTATAAGCCGTCACACTACAAATGTGCATATTTCACTTGAGTTAACCACCCACTAATTTCCTCAGGTGACATGCCACAGACCACGTTCTCTTACTTCGAATGTCATGGGAAAATCTTGCAATACTGACTGATTGTCCTGATGATCGCAGAGCATTACTGCCTTCAGATTTACTGGTATCAGGTATGCAGATCAAGAGAGAGACAGAGTTCCTTACCTGCATACATAATCCAGGTCAGTGTTTGTAATTACTGAAGCAAAAGGATCTGCATGACAGCCAGACAAGGAGCATTTTCAAACTGAAATGTCAGCAAAGGCTGCGCCCATCTTTCACTAATGAAAGGTTTGCTCCGCAGCACAATGCTAGAGTAATGCTTACGTGTCAACACACCTGAACTTTGCCTCAGCTTACAGTACAGGTTACTTTGCTGGGTGCAGGCACAAAGGAAGTGATTGACAGAGTCACAAAGCAAATTCGATTCTGTTCATCAGGAACTGGCCAACATTCACATAGTGTATGGCCAACTTAAAAGTCTTCTACATTCTATGGACAGCCTTATGAGTAAGGCTAGGGGCAAGTTCACACACATTTCCATGCAGTTTTAACAGCCCATTCCTTTGGAGGCAAGCACTACTTTTTCTAAACATGCAGCACTAAACTGCATGGTAATGCAATACCATGCGATCTTGTGGCCACAAACACATTGCATTTGCAATATGTATTTGGGGTGCCATTAAGAATTAACCCTTTCATGACTAAGCCTATTTTTGGAATTTGGTGTTTACAAGTTAAAATCCATATTTTCTACTAGAAAATTACTTGGAACCCCCAAACATTATATATATTTTTTTAACAGGGACTCTAGAGAATAAAACGGCGATTGTTGCAATATTTTATGTCACACGGTATTTGCGCAGCGGTGTTTTAAATGCAACTTTTTGGGAAAAGGGACACTTTCATGAATAAAAAAAAACCAAAACAGTAAAATGATGCAATTTTTTTTGCATAATGTGAAAGATAATGTTACGCCGAGTAAATAGATACCAAACATGTCACACTTTATAATTGCGCGCACTTGTGGATTGACGACAAAGTACGGTACCTAAAAATCTCAATAGGCGACGCTTTAAACATTTTTTACGGTTACCAGGTTAGCGTTACAGAGGAGGTCTAGTGCTAGAATTATTGCTCTCGCTCTGACGATCGCGGCGATACCTCACATGTGTGATTTGAACACCGTTTACATACGCGGGCGCGACTTCCGTATGCGTTTTCTTTGCTTTGCGAGCTCGCGGGGACGGCGGGCGCTTTAAAAAAAAATTTTTTTATTTTTTTTATTTATTTTAAAATGACTAAATTGTTTAAAATAAAAAATAAAAAAATTTGATCACTTTTATTGCTGTCACAAGGAATGTAAACATCCCTTGTGACAGTAATAGGCGGTGACAGGTACTCTTTATGGAGGGATCGGGGGTCTAAAAGACCCCCCACCCCTCCTTTACACTTCAGTGTATTCAGATCGCCGAAAACGGCGATTCTGAATACCGGATATTTTTTTAAAACCGGCGCCATTGGCAGCCGAGTAAACGGGAAGTGACGTCATGACGTCGCTTCCGTGTTTACTATGAGGAGACTGGAACGAAGCCGATTACGGCTTCGTTCCAGTTCCTCCCCAGCGGCCGGAGGCAGCGCAAGTTGAATCTGTGCTCCCGATCGAACGGGAGCACCGGTAACAGCGGCGGGAGACGGCGGGAGGGGGGGACGTCCCCTCCCGCTCCTCCGGCATAACAGCCGAGCGGCTTTTAGCCGCATCGGTTGTTATGGCTGGATAGCCAATCGCCCGCTGAACAAAACGGTACCGGGATGATGCCTGCAGGTGCGGGCATCATCCCGGTATACCCCCCGGAAGCCGAGTACGCAGATCTGCGTACGCTCGGCGGGAAGGGGTTAATTTGCACCCGCATGCAACTCAAGGGCAGTGCATTCATCTGCCGTCATCATTCAAATCAGCAGGAACCGGCCAAGAATCAAACCATTAATGAGCAGGCTGAATGTACCAAGTTGATTGATCAACTTGGGTACAACCAGCCTGCCTGATTTGCTTGAGATTATCACAAGTGGCTGCTAGCGATAATCACACTCTTCTCCAGGCAGGGGCGGACCCCCCCCCCCCCCCCCGAGAAAACAACTGGGATTCTCTGTCACTGTGTGCTGAAGGGAGAGTTGTGCATGTTTCTATCCTGCAACCGGTGGAAAGAAATTTGCATGGTCTATGGCCTGCCTTAGAGTAGGAGCCAGAAAAGCTCTAGGGTGCGACACGTTATTTTCTTGGGCACGACATGCAGTCTTTGAATGCTCCCAATGCAAAAATTGCAATATGAAAAATGTCTACACATAAAACAAAGTCCACCCATAGGTCTTGGAAATAATTTACTGCAGCTGTGCACACAAGTCAATACAGGAGCACAGCATTATGTTCAGTTATGGGCTGGAATATTCAGTGTCCCGGTCACTTGTATGATAAATGCAAACAGAAGACCCCTATAACACAAGGTGGTTTATACTATACAGCAGGGCACTTTTCTCTAGACTTTGGTGCCTATAAAGTAAGAAAAGTCCTCTAAAAGCAGGATTTTTCTTACAAATTCTTAGCTTCCACGTGATCTCCGTAATCACAGTCTGATTAAGAGCCACAGTATAGGGCTATGATCACTATACTTTACAGTGTTTATATGACTCTGCCATTATACTGCCTCTTTTACTGAGGACTCATTACACTTTTGCAAAGTATTACCTAGGTGGACAATGGAGAGCTTCTATCCCTTGCCAGTTGTATGCTATTCTAGTCTACAAATTACAAAATCATATATTTTTCTGCCCTGCTACTCTCTGCTCAGCTTGTAGTCCATTTACTTAATTTTCCATACAATTTAGTAACTCCTTTTGTGACTCACATTTAGGGCTGCAACTAACGATTATTTTCATAATCTATTAGTTGACCGATTAATCGGTTAATAACCTTAAAAAAAGTGTGGTGTATAATTTAGTTAATAAGTTTTAAAAAAAAGGCAATTTATTCTTAAAATATCTCTATATGCAGTCGTAAATATAAATAACCAACTATATGGTTTTGGAGCAAAATATTTAATCCACTCAGAGAATAACAGATAGAAGAGATACACTGTATATACCATTAGAAGAGATACACTGTATATATTTTAGGCTATATACTCTATATACTATTAGAGGAGAGATATACTGCATATACCATTAGATGAGATATACTATATATACTATTAAAGGAGAGATATACTGTATATACTAGAGGTCGACCGATATGGGTTTTTCTCTGGCCGATGCCAATATTTAGAAATCACAGCGGCCGATGGCCGATATATGAAGCCCGCGTGCTTTCACAAAGAGGAGATGCGCTGGCAGGACGTTAAAAAACGAAGTCCTGCAAGCAGCATCTTTGGAGCGGTGTATAGTGCTACTCCACCACTCCTACCCATTGAAATGCATGGGCACCACTGCTGAAGCGCCTGCAATGCAATTTGGCAGCAGCACTTCAAAAGCGCATTTAACCCCTTCTTCAGCCACTAGCTGGGTTATAAGT
Source organism: Lithobates pipiens (assembly GCF_037356315.1). Lineage (NCBI taxonomy): Eukaryota > Metazoa > Chordata > Amphibia > Anura > Ranidae > Lithobates > Lithobates pipiens. The sequence goes on from NW_027507685.1 coordinate 132,474,420, forward strand.
GCCCCGCTAAAAGGACGGTAAAGCGCTGCTAAAACTAGCAACGTCAACACCTGCCCGCTCCAGTGGGAAAGCAGCCTTCAGTAATAAGTGAAACAGAAAATTTCTTACATTTAAACATTTATTAAACAAAACAAACCTCCAATCAATTCACTTGAATGTATAATTTAGATTTAAAAAAAAAAAAAAAAAAAAAAAAAAAAAAAAACACAACTATATACTAAATACACAAAAACAAATATTAATAATTTTTGGACCAAAAAAAAAAAAAATTAATAAAAAAAAGGGCTAACTTTACTTTTTTTTTTTTTAATCTGTGTATTTTTTCCCCAAAAATTGCGTTTGAAAGACCTCTGCGCAAATACCGCGTCACATAAAATATTGGAACAACCTCTATTTTATTCCCTAGGGTCTCCGCTAAAAAAAAATATATATATAATTTTTGGGGGGTTTAAGACCCCTTTCACACCAAGGGCGTTTTGCAGGCGCTATAGCGTTAGAAATAGCGCCTGCAATCCGCCCCAAAACAGCTGCACCATTGTCTGTAGTGTGAAAGCCCGAGGGCTTTCACACTGCAGCGGTGCGCTGGCACGACGTCAGGAAAAGTCCTGCCAGCAGCTTCTTTGGAGCGGTGCAGGAGCGTTGTTTACCGCTCCTCCACAGCTGTTCCCCATTGAAATCAATGGGGCAGCGCTGTACTGTACTGTTTTAACCCTTTCTCGGCCGCTAGTGGGGGTAAAAGCACCCCGCTAGCTGCCAAAATGCGCCGCAAATCCGACGGTGAAACTCCGCTAAAAATAGCGGCATTTTACCACCGACGCTATGGGCGGCGTGGTGTAAAAAGGGTCCAAGTGACTTTCTAGCAGCAAATACAGGATTTTTACTTGTAAGCAACAAGTGTCAGAAAAGATTTAGTCTTTAAATGGTTAAACTGAGAACTCTACACAGGGAGTTCAGTCCATTGAAGAAGAAACATTGCATCTCTTTGATCTTTTCTTGGCAGACTGCCCAGAGAGGAGGAAAGTCACTCCACCGATTAACTTCAGGCAACTTACATTGACTTCTATTACAGAAGTCTTTTGCAAGTCGCCCTGAACATATAACCGGCCTTTTTATCAGCACAATCGGCCGATGCCGATTAATTCAAAAATGCCAAATATCGGCCGATATATCAGTCGACCTCTAGTATATATTATTAGAGGATATATAGTGTATATAATATTAGAGGAAAGGTATTCTGATAGTGTATATACTATTAGAGGAACGATATACTGTATTTACTATTATGCAGCGTACACACGATCGGAATTCTCGTTGGAAAAATCTGACGGTTTTCACGACGGAATTCGGCTCAAGCTGTCTTGCCTACACATGGTCACATCAAATTCAGATTGTTTAGAACGTGGTGACGTACAACGGGACTAGAAAAAGGAAGTTCAATAGCCAGTATCCAATAGCTTCTGTCTCGTAGTTGAATCTGAGCACGTGTGATTTTTGGCGTGTCGGAATTGCATACACACGATCGGAATTACCTATAGAAAAGTTTTTCCATCGGGAAAATTGAAAACATGCTATCAATTTTTAGCTGGCGGAAATTCGGACAGCTAAATTCCGATGGAGCATACACACGGTCGCATTTTCCCATGAAAAGCTCTCATCTGTCTTTTTCTGGCCGGAATTTCCGATCGTGTATACGCTGCATTAGAGGATATATACTGCATATACAATTAGAGGAGAGATATACTATTAAAGGGTCAATCTGGTAAATATCATCAGACTCATTAACTTTAACCCCATTTTGTTACTGGCCGATTAATCGATTATGAAAATAGTAATCGATTAATTTCATAATCGATCATTTAGTTGTTTCAGCCCTACTCACATTCAATTCAAAACTGCGCTCCATCTCCCAACTTTCTACCCCCCATCCCCAACAGCTATAGAAAAAAAAAAAGTTGTGTAGGAGAATGAAGAAAGGGGACAGAGGAGCTGGGTCAGCACTGAGCACACCCTCTGTTCAGCCAACAACTTCCCGCCAGGCTTCTTTTCAGGGGTAATAAGGCAGAAGGCAGCTGACATGGCAACCCAATGTAAAAATATTGTCTGTTCAAGAACCGAATGACATTCGTACAGTGTTAGCGATAAAGAATGATGTGGTCCAAGGCACCAAAAGTAATTGGCCTCCATCCCAAATTTTAGACAAAGAAAAGGGAAAGTGGTTAGCGGGACTTCAAAGTGGTTGTAAACTTCCCCCACAACTTTGTCCCATGTGAATCAGTATAAAAAACACAGATGTACATTGCTTGTAGTTATCTCCTTACTTGCTTAGTATTATTGTAATCCTTTCTGTTCTTTAGAATGACGTCACTGAGCATGTCCATATCTCCCTTGATTTACAGCACACTGTGTGCTTGTCTATCTATTATCAGAACTTCCTACGGCACAACACTGAAATCCCACGTGACTGCATAATCACTCAGAGCTTCCTCCTACACACCATGTGACCACGTGACATCACGGAGTGGAAAAAAGGCATCGGACAGCCTTACTGCAGTCTTATCAGTTGAAGCTGATAGACTAGATAATCAGCACAAGTAAATACTATGAAATAAAACAAGTCAGCTATGAACAGGGAAGCAGGGTTGCCATAGAAACGTTGGATTGAGAAGGAGGCTTGGTTAACAATACAGGAAGTGCTCAATGCAAGGGCAGAAATACACTCCACTGTGGATCCAGAAAACAATACTTAAGATGGCGCTGCCTAACCCCCTGGAAAAAAAGTTTTTTTTAAAGTTTCTTTAAACAGCAAGTAATTTGTGATTTGGGCTGGAATACAGTGGCTATAGTGTGAAAATTACTTCTCATAATGGACTAGGAGCCAGGTCCGTGACAGCGATCCGGACCTGTCCCTGACATGGAGACGAGTAAGGGTTAAGATAGTGTTGCCGCCCCCCGTCTCCAAGTCTTTCCCATAGCTCTTAGTGGGACATTTTATTTATTTATATTTTTCAAATGACAATTTTTTTTAAATTGCATTATTGTGTAAATATGAGATCTGAGGTCTCTGACCCCATGCTTTTTTTTCTATTACAAGGGATTTTTACATTCCTTGTAATAGGAATGAAAGTGACAATTTTTATTTATTTTTTAAAGAAAAGTGAAAAAAAAAAAAAAAAAAGTTAAAATAAGAAGAAAAAAAAAACAAAAAAAAAAAAAAACGCACCCTGTCCCGCCAAGCTTGCGTGCAGAAGCGAACGCATATGTGAGTAGCGCCTGCATATGAAAGCGGTGTTCAAACCACACATGCGAGGTATCGCCGTAATCAGTAGACCGAGAGCAATAATTTTAGCCCTAGGCCCCCTCTGTAACTCAAAACGTGCAACCTATAGAATTTTAAACGTCGCCTGTGGAGATTTTAAAGGGTAAAAGTTTGTCGCCATTCCATGAGCGGGCACAATTTTGAAGCATGACATGTTGGGTATCAATTTACTCGGCGTAACATTATCTTTCACAATATAAAAAAAAATTGGGCTAATTTTACTGTTTTATTAAATTATTTTTCCCCAAAAAAGTGCACTTGTAAGTCCGCTGCGCAAATACGGTGTGACAGACAGTATTGCAACGACCACCATTTTATTCTCTAGGGTGTTAGAATAAAATATATATATATATATATATATATATATATATATATATATATATATATATATATTTTGTTTAGGGGTTCCAAGTAACGGAAAGAAGATAGGCGGGCAGTGAAAATAGGCAGGGCCGTCGTGATCACGCCGGGGGTGTCCCCAGAGACAGGATACCCCCAGCTGTGCTGCGCCAGGTCACTAATTCTAGTCGCAAATGCGACCTGGCGCCCGGGTTTTGTCGAGCCCTGGGGCAGCTATAATCTCTGGATTTTTAGACCAAAAGGATGTCGGTAAGGGACATTTCAGAGACAGATGTAAATAAAACACAGATTTTTAGATACTGTCCCTGGTTTTATGGAGGCTGGCAACATTGATGGGGCTCCCTAGTGCCCGAGTGGCCGAACGGTCAGTCCACCCCTGCTTTATATAGTGATTGGTCTCATTTAAACTCCTGCTGACCACTTTCCCTTTTTCATACAGTGTAAGGCCAGTTTTACATGGAGAAAATCAAATACAAATGTCCGTGTACACAAGTAAACAGAAGTTACTATCAGTCTATAGGTGACCTCAGTACATTTAAATAAGACAAATGCAAATCACACCGAAGCCTGCTAAGTTCAAACAGTTTAAGTATGAATATTCAATATGCTTGCATAAGCCTAGTCATGACAGATTCTCTTTCAGATTATAGGAAACCCATCATGATAACTTATCACCAAGTAGGCTCCTAACCAATAACAGAGACCACCACTGACTCCCAGAAGTGGAAAATATTTTCAGAGCACACCATGACAGCAGTGCAGACAGAGCAGCACGTTGTTCATTTATACATAGTTACCCTTGATTTGCAAGACGGGAAAAAAAAAAAAAAAAAAAAAAAGCAATGATGCAGAAGTTCCAGTTTCAATGCAGATGTGGGGATTTTTGCAAATACCACTGAGAATACCACTTGCAAAAAAGTACCTTTTAAATTTCGAGTTTATATTGTATTGAAATAGCTGGCCATTTTTTTTTTTTTTACAGTGGTACTTAAAAATAATATTTAAAAAACACAGAACTTTTATAATTCTTTACAAATCCAGCCTACACAAGCACCAAGGCACAGATATCCAAATATGTCAAACACTGCAGGTTTATATATGGCATAAACTATATATATTTTATGCTGCACACATACACCTTCAGACAATTGTTGGCCTTAATTTGTGTAGCAACTAACTTGCAAATACTACAAACCGTGCAGCGCTCCAAATGAAAAGTGTCCAAATATTAACCAGTCTATGAATATCCCCCAAAGGATCACTCGAGTGTCATGTGTTGAACTAGAAAAATGGCTACTTACCAGAAATCCATGGTGTCTCCACCAAGAGAACAGCACAAAGTGCTCAAAATAAATCCCTCCAAGTGGAATCACCAGTGAGAAAAGATCCAAAGCTTCTCCTCCAATTGTTGCAAAATCCTAGTGATGGTACCTTTAAAGCCAGTTAACACAGGGGCGACTCAGATCCGACTTCAGGTTGCCCCTAGTCACCTCAGGTCGGACAACATGTAAAAATCAATGCAAGTGAATGAGAGCCGTCTTAATGCACACTACTGAAGTCGCTCCGACTTCAGAAAAGGTTCCTGTACTACTTCAATCTGACTTGTAGTCGACTGGTACCCATTGATTTCAATGGAGTTCGCCTACAAGTCGGATCTCCGTCTATATGGAGGCGACTCTCACGGAATTATCAGCTCTGAAGGGGGAACTAAACGCCAAATTTATGAAAAGAAAATAGGTCTGGTATGGATTCTAAGGGTAACCCCCTATGCTGAAAAAACGGCATGGGGGTTCCCCCCAGATCCATACCAGACCCTTATCCGAGCACGCTACCCGGCCGGCCAGGAAAGGGGATGGGGACGAGCGAGCGCCCGCCCCCCCCCCCCCCCGAGCTGTACCAGGCCGCGTGCCCTCAACATGGGGGGGTGCCTTGGGGAAGGGGGGGCCGCGTGGCCCCCCCACCCCAGAGCACCTTGTCCCCATGTTGATGAGGACAAGGGCCTCTTCCCGACATCCCTGGCCGTTGGTTGTCGGGGTCTGCGGGCAGGGGACTTTAATAAGGGGGCCTCCGGATACCGGCCCCCACCCTATGTGAATGAGTATGTGAATGAGTATGGGGTACAATGTACCCCTACACATTCACCTGTAAAAAAAAAAAAAAAAAAAACACAACACACAAGGGTTAAAATAGTTTATTGCACAGCTCCGGGGGTCTTCTCACCGGACTCCTCCGCTATCTTCTGCTAGCTCTTTTGCTAGCGGAGGAGCCCGGCTTTCTTCTTCGCCACCGCCCTCTTCTTCCGACTTCGGAGGTCTTGTCCCCCTCTTCTTCTTGCCGAGCCACCGCACCTTCTTCTAACTCTTTTACAGGCGGTGGCCCGGTCTTCTGTCGCCGCTGTCACGATCACTCATGACAAAGCAAGAACCAGGATCTGTGTGTGTAAACGCACAGATCTCCATTCTCTCAGGGGAGAGGAGACAGATCGTGTGTTCATACTAAGTATGAACACTGATCTCTCTGTCCTCTTAGTCAGTCCAATCCCCCCACAGTTAGAACACACCTAGGGAACACAGTTAACCCCTTATTCACTCAGTTAACCCCCTTCCCTGCAAGTGACATTTATACATTAAATCAGTGCATTTTTATAGCACTGATGGCTGTATAATTGTCATTGGTCCAAAAAATATATGTCAAAAATGTCAGATTTGTCTGCCGCAATAGCGCAGTCCCGATAAAAAAAAGCCGATCACCATCTTTACTAGAAAAAAAAAAAAGCCATAAATCTATCCCCCATTTTGTAGCCACTATAACTTTTGCACAAACCAATCAATATATGCTTATTGCGATTTTTTTATTTTTATTTACCAAAAATACATATACTAAACTGAGGAAAAAAATGTGTTTAAAAAAAAATAAAATAAAAATAAAACATATTGGGATATTTATTATAGCAAAAAGTACAAGAAAGCTCCATTTCTGAAAAAAATAAAAAAATAAAAATAAAAAAGGACATCAATTGTTTGATACAGCGTCACACGACCGTGCAATTGCCAGTGGGTACAGCGCCGCACAACCACACACTTGTCAGTTAAACTAACACAGTGCCATTTCGTTAAAAATGGCCTGGTGATTGAGCAGCCAAATCTTCTGGAAGCTTTAGTGGTTAAAAATGTTTAAAGCACTGCAGTTTGTCGCCATGCACAATTTTAAAGCATGACGTATTCAGTATCCATTTACTCGGTGTAACATCTTTCACACAAAAAAAAAAGTAGTTACAATTTGGACATTTCATTTGGAGCGCTGCAAATTTTGTATTTTATTTCTGGAGAGGATTGTATATTTTCCTTTTATACTCAGATCGGAGTATATAAATCTATTCGGAGTTAGCGCTAACTTTACTATTTTTTATAAACAACTTGAGGGAGCATGGAGCTTCAGACGCTGTAATCTGCATGCTTATACATGTCAGTTGAGCTGAAAACAGGTTTACAACTTTGTAAAAGATTTAGTCTCCTAGGCTGGACATGCAGTCTGACGAAAGCATGCAGTTTGGCCGATTGTGCCCCAAGATACTGTTATAAGTGCCATGGATCCCCAAACTGTGGACTATTGTGCAAAGATCTTCCAGCATGATGGAGGGCATCTTGGAAACCAATAGCCGACGGCTCCCTTTGTTGTAGCTTTCACTCAACCAGTAAAAAGAAGATACAGTAAGCACATGGTTTGATGAAAGGCAAATGTTTTTCCTACAATATGCTAGCTCCCTTTTGTTGACCAGCCTATAACCAGGAGACAGATCATTTACAGTTGCTACAGTAATCTAATCTGGCAAAACATTTCAAAAAGAATAAAACACACACAAAGCTAAACTTCAGGTATAGATTTGATTGCATAGTACTAGCTTGGATCAATGCAAGTATGCATATGCAATAACGGCGGAATCCATGTGGAAGTTAAAGTGGTTGTAAACCCTTACAAACCACTTTGACCTACAGGTAAACCTAGATTAAGGCTTACCTGTAGGTCCAAGAAATATCTCCCAAACCTATACAGTTTAGGAGATATTTGCGTGAAGACGGGCACCACTGTCTACGGCGCTTGTGCCATAGACAGCGGCGCGCAGGCACACTGAGCGTGGCATCGTCGATGACGAAGATGCCACGCAATGCCGCACATCTCGGCTCCCGTGCGCATGCACAGGAGTGACGTCGCTGCTCCGGCGAATCACAACGCCAGAGCAGCGACACCCACGGAGACCCACCAAGAAGATGGACGCTCGGAACTACAGGGGACAATGGGGACGTCGCTGGCTCCTGTGTCAGGTAAGTGACACATAATGGGCTACTATGCGATGCACAGTAGTCCATTATGCTTTGCCTTTGCAGGGAATGAAAGAGGAAGTAAACTCATCAGGGTTTACTTCCTCTTTAATCAGTGTAGTAGTTTACTACCGTCTCTACTTCACCTTCTTCGGTACTACCTTCTGTTAAGTGAGCAACAACCTGTGATTACCAAGCAGCACGGCATCTTCTTTACACGAGACATGTGACAACACTTATCACTAGCAGTAACAGTGACTACTATAACAATTCTTCACTTCCACAGCAGTCCTATAGGTTTGGCATTGCAAACATAAATTGGTCCAAGGTGGTCCAATGTAACTTTTATGCAATAAAATCTCACACTCCAGGTATACAGCAAGCTAGAGAACAGGAATGACTAGGCACTGCCCCACATGACAGGAGGTGCAGTGATATTTTTCAAGGCAAAAGGTAAATCTTTAGTCGCCGTTTGGGCACAATAAACATATTTTTAGATGTTCCCAAGAAGGTAGCAAATGTTAAATTTTGAGTTCAGGTCAACTTTTTATTTAATTTTGTTTTTATCAGAACTAACTACCGGTTTTATTGTACAAAAATTTCAAAAGGCAAACAAACAGTGTATGTATGTATGTATGTATGTATGTATGTATGTATGTATGTATGTATGTATGTATGTATGTATGTATGTATGTATGTATGTATGTATGTATGTATGTATGTATGTATGTATGTATGTATGTATGTATGTATGTATGTATGTATGTATGTATGTATGTATGTATGTATGTATGTATATATATATATATATATATATATATATATATATATATATATATATATATATATATATATATATATATATATATATATATATATATATATATATATGGTACCATTCAGGGTGTATACATTATATCGGGATAAATATTCTGCACAGTAAATACGGTAAGGCACATGGTGCCAAACAACAAAAGAAAACAAAAAAGAAAAAACTCAACTTACGAAGTGTATACCTATCGCAATGCAATATCCATCACTCACTGACATCCCACATCTCACTCAGGCCCTTAGAGCTGTATCTGGGATCACAACTGTCCCCTCTCCTATACTTGAAGCAGTCTGGCAAGAACCAGTTGAGGAGGGGCTACCCCAAGGTTTTCTAGCCACGCTGACCAGCTTTTGGTGAATTTATTTGACGCATTCGTGTTGATATGCATTTTTTTCCTGAACAAGTATAGTATTCACTTGTTGTATCCATTGAGGTGTGGGGGCCTAAGGGGAGAGCCAATATTATGCCATATGAATTTTTGTGGCTAGATAAAATAGTCTAGTTAAAGTGGTTGTATATATATATATTTTTTCTACTTTTACCTATAGATAAGCCTATAAGGCTTCCCTGTAGGCAAATAAAAAAAACACACAGGTTTAGAAGCTATTCCCCTTGCAATGAGCACAGGGAATTCTCGGGCTAGAAGCCCGACAAACCCCGGACCCTGGCAGAAAGAAATCTCCTGCCGCATGCGACGATATTGCTGCTCCGGCCACCCACAGCGCCGCAGCCGCTATACCCGGAAGACAAGCCAAGGGAACATGTCAGCTCCCTCGGCGTGTATCGGTACAGATGTCTGGGCCTCATTCTAAGATAAGTATTTAAGAATGACCTAGTATGCGGTGCATACTAGGTCATTATGCCTTTTCCCTTACAGGTCTGAAAAAAAAAAAAAAATAAATAAAAAAAATGAAGATTTCACTGGGTTTCTACCAGCTGTATATTATGTACAAGGGGAAAACAGCTCCTCCTCTAGGCCACCAAGCAAATAACTTTAGTTGATGGATACCATTAATGATCCCAACCACCCCCTACCAATTTGGGGCACTTTCATAGCATATGGATTAAAAGTACCCTGGTGCTGTTGACATTTCAGGTACAAGGGGGAGTCTCTCCTACCCCACCTTATATAACTGTAGAGGAGTTCTGTACACCCGATGCAGGATAAACAGGTGCAGCAGTTTCTCGGCCGCTGAAACCAAAACCAGTGGATCAGCCGCCAGTATCTGTTCCCAGCTATTCCCATCTATAGGGTTTGGTTTGGTGTCTGATGTGTTCTGCAGCATTGAGACTTATGCCACGTACACACGGGCGGACTGTATGGCGTACTTAGTCCGTCGAAACACATTTCAGCGGACAGTCCGCTCGTGTGTGGGCTTCAGCGGACTTTTTCAGCGTGCAGTCTGGCGTACTAAGAATTTCGGATTTTTCGAAATTCTGTCCGTCGTACTTTGGCTTCAGCGGACAATCCGCTCGTCAGTATGCTAGTTCGACGGACTAAGAATGGCGCATGCCCAGAAAGGATTTACACGGCGGAAGGGTGCTTTGCTGTGTATTGGACTTCCTATTTCTAGTCCCGTCGTACGTGCTGTACACGTCATCGCGCAAGCTTTCGACGGACTGTTTGTGCATCTGTGTGTGGTCAAGTCCGTTCAGTCGAAAGTACGACGGACTGTCCGTCGGATTGTATGACGAACTAAGTACGCCATACAGTCCGCTCGTGTGTACGCGGCATAAGAAGACCAGAAATACAGTCCATCATTTGAACCCAGAGGAAAAAAAAAAAAAAGTCAGATTCTTCACAAATGTCCATGCAATTCACCAAGATGCCATATGTGCACCTCCAATTAAAATTGCTTCTTGTCATTTTAAATTTCTTACATAGTATCAATGCAGGAGAAAACTTGAAAAATAAAAAGATGGTTACGCGGGGGGTTGGTGACTTGAAGTCAACCTACATGGACGCTTGAGCTTCTAGCTCTCTCATAGCCCACAGCTCCATGGCCTTTTAAGGGGACTCTCTACGTCCGTACATAGGTGGATCCAGAACTCGTTCCTCCAAAGTGCAGGGATCATCCCAACCTCCTCCCGGATCTTCTAGGACCTTCCGGGGCTACTTTTCATCGCCCCCCATGCCGCCAGTGGGAAGGACAAGATGGTGCCAGCTGTCTCCACCTCAGCATGCTTTTCAAGCTCCGGCCCATCCACAGAGCACACCCGAGTCTGCATGGCTGGCGCCCAGGATGCAACCATCCTCGATGGACACAGTGAGGCACCCCAAGCACCCCGCTTCCCAGGCGGCGGCACCACACGGGACATAGCCCACTGCACTGCACCTAACCTCATACACACAGTGTACAAACACCTTCCCGCAGTTGCTGCGCACAGCTTCAGATCCCGGCCTGACCACAGGAGGTCTTCTTCAGTGGCCCTCGGAGGACTTCCCACCCCTACCAAGCCCCATGCACATTCAGGACTCTGAGCTCTCACAGGCAGAGCCCCAGGGGAGACTCACACCATGCCAGGCCTACTCCTGCCTCCCCCAAATCACAGAGACAATCCTGCTCCAGGGACCCCAGCTCTCCTGGGAGGGGTGTAGACTTGACCGCCACCTATGCCCAGGCACTCAGCTCTCAGGTCTCCGCTCATACAGGGGCCCCGATGATGCAGTCCTCTCCATCCCAGATCATGTATGGCGTGACCCATTGGACCCCCAAATAAGGCCCAGAACACCACTTCCCCACGACCTCAATTGCCATCCTCTCCTCCTCACTGCCACAAACGGTTGCGGACCTCCACCACCAGGTGCACCCCTCCTGGCAATCATATCTCCAAGCCATACCGACCAAAGAGGACTTTAAACAACTTATTGGAGGTTGTTAAATCCACCTATCGTGCAGAGATTCAAACACTGCATGCTAATTTAAAACACTTAACAGGCAGCGTGGAGATGGCAGAGGAAACTAAACTAGAGGTACATCACACTCAACTACACGGAGCATACCATCACATACTGCTGAGAGACATGCAGCTCCATGATGAGGACCTGGACAAGCAGGGGCGAAGGATCGCTATCCGAGTCAGGGGCCTGCCTCAGAGGGCCCAGAAGACCTGCAAATCACCCTGCAGTGCAAACCATATTTAACAACCTTCTGGGAAAGCCTCCGGGCTAACACATTGAAATGGATAGAGCACAGCGTGCCCTGCCCCCTAAATGTCCTCCTTCCAAACCCTGAGATGTAATTTGCAGAGTTCAATCTTACCCTCTGAAAGATGATATCATGCATAAGGCCCACTCTATCCGCAAAGTAGTCTTTGACAATGCACTGGTACAGCTATACCCGGACCTCTTGGATTACCCTGCAAAAGAGCAGGCTCCTCCAACCCCTTCTCCTCTCACTGCAGGACGAAGACATTACCCTTTCAATTACTAAACTCGCCCCCCCCCCAGTTTACCCACTTGAGTTTCTTTGGAATTTTATTGTTGACTTTTTATAACCATCACTGTGTTCCTCTGTGTCCCCCTTGCCTGCGTTCTACTCCTGGCAGGGAGGACATATAGGAACTTGGTTAGCCTTGTATATCACAGGCTATACAGAGCTTATTAACAAGGTTAGCTTTGCCTACAGTATGTAGTATTGATCTACCTCTTTCTTCTCACTGTGTTTTTCTCTCTAGCCATCTTTATCTGCTAGCTATAGGCTTATAGCACTCAAACTCTGACCTGAAATTTTTTACCAAACTCCTCTCAATATGCCTGAACGCGATATTACCCTCTTTAATACAGAAAGATCAGGTGGGCTTTGTCCCTCTCAGTCAGGCAGGGGACAACATGAGAAGGGTTATTGGACTTAATAGATGTGGCAAACAGGGGCGGTCTGGAGTCGGAAAAGGCCTTTGCCCACCTTGGTTGGCCTTTCTGGTTTACCACATTACGCCACATGGGATTCCCAGGACCCTTTCTGCGGGCTATTCTACACCTCTATACCAACTCTCTTTCCCAATAGCAAAATTGGACCCACCAGGTGTGCCCACTCCCACCTCTATTGTTTACACTATGTGTTGAACCCCTGGCGGCATCCATCCACAGAAACCCAGACAGACATTCGGGGTATTCCAGTCAGAGGGAAGGAGTTTAAAACTAAATCACAGTTTAACAGAGAACAAAATTAAAATTAGACTTGGGAAACTTACGGTAAAAAAAATAAAAAATAAATCACAGGGACCAGATGGCTTACACCCAAGAGTATTTAGGGAACTCAGTAAAAATTAGGAACAATGGTCTGGCAATTACTTGACTGACAGTCTATTGACTGGAATAGTACCAGCTGATTGGAGAAAAGCCAATGTAGCACCAGTATTTAAAAAGGGGCCAAAATACATCCCTGGGAATCACAGACAAGTTAGCCCAACATCAATAGTATGTAAACTCTTGGAGGTGATAAGGGACTATATACACAAGATTTTAGCAATGAGAACAGTATCATTAGCAGTAATCAGCATGGATTCATGAAGAATAGTTCTTGCCAAACCAAACCAATCTATTAACCTTCTATGAGGGGCGAGTTGACATCTAGATAAAGGAAGGCCTGTAGATGTGGTGTATCTGGATTTTGCAAAAGCATTGGACACAGTTCCCCATAAACAGTTACTGTGTGTGCAAAATAAGGTCCATTGGCATGGACCATAGGGAGAGTACATGGATTGAAAACAAGGGCAAGTTCAGAGACAGGTGATAAATGGAGAGTACTAGGAATGGTTAGGGGTGGGTAGTGGGGTCCCCCAGGGTTCTGTGCTGGGACCAATCCTATTTGTTCATAAACAACCTGGGGGATGGGGTAAACACTTCAATCTCTGTATTTGCGGACGATATTAAGCTAAACAGGGCAATAACTTCTCTGCAGGATATAGAAACCTTGCAAAAAGATCTGAACAAATTAATGGGGTGGGCAACTGCATGGCAAATGAGGTTCAATGTAGAAAAATTTAAATTAATGCATTTGGGTGGCAAAAATATATGCAATCTATACACTTGGGGGGGGGGGGGATCTAGGATGAAAAAGGATATGGGGGTCCTTGTAGATGATAGCAGCAGCTTGTCATTGCTGAGCCTAGCAAAGCAAACAGAATATTGGCATGCATTAAAAAGGGGATTAATTCCAGAGATAAAATAATCTTCCCACTCTAAAAGACACTGGTCTAGCCACACCTAGAGTATGCTGTGCGGTTTTGGGCACTAGTCCTCAGGAAGGATGTACTGGAAATGGAGTACAAAGAAGGGCTACAAAACTAAAAAAGGGTCTGGAGGAGATTAGTTATGAGGAAAGGTTGCGAGCACTGAACTTATTCTGTCTGGCGAAGAGACGCATGAAAGGGGATATAATTTCATTTTAAAAATACCATACTGGTGGTGACCCACAATAGGGATAAAACATTTTTGCGGAAGGGAGGAGTTTAACAAGAATTATGGCCACTAAAATTAGAAGAAAAGAAGTTTAACCTTAAAATACTTAGAGGGTTCTTTCCTGTAAGAGTGGCAAGGATGTTGAATTCCCTTCCACAGTTGGTGGTCTCAGCGGGGGGCATTGATAGTTTCAAGAAACTATTAGATAAGCACCTGAATGACCACAACATACAGGGATATACTGACATATAATCACACACATAGGTTGGACTCTATGGACTTGTGTGTTTTTTCAACCTCACCTACTATGTAACTATTTGTGGATGATGTCATACTCACCCTGACCCAACCTAGGATCTCCCTGCCCAACTTGCATGCTGAACTTGACACATAGGTCCCTCTCAGGATAGAAAATAAATGTGACCAAATTGGAGGCAATCCCAATTAACATCCCAGCAGCCTAAGTGCACCACCTGCAGCAGTGGCTCCCCTATAACTAGGAGATCTCAGCCCTGAAATATCTAGAGGTTTATATCACCCTGACCTTTTTTCGCCTTATACCAAGCAAACTTCCCGCCCCTTTTTCGCTCCACAAGAGATCTAGTGCAAAAAAAGGGAAAACCCACCATAGATCCCTTCCTGGGAGAGTGGCCTCTGAAGATGACCATTCTCCCTAAACTCCTGTATTTATTCCAGACACTAAGCACGGGATCTAACAAATATATCTTTGGATCACCTTAGAGTGTGACCTGTCCTCAAGCGTTGGACATATTTGGCTATATGAATAGCAAGAATTAGGACGGAGAAGACTGGGCCACAGTTAGCAAAAGAGCTGGAAGAAAATAACGGAGGAGCCCGGCAGAAGAACCGGAGACCGGGGCGGAGTCGGAAGAGACCCCCAAAGTCGGAAGAAGACCCCGGACCTGATTAATAAATTACTTTAAAAACCTGTAGTGTATTTTATTATTGACACTTTTTCCCCCAGGTGAATGGGTAGGGGTACGCTTTCCCCCATTTTCAAATAGGGTGGGTGGCCGGGATCTGGGGGCCCCCTTATTAAAGTTTCAGTTAAGTTTCAACCCTACTCTGAGGCTGGGACATAGGGAGAACACCTAGACCACAAAATCACCAGACGGGAAGACCTGATATAAGGAGAAAGCGAAAATAAAACAACTTATCCTGAGACACCAACTACTCCAGATACAATATCCCTACAAACAATAGGTTCTCCTCCCCTGGAGAGGGGGGCCAACCTACCCCTATCGAAACTTCCAACAGAGGAGATAATTCAGGGAAGAAAGGGATTTTCACAGGGGAGGACAGCGACGAAGACCTCCAGGAAGATGGAATGCACGCATCCCATACCTGACCCCATGCTGGATAGGGACAATATGGGGCCCGAGGAGGTGCTCAAAGATGGTAAGAATATCCCAGGGATCCGGAGAGAAATCAAGGATCCTTAGGATACCACAGATACCCAATTTATCAGAGACAAGAGACAGACATGAGGAATGGATGGACCGAGAAAGGGAGATGGGACAAAAACAAATATGGAAAGAGGAAACAGACAAGAGGAAAGTGGGGAGGGAAGAAAAAGGCGAGGAGAATAATAGGAAAGGGAATATATAACTTGAGTAGTGCCCATTTCACAGACGAAGAAATGCAAGTTCTGGATTTGGGCTTGAAATTTGCACCTGCCAAAACACTAGACAAATTTGAGGCATAGATATCGACCTTCAGAAGTTCATGAAAAAACTAAACCTGAAGAAACACTTTGCATTTGCAAGGAGACATGAGCACTGGAAGACTCAAGTTTTGTTCAAACCACACATAGGAATAAATACATTTTTAACCCCCAAGACTCCTGGGAGTCAGTGTTTGAGAGCCTTCAAAAAGATGGCAGAAAATGACTTGAAGAAATTGGAAAGCAGAGGCTCTAAAAATATGAATATCTGGAAAACCACTAAAGAAATACAGAAAAAGAAAGTGTTGATACGCCGACCGATAAAAAAAAAAAAAAAAAAAAAAAAAAGACTATGAAGAAGAAATGGAGACTACTCAAAAGTGGAGAACACATAAGAAACTAAAAGGGAACCCCAAATTACGCTCTAAAAAGAAGCCGAAAGCATTTATAAAAAAAGGGTAAGGATAAGAGAATACTAAGCAAAAATGAAGCTGACTATTATAAGAATCTACGAAGACCCCGGTAATATATTATGTGCCGAAAATCCACAAGAGGGTAGATAAGCCACCAGGAAGGCCAATTAGCGGAATAAACTCACTCTTTTCCCAGTTAGAATATCTTGACCAATTCCTAAAACCATTGGTATCAAAGGGGAAAATCGTACTTCAGAGCTAGTACACAATAACAGAACATCAAAGGTGCTGGGAATTGCTTACTTGCTACAATTGATGTCAGCTCATCATACACCAGCATTAACAGAAAGATGGCTTGGAAGGAGTAGAGAAGGCATTACACGAAAACACAAAATTGAGACAACAAATAGGCTTCATCCTTGAAGGTCTACAATTAGCCATGGAAAGTAACTATTTCTTGTATAGGAGAAATTACTTTCATACGAAAGGAGTAGCCATGGGGGCATGTTATGCCACCAGCACAGCTAACCTTTTTATGAATGCGGGAAGAAAATAAATAAATTATATATATATATATATATATATATATATATACACACATACATATCTGACAGGAAAATACCCCAAATAAAATTGTATCGAAGATAGACGATCTAATGATCCTATGAGAAGGATCAGTGGAGTCGTTTGAAGAGCTCTTGAGGGAAATTAACCATAACAAATATGGGATCTCTTTTACTGGGAAATGGGACCACCAGTTAATCAATTACTTAGACTTACAGATTTTCAAGAAATGGGATGAGCTGTACACAAAGACTTTTTTTTAAAACAGACAGCAATGGATATATACCAACTTTAAGCTGCCACCACCCCAAGTGGAAGGGGAACATCCTCAAAGGGCAACTGTTGAGAATTCGTAGGGAATTGTTGGATGGTGGAAGATTTTGAAAACACAAGCTAATGTTCAAGAATTTTGAGGAAAAAGGGTACCAAGAAAACAACTTAATGAAGCCGAAAAATCAAATAAAGAAAGTGGACAGAAATACACTACTGATAAAAAAAAGGAAGGAGAACCATACCGATATGGCCTATATTACTGGGTTTACACACACCAGTCTATGGATCACATCATCAGAAAATATTGGCCTATCCTAAAATACGATAGGGTTCCTTACCAAAAATACCTAGGTTTGTGTACAGAAGAGCTCCCACTCTTATAAACCATCTAGTCCATAATGTGATCGACGCCCCAAAACCTGTAAAAATATTATCAGAAATGAAGGGATTCTACAGTTGCCAAAAATGGCTTCAATGTAGAGCGAGCAAGAAGCAACCACGGAAGAGTGTCATTTAAATCTAGGGCCGATGCATATATAAGGAATACCAAATAAGGGAGCTTATAACATGCAATGCATAGTAGTCCATTATGCTTTGCCTTTACAGGGAATGAAAGAGGAAGTAAACTCATCAGGGTTTACTTCCTCTTTAAAAAAGAGTGATTCACTGTGGAGGTTTACCCTCATGTGACAGCAATATTTTTTCATTTATTTTTATTTTTTTTTCTTATTGCACATTCACCTGGGAAGAGTGACCCATTGGAGGAGCACTCCTCAGTTGATGGGAAGTGCCACCCACCCTTATATTTATACACTTTTATATACTATTCCAGACATGGGCCATGATGGCATCCCGCTCTGATGGGGGACTGGCATTTTCTGACCTGGTAAAATATTATCAAGCGACTCAACTGTTCGCCTTGATCTCCGGGTTCCCCCCCCCCCCCCATGATCCTATAATAAATAGACAGAGATTGAAAACATATGACTCACGCCTATACACCCAAATAGTTTACTCTGGAATTCAGAGGTGGAAACTGGTAGGCTTTTGGGGTCTATGTCTCAACTCAGATCGCTCTGGCGCAAAATGTCCCACGCATACGAGCTCAGCTCAGAAAAATCACCATTAACCTCTTTCCTCTGTGACCCCAAGATGCCCGCTGGTCTCACTGACCAGATGTCTTCACCCTGCGCAGGGCAACACAGGAACTTATTCTACTTCGGCTACTTGGTAGACCCTAGATCACGTAAATTACTAACATTAACTGAACTCCAGGAAAAATATGACTTAACTTTGCCAGGTGTTTTATGGGAATCTGAAAATACGCCACTATGCCCAAACCTTTGTTCCAAATCTCCAATTTTCAGCACCACCGCCCTTCAAGTACTTAATGTTAGAGGGATGCGCACGCCGTGGTCTGATCTCTGACATATACCGGCTACTTAATTCCTATGCTATTCCAAATCAGGGTAAACATGCCTACATGCTCCGCTGGGAAAAGCTATTGGGAGAAGAAATCCCTGAGATGACATGGCAGACTATGTGGTCCCAGGCGGCTAAAAACTCCATCTCTACGCTCTACAAGAAGAATGCTTAAAAAATTATTTTCTTTTGATACCCGACACCAGACTACTCCACGCCATCTACCCCTCTAGCTCCGATTGGTGCTGCCGCTGCTAGACGGATCTACTGGAGTTGGCTCAAGATAGTGACCTTCTGGACGGAGACACAGCACTTGCTGTCCTGCCTCTTTGGGGTACAGGTCCCCATGATGCCAAAATGTTTCCTACTTGGAGCATCACCATTACGAATTGCCAAACCATCCAAGAAGCTACATGTCCTGACAGCTGCACGATGCCTGCTTGCCCTCAAGCGGAAGCGGCGCTCCCCACCCTCCCAAGAAGATCTGTATGCCAGAATAAAAGATGTGGAGCTAATGGATACGTTGGAAATGCACAATAAGGTCTGGGAGGACTGGCACCACCGGGAGGACTGGCCCTGAGCCGATGATTGAGCTACTACCTTTCTTTCCCATCTTTTCTTTCTTATCTTCAACTCTTTTTATCCCTTCTCTCTTTTCTTTTGTTTTCTCTCACACTCCTTAGGTTCTCAAAAAGAACCTATTGCAAACTTTAATTACTAGCCAACAGTTCATAGTATGATTTTGCAATGATCATGCACCAATTACTGCTACAATGTCTATACTAGCTCCATTCCTGTTTTAGTAATGCATGGAACATACTATGTTAGGTCTATGTTCTTTTACCTGCTGAGATAACTAATAAAACTTTTTTTTTTCCCCAAAATAAAAGGATGGTTGCTGCTCTTGATTCTCTTCTGAAATTGCTAGCTGCTTGGCGGTCATGCAGATCCTCTGACTTAAAACAAAGACATCCGCAATCTTAACTGCTCACCGCCTGCCCACTAGCAAAAGATGGCAGCCCAGAACAGCCGCTCTCGCGGGCACACCGTGTTGCTAGGACACGGCGCGCCCCAGGCTCTTTAACCACGTGATTGGCTGTGTCCAATCACAGCCATTCACATGTAAACACGGAGATGCAGGTAATCGGCTCTCCTCGCCTCACACTGAGAGTGTGAGGAGAGAAGAGCTGATCAGCGGCATCTCCTCACAGGGGGACATCTGGGGATGTAAACAGGCCACTGATCATCAGTGCCCTGATTACAATAAAGAAATAAAGTGTAACAATTACATCCCACCAGGGGCAGCAATCAGTGCCCATTAGCCATGCCAGTAAGTGTTGCCCATCACTTCTGTCCATAATGCCCATCAGTGCCCATTTGTACCGCCTATCAGGGCCTGCCACTGCCACCTATCAGGGCCCATAAGTGTGGCATATTAGTACCTCATCAGTGCCCACCAGTTCAGCCTATCAGTGCCCATCGTTGCCGCCTCGTTAGCACACATCAGCGAAGGCGAAAAATTACTTAGTTACAAAATTTACTGACAGAAAAAAAAAAAAAAAAAAATTTTTTCCCCAAAATTTAAATTTTTGGTCCTTTTTTTGTAAAAAATAAAAAAAGCTCAGCAGTGATTAAATACCACCAAAAGAAAGCTCAATTTGTGTGAAGAAAATTATAGAAAATTTGTTTGGGTATAGTGTAGCATGATAAAAGAAATAGTGCAGCGCTGAAATATCCTCATAGAATTCCTCAACGTATGAGAGACAGAATTAAAGTCTCATAGAAAAGTTGGATAGCAGTGTTCAGCAGTGATGGATTCCTCTGTGTTGATAAGAGCACACATAGATGTCTTTATAGTGTCAACAGACTCAGTGATTCCACCACCAGACAGCCCAACTGCTCACCTCAAATAATAGACCCCCGATTCAACAGATAGATCAAACAGACATTTGCCACTTTCAGTGGACCCACATGAAGATTCCAATGTTCCGGACAAATGAAACTTGACTTCCTGGGTAGTGTTATGTCATCTATGGTAAATACAGAGCACTAAAGCCTAGTGCTGGTTTGTAAACATGGACAAGAACATTCCACAAGGTAAAGTGCAATAAGGTGGTGACAGAAAGTATTGCAATGACTGCTATTTTATTCTCTAGGGTGTTATATAAATATATTTTTGGGGTTCCAAGTAATTTTCTAGCAAAAAAAAAAATGTTTTTAACCATTTGCCATCTGCGCTATAGCTGATAGCGCGAGGAGAAAAAAAAAATCCGATCGCTGGTGGCTGTGAGAGGGACATCAGTCTCGAATGTGGAGAGGCTTCTGTTCCCACCAGTGCCCACAGTGGGTCATCACCAGTGCTGCCCATCAATATCACCTACCAGTGTCTATCAGTGCCACGCACCAGTGCGGCCCCATCAGTGCGGCCCTATCAGTGCAGTCTCATCAGCGAATATCAACGAAGGAGAAAAAAAACTACCTGTCTGCAAAATTTTATAACAAACTATTAAAAAATGTTTTTTTTTTTTTTTTTTTTAAATGTTTGTCTTTTTTTTGTTTGTTTAGCAAAAAATAAAAACCCCAGTGGGGATTAAATACTACCAAAAGAAAGCTCCACTTGTGTGAAAAAAAAAATGATAAAAATTTCATTTGAGTACAGTGTTGTATGACCACGCAATTGTCATTCAAAATGCGACAGCGCTGAAAGCTAAAAATTGGTCTGGCCACGGGGGGGGGGGGGGGGGGGGGGTTTAAGTGCCCAGTAAGCAAAAAGGTTAATAAAACATGTATAGCGTAGGGAGGGTGCAAAAGGAGAACATCCCCTTTTGGGTGAACTCTGCTACTACTACACCTTGCTACTACTACCCTCTGCATTGCTGAGTCCTCAGCCTTCTTATCACTTCCTTACTTTGGGTGATCTCCCATACCCCACCATGGTGATCTCTGCCCCCGGGGGTGTTGCTGGGAAGTTACAGAGGAGAACTCCGGAGTTCTATCCCAGTAATTGCAGCGCCGAGCCCAGGCAGGCGTCATACTTCCTATTCCAGGGAGGAGGCCTGACAGCCGGCGCCCCATGTCTGCACACCTTTCCCGCTCACCCTCCACTCCCAGTGCGGGGCTCCTCCGGCCTCACAACCACCACACACAGCCCAAACCCCAGAGAAACACTCACCCCCTCCGTACGGAGCGCCCGCCTCACATACATCGTACTGCACCGGACAGGGGGGAGGGGCCTATGTGGCCGTTTTCCGGATCTGCCTCAAAAGGGGACGTCCCCTTCTTCACCGTATCCATATATAACAGCCTGCATATCTCCCCCTCAGTATGCGTAGTCGATATGTACACGTCTTCTTATCGTGCCAAACTGAAAGTAAAACCGCGTCACTCCAGTACTCTCTTCCCTCCCTTATATAGAGACAATTCTCTCCCTTTCGTTGTACTGACCCCCAGAACAGAATGTTTTCCTCATTGGGTAGATGCCCCCTTACATTCCGTTGTGTCAACAAGACAGTGAGAATTACTACAACAACCCAAAACAGTGTTAAAGTTTATGTACAGACAATTTTTTTGTCCCCCTAAAGCAGTGGTGGTCAACTTTCTTGCTATAAGGGCCATGCATTAAACTCAGTGAATATTCTGTATCAAAAAAGACAGCAGACACATAACAGGATATAGTCAAAAACTGAGGGCATGATACAAGAGATGGTCAGAGACTGCGGACATGATACAAGAGATGATCGGAGACTGCGGACATGATACAAGAGATGATCAGAGACTGCAGACATGATACAAGAGATGATCAGATATTGCAGACATGATACAAGAGATGGTCAGAGACTGCAGACATGATACAAGAGATGGTCTGAGACTGCAGACATGATACAAGAGATGGTCAGAGACTGCAGACATGATACAAGAGATGATCAGAGACTGCAGACATGATACAAGAGATGATCAGAGACTGCAGACATGATACAAGAGATAATCAGAGAATGATACAAGAGATGATCAGAGAATGATACAAGAGATGATCAGAGACTGCAGGCATGATACAAGAGATGATCAGATACTGCAGACATGATACAAGAGAGATGGTCAGAGACTGCAGACATGATACAAGAGATGGTCAGAGACTGCAGACATGATACAAGAGATGGTCAGAGACTGCAGATATGATACAAGAGATGGTCAGATACTGTGGGCTTCATACAAGAGATGGTGGGAGACTGCGGACATAATACAAGACATGGTCAGACTGCGGACATGATACAAGAGATGGTCAGACTGCTGACATGATACAAGAGACTGTAGGCTTCATACACGAGATCGTTGGAGACATTGGCGGCTGGTGAAGTTTTAGGATGGGGGGGACGAGACCCCGCCCCTTGCTGGTTGCCCCTCCCACTTCTCATAAGCCACACCCCTTGTAGAGAATCCACCCACTCCGTCCCCTGTATTCCACTTGCTTCCACTCAGTGTCAGGAGTATACAGCTCACCATTACAGGACAGAGTATATAGCCCCAGCATCACAGGACAGAGTATATAGCTCAGCCTAACAGATCATGGTATATAGCGCAGCCTTACAGACCTTGTATATAGCATTTCTCACAAAGCCTGGCATATAGCATTTCTCACAAAGCCTGGCATATAGCATTTCTCACAAAGCCTGGTATATATCAGTGTCATTGCTGGGGGGTGGCATCAGTGTCATTGCTGGGGGGGGTGGCGTCAGTGTCAGTGCCGTGGGGGGGTGGGATGAGTGTCAGTGCTGGGGGGGTGGCATCAGTGTCAGTGCTGGGGGGAGATGGGATGAGTGTCAGTGCTGGGAGGTGGCGTCAGTGTCAGTGCTGGGGGGTGGCGTCAGTGTCAGTGCTGGGGGGTGGCGTCAGTGTCAGTGCTGGGGGGTGGCGTCAGTGTCAGTGCTGGGGGGTGGCGTCAGTGTCAGTGCTGGGGGGTGGCGTCAGTGTCAGTGCTGGGGGGGAGATGGGATGAGTGTCAGTGCTGGGGGGAGATGGGATGAGTGTCAGTGCTGGGGGGGTGGCGTCTGTGCTGTGGGGGTGGGATAGAATCAGCGGTGGTGGTGGGGACTGGGTTCATTGGCAATGGCAGCGCTGAGGATTCCCCTGCATTTCTCTGTTTCTTAGTCTCTGGTCTGGGCTCCCTCCGCTCCACACGTGTCTTGCTTGCATCGGTTAGGAAAACTGACACAGCGCCCGTGACCTCCTGCAGCTCCTCTCCCATCACTGTACTCACGGCCTGGGCCAGCCATCATCTGCTTGTTGCTTGTGAAATTGTCAGACCCGGCGGAGAGACAGTGTGGGGCTAGGCGCTGTGCAGTGAGAGTCAGACAGACAGGCAAAATGAGTGTGTGGCTGTGCAGAACGGAGGGGCAAGAGACAGTGTGCCAATGCTAGCCTAGCAGCACAGCAGTGCATTGACTTACCTCCTCTCTCTGAATACAGTCCACCGCACGCACACGAACTAAAGGTCGACTCCTCCCACTGTGACCGGGAAACCACCCCCACAGTACCGTGGCTACCCACTGTCCTCTCCTCCAGTCCCCGCCAGCTAATCCTAGGCTAATAATAGCATATTCTGACCAATCCCAGGAGAGTGGGAGTGTGTGCGGGCGCACAGCTTGCGCCCTGCACACACCCTAAACATGGGCAAATCAGCTTCCCAGCCTGCAATCAGCTGATTGCAGGCTGGGAAGCTTCCCATAGACCGCCACATGTCCGGCGCCTGGTCACTCTTAAAGTGACTTTTTTTTCTTTTTTTTTAGCTTGGGGGGTGGCGTCCGAGCACCCCTATGGATGGACCGCCACTGGTTGGTGACTGCAGACATGATACAAGAGATGGTCAGAGACTGCGGACATGATACAAGAGATGGTCAGAGACTGCGGACATGATACAAGAGATTTTGAATAGAACAATTGTTGAAAGTAATAGACTTTATAGGCATAGACACAGGTTTCTTTCAAATACTTTTTAACAAAATGTATTTAAAAAATAAAAATTACTTGCAAAACAGACATAAATTTGCATGAAACACTAATTGCCTCAGAGCATAACGATTACACTGTCAATGTGGTCTATTTAAATCACAATTGGATAGCAGACTCACACATTTCCATTTTGCCATGACAGATATTAATATAACATAGACAAAGCAAATAAAAAAAAAAAAACAGTAATATGGACAGTGTATCATAGATGACTCAGCTCGAAATTGCCCTACATGTTACGAGTTATACAAACGCTTCATCAGGAGCTTTTGGCGTTTTTCTAAAAACAAATGAACAAAAAATTAAAACAAACAATCACAAATTCATAAAAATTACATATAATATATCGTAAAAGACAAATATTCACTTTGTAAATGTGCTCCCCTTTACCCCAGGACCAGAATTTTTTACCACCACAAGAAAAACAAAACAAACAAAAGAAAAAAAACACACCTTGTGAAATAAAATAATATTATACAGACAGGTGTAGAACAATTAGGTGCACCATGGGAACAGGTGTGACAAATTCAGGAGATTAAATATTTAAAAATAATTTCATTACTTACATTCCCTAATATAGGTAGAGGGATCGTGTATACGTGAGCAGGGAGTGGTAGTATTACCCTGGGCATACAGCCAAGGACAAAGGATACTTTAAAAAAAAAAAAGAGGGGTAATCTGTGCAATAGATAAAAAAAATTTTAGTTAATGAGACTAAAATTTCAAAATTATAATAGCGTATATTGAAATTTTTAATATTTAATTTTTGATTATTATATTTAAATTTATTTTGAGAGATTATAAAGTGTTTAATTATTTATTTTTAATTATATTGATTATTTTTGATTTTATTATTATTTATTAGATAATATATAAAAGAAATAATAATTAAAGATAAAGAAAGAAGTGCCCTTACTTTAAGATTTACCCGGAAATCCTCCAGGGGTAAAATCCTCCAGCTGCAGTCAGTCCCGGGATACCCCAGAAAATGGGAAATCGTATAGAATTGAACGGTTATAAAAAAAACACCTTAATCTAATTGTAGCAAATATAAAAAAGAGGAAGACCACTCCCAGCTCACGTATACATGACCCCTCTACCTATATTAGGGAATGTAAGTAATGAAATTATTTCCAAATATTTAATCTCCTGAATTTGTCATACCCGTTGGTGCACCCAATTACTCTACACCTGTCGGTATAATATTATTTTATTTCACAAGGTTTTTTTTTTCCTTGTGGTGGTAAAAAATTATGGTCCTGGGGTAAAGGGGAGCACATTTACAAAGTGAATATTTGTAATTTTTATGAATTTGTGATTGTTTTAATTTTTTATTCATTTGTTTTTAGAAAAACGGCAAAAGCTTCCGATGAAGCGTTTGTATAACGCGTAACATGTAGGGCAATTTCGAACCGAGTCATTTATGATACACTGTCCATATTACTGTTTTTTTTATTTGCTTTGCCTATGTTATATTAATATCTGTCATAGCAAAATTGAAATGCATGAATCTTCTATCCAATTGTGATTTAAATAGACCACATTGACAGTGTAATCGTTATGCTCTGAGGCAATTAGTGTTTCATGAAAATTCATGTATGTTTTGCACTAAGTAATATTTATTTTTGTAAATAAATTTTGTCAAAAATTATTTTAACCACCTCCCGCCCGCCCTATAGCCGAATGACGGCCGTAGAGCAGGCGGGTTCCTTCTATCGGTCGTCCCTGGACGTCCTTGTGTTTACTTCCGCAATGCGCGCCGCCGGGGGCGCGCATCGCGGAAGTTTTGTATTCGCCGTGTCTCCTGGAGACAGGCAAACATAGATCGCCGTGAACGCCCAATCAAAGTGGCCGTTCACAGCGCGATCGCAGCTGCCAATGGGAGATGATCTCAAATGTAAACATATGAGATCATCTCCCATTGCCGTGTCTCGAGTCATAAATTGTATACTGTGACTAACACTGTCAGCCCCAGTGCCAACTGTCAGCCCCAGTGCCATCTGTCAGCCCCAGTGCCATCTGTCAGCCTAGTGCCATCTGCCAGTAGTGCCAGTGCCACCTGCCAGTGCCACCTGCCAGCGCCAGTGCCATCCGTCAGCCCCAGTGCCGTCAGCCCCAGTGCCACCAGTGCCGCCAGTGCCAGTGCCACCTGCCAGCGCCACCTGCCAGCGCCAGTGGCATCCGTCAGCCCCAGTGCCGCCAGTGCCACGTGCCAGTGCCACCTGCCAGTGCCACCTGCCAGCGCCACCCGCCAGCGCCAGTGCAGCCAGCCCCAGTGCAACCTGCCAGTGCCACCTGCCAGCGCCAGTGCCACCTGCCAGCGCCATCTGCCAGCCGCAGTGCCATCTGCCAGCCCCATTTGCCAGAGCAAATAGCCAGCACCATCTGCCAGTGCCAGCCCCAGTGCCATCTGTCAGCGACATCTGTCAGCCCCATCTGTCAGCCCCATCTGTCAGCCCCATCTGTCAGCCCCATCTGTCAGCCCCATCTGCCTCCAGTGCCATTTGTCAGTGTCACGTGTCCTCAGTGCCACGTGGGGTCACTTTGTGGGCATTTCCATTGTCCTGGTGCTCCAGGGCCTTCAAAAATGTAATAGGTGGTTGAGAAATGAAATGTGTAATTTATGCTCCTAGAACGCCTGATGGTGCTATTTCAATATTGGGCCTCTGTATGTGGCCAGGCTGTGTAAAAGTCTCACACATTTGGTATCGTAATACTCAGAAGGAGTAGCAGAACGTATTTTGGGGTGTCATTTGTGGTATACACATGCCATGTAAGAGAAATAACCTATTACATTGAAAATTTTGTGAGAAAAAAAAAAAAAAAAATCTTCATTTTGCAAAGAATTGTGGGAAAAAGATGACAACATCAAAAACCTCACCATGCATCTTAGTAAATACCTTGGAATGTCTACTTTCAAAAAAGGGGTCATTTGGGGGGTATTTGTACTTTCCTGACTTGTTCGGGTCATAAGAAATGAGATGGGCCACCAGTACATCAGGTGTGATTAATTTTTTATGATTCGCACCACAGCTTGTAGACTCTCTAACTTTCACAAAGACCAAATAATATCCACTAATTTGGGTTATTTTTACCAAAGATATGTAGCAGTATAAATTGTGGCCAAAATTTATGAAAAAAAAATTATAATTTGCAAAATTTTATCACAGAAACAAAGAAATATGCGGTTTTTTTCAATATTTTCGGTCTTTTTTCATTTATAGCACAAAAAATAAAAACCCCAGAGGTGATCAAATACCACCAAAAGAAAGCTCTATTTGTGGGAAAAAAAGGACACAAAATTCATTTGGGTACAGTGTTGCATGACTGAGTAATTGTCATTCAAAGTGTGAGAGCACCAAAAGCTGAAAATTGGTCTGGTCAGGAAGGGTGTTTAAGTGCCCAGTAAGCAAGTGGTTAAAGAAACCTGTGTCTATGCCTATAAAGTCCATTACTTTCAATAATTGTTCTATTCAATAAACTCCAAATATCGGGACGTGGCACGTTTTACTATGTTTTGTATCCACAGTACCACCCTGTGTTTGATACGCTAATAATTTAATGATACAAGAGATGATCAGATACTGTGGACATGATACAAGAGATGGCCAGAGACTGTGGACATGATAGAATAGAGGGTCAGAGATTGTGAGCATGATACAAGAGATGATCAGAGACCATGGACATGATACAAGAGATGGTCAGACTGCAGGCATGATACAAGAGATGGTCAGACTGCGGGCATGATACAAGAGCTGGTCAGACTGCGGGCATGATACAAGAGATGGTCAGACTGTGGACATGACAAGAGATGGTCAGACTGTGGACATGACAAGAGATGGTCAGACTGTGGACATGACAAGAGATGGTCAGACTGTGGACATGACAAGAGATGGTCAGACTGTGGATATGACAAGAGATGGTCAGACTGCGGGCATGATACAAGAGATGGTCAGACTGCGGGCATGATACAAGAGATGGTCAGACTGCGGACATGACAAGAGATGGTCAGGCTGTGGACATGACAAGAGATGGTCAGACTGTGAACATGACAAGAGATGGTCAGACTGTGGACATGACAAGAGATGGTCAGACTGTGGACATGACAAGAGATGGTCAGACTGTGGACATGACAAGAGATGGTCAGGCAAAACTTTTTTTTTTGGTATTTTGGATGGAGTAAGGGAGTGTTTTTTTCCCCACTTTCAGCAATAGCGGTCAACAGGACATATACAGTGGGTTAATCTCCCTAATGGGGACACAGACAGCAATGGAAACCTGGCAGGTGTTCTAATCCACCTCCACTCTATCCAAAACCGAAAAAAAACGTTTTGTCTTTAATTATACTCTAGGGGTCGGCTCACATGAGAACGTATGCAATCACTCATGCGGTGCATTTTTGACAACTCATTCATTATTATATGGACCGCCATATGCACAGGGATGAGCAAAAAGTATGGCAGGTACAACTTAGGGCGGCACAGTAGTGGTTAGCACTCTCACCTAGCAGTAAGAAGGGTCGCTGGTTCAAATCCCAACCACGACACTACCTGCCTGGAGTTTGCAAGTTCTCCCTGTGCCTGCGTGGGTTTCCTCCGGGTACTCCAGTTTCCTCCTACAATCCAAAGACATGCAGGTAGGTTAATTGGCTTCTGTCCAAAATTGGCCCTAGTATATGAATGGGGACCTTGGATTGTGGGCTCCTTGAAGGTAGGGACCAATGTGAGTGTGCAATGTACAGGGACAATTGTAGACGCTCACTCAGGTTGAACTGGATGGACTGGTGTCTTTATTCAACCTTACAAACTATGAAACTTGTAAAATAACCCCACACCAAAACTACATGGTAGCATGGTGTTTTTTTTAGAAGCATTCGGGAATGCTTGGCACCTGCATGTGTCTAACAAGGGCAGCATGTACGCGTGCAGGGGAGGGGGGGAGGGGGGGGGGCATACACGGAAATGCATATTTCCCACACCACAATTGGTGTCAATGGGCTTTGAATGGATATCCTCTACTTGGCCCGTACAGCGTGCATGAGGCGTTTGTTTGCCTGTCTGGAGATCTGTGCAGGCAGCCTATGTTAGTGAATGGGGATGCAGCGTCTGCCCAGATATAGCCACATACTAAGTGTTAGTTACCCCAACATTTCATATTCCTGATATGTGCCTGCTGTACCATGTACTTGTATGAGAAAATATCCTGTTCTCTTTGTATTGCTTCCTTTGCGTGAAATTCCTGGTGTTCCTGCCAGTCCCTCTGCTTTCCTATTAAAAACTGACCACACCAAGCAGGAGAGCACACTGTGGTCAGTTCTAGCTTTGCTGGGAACTCAGTCTACTCTCCTCCAACGATCAGACTTGTCCTGATACCCCCCCCCCCTCCTCCAAACCTCCTGTACAGCGTTTCACTGGGAAGTGTACTGCTGTTTCTCCTCCCCCAGCTCTTATGCAGCTGAGAAAAGAGGGTTATACTGTATCTATATAAAAATGTTTTGCCTTTCATTTCCACTTTAAACCGAATGGGTTGTTTTACAAGATGGGGGTTTGTCAGGCATGCAGGGGCTGGTGCCTGACCCAGAATGATAGGAAAAGGGGGAAGGCAGTTTCTTGCCCCCCCTTTTCCTCATGGGAAATCGGCGGGAATGGCAGTTTCAAGTCCCCCCTGAAGAGCCTGAACGTTCTCAGGGGGAACTTAGTAGGCTCACGTGGCTTGGAGAGGGGTACAGGTGACCTCTCCCGAGTCTCGTGTAAAAAGCCTGGGAAAATCCAGTTTAAACTGGTCGGAACCAGCCTAGTTAGGGCTATAAAAAGGGGTTCCATGGCTAGCGGGCTCATTCGCCTCAGAAAAGGAGCTGTGGTGTTCTCCTACCCCACCCTTTTGTTACTTAGTTTAACTAACTTAGTTAGTGTCACGGCTGTTATGTGGTAAGGTCACCTTTGTTATATAAAAAATTATATATAAAAAATATAAAAAAACAAAACAAAGGGGGACTAGTTGTTTCATATGTTCAATATTTATTATAAACATTTTGTGTTTGATGAATAAAGTTATTAAAGTTGGGAATTGTGTTTTGCAGCCTGAGCCGTAGTGGCTAGGTTAGCTTAAGGGCCGGTTCACACTGCGGGCGATGCGAGGCGACATGACTTGCCTCGCCGCAATCTGACAAGTCGCCCCCGTTCTGTACAATGGAACCGTTCTGAGAGGAGCGACTCGAGTCGCTCCGACTCAGAAAAAAGGTTCCTGTACTACTTTCGGGCGACCTCGGGGCGACTTGCATTGACTTCTATACAGAAGTCATTTGCAAGTTGCCGCTGAGGCCGCGGCAGGTCGCGGTGAGGCAAGTCGGTGTCGCCTCGCATCGCCCGCAGTGTGAACCAGCCCTAAAGTGGTTGTATAGTGTTTTTTATACTTTTACCTACAGGTAAGCCTATAATAATGCGCACAGGGGATTTTCGGCTGAAAGCCCGGCAGACACCAGACTTTGCCGGAAAGAAATCTCCCGCGCGCATGCGCAGGAGTGACGATATCGCGGCTCTGGCCACTCACAGCGCCAGAGCCGCGATACCCGGAAGACACGCCGAGGTAACATGTCAGCTCCCTCGGGGTGGATTGTTGGAGATTTTGGGGCCTCTTTCTAAGGTAAGGGTTATATAATGAGCTAGTATGCAGTGCAAACTAGCTCATTATGCCTTTTGCCTTGCAAATCTGAAAAAAAAAAAAATAATTCAGCGGGTTTACTCCCGCTTTAAAGCATTTATGTATGTGAATTTGATTGAATAAATTTATTTATAAACGTTTGAAACCAATAATAAACAACCGCGGCCATTATTATCCAACACTTGTCTGCTGGTATTTATTTAAGTTTTAAGTATCATTTCCCGCCTGCTGTCCCATGCACACTGTCTGGGTTTGGAGCTATGCACCCACCCCTGTATGTCTGAAGCTGTACAGCAGCTACATCTCTATTCACTAATATACAATAGGCTTAGGGTTGCCACTTTTTCTTCAAGTCAAACCCAAACACTTTAGTGGCGCCAGCATTTTTTTGTTTTATAAACTATACATATGTAGCACCCTCTACCTAAAAGGTAGGTGCTAGAGTAGTATTTTCTAGGGTCCAAGTAAAGGTAAATTTAGCTAGGAAAAACTTGTAAGAGCAGTGTACAATGCTGTGTGGCCAGGGAACACAGCATTAAGTATGGACTGGCTGAAAGTAGAAGTCCGTTTATTGCCATGTGTCGGGTCAATGGGGAGGGATGCTGTGTCATCTCTGGCCTGGTTAGCACATTGGTAATAACTTCCAAAGACTGGGTGACTGTCTGATTCATAGAAGCTGGAGAAGGAAGCTGTGTGCATCTCTGGTTCTTTGACTCATGGGACAACATCATTCTGGTTTACCAATGGGAATTATTCAGAGTGGTTCCTTTTGTTCTTTTGGAAGTCAATAACTATGCAGTAAAGGATTTGCACAAAGGAAAGAAGCAACAGTCAGTAAAGAAGTTAATGCACAGAAATACAATAATACAAGGCCAAGGCCACAAGTAATTTAAAGAATGTGCTGTATCATAGGCATCTCATATTTCCTCTTCTCCTATCCAAGTTAAACCCCATAATAAAAGCAACAAAACGGAGCAGAATGTCTGGTTATAGTCTTTAACATGGTGAATGGGAGGTTGGCAGCAGGGTTATTGGCGGATTGCGATAACCAACTCAGCAGCCCTTACGAGGGTACTGCTACACATATATTATAACATTTCTAATCATATGAAGTTAATAACAAGAGTCCCCAGATTTCCCCTTTTACATCTGAACTCACAGAGTTCCCTTTGACTGTAAAGGGGAACTCTGCAGACTCTGATATAAGGGAGAACTCTGGGGACTCTAACATAAGGGATGCTCAGCAAACCCTGATTTAAAGGGGGAACACTGAGAACTTTGATGTACGGAGAGGACTCTGATTGAAGGGGGAACACTGGCCTCTGGTGTAAAAGGGGAACTCTGATATAATGGGTGCTCTGAGAACCCCGATTTACCTTAGTGTAGTCAGTCAGAGGCATGAGATAGAGGGGGGGGCAGGGGAGGACTTCAGTCACATACAGATGGATGGTGATCTCACTCACCCCCTGGCGGCACCTCTCATCCACATGTATTTGAGGCTGCTGGACTTCAAATTTCCAGCCCGCACTTTCCTTTTCTAATGCCGCGTACATGCAATTGGAATTTTGGTCGGAAAAAGCTCTGATGGTTTTTCCGACAGGATTTCGCTCAAGCAATTTTGCGTACACACGGTAACACCAAATTCCAACCATCAAGAACACGGAGACGTACAACACGTACGACGGGACTAGAAAAAGGAAGTTCAATACTCAGTAGCCAATAGCATCCATCTCGTAGTTGAATCTGAGCATGCAGTTTTTGCGCATTGGCATTGCATACTGTTGTGGAAAATTTTATGAAGATGTATTTTAATATGTATTGTCATAAGAGTCCCCCTGTGTTCATTCTCCCCTAGCCCGCTCTAAAGAGCTGACTGGGGCAGACTGACGCTGGTTGAGGTCCGTTAGGTAGTGGATAACTTCCTAGGATTGGAAAGAGGTGTTTGCAGAGTGGGGGTATGTCCACCAGCAAAAGGGCCCTTGTGCATTGTACAGGCGATCGTCTGAGGGGATATGCTTGCTCCGCAAGGATTGGTTGTGGGCGGATGTGTGCTCATTGTCTCTGCTGTGTCTGATCACCACATGTGGAGATACGCAGTGCACAACTGTGGATAACCTTCCATCCACAAGGAGGTGTAGAATAATCCAGGTATACATTGTTCTCTAGAACAATGTATATTAAGGATTTCTATCAACGGAATTGTAGTCATCATTCATTGGTTTTGTATCATTGAAAGCATTTAGTCAGTTTGCTAGTCTATTTGAATGTATACATGTCCTTTAATGGTCATTCTCATCCTGTGTTGCTGCTGTGAGGTCACAAGCTTTGTAGGAGGTGTTTAGCTGTTGGAGGCAAAGCCTCCAGGGTGTGGTTTCCTGTTTATGTGTAAATAAAAGAACCAGACGGACGACCCGCAGGAGAAGTCAGGCGGATGGAACTGAGAACGTAAGAAGAAGGATGGTCATGTCTGTTCATTTGGATGAGTGAGTTGAAAGATAAGAAGTATTATATCATTAAGACGAAAATGTTATTATGAGCACAGTAGATGTGGCTGTGTGCATAGCATACAGCCAGATTGTTACCACAATACACACGATTGGAATTTCCAATAGAAAATGTTTCCATTGGAAAAATTAAGAATATCCTCTCAAATTTTTGCTGGCGGGAACTCGGCCAGCAAAATTCCGATGGATCATACACACAGTTGCATTTTCCAATGAAAAGCTCTCATCGGTCTTTTGCTGGCCGAAATTCCGGTTGTGTGTAGGTGGCATTAGGAGTGTGGGCAGACACAGAGGGATACGGGCGGGAGGAAGAGGTGCAGATTGAGCCCTCTCTCCTCTCCAGTCTGTGTGTTTGGGGGAGGGGGGGTGGTTAGTGCTGGCTTTGGGCATGTAACAGACACTCTCAGCTTAGATAACTGCAGCCAGCAAACCTGTTGGGAAGTCATAGTCCAGTCTGAATAATGTGTCTAGGTTTCAGGCAGTCTGAAATCCAGACACATGATTCCAAACCCGAACTGTCCAGGTGAATCCCGGACAGTGGGCTGCCTGAATGCAGCTCCAGACATGTAAACAAAGGCCTCATCCATGCTGTATGTGCCTCAGCATCTGTGTGAATGACGCCATATGCCCATCCTTGCTTCTTTTCACCCCCCAGGCAGCCCACCCAAATGCTAACATTATAACCTTACAGGGCTGTATACACACTGCGGTTGCAGTGAAAGATGCCCAATTCTTGTATTTGCATGGCGAAACTTTTCTTGGCACATCCTTCATCTAATTTCAGGTATGCACACTGGTTCCATTGAGCTAAGCTCAGCGTGTGCAAGATACAGAACACGTGTCCGCAGCTTGAGTGCTGGGACACGAATTAGGAAGTACAGGTTTAAATGTGTACAGAGGTATTTAAAGCGGGGTTCCACCCTAAAGTGGAACTCCCGCTCATCGGAAACCCTCCACCCCTCTGGTGTCACAGTTGGTACCTTTCAGGTGGGAGGGGGGGGTGCAGATACCTGTCTAAGACAGGCATTTGCACCCACTTCTGGCCATAGACTCCTACAGGAGTCTATGCTGTTTCCTGTCCCGGCGCGCTGTCTGCTGGGACACACACGGGTCCCAGAGACAGCGCGGACCATTCCCATTGCACTGCGCGACTCGCGCATGCACTGTAGGGAACCGGGAAGTGAAGCCGCAATGCTTTGCCTCCCGATTCCCTCACCGAGAATGGCGGTGGCAGCAGCCGAGCGATCGATTGGCCTCGGCTGCTGACATCGCTGGGCCCTGGGACAGGTGAGTGTCCATTTATTAAAAGTCAGCAGCTGTAGTATATATAGCTGCTGGCTTATAATATTTTTTTTTCCAGTGAATCCCTCTTTAAAAATGCAAAAAAATCTCATTTGAAAAAAATATTTAATATATAGGTTGAGGGGTTTAAAGGAGGGATTCCTTGAAATTGCATTTTATTACTAGAATTCCCCTCACTTTGGGAGATTTGCTTTTACTTCCTGTTGCCTGTCTAGGAACAGGAAGCAAGTGTCCACAGACAACAAAAAATAAATAAAAAATCTGGTATGGGGTTTTAACCCTTTCCTGATTATACAAGTACTAAAAAGCACATTTATGAGTGACATAGGGAAGGGATAGCACGTACCTGAGCAAGAGACCGTTTACCTGTTCATATCATGTCAGTCTCCCCCAGGCTGACCTGGGGATTCCGAGCCGATTGCTTTAGGCACAAAAAATGACCAGTTACACTTACCAGTAACGGGTTTTCTAGGAAATCTTCCAGGACGGCACACCTGAGAGATGACTGGTCCACCTGACAGGAAACGCAATCAACAACAAGTTTAAAAGTTCCCACCCCTCCCTCAGACCCTCAGTTATGGCAAAGGATAACCCCACACCAGTGTCAGAGGGAACAATCTGTGAGGAGTGAATACACCACACCAACAAGACAAGGGTAGGGAAGTAGGCCTGCCGTCCTGGAAGATTTCCTAGAAAACCCATTACCGGTAAGTGTGACTGGTCATTTTCTCCAGTCATCTTCCAGGACGGCACACCTGAGACGATGAGCAAAAAGTTCAGGCCTACCTTAGGGCAGGACAACCGCTTGTAGGACCTTCCTGCCAAATGCCAAATCCTGAGGGGACAACAGCCCAACTCTGTAGTGCCTCAGAAACGTCCTATGGCTCGTCCATGTTGCTGCCCTGCAGATCTGGTCGATTGAGGCGCCTGCCCTTTCTGCCCAGGAGGTCGCCAGGGATCTGGTTGATGGGCCTTAAGGTGGGCTGGCACTGGTTTACCTGCCTGCCTATAAGCAATAGTTATGGTCTGTCTGACCCATTTAGCTATCGTTGGTTTAGAGGCTTGTAGACCCTTTCTCTTCCCTGAGAAAGTGATTAATAAGTGACTGGATCTCCTAAAGTCTCTCACTCTTTCCAGGTATACTAGGAGACAGCGCCTGACATCTAGGAGATGGAACCTTTCCTCTTCCTTGTTTTTAGGATTCTGGCAAAAAGACGGGAGAATAATCTCCTGTGTTCTGTGAAATAAAGAAGCTACTTTTGGCAAATAAAGGGGATCCCGAGTGAGGATTGCCCTATCCTCTAGGATACGCAAAAATGGCTCTTTAATCGAAAGAGCCTGTATATCACCCACCCTTCTGGCCGTGGTAATAGCAGGATGGAAGGCTAACTTTAATGATAAAAATCTAACAGAAATTTGAGCCACCGGCTCAAAGGGCCCCTTTGTTAGGGCATATAACACCAGGGATAAGTCCCATGGAGGGCAACTGACTAACCTGACTGGAACTAACCTTTCCCTGGCCAACAGAAATCTCTTTATTAGGGGTTCTTGTGCTAGCCTCCTGTCAAAAAACACAGACAGGGCTGCCACCTGGACCTTGAGAGTGCTGACTGCCAATCTCTGGTCCACCCCCTTTTGAAGAAAGTCTAGGATGGTAGGTATCATCTGGAGAGCCCCCTCCTTAGACTACAGCCAATGGGAGAAAACTTTCCAGACCTTTACATAAATCTTTCTGGTGACTCCTTTTCTACTGAGGAGAAGAGTGTCTATCACTCTCTCTGAACAACCCCTGTCACGGAGTATTTCCCTCTCAAGAGCCATGCTGTCAGGGAGAGACGGTCCGGGTCGGGGTGAAAGACTGGACCTTGAATGAGTAGGTCTCATTGTACCACCAGGTGCAGCGGGGGAGATACTGAGTGACTCTGAATGGTGGGGAACCAAACCCTCTTGGGCCACCAGGGTGCTATCAGCACCAGGTCTGTCCTTGACTGGGTCAACTTCTGTAGAACCCTGGGAATGAGTGCCAGTGGGGGAAAGGCATAAGCCAGCCTGAAATCCCACACCTGTACAAAGGCGTCTATCCCCTCTGCCCCCTGTTCCTTGTAAAGGGAGAAAAATCTGTGGACCTTTGCATTCCCCCGGGAAGCAAATAAATCTATTTCTGGCTTGCCAAAATGCCTGCACACCAGGGCAAAAATCTCTTTGTTCAACTCCCATTATCCCTGAAGGATGGGATGTCTGCTTAGAAAATCTGCCTGAAGATTGAGCGACCCTTTTATATGAGTCGCTGAAAGTGAAAGAATCCTCCTTTCTGCTTCCCCTAGGATCTGCTATGCTAACTCCCTCAGTCTGCCTGACCTTGTCCCCCCTTGGTGGTTCAGGTAGGCGACCATGACCAGGTTGTCCGAGAGAACCTGTACCTCTCTGCCCTGCAGATGATCTTGGAAGTGGCTTAGCGCCTTGCCTACCGCCAGAAGCTCCCTGAAATTGGAGGACTCCCTGGCTTGGCTGCGGTTCCAGGATCCCTGGGTATACCGGTCTCCCAGATGAACCCCCCCAACCCCAGGCGCTGGTGTCCGTGGTTAGAACCAACGGGTCTATCTGGGACCAGGGGCGTCCCTTCGACAGATTGTCTGAGTCGAGCCACCACCGCAGAGAGAGAGAGACCTCTTCTGTGAGCGACACTCTTCTCTCTAGTGTTTCTTTTCTTCCCCCCCACGAGACAAGCAGGAAGGCCTGGAGCTGCCGAGAATGGAGCTGTGCCCAAGTCACTGCCGGTATGCAAGAGGTCATGAGACCCAGTAGTCTCATGATATACCTCAGGGAGGCTTCTCCTCCTTCGAGAAGGGTGATGACTGCATTCTGGACTTTTGCTACCTTCTCTATTGGTAGGAATACCCTCTGTGCCTGT
Source organism: Lithobates pipiens (assembly GCF_037356315.1). Taxonomy (NCBI): domain Eukaryota; kingdom Metazoa; phylum Chordata; class Amphibia; order Anura; family Ranidae; genus Lithobates; species Lithobates pipiens. The sequence goes on from NW_027507685.1 coordinate 132,512,390, forward strand.
GAGTCTATCAGGTAGCCTAGATAAAGCTTGGACTGGGATGGAGTCAGTGAAGACTTTTCCCGGCTGACCATCCATCCCAAGGTCTCCAGGGTCCGCAGCACCTTGTCCCTGTCTCTCAAAGTTTGCGCGTGATCCACACTGTAGACCAGTAAATCGTCCAGGTAGGGTATCAAACCTATTCCCTGAAGATGCAAGTATGCTACCGCCTCGGCCATTACTTTTGTGAAAACCCTTGTACTGGCCGCCAGTCCAAATGGGAGTGCTCTGAATTGCCAGTGTTCTACCTTCTGCTGCCTGCAAATCGCGAAGCATAGGTGTTCTGGAGCAATGGGTATGTGTAAATATGCATCTTTCAGGTCCAGAGTGACCATAAAAACTCCTGCCTGAAGATGTTTCCTTACAGAATAAATACTTTCCATTCTGAACCTCTTGTGCAATAAGTAACGGTTGAGTCCTCTCAAATTTATTATCAACCGAAACTTGCCCGAGGGCTTCGGAACCACAAACACGTGGGAGTAAAAGCCCTGGAACAACTGACTGTCTGGAACCGGAGCAATAACGTCTTGCTCTGTCAGCTCTTGTATACTTCCCAGTAGACCCTCTGCTTTGGCAGGGTCCCTGGGGAGAACGGCAACTAAAAAATTCTGTGGGGGTAACCGCTGAAATTCTAGTCTGTACCCTTCTCTTAAGAGGCTTAAAATATATGGGCTTTGCGTAACCTTCTCCCACTCAGAAAGGAACCTGCAGAGCCTTGCGCCTACCTTTACGGTGACATCATTTGGCTTCCTTATGGGAAGCCCCGGAACCGGAAAAAAGGATTGCAGTCTTTTCCTTTCCTTTTCCGAGATTCCACCTTTTCCTCTGGTCACCTCTCCCCTTATGTTGGGTCTTTGACTGGGGGCCACGGAAAAAATCTCTTGCCCCTTTCCCTCTTGGGCTTCACTGGGAACTTCTTTCCCCTCTCAGTAGACCGGGACAGAACCTGATCCAGACCCGAACCAAACAGCAGGGAACCCTCAAAGGGAATCCCGCATAAACGAGATTTGGAAGTGAAATCTCCATCCCAGGTTTTTACCCATAGGGCCCTCCTGGCGGAGTTTAGAAGTGCTGCTGATTTAGCCATGGTTCTGACAGTCTCCACCGCTGCATCTGCCACATACGCTATCACTTTGCTGATTACCTCCAGCGAGTCTATAATTTCTTTAGTCTCTCTGTTACGTGAGACATGTTTTGTTAACGTGCCAAGCCACGCGTCTGCATTTCTGGCTACACAGGCAGAGGCTAGGGCGGGAGCCATTGCCGCCGCATTCGCCTCCCAAGCCCTCCTGAGTAAAATCTCAGACTTCTTGTCCATCTGGTCTTGAATGCTTCCAGAATCTTCAGAGGACAGATCATACCTCTTGGACACCTGTGCTCCTCCCCAGTACTAAATTCTGGGACCTGACCCTCCTCCACTTCAGACAAAAAGGAGACTTGTCCCTGGGAACCTTCCGTGTAGGACGTGGATAGGTCCTCCTGTGAGCGAGGGGTATCTCTACCAGAGGTGCCCCCATCCTGACCTTTCTCCAGTGTGGTCCGGAAGGATTGGAGGGTGGCTATCATTTCTGACTGCAAGGCACGACACTCCTTTACTACCTGAGCGGTCTCCTTGCCTGCGAGCTTAAAAATGCACTTATCGAAAAAGGGCTTGCTGTGGTCTTGTGATAATTTAGAGTTACAATAGCCACAGCGCCTGGACTTAGATGTAGCCTTTCCCTTGGACCTACTGGCTGACCCCTGGGCAGAGCCTTCGGTCCCTGGAAACAGTAAAAGAAAAAAACAGACAGTTTTAGCTACTCACGTCCTAAAAAGGGCAAGGGGGGTCTGCCTCAGAGCACCCTGCCCCTACATTATACAGTCGGATCACTCACCCCCTGTAGCGACCTCACTGGCTGTCTGCTCAGACGGACCTTCCATGTCCATGGCGGTTTAGCTGCCCTGCAGGATCGCTGCTCTGGACCAGGTACTGTCTTGAGCGTCCCCTCCTGTTTGCCTGCGGAGTGCTGTGGTCGTGGGTTTGGATTGCACGCTATTGCCTCTCCAACCCTTCTAGTGCTGCCTGGGTGCTTTCCACTGCACCTTCTGCTGCCTTTGCAGGTATTTGGCGCCATCTTTGTGGAAGTCAGTCGCCCGGAAATGACCTTGGGCACTCGCAACGGACTTCAGGTCATGCGCAGTGATGCTGGAACGCACGCTATTGGCGTCCAGTCATCACTGCCCCAGAGTGAGAGGAAACCCCACCGGACTGGCGTCTGGAAGTCCGATGCCCGGAAGTGACGTTGGGCGCTCACGGCGGAGTTCCGGTCATGTGCAGTGGCGCTGAAACGCATGCCATTCGCGTCCAGCCACCGCTCCATAGGGGAGAAGGATGAAGCTTACCCCACTCCACCAATGAAACCGGAACCAGCAACCCCCTTTTAGGTAAGACGAAACAGTACGGACGGGGAGCAGTGCTACCAAGGACAATCCCCCTGTCCTGCGAGCCTGCTATTGGTTTTCCAGTCAGAAAACTACTCCCAAGGTGGCCCTCAACATCGGAGGTCCTTTGAGACTACCGCAGACCCCCCTGTCTGCTCGAGTCTGCCTGGGAAAAAATTCTTGAGAAAAAAGGGTCCCAGACCCCAGTTTAAGAAAAATAAAAAATGTAGAAACTTGGTTTCGCTGCCATCCTGTGGGAAACACAATCAAGAACTGAGGGTCTGAGGGAGGGGTGGGAACATATAAACTTGTTGTTGATTGTGTTTCCTGTCAGGTGGACCAGTCATCTCTCAGGTGCGCCATCCTGGAAGATGACTGGAGAAATATACATATGGCGCGTATGAACATGCAAGTATGTAAAAGGATTTTTGTTGTATAAACTTTTGGCAGTCAGATCTCGTTTACACAAGAACGCCAGCAGGTGTATTTATTTCTGTACAGTTTTAGAAAGAAAAAGCAAACCAAACCCAACTGCACCAACGGTAATCTGGACAAAGCAGGCAATACTTGTCCATTACGGAAAACACAAGCTGTGTGATTAGATAAATATTTCAAAGTAACGTGACCAGTACTGGGCGTAGAGTTGCGTTGTGGTGACACCGACCTTAGCCTTGGTCTTGTGATTCTCTTACGTACTAATCACAGCTAGATTACATGACAATGTCACCCTGAGCAATTTCAATGACTAGTAACATTGTTCATGTAGCATCACCATGTACTGTATGTTACATTTAACAAATAACTTCTCTGTCCTCTAGTTAAAAATTACTTTTTTTTTTATTAATTTTTTTTGTGCTTGTTTAGTTTAGGGGTGCAGGATAAGGAGTAATACTGACCTCGTTTCTCACTCCACCAGGGTCATTCCAGAGGTGCAACTGGTCCAATGAGCCCTCCTATATAATGTACTTCCAGCTATGGTAACACTTTTGCCATGTATAATGCAGAGCTAATAGCCCTGCATTGTGTGCCAAAGGAACACCTGGGGCAGGGGTAGGTTAAAGGGATTGTAAAGGGAATTTTTTTATTTATTTAAAATAACAAACATGTTATACTTACCTCCACTGTGCAGCTCGTTTTGCACAGAGTGGCCCCGAACCTGCTCTTCTGGGGTCCCTCGGCGGCTGTCTCTCCTTCCTCCCGCAGATGCTTCTCACGTTCATGCGAGCTCCCTCGCATTGGTGAGAAGCATTTGCGGGCACGCTCCCGTGATACAGCCGGCGGCTATAGCCACTCGCTGTATCACACGGCCCCGCCCCCGGCGCTCCGCGTCAGTGGATGTGATTGACAGCAGTGCGAGCCAATGGCTGCGCTGCTTTCCATCCATCCACTCCAGCCAATCAGCGGCCAGGCTGAACTGTGGAAAGGACATCGGGGGACGAGCGCGGGACATTCTATGGGTCAGGTCAGTAAAACAGGGGGGCTGGGAGCGCCGGGACTGTCAGATGTTTTTTCACCTTAATGCATAGAATGCATTAAGGTGAAAACATTTACCTTTACAACCCCTTTAAGTAATGCAGCTCCTTCAGCAATCCCTAGACATAATGAGCATTTAACCCTTGTAGTCATGAGTGAACATACCATTTGTGCAGATTTCTTATCTTCACAAAGTCCCTCTAGATCTCAGAGGCCCATTTAGAGTAGATGTGGTTTGAATGATCAGAAGGCCTGTTCCCTATCTAAGCTCAATTACATATTATCAGGGATTTTTTTTTCTCAGGGAATAGGTGCAGGAACTCCACCCTTCATCTATGCCCCCTACCCGTCTCTGAGCACCATCCTTTGGTTCCAACCCCAACCCACCTCCCAGTACAGCAATTTTCAAAGAACACAGAACCAAGTATTTGTGCTACTCAGTAACTTCTATGAAATGTGTTAATGAAAACAGGAAAGATACTAAAGCAGATCCCTTGCAATAAGCAACAATAGACTCCACCCCAGAAACAATACATCCCGCCCCAGAAACAATAGACCCCCTGCATCAACACTAGATCCACCAGCAACAATGGACCCCCCCACAACTAAATACCACCCCAACAACAATGGACCTCCCACAACTAAATACCACCCCAGCAACAATGGACCCCTAGCAGAAATAACAGATTTCTGAGCAGCCAGCAACAATAGACCTCTCCCTCAACAGTAGATCCCACCCAGCAACATTTGACCCCCCAGCAAGAAAAGACCCCCCCACCAGCAATAGACTTACCCAGCAACAATAGACCCCCACCCCAAAACAGATCCCCACCAGCAAAAATAGATAGCCCAGCAGCCAGCATCAATAGACCCTCCAGCACCCCTTTGCAGTACATACAGTCAGTGCTGGTGGAACCAGAACTGTGTTCCCCACGTTCCCGCTGAAAAAAAGCCCTGCATATTATAAACTATGAGATAGCTTAGAGCAGTGATGGCAAACCTTGGCTCCCCAGATGTTTTGGAACTACATTTCCCATGATGCTCACCTACACTGCAGAGTGCATGAGCATCATGGGAAATGTAGTTTCAAAACACCTCGGGTGCCAAGGTTTACCATCACTGGCTTAGAGTATTAAAAAGGCCAGCCATACACATATAGATTCACACTAAACAGCTGGATGAAGAAATCTCCCCTGCCGGTTATTGTGCTCAGGCATCCAGCAGAATACTGGAACAGTTACTGCATCTGATTGGATGTGGTATGCAGTGTCGGGACAAGATCATCTAGAGCCCATGCCAAATATCCAAACATGCCAAGCTTGGCCCGCCCCCCCCCCCCCCCCCCAACAAAAATCCCCTCACAAAAACAGAGCACTAATCTGCAATCTTACCCTAAAGCATAAATTACTCCTCCTCCTAGTACAAATCCGCCCCCCCACTTAAGTCCCTCCTCTCAGCACAAATCCTTCCCCCTCCCCCCAAAAAAAATAAAATAATATATATATATATATATATATATATATATATATATATATATCTTCCTAGCAAAAATCCTCTATTCCTAAAATGTTCCCTCCTAGTAAACAGGCCCTCCCCCCCCCACATCAAATCCCCCTCCCAGCGCAAATTTCTCCCCCAAATCCCCCCTCCTAGCACAAATCTTCTTCCCCTCTCCACCCTCCCAATATAACACCCTTTAATTCACTACTCTTAGCACTCAAAATTTCACCAACTAGAACAATACTTAACCCCTGCCACCCCACAAATTTCCCCTTCCAACACAAAATCCCCCCCCCCCCCCAAATCTCCTTGTGGCATCCCCCATTTCACATGATACCACAGCATCCAGGGCATCCTCCCCTCCTGCCCACCCCTTGTCCTGGCCCTGTGTGAATGTATGTTTGTATCTGTCTAAAAAAAAAAATCGCCTGAAGACGCTGGAGCCACGCCGGCTGGAGAGGTAAGGGGCTGCCATCGGTCCCCTCCTGTCATCTCCCCCCTCGCCCGGGTCTCATTTGGGGCAGTTTCGGACTTCCGCGGCCCTCGGGGAGCCCGCGGCGGGCTCCGGCCTAGTGCGGCCTACTGAGGCCTAAGGATCCCCGGGGTTTCCTACTGCTGCTGCCCCGGACGGTGCTCCACGGCCGTTCCGGCCTATAATTGCGGCCGCAGTTTGCCTCCTTGCGCTGGCCTGATTACCTTCCCGCCCCCCCCCCCCCACGGAGACTTGCTTTCTCAACATCTACCTGCGGTCCTCCACCCACGTTTGTTTGTAACACCCAGCCTGCTCTCCTGGCCCACTATTTCAGGCAGACATCCTTGCTACAAGCATCCCCTGCAGCCTTATACTCCCTCTGATTACAGACTCTGCTCTGGCTATCAATGTGTACTCATTCACCTTAATGCAGCAGGGGCCTGACAACTTTACATTGCTTTTGCCTGGCTGGCCTTTCAATCCTCTCAGATACTGAACCAAAATACCTCCCAGAATTACTACGGTGGCTTTCATCTTGAACTATCTCATGATTGCAACCGCATGACCGCATCTTACCGCATGCAAGCTCCTCCTAAATGATCTAGACTTTCACTTATAGGGGCCTGACCTGACATATGGAGAGGTAGGTCGAACCTACTCTCAGCTCCCGGCTCCCCCGGCTCCACGGCCCTCATTTCGGACAGTAAACCGGACCAACCATTGCTCCATGGGGAAAGACAAGCTCAAAGTACACAAGGGCGGCAACGGCCATCACCCAGGGGGGGACCTGGATGATTATTTTGGCCATGGCAGGTTGTCCTCACAGCATCGATTGGCATCTAAAGGGACGCCGGCCCCTCCATCCCCGGCACGCTCTGAATCAGCCCTGCAATCTCAGGTGCATCCTCACAGCCAGCTATCACACTCTGAGGACTCTGCCCTCTCCCCCAGGCTTACCAGAAGCCGCTCTAATGCCTCCCTGGGATCGGGAGATGGATGGGACATGGAATCGCAGATCAGATCCCTGCACAGTTACATGAGATCTCTGCCTACTAAAGTTGACTTTGAACGCTGTGTGCATAGGATCGAGGAAACGTATCGGAAAGAGATCTCTGATCTGAGAAAAGATGTGGGGGTACGCTTTGATGATGTGGATGCAACAGTAGATGGCCTGCGGGACACTGTACAATCACATGATCGGATCCTTAATACCCACACTGTCCTACTCCAGCAGCTCTCATACCAACAAGACGACCTCGAAAACCGCAGTCGCCGCAACAACATACGTATACGGGGGATTCCCGAGTCGGTTGACCCCAAGAATCTACCTGCCGCTGTGACGGCTATCTTTAACCAAATACTTCAACGCCCCAAAGATGACCCGATTGAACTGGATCGGGTGCACCGCACGTCGGGTCCCCGCACCCCTGATCCCTCCTTCATCCGTGACACTCTGTGCCGTGTCCATTTCTACAAAATAAAGGAGGACATTATGAGGGCCGCCAGCACTCAGCAGTCGATTCTATTCAACGAAACACCGGTCATGCTTCTTCCTGATCTCTCCCGCCAAACACTTGCAATGCGGAAATCTCTGAGACCCCTCACGCAACTCCTGCAAGCGAGGCAGATCAAGTACCAATGGCGTTTTCCGTTCCATCTTCGAGTGCACCACGCGGGTAAAACCGCCATATTTCGTACATTGGGGGACTTGCCTACATTTCTCAGTACGCTTGAACTGCCTCAAGTCGCGTTGCCCGATTGGCCGTTTGCTCCGACCACCCCTGGTCTACCCTACACCCCGCAATGGCAGAAGCAGGGTCGCAGGCGCTCTCCTCGATCTCCGCTACCTCAGGACCCCAACGACTGACCTGATCCTGTAGGCCCACCCGGGCCTGTTTTCTCTTTCCACCTCTGGGGTCCTCCCCCGTGATATGCTTGGACCCGAACGGGTCGAATAGCTTTGCTGCTAACTAACCCTTTTGTTTGCAGGTTTTTTTTGTATGTTTCTTATGCCCTCTGTTGCTGTGCATCCCCCCCATATCCTCACAGTTGGGGTGCTCTGTTATGCCTTTTTTGTCCGTTCATGGATTGATCTCAGGACTTGTCCCTGCACCCCACTATCTGCTGCAGCCCCCCCTGGGCTGCCCTTGCCATACTTAACAGTTGTTGCTATGTCTGGTCTGCCCCCTCCCTGGGGCCTGTTCAATATTCTTTCCCCTATGCCTCATAGATGTCTCTATTTCATGGCGGTTTACTAACGCATTTACTGATGACCGCTAAGATAAATTTCGTTGTTATGTTATTTGGTTTACTTTTTAGGTCGCAACTGAATCCGGTTTACCCGTGGGGCCGGGGTTCTGGGAGCTGCCCGGCTCGGTGATTTTGCTTCACGCCCTTCCCCCCCCCCCTTACGGGTCTTTTTGTTTGTTTTTTCTATTTTTTTTTTTTTTTTGCTGTGCGCCCCACGGCGCTCCCATGATCACTGTGGGGTGCACCGATTTTTGCCTTTATGATAGGCTGTTTTTCTACATGCTGCTTCCTTTTTGGAGCCACCTAGTGGCCTTTTTTGTTTTTGTTTCTGTCTTACTCACTACTTTTTTTTACATGACCTCTTGGGCCTGTCTCCCACGATTGATGTTTACAGCTATTGTACTCCATGTACCCCTGTTTGTTTCACCGGGAGCGGGTGACCGTGCCTATAACTTTTGCTGCTCCCTATACAAGGTTGTTATACTGTCTTTTCTCTCTCTTCTTACCTTTTTTCTTCCCTCCGTCTTCTCTCTGCCTGTACCCTTCCACCCTTTGCCTCTCCCCCTGCCCCCCCTGCCCTACCTCTATTCCCGTTCCCTACCCCAACAGGGTTCGCCCATGGTGACACTTATCATGCTGATTCTGAGCTCCCCCCTTCGACCCCCCCATGGCTAGTGACGGTTCCATAACCTTTGCTTCTTTTAATTGTAGAGGTTTCAACACGCCTGAGAAGCGGAGCCAGACACTCTACCATTTTCACAAGAAACGTGCGAAAATTCTGTTGCTTCAAGAAACGCACTTTCGCGCGGGAGCTATCCCAGCCCTGCGCAATAGGTATTACTCGCAATGGTTTCACAGTGTTAATCCTCAGGCCAAATCTAAAGGGGTATCTGTTGCCTTTCATAAATCTTTTAACCCGGAGGTTCTAGATTCTCTCATAGATGACTCGGGTCGCTATGTGTTTCTGAAACTGAAACTAAATGATTTTCTTTTCACAGTGGCTAACATCTACGTGCCGAACGTGGGCCAGGCTCGGTTCCTCTCCTCGGTCCTCACCAGACTATCCTCCTTTGGAGGGTCAGCTTTCATTATTGGCGGTGATCTCAATGTTGCCCTCTCCCCATCCGCAGACACATCCTCGGGTAAGTCTTGCGTTCCTTATTCCACCTTGACACGCATTAAATCACTTTTACATTCATCCCATCTGGTGGATGCCTGGCGAATCCAGCATCCCACGGAAAGGGATTACAGTTACTTCTCAATTGCACACAACTCCTACAGTAGACTGGACCACTTTCTCATATCACAATCACTACTAGACACGCCTCTCCAAACGTCGATCGGTAACTTTCTGTGGTCCGACCATGCCCCTGTCTACCTGACTCTGGTCCGCCCCCCTGCTACCCGCCGGGGAGCGAGCTGGAGACTTAACGACAATCTGCTGCGGGACACCGTGTGTATGGCGGATGTCTCTAAAGCCATTAAAGACTTTATAGGTGACCATTCCGCTGACACTATCTCCCCTATGAACCAATGGGACACACTCAAATGTGTGCTCCGGGGTACCCTTATACAACACGGTTCTCGCCTTAAAAAGGCCCGAGCCCACGACATTTGCAGACTCCTTACTACCATTGCGGACCTCGAACCCCTTCACAAAAAGGATTTGGATCCTGCTGTTTTTGTTCAGCTTTCCAACGCCCGCAGGGACCTACTCCAGCTCCTAGACGCGCACTCCCTGATTGCCAGGGATAAAGCGCGGAACCATTTCTACTCACTGGCAAATAAATGTGGTAAGCATCTGGCTAGGATTATCCATCCTAGACCCCCGCGACATTCTATCCCCTTCATCGTTCAATCGGACCATACCAAAACATTTAACACCTCTGGGATATCTGCATCCTTCAGGCAATACTACTCACAGCTTTATAACCTTCCGCATGCAACCCCTCCAGATAGGTCCCCCCCGTTTTCTGACCCCATGCAAGCTTATATTTTGGAGACAGCCCTACCTACTGTTGACAATGTAGACGCCACGGCCTTAGATGAGCCCCTAATTACCTCTGAATTTTTACAGGCTATCAAAGCCCTTAAAGTGGGAAAATGTCCGGGCCCTGACGGCTTTACACCCCGGTTTTACAAAACCTTTGCCCCCCAACTTGCACCCCTTCTGACAAAAGCCTTTAATTCGGTAGACAGCTCTAACCTCCCCTCCAAAGACTCTTTATCTGCTAACATCTCTATTATCCCTAAACCGGGCAAGGACCCATCCCAATGCAGTAGCTACCGGCCCATCTCCCTGCTCAACATAGATATTAAGCTATTCGCAAAAGTTCTAGCTACCCGTCTGTCCCCTCTACTGCCTAAAATTATTCATAATGACCAAGTGGGGTTTGTCCCTGGCAGGGAGGCAAGGGACAACACCACCAAGACGATACATCTTATATCCCTGATCCAGCGTAAAAACCTGAGAGCTTGCATCTTATCTTTCGACGCTGAGAAGGCCTTCGATAGGGTCAGTTGAAGGTTTCTACAGCTGTCTCTAGAACAACTTGGCCTCGGAGCTCCCTTCGTCTCTAAAGTTATGTCCCTATATTCACGACCCTCAGCCGCAGTCCTGGTCAACGGTACCACGTCAGCCTCCTTTGACATTGCAAACGGCACCCGACAGGGCTGCCCCCTGTCCCCCCTCCTCTTTGTCATCATCATTGAACATTTGGCCTGTGCCATACGACAAAACCCCTCCATCCTCGGTATTCAAACTCCGTCTGCACATCACAAACTCTCCCTGTACGCTGATGACCTCCTTGTGTATATCCAGAATCCACACATCTCCCTACCATCCCTACTAGAATTTCAACGTTTCGGTATCCATAGTAACTTTAAGATCAACATCTCTAAGACAGAAGCCCTCAACATATCCCTTACCCCCTCCACGCTGTCCCTTCTAAAGTCCAACTTTTCATTTAAATGGCAGACCAAGGGGATCTCTTACCTAGGGGTCATTATACCCTCCAACCTAGCTGATTTGCTTTCCCTGAATTATATTCCCCTGCTTAACCGTATACTGAAGGACCTTGAGGAGTGGGGGGGGGGATCTCCTTTGCCCTGGTTCGGAAGGATTAATATCCTAAAGATGGACACTCTACCCAAGTTCCTGTATTTATTTCAAACGATCCCCATCCACATCCCCAAATCATTTTTTATCTCCCTACGCTCGCTAGCTATCAGATTCATGTGGAACAGAGGCCTCCCCAGAGTTAAATTTAAACTGCTTACACTCCCGAAGTCTATGGGGGGAACGGGCCTCCCTCACTTTGAGACCTACCATACAGCTGCTCATGTGTCCCGCATCATAGAATGGTTCCCCCGTCCTCCTTGCAAGGCCTCGGTGTCCGTTGAACAGGACCTTTCTCCTGTAGATCTCCGAGCTCTTCTATGGGGATACAAACAAGACTACTCTCGTATGACCTCCTTATCCCCACTGACCTTGGCCTCCTTGAAGCTATGGTATATGACGGGGCTAAACACCACCCTTTCCTCTGATCCGGGCCCCCTGACGTCCCTCTTTGACCATCCCGCCTTACCTCAAAGTATGGGGGCAGCCTCCCTAGGACCCTTTAAGCGTACGGAGTGGCCGCAAGCTTGCACATTTGTGCATCCTTCGCAGGGGACCCCGGTCCCCATGGCAGACTCCGGAGATTGGCTCACGGCCCTACAGGTGTCCACGTTTACCAAACGCCTACACTCCTCCTCTCAAATACATCGCAAGTTTACCAATTTCGAGGAACTGTGCTCGCTCCCAGAAACTCCCAAACACCTACTATCCTCCTTATATAACCTACTGCAGGCTTTAGCACATGATCAACTCCCACATTACACTAGGCTGTGGTCTGCGGATTTGGGTGAAGACATCTCTGTGCCGGAATGGAAAACCTCTTTTCATTTCACACATAAATCTACCATCTCCTGCTACTCCCAAGAAAAGAACTATAAGCTATTGTCCAGATGGTACAGAGACCCTGCTACTTTACACAAGATTTTCTTGTCTACACCAGCCACCTGCTGGCGCTGTGAAGCATCGGTCGGAACTTATATACATGTCTGGTGGGACTGTGAGAGGATCCGCCCCTTCTGGACACAGGTTTTTGAATGTTATAATCTCTTAGCTGATGCTCCGGTTCCTATCTCCCCGAAAATCGCATTACTCTCCATACTGCCCGGGTCTATTAAATCGCAGAGACAGAGATTGCTCCGCTTTTTTATGTCCTCTGCTAGACAACTGATACCTGCTTACTGGAAGACAACAGATACTCCCCCATTGTCGCGGTGGGTATCGATTATGAAGGACACCATGAGAATGGAGGAGATGTTGGCACTGGACAATGACACTTACACCAAATTTATATCTCAATGGTCGATCTGGCTCCGCTTCTCCTCCTCTGACGCCTTAAAGACCCAAATCTTGAATGCGTAAGGCCATTGTGGGCTCTCTCTTCCCTGCCCCCTTCCCCATACACCTTCCCCTCCCCCCCTTACCTCCCCTCTCCTCTCCTCTCCTCTTGCTATCTAGCTTTCCCTTCTACCACTTTGTTCCTCTCTCTTTTCTCCTCTCTCTCTCTTTTTATCTTCTTTATGTTATTAATTAAATTTTGCCTCATGTAGTAACCCATGAGTATTTTTCACTACTGTGGCCTCATGGATCGGAGAGCAGGCCGACTTCCCTACTCTCCAAGTTCCCCATCAGGGACCGGCTGTGGCTGATAGTCTATAGCCGGCTCCCCGTAAATGTACTCCTGTTACTGTTCCTGCTTGCATTTGCCTCATGATGGTTACTGTTTTATTGTTTTTACTTGAAATGTTTCAATAAAAAATATTTAACACTAAAATTCTTTAAAAAAAAATATAAAAAAAAAAAAAATTGGAAAAATAAAAATATTTTACTCGCCTCTAAATACCCGTTGCTAGGGGGTCCCTCGTAGTCTGCCTTCTTCCTGGCCCGGGCTGGTGACATCACCTCCCCTCGTGCCCAGGTGACTGTCACGTGTCCCAGGTGACTGTGTAGCATATCACTGCGCCCTGCGCCGCTCGCGCATGCGCAGTGCCCGGGTGCCCACAGTATGAATGACAGCACTGCAAGCGGAGCGGGGAACGAGGGGGGGGGGGGGGCTTCGTTCCCCCGCATCGCTGGACCCTGGCACAGGTGTCCGATTATTAAAAGTCAGCAGCTGCAGTATTTGTAGGTGCTGATTTTTAATATTTTTTTTTTTTGGGGGGCACCCCACTTTAAATAAAGCTGAACTTAGAGACAGGAAAATATTGTCTATATACGAGGCATGTGTATGCTTACCTGGATCTTGGTGTGCTTTGTATATTTCTTTCAGATCCATTGTGACGTTTTGCCTGTGTAGGAGCTTCCTGTAATAAAGAGCGGTCACTGCTGCTCTCTCGCCTTGTGCACGGTGACTGGTCTTGTATCCGCCCCCTCCTGTAGTATTCTGCAGGCAGCTTGTAGTGGGTGGGGCTTTCTGGGTCCCTCCCACAGCTCTGCTCTCTTCAGTGGGCTGCTGGATGTCAAGGCTGGGCTCAGCCCTTCCTTCTTTGAGCTGGCCACTCAGCTGTCGGCTATTGCCAGCTCCCATCTCTCTCCACAGTTACTGAGCTGTTGATACCCTGCTCATCTGTCCTGCCTACTTGCCTTGGTCAACTTCACAAGAAACCATCTCCTGTGCTCCTGTTTAAAGACTGGCTTTGCTGACATCCCTTCTGGCTCCAGATCATGCTTGATGTTCCTCTACATTAATCCCTGACTTCTGGCTTGGCTGACTATACATTCCAGTTACTGAACTTTGGCTGGTTTTGATATTTGTTCTTTTTACTTTTATTATTAAACAAGTGTGATTTAACTGTACTTCTGTCTTGTTCTGAATTCATGGTTTCTGACACTGGAATGCTGAAGAGCGCTCTCGTAGTCCACTTACATGTCTTCTGGCTTTCAAACAGAATAGTATGTATAGCGGTATGAGCTGAAAGCCAGAGGACATGTCTGCAGGAGCCCACATTGTACTAATGATCTACTGATCACAGGTGCAATGTTTTCCAGGCTCCTGCAGGAAAAAAAAAAAAAAAATACACTAGGGCCCTCATCAATGTTAAACTCATTTCATTTAGGGGTGGGAGGATAAGGTGTATTTACCCTATCCCTCAGCCCAGCAGGCTCCATCACTGTTCTCTTCTAGTTGTGTACAGTGCAGGGCTATTAAGCGGCACTGTACATACAGGAGGTGAGCATGGGAGAGAGCACCTTAGAGAGTCAGCAGCACTAGAGCGGTCGAACAAATGGAGGAAGACTATCTTATTTCTACATAAAAAAATGAAAGGGTGAATGAACTAACATCTTACACACTCCCACCAGTCCTATCCATGCAGCCTGGTGCAGCAGTCCTGGGGTTTAAAATAATGCTGTTCTTCCTGTTCTCTCCCTAGGGACACAGGGGCTGATTAGAGTGGTTCAGATTGGTCAGCGCTGGCACATGATCGGGAGTGAGGAGGATGTAAGGTGTACACCTTTTAATTTTTTCTGAAAAGGTAAACCTACACTTGATGGCAACATCTTTCAACAAGACAAATCAGCTGAGGGCGACACTTCCCCCTAATACCAAATATATTTTGTCCTTTGTATTACACTTCAATTCCATCTCTGAGTCATTTCCTGAAATTTGTAATTTTTCTATCTCTTGAAACATGTTAGGTTCCTTCCTGGGAAAACTGCAACTACAATAAGAAAATTAGCAGAAAGCAGAAGAAAAAAATAACTTATTTCCTTCCCAGAACAAATTCTGGGGCTTATTTATAAATGGACTCTCCTGGACCCCCAGCAGAGCTGCCGACTTTCTTCCCCCGCCAGATACTGTGGGTACACAGGTGGATGGAGAGTGGGGGGAAGGGGACGGTAAATATGTAATTTACAAACCCCTTCTATTTCTGAGTTGGACACGGTGAGAGATTGCTACCGATCCCTCCTGTGTCCATTGATAACTGAGCATAGTAAACCATGTTTACTATTCTTCAGTTTATGACTTACCAGGAGCCTCTGTCTACTGTTCATTCATCTTCAGTGCAACTGAGGTTACTGAGAAAGGAATCGAGGACATAGATTTTCAGGTCCTTTCTCGGACTCAAAGAAGAGGCCCGTTTAGACCCCTGATGACATTGTAAAAAATACAGTAATTACATTTTTGTGATTCGGGGGGGGGGGGGGTGAAGAGGCCCTGTCAGGTAGGCTGTACAGGGCCCCATAATTTCTAATGCCAACTCTGGTGCTGAGTAATTTGAATATTTGAAGAAACTGTATACTGCTCGTTGTCACTGTGTGTCCAGGTATGGAACTCTTAAAAAAAAATAATAATAATAATCCAGTTTTTCACTCTTTAATTGTATGAGTCTTGGTGAATATATTAGCACCACTCGTGTGTTGATAGAGTAAAGAGTTTCCCCTTAATATTTGATACAAGGTCATACCAAAATTGATGGTAAAATAATATTTTAAAAAGGCAGAGTGGAGTTCATATAAAAAAGGGATAAAGGGCTCATATAGATAGGCTATTTTCCCTATATTTGCCCTCCCCTTGTAGTGTTCTTTAACTGCTTCAATACTGGGCACTTTCATCCCCTTCCTGCCCAGGGCAGTTTTCAGTTTTCAGTGCTGTCACGTTTTGAATGACAATTACGCGGTCATGCAACGCTGTACCCAAACTAAATTTTTATCATTTTTTTTCACACAAATAGAGCTTTCTTTTGGTGGTATTTAACCCCTTCCCGACCGGCACACGCCGATGTACGTCGGCAGAATGGCTTGGGCAGGCATATTGGCGTACGGGTACATCAATTTTTATATGCCGCCCTGCCATCGCGCGCGTGCTGGTCGGGACCCCTGTGAGTCTAGTCGTGGGTCTCGTGACTCGATCGCCGCAGGGATACCCGGGATCGCCTCACGGGGCAGCTGAATGGGGAGATGCCGTTGTAAACAGCATCTTCCCGTTCTGCCTAGCAACAAGTGATGCTGATCTCTGCTCCATGTGATTGGAGCAGAGATCAGTGTTCACTAACACAAAGCCCAGCCCCCCACAGTTAGTAACACGCCCCTAGGAACACTTAACCCCCACACTGCCATTTACACAGGAATCAATGCATTTGTATAGCATTGATTGCTGTATAAAATGACAATGGTCCCAAAAATGTGTCAAAAATGTCCGCCATAATGTCGTAGTCACAAAAAACAAACAAAATCGCTGATCGCCGCCATTACTAGTAAAAAAAATAAAATAAATTAAGAAAAATGCCATAAAACTATACCCTATTTTGTAAACACTATAACTTTTGCGCAAACCAATAAATAAACGCTTATTACAATTTTTTTTACCAAAAATATGTAGAAGAATACGTATCGGCCTAAACCGAGGGAAAAAAAATGTTTGATTATATATTTTTGGGAGATATTTATTATAAACAAAAAGTAAAAAAAAATGTGTTTTTTTCAAAATTGTCGCTCTATTTTTGTTTATAGTGCAAAAAATAACCGCAGGGGTGATCAAATACCACCAAAAGAAATCTCTATTTGTGGGGAAAAAAAAGGACGTCAATTTTGTTTGGTAGCCACGTCGCACGACCGCTCAATTGTCAGTTAAAATGACGCAGTGCCGAATCGCAAAAAGTGGTCTGGTCTTAAGCTAGCAAAATGGTCCGGTCTGAAAGCGGTTAAGCACCACTGGGTTTTGAATTTTTTTGTTAAAAACAAAAATGAAAAAGAATGAACATTTTGAAAAAAAAAATAGTTTTAGTTTCTGTCAAAAAATTGTGTAAATAAGTAATTTTTCTCATTCACTGATGGGTACTGATAGGCTGCACTGATGAGGAGACACTAATATGCTGCATTGATAGGCACTGATAGGTGGCACAGGTTGTTTGTACTCAGCTTTTCCCCATGGAGATTCAGCTGCAATACAACCAAAATGAAGGCCAAATACAGCCCTAGTACCCATACACATGCATTTGAGTATCAAATGTGCAAACTATAGAATTTATACACAAAGCTAGTCAGCACATGACTCTGACACTTGCAGCGTGATGCCTAATGCTACAAATTAGTAATTATGCTGTTGGGGCATATTTGGATCTTTACCCTTCAATGCCATTTTTTTAGCTTGTAAGAACTGGCCGCCTCCCCCTAGTGCTTTCTATTGGCTAAAACCAAAATGCCTGGAGCTTGAATATACATGTAAAATGTTTAGAATATTCTTTTAAAATGCTCATATATGCATGCAAAAAATGCTAAAAAACATTAAAAATAAATAAAAACACCCACAAATCGCTCTCCTAGGTGTATCCTTGCTCAAAATGTAAAAGCATATATTTATTTACACATTGAATTTCAGTTTTTTCAAGCCTCACTGACTTGACTGACAGCAGCAGGAGCCAATGGCTCTGAGCCTTGGAGGAGGGGGGGGGAGAGCCAAGAGAGCCACTGCTCTTGTGCACAGCGCTGGATTGAGACCGGACTCAGTCAGGTAAGTGTGGGGGCTGTCAGGGTGAAGCTAAACTGAGGGTTTTTTTTTTTACGTTAATACAGGGGATGCTTTAGGATAAAAAAAAAAAAAAAAAAGCTTCAGCCCTTAAAAACACCTTAATTTGAGCAATCTTTGTAAAATTAAAAGTGGTGTTGCTATTTAAAAAAAAAAAAATTTAAAGTCAGTAGCTACAAATACTGCAGCTGCTGACTTAATAATTGGACACTTACCTGTCCCAGGGTCCAGCAATGTGCGGGATCAAAGCCCCGCTCATCTCCCCCTCTGCTTTGTAACTGTGGCCGCCTGGCTGTGACTTCACGGCTGGGCACCCACTTCACATGCAGTGCCGCGCTCCGTGATTGGCCGTGCAATCATCTTGGACCTCTCACGTGTCCCAGATGATTGACAAAAGGGAGATGGCAGAGCTGAGCCCTTCCTGCGCCGAGGGGAAGTGATGTCACAAGCCCAGGCACTGAAGGAGGCCGACTACAGCCATTTAGAAGGTGAGGAAAAAAATAAATATTCCAAATTTTCTTTTTTTTTTTTTTTGGGTGCAACTCCCCTTTAATTTGTGAAGATCCCCACACAGGGTGCCTAAAATTTGATTTGGATCTTAAAACCATAGTAAACTGCTGGGTTGGGGAAAGGCAATGTCAATGTGCTAATGGAAATTTGAAATACTTTGTAATGACATTCGTGCAGTCATCGAATGTAAAAAAAGATTTTCCATATGAATGTTCATTCTATTAGAGTATGACCAGCTTAAGTTCTCTGGGAAAATCAGTGAGCCAATCACACAAGCAGGAAATACAATTTTTGGGGGCATTCTGCATACCAATGGATTACAGAACACCTCCAGGTTGCCATATTGTATTGCATTTTGACCGAATATTACAGCAGCTGCAGATTAATAACATTACATTATAATATGGCTTGTGTAATAATTGTATATGCTAGAATATTATAATTATTTATTTTTTATTTTTTTATATATAGATTTTTTTTCCCCACGGAGTATGTCTCCATCTCACCTATCAAACACTAAATTATCATATCAAGAAGGCCTCATTCTTTTAAGATAACTGTAAAAATGAGAACTGCACAGCAAAGATATTTAAACAGAGCAAAGTGGATAGGGCTCTTTAATGGAACATACAGTTGAAATCATTCCCAGCCTACCGCGGTTTTGTAATACCGAGTTGCTCAAGTCTTAGTAAACTAAGCAATTTATTTATTTCCTAATAGCAATAAGCATTCCAGTGACTTATTCAGAGCCTACCTTCGAATCGGATCTGGTTGAGAATATATCCCAGTCATTCTTTTTTTTCCCTGGACACGTGGAATCCGAACGCGCAGTATGGAAGAGTAGCTTGCCTCGCGTCTCATAGGAAGTGACGAAAGCTGTTTTAAAGGGAAATGAATCTCCTGATATTTCATATCCAGTCTGTGTCTCTGCAGTGCGTTTACCACCTCCAGCTACAGATTGCGGTGCGGTTAGACGGAGCTGCTTCTCTGGGTCCAAAAGACGGAGCTTTTATGTCTTTTAAAGTTGTCTCTTTGTCTTCAAATAGTCTTACCTTACCACAAATGGGAAACTACTTTGGTAATCGTAGTTATGTTTTAAAGTCTTTAGGATATAAGCAGTATACACAAATATCAACTTTCACCAGAAGCTACGAGACCTCTTTTTTCTGAAACCTGGCCCTGAGACTGCGGTTTCGCCTACTGAAGCTACCCGCATAAGGCAGTGACACAAGTGGTGTGAGAGGAGATGGAAACGGGGTAAGCGTGGAGGTATACAAGCTAGGCTAAGGGCTAATCCCACAAGCCCGGCTCTTACAACACTTATGCTCCCTAATGTTTACTCACTGGAAAATAAACTGGACTTAAAGCGGTGTTCCACCCGCAAATTTTCTTTTAAAAAAGTCAGCAGCTACAAACACTGTAGCTGCTGACTTTTAATAAGGACATTTACCTATCCAGGGAACCTGCGATGTCGCCCCCCCAAGGCCAATCCTTTAAGGGAAACAGGCAGTGGAGGGATTTTTTTCAACCCTGCACTGAAAATCGGATCGCATGAGTGTTCTCACCTATGCGATCCGATTCCTGTGAGAGTTCACAGTTTGCACTGCGATCTGTGAACCGATCTGGGGGTATCATTAACATTGTATTGACACCCGCAGCGGTTCGGAGGAGGCAGTGTCAACTGCCTGCGGGAGAGATGTGATGTGTGGGAACCAGCGATGTAATCGCTCTGGTTCCCCCATCGTATCAGTGTGAACCTAGGCTATATGAGGCCTGTAGACTGTGAATGGGTAATTTTTTGCAGCATATCAACTTCCAGATGTTGCTTCCATTCAGTTCTTTGAAGTCTGTTAGAATGCAGGAGCTGCGTGGATACAGCTGCTGGTCCCAATAGGACAGGAGTGCAGCTGAATTCACACAGTCTGCATTTGGGGGCCGCTCATCCGCATCTGTCACAGAAGGACCTGCGGCTGCATCTTAACAGACTTCAAAGGGCCGAATGCACGCATCACCTGAAAGTTGAGATGCTGCAAAAAATTTCCTATTCATGGTATACAGGCCTCATCACCCATGTGAT
Source organism: Lithobates pipiens (assembly GCF_037356315.1). Classification (NCBI taxonomy): domain Eukaryota; kingdom Metazoa; phylum Chordata; class Amphibia; order Anura; family Ranidae; genus Lithobates; species Lithobates pipiens. The sequence continues at coordinate 132,532,710 of NW_027507685.1, forward strand.
CCAGGACTAACACGCAACGTCAGGCATACAGTATGTACATTTCTTTTTTTAGATTTGTTGCATGCATTCATGTCAATGGGCTGTGTAACAATGAATGGCACAAGCATGACACACAGGGGCATGGGCGTCCGCAGAACTTTTTTCAGTGGGGGGCATCATTTTAAGGTCTGGTCGTGTGATCTTACCTGTGTCAGTCAACAGCGACTGCAGGTGAGAAAGTGCTTGGCGACGGCTAATAAAGCCAGATGAGGTGATGTCACCCATAGGTTTCCATGTCACAGTTGTTATTGGTGCTCCCTCCTCTCCCCTGCATAGGCTGCTCGATCACACACCTTAGATAACATGACCAGATTATAACAGTCTGAAAATAGGTTGGTCCGCATAGGTGTTAGGGGTAAGTGGACGGGGGGGGGGGGGGGCAGTTTTTAAGGCTAGCACAAGCTGGAATTCTACTTTCAATCTATCCTCCCTATTGGTGGCTTGTGGCAGTGTTAAAGCAGAGCTCCACATGTTTGCACCCTCCCCCCCTTCCACTACCAGATTTGGCACTTTTTGGGGGAGAGAGTGTACCTGGTTTTGGCAACCTAAGCCACATGCTGCGAGCGACTACAGCAAGTGAAGGTATAAATAAACATACAATTAATCAATTAAAAAAAATAAAAAAAAATAATTAAAAAAAAAACACTACACCTGCATGGTGCAGCATTGGCTTAAGCCAGTGGAGATTTTAAAATCTATATGAACACAATACTGTAGCATATTTATGTTGTTGTGCCCATATAGATGCTGATGTGCCTTTATATTGGTACAACAGCATCTGTATTAGGTACAATAGCATTTATATGGGCAAAACAGCATAAACATGATATTCTGTCCATGCTGTATAACTTCTATTGTGACCATAGAAATTCTATTGCTCCAAATTAGGCACAGTCCCTCAAAATCAGGGACAGTTGGGAGATATGGAGAGATTTTTAGACATTTGTAACTGACCTTAAAGAATATGTAACTGATCACATGCTTGGTCAGTAAGGATGAGCTCAGGCGTGTTCGCACACCCCGCATGCAGAGCACGCCAAGAAGACGGCGCTGTGCTAATCACAGACAATGAGACACTTCCCGATCTCTGCAGCTGCGCATTGGGAAATTTCTCACTGCCTATGATTAGCGCAGGGCCGTCTTCCTGGTGGCTCTGCATGTGGGCTGTGCGAACATGCCTGACCTCATCCTTATTGGTCAGCAATAAATTCTTGCAGCCGTTCATCTCCTTTGCAATCAAAACATGTAGCCTCACACATGCGGACTGTTCAGATCCCCCTGTCAGATTTTTCTGGCGGCTCTGAACGGTCGCTCAATACAGCTCTATGGAGCATCGAGTGTCAGTGGTGACATGTGCGCTGACATCTGATCCGCTCCGCAAAATCCAGAAGGATGGATGTCCTATTTTCCATCCGTCTGGTGGATTGGATGAAAACGGGCAGGTGGCCATCCGATCCCCCCCATGGGGAGAGCGGACTCTGACAGGTCCGTCCCTGGAGAGACGGACTTGTTATCCGCCGGCTCAGAGGGGATCAAGTGGAATAGTGAATACGGACAGCCGCCTGGGAAATAGTATAATTGTCCTGGTCTGGGGTCTTATCAGAATTGCTGGATACTGGTAATTAAACAGTAATCTGCAAGCACTGATTACAGACAGATCATGACACAGAACAAGTGGACACTAACCCAGCTGGTTCTACAAAAATAATTTAGCACTTCACCTTAATGGCAGCTTCCATGGCTTGATTCGGGAACTTCTTAGCAGGCTTGGGGTGAGCTCTGGTGACTGTTGGGCTGGACAGTGGCTGCTAGAGGCCCATACACACGATCAGACTTTTTGACAACAAAACATGTAAATCAGCTGTTTTGGAGCAACATCCGACCGTGTGTACGCTCCATCGGACAAACTTTTTTGGTTTTCATTGGACTTTTATTGGCTGTGCCAACGAACAAACTTTCTGGCAACAAAAGTCCAATGGAGCAAAGTCTGATCGTGTGTACAGAAAACCATAGGACTTTTGTACAAAGTACAAACAGGCATGCTCAGAACCAATGCAAAAGATCAGACAACAATACAGAAGTTGACCAAAGGTGGCCGTAAAGAGCAAAAAAACCACATGATTTGGTGAAAGTTGGCTGAAAAAGTCCTGCTGTGTGTATGCAATACAAGCTCAAGGCCGACGCCCTTTGTACAAAAATCCAAGGGAAAGTTTGTACAAAGTCCGATCGTGTTTCCGGTGTTTCTACCAACTCGCCGCTTCCATTGGTGAGTCGGAGAACGGATCTGCCAGCCCCAGATGGTGACTATATAGATTTCCGGTGGACCAGATGGTTGTCTCTATGATCGTTCGGAGGCCAGGCACGATGTTATGACGTCACGCCCCGCCTCTGCATTCAAACGGTGCCGCCTCGGCTGGGAAGCCGAGATAGTTTTTTTTATTTCAGGCTTTCCAGCCTAGAGGTGAGATGTGGGGTCTTATTGACCCCATATCTCACTGTAAAGAGGACCGATCATGCCATATTCCTATTACAAGGGATTTTTACATTGTGCTTTTAACGTGCTTTTAACAGCATTTTGTACTACCATTTATTAGTGTTAGTGTTTATGGACGTTTTCAATAAAAATACACAGAAGACACTCCAAAAATCCCACAGTGCATTCCAAACTCCCACAATGAATTGAAAAAATAGAATGCCGAACACTAATTGTTTATGAGCGTTTATAAGCGTTTATGAGCGTTCCAGCCTAGAGGTGAGATGATTGGTCTTATTGACCCCATATCTCACTGTAAAGAGGACCGATCATGCCATATTCCTATTACAAGGGATGTTTATGTTGTGCTTACATTCCTTGTAATAGGAATAAAAATGATCAAAAAAAGTTTTTTTTTTAAAAAGTGTCAAACTAAAACCAAAAAAAAATGTAAAATTAACAATACATTTTTTTAAAGCGCCCCTGTCCCCGTGTGCTCACACACAGAAGCGAACGCATACTTAAGTCCCGCCCACATATGAAAATGCTGTTCAAACCACACATTTGAGGTATTGCTGTGAACGTTAGAGCGAGCGCAATAATTCTAGCTCTAGACCTCCTCTGTAACTCAAAACATGTAAGCAGTAAAAAAAAATTTAAAGCGTCACCTATGGAGATTTTTAAGTACAGAAATTTGGCGCCATTCCATGAGCATGTGCAATTTTAATGTTAGGTATCTATTTACTCGCCGTAACTTCATATTTCACATTATGCAAAAAAATTGGGCTAACTTTACTGTTTTTTTTTTCCCCAAAAAAAAACACATTAGAAAAATTGATACACAAATACCATGCAAGATAAAAAGTTGCAATGACCTCCATTGTATTCTCTAGGGTCTTTGCTAAAAAAAAAATATATAATGTTGCGGGGGTTCTATGTAATTTTCGGGCAAAAAAAAAAAAATTACGATTTTTACATGTAGGAGAGAAATGTCAGAATTGGCCTGGTTGGTAAGTGGTTAAAATTTTCCTTGGACCTGATCAGGTATTCTTTGCAAAGTGAAATTTCACCACATTCATTGGGGATAATTATCTTTCAAAGTGAACAGCCTTTTCTGGTGTTCCTGGGACAGCCAGCAAAAGATATGATCTGATTCTCTGGTATTGTATGTAACTTGTGTGTGTGTATATATATATATATATATATATATATATATATATATATATATATATATATATATATATATATATATGGTATGTAACTTCCGCCTGAATCAGTCTCTGAGTATTATATTCTTCTGACCTGTAGGTGGCGTTGCTCTGATTCTGAACACAAAACACGGAAGTGTTCTGTCCTTGCTTGGTCCGCAGAAGGTTGGATTCTACAGGGACGGAGATCAGCTTGATGGTGAACCTAGGCTTATCAAGGGTCGACGATGAGGTGGCGGCTAGGCACCCGGTGTGTGGTGGGGACGGGCTGTCTGAGGCCATGTATGGCAGATTTATCTGTACAGAGAGCTCAGTACTGAGGAACTACCAATCCCAGCATGCACCACACTGAGGAACATCTTCAGATACATGATTAAAATTACAATGTGAAAACAGGGAAGAATTAGTATGCGAGTACACACACACACTTTCTGAAAGTATTTATATTATATATAATTAACTATTTTATAGTGTGTGTGTGTTTTTTTTTTTTTTTTACCTGTATACACTTAAACGAAAAAAAACTATATACTATTTTATAGTTTTCTTTTACCTGTATACACTTAAAAGATATAAACACACACACACACACACACACACTTTTGTCAAGCAAAGTCAAAGCAAAAAAAAAAACACTATAAAATAGTTCTCAAAACTTTGTGTGTGTATATATATTAGGAACTCTGAAAGCGATCATTTTATGGCAAGCCCTCAGATTGTGAGCAGCATTTCCTGCAGCGGGGGAGGGGAGGTGATGGTAGTACTTAGTGATGAGGGGCTGGGTGGGTATGCTGGGACATGTAGTCTGTGGTGTGGTGTTGTACACATTCCTGTTGCTGAGTGTATGTTTCGGAATGTGACCTCTACATATCAGTACACTTTACTCATCTAGGAGGGGGAATTACAGAGAAATGATGAACTGTAGTTGGAATTCAGAGTCATGAGGCTGAGTGTTCATAGAGGATGTTACCCATTTAACCCCTTTTCAACCACCCAACACACATGTGCAGCAACAGAAGGGTGACATTCAGCACCCACACACCACACATATGCATCGCTAGTCAGCTGTTGTGCTGAGTGCGCTCGCTCAGTGTGCCCTCAGCACAAAGACTGAGCTGTGACATACTGCTGTCGGTTTGGGCTACAGATAGGTAGCCAATGGGACCAGCTTCCTGTCGGCTGATCCCCCCCCCCCCTGTTGAGCAGAGCAGGTGGATAGGAAGTATGTGTTTGCCCCGCTGTGCTAATCACAGGCAGTGAGACATTGTCCGATCTCTGCAGCCACGAATCAGGGCAATGTCTCACTGCCTGTGATTAGCGCAGCGCTGCGCCAACTTCCTGGCGGGCTCTGCACGTGGTCCATGCGAACACGCCTGAGCTCATCCCTACTCTCCAATCCAGCCAGATGGAGGAGGATGGGTCCCGTCCTGAAGAGTGGATTAATCCACAAAATGCATAGAGCTACGATATGTCGTGTTTTTGCTCATTACATGTTTTACATGACCAATTTTACTATATGTTTTATCTGATATTTACTGCTAGCAATTATATATACAATAATTGCACATTGCCACATATCTTTTTAAATTGTATTGGATATTTATGCCTACTCATGATTACCATCATGTAAAATAACCGATTTCCAATAAATTTGAACTTTTACATCTGCATGCTTCATCTAAAGTCCCAATTCTCTGTCCCCTTTTAATGGTCCATAGGAATACATGGACCATCCAATCAAGTCTGCCTGAAAAACTGACAGACGGGACCTATTGGGATCGCCCGTGTGTGAAAGGGGCCTTACTCACCTTTGTCGTGTCCACAACCTGGTTTCCTTGAAGGAACCGATGACCAGGGATGAGCTCAAGTGTCTTCAGTTCTTCTGTCAGATTAGTGAACGGACGTGATATTCTGGGTATTCTGACTGACCAAAAATACTCACTGCGCATATGTTCTACCCCTAGCAGGTTTGCTACTCTGACAGAAAACCTGCATTCAGAAGGCGGCAGCAGACATCTTGTTACATGGAGCCAGATCTTGAATTTCACACTCATTATTGCAATAAGGGTTTGCTAATCTGACAGAACACTGCTACGAGTGAGGGTGTTGAAAAATGTCAGTCAGCACCTTATCACTATAAGATTGGCACTGAGCAAAGCGGGGTGTACCAAGATGGCCGTCACCACCTTCTGACTGCAGGCTTTCAAAATTTAACATCAAAACAGTCGCACGGGCTTCAAAATACTGTATATAAGCATATATGCTCACTTTTTTGCCTTTGAGCGTGAAATTCAAGTCTTGGCTGGGTGTAACAAGATGTCTGCTGTAACCTTCTGACTGCAGGTGCTCTATCAGATTAGCAAACCTGCTAGGGGTAGAACGCATGCACAGTGAGTATTTTGGTCAGTCACTTCCGTTCGCTGTTCTGTTGGGTTCGCTAATCTAACAGGACAAGGGCATGAATCTGAACCCTCCTAAACTATGCCCCCAAGGAAGCTTTTAAAGCGGACAGTCAATCATAGGCAGTGGAGGAATTCTCTACCCCACAGCCACACTTCTATATTTCCCTTGTGTACATGCAGCTGTAGAGCGGGGAATGCATTCACTGCCTATGACTTGATGTCAACTTTTAAAGCTTCCTGGTGGGATAGCTTAGCTCATCACTACAGAGGATGTAGCCCCAGCCTTACTGATACCAGTCTGGGAAAACAGTGTCATCAGTGCCTTCACAGAGATCTTGTACCTAATCTGCAAGATTTCATAATGTTGTCATACTGCGCATGTGCATGATGAAGCAGATGACGTCACGCTTCTCATCTTGCACCAAAGAGGCTACATTCATCTGGTTAAAAAAAAAAAAAAACTCCCCCCCCCCCCCCCCCCCCCCAAGATCTCGTGTTTTTTTTTTTTTTTTAATAGACAAATGTAATGTAGTTAGGCCCATTCACAAGATGAGCACCTGCCCCCTGTGCTGCAAGGACTGAATGATCAATCATTTTAGGGGATAAGAAAAAAGTAGTAATATTTACCTTACCTCAGACTCAAGAACCCTTCTTTTTCACATGATCGTGTGCATGGGCAGTGGGGAGTTAGCTTTGATGAATCAGGAAATCACAGCTAGCTCCTAAATCCAAGATGACTGTTCCATGGACCCCCAACCATGAGAAGAATCAGCTACAGGAAGACAGCGTTTGATTCAATGGACTGGTAAGTACCTGATTTTTGAAGTCCGTAACTAGAGTATCCATATCGTCCACTGTAAGTTTTTTTTTTTTTCTAGTTCCTGTAGTTAAGAAATCTGAGACTGTTTTTATTCCTCTTCTGGTAATAGCTGTATTCTCGATTTTCATGTATGAGTGTCACAGGGATCAGAAAAAGGGACATCCCCCCCCCCCCCCCCCCCAGGGGCAATAAACAGAAATAAAAACCTTTTATCACATAAAACGATCTCTAAAAAAAAAAAAAACATACGGATCCAGCAGCGCTGATTAATTATTTAAACTGCAATTTCTTTTGTGCAAAAACTCTCAATATTAAAAAAATATATAAAAATAATAACAGTAATAATCGCTGCTGGATCTGTATGGTTTTTTTAGAGATCGTTTTATGTGATAAGTGTTTTGTTATTCAATTTTTGATGACTTTTAAAAAGCGGCTGCTTTAATAATAGTAGATTATTGGTTTATTGAAATTTCACAGCTCCTGTCTTATACACATATTTCTGTGAGCGCTTGTATTTATGGAGAACAGGGCGGTTGTTATATAAATTAGTTGAGAAATAAAAACCTGACAAATCTGAACTCAATCAAAGCTACAAAAATAAAGACAGTATGTCTGGAATTAGTCATTTGAAAAGCATGAGAACACCAATTAGTGACAGATACTTTGCAGCACATTGAAAGTCATTGATATGCTCACTGACACTATTTCTTGCAGGGTTTATCAGGATATGCATCATGTCAGTCACAAGCCTTCATGAAGGGGGTGGCCACTTTTATCACAGGTAATAACATGACTTATCGAGCCTTTCTGCTATTGAAATGATTTCTTCCCCAGATAAAATGATCAAGATGGATTGTCACTGCTATTCAAATAATAGTTTATTGACTCACCGTTTCCTTCTGGTGATCTAATCTTATCCTGGTGGTCACATTTCTTTACATTCTTGGTAATATAGAAAGTCAGTTAGTTTAGTTTTGTCAGCATAGTTTCATTTTCTATTGATGGGAATGCATAAATCAGTTTCATTTTGCCAGTGGATCAATCTGCTGCCAAAAGTAGATATATTAGGTCCAATCAATATTAAAGACGGCCCTGCCCCTCCCATTAATACCCTTGTCCTTCCCACCTTTTTCCCTCTTTTATTCACTCCCATCCTATCCTGCTGTGCTTACATTCCCAATTCCATCCACCTCAATAATGGGGCACTTCCTATATGAGAGCAGATGTCACATCCCTAAGCTATGCCCCTGACTGCCCCCTGGCTCCTTATTCCACTGTGTCCAGTGCAGAGCTGTCCATTCCTCCCAAGCATCCCCCACCTCCTCTTCTTTCCCATGCCAATTGAAAGTCGGATGGTAGGGAAAAAAACCTTCCTCCTTGTTCTGCTGTCGCCAACTGACTCTCCTGCGGCGCCTAGTGGTTTCAGCACAGTGATCACAACAGGGGCCATATGTATAGAGCTGTCTATTATTGCTTCCCCCCCCTCCCCCCAAATGTGCAGCCTAAACAGAATAAACAGCGCTGTAAAATCAAATGTTTTGAATTTGCAAAAAGGTAATATTACCCCTAAAGCTGTCCATAGACAGGTATTCTTTCTTTATTTTTATTTTTTTTGGTGTATCCAGCAGGATTCCTCCATCCACACAACGTTAGTATAAATTTAAGTGAGACCCTAAGACCAAACGTTCCGCACCTAAACACAAACACTGACACTAATTAGGCTAAACTGTTTCAATGCATACTCACCACTGCACTGAATTTACACAACACTGGTGACAGATTAGTGCTGAAGGAAGCTTTGAGTGACAGATTCGCTTTATAGCAGTGGTCATCAACCCTGTCCTCGGGGGCCCACTAACAGGCCAGGTTTTATGTATTACCTTGGGGAGACGCAGACTAGAATACTGCAATCACTGAGCATCAAATGATATCACCTGTAATGTATTACAGTTATCTTGCAAACCCGGCCTGTTAAGGGGCCCTGAGGACAGGGTTGATGACCACTGCTTTAAAGTCCATCATGGCCAGTTGATAACTTAAAGTCCACCTTGACAGGTCCTACTGATTGCAATGTGTTCGCTGAGAGACTACATATGCTGCATGCACTAAACCTTGTTCAATAAATAGTATGTTGTCAATTATCAGAGAAGCAGTCCCAGTAGACATCAGTAGTAGCTAATGTTGTAGTTGGAATAAGTGCACAGTCTTCCCTGCAAAAGCAGTCTTATTTCCATAGCCAACAACATTTCCTTTCGTTTGCATTTTATAATTGTCCTATGAAAATATTTACAACTTTGAACAATGGCTACAATTATAGACAGACAGTCCAGCTCCGCATTTACCTTTCAGTGCTAGCTTAATAAGATTATATTTTATATTAAAATTGATATTATATTCTTATCTGTGTTGCAGGTACTGTCACTGCAATGATAATCCAGAGTGCTTTGAAGAGGAGACTTCCATATCCTATGAAATGGAATATATTGGTGTCTGTAGGTAAGACAAAAACAAGAGATGGAAAACTTGTTCAAGTCCCTTCCCTACCTTAAGCTGGGTATACACCAGTATAATTTCTAACAAAAATTTGTATGAAAATTCTCAAAACATTTGAATGTTTTTTTAAAAGTAATTCAAGATTTTGTTTGCATTTAACATGTGAGTTTTGGAATGAATGGACTTTACCAAATGAAAAACACATACACAATAGTGTGGCTGGGAATATTCCCCCGTCCACATTTTGTGTGAATGTAGGAATCTGACAGTTTTTTTTTTTTTTTTTTTTTTTTTTTTTCCTTCAACCTGCTGGTTGAACAAAAAACTGTTCATGTATACCCAGCTTAAGTTTTGTATAGTGGTTGCATGAGGATAATGAATTTCTCTGAAAAAATAATTGCTAAAACCAGCAAATAGACCGTTTTTATGTGCATTTTCTCTGCTTAAAATTGGTGCTGGTTCCTAATGCCGCGTACACACGACCAGACTTTCTGTCAGAAAAGGTCAGACGGTCTTTCCGACGGAGTTCCGTCCGAACGGACTTGTCCACACACACGAACGGACCAAAGTCCGTTCGTTTTGAAGGTGACGATGTACGACGGGACTGGAAAAGGAAGTTCAATAGCCAGTAGCCAATAGCTACCCTTGGGTCATATTTGGTCCATTGGACCAGCATACAGATGAACGGTTTTCTGAATAGAAATTGCTTCCGTCGGACAGATATGAAACATGTTCTATTTCTAGGTTCGTCTGAATTTTTGGAAAAAAAAAAAGTCAGATGAAGCCCACACATGATCGTAATATCCGACGGAATGATTCCACCGGACCTTTTCTGCCGGAAAGTCCAGTCGTGTGTACGCAGCATAAAAGTTTCCTGACACTTTAAATAATTTGTCTGGTCCAGCTTGGATCAAACACATTTTTACGTGCCCGAACAGACTGGGTGCTGCTTAGTCTGGAATATACTATAGTACAGGGGTAGGCAACCTTTAAGAGATGGAGATCTACCTGGCCAACTGAGGTCCGATGTCTTTTTTTATTTCTTTATGACATATAGATGTCAGTCAGTAGAGCAGTGGACAGTGTCAGTTGGACAGTTGACAGAGTAAGTAGACAGTGAATGGTGACAGTAGGGTAGCAGATGTTGTTACTAGAACAGTTGACAGTCTGACAGAGAGGTCAGTGTTAGTAGAGCAGTGGACAATGTCAGTAGTTTTTGTAATGAATTTTTACAATATAATTTTTTGGGAAATTTTTTAGGAGCCCCATTAGGGGGCTTTGGCGAAATATCAGGGGTCTAAACATACCCCTGATGTCTCACGTTTGAAACGGAGAAAGGAACTGAGGACAGAGATACCCCAGTCCATTTGTCTGCAGCCTCAGCTGTACTGGATAACGAATGAATGGTTAGTTAGTTCCTGTCACTGACTCTGTTTATTCAGAAAAGGAATAGGCCGGTGAATTATATATTTACCAGCCCCTTGCCTCCTCATCCTAAAACATCTCTTGCAGCAGCTGGCGGGGGAGGTGAGGAGGGGAACCTAGCAGTGCTGCGGAGGTGGATGTGGGGGCCAAGGGAGCACACGGGGTGCCAGGCAACACAATGAAGAGGAACCTGGAGAGAAAGGAGGGGTGGCATTTAGTGGAACCGATGAGCTGTATTCTCCTCCCTGCAGCATCTGAATGCTGGTGGGAGTGAGAAGAGGTGAAGCGAGCATTGCTGGCATTTACACAAAAATGCACCCCATTGGTTTCACTAAATGCCGCCCCCACCATCCTTCCTCTCCAGGTTACAGGGTCGGCGATCTCCCCGTCACCTACCCACGATCTACGGGTTACCAACCTCTGCTGTAGTAGCTTTTGCTACGTACAGTGAGCGGAGTTGTGTTCTGACAGCAGTACAAGAGACTTCCCTTCTACATGGAGATTCCCTAAGACTTGGCTCTCTTTATATATGGCAGCAAAGGGAAAGTGTCTCGTACTACTGCAGGACCACAGTGCCTCCTACTATACATAGCACAAGCTACTACAGTATATTACCGACTAAGCAGGAGCCAGTTCTTTCTGCAATGCAAATAATTATTATAATAATTTGCTCCAAGCTGGGCTAAACAAATTGTTTAACCTCTTCGTGCTGAGCACATGTAAATATGCAGCTGGGCTTTAGCGATGAGCGGCTGCATACATGCATCCAATAGCGCTGAAAGAGCTGTGCTGAGAGCGCACCCCGCGTGCTTCCAGCACAGTTACCAGCCGCTAATGGAAAGCTCCCTTTGCTGCTTGCGATTGGAAGCTTGTCGATCGTGTGACTTCTGCGAAAGCCAATCACAGGGTTCACATGACCATATGCCCCGCCCCCTGGCATTCTAAACTCTTTAAAGGGCCTGCAGGCACCGGCTCTAAGAGGTTCAAGTGTCAGAAAACCTGCAGTTCTGGTTTAAACCAAAAAATGATATTGTATATAAAAGATAAGTACCGTATTTATCAGCGTATAACACGCACCCCAAGTTTAGGAGGGAATTTAAAAGAAAAAAACTTTTAGGAGGGAAGTTTAAGGAAAAAAAACTTACATTTAAATGCCCATCAATGCAGCCTTATCAGTATCATTTGCAGCCTTGCATTGCAGCCTTGTCAGTCGATTGCAGGCTTGTCAGTGTAATTTTAAAAATGGCGCTGCCGAGATACAGAGCGGATGTCCTGTCCTGTGTATCGGATACACAGGATACAGAGCGGATGTCCTGTGTATCTCGGTGGCTTTCGGGTATTTTCGGCCGCACTCGGGTGTTCTCGGCTATTTTCGGCCCTTGTTGCCTATTTTTGGCCGCACTGAGAACGGCCGAAAATAGCTGAGAACGGCCGAATATACCTGAAAGCCGCCGAGAGTGGCACAGAAGGTTAGAAAAGGAGGGGGATCAGCGTATAACACGCACCCCCGATTTCCCCCTGATTTTAGTGCGTGTTATACGCCGATTAAAAATGCATTGCAAAAGTCTTTATTACTTTAATTAAAAATAATGGACAAAAATGATGACTAGATAAGAAAAATCCCATACCATTAATATTAAGACAATAAAAACTCCTATTGATGGTTTTTAAGTCGGTTAGCTTTTTATTCAAACAAAACCCTATGTCGTTTCTATAAAGTTTCATCATGACACAGCTATAATGGCAATATAATCTATGGAATGCAGGAAAAGATGTACAGTGAGGGATCCCCTGCTTATTTTGTACGTTTTGTCACTGATAAAAATGATCAGTCTATAATTTTAATGGTAGGTTTATTTTAACATTGAGAGACAGAAAAATGCATTTCAGAAAAGTTATAAATTGATATGCATTTTAATGAGTGAAATAAGTATTTGATCCCCTTTCAAATCATCAAGATTTCTGGCTCCCAGATGTCTTCTATACAGGTAACCAGCCGAGATTAGATGCACTTTCTTAATCTCAGCTTGTTACCTGCATAAAAGACACCTGTCCACAGAAGCAAACAAAAAAATCTGATTATAATCTCTTCACTATGGCCAAAACCAAAGAGCTGTCCAAGGATGTCAGGGACAAGATTGTAGACCTACACAAGGCTGTAATGGGCTGCAAGATCATTGCCAAGCAGCTTGGTGAGAGTGTGACAACAGTTGGTGCGATTATTCACAAATGGAAGAAACACAAAATAACTGTCCATCTCCCTCGGTCTGGGGCTCCATGCAAGATCTCACCTCATGGAGTTTCAATGATCATGTACACTGTGAGGAATCAGCCAAGAACTACTCGGGAGAATCTTGTCAAGGCAGCTGGGAGCATAGTCACCAAGAAACCAATTGGTAACATATTATGCTGTGAAGGACTGAAATCCAAGCAAGGTCCCCCTGCTCAAGAAAGGACATGTACAGGCCAGTCTGAAGTTTGCTTAAGTTTTGGTTAATGAACATCTGAATGATTCAGAGGAGAACTGGGTGGAAGTGCTGTGGTCAGATGAGACCAAAATCTAGCTCTTTGGCATCAACTCAACTCGCCGTGTTTGGAGGAGGAGGAATGCTGCCTATGTCCTCAAGAACACTATTCCCACCATCAAAAATAGAGGTGGAAACATTATGCTTATGGGGGTGTTTTTCTGCTAAGGGGACAGGACAACTTCACTGCATCAAAGGGACGATGGACAAATCTTGTGTGAGAACCTCCTTCCCTCAGCCAGGGCATTGAAAATTGGGTCTTTTCAGCATGACAATGACACACGGCCAAGGCAAAGGAGTAGTCCAAAAAGAAGCACATTAGGGTCCTGGAGTGGCCTAGCCAGTCTCCAGACCTTAATCTCATAGAAAATATCTAAAGAGATCTGAAGGTTCAAGATACCAAACATCAGCCTCAAAACCTTAATGACTTGGTTGGAGTTGGACAAAATCCCTCCTCAGATCTGTGCAAACCTGGTGGCCAACTACAAGAAAAATCTGACCTCTGTGATTGGCAACAAGAGTTTTGCCACCAGGTACTAATTCATGTTTTGCTTATTTCACTAATTAAAATGCAAATCAATTTATACCTTTTTTGAAATGTTTTTCTGGATTTTTTGTTGTTTGTCTGTCTCTCACTGTTAAACCTACCTTTAAAATTTATAGACTGATCAAAAATCAGCAGAGGATCAAATACTTTTTTCTCTCACTGTAGCTCTGTGTCCTTGAGGTATTTACAGCCAGTTGATGCAAATATAACAAACAGGTGTTCTGTTCAACAAGGAACAAAAGGTGCACAGAATCCGCTTTCATTTGAGTTTAGTACTATCCACAATGGACAACTTTGCCACTAAAATTGATTTTAGGGAAATTTTAAACATGTTACCGCTATGCCAGCTGAACCCTTATACCAGCTGCAGAGTGGGAGGACATTGTAGAACTTCAGACATACAACGTGAGCAATCCATTAGATATTCTGTTCAGCAACAAAAAATGTCAGGTACACAGGTTCGTTTGAATTGCAAGTAGAAGTGCTATTGCACATAATGACCCAGCACACCTGTGCTCTGCTGTTTGTTACTGAAAACTACTGTATTTGCTGGCGTATAAGACTACCTTTTACACTTAAAAAAAATGCCCAAAAATTGGTGGTCGTCTTATACGCCGGGTATACAGGTATACAATGCTGCCCGATGGCTGTCAGCCCCCAAATGTCTGCTAATACTGTATGTGGCTTCAGCAACAAACAGTATACGCCGTTGAGCCAATCCCGGCGAGCGATGTATTCTATTAATGAATACAGAGCCTGCTTGGATTGGAGTAACAACCACTGCCAATCCGAGCAGGCTACATAGAGTAGCCTGCTCGGATTGGCTTTGAGAGAGAGAGAGGCAAGGGCTGATGATGCTACAGCCTCTGCCAATCCAAGCAGGCGTTGTATTCATTAAAATAATACACCGCTCACCATACTTCCCTGGGTAAATCCATTCACTGATCTCCTACTACTATACATCCTTCTATTTGCCTTTGAGGTCTCAGGCACCCAAGAGGGACAGGTAAATCTGGGACATATGACAGGGGGGTTATTAAATGCATTTTGGTGGACAATTCCCATAGAATGTAACCCAAAAGTGGTATAGGTTTGGTTAGTGAAAAATTCTACTTTCCAGAGTTGTGACATTCAATAGATCTCTGTTTGTGTTATTATTGTTTGATTTACTTTATGACATAACACAGCATGGCGGATGAGTAGTTGGCATTCTTGCTTTGTATTTTTTAATCGCTCTAATGTTTTTTTAAAATGGTGTTGCCTCAGAAGGGGGGTAGTCTTATACCACGAGTATTGCCCAAAACCTATGTTTTCACTTGAAAAATAGGGGGTCGTCTTATACGCCCAGTCGTCTTATACGCCGGCAAATACGGTAAGCACTTCATGAAGATCACAATAGGTTGTAGATCAGTCATACAAATGATCAAATTCAGAGCTGCAAAAACACAGGTAGCTGCAAATTAAAGCCAGACTGTAATGGGTACTGTGAACACCTAATGGCATGTATGGCAAATAATGGCACCATTCCGATCGTCTAGGGGAGTCACTTAGGTAAAATACCCTCAACACAGTCTGTTGCTACCTACCAACTCCCCCCCCCCCCCCCCCCATGCATGATGCTTAAACTGGAACTATGATCTATGATATCAGGACTGGCTTGTATCACACCCACCACTTCTCAGGTTATCCAGAAGATTTGCAGGGACTTGGTATTAGCACTGAGAAGAGACACACTGCTTATGGATCAGATCCCTGGCAGGCAAAAAAGTGGCAATGAGCTGAGTTGAGGCTGTTTTATTTAAGCATTTCTTTAGAATTGCCACACTTATTATACACTCCTGGGGTAAAAATCGAATAACATATTATGGTATAAAGGTCTGAACATGCACAACAGACAGATTTAGTCGTTGTGATATATAATGTCTTTATAAATAAAACCATGTTTCATAAACAAACAAGTATTATGCTTTTTAAAAAGCAGAAGTACAACTTGAAAATGCCATTGGACATATTACCAGAATGTATTGCCAACATTACCACTTCAATACAGGGCACTTTCACCCCCTTCTTACCCAAACAAAATTTTTATCATCCCCCCACAAATAGAACTTTCATTTGGTGGTATTTGATCACCATTGAGGTTTTTGTTTTTTTTTATGTTACAAATAAAACAAAAATTTTTGAGTAATAAAAAAAAGTTTTTCTTCGTTTTGATATAAAACATTATAAATAAGTTTTCTCCTTCACTGATGGGTACTGATGAGGCAGCACTGATAATAAGGGACTTATATGCAGCACTGATAGGTAGCACTGATTAAGAGGCACTGACAGGCATCACTGATGGACACAGATTGGCATTCCTAAGGGGCACTTATTGGCACTGATTAGCATCCTCGATGGGTCTCTTCTACCCATGCCTTGTCAGCGCGAGTAGAGGAAAAGCTTATAAAGGGCACTTCCTGGTTACCATGTGATCAGCTGTGGGTGGACACAGCTGCTCACATGGTAAAGAGTCAAATGTTCTTACCTAGATCGGAGATGCTGTGTGTCAGAGCGACACACCACCGATCACTGCACGCCCCCACGGGCACGCGCTAGTGGCTTATCCTGCTGGACATCATATGATGCACAGTCAGGATAATACAACCACTTTCCGGCCATCATTCTGCTATATGGCAGGCAAGAAGTGGTTAAATATTAAGAAAAAAAATAAAAGCCTTTTTTTCTTTTAGCAGCTTAGTATATGCCCTCTACATATTCCTATGTGATAGTGCAGTGTTCATTTTGACGTCAAATTTCAATATAATTTTAGACCCCTTTCACACTGCAGCGCCGCTAAAGCGCCGGTTGTTTTTGCGTTGCTTTAGCTACACTTTTTGGGCGCTAGTGGGCTGGATTTTTTAAGGTCACTTGATAACGTGACCTTAAAACACAGGAAAAATTACCCGTTTTGCATCAGGGGCGTTTTGGGAGTGCTATTTATACCGCTCCCAGGCTGCCACAAAGTCGCTGCTTGCAGAATTTTTTCTAACGTCCCGCAAGCACACCACCCGAGTGTGAAAGCACTCATTGAATGGGAGGCAGTTTTCAGGCGCTTTTTAGAGTCTATTTCTAGCGCTAAACGCCTGAAAACTGCCTCAGTGTGAAAGGGGTCTTAGTTACATTCTTTTGACTAAAATGCCATTTTAGTTTTAGTCATATTTTGGTCATTTGAATTGTTTTAGTTTTTATTTTAGTCGACGAAAATATTTTGGCCAAAAAAAATTAACACCGGACTCCCTTAGCAGGCCAGGACTTTTCCATTATTAGCGATTGCTAGCATGGTTTCTCATACCTGGGATTGCGTTTCCACAGTGCTCATTATAGTGTTTTTCAATTTTCAGCTACTGGATGGCAGTTACCTGTGTTCTTGCTCTGAATCGGATCACTCGGTATGACTGATCAGAGACTGTTATCTTTATGAAAGCTTAGTATCCAGTAACAGAGTATGGATGTGCAGGGGTTAATACATGCAATATCACACTACTAGTAAGGAACTGCCACTGTGATGGAGTTCTTTGTAACTGCACTAAGCTAATACAGAAGCCAGGAACCTGTGTATCTGCTACTTTATGTTGCTGAATAGAGCAGGGGTAGGCAATCGCCAGCACTGGTCCCGCAAGCGGCACTCAAAGCCTCTTTTGCCGGCACCCGACTCCCTCCCCATCAGCAGAGCAGTGCAGGGAAGTGACAGACACTGATACATTCCAATTTCAGCATTCCCCACACCGCACCTGCGCTGAGGAGGAGGCACTGTGCCCCCACACATTGTAAAAGATGGGAAACTTCTCTAACTTTGCTGTAACTGCGATCGTCGGCTTTTGTGACGGGGAAGAGATTGAGTTTGGTTCTGTTGGGGGGGGGGGGGGTGTTCCTGTTTCCAGGAGGAGGAGGACTGTCATTGGCCACTTCTAAAGCTAATCGCACTCCTGCTAACCTTGTCCACCATCTGGAGGAAAATTACTCACTTGGTTGCCTTTGCCAATCTAAGAAAGAAGGGATTTCACTGTGATTGCGAAAACCCCAATCGGGTGACAGTTTGTGGAATTACTGTTGAGCTTCTGGGAACTTTGTTGAAATTATTCCTGAACCTTTGTGTTCCTTATTACTGAACCCCTCTGTACTTTGTGTCCCTTTAAGCCACCGCCAGTATTCAGCGCAATGAAAATCACACCCAACTTTTGCTAAAGTGCTGAGCACCGCACATTTTCTCAGCTGCAGGGGTCCAACCTATGATCCTAAAAGCAGGGGGTAGAGCAGTTTGGCAGAAAGGGGGTGTATTGGTGAGACAGATGAGCAGGGGGAACAGAGATGGGGCAGAAGAGCAGGGGGTACAGAGGTGAGACAGATGGGCAGATGAGAAAGTGGGTTACAGTGGTGGGGCAGATGAGCAGGTGTGTTCAGTGTTAGGACAGATGAGAAGGTGATTCAGTAGTGAGACAGAAGAGCATGGGTATACGTTGGTGGAGCAGATGTGCAGGGAGGTACAGTGGTGGAGCAGATTATTTTATTTTCTTAATTTTTGTCTGTATTAAAACGTCACACTTAACGTGGTACAACCACTATAACATTCATATACACATGTGCTTAAAGTGGGGTACCCCCTTAATTTTTTTTTTTTTTTTTTTAAGTCAGCAGCTACAAATACTGATGATGATGATGATGATGATAATAATCAGACACTTACCTGTCCCAGGGGCCAGCAATGCGGTGGAATGAAGCCCCCACTCGTTCCCCGCTCCGCTCGCGGCGCCGTCATTCGTACTGCGGGCACCCGGCTGTGGCTTCACAGCCGGGCACCCACTGCGCATGCGCAAGCGGCGCACGGCACCGTGATACGCCGCGCAGTCACCTGGGACACGTGACAGGTCCCAGGTGACTGTGCGGCGCGAGGGGAAGTGATGTCACCAGCCCGGGCAAGGCAGACTACGAGGGACCCCCTAGCAACAGGTATTTAGAGATGAGTAAAAAAAATTCTTTTTCAATTATTTATTTATTTCTTTAAAGAATTTTAAAAATGTTTTTTATTTTCTGTTGGCAACACCACTTTAATACATTCGTACCCTCCCTTCTGCCATTCTCACTCCAAGTTGCTGACTTCTTTTCCACTATTCCTCTTCTCCCTCTGTATCTTAATCGTTCCTCTGCTATAGTTTGTATCTTATATTATGCTCCCATAGCTTCAGCAAATCTTATTATTAGCTTGTAGTTATCCCATTCCAATTGGGGCTGATCTGAGGCATGAGAGTGCAAGATTTTAATTTCTCACTACTCAAGTAGTTTACAGCATTTAGTTTATAAAAAAAATCATTTTCATAATTGAGAGTGTGAAGTGAATATTTTGTTATAAAATCGGCACTCTCAATTTCTTTGAAAATATTTTTTGGTCCACTGTGCTCAAAAGGTTGCCTACCCCTGGAATAGAGTATCTAATTGCTACATTTGTACATCTGGATACAGGGAAGCTTATTCTATGTATCTCTTGTTCCTAATTGATCAGATCACATGTTTGGTATGTTACATTTGCATGAACTGGCTACATGGCTATGGCAGATGTTTATTGTAGAGACAATTTAGCTATTTCTAATTTATTTATTTTTTCAATTGCTGAAAAGCACCCCATTGTGTCTATCTGAAGTCCATGGATTATATTGCCTCTATAGCTGTATTATGTTGAGACCTTTATTTTTATCCTGACAGAGGAGCATAGCTAAAGTGAATAAATATCAGTGGCTTTATGCCCTTCATAGACAGTGCCCATCCCCACCTCATCTGTTGTGTACTCCTGGAAATAATCGAGTAAGTTCTTGTTCAGTCTCCAGGGCCTGGCCTCTGAGGACAAGGGAAGCTAAAGAATTGAGAATGGGAGTGTGATCTGAAACCGCGTTGGAACCAATCGACACACCGAAGAGAGGCTCCAAAAAATACTGATCCATAAATAGCAAATCTATACGTGTAGAAAATTTCTAAAATCCCAGCAAACTTTTATTATATTGCAGCTTACCACTTCTTAGATGTGATTTCTGTATTCGTTTTCTATTTTAGGCTTTACTGAGAGGGGCGCTTACAGTGTTCAGCTTTTATTTATGTAAAATCTTAATCCCAAAATGAAAAGGGTTTGCTGTAACTGCTTTATAAAGTGTAAGCCGGAGTTTGAATTTAATGGGTTAGTGTATATAAATCTGCTAGTACATCTTATACTCCCGTCCCCCCCAGCCTGACAATGCTGCTGTCCAAATGTGCCCTCTATTCGCATTCATTCAGGGTGGGGGCACACCAATACAGAATACAGGAGGTATGTTACTGACCAGATCCCCAGATAAAAACAAAGGGGGGGGGAAAAGCCTAAAAAGAGAAAACGAATGCAGCCACCATGTATGATTGGTAAGCTGCAATATATCATTTTTTTTGTTTGAGTTTAATAACACTTTAAAAATTTCACTAACCCCAGGATATATTCACTATATCTGGTCTCCCATGGCACACAGAACATGGGGATGCAATTATTTTAGTAACTATAAACTGCAAAATACCTTTTCTCATCAGCAGTATATAGCAGCCTTGTGACTTCTATCATTGTTCTGCCGAGCACTGGTTAAAGCGGAGGTCCACCCTAAAATGGACCTCCGCTCATCGGAATCCCCCCCCCCTCCGGCGCCACAATCGGCACCTTTCAGGGGGGAGGGGGGTGCAGTTACCTGGATAATCCAGGTAACTGCACCCACTTCCGGGCTAGCTCTCTGCGGAAAGGGGCGTACGTTACGCCCCTTTCCGCAAGCGCCCGCCCCCTTCAGCAAGTGCCCCGCTGCCTGCTGGGAAACACACAGCTCCCAGAGGCAGCGGGGACCGTCCGGATTGCGCCGCGCGGCTCGCGCATGCGCAGTAGGGAACCGGGAAATGAAGCCGAAAGGCTCCATTTCCTGATTCCCATACCCAAGATGGCGGCGGCAGGACCCGCCAGACGAGCGAGCGATCGGCTTCGGGTGCCGACATCGCGGGCGCGCTGGACAGGTAAGTGTCACTATTTAAAAGTCAGCAGCTGCAGTATTTGTAGCTGCTGGCTTTTTAAAAAAAAAAACGCGGAGTCCCGGTGGACTCCCGCTTTAAAGCTTGTAGAAGAAGTTTTCTCTTACTGTCCTATGAAGCTGCATAACCCCTGACCCTCTGTCTGAACAGTGCTAATTGGCCCCGTGCTGATCACATGCGCACTCCCCCCCAAAAAAAAACCTCTCTAGTAATACACACCAAACTGAGCATGTGCAGATGGATTGGGAACTGTGGAAGAAGGGTCAGACGGCCTTTTTACACAATGTGGAGGTTTAACACCTTAGGTTCCACAGTGAGTATAACCAGCATGCTTTACTGCAAATACAGATGCATAGGATGCATTAAAGAGGGATTCCACCTACAAAAAAAATATTAAAAGCCAGCAGCTATAAATACTGCAACTGCTGACTTTTAATAAATGGACACTCGCCTGTCCCGGGTTCCAGCGATGCCGGCAGCCGAGGCCGATCGATCTCTCGGCTGCTGCCGCCACCATTCTAGGTGAGGGAATCAGGAAGTGAAGCGAATCGGCTTCACTTCCCGGTTCCCTACTGCGCATGCGCGAGTCGCGCAGCGCAATAGGAATTCTCCGCGCTGTCACTGGGACCCGTGTGTGTCCCAGCAGACAGCACGACAGGACAGGAAGAGGCATAGACTCCCACGGGAGTCTATGCCCGGAAGTGGGTGTAAATACCTGTCTTTGACAGGTATCTCCACCCCCTCTCCCCCCTGAAAGGTGCCAATTGTGACACCGGAGGGGGGGAGGGTTCCGATCAGCGGAAGTTCCACTTTAGGGTGAAAAAACACGAAGGTTTACAACCCCTTTAACACAGTGGCTGGTAAATCAGAGTTTTTTATGTCCACTCATGTGCATTAAAGCACAACTGATTGGCTTTTATGCTGCCTCTTTTTTCAGAGCTAGTTGATGCTGTGCCATTCAAATATTTGTAGTGGCTACATGACTGCATTCACATTCAAAAACACAATGGGGTTGATTCACTAAAACTGGAGGGTGCAAAATCTGTTTCAGCTCTGCCTAGAAACCAATCAGCTTCCAGGTTTTATTGTCAAAGCTTAATTGAACAAGCTGAAGTTAGAAACTGTCTACTGTGCACAGCTGCACCAGATTTGGCACTCTCCAGTTTTAGTAAATCAACCCTAAAGAGTACATTTGTTCACCAAATAGTTAATATTTTCAGTGTTTACACTCCCTCTTACATCCTGGGAGGGAGCAGGAAGCTGGCTGTTTGAGATTACAAGCCTCTTTATGCTAAGGTGACAAACTGCCAGCAGGTGGGAATCAACATTTGCAGCAACAACATATTTTTCTGGAGAATACACTCCTTTTATTCAGAGAGCAAGCACCTGCCCATCTACACTCCTTTAAATGTTCAAGGCCAACAGATCTGAAGGTTTTATATGTAATGACTCCTACACATAGACCTTAAAGAGGAACAACAGAATCGCTTATATCTTAAATGCCTATTAAGCTTCCCATACAATGATAGATTTAAGTTTGAAGGTTCAAATAAAAATCATTTATCACAACACTTTTTTTTTTTTTGCATCATTGAAGTCAATTTATTAAAAGGTCATCCAGACCATCTATTTGAATTTTAATTTCAGACATATTAGGGCTCCTTCGTACCAACAGTGGTGACCTTTGTTTTTCTGCACTGGATAAATGCAGATCACTTCCAGGGCTTCTACCATGTTTAATTAAAAAAAGACAGGTGGGACTTTATATGAGACCATGGCCATCCAGCACACCGGTCTCCATCCCTATTTGCGTTCAGTATAGAAAGGGGGGAAAATTAAGGACGGGGGCATTGGGACTTTATATGAAACACACTTGCTCAGGTAGGATGAGACATTGAATGTAATAAAGAAAAATATTGTATAATAACAGCAATGGGCATAATGCAATAATTAGTATATATTTAATAAAATTGCAGAGATATGATACAGAATAAATAAACATGATTAATGCGTCATATTGGAATATAATTAATAACAGCAGTATCAAAATTTCACCCACAGTTACAGACATAATAAATATATTTTAATAATTCAATGGCTCAGCCAAATGAAACAGTGTTTTGTGTTTGTTACCAGCCACGTGCAAGACTGACGGAGGTCCTGGCGCCTACATATGGGCGGTTCTTTGTCCATGTGTGGTCGCATCCTCTCTCAGCGCACTGTTTAGCGTGACTTCGGTGGGTGTCTGGTGGGCTGGACTTTATGCCTACAGGGATACCACAATTGGATTCGCCTTGATTCCTCTATTGCACTCCGCTTTATATTGGCAAACTCAAGCCATAGGTAAATTCACTATAGGGTTTGCTAATTGCTCTGGTGGATTAATATTTTTTATCATCCCCCTTCAGGGTTGTCCTTAATCTGTCTCTTCCAATTCCTCCCACACTTAATTTTTAGCAACTAATTTTCTTTGTTGGGGTGTGTATATATACTTACTCTGCTCACCATACACCATTTTATTTCTTTAGTTACACCCCTTGGCTTCATACTGATCATCCCAGTTATGCAAGGGGGATCCTCCTCACACGTATCCCATTACCAGCAAGCAGTTGATTTTGCTAAACATCGTCCCCTTCACAGCCGCAGGATGCTGTGCTGAGTGGCTGTCTTCTGGTGCTCTGAAGGTTAACTACAGAGAAAAATTGTGCTGTCCACCCGTCCCCTTTCGACCTCTCTGCCATTCAAAGAAATCTTATTGAATACCTCTGTTACTGCGCTTACGTTGCCCGCCACAGCTCTCTTCCCCACTCTGAGCAAAGCTCAGATCCCCTGAGAAAAGGAGGAGAGCAGTGGGAGATCCCCTGTGCACTGAGTGGTGCTGTAACAACATTAATATTACAGAAACACATTGTACATTATATAATACGATAATAAAATGTATTATAGGATTGTACAAGCACTTTAAACTAGGGCTTATTTTTGGGGCAGGGCTTATATTGCAGCCCTCCTAGAAAATCTCCAGTAGGTCTTATTTTCAGGGTAGGTCTTACTTTCGGAATAAGTACACAGTATGTGCCCTGTTCACACTACAGCGTTGGTGTGATGTGTGGGGAGCTACAGTAAAATGCAGCGTGTCAACGTTTTTCTGCAGCACACTTAATATCACCACGTCTGCCCTGCTGTGCAGCGACTTGAATGAAGTGACACTTGACCCTTCATATAAAGTTAAGAAAAAAATAAACGGTTAAAACGCACATCACACTGCTCCCTGCTGGAACCAGCACTGTCACTAACCCACATTGTAAAACTCTGTGTTTTACGGCTTGGGGAAGTTTTAACTGAGCCTTATACAGGTTTCATTACAATATGTATAAGAATTTCATACATCCTGATCATTCATGGTCTGTGAAATGGTTTTGCACAGAGCAGCCTGAATCCTCCTCTTCTTGATTCTCTCTTTGGCACTCCTGTCCTCTCCCTCCTGTTGAGTCTCCCCACAGCAAATGGCTTGTTATGGGGACACCCAAGTCAAGCCACAGCTCCGTGTGTCCATTCAGACACTGGGCCGTGGCCTGGCCCGCCTCCTTTCTCTCCTCATTGGCTGACCGACTTTGACAGCCGTGGGAGCCAGTGGTGCTGCGTGCTGCTGTTTCAGCCAATGAGGAGGGGAGTCCAGGGAAGATATCTGACATCTGCAACATCGCTGGATCTAGATGGGGCTCAGGTAAGTTTTCTATGCAATAAGATACTAAACAATATCTTTAAATCAATTTGTTACGGGAGTCGTGTGAAAGGAACCACTTGGAGATATCATCTCAAATACCATAAAACACATTGATTTGTCTATATCTATAGAAAGGGACTTTGAATATATCGCCAATGGTACATAGGTATAACTCATAAGCATAATTTAAAATGATTTATGCAGCTTTATTAATACTTGTTAAAAACATATATAAAATCCTTATATGCCAAATTAGATTTTACAGGGACTTTGTAGTAAAATCCCTGGAGACCGTTAGATCTGGGTCAACGCACTTTGCGGGACCTTGCTTTTTCAGAACCTCCGATCTTGATTGCATCAGCACTGTAATGATATCAAAAGGCATTTGCACAAATACATTGAGTCCTTGTGTATAAAAAAAAAACCAATGTATATGCGATCAAGTTGTACTATGCTTTAAATATAATATAAAATAACAAAACTTCCTGGCCCCCATATTACGGATGGGGGAAAAAGATAAACCATATCCTTATTTTTCTAAAATACTCCATACACATCTACTACTTAATGGCCCTGTAAACTATTTTTTTTATTGTCTTACTGTTTTTCTGCCTCTGTCCTATATGAACAACCAAACCACTCCTTTTCCTCTCACTTCAGCTTGGAGCAAGCACTGCTCTAAGCACATTACAAATCCCATAGCCCATCTCAGGAGTGAGCAAGGGCAGGGCAGGACTTACCATTGGGCTTGTCTGGGCTCAAGCCCATGGGCCCCACCCAATAGGGGGCCCCGTGGGCCCCGCCGAGATACATAGCTGAGTGTACTCGGCTTTGCTCCGCTCACCGTCACGCCCAGTCCTGCCCTATGATGGACATAACACGGGGACTGGGCGTAACGGTGAGCCGAGCCAAGTACATTAGGCTACACTCAGCTCTGCTTGGGACTGTGAGAGACTGAAAGGACCCGAGAGCCGCCAAGAGGACCCGAGAGCCGCCAAGAGGACCTGAGAGCCACCGAGAGGACCCGATAACCACCTAGAGCCTCCAAGAGGACCCGATTGCCTCTGAGATACACAGGACTCTGTATCTCGGCAGCACCATTTTTAAACTTCAAGGCTGCAAATGACACTGGGGAAAGGCTGCAGATGGACACTGATAAGGCTGCATTGATGGGCATTTAAATGTTTTTTTTTTTCCTTAAAATTCCCTCCTAAACTTGGGCTACGTGTTATACGCCGATAAATACGGTAATGTATAGAAGGTAGGGCCCGAAAGTGACTCAAGCCCAAGGGCCCTCAACACCCTAAGTCCTGCCCTGAGCAAGAGGGTGGCTACATTTGGACACATAGTGAGACCATGGAGAACTAATGTAGCCACCATCCAAGAGGAAGTCAGAACAATAGTATAGAAATCGAAAAAAAATGTAATTTGGAGGAGGCTGAGAACATTAGAAGAGACTTTTATAAGTTAAGAAAACATACTTGAAAATT
Source organism: Lithobates pipiens (assembly GCF_037356315.1). Taxonomy (NCBI): domain Eukaryota; kingdom Metazoa; phylum Chordata; class Amphibia; order Anura; family Ranidae; genus Lithobates; species Lithobates pipiens. Next base: position 132,558,921 of record NW_027507685.1, read on the forward strand.
CACAACCCCAGATGTGAATAAAATTGAAAATCAGTAGGTAGGTGTGAAAAAATGCAAGACCACCATAGAACAGAGACCAGAGAAGAGTAGGGAGAAGACTGCTAAAGGTTATTACAGGGACCTGGGAGACCCTCCCACCCTGAACCCTATTACCCACAGACTTCATTGACAAAAGACCCTATATTCATTAGACACACCTGCAAACTACAAAAATAAAAATAAATCCCCTGCACAAGCCTTTGGCAACAGCATTATATATGTAACTCTTACAAAGGTCTCAAAATGTTCTCTATTTTTCTACTGCTCTAACTGCAGGTTAAATTAATTTTGTTTGTTATTAGACAGCTTTTTAAAGCGGAACTTCACGCAAAAAGTGAAGTACAGCTCATTCTCTCTCTCCCCCAACTTGCACTAAATTGCACTAAAGGTTTTTGCAGGGTGAGAGGGAGGCAAGTACTGTTTTTCATTGGTACCAGCTCCCACCTTTTCAGTCCTGGCTTAGGCAATGATGAACTCGCTCCTACCACCTCCCCTCCCTTCCCTTCCCCACCTGCAGCCTTTTGAGATACGTCACAGGTCTCAGAAGGCCGCAGGACCAGTATCCCTGTGCAATCCTGCACATACCGGGGAGTTGGGAGCCAGCTGTGGTTTATTAGAAAGTCCCGGCCAGCTCCCAAATCTAAGATGGCGGCCCTGGGGACCTACAGCATAAGAAGAAACGGGTGTGGGAAGACAGAACTATAGAATCCATGTACTGCTAACTTCCTGATTTTTAAAAGTCGGCCCCCTACAGTATTTAGGCCATTGTTCACAGTTAAAGGAGAAGTACAGCCAAAGCTTGTTTGGCTGTTCTTCTATGGATAACAGGAGTGCAGTTCATTTGGCACTCCTGTGACCTGTTTTCAGCAGACAGTGGGCTGAAGCCTGCTGTCTGTTGACGTCACACAGCCAGTCCAGGCTCAGGCAAGATCACGACAATGGAGTCGGGATCTGCCCACATGCCTGGATTGGCAGCAGCCACTCCTGCCCCTCTACAACCCACAACAAACAAACCCCTACTTCTCTTTTAACTCTATACTGATAATCTGTAAAGGATTTTAAAGTGTTACCTTTGGACAATTTTGGATACCAAAGTTTGTTGCAGTTTTAAGGGCATGTTCAATTTTTTAAGGCTTGACATATTGGGTATCTATTAATCACAACCACGTTTTATATTTTACAAAAAGTTGGGTAATATATTCTCCGGGATCCATAAAAACTGGCCAAAGTGTCTGGCATGCATTCTAAATGCAACTTTTACTTGAAGTTGGCGCATACAGCTCTACTTTTAGAACACATGCGAGACACCTTTGCAGAACATGTCTCTGTATGTAAGAAATTTGGTCTTAATTACCTCCACTTTCGTAAGATACAAACTGTCAGTTTTTTACTTTGGCGCAAGTGTTGTGCTGCAATGTAGAAGTGAAGCAAATTAGAACTGCCTGAATTTGGCACAGTCAGAATCAAAATTGTTGCACACATTATCAAGAGCATTTACCGCCAGAAAAGCGGCGCAGCAGCTTTATTGACCCCCCCCCCCCCCTATTGTGTTTGTGTAAATATAAGTAATGTCTTGGGGGTTTAGCTCATTTTCAGGCTTGAAATGTGCATTTTAAACTGTGATGGAAGGAATGGCTCTGGTAGCAAATAGGTTAACAAGATTTTGATCAGGTTTGTTCTTTACAGTTGCAGGTTCTGTTGCCAGCTATTCAGTGACTAAAAGAGAGACGGAAAAATGTTCAAAATTGTGGATTTATCTTGAGAAAGGTCATCATCCGCAATTGCATAACACAGGTGATTATGCCAAAATGGTTAAGATAAAGATATATTTTCCTGAAAAGAGATTAGCTGTGAATATTTCCTGTTATAAAGATAATTTATGATACAAATGATTTGCCTCTGATGTGCGGAAGCCTTTCATGTGAGTGCATGACAGATTTGGAGCAGTGTTTTCTGGGTTCTTTATCAACATGCACTATATATTGTAGTGGAAGGCCAGTTGAAGCGGTAAGAGAAGAGGAACCCATAATTAGGAAGTTCCATATTAATAATTACAAGTGCTTATGGGAAAGGTTGCAGAGGTGCCAGCCTTGGTGACTTAAAAATGTAATTCTCTGTTTTCAAACCTGACATTCCAAGAAAGATCAGTAACTTGTGGATTATTGTGGGACTAGTAACCCAAATAATGTATATATGGGAGTTGTTTTAAAAGTATTTCTTTCTATTTCTGTCCACCCAGTCCTGAAATTTTCACAGTCCTGCTACACAGCACAGCCAGCCTGGTGACTTTTTACTTGCAGTTAATGTGGTTGTAAACCTCAGACATTAAATATGAACAAAGCATATCTATAGTGTAATCTTGTCTCAATCCAGAGCACTAAGTGTAATTTCTGTCTGATGCTTTGTTCCTCTGCTATCTGCTACAGTCACTGCTGACAGGTTTTCCTGACACCAGGTGAAAAACAGTGACAGGGGAGAGATCTCCAGCTGACTGACAGCCTCAGCTCTGTTCCTGTGTGCTGTGTGAAGGGGAGGGGTGTCCCTTCTCTCCCTTCTCCTCCAATCAGCTCTCAGAGCTCTCCCCACTAATGTATCTTCATCTCTCCAACCCTGCTTTTCAGAGCTGTAAGATCCTTCTGCACTTTGGATGTAGAGAAGAGAATATTGCAGATAAATGGGTACAACTTGTATAGGAGGTTTTGTTTTATCTCTGTGTATCACCTGATGCTAATCACTTCACTGGGTATATGTGAGGGTTTACAAATACTGTGAGAGATAGCATCAAATGGTAGAGCTTTACAGACCACCACTCTCTTCTTTTTTTAGGCTGCATTCACACCTGAGCATTTTGTTTTCAGGTAGAAAGTCGCTTTTACTGCGATTTTCTTTAAGTCAAAAGGTCACCAATGTAAAAAGCAGAAAAATGCCTGCAATCTGCCTAAAAAGAAGCTCAAATTTTGTTTTGCGCTTCAGGCGTTTTGCTTCAGGTGACAAAAAACTCAGATGTGAACAGATGCCTTTGAAATGAACGGTATTTTGCTTGTTGGGCATTATTTTGGGGGGTTTTACAAGCTGCAAACGCTCAGGTGTAAATGCAGCCTAAGGTCTTTTCTATTAAAATAAAGTGCAACGTTCCAGAAAATCAAAACGGGTTTCCCTCACAGGGGTTTTCAGCATTTCACTCTCGCAAATAAACATTTAGCCTCCTCGCTTATACATTCCACTTCAGGCCCTGGTCTGGCTCCTACAGACTCTGTTGTACAGTACCACTCACTACCTTGAGCCATAAACTTGGCAGCCACTTGCTGCTCTGGCTTCCATCTATACTCCTGGACAGAGACCTCCTCTGTCTGTCGGATGGAGTCCAGAACCATGGCAGGTCACTACTAAAAGCCTAGCACACACCTGACCAATTAGTATGCTGGCTGTTCACAAAATCTTTACCCAGGACTGGAGATTTCATCCCACCCAGATCTCTTCAAAATCTCCAGGTTCTAGGTCCCAAAACAGACTTTAGAAAACAATGAGGAAACTGAGAAGCCAGTTTTCCCTGCATTAAGCAAACCCCCTGGAGCCCCTCAACCTCCCTGGTTGAGAAATGTTTATTCATTTACTTAATTTAGACCCTGGCAGGGTATCACACTGCCGCACCCCTTTAGCCACTTGCTTATTGGGCACTTATACCCCCTTTCTGCCCAGGCCAGCTTTCAGAGTTGTTTTACTTTGAATGTCAATTGCGCGGTCATGTAACACTGTACCCAAACAAAATTTGTATCACTTTCTTTAAAATAGAGCTTTCTTTTGGTGGTATTTAATCACCACTGGAGGTTTTTATTTAAAAAAAAAATAAAAATAAAAAAAAAGACAGAACATTTTGAACACCCCCCCCCCCCCCCCCATTTTTCATAGTTTGACATAAAATTTTGCAAACAGATAATTTTTCTCCTTCACTGATGTGCGCTGATGAGGCGGGACTAATGGGCACCGATCGGTGGCACTGATTACCAGTACTGATGAGCACTGATAGGTGGCACTGGTGAGCATTGAGTAGCAGTACTGATGGGCACTGATTAGCAGCACTGGTGAGAAATGTTGGGGCCGTTGTTCCTATAACAGAAACCGGTTACTGCGTTTCTTTTTTTTTTCTTCATGCTATTACCAGCTCCTGTTTACTTCCATGATCAGTTGTCATTGTCTGATAGCTGATCACGTTGTAAAGGGCCGCTGTGATTAGCCCTTTACCCCAATCTGTGATCAGCCAGGTCCAAAGAACTTAACAATCACAGAGCACGCGGCAGGGTGCTCGCAAGCAGCGTAAATTGCGGAAGGATGTCTATGGACGCCCTCCCGGCAGTGGAAGCCCACTCTGTAGCCATCTTTCGGTAATAGCTTGTGCGAAAAGTGGTTAAGCAACACGGCTAGATCACCTCTCCAAGACTGAATGGACAGTGAAGGAGCAGCCAAAAAGTCATGCAGTCATTTCTCTGCTTTCTCTCTGTACCAGTATGTTGCTTGCCTGTACACTCTGCACCACTAATAATGCCAATACTGCTCCTCCTTCTCCCAGTCTGTGTGTTCCATAAAAAATAAATAAAAAAAATACAAAAAATTTGGCTTGGAGTTGTGCTTTAACTTCAACGCTAATCTGTCAAATAACATATAACATATTTCCAAAACTATAATGAAAACGACCTCCTGTGCCCTGAGATATGTCAGCACTAGTATTTTCCTGTTGAAATCTACTTATTTTCTGGATGATTTTTCCATAATGTAGATTAACCATCCAACTGCCAGGTGAGACACCACTATGCCTTGAATTCACTAGTGGGTGTAAGGGCCTGTGATAACACTCTTTTGTTTGCGTTGTGATTGTCTGCTTATTATTACAATGATATAATAACATAGCATAATTCATTTTGTTTTTACTTATTCTTTCAGATTACCAGCAGACCACAGAATCGGATCAAAAGTACAGTAAAACCAGGAATAAATACGGGGATCAAGCTGAATAAATCCCTGTTCACGCAGCAAAGAAAGTATGGGACTTTCCTGCACTTGACTGTTGCCTCACACAGACCAAAAGATCACACAGAAAAAAAAATTCATGTGGTATTTTTATACACTTTTGTCTTTGAAATCTGGACATCCCCCTTTTTAAATAGCCCATATAATCTGCAATGTGAAAAATGGCTGGGGCTTTCCATAAAAGGTTTCAATTACGAGGGAGATTTATCAGGTAATAAGGAAGCATAATGACGGAGGTTTTGTATTTTGCTTATATGTGCAAGTGAAAGCCTTAAAAACTCAAGTCCTAGAGGGGTACATGTGTCACCTCCCTTCCTTTATCTCAATTCACCACTAAATCCCTGAATCAGGCCAATTGTTGTCACAAGGGGGCAGAACAGAGCTTACTTAGCCCTGTCACTGTTCTGTTTTACTGATCTGGAACTTCTACAGGAGTGTTGGCAGTATCTGATGAAACAACAGGCAGGAGGGCACAGGGAAAGTAAGAGTTTGCCTTACATAAATGTTCTATTCACCTTTTAAAGAGGAAGTAAACCCTGGTGGGTTTACTTCCTCTTTCATTCCCTGCAAAGGTAAAGCATAATGGACTACTATGCATCGCATAGTAGTCCATTATGTGTCACTTACCTGACACAGGAGCCAGCGAAGTCACCGCTGTCCCCTGTAGTCCGGCGCATCCATCTTCTCGGTGGGGTCTCGCAGCTCCGCCGCTGTCATTCGGCGAAGCCGCGATGACGTCACTCCCGCACATGCACAACGGGAGCCGACATGCGCGGCATCTTCATCGTTGACGATGCCGCGCTCAGTGCGCCTGCGCGCCGCTATCTACGGCGCATGCGCTGTAGACAGCGGTGCCTGTCTTCGGGCAAATATCTCCTAAACCGTATAGGTTTAGGAGATATTTCTTGGACCTACAGGTAAACCTTAATCTAGGCTTACCTGTAGGTCAAAGTGTGTTGTAAGGGTTTACAACCACTTTAATGGCCATTTTGCAAAAAATGCTCCATGCAGTCCTCCACTGTTCAAATTAGTGCTCCTATCTATATATATATATATATATATATATATATATATATATATATATATATATATATATATATATATATATAATCTCTATCACAGAATGACTGACCAAATAAAGATCCTTACTAGTTAACCCCCTCCCTCCTGCCATAGCCGTATATTAGCAGTTCACTCCAGCGGCTGCTCTGGCTCTTTTAACCACTACAATACAGGTCACTTTCGCCCCCCTTCCTTCCCAGCCCAATTTTCAGCTTTCATCACTCTCGCACTTTCAATGACAATTGCGTGGTCATGCTACACTGTACCCAAATGAAATTTGGAAAAAAAACAATTTTCTTTTTTCTATTTTAAAAGAAATCCAATAAAATCAAATTTTGTCATAAATTTAAGCCAAAATGTATTCTGCTACATGTTTTTGGTAAAAAAAAAATCCGTTAAGTGTATAATAATTGGTTTGTGTGATCACGGACATATGTACGCAAATGATCATGTACATATGTGTGCAGGTGATCACGTACATATGTGTGCAGATAATCATTGGAACATGTGATTTTAGTGGGACATATGTGGGGGACGTGTTTTTTTTTTATTTGGGGACATGTGTGTTTTGGGAACATGTGTGGTGATGTGTGTTTACACTAGACTGGTGATCAGTTAGTAAAAAGCTGTAAAAACAGCTCATAGTCACTGATCACCAGCCGGCTGCAGCGATCTGCTCTCCTCTCCTCAGCGATGACTTCTGTGTGAGGAGAGGAGGAGCCGATTGCCTAGCAACCGGCTGTTTGTTTTCATCACATGACGGCCGTGATTGGACACGGCCGTAATGTGATCAGGAGGGCCAATCACAGAGCCCTCCTGCCGATCCGAGATGCGCAGTGTCCGGGTGACATGAGCACATCGGGATCGCACCGCTGTGCGGGCGATTCCCACTCCTTTTGAAGGACGTTCCTGAACGTCCTATCGGAAGTCGAGAGCTCCCACCTGGCCTTTATATGTACATTGGCCGGGTGGGAAGTGGTTAAACAATGCGGTCCAGCAGAAGCTGAGCCATCAAGAGAAAACACTACACATGTGTGGTGTTTGAACAACGATGCTGCTAAGATCTTGTTTGTTCTGCCGATAAGACAGGAGAGGGGGGTCAGCTACTAAGGGTTTTTTTTTTTTTTGGACAGGCTGCACACGACCTATGTGTAAAGAATGTGCTGGGGATGCTGGAAGTCATGGGTGATTTTTATTTTTATTTTTTTTCTGCAAAATGGCCATGAAATGAGGAACTAACCCTTTAACCACTTGCCTACTAAACGCTTTTACCCCCTTCCTGCCCAGGCCAATTTTCAGCTTTCAGAGCTGTCACACTTTGAATGACAATTGCGCGGTCATGCAACACTGCGATCACAGAGGGCACCGGCCACGCCCTGCAGTAGGAGCATGGTGGGTGGGATCGTGGGACACCGTCATATGACAGCAGTCCAGAACTAGCCGACCATGCTGTTGCCATCATTCGGCTATAGTATGGTCAACAAGTGGTTAAGGGTCTTTTTCTGGTGGTCATTTAACCACTTCCCTCAAATAAATGTACCTGTACGTCCTCTGGTTTAAATGGTTATACTGAGGCCATGACTGCAAGCTGCAATGCTGAATAATGTAAAAGCGAGCCGAGTGACTAATTGGCTTTTACATGTGGTGGAAGGGGGTCCCCCCTTCAGCCGCATTTCTTGGCTCTCCTGTCCCACCAAGGAGCTTGGGACTGCGATTCCGCTGGCTTACCATAGGGATGACCTAGGACCAGAACACCCCTGATCATCTCTATGGTCTAAGAAACCAGAAGCAACGAGTATTTCTTAGTGAAATATGTCTCAGTAAAAAGAATGTGTCACTGCCCATGCTATCACAAGGTGATAGCAATAAAAGTTATGAAAAAAAAAAAAAAAAAAGAGCAGTGTAAAAATAGTAGAATTTATTAGTGCCCAATTCCCCCCCCCCCCCCGCACAGGCATATGTAAACAGTGTTTGCAACACACATGAAGTATAGCCATGAACGTTATAGCTAGAGCAATAATTCTAGCACCAGACCACCTCTACTTCTAAATTAGTAACCTGAAAAGCTTTTAAAGTGTTACCTATGGAGCTTTTTAAGTACCTCAGTTTGATACCATTCCACGAGTGTAGTTCAGAAGTGTGAGATGTGTGTGATATGTGTGGCACCTATTTAACATTATCTATTCTATTTTACCAAACAATCTGGTATTGTATTGTGTTTTTTTTGCAATAAAACAAATATCAGGTATCGGTTTAATGTTCCTGCTGGGGGAGTATCGCTGCTGTATTCCTTCTGGGGGTGGAGTATGAGTGTTACTATCCTGCTGGGGGAGTATGAGTGTTACTATCCTGCTGGGGGAGTATGAGTGTTACTATCCTGCTGGAGGGAGTATGAGTGTTACTATCCTGCTGGAGGGAGTATGAGTGTTACCATCCTGCTGGAGGGAGTATGGGTGTTACCATCCTGCTGGAGGGAGTATGGGTGTTACCATCCTGCTGGAGGGAGTATGGGTGTTACCATCCTGCTGGAGGGAGTATGGGTGTTACCATCCTGCTGGAGGGAGTATGGGTGTTACCATCCTGCTGGAGGGAGTATGGGTGTTACCATCCTGCTGGAGGGAGTATGGGTGTTACCATCCTGCTGGAGGGAGTATGGGTGTTACCATCCTGCTGGAGGGAGTATGGGTGTTACCATCCTGCTGGAGGGAGTATGGGTGTTACCATCCTGCTGGAGGGAGTATGGGTGTTACCATCCTGCTGGAGGGAGTATGGGTGTTACCATCCTGCTGGAGGGAGTATGGGTGTTACCATCCTGCTGGAGGGAGTATGGGTGTTACCATCCTGCTGGAGGGAGTATGGGTGTTACCATCCTGCTGGAGGGAGTATGGGTGTTACCATCCTGCTGGAGGGAGTATGGGTGTTACCATCCTGCTGGGGGGAGTATGGGTGTTACCATCCTGCTGGGGGGAGTATGGGTGTTACCATCCTGCTGGGGGGAGTATGGGTGTTACCATCCTGCTGGGGGGAGTATGGGTGTTACCATCCTGCTGGAGGGAGTATGGGTGTTACCATCCTGCTGGAGGGAGTATGGGTGTTACCATCCTGCTGGAGGGAGTATGGGTGTTACCATCCTGCTGGAGGGAGTATGGGTGTTACCATCCTGCTGGAGGGAGTATGGGTGTTACCATCCTGCTGGAGGGAGTATGGGTGTTACCATCCTGCTGGAGGGAGTATGGGTGTTACCATCCTGCTGGAGGGAGTATGGGTGTTACCATCCTGCTGGAGGGAGTATGGGTGTTACCATCCTGCTGGAGGGAGTATGGGTGTTACCATCCTGCTGGAGGGAGTATGGGTGTTACCATCCTGCTGGAGGGAGTATGGGTGTTACCATCCTGCTGGAGGGAGTATGGGTGTTACCATCCTGCTGGAGGGAGTATGGGTGTTACCATCCTGCTGGGGGGAGTATGGGTGTTACCATCCTGCTGGGGGGAGTATGGGTGTAATATTCCTGCTGGGGGGGGGGATTTGGTGTAATCTGCTGGGGGGACATCTGTGCAGGAAGTTTTTGTCATACAATAGACACGGCGAGGATTCCTGCAAAAAGCGAGATGCACTTGCAATCCTCTTACTTTTAATAGTTCCAATTGCGGCATAATTTTGCCACAACTGTCGCTTGACAAATCGCAACAAAACCGCAGGACTGCTTTTGGACGACAGGCGTCCTGCGGTTTTGTTAGCGTGATTTGTCGGGTGACATTTGTGGCAAAATTGTCCAGTGATTGGGGTGCCATTGAAAATAATGGGATCACAAGCGCGTCCCGTGTTTTGTGGTGATTCGGGAATCACAATAATTCTGCCCGCAATCTGGAACACTTAGGTGTGAACGCAGCCTAAGCATCTTCTATCAGTTGGTGCATTCACCTTCTATAGATTCTGGGGGAACATTTTAATTTCTTCCTCAAACCTACCACACATGTGCTTCTTTTTTTAATCCATCGCTAATTGTATAGCGCTTTTCTCTCTAACCACTAATCCTCTTTGCTGCCCTTATGCGGCCTCTGTTCTCTAAGGCCTGCCCCCCGCTGAGCAGGGTAAATCAGTGATGTACATTCAAAGCATTTAGGAAGTCAAGCAGTCATCTTGGGTGCATTGAATGAAGCCTTTTGTTGGGACATTTTTGCTCATGTTCTAATAATTGCTGATTTCTGCTCTCCAAGCATTCCATAGTTTGTGAAATAATGAAGGCTCCAGACACACCTCTGACATACACCTGAATGGCAAACATCCATCAAGCATAGAGCAGCTCATTGATTTTAATGCGCTGCCCTATGCGCCACAAGCGCGGCAAAGGAGCTCATTGCGCGTTCCGGTTTGTTTTATTTGCCACATTTTTTGTATTGGCGTCTCACATTTGGGGAGACATTTACAATAAATGGCACTACAAGCTTGAGGCGCATTTTCTTTATCGTACATCATAGGACACAGAGTCTCAAGTAATTACTTGATGGGTTATAGGCCTACCTTCAGGTGTTGACACTGGTATAACCAATACAGGAAGTTGACTCCCCTATACAACCCCTCCTCCTTCCAGGAGCACTCAGTTTTCCTGGTACCCCCATGGAAGCATACCTGTGATAGCTCTGCCCCAGAGTCCTCCCCTCAGGATAGTTAATAGCTTATAAAAATGACCAACCTACCCCCCCCCAGCATTCTCCAATTATATTGAATACCAAGGGAGGGAGCGTATGCTGCCATGGGTAGGCACCAGGAAAGGAAAATTACAGTAAGTATGAAACTATTTTCAGTTTTCCTGGTGCCCCCATGGCAGCATACCTGTGATACAATAAATAGCTAAGACCAGGGTGGGGTACTGCTTCAAAAAAAAAATTATTTAAAGGAAAAGCGATAGCTGCTTCAATTGCCCTTTTCCCGAATTCTACTGAAGTGAGTGCTCCTGGGTCAATTCTGTAATGGCGCATGAACGTATTTGGCGACATCCATGTGGCCACTTTACAGATCGTTTCCAACGATACACTTGCTCTTGCCGCCCACGAAGAAGAAACTGCTCTCGTTGAATGGGCTTTCACCGCCGGAGGCTCCAACCCTCTAGCCCTATACACACACTTTGGATTAATCTACAAATCCATTCTCCTTTCTTTTTTTTTTTCCTCATACCTAACGGATAGTGTTGGACGTATCTTACCTCTGCCGTGAGCAGTTTCCGTCTGGGTTCAAGCCTCTCCCAGATTCAGTCCCCATTTCTTGGGTTGCTAACCAGCGCTTATAAGAGGGGAGCCCTTCTGAGAGTCTTTTGGGGCAGCAGCCACATCCTACGTGGGATATTGGTTCTGCTTGAAGGCAAAGCTGTCAGTCGGTGGGGCAGGTAGGGGCTCACTTCTGAGCCTTCCCTTTTTTATTGTGCTGTTTATTATCTTTCTGCCTTTTCACGAGGGGTGTTATTTGCAGCAAGCGCTGGGCGCGCAGCGATGTACTCTGACTATAGTTATGCTGGTCGGTGCGCGGAAGGGACGAAGCGGGCGTTCTGCGCATGCGCGGGTGTCTGACTCTGCCGGCGCCATTTTGGAGAAGGAAAAACAGGCAGTGTTGCCCTTCGGTAGGAGGGCGGAGCAGAGGAAGGGGATGGGAGGTTCCTTGCTCTACTTAGGGGCTGCAGGGTCAGTAGGAGGCAGGCGTAGCCAGCTGTAGGTGCTGCCTCCTGAGTGCTCTGTGTGGACTGGAACCTGATTCCGTAGTAAGTAGAAGTAAATAAATGTGGCTGTAGTGCGGTTTGACTATAGGTTTAGCTTGTGCATGATTCTTTTCTCTGTTCTTGTTTTTGTTCTCTATTAAATGTATATTTATAGGTTTATATATGTAGAGGAGATAATTAGGGGGTTGTAAGGATGACAGAGATTGATTTGTTGGATCTTTTTTTTTTTTTCTTTCTTCTCAAGCATTTTTATGAAGTAAAGTTGTGGATGAAGTTACAGGATGAATTTGTAATTGTTTAGGCAGGGCTGTACAGTTGGGGATATATGAATATATGTATGTGTGTGTGTGTGTGTGTGTGTGTATATATATATATATATGTATGTGTATATATATATATATATATATATATATATATATATATATATATATATATATATAGTTTGTGTGTGTGTGGACAGTAGGTGCCGCCGACATTGTGTTTCCAGCGCGACAGTATCGCGCTGGTTCCCGGCGACAGGCTTCTCTAACCAGCACGATCCCGTTGCGCTGCCTGCAATAGGAAAATGCCATTTTCCTATAGCAGACAGAGCGAGGCGACAATGTCGCCTCACTCATGAAGCCTGCATGCCTTCTCGGGGGCATACCAGGCCCTTAGGTCTGGCAGGGATTTTAAGGGGAATCCCCTTCGCCGAAAAAAAACGGCATGGGGGCCCCCCCCAAAATCCATACCAGACCCCTACCCGAGCACGCAGCCCAGCTGGTCAGGAAAGAGGGTGGGGACGAGCGAGCGCCCCCCCTCCTGAGCCATACCAGGCCGTGTGCCCTCAAGAAGAAGAAGAACGGAAGGCGGCGGCGACAGAAGACCGGGCCACCGCTAGTAAAAGAGCTGGAAGAAGAAGCGGTGGCCCGGCAAGAAGAACCGAAGAGGGGGACAAGACCCCCGAAGTCAGAAGAAGAGGGCGGCGATGAAGAAGAAAGCCGGGCTCCTCCGCTAGCAGAAGATAGCGGAGGAGTCTGGCGAGAAGACCCCCGAAGACGGAAGACCCCCGGAGCTGTGCAATAAACTATTTTAACCCTTGTGTGTGTGTTTTTTTTGTACATTTTTTTCACATGTGAATGGGTAGGGGTACATTGTACCCCATTCTCATTCACATAGGATGGGGGGCCGGGATACAGGGGCCCCCTTATTAAAGCCCCCCGCCCGCAGACCCCGACAACCAATGGCCAGGGTTGTCGGGAAGAGGCCCTTGCCCTCATCAACATGGGGACAAGGTGCTTTGAGGTGGGGGGGGGGGGCGCGCGGCCCCACCTTCCCCAAGGCACCCCCCATGTTGAGGGCATGCGGCCTGGTACGGCTCAGGAGGGGGGGGGGGGGGGGCGCTCGCTCGTCCCCACCCTCTTTCCTGACCGGCCGGGCTGCGTGCTCGGATAGGGGTCTGGTATGGATTTTGGGGGGGACCCCACGCTGGTTTTTCCGGCGAAGGGGATTCCCCTTAAAATCCCTGCCAGACCTAAGGGCCTGGTATGCCTCCCAAGGGGAAACCCATGGCGTTTTTTTTTTTTTTTTTTTTACATTTGCCGTGGAGTTCTCCCTTAGGATTCATACCAAACAGTGCCTGGTATTGGCGGGAATCCAATTCGGATCCCCGCACCAGTGTCAACCCGGCCAGCGATGCTTATCGGGAAAGGAAAAACATTTTTCCTTTCCCGATGCGAGCCAACTCGGCGCTGGCTCCCGCAATGGAGCTAGTAGGGTGTCAATCTCGCTGCTAGAAGCAGCGAGATTGACACAATATCGGCGGCACCTACTGTATGTGGGAAGGGGGGCGTATATTCACCGGGTCTCATAGGAGTCTATTGTGTTTTTCTTTAGTATTCTGTCCAGTCACTTTCGCCCTTGCCTGCCCTGCAATTATGAGCCAGCCGCCGCTAGACCAAGACCCTCGCTTTCTTAGGTAAGGGTACGTGCCAAAAGATTTTTCTTCTTCTTTTTTTTTTTTTGTTGGACTAAAAAGAGAGCCTTGCGCTGTTATGCCGCGTACACACAACAGGACTTAAGTCCGGCAGACTTTCGACGGAGTTCTGACGGAGTTCTGACAGAGTTCTGACGGACTTTCCGAATGAACGGACTTGGCCACACACAATCACACCAAAGTCCGACGGATTCGAATGTGATGACGTATGACTGGACTAGAATAAGGAAGTTCATAGCCAGTAGCCAATAGCTGCCCTAGCGTCGGTTTTAGTCCGTCAGACTAGCACACACACGAGCGGATTTCTGGGTCCGGCAGAGTTCTGTCGGAAAAATTTGAAACATGTTCCATTTCTAAAGTCTGTCAGACTTTTGCAAATCAAAAGTCCGCTGCAGCCCACACACGTTCGAATAGTCTGCCGGAATCATTCCGTCAGACTTTTGATGTTGAAAAGTCTGGTCGTGTGTACGGGGCATAACTTTTCGTTTCCGCCCTTTACACCAGAGTGCGTCTAACCAGACGTCTGGTCATCGCAACGAACGCACACGTCCAAACTCAGCGCACAGCCACTCATCTACCTCTCATCATTCTTTGCCAAGAACTAGTTCCAAAAGGCATCGTTCAGCTAGCCCTCACAGACGGGGAAAGAGAGAATGTAGAGCGTGTGGAGCACCCCCGATGTCTGAAACTGAGCTGTAAAGACTGTTTTCAAGCCTACGCGGAACGCGAAAAGGTGGAGGTGGAACAAGTTACAGAATTGATTAAAAGAGTAGTAAAAGACTCATTAGCGGAACTAATTCATATGACTCCCACCCTGCAAGACACGTCTAAGGGTCAAACATTTAGAAATGTCTAATCGGGGTCAATCTTCCACAGACCAGGAAGGCACTTCTGCAACCCCGCCTCCCTTAGCTGGGGACAAACCCGATTCTGAGGATTCCTCAGATGATGCAGACCCTTCGGGCTTTAATTTCTCATTAGTGCAGCCCTTTGTCTTGGCAGTAAAACAAGCCATCGGTTGGGAAGAAGTGGAAGAACCTCCCAAAAAGGCAAAAACCTTCTTTCTATTTTTGAAAAAGAGATTACAGATAAATGCATCTCTCTAAACAGACTCCAGAAATTGTACCCGCTGGCCGAATCGGATGCGGCCTTCCTGGATACGCCGCCAGTAGTAGACGCAGCAGTGGTGTGTTTGGCCAAGAACATCACCCTGCCTATGGAGGATTCAGCCTCCTTTAAGGATCCTCTGGAGAGGCGTATAGATGCAGATTTGAAAACCGCCTATCAGCTGGCGGGAGGAGCCTGTAGACCGGCAGTAGCTTTAGCCTCGGTGTCTAATGCCATTAAAGTTTGGACAGATAATATTGAAGTTGCCATCCGAGAAGAGGTCCCCAAGGACGATATTATGAAAGCATTAGAAGAGATCAAGCTGTCAGCAGATTTTATTGGAGAAGCCGCAATTGACTCCGTGAGATATGCGGCTAGGGCAATGTTGCACACAATCATGGCTAAGCGCGCGCTATGGCTGAAGCCATGGGCTGCCGACGCAGCTTCAAAACAGAACTGGTGCTAAATCCCGTTTGATGGGAAGGCGCTCTTTGGAGAAAGATTGGAGAAGGCAATATCTAGAGTGACAGGAGGGAAGTCTGGGCTACTTCCCCAGGATAGAAGCGTGAGGCGGTCACGTGTGGTGTCAACAAAATTCCAAGCTTCCAGGAAAAGAAGTTTCTCTAACTTTAGACAAAATAAAGTCCCCAAAAAGAATTGGAGGAGTACTCAGGCCACGTTTTTAAAAGCGAATAAACAGAGAGGTCTCTCCAACACTCAGGAGGGGACGAAGTCCTTTTGACAAGAGGCCACTCCAGCAAGTAGGGGCCAGGTTGAAGAGGTTTGCGGAAGGAAGTATGGGCCAGTCGATGCGAGGATCCATGGGTAGTTTCTACGATCCGTTTTGGCCATTTTTGGACCTTTCAAAAAGGGGCCCCGCAAGATTCGTTCGTTCTAACGAGAAGTCCAACGTCACCGCAGAAAGCGGAAGCTTTACAAAGATATCTACATCTTCTTGTAGCTCAACAGGCAGTTTTACCGGTCCCTCCCTCCGAAAGGTTCACGGGATTCTATTCTCTCTTCCTCGTCCCCAAGAAGAGTGGAGGATGGAGACCAGTGGTGGATCTAAAGAGGTTAAATCGTTTCATACAGCTCGACTCGTTCAAGATGGAATCCTTGCAGACGATCACGCAAATGATACAACCAGGGGATTGGATGGTATCGGTAGACTTCAAGTGGCTTATTTCCATGTTCCCGTGTTGCCAGCATTCCAAAGATTTTTGAGAGTGGCAATAGGATCAGCACATCTTCAGTTTCAATACCTGCCATTTGGCCTATGTACATCACCAAGAATATTCTCAAAAGTTCTAGTTTCAATCCTGGCTCCTCTCAGGGAAAAAGGCCTTCGAGTCTTTCACTTTCTGGACGACATTTTACTGCTAGCGTCCAATCAAGCCCAGTTACGGGTCCACAAGGGGATTCTGCTGAGGACTCTGAAAGAGTTTGGTTGGTTAGTAAATGCCGAGAAGAGCCACCTGACCCCAACTCAGATGATGATTTACTTAGGTGCTCTATTCGACACCAAGGCTGGTACAGTGCGCCTCCCTCCTCAGAAGGTGAAGATGATTGCCCAGAAGATGATCCACGTCAGGTCGCTCTCCCACCTGTCAGCCTCAAATTGTCTGAGTTTAATCGGGACTATGGCAGCTTGCATTCTTAGGCTCATTGGCATCTGAGGATTTTTCAATGGGGCTTTTTGACGCAGTGGAGGAGGAAGTCCTTATGTCAGAGAACAGCAATTTCTGCTTCCATGAGGAGGGGTCTCCTCTGGTGGTCAAAGGAAGACCTAATTTCAAAACCTCGGCTCCTGCAATGCCCTTCCTGGACCATTGTTACCACCGATGCGAGTTCGAAAGGGTGGGGAGCTCACTGCGATCACCTGGCAGTACAAGGGAGATGGGACGTCCCCGTGACAGGGGTAGTCTCCAACGTCTTAGAACTGAGAGCAGTGTATTTAGCTTTAAGTCTAAAAGAACATCTACGTCAGAGACAAGTGCTGGTACGGATGGACAACAGAGCAGCGGTATTATATATACAGAGGCAGGGGGGGACGCACAGCATCACTTTACTAAGGGAAGTGGAGCCCATCATGTTATGGGCGGAAAGAAATTTAGTGGATTTAAAGGCAGTTTACCTTCCGTGACGTTTGAATCAGCAGACGGATCGCCTATCGCGTTGTTTTCCAGACAGCCACGAATGGGCAATGCACCCATCAGTGTTCAGTTGGATCATGAATCTCCAGAAGCCACCAGAAATCTCTTTGCCTTACCAGTTAATGCGAAGCTACCGAGATTTCTATCCCGCCTGCCTCATCCCCGAGCAGAAGCAGTGGATGCCCTCTCGAGTCCATGGCTTTGCGAGACTGCATATGCGTTTCCCCCCTGACCCTTGATCGTAAAATTCTTAATCAGATTAGCAATGGAGCCAATCGGAGTGATAGCTATTCTGCCTTACTGGCCGAAGAGGCCGTGGTTCCCTTGGGCTGTGAACCTCAGCATATGCCCTCCGTTCAAGATCCCTGTATTCCCGCAGCTTCTTTCACAGGGGAAATTGTTGCACCCAGCTCCTCACAAATTGAACCTACATGTCTGGATATTGAGCGTTAGAAGTTCCAATCATTGAGATTCTCCGCGGGAGTGATCTCGGCTCTCCTGAAAGCTAGGAAACCTTCCACAAACTTTATCTATTCTAAGATATGGAATAAATTCAAAGTGTTTGCAATAAGCAAATGAGGGGATCCCTCCAGTCCTTCTACCTCAATAGTTTTGGAGTTTCTGCAGAATGGTTTAGACCTGGGACTCAGTTTAAGTTCATTAAAAGTTCAAGTAGCAGCAATTTCAGCAAGTACCCACTTAACCACTTTCAGACCGGACCAATTTGCTGGTCAAAGACCAGACCACTTTTTGCGATTCGGCACTGCGTCGCTTTAACTGACAATTGCGCGGTCGTGCGACGTGGCTCCCAAACAAAATTGACGTCCTTTTTTTCCCACAAATAGAGCTTTCTTTTGGTGGTATTTGATCACCCCTGCGGTTTTTATTTTTTGCGCCATAAACAAAAATAGAGCGACAATTTTGAAAAAAACGCATTATTTTTTACTTTTTGTTATAATAAATATCCCCCAAAAATATATAAAAAAACATTTTTTTTCCCTCAGTTTAGGCCGATACGTATTCTTCTACATATTTTTGGTAAAAAAAATCGCAATAAGCGATTATTGATTGGTTTGCGCAAAAGTTATAGCGTTTACAAAATAGGGATAGTTTTATAGCATTTTTATTAATAATTTTTTATTATTTTTTTTTTTTACTAGTAATGGCGGCGATCTGCGATTTTTATTGTGACTGCGACATTGTCGGGGACCCATCGGACATTTTTGGGACCATTGTCATTTATACAGTAATCACTGCTATATAAATGCAGTGATTCCTGTGTAAATGACACTGGCAGTGAAAGGGTTAACCAGTGGGTGGCAGTGTAGGGGTTAAGTGTTCCTAGGGGTGTGTTACTAACTGTGGGGGGGTTGGGCTTTCATTTAGTGTACACTGATCTCTGCTCCAATCACATGGAGCAGAGATCAGCGTCACTAGTTGCTAGGCAGAATGGAAAAATGTTGTTTACACAGCATTTCCTCATTTCGGCCGCTCCGTGAGACGATCGCGGGGATGCCCGCGGCGATCGAGTCCGCGGGTCCCGCGACCGGACTCACGGGGGTCCCGACCAGCGCGGGAGCGCGCCGCCGGCGGCGCGCTCCCGATGGCAGGGCGGCATCGAATATTGGACGTACCTGTACGCCAATATGCCTGCCCGTGCCATTCTGTCGACGTACATCGTCGTGCGCTGGTCGGGAAGTGGTTAAAATGGGCAGAAGATACTCTCATCATGCAATTTCTCAAAGCAGTCAAGAAGATCCGCCCTCCAGTAAAACGAGCTTTCCCGGCCTGGGACCTACCTTTTGTGCTAGACTGTCTAATAGCGCAGCCTTTTAGTCCATTGGAGGCCGCTTCACTATGGAACCTAACGCTCAAAACTGTTTTTCTAGTTGCTATGTCGGGGAAGAGAGCTTCAGAATTGCAGGCGTTAGGAGCAGAGAAAGAACACATCGTTTTCTTCCCAGATAGGGTAGAATTGCGGACAGTTCAAGGATTTGTCCCAAAGGTGTCATCCCGGTCCACTCTCTCTGAGGCTTGGGCACTCCCTTCATTCACGGATTCCTTTATCTGGTTCGTTGCAAGAGTTGGATGTTTCTAAAGTTCTAGCACGTTATTTGCAAGTCACAAGTACTTTCAGAGCATCGGATAGATTATTCATACTACCATGGGGCAAAAATAAAAGGAAAGGAGTCACATCGAGGACGATAGCTTCATGGATTTGTAGATTAATCCAAAGTGTGCGTTTAGGGCTAGAGGGTTGGAGCCTCCGGCGGTGAAAGCCCATTCAACGAGAGCAGTTTCTTCTTCGTGGGCGGCAAGAGCAAGTGTATCGTTGGAAACGATCTGTAAAGTGGCCACATGGATGTCGCCAAATACGTTCATGCGCCATTACAGAATTGACCCAGGAGCACTCACTTCAGTAGAATTCGGGAAAAGGGCAATTGAAGCAGCTATCGCTTTTCCTTTAAATAAAATTTTTTTTGAAGCAGTACCCACCCTGGTCTTAGCTATTTATTGTATCACAGGTATGCTGCCATGGGGGCACCAGGAAAACTGAAAATTGTTTCATACTTACTGTAATTTTCCTTTCCTGGTGCCTACCCATGGCAGCATACGCTCCCTCCCTTGGTATTCAATATAATTGGAGAATGCTAGGGGGGGGGGTAGGTTGGTCATTTTTATAAGCTATTAACTATCCTGAGGGGAGGACTCCGGGGTGGAGCTATCACAGGTATGCTGCCATGGGTAGGCACCAGGAAAGGAAAATTACAGTAAGTATGAAACAATTTTCCGTTTTTTCGTCAGTGTCTAAGGTGTTGGTCACGAGTGAAGATGTGCTCTGCGGAGCTCCAGGAGGGATCCATGCTGGATTTAAGAAAACCTCCACAATCAGATCCATCCTCGCCACTGAAGCCATAGGATGGTACCTGGACCTTGATACAAGAACGAGGTTTTGCCTGTAATGCTTCCCTTTGAGAGCTGGAGCCTAGGAACCCAGGACTCTTTTTGGGCTTTCTACATTTCCTAAAGTTGTCCTGAGGGGTGCTATACAAGGCCCAATGGAGAGGATCATGTGGGATTTGGTAAAAAATACAGCAGTTGCTAATACAGAGATGTGTATAAACTTCTATATGGGCGGTGGCTGATTGGTTGACGCAGCTGCTTTAGCTGCATGGTTTAATTACAACCAGCACTTCCACCTAGTAATTGGGAAACGCCCTATGCTGCTGTGGTTTAAAAAAAAAAAAAACTATAAATCTGCTGACAGAACCCCCACCCTCCTCTTCCCCTCCCCCCTTGAAGAGGTGTATAGTACGTCCACCTTACTTTGTGTTGGCCATTTGAGTCCCTAGCAGGGCCTGAGAATGCAGAGGGGCATGTCCGCAAGGTCACGTGGCGCTGTGTATGGATGTAACATCGACACACACACAGCACTTGCCTTATAGGGGAAGCGCTGAGGATGCCAATCAGGTTCCACCTGAGGCTTTATATCACAGACACTCTCATTTCAGAAAGACTTTTTAACTGAAGAGAGGCAGTCTGTCACATTAAGAGACACCAGAGCGCTGGACACGTAAGGGTGTAAACAGGCATTTTCAGACAGTAAAAACTATTGTTACTTAGTAGAAAAAGAACTGTTATTTTGTGTGTACCTCTGCTTGTGCTTTGCACTATGTCTTCCAGACCTACCGTAAAGGTACCTAAGGTGTCACCCCCCCCAGGCGCTGGGAATCCCAGTTATGCCTCCATACTGTCTTCCTCTTCGGAGAGATCAGACATGGCAAGCCAGGGTGAGTCATTGGAAGCTAGCGGTGGTGCAACTGCTTTACACACTTCAGCCCCTGTAGAGGTGACTGAAGATGCAGTTTCCTCTGCCTTGCAAGGCTTAGAAGGAAGATTAGCAGCTTTAATCGCATTCTCCATCCAGTGTATAGGAAGCGTCCTAGATCCCCCTCCCTCACCTTAGACTCTTTACAGTCAGTGGAGGGTCCAAGAGAATTATGGGGACAGGATAGGGTATTGCCCTCAGATGATCGGGAGGAAAGACATGCGATTATTTCTCTGCGGAGGAAACAATACTTGAAGATCCCAAGGATCCCTACTTCACAATCTGAAGTACAGAGGCTTGCAAAGATGGTTTGCTCTACTTGCATGCTACCCCTAACAGAGTTAGCTGAAGGGCCGGTCTCTTCCTTGGGTTCTTTGAAGCCTTTACAGCCTTTACATGCATTTCCCGTCCACACATTACTAAAAAAGCTTATTTATACCGAATGGGATCATCCGGATAAGCATTTTTTCCCTTCCAAAGAGACTCGCAAAGCTCTATCCTATGGAAGAAAGATTCACTAAAAGATGGAAAGTTCCAGCAGTTGACGCTGCGATTTCCAATGTGAAAAAAAAAAATATATATATATTTTTTTTTACCCAGTGGACAATGCGCTTATGCTTAAAGATCCAACAGATAAGAAGTTGGAAGGTCTGTTAAAATCCCTTTTTTCTTAACAGGTACTGTTGCTCAGCCTGCAATTGCAGCTATAGGCATCTGTCAGTCCTTAAAGGACCAGTTCACAGATGCTCTCAGATGAGCTCCCTGCACAATAAGCACAGGAACTGGCCGAGCTACCTAAAGCATTATGCTTTTCTGTAGATGCTATGAAGGATTCTATTCACCAGTCATCACGCCTTGCGTTTGTACTTGTACATATGCGAAGGACCCTTTGGTTAAAGGGTTGGTCAGCTGAGACGCCTTGTAAGAACCTTCTAACTAGTTTCCCCTTTAAGGGAGAACGATTATTTGACGATAGTTTGGATAAATACATTCAAACAATTTCCAGCGGAAATAGTACTCTTGCCAGTCAAAAGAAAATATAAGCGTCTTTCATTTAAACTGTTCGGCCTCTGCCATCAGACCAGGCATAAAGGAAGACCTGGGGCTACAAGTCTGCAAAGCAGAATACAAGACCTCCTTATGAAGAGGCATCTCCCCTCACCAAGGTGGGGGGAAGACTTCTGATGTACTCAGAAGTCTGGCAAAGGGAGATTCAGGACAAATGGACTCTCTCCACAGTGTCTCTAGGATACAAGCTAGAGCTTTGAGAGTTTCCACCATCTCGTTTTCTGAGATCAAACGTTCCCAAGGATCCAGGGAAAAGGCAATCCCTGTTGCAAGCATTAGACCGATTATTGGCTCAAGGGGTGATCAGACAGATTCCCAAACAAGAGCAAGGTTTGAGGTTTTACTCAAACCTAATTACGGTGCCAAAGCCAAATGGGGATATCAGACCAAGTCTAGATCTACGTAATCTAATTGGTTCCTTAAAATCCACTCCATTTGCATGGAGTCAATCAAGTCAGTCGTTTCCATCCTGCAAGGAGAAAAACTTCTGGCGTCCATTGACATCAGAGATGCATAGCTGCTTGTCCATATATTTCCTCCTCACCAGAGGTTTCTGCGGTTCAAAGTAGAACAGAAGCATTTTCAGTTAATAGCCTTGCCCTTCGGGCTTGCTACAGCACCTCGGGTATTCACTAAGGTATTAGCCTCACCTCTAGTCAGGTTAAGGGCACAGGGCATAACTGTCTTGGCTTACTTAGACGATCTATTGTTAATAGACCAGTCAGTGGCTTGCTTGAAGCAAGGTGTAGCCATCACAAGCAGTTACCTGGAAGGTATAAGTTGGATTCTCAACCTAAAGAAATCCTCCTTAAAGCCACTAAGAAGGCTGGAGTATCTGGGCCTGATCATAAACACAGCCCAGAAAAGGGGTGTTCTTGCCTCCCGCAAGGATCAGCTCCATACAGGAGCTGGTGAGGATGATCAGGTCGAAGAGAAATCCTTCAATTCGCCTTTGCATGAGGTTGTTAGGGAAGATGGTAGCTTCATTCGAAGCAGTTCCCTATGTTCAATTCCATTCGAAACTGAAAGCAGTATTCTGTCTGCTTGGAACAAAACGATTCAAGCTTTGGACTTGCCAATGTGGCTGTCCCCATGAGTGTCCCAAAGCCTCAGTTGGTGGTTACTATCTTGGAACCTGCTGAAGGGAAAGTCCTTCAGATCAATTATCTGGAAGGTAGTAACGACAGATGCCAGCCTTTCAGGCTGGGGAGTAGGAGCTTTGCCCATTGACATCCTAGAGATTTCGGCAGTGTATCTGGCTCTAGAAACCTGGACCTCCAGGTTAAAGAATTGTCCTGCCAGGATCCAGTCTGACAATGCCAGGGCCATGGCATATATTAATCACAAGGGGTCACCAAGAGTCTCTCAGCTCAGATTGAGGTGAGCCAGATTCTAACTTGGACAGAAGAGAATGTCCCATGCCTATCGGCAGTTTTCATTCTGGGAGTAGAAAATTGGAAGGTGGACTATCTAAGTCGCCGGCAGTTATTCCCAGGAGAATGGTCTCTTCACCCCAAGGTGTTTCAGGCTGTTTGCCAAAGATGGGGGACTCCGGACGTAGACCTTCTAGCGTCCAGATTCAACACTAAGCTAGTCAACTTTGCATCCAGGACAGGGGACCCGCTCGCATACGGAACAGATGCGTTGGCGACCCCGTGGGATCAGTTTTTTACTGATCTATGCACTTTTCCCTGATTCAGTTGCTACCTCAAGTTCTTTGCAGGATCAAGCTGGAAAGAAAAATCGGTAATACTGGTAGCACCAGCATGGCCCAGAAGGTCATGGTACGCAGATATTGTAAGGATGGCAGTGGAGGGTCCAGGGCGCGTACACACGAGCGGACTTTTCAACGTGATGACGTAGGACCAGACTAGAATAAGGAAGTTCATAGCGAGTAGCCAAGAGCTGCCCTAGCGTCGGTTTTTGTCCGTCGGACTAGCATACACACGAACGGATTTCTCGGTCCGCCGGAGTTCCGGTGGGAAAATTTTAAACGTTCTATTTCTAAAGTCTGCCGGATTTTTGGCAAGCAAAGGTCCGATGGAGCCCACACACGATCAAATTGTCTGATGGACTCGTTCCGTCGGACCTTTGCTGTCAAAAAGTCCGGTCGTGTGTACATGGCATAATTCTAATTTCTTGCCCTCTTGAGTACTGCCCCTGAAATACCTACTTAGTCCTGCCCCTGGGCTACTTACTTCCTATATCAAAAAAAAAGAAATATGTTTTTTGTCTTAATATCTACCTTCAATCACATTGCTAATTGCATATTGTACGTGTTTGTAGCCTAAATACCTTTGGAAACGGCAGTAAAAACTTGGCTGTGCCAGTAAAATTTAGGTGTTGTGTCAATAAATTTCAATCTGATTAGGTTGGCAACACTGGTATGAGGGCCACAGGACAAGGCCTGGCAGGCTGGATACGGCCCTTAGGCCTTGTGTTTGACATTTTCCCCTTTAACCACTTGCTTACTGGGCACTTAAACCCCCCTCCTGCCCAGACCAATTTTCAGCTTTCAGCGCTGATGCACTTTGAATGACAATTGCGCGGCCATACAACACTGTACCCAAATGAAATTTTTTATCATTTTTTTTCCCATAAATAGAGCTTTCTTTTGGTGGTATTTAATTACAGCTGGGAGTTTTATTTTTTGCTAAACAAACAAAAAAAGATGCAAAATAAAAAATAAATAAAAAAAATCATGTTTAATAGTTTGTTATAAAATTTTGCAAACAGGTCATTTTTCTCCTTCATTGAAGTGCGCTGATGAGTCGGCACTGGTGGGCACTGATAGGCTGCACTGATAGGCATAGTTAAGGTGGCACTAATAGGCACAGATAAGGCGGCACCGATAGGCACAGATAAGGTGGCACAGATAAGGCAGTACTGATGGGCACAGATAAGGCGGCACGGATGGGTGGCACTAAGGGGCACTGATAGGTACCACTGATAGATGGGACTGATGGGCACTGATAGTTGACACTGATGGGCACTGGGGTGCAGCACTGTTGAGGCAGATTGTGGGCACTGATGAGTGGTACTGTGGGCACTGATGGGGGGGGGCACTTTTTTTATTACTGAAGTGGCACGGGCAGGTGGGCACTGGTAAGCTGGCCGTGATCGGGACTGATGTCCCGATCACGGGCGCAGGGACCGGCTCCGTTGTGTCACATGATCAGCTGTCATTGGCTGACAGCTGATCACGTGGTAAGGGGTCGGGATCGACCCCTGGCTTCGATCCATGATCAGGCGAGTCTCGTAGACTCGCTGGTCACAGAGCGCGCCGCTCGTGCACGGGACGACGTCAATAGTAGGTCCGCGCTGTAGCCGTCATTTGACTATAGCGCGGATCCCTAGTGGTTAAAGTGGATGTAAACCCACTCTCATCAATTCTAAACTACTGCTATAGGGGTGATCTATAAGGATATACATGCCTCCTGCATGTATCCTTACCTGTCAAATGTCCCCCCTTTAGCTGTTTGAAACCCCAAAGAAGTCCAGATTCAGTGGGCGGGTCTGTTCGGTGCTCGGCGGGCAGAGTTGTGATGTCAGCAGACTCCCCGCCCACCTCTACACGCCCCTTGGCCAAAGGGTGCAGGAGAGGCAGAGCGCGCTCACGGCCCCCTGTCATTTCAGTAAACACACATGACAGTGAGGGATGATCGGTGCGATGGGACAGCTGTGAGCAGGGCCGCTGATAGGGCAGTACAAGCAGCCCTGTTGTACCGGGCCCAGCCAGCAGGGGGGGCCCGAGCAGATTTCTAGCTAAAAAAAACGAATTTGCTAAATAACTTTATTAACCTGCTCCCACTTGATTGGCAAGGTATATTGTACCTTCCTGGGCCCCATCAGGTTAATAGAGGGGCCCAGGAGGTGAGAGAAGAAGAGGGACTTTTTCTCCATTTTCGGGTGGAGGCATACAATCCCTGCTCTGCATCTGTGTACCTTGTGCTCACTGTATGCTTTCCTGGGCGGATGGATTCAATTGTAATGCGGCTCCCTTCCCTCAATAAGTGCCATGCTGCTGCAGCCTGATGGAGAGACTGAACGAGAGAGTAATCCATATGCTGGTCCCACAGGCAAGCAATTCCCTTACACACATCACACACACTGACACACATCACACAGGCTGAGGCTTAGTCCCCTGACTCCCCATTGTGTGCTCATGGTCATTATGATGATCAAAGCACAGCAGGTTCTCTATGGCTCTGTCAGTGTAACATGACTGTGTGGTTGTGATTTTCATGGCTGTGCTGTGTGTTACAGACTATAACTCAGCACAGCCATAAGAAAGTCAGCAACACACAGCATGTTACACTGACAGAGCCATAGAGAACCTGCTGTGCCCTGATCATCATAGTGACCATAAGCACATAGTGAGATGCTACTTTACACATGTGATGGGGGGAAGGGACAGTAAAAACACACAGCCAAGATGCATTTGTACCACCCCCAAATCACTCCCCTTTAAGAATTTTTCACCCAAGCCTTGCAATCAGGTCCGCCTGTCAGTTTTTCCTGTGGACCAGTGGGTGCAGTAGCTGTGTATGATGGGCACAGTGGCTGCGTTTGATGGCACAGTAGCTAAGTTTGATGGGCACAGTGGCGGCAATTGATGGCACAGTAGCTATGTTTGATGGCACAGTGGCGGAAATTGATGGGTACAGTAGCTACGTATGATGGCACAGTGGCGGCAATTGATGGCACAGTGGCAGCAATTGATGGGTACAGTAGCTGCGTATGATGGCACAGTAGCGGAAATTGATGGCACAGTGGCGGCAATTGATGGCACAGTGGCAGCAATTGATGGGTACAGTAGCTGCGTATGATGGCACAGTAGCGGAAATTGATGGCACAGTGGCGGCAATTGATGGGTACAGTAGCTGCATATGATCATATGATTTTCAGTTTGTTTGCGTCCCCCTCATAAATTTTGAGCATCGCCTGCCACTGATGTGGACCGATTGAAAGCCCCATGTAGGTCTACAGGAGTCCAGATATGAATTGACTTGTGTCCATTCAGGTAAAAAAATAAAATAATAGAATAATAATGGTTATTAAAGCGGAGTTCCACCCAAAAGTGGAACTTCTGCTCATCTTCTTCCTCCCCCCCTCCGGTGCCACAATTGGCACCTTTTGAGGGGGAAATGGGGGGGGGTATAGGGTATCAGCTATCCTTTTCCACTTTCAGGATTCCCTGCCACAGAGCTGTGATGTCACCGCGGGGCTCCCTCCTCCTCCTCTGGCCCCTGGGCCAAACGGGGAGAGAAGCGGGGCCTCGTGCATGTGCAGTAGGGTTTCCGGCGTGAAGCTGAAAGGCTACACTGCCGGGTTCCCTTACCCATAATGGTGGTGGAGCACCCAACAGCTGATGGAAACATCCGCTGCGGGTGTCGAGATCGTTGGACTCCAGGACAGGTAAGTGTCCATTTATTAAAAGCCAGCAGCTGCAGTATGTGTAGCTTCTGGCTTTTAATGTTTATTTTTTTGGGGGTGTAACACCACTTTAAAGGTTCACCTTTTGGAACATCTTACATGTTTCAGCTCCTGCCACCTTTCCCCCAGATTTTGTGACAGTATGGGGTCAAGGGCGGAGCCAGGGGTGGGGTTGTGGGCGGGACCAAGGGGCCCTGTCAGGTATGCTCTATGCGGCCCCATGATTTCTAACAGCGGCCCTGGAGGTGTGTATTCTTGATCTTGAGGCATAAAAGATGACACAAAACTGGACTGACCTGCTTTTGTGTCATACTTAATGATTACATTTTAAAAATCGTAAGCAATTTTGTACTTTTGAAACATAATTTTAATAATTGCACTTTAATGAATTCTAGCACATGTAAACACAAAAGAATACCCATTTTTTTTTAGGCTGGGTTCACACTGGAGCGGCTGCAGTGCAAATCACATGCGATCTCTGTGCGATGCGAGTTCAGCCATACAGATAGTATGGCTGAATTTGCATCGCACCCGGCCCCAAACTCGCACAGGACCCTGCAAACTCAGACAGGAATCGGATCGCATGGTGTGAACCCCCATGCGATCCGATTCTGCTGTGGACCAAAAAAAGGGTCCCGTGCGAGTTTGGGCCGGGATGCGATGCGAATTCAGCCATACTATCTGTATACTATCTGTATGGCTGAACTCGCATCGCACAGAGATCGCATGTGATTTGCACTGCAGTGCGGTGCGAATCACATCCGGTTCTCGTAGCCGCAGCAGTGTGAACCCGGCCTAAAGATGTTGAACTAACATTACATTTCACTATGTATGGTCTGGGGAGGGGCAATGGGTGGGGCCAGGGGTGGGGCTGGAGGAGGGACTAGGGGCGCGGCCAGGGTGGAGCTGAAGGGGGGCCCCGTCAGGTAGGCTGTACGGGGCCCCGTGATTTCTATCAGCGGCCCTGGCTGTGAGCACCGACCCCCCCCCCCGCATGCTTTTCATAAACTGCTTCTCCTCCTCCCTCCCGCGGCTTTCACCTGAAAAGCCATGCAGGGGGGAATCGGTGCTCACAGCTGTCCCCGTTACACCGATCATCCCCCATGTCTTCCTGCTACTCCTTCACCCTGTTCTCCTCCTCCTCCCAGTTGTCATTTCCCCCCTCCCACCGTGTCTTCATCCTTGGGGCCCCCCCCCTCGTTCCCCCCACCATGTATTCATCCTCTGCCTCCCCCTCAGCCGCCGGCTTTTCTGTCCCCTCCTGTGGGCTTTGGGGGGGGGGGGTCTGTCAGGATGGAGAGCGGAGAAAAGGGCCGGTATGTCATACTGGCCCTTTTCTTTTTTGAATGGGACACAGGGCGTTTGTTACCGATTGCTCTGTGTCCTGTGTGTAACTGAGCAGAGTAACCTGTGTGTTTGTTGCTCAGTGTATGAATGGAAAGGAGCCCCTTTCTCCCCTCCATTCATCTTCAGTGCAGAGAAAGGACTGGGGAATCTGTATCCTCTGTCTCAAATGGGAGATGTCAGGGCCCTCTGTTTGGACCCCTGCCATGTCACCAAAGCCCCCAACAGGGCTGATAAAAAAAAATTTAAAAAAATTCCAAAATAAAATTGTAAAAAAAAAAAATGAAATTGAAAAATAAAAAACAACTGACCCCACAACTGCCCTCCCATACCGACACGGTCCAGAGCCCTATGACCACTGACACCGTCCACTGCCCCACTGACACCAACTACTACCCCACTAACACCAACCACTACCCCACTGACACGGACTCCTTCTACTGCTCCACTGACACTGACTCCGTCCACTGCCCCACTGACACCGACCACCCCCTTTCCCAAAAGCTCCGTGAAAAAATATATTTAAAAAATAAAACCCCACCCTCCCATCATTGTTAGAATAGTACAAAAATTAATTGTAAAAAAAAAAATAATTAAAAAAATGTAATTGTAAAAATTTATAAAAATAAAAAAAATCCACTGGTCCCAAAAAACCTTTTGAAAAAAAAAATTAAATTGTAAAATAAAATAATCTGACACTGTCCACTATCCTGACACCATCTTGCATGTACTACCCACAACTGTACACTCTGCATTCCTGTGATTTGCACCGCATTGCTGTTCAGATCACGTGTGATGTCTGTGCGATGCGATTATAGCCATACAAACTGTATGGCTGAAATCGCATCACATTCGGACCAAACTCGCAAAGGACCCTTTTTTTGGTCCGCACCAGAATCACTTGGGTGTTCACACCTATGTGATCCGATTCATGTCCTGTCAGTTCGCAGTGCGATATGCGAGCTGAAATGGGGGTGTCGTTAACATTGTATGACACTCCCCAGCAATTTGCATATGTCGTACACACGATCACACCAATGTCCGATCGTTACGAACGCGGTGATGTACAACACATACGACGAGACTAGAAAAAGGAAGTTCAGTAGCCAATAGCCTCCGTCTCATATTTGCTTCAGAGCATGCATTGTTTTGTGGTCCGTCGGAACAGCATACAGACGTGCGGTTTTCCAGACAGGAATTGGTTCTGTCAGAAATATTTAAAACCTGTTCTATTTCTAGGTCCGTCAGAATTTTCGTTAAAAAAAAAGGCAGATGAGGCATCCACACGATTGGAATATACAATGAAAAGCTTCTGTCTGATTAGTTCTTGTCGAACATTCTGCTCGTGTGTACGCGGCATTATGGTTTCTTCAAACCATCAGTAATTGGAGATTTTGAGGAATTGCTGTTTTGACACAACACCGGCAACCGAATGGAGTCCGGTGCACAATATTTTATTGTTACTCCACTCTAATACTAGCCAACAAAATGGCCACCTTCGAGGTGGCCATTTTGTCTTCGTTAGCCGATGTGCTGTAAAAACAGCTAAATCTTCCCAGTACCGGAATGTATTTGGTTGCCGGTGTTGTGTCCAAACAGCAATTCCTCAATATCTCCAATGACTTATGGTTTAACTACTTAGCGCAAAGTTCCGTCATTGTACGTCTGTACTTTGACGCTAAATACTGTTGTTAAGGCAGTAGCTAGCTGCCATAACCCTGGTATTTTCAGCAACGGCCGACGGCTGGCTTTCAGCTAAAAATGGTCTGCGCTGAAGATTCGCTGCAAGATCACTTTTATCTGGTGAGGGAAAGGGGGGGGGGGGCGAGGGGGTTATGGTCATCTCTGCCACTTACTAGCATTTCATTTTTTTTATTGCATTTTAGTGTAAATATGAGATCTGAAGTCTTTTTGACCCAGATTTCACATTTTAACAGGTCCTGTCATGCTTTTTTTCTATTACAAGTTATGTTTACATTCCTTGTAATAGGAATAAAAATGACCCAAATTGTTTTGCTAAAGGACTGTGTAAAAATACAAAATAAAAAGTAAAATAAATAAGAAATAAAAATTGAAAGCACCCCGTCTTGCTTTGATTGCGCACAGAAGAAAATGCCTAAATGTTGCCTATGGAAATTTTTAAGGGTCAAATGCTGTCGCAATTTTGAAGCGTGGCATGTTGGGTATCAATTTACTTAACGTAACATGATCTTTCACAATATAAAAAAATTGGCATAACTTTACTGTTGTCTTATTTTTTAAGTCAATAAAAGTGTATTTCTCTTTCGTTCACTGGCTGACACAGCTCCATTATTCTTGACCATAGGGTTGTTACTTCAGGAGAGGACTAGGCAGAACATGTTATACATGTGAAACAAAAAAACAGAACTTTTTAGTTCCGCACAGGGTGGTTCCTCCAGTAACAACCCCTCAGCCTGATTCCTGCAGCTTCAGTATTTTTCTGCCTAGTAAAGGAGATGGACCTAGGAACCCGTCGGTTCTGGGATTTTTTTGCTGAAGTTTGCCTTTTGCGCAAGATTTTTGGATCCTGTGATCTATCAACAGCTGGCTGGGTGACGGGCTGGATACCCTTATCCTTGTGGTCTCCCCAGCCTGGCCATGGAGCGTGTGCAGACCATTGCTACGCGCTGGGTCAGCCACAACATGCCCCTCAGGCTCCAGGTGGCCGGTGAGTGCAACGCATATGACAGGGCACACATAGTTTCATAGTTAGTTAGTTTGAATAAAGACACCAGTCCATCCAGTTCAACCTGAGTGAGTGTCCACAATTGTCCCTATCCCTGTACACACTCCTTTCTGTCCCTACCCTCAAGGAGCCCACGATCCTAGGTCCCCATTCATATACTAGGGCCAATTTTTGACAGAAGCCAATTAACCTACCTGCATGTCTTTGGATTGTGGGAGGAAACCGGAGTACCCGGAGGAAACCCACGCAGGCACAGGGAGAACATGCAAACTCCAGACAGGTAGTGTCGTGGTTGGGATTTGAACCAGCGACCCTTCTTACTGCCAGGTGAGAGTGCTAACCACTACACCACTGTGCCGCCCATATGACCGGGCTACTGATGTCTGAGTCACAGTGTACCGTGGCCAGCAGCCACCCCGTACTCTTTGTGATGGGTCTGTGATGGGATTTCCCCAGCTCCTCCGGATGGCAAGTACAGCTCTCCTTGCCTCGGCAGGGTTGAGCAGCTGGGCATTCCCTGCGGGGGTCGATTCGGGGGTCCTTCTCCTCCCTCTCTTCTCTCCCTGTCCCTATCTTCCCTCCCCCGTGGGGGATGCTGCATGATGGGCTGCTGAGCGGTGTGTGTGCCTGTAGCCAGGGGTTTCCCTGGGGGCTCTCATCTGGATGGGGGGCTGCGCTGGGTGGCTGTGTCCCTGGGTGTCTGGAGGTCTGCATATGCTTATCTTCATAAAGCTGTTCTGCCGCTATTTTCACTGTCCTTTCCCTGTGTACAGTTTTTTTTCAGCCATGTTTGGTGTGCCTCAGTGCAAAGCATGGTCAGGAGCCATTTTGTCGTAGTTCAGCGGCCATTTTCCGTGATTATGCCCCTTTTTACTGGGCGGCCGGAGCCCATTTTGTTGTAGCCCAGCATGGTTTTTATGCTCAGCGCTGGTCCCTGCTGCTCAGAACAGCATGTTTTCTCACTCAGGACACCTGGGAGCTGACTCGGGACACAGACACTTGTAGCTGAACGGCGTAGAACTCTGTCAGGGTGGCGAGTCCTGCGGTGGGGGCCCCTCAGTCTGCAGCAGCTATGAGGGTGGGACTGTGCACCTGTCCTAAGTCCCCAAAGGTGGCAGACAGGGTGGGTCAACATGGCTTCAGAAACTGGTGTTTCTTCCCCTGAACGCCCGGCAATTGCAACCGACTCGTCTGCAAACAATGCAGTGCCTTTGGACACTTTGTCAGCAGTCCTTGATACGTGTGTTGCCAGGATGGAGGTGTTGTGCGGGCACAAAGGTTGTGAAAAGTGGCCCCTGCCCACCCGTCCTCTGGGGAGAGCTCTGATACAGACTTGGGCCCCGCTGAGACTGGTGGCCCCTGCTCTGTCATTTCAGATGACACTGACCAGGACCGATCGGACAGTGAGGATGAGTCCCCGTCCGGGTCCACACAAGACAAAGCGCTAGTTGGAGCACTTATCACAGCTGTGCGTGATACCCTGAAAATTCAGGATACAGGATTTTTCGGTCCCAAAAGTATGGCGGTGCGTTACCCCTTTGAGGAGAGCCTTCTTAAAAAATGGTCAGCTCCTCCGGTCGTGGACCCCCCAGTATCCAAGTTAAATAAAGTAACCACAATCCCGGTAGAGGGGGCTCCTGCTTTTAATGACCCCACGGACAGGAAGGCCGAGGCAGTGGCCCGTTCCTTGTTTACGGTTGTGGGGTCAGCAGTGCGACCAGTACTGGCCTCAGCACTTCTGTCACAGACACTTACTGAGTGGGCAAAACTTTTGCACCTCGAGTTGGGGAAGCAACAGGCCCCCCCTGTCTGCGTGGGACTAGCAGACCAGTTAGTGCAAGGCCTTAAGTAAGTTTGTGACATGGCCCTGGATACGCTCCCTCTATTATCCAGGGCTTCAGTGTTAGCAGTGGTGCTGAGGTGCCTGATTTGGCTAAAATGCTGGTCTGTGGACCAGGCATCTAAAAAAGCTTTGACGGATCTACCCATCCTTGGTGAGCAGCTCTTTGGAGCCTCAGTGGATGACATCATTAAGAATGTCACGGGGGAAAGAGTACCTTACTTCCGCAGACCAGGAAGACTAAGGAGCCACGCCGCAAACAAGGGCCTCATTTTCCTCTGAAAAGGGGCTTTTTCGTCCGCCCGGGTCTTTGGCTAAATGTTCCCAGCCCGACAGGGCGACCTCTGAGGGACAAAAGTGTCCCTGGAACCGCAAGCCTACAAGAAAAAGTGCTACTGCATGAAGGTTTGCCCCCGCCCATCTCTCGGGTGGGGGGGTCGCCTTCAGGAGTTTGTAGCCCGGTGGGCCTCTCAGCTGTCCGACCAATGGGTCTCTGAACTGATTTCCTCTGGCTACAAGATAGAGTTCCTCTCTTGGCCACCAAACAGATTCTTCCCCTCCAGCATACCCTTACTCCCGGCTCGCCGGGAGGCCCTAATGGGGGCAGTAAGGGACCTGCTAAGTCGCGGGGTGATAGTGCCTCTTCCGGAGTCAGAAAGGTTCCAGGGGTTCTATTCCAATCTGTTTGTAGTCCCCAAAAAGGAAGGGGTATGTCCAATCTTGGACTTGAAAGCCCTCAATTACCTTTTAAAAGTACAAAGGTTCAGAATGGAATCAGTTAACTCAGTGGTCGCTGCACTCCATCAAGGGGACTCCCTGGCGTCTTTGGACATCCAAGATGCATACCTGCGCATACCCATATGCCTTCGGCATCAGAGGTTTCTGCGATTTGCAGTTGGGGAAGCCCACTACCAGTTTGTGGCTCTCCCGTTTTGGCTTGGCTCAGCTCCCTGAGTATTGGCTCCATTTTTGGCGTTGTTGCGACAAGGCGGGATCGCGATCGTAGGCTACCTAGATGATCTCCTCCTGAGAGCATCTTCCGCCTAAGAATTAGAGGAGGATGTGGCGATCACCATGCAAACCCTGCAGGATTTTGGGTGGCTGTTGAACCTGAAGAAGTCGGTGCTCATACCGACTCAGCTCTTGGAGTACCTAGGCCTATTGCTGGACTCCATGGAAGCGAGAGTGTTTTTCTTCAGACAAACTGCAGACTCTCAGAACTGCGGTAAAACTATTGATGAACTGCAGGTGGTCATCGCTACGCTTTTGCATGCATGTCCTGGGGCTCATGGTGGCCTCCTTCGAGACAGTGCCGTATGCCCAGTTTCATACCAGAGTCTTGCAGAAGGATATCTTGATGAAATGGGACAAATCTCTGTTATCCCTGGATCGGCAGATTCGGGTGAGCCAGTCAGTCAAGGGCTCCCTGCTCTGGTGCCTGTGGTCCCCGACTGAAGTCATTCCTACCTCTACATTGGACAGTGATCACAACAGATGCCAGTCTGACCAGCTGGGGTGGAGTACTGGGAATACAGTCGACCCAGGACTTCTGGTCGGGGGGGGAATCCAAGTTGCCGATCAATGTGCTCGAGCTCCGAGCGATCAGGCTATGCCTCTCCACATGGTCGATGAGACTAAGAGGGCGTCCGATCAGGATCCAGTCAGACAACGCCACGGCAGTGGCATATGTCAGCCATCAAGGAGGAACAAGAAGCTCGGCTGCAGCACGGGAAGCCGCTCACATCCTTCAGTGGGCAGAGCGACATGTACCGGCCCTATCGGCCATTTACATCCCAGGAGTGGAAAACTGGCAGGCGGACTACATAGGTCGCCAGATGCTGGACCCAGGAGAGTGTTCGTTGCATCCGGAGGTGTTCAGGCTACTGTGCCTACAATGGGGCACACCAGACGTGGATCTTCTGGCGTCCCGTCTCAATCAGAAGGTGCAGAGATTCGTATCCAGGACAAGAGATCCTTGGGCAAACGCGTCAGCCATGCTGGTGACTCCGTGGGATCAGTACCGACTGATCTATGCCTTTTCCTCCACTAAAGCTACTACTACGTCTGCTCCGCAGAGTGGAGACCGAGAGTATTCCAGCAATTCTGATTGCCCCAAATTGGCCTCGGAACCCCTGGTATGCCGACCTAGTACGCCTGGTTGTGGACGATCCCTGGTGACTACCAATGCGAGAAGACCTTCTGTCTCAAGGTCCGATTCTCCATCCTGCTTTACCAACGCTGGTTTTAAACGGCATGGCTTTTGAGAGCCAGGTGCTAAGGAACCGAGGCCTCTCGGACTCTGTGATTTCAACCATGCTGAGAGCACGGAAATCATCTTCTAGGAAGATATGCCATCGTATCTGTAAGGCCTACATCTCCATGTGTGAAGAGAAAGGATGTCATCAGCGCACCTATTCTGTTTCCAGGATCTTGCTGTTTCTACAGCGAGGAGTAGACAAGAAATTGGCTTTAAGCACCATTAAAAGACTAATATCAGCCTTTGCTGTCTTTTTTCATCGACCACTGGCAGCTCATTCTCTAGTGAGCACTTTTATTCAGGGGGTCTGACATGTAGTTCCTCCGGTGCGTCCACCTTTACCTCCATGGGATCTGAACCTGGTGTTATCGGCGCTTCAGAAACCGTCATTTGAAAACATCAGAGAAATTCCCTTGTTGACTCTTTCCCAGAAAGGGGGTCTTCCTAGTGGCCATTACATCGGCCAGGAGGGTTTCGGAACTGGCGGCCTTTTCTTGCAAGTCGCCCTATCTGGTTATCCATAAAGATAAGGTGGTGTTGCGTCCGCAACCTTCTTTTCTGCCGAAGGTGGTTTTGGCATTTCACATCAATGAAGACATTGTGTTACCATCTCTGTGTCCTAAACTGACACATCCTAAGGAGGTGGCCCTTCATTCCCCGGACGTGGTCTGGGCTCTAAGGGTGTATTTGTCTGCCACGGCTCCATTTCGGAAGTCAGACTCTGTTTGTTTCGGTAGCTGGTCCGAAAAAAGGTATGGCGGTCTCGTTGGCCACCATTTCCAGGTGGATCAGACAGATTGTGGTATAGGCCTACGCCTTGAAGGAACAGGTGCCCCCCTTTCCTGTCACGGCCCATTCCACCAGGGTAATTGGAACCTCTTGGGCCTTACGACATCAAACGTCAGTCGCTCAAGTGTGTAAGGCGGTAACTTGCTCGTCAGTTCACACGTTTGTAGAATTTGGTAAAGTGGACGTCAGCGCATCTTCGGATGCTTGCTTTGGCTTGCAAAGTTTTGCAGGCGGCCGTGTGATGTTGCAATTGTACTTCCTTTTTTCAATTTTTTTCTTAAAATACAGTTACTTTTGAGTATAATGCACTGTTGCATTGTTAACCGCAAGTTCTGATGCGGATAGATAAGGTGGTGATTCCCCTTTTAGGGAGCACGTCTGGTTGTTGTTTTTTTAATGCTGTTCCAACCCCTCGTTATGACACTGCTTGTGGACGTCCCTATGGTCAAGATTAATGGAGCTGACTCAGTCAGTGAACGAAAGAGAAAATAGGGTTTTTGTACTCGCGTAAAATCCTTTTCTCTGAAGTTCACTGACTGACACAGCACCCTCCACTCCTATTGATTTATACTGCTTGTTGACGTACTGAAGCTGCAGGAAGCAGGCTGAGGGATTTTTACTGTTTTTTTAGTGTTTTTTTTTTCACAAGAATAACATGTTCTGCCTAGTTCTCTCCTGAAGGTGGCGTAACAACCCTATGGTCAAGAATAATGGAGCTGTGTCAGTCAGTGAACTTCAGAGAAAAGGAATTTCCGGTGAGTACAAAAATCCTATTTTTTTTTTCCCCCAAAAAAAATTCGCTTGTAAGACCGCTGCAGAAATACGACTAGACATAAGTATTGCAATGACCACCATTTTATTCTCTGAAAAAAATATATAAAATGTTTGGGGGTCCTAAGTAAGTTTCTAGCAAAGAAAAATCATTTTAACTTAAACAACAAATGTCAAAAAGAGGCTCAGTCCTTAAAGGAGAAGTCCAGCCTGAGCTTTTTAGGCTGGGCTTTTCCTCTGGGTCACAGGGAGTGCAATTTGTTTTGCACCCCCGTGACCCATTT
This sequence comes from Lithobates pipiens, assembly GCF_037356315.1. Classification (NCBI taxonomy): domain Eukaryota; kingdom Metazoa; phylum Chordata; class Amphibia; order Anura; family Ranidae; genus Lithobates; species Lithobates pipiens. The sequence goes on from NW_027507685.1 coordinate 132,596,317, forward strand.
TCAGAGGAGAGTGGTCTGAAGTCTGCTCTCTGCTGACGTCACCAAGTTCAGTCGAGGCAGCATGTCATCCCGACTTCCAAAGTCTGGATCTGCCAGCTGCCTTGACTGATGGCATTCCCAATGAGCATGGAGGAGTTGAGCAGGAGAGATGCTGACTGATAGACAATCTCTCTCTGTTCAGCGAGGGGAGAGAACTGAGCCATTGGTGTTGTGCGGTGGCTCGGTTCTCAGTGAAGAGGTGGCATCCCATCACATAGTGTCCACCCTGTACTGTGCTTGTGCAGTACGGGGGATAAGGAGAAGCCAAACATCTCTGAAGATGAATGGCGCCTACGCAGTGAGTCCAGGTTCAAGCCCCACCATCCAAGTGGACATAGAGTTAAAATATAAAATAGCCAAGCGAGGCCGTGCCTGAAGCGTGGCAAGCTCGTGAGGGGCCCTGTTACTATGAGCAACCGTACGTTCACTTGGATGGTGGGGCTTCAACCCATACTCAGTGCGCAGGCGCCATTGTTCTTCAAAGACTTTCGGAGTCTCCTTGTCCTCCGTACTGCGCAAGCGCTGTGTCTGCGCAGTACGGGCCGGACACTATTTGATAGGCAGACACTTTTTGTCAGAACACTGGCGTGTCACTTTCCTTCCGGCTGGGGGCCAGCGAAGAGCGGGCACTGCAAAGGCAGAAGATACTCCCCCTTACCGCCCTGCACTATCTCCGCTAAACGTGGTATGTCAGGCAGCAGGGCAGGTCACCATCCAGGAGGAAAGCCCCATTGAAGGTGACACCGTCAAGGAAACAAGGGGCGCCGGAGAAATAAAGCACACATTCCTCTGTTCTGAGGTTGGTGAATTCTCCCCTCAATTGCTGGAATTATTTTATTCTGTTCTAGTGAAGACAGTAAGAGAGCTTAGCATGGTTAAAGATAGTGTAGCTAACTATGTTTCTTTGCCTGTGGAGAAATCTAGCAGCTTTATTCCATTTACATTAGACGATTCTGTGGCTTCAGCATGGACTCCATCTAGTGGCAAAAATGCTAATTGCACAAATTCTAATGCATTATGTACACAAGTCTTTTCTTCTGTCAATGAGAATTGGGCTAAGCATTAGAAACATACAAAAAATAATCTTTGCCATGCATTTTGTCTCCATTAGGTTTTCACCTTTGTCACTATTAAATAAAAAAATTGGACAGGGGGAATTTTTGGATTTATTGTCCTTACTCCCCTCATCCAAAGAATTCATACACAAGGTTAGTGGTATGGATGAGAAAATGGACAAAGATAGGAGAAGGCCTGTAACCAAGTCTTTTAACAATTAGTTACAAGTTTTCTGCATCTTTGCTAGTGTTTTATGTGAAAAACAGCCAGAAAAAAGTTCTGGTCTTTTTCAACATTTAGACATTCGTTTTACTTATCTGACCCCTGGAACTTGACCCGGCGTGGGCGCACTGTCTCTCTGCCCAGGGTTCTCGCATCTTGATTGGATAGATTGATATCAGCTCACCTATTGGCTCCCACTTCTCTCAATCAAATCCAATGACTCGTGGGGCGGGGCGATTCTTACATTTGGCGGCTATGAACGCCGAATGCTGGACTCGGGAGTGTGCCCGCAAGGTAACCCCCTCAGGGTCGGTTCACACAGGGGCAACACGACTTTCAACATGACTTTTGGAGGCAACTTGGACACAACTTGAACACGACTTGGGGCAACTTAAAACACGACTTTGTCGCCCCAGGCCAGGCGACTTGCCGTGGCCAATCAGAGAATGAGCTCTCGAGGGGGAACTCCACGCCAAATAAAAAAAAACAAAAAAAAAACGGCGTGGGTTCCCCCTCCGAGAGCATACCAGGCCCTTAGGTCTGGTATGGATTCTAAGGGCAACCCTCTACACCGAAAAAACGGCGTGGGGCCCCCCCCCAGATCCATACCAGACCCTTATCCGAGCACGCTACCCGGCCGGCCAGGAAAGGGGGTGAGGTCGAGCGAGCGCCCCCCCCCCTTCTGAGCCATACCAGGCCGCGTGCCCTCAACATGGGGGGTGCCTTGGGGAAGGAGGGGCTGCGTGGCCCCCCCACCCCAAAGCACCTTGTCCCCATGTTGATGAGGACAAGGGCCTCTTCCCGACAATCCTGGCCGTTGGTTGTCGGGGTCTGCGGGCGGGGGGCTTATCGGAATCTGTGAGCCCCCTTTAATAAGGGGGCCCCCGGATCCTGTCCCCCACCCTATCTGAATGAGTATGGGGTACAACGTACCCCTACCCATTCACCTGTTAAAAAAAAATAAAATAAATAAGAGCTAGCAGAAGATAGCAGAGGAGTCCAGCGAGAAGACCCCCGGAGCTGTGCAATAAACTATTTTAACCCTTGTGTGTTGTGTTTTTTTATTTACATTTTTTTCACAGGTGAATGGGTAGGGGTACGTTGTACCCCATATTCATTCCCATAGGGTGGGGGACCGGGATCCCGGGGCCCCCTTATTAAAGGGGGATCACGGATTCCGATAAGCCCCCCGCCCGCAGACCCCGACAACCAACGGCAAGGGTTGTTGGGAAGAGGCCTTTGTCCTCATAAACATGTTGAGGGCACGCGGCCTGCTAGGGCTCAGGAGGGGGGGGGGGGCGCTCGCTCGTCCCCACCCTGTTTCCTGGCCGGCCAGGTAGCGTGCTCGGATAAGGGTCTGGTACTGATCTGGGGGGGCCCCCACGCCAGTTTTTCGGCGTGGGGGGTTCCCCTTAAAATCCATACCAGACCTAAGGGCCTGGTATGCTCTCGGAGGGGGACCCCATGCCAAATTTTTTTAATAAATTTGGCGTGGAGTTCCCTCTTGAGAGCTCATAATTCTGTTAGAGTCGCCTCAGTATAGACGGAGATCCGACTTGGAGGCGACCTTCATTGAAATCAATGGGTACCAGTCGCCTACAAGTCGGATTGAAGTAGTACAGGAACCTTTTCTGAAGTCGGAGCGACTTCAGTAGCGTGCATTAAGACGGCTCTCATTCACTTACATTGATTTTTACATGTCCGACTAGGGGCGACCTGAAGTCGGATCTGAGTTGCCCCTGTGTGAACCGGCTCTCAGGAGCGCGCTTCTCCTAGAAGTTTTTCTGATGTAGGGAGGAGCCGCGAGAGCCACCAGGGGTCCCCAGAAGACAAGGTTCGGGCCACTCTGTGCAAAATGAGGTGCACAGTGGAGGTAAGTATGATATGTTTGTTATTTAAAAAATAAAAAATAAAAACTAACCCTTACAATCACTTTAAATCTTTTTCTTCCCCAGCGACCACAATTTGTCAGACAAGCAGCACCATCAAAATCAATTGTCGCACACCTCAGCTTACAAAAAAGGGGTGGGTTTTAACTTTAATGACACACAATGTAGGTGGCCTAACACATGCAAATATAGGCACAAATGTGTATTTTGCAGTGGAACACACCCTTTCTCAAAATGTTTCAAAAAGATTTCATCTAAAATAACCAGTCAGGTAGGGATTTCTTTCCTAAAGGTGGAAACACCAGTGAGACTACACACAATAATACCTTGGCTTCAGGTTTTACCAGATAAACAGAAGGCCCTGCTACTAATTAAGGGTTTCATTGTCAGGTTTTATGTTACCCAGGTTCACTGGGAAAGGGTGTATTATCCCAAAAAAAAAATCTAATTAACTGTGGGAATGGACAGGGTTGTTGAGAAAAAAATATTTCATGAACTTAGCTTAGGCAGAGTGGAGGGCACTTTTTAGGGGCCCTCCATTTCAGGACTTCAGGATTTCCCCATTGGGCATAGTTCCCAAAAAAGAACCAAATACTTTTTGTTTAATCCACCATCTTACCTACCAGGTAGCTCCCTCAATGACCAAATTCTGGAAGAATTGTCTTCAGTGTCCTATGCATCATTTGAGGACACTTTGGCAATTCTGAGAAGTTTGGGTCATGGCACTTTACTAGCTAAAGCAGACATAAAAGCCGTTTTTAGGCTATTACCAGTTAACCCTGAATCTTTTAATTCTCTAGCTTTTTTCTTTTAGCCCGGGTTCACACCAGTGCAGTGCGAATTCCAGCTGCATTTTCTCTGTGAAGAGAAAACACAGCTGTTCAGCGGTGCTGCTCCGTTCTCTCTGCGCATCAGCTGAGGAGGGGGAGGTGTTGTGAGAAGAAGGAAAGATTTCTTGTTCAGAACACAATGCATCTGCAAATCAGATGTATTTCCATAGAGGATACTGTGCTTGTAATTCGCACCGCAATGCCCAGAAAACGCACACTTTTTTGTGCAATGCGCAATGCGAATGCAACGCACATATGTGAACAAGATACATTCATTTTAATGCATTTTAAAATGTCCTGTGAATTGGATGCAGTGTAAGCCGCATCTAATTCGCATAGGTGTGAACGGGGGCTAAAGGTCAGTATTATTTTGATAAGTGTCTGCCTATGGGCTGCTTATTATCTTGTTTTTATTTTGAGTCTTTTGCTTCATTTTTAGAATGGGTAACCTGCAAAGTGATTTTTGTGTTTTTAGGCCCAGCCGGTTCCCCCGCATGCTTACATTTTTTAAATACATTTTTTAATACATGTAAACCATTTGGTGTACCATTAGCTCAAGAAAAGACGGTCTATCTGACCTTCTGGAACTCCAGGGGATTACAATAGACACTCTGAACATGGAATTTAGGTTGCCTAGGGAAAAAAATCGTTAAACTGTAGAAGTACAATAGCTTTTAGGCCAGTAAGCATTTGCCATCAGAATAATGCCCATTGGAAAAATTTTCTCTCGCAGACCTTATTTAGCTATTGGCTGAAATCCCCTTACTCACACATTCACATTTCTCACGATAGCAGGGAAGATTTATTGGTTTGGCTGAGATTTATAGAATATTTTAATGTGAGGGCAGTTTGGCAGCAAGACTTTATATCTGATCAGGATTTTTGCCTTCGGACAGATGCGGCAGGGTCCCTGAGTTTCGCTGCCATATGGAATAGGTTGGTGTGCGGAACGCTGGGACCTGGCATGGAAATATAAAGGTTATTTAAAAAATGGTGTTCTTTTAGAACTATTCCCAATAGTGGTTGCTATTGGAATTTGGGGGTATAATTTTAAAAACAAACATAGTCTGTTCAGCACGGAAAATAAAGGTGTAATGTAGGCTTTGAACTGTCTAACTTCAAGGTCTCCACCAGTTATTGCTTTGCTAATATACTTGATTTTCAAATGCCTGAGTCTAAACATTTGGGTTAAGGCTATGTATATACCTGGCAAAGCAAATGAATTGATGGATACACTGTCTCGTTTTCAGATGGATTGTTTCAACTGCCTTTTACCAAATGCGGATCCAGTGGGTTTAGCCTGCCCAAAAAGTTTATTGAAGCTCATTTGACACAGATGTCGATAAATTGAAAAAATTCACTTGCCCCCTCCACCATGGCGGGATATCAGTCAGCCTGGTGGTTTTGGACTTCTTTCCTAAATACCTATGGTTTTGACTGCAATTTCGTTTCTGAAGGCTTGGTGTTGTTATTTCTAGACTCATTGTTTAGCAAAGGTTATTCATGGGTGCACATTAATAAAATCGTTTCAGGCATTTCATTCTTCATGAAATAAAACAATCTCCCATCTATATTGAGTTTTTTCATTGTAAAACAAGCATTAAAAGGGTATAGAAAATGAAAAAGGTTAAATACACCAGGACTCCGATCACTCTCGAAATTCTAGATAATCTTTGCAAGGTTACAGAATCTGTCTGCTGGTCAGATTTTGAGGCAAGGTTGTTCAAGGCAGCATTTTCAGTGGTCTTTTTTTGGTGCCCTCAGAATCTCTGAAATAGTTCCGCTCACAAAAAAAACAACTCGTGGCATTCAGATGTTGGATGTACGTGTAATTGATGGGGAAGTAAAGATTTTATTGAAACAGTCAAAAACGGACCAGAGGGAAGAAGGTGCTTGGATTGTTTAAAAAGGGCCCAAAATACATCCCTGGGAATTAGACCAGTTAGCCTAACATCAATAGTATGTAAACTCTTGGAGGGGATGACAAGGGACTATATACAAGATTTTAGTTATGAGAACGGTATCATTAGCAGTAATCAGCATGGATTCATGAAGAATCGTTCTTGCCAAACCAATCTATTAATCTTCTATGAGGAGGTGAGTTGCTATCTATATAAAGGAAGGCCCGTGGATGTGGTGTATCTGTATTTTGCACAAGCATTTGACACAGTTCCCCATAAATATTTACTGTACAAAATAAGGTCTGTTAGCATGAACCATAGGGTGAGTACATGGATTGAAAACGGGCTACAAGGGCGAGTTCAGAGGGTGGCGATAAATGGGGAGTACTCGGAATGGTCAGGGTGGGTAGTGTGGTCCCCCAGGGTTCTGTGCTGGGACCAATCCTATTTAATTTGTTCATAAATGACCTAGAGGATGGGGTAAACAGTTAAATTTCTGTATTTGTGGACGATACTAAGCTTAGTAGGGCAATAACTTCTCTGCAGGATGTGGAAACCTTGCAATAAGATCTGAATAAATTAATGGGGTGGGCAACTACATGGCAAATGAGGTTCAATGTAGAAAAATGCAAAATAATGCATTTGGGTGGCAAAAATATGAATGCAATCTATACACTGGGGGGAGAACCTCTGGGAGAATCTAAGATGGAAAAGTACCTGGGGGTCCTAGTAGATGAGCAATGCCAAGCTGCTGCTAACAAAGCAAACAGAATATTGTCATGCATTAAAAAGGGGATCAACTCCAGAGATTAAAACGATAATTCTGCTCTACAAGACTCTGGTCCGGCCACACCTAGAGTATGCTGTCCAGTTCTGGGCATCAGTCCTCAGGAAGGATGTACTGGAAATGGAGTCAGTACAAAGAAGGGCAACAAAGCTAATAAAGGGTCTGGAGGATATTAGTTATGAGGAAAGGTTGCGAGCACTGAACTTATTCTCTCTGGAGAAGAGATGCTTGACAGGGGATATGATTTCAATATACAAATACCATACTGGTGATGGTGACCCCACAATAGGGATAAAAAAAAATTGCAAAAGGGGGTTTAACAAGACTCATGGCCACTCATTAAAATTAGAAGAAAAGAGGTTTAACCTTAAACTGTGTAGAGGGTTCTTTACTGTAAGAGCAGCAAGGATATGGAATTCCCCCCCACAGGTGGTGGTCTCAGCGGGGAGCATCGATAGTTTCAAGAAACTATTAAATAAACACCTGAACGACCACAACATACAGAGATATACAATGTAATACTGACATACAATATAATCACATGCATGGGTTGGACTTGATGGACTGTGTCTTTTTTCAACCTCACCTACTATGTAACTATGATTGTCTTGAAAGCTTGTAAACAGAAGTCAGTATGGCCAGTGGCAGTGTTACAATCTTATATTAAGGTGAGGCTGGATAGTACAGGACATCTTTTTCTGCATTCTGATGGAACACCTCTGAGTAAATTTCAGTTCATTGGTGTTCTCAACAAATGCACAGATTATCTCACATTCATTCACAATAGGGGCTGCCACGGAAGCAGCTAGATTATTAGGTCTCTCTGAAAGTTTAATAAAAAATATAGGTAGATGGAAGTCAGACAGTTTCCACTTATATGTTCCCCCTAACGCACTTATTTAAATTATTGCAGGTTTACAGAAAATAGTGTGGATTGTCGGACACTCATACATCCTTTGGGCCAATCAGAGAGCTGGTCATCAAATCTACACTGAGAACCTGGGTTTAGAGCGTGATGATTTTAAAGTATTTTGGAATGGGACGCGGAGTATGATTTGGGCAGATCTATTTGTAGTTTTGTGTAAATTATACCCGAGTTGGCCTTCACCAGACATTTTGCTTTTACACTTATCTGGTAATGATTTGGGAAAGGTCAAATCTCTTGATTAAATTTTTTCTATGCATAGGGATATTGTGAGCTTTCATTTGTCCTCCCCTAATACGATTTTAGTCTTCTCAGAAATAATTCCTAGACTGAAGTTGTAGAACTCCTGCTTCTCTACACCCTCTCGAAAAGGTTATAAGGAGGTTAAATAGATCAGTGGAAATTCATACAGCCACACCGAATTGGAGGGTGATCTCCCTGGGCTATATAAGCCTGACGGGGTCCACTTATCCAGTATTGAACTGGATATTCTCAATGCAGGTTTTCATACTTGCATTGAAATGGCCACGATGTGGGGGTCTGGATGACAGGCATTTAGTTTCGATTTTGCCTCCATTGGTATGTATTCCAGCTCAAACCGTAGTGGCTGAGCTGATGGCAGGGGTTTAAAAGACATTCTACAGCTATTTATTTAAGGGAAAATGGGGAAAACAGTTTCTAACCCCCCCTCCCTCATGTCATGGCAGCAGCGGAGTTTCAAGTATCCCCTTAAATTAGAAATTGCGGGAAGGTATGGTATTGGTTACCTTGCCTTGTATAGGTCAGGTCACCTAGTATCCAGGCAGTTTGAGAAAAGAGCGGGAAGGTGCTCTATTGGTCACCTTTTCCTAGGTAGGTCAGGTGATCTAGTATCCAGGCAGTCTGGAAAAAGAGCAGGAATAATTTTAAATAAAAGAGGGTTCTGAGCTGTGGTGTCCCCTCCATCCTTATCCGGCGCGGCTAATTATTACGTGGCAGTGTCACCTTTGTTAAAACGGTCCTCCACCCTCAAGTGGCAGTTAGCTCATCTGAACCCTCCCCCTTCAGGGAAGGGGGTGCAGATACCTGTATAATTCAGGTATCTGCACCCACTTCCGGGAAAAGCTAGCCGCCTTTTTCTCTTATATTCACCGACCGACACAGCTCCTCTCTGTAACAAGATGGGTTGTTAGCCCTATCACTGGAGATTACAAGGCAAAGTTGTAATACAACACTTCAGAAATTTTAGTTCCGCCCAGGGGGCGGTCCCTAGGCTACAATCCCCACATTTTTATTTTGCCTAGTGAAGGAGATACACTTAGCAACCCTGCGGGCCCATAGGTCCGTGTTTTTTTGCCCAAGATCCTGTGATCTTCCATCAACAGCCGGCTGGGTGACAGGCTGGTTCACTTATCCTTGTAGTCTACACAGTCCGGCCATTTAGCGTGTGCAGGTCGCAGCTACGGCTCGGCAGGCCACGACATACCTCAGCTCCAGAGGTGGTCGTGAGCTTTTATGCTCCCGGGCATACATATGACCGGGCTACTGATGTCTGCGTCACAGTATGCTGGGCCAGTAGACTTCCATGTACTGATCAGGAGTTGGCTACAATGGAATGTCTCCCAGCTCTTCAGGACTGGTAAGTACAGCTCTCCCTGTCTCGGCAGGGTTGAGTAGCTGGGCATTCCCTGGGAGGTCGATTTGGGGGCCCTCCCTCACCCCCTATCTTCTCTCCCCTGTCCCTAACTCCCCTCCTTTCCCCCCTCACGGGGGGGCTGTACATGTACTGAGTGGTGTGTGTGTGCCCTGGTCTCTCATCTGGGTTCTGGCTGTGCTGGGGTGCCTGGGTCATGTGTGCCTTAATCCCGGAGGGTGCCTGTGAGGTTGCCCCTGTGTTGGTGCAGTGCTGTGTCTGCCATATGTTTTCTTTCTGCCTCTCATGGCGCTGGATGGCAGCCATTTTCAGTGTGGGCAAGGGACAGCATGCTTCAGGCGGCCATTTTCCCAGTGATTCCCTATTCAGAACACTGGCGGACATTTTCTTGAAGCCGGACACGTTTTTTTGTGCTCTAGCAGCAGCTCCTGTGCCCTCAGCTTCCTGTTTTGTCATCACAGAGTGCTGGGGGGCTTTCTGTGTAATCTGGACACGTGTGTCAGATCGCTCAGCGATCGTTCACGATCGTGCTGACGGACTGCCACCGACACAGCTTTGGTCCCTCTGCATCTGGGAGCGCTAGGGATCCACAGGCACTGCTGTAAAACAGCGCAGAACTCCTCAGGATGGTGAGTCCGGCGGGTTAGATCCCCTCAGTCAGCGGCAGCAAGGAGGGTGGGACTGTCACTGTCCTAAGTCCCCTTCGGGTGGCAGACAGGGTAGGGTCAGCATGGCTTCAGAAACTGGTGTTTCTTCCCCAGAAATCCAGGCAATTGCAACTGGGTCAGCTGCGGACTAAGCCGTCCCTATGGACACCCTGATGGCGGTCCTCAATTTGTTTTTTGCCAAGATAGAGGCGGTGCGTGGGAAGAAAGGTGCTAAAAAGCAGCCCCTGCCCCCCTGTCCTATGCCCATGCCGTAGACAAGGGCCCTCTTTTTCCGCTCACAAGCGGCTTTTTCGTCTGACCGGCGCCTCGACGAAATGTCCCCACCCCGACAGGATGCCCACGGTCGGTCAAAAACATCCCTGGAACCGCAAGCCTAACAAGCCTGCGAATAAAAGTGCTACTGCATGAAGGTTTGCCCCACCCATGTCTCGGGGTGGTGGTCACCTTCGGGAGTTTGCAGCCCGGTGGTCCTCCCGGTTATCCGACCAATGGGCCTGCTATCTGATTTCCACAGGCTACAAGATAGAGTTTCTCTCTTGGCTGCCAAACAGATTCTTCCCCTCCAGCATACCCATATTCCCGGTTCGCCGGGAGGCCCTGTTGGGGGTGGTAAGGGATTTGCTGAATCGCGGGGTGATTGTACCAGTTCCAGAATCGAACGCATCCAGGGATTCTACACAAATCTGTTTGTGGTTCCCAAGAAGGAAAGGGTAAGTCTGATCTTGGACTTGAAAGCCCTCAAATCACTTTGTAAAAGTGCAGAGGTTCAAAATGGAATCAGTTCGCTCAGTAGTCGCTGCGCTCCATCACGGGGACTCCCTGGCATCCTTAGACATCCAGGATGCATACCTGCACATACCCATATGCCTTTCGGCATCAAAAGTTTCTGCGTTTTGCAGTCGGGGAAGCCCATTACCAATTTGTGGCTCTTCCGTTTGGTCTGGCATCAGCCTCCCGAGTCTTTACCAAAGTTCTGGCTCCAGTATTGGCGTTGCTGAGACAAGGTGTGATCGCGATCGTGGGCTACCTAGATGATCTCCTCCTGAGAGCATCTTCCGCCTCAGAATTAGAGGAGGATGTGGCGATCACCATGCAGACCCTGCAAGAATTTGGGTGGCTGTTGAACCCAAAGAAGTCCGGTGATTGTACCGATCCAGCATCTGGAGTACCTAGGTTTGCTGTTGGACTCCAGGGAAGCGAGAGTTTCTCCCTTCAGACAAATTTCAGACTCTCAGATCCGTGGTCAAACTACTGATGAACCGCAGCAGCAAGTGGTCGTCTTTCCGGTTTTGCATGCGAGTACTGGGACTCATGGTAACCTCCTTCAAGGCAGTACCCTATGCCCAGTTCCACACCAGAGTGCTGAAGGAGATCTTGTTAAAATGGGACCACACATGGTCAGTGAGTCTTCAAGGGCGTCCGATCAGGATACAGTCAGACAACGCCACGGCTGTGGCATACGTAAATCACCAAGGGGGAACAAGAAGCTCAGCCGCTGCTCAGGAGGTTGCTCACATACTTTGGTGGGCAGAGCGAGACATACCGGCCCTTTCGGCCATTTACATCCCGGTGGTGGAGAACTGGCAGGCGAACTATCTGAGTCGATGCTGGACCCAGGAGAATGGGCATTGCATCCGGAGACATTCAAGCTGCTGTGCCTGAAGTGGGGAACACCAGATGTGGATCTACTGGCCTCCCATCTCAATCGGAACGTGTCAAGATTCGTGTCCAGGATGAGATCCATGGGCAGACACGTGAGACGCGCTGGTGGCTCCGTGGGATCAGTACCAGCTGATTTACACCTTTCCTCCACTGAAACTGCTGCCACGTCTGCTTCGCAGAGTGGAAGCCGAGGGGATCCCAGTAATACTGGTTGCCCCAGATTGGCCTCCGCGTCCTTGGTACGCAGACCTGGTGCGTCTGGTGGCAGATGCTCCCTGGCGACTGCCGTTGCGAGAGGACCTCCTATCTCAAGGTCCAATTTTCCATCCTGCTTTACCATCGCTGGCTTTAACGGCATGGCTATTGAGAGCCAGGTGTTGAGGAAACGAGGTCTGTCAGACTCGGTAATTCCAACTATGTTCAGGACACAGAAATCTTCTTTGAAGATATACCATCGTACCTGGAAGTCCTACATCTCCATGTGTGAGGAGAAAAGATGGCATCCACGATCCTTTTCCATATCCAGGATCCTGCTGTTTCTCCAGCAGGGAGTGGACCAGAGATTGGCATTAAGCACCATCAAAGGGCAAATCTCAGCTTTAGCTGTCTTTTTCCAACGACCCCTGGCATCGCACTCCTTAGTGAGTACCTTCATTCAGGGGGTACGAAATGTAGTCCCTCCGGTGCGTCCACCGTTACCCCCATGGGATTTGAACCTGGTGTTGTCGGCGCTTCAAAAACCGCCGTTTGAGAATATCAGGGAGATTCCTCTTTTGACTCTTTCCCAGAAAGTGGTCTTTCTAGTGGCCATCACCTCGGCCAGGAGGGTTTCGGAGGGTTTTCCTGCAAGTCGCCCTATCTGCTTATCCACAGGGATAAGGTGGTGTTGCGTCCGCAACCGTTCTTTCTACCGAAGGTGGTCTCGGCTTTTCATATCAATGAGGACATTGTATTACCATCGCTGTGTCCTAAGCCAAAGCACCATAAAGAGGTGGCCCTTCACGCTTTGGACGTAGTTAGGGCTCTGAAGGTGTATTTTTCTGCCACGGCTCCCTTTCGGAAGTCAGACTCACTGTTTGTTTTGGTAGCTGGTCCCAAGAAAGGCATGGCGGTCTCGTCGGCCACCATTTCCAGGTGGATTAGACAGATTGTAGTACAAGCCTACGCCTTGAAGGGGCAGGTGCCCCCCTTTCCGGTCATGGCCCACTCTACAAGGGCAATCGGAACGTCTTGGGCCTTCCGACACCAAGCATCTGTCACTCAGGTGTGTAAGGCGGCAACCTGGTCGTCTGTCCATACGTTTACCAAGTTTTACAAGGTAGACGTCAGTGCATGGGCTGAAGCCTGTTTTGGCTGCAAAGTTTTGCAGGCGGCCGTGTAGTTGCAAATGAATATGCAACCAATATTTTTTCCTGGTTTTTCAAAAAAATGCAGTACTGTTATGTTAATTCACTGTTGCATTACTTCCACAGTTGGCTGCGGTCTTGGGGGTCTTGAGGATACCTTGTGGTTTTGTGGTGGTTTTCCATGCACTGCCGTTTTTTTGTGGGTTTAGTTTCACTAGTTCCCACCTGCCATGGTGGATGAAGTTTTTATGCTGTTTTTCCCACCCCTTGTTTAGCACTGTTTGGGGACGTCCCATTTTGTTACAGAGAGGAGCTGTGTCGGTCGGTGAATATAAGAGAAAATAGGATTTTTGTACTCACTGTAAAACCCTTTTCTCTTATATTCACCGACCGACACAGCACCCTTTCCTCCTTTCTTTTTCTCTTTACGTTATACTGCTTGTTGACGTACTGAGGCCGCTAGGGCAGACTGTGGGGATTGTAGCCTAGGGACCGCCCCCTGGGCAGAACTAAAAGTTCTGAAGTGTTGTATTACAACTTTGCCTAGTAATCTCCAGTGATAGGGCTAACAACCCATTTTGTTACAGAGAGGAGCTGTGTCGGTCGGTGAATTACAGAGTAAAGGAATTTACGGTGAGTACAAAATCCTATTTTTCAGGTGGTACTCCTCTTTAAGGGGACAGTTTTTCAAGCCTAGCTTTTTTTATTGACTAGGTCTCTTAAAGTTTATATTATCTGAGTGATTTTCATTTGAAGAATGTTTTGATGTTATGGGTGATTTTACCCCCATTGATATGTATTCCAGCTCGAGCCGTAGTGGCTGAGCTAATGTCAGGTGTTTAAAATACATTTTACAGCTATTTATTCATTTATTGTTAAAGCCAATAATAATAAAGGCAACGGCCATACTTATCCAACAATAAAAGGTGTGTGCTGTTTTCCTTTCTGTGTTAACTACTTCAGCCCTGGAGCATTTGGCTGGCCAAAGACCAGAGCACTTTTTGGGATTCGGCACTGTGTCACTTTAACTGACAATTGCGCGGGCATGCGGTGTAGCTCCAAAACAAAATTGAAGTCCTTTTTTCCCCACAAATAGACCCCTTTCACACCACACCACCTATTGCGTCGGCGGTAAAACACCGCTTTTTTTAGCGACGTTTTACCGCCGGATTTGCGGCGCATTTTGGCCTCTAGCGTGACGCTTTTACCCCCGCTAGCGGCCGCGAAAGAGTTAAAACCGCCGGCAATACGCCGCAATAGCGGCATTTTGCCGGCGGTATTACAGCGCTGCCCCATTGATTTCAATGGGGAGCAGCGGTGGAGGAGCGGTAAACACACCGCTCCTTCACCGCTCCAAAGAAGCTGCTGACAGGACTTTTTTCTGATGTCCTGCCAGCGCACCGCTGTAGTGTGAAAGCCCTCGGGCTTTCACACTACACACAATGGTGCAGCTTCTTTAGGGCGGATTGCAGGCGCTATTTCTAACACTGTAGCGCCTGCAAAACGCCCTGGTGTGAAAGGGGTGTTAGAGCTTTATTTTGGTGGTATTTGATCACCTCTGCGGTTTTTATTTTTTGTGCTATAAACAAAAAAATAGCGACAATTTTGAAAAAAACACATTTTTTACTTTTTGCTATAATAAAATATCCCCAAAAAATATATATAAAAAGTTTTTTCCTCAGTTTAGGCATATACCTATTGTTCTACATATTTTTGGTAAAAAAAAAAAAAAAAAAATCGCAATAAGTGATTATTAATTGGTTTGCGCAAAAGTTATAGCGTCTACAAATAGGGATAGTTTTATGGCATTTTTATTAATATTAATATTTTTTTTTACTACTAATAATCAGCAATTTTTATCATGACTGCGACATTATGGCGGACACTTTAGACGCTTTTGATACTATTTTGGGACCATTCACATTTATACAGCGAGCAGTGCGATTAAAAATGCATTGATTACTGTGTAAATGTGACTGGCAGTGATGGGGGTTAACCACTAGATGGCGCTGTAGGGGTTAAGTGTGTCCTAGGGAGTGATTTTAACTGTGAGGGGGAGGGACTGTGTGTGACACTACACTGACCACCGCTCCCGATCACATGGAGCTGTGATCAGTGACAGTTTCACTAGCAGAATGTGGAAATGCTTCTTTACATCAGCATTTCTCCATGAGACAACCGCGGTGGGACTCACGGGGCTCATGGCGCGTGCCTGCTATGCAAGCCTCGCAAGATCATGTACAATAAAGCGATTTTGCGCAGCAGAGCCAACCTGCCGCAGTAAAACTGCGACGGCAGGTCCGCAAGTGGTTAAATTCTGCTGTCTCATAAGGCTTACCTATAGGTAGAGAAAATATCTCCTAAACATGCACCGTTTAGAAGATATTTAGTGCACCGATGATGTCATTGGTGCATGCGCTGTGAAGAAACCAACCTCCGTGCTGTTCCTTCACTTGTATGTGCCGAGACTGATGGCATGTGGCTCCGGCCAGTCACGGCACACGGCTCCGGTAGGAGAGGGCAGAAGATGGATGCTTCCACCAGCGGGGACAGAGCCGGCTTCAATTGCAGGTAAGTGGCACATAATAGGCTAGTATGCCAGACATCCCAAGTCTTCCGCGAGGTGCGGGAGCCTCCCGCATTTTGGGGGCAGCTCCCAGACACCTGCAAGTGCTGCTTGATATCCCGGCTGTGGGGCTGATCCTGGATTGTCCCCTGGTTCACAGTCAGGGACGATGGGTGTAGAAGGAGGGACAGCTGTGAACACCGATCTCTCTGTATAGCTGACATCCACTTCTTCTCTCACTCCCACGGCTGTTGGCTAAAAAGCTATACAGGGAGATCGGTGATTACAGCTGTACCTCCTGCTGCACCATTCATCCCAGACTGTTCCCTGTATCCTCCTCTTCCAACCCCCCTCCATGTCCTTCTACCCCACTGCCCCCCTCCCCCCCCATGTCCATCTCCCATGTCCTCCTCTGCCCTTCCTCGTCTTCTACAGCTGGCTTCCCTCCTCTCCTTTCCCACCAGCTGTGGGGATCTGTCAGGATGGAGAGTGGAGGAAGGGACTGGTCATTTACCGGCCCCTTTCTTTTCTGAATTGGACACAGTGAGCAAGATCTCTCCTGTGTCCTGTGAAACCTGAGCAGAGTAACCTGTGTATTACTATGCTCAGTTTATGAATGGACAGGAGAGACTGTCTCCTGTCTATTCATCTTCAATGCTGATCAGGGGACTGGGGAATCTCTGTCCTCAGCCTTTCTCTGTCTCGAAGGGGAGATGTCAGGGGTGTCAGGTCACCTGAGACCAGGTGACAGATGCACTCCGTAGGAATCAAAAGTGCATCGCTAAGATAGTGGACCCTAGGACTGACTGCTGCGGATTGTACCCAGGGAGGTTCAGGAAGCAGGTCTACTTGATCATTAACACAGATCCCAGTTGGAACTAGAGCATAGATTCCCCAGAGTGCAGAGTCTAAGAGCCATCAGCTGTTCCCCAGAGCCTCTAGTGGTGAGGATGGACTTCGCTGCAGTCTGGCTCCAGGTCGCAGACCCTAGGGTCTCACAGCTCACGCTCACGGTAGACTACAGGAGAAGCAAACAGCAGGCTGGAACAGCAAGGATAGTAAAGGGATAAGGCAGAGGTCAGGACAACTAGTAGACAGAAACAATAGATTACACGCCAAAGGTTCAGTGTCACAGGCAGACAGGGATAGTCGGGGACATGCCAAAAGGTCAGGGTCACAAGCAGACAGAAATAGTTGAGAACACGCCAAGGTTGGTAACGGAGACAAACGTAGAGCACATGGTAAGCAGGAAACAGGAAGCCAAACACATAGTGAATACACAATGGTTGATCAGCACCGCTGGCTTGCAGTGCCCAGGTTAATATAGGGTTCCACCGATAGGGCCTGGGGTGGAGCCATGCTTAGAGGGGAGGTTATAAAAACCACCAGGTGGAAGTGGCTGGCCTCTTAATCTGAACACATGAGGAAAGGTTAGCAAACAGAGGAAGATTACTGCATAACCATGACAAGGGGCCTGTTTAGACCCTTGACATCTCACCAAAGCCCCCCCAACAGGGTTGATTTAAAAAATGCAAAAAATATAAAAAAATTCAATTATATAATAATTATAAAATAAAAAACTAATGACACCATCCCCCTGTCCTAGCAACACTGTCCACTACCCCAACCCCCTAAAAAGCATTTAAGAAATAATTTAAGTGTAAAAAAACAATATCTAAAAATAAAAACACCATCCACTGCCCTACTGACACCATCACCGCCACATACTCCCCAACCCTTACCCAGAAGCACTGTGAATAAAATATTAACAAAATATTATTTAAAGAAAATAATAAACAACAAAATTGTAAAAAATAATAGCTAAAATAATAAAAACAAAAAACTACCAACACACTGCTCTACTGACACTGTCCGCTACGCCCACCCCCAATCATTGTGGAAAAAAAATTGTAAAAAGTAATTTAAAAAATTTAATTGTAAAAAAAAAAATAATAAAAATAAAGAACTACTGACACCATCCTGCACATACTACTCACCGCTGTACACTCCACACATGCATATTATACCCACCTACAAACACTCCGCTCCTCCATACAACTCTTCACTGTACATTCCTGATTTAACATTACTACATACTGTATAGTGCAGAAAGTCATCTCAGACTCTACAAAACCACGCCATACCTCCCAACATTTTGAGATGGGAATGAGGGACACCTACTAACAAACATATGTAGGCATAGGACACGCCCCCTGTCACACCTTCTTAAAGGAGAATTAACCAAAAAAAAGGTTAATTAAAGTGGAGGTCCACCCTAAAATGGACCTTCCGCTCATCGGAATCCTCTTCTGCACCCACTTCCGGGATAGCTCTCTGCGGAAAGGGGCGTATGTTACGCCCCTTTCCGCAAGTGCCCGCCCCTTTCCGCAAGTGCCCCGCTGCCTGCTGGGAAAACACACAGATCCCAGAGGCAGCGGGGACCGTCCTTATTGCGCAGCGCGGCTCGCGCATGTGCAGTAGGGAACCGGGAAATGAAGCCGAAAGGCTCCATTTCCTGATTCCCATACCCAAGATGGCGGCGGCAGCACCCGAGAAACGATCTACAGATCGGCTTCGGGTGCCGACATCGCGGGCGCGCTGGACAGGTAAGTGTCACTATTTTAAAAGTCAGCAGCTGCAGTATTTGTAGCTGCTGGCTTTTAAAAAAAAAAAAACGCGGAGTCCCGGCGGACTCCCGCTTTAAATCCACAAGGGCTTTTTTTTTTACCACTACTATTCCTTTATATTGGCTTTTAAAATGTACAAATGCAGCAATTTAGAAATTGGATGAAAGTTTTAGCGCTGGGAAACACTTTTTGAAAGATAAAAAGTGAATTTTATATACAACTATATAGATTAGACCAAACTGAGGGACAAATGAGGAGGAAAGAGGGACATTGTTTCAAATCAGGGACAGTTGGGAGCTATGTTTTACTGTTGTGGGTTTAGTAATACTTTAAGCTGGAAAGGCAGCGGACGGTTGGGAGCTATGCCACACCCCCTTTAAGCCACGTAAAATATGTAGTGCAATTTAAGCCACGCCCACCTCCCTGAAATTAGTTTTTGCAGGTTGTTTTATGTTTTTACTTTGCAGGGAACAACAGAGGAAGTAAAAACCATCACGGTTTACGTCCTCTTTAAGACCGTTTTCACACTGCTAGCGTTTTTCAGGCGCTACAGCGCTAAAAATAGCGCTTGAAAAAAGAGGCTCCATTCACTCCAGTGTGAAAACCCCATTTAACCCCTTTTCGGCCACCAGCGAGGGGTTAAAAAAGCCCCGCTAGTGGTCGAATAGTGCTGCTAAAACGACAGTAAAGTGGTGCTAAAAATAGCGCTGCTTTACCGCTGACGCCCTAGGCGGCTGGGTGTGAAAGCCCTCTAAGTGGTTAAAGAAACCGGAAATGACCTGGTTGGAGGCTGTGATGAGTTGGCTAAATTGGCAGAACACTGGTGTGGTGAGCTGAGAAGTCTGACACTTCCTGGTGTGTCAGATGGTGTGTTGGGGGGGGGGGGGGGTGTACTGCCCATAGAACACAGACAGAGGCTGGGAAGCAGCAAAGTGGAGACATTAGAAGGCCCAGACCAGCAGAAATGTGACTATATGTCCTCTTTATGTATCAGTCTGGGATTAGTTCAGGAGTGACCGGCCTATAATGATTGTATTCCTAATGTAAAGCTAAACGTCCAGACCAAGCCCCACACACACACGAGCTCTGCCAGTGGTTCATTATTCCCTGGCTCATTGGCCTGGTGTCCCAGGAAGTAGGACATGCTGAGGTGGGAATCACAACCCGTCCTCAGACACCTCTGCATATCTCTGCATTCTGCAGATGAAGAATTGTACTTATGAGAGCTTTGCGGCACGACTGCGCAGGCGCACTGAGCACATCTGGCTTCGCTTTCTGCGGAGCTGTGACCTCCCCGGCCTCTGTAGCAGCTGCAGTGACTCCGCCCCGCCGATGCTCCGGAGAGGAGGAAGAAAGATGGCGGAGCGGCGGCTTGGGCTGGCAGAGGAAAGCACAGAGTAAGAGAGCCGCTCGGGGGAGAAGGGTGAGGGGGTGGCGGGTCGGTAAGGACACGTTGTCCGGGTGTAAGGAGGACACAGAAAGGGAGAGCTGAGAGCGGCGACCATCACTGCCAGCATCACCAGCTGTACCACGTGACCACCCAGCTGTCACATTCCACAATATAGGTGTCCCCCCTCCCCCCACATGTACACATCACCAACCACACCTCATCCCCTGTGTATATACACCCCATACCTGATACTCTGTGTATTATATGTGTCACCCCTTCTTCTCTAGTAACTGGTCCCCTGTGTATAACACCCCCAATCTACATCTGACCCCCCCTGTGTATAACACCCCCCCCCCCTTTCTGTACCTGACCCCTCCTGCATGTTATCCCCCTTCCTTACCTGATCCCCCTGCGTGTTATCCCCCCCTTCCATACCTGATCCCCCTGCGTGTTATCCCCCTTCCATACCTGATCCCCCTGCGTGTTATCCCCCCCTTCCATACCTGATCCCCCTGCGTGTTATCCCCCCCTTCCATACCTGATCCCCCTGCGTGTTATCCCCCCCTTCCATACCTGATCCCCCTGCGTGTTATCCCCCTTCCATACCTGATCCCCCTGCGTGTTATCCCCCCCTTCCATACCTAATCCCCCTGCGTGTTATCCCCCTTCCATACCTGATCCCCCTGCGTGTTATCCCCCTTCCATACCTGATCCCCCTGCGTGTTATTCCCCCCCTTCCATACCTGATCCCCCTGCGTGTTATTCCCCCCCTTCCATACCTGATCCCCCTGCGTGTTATTCCCCCCCTTCCATACCTGATGCCCCTGCGTGTTATCCCCCCTTCCATACCTGATGCCCCTGCGTGTTATCCCCCCTTCCATACCTGATGCCCCTGCGTGTTATCCCCCCTTCCATACCTGATGCCCCTGCGTGTTATCCCCCCTTTCATATATAATCCCCCTGTGTGTTGTCCCCCCTTCCATACCTGATTCTCTGCATGTTATCTCCTCCTCCATCCATTCCTGAACCACTGTGTTTCTATCCCACCCCCTCCATCCGTACCCGATCCTTGGATCCTTCCCCTTCAATACCTTGTTCCCAGTGTATCACCCCCCACTCCCTCCATCCATACTTGATCCCTGGTGTATTACCTCCTCCACCCGTGTCTGATCTCCTGTGTGTCACCTTCTCCCATACCTGACCTCCTGTGTGTTTACTCACCCTCCTTCACCCATATCTTATCTCCTGTGCCCCCTCCTACCATACTGCATCTTCTGTATGTCCCTCACTCCTCCTCCATGCCTAATCCTCTGTGTCCCCCCCCCCCCATTCCAGATCTGTGTATCAGTGCGTGCCCCCCTTTCCTGGTCCTCCTCACATATTGTAACTGTGTACCAAGGCTCTACCACATGGCATAAGAAACTGGAATAATAGGCCCTCAAAGTTTTTATGTAAAGCCAACACTTTTTTTTCTTACAGCTTTTGGATACGACGTTGAAGGGTTAGAACATGTCAGGTTTGCTGTGTGCGTCCTCTGGGGTTCCTAAAAACAGCCTGTAGGAGGACATACAGCAGCTCAGGTCCGTACAGACTGCCAAAAATGATAGTGCTGCCAAACGAGACCCTTTCAAGTGAATGAGGCGGCGCTGCAGCCACAAGTCAAACACTTGGCTCGCAGTGGTGGTGTTTATATATAAAACCCCCTTTTGGCTGTTAAAAAAAAAAATACACATTCAGGATCGCTTCCTGAATGCCTGGCAGCTGCATTCTCTCGCCTTCTAGAAAGCGATCCACCATGGATTGCTTTTCAGAGGGGCAGCAAGGGCTGCTGTCTATGTGAATGAGTCCTAATAGCTTCTCATTCCTTCATATTATCTATAACATTCACTAATTTTTATTTTCTGTTCACAATTTTAGGAGTTATGGGTCAAATATGAGCGGTGACCTGGGAATCCTGCGGCCATCATCTCCTTCCTGCTGACTGTTACACTTTTCAGCTGCTTGGCAACTTGAACATATTTAACCTGTGAGCAAAGAAAAAATATAAAGCATCCTTAAACCATGGCTACCCACATCTTGTAATATCTGGTATCTGCTGTTAGGTTTTCTTCTGCTATTTCCTTCCAGCGGATTTTTGAGTATTTGACTTTTTGGAGTGAGATCTCTTCATACGTTTCGCAGTAATCCAACATACGTTTCGCAGTAATCCAACAAAATCTAGCATTGATCTTGCGGGCTTGCCCCATCGACAAACGAGAAGATGTTTTCGGCTTTAAAGAAACTTGTGGGATCGGATGTAACGGGCATTAAAGATAAGAATATCCCCGCTGGACTTCAGTCCATGAACCAGGTGCTACAGAGGCGGTTCGCCAAAGGAGTACAATATAATAGTAAGAGGCCTATACTATTTTCTGAACCATATTTCTTTTGTTTTTAAAGTTTAACTCCAGGCAGATATGAACATTTTACTCAACAGAAATTAACTAGTGCAGGTACCTGAATGTGTCTTAGTATCAGCCTCATATAAGCCCCATTTGCACTTGCAAATTGGGACTATTAGCGTTTACATGATGAAGACCCAATGGGGGATCCAGTTGATCAGCTGCGGATGGAAGCCCTACTAAAAGCACTGGTAATCTGATGGCTCCTGTAGCTAATCGTGGCCACTCACATGTAATGCTCATTGAGTGGTTACCTGCGAGTGATTTGCACTGGATGCAGACTATGTCCAGGGCTGATTAGTTATAGGTGCTTGAGCGATTACATGCAAGCAAGCGTTATTAGCTGCGGGAGCTCCCAGCGCTCCCAATGGGGCTCGCCGGGAACCCCTGTTGCGTCTACGGCATGTAATTTCTATTGGCTCCATTTGCAAGTGTGAATGAGCCCATAATCTCATGTGTAGCAGCACTCAGACTGAGCAGGGGAGGGGCAACACTTGAAGCTGTTCAGACTCTGCTATAATGAACAGGCTGAGAGTGAACACACAGACAAGAGTAGAGAGCAGAGGGTGACTAGGAGGGTTTAATTCTGCTCCTTCATTGTCCAGTTAGAAGGCAGGGTGTCTGGTTTTGATAAATCTGCATTGCAGTGATTCAGCTGCATTTTTCTCCATTCATATCTGAATAATAAGAAGTCTGAATTACCTAAGTTTATAGATTCTTAAGTTGGTCGCTGTTCTCCTGGAGTTAAAGGATAAGTTCAACTTTGGGGAACATGTTACATGTTCCACCATTTTTTTTTTTGGGTGGAGCATGTAACATGTTTCTACTGCTGCAACAGCTGCCTGATTCCCCCCCCCCGACAGCAGTACAGGGAGAAATTCCCCGTGCTAGCTGTCACTTTTTGAAAGCACAGCCATGCGGGGCTCCACTCACACGTCCTCATCATTCATTCACACAGCTCCTTAGCTGCTGTCAGATTGTAGTTCTCAATGAACTCACACGGTGCTGTGGAGCGCAGTGGTAGTTAATTGATTCTTCCTGTCAGTGTGACTATTTGCCCGTACAGGATGTAAGATCTGCAGGAGACCTGCATGGCACCAACTATCTGTTGATCGTTGGTGCAATGCTTTACAAGCTCCAAAAAAACCACATAAGTGCACTTTTTTTTTTTTTTTTTTTTTTTTACCTGCAAATGCGTTTATAATTTGTTTTGCTTTATTTATTTTTTTTAAAAACTTATCCTTTTAAGATCTTTTAACTTTACCAGTTACCCACTCTATCTAGCTTCATCCATTACCAAATGCTAATTTCCTGGCTACTGAGTGACCCAGAATAGAGTGGTACCTTGGCCTTTCCTTATATGCATGCTTCTGAATTAATTCTGAATTAAGGACTCAAAGTCATACTAGAAGGTCTCTGTGATAGTCGGGCACAATAACAAATGCAGTGAACTTCTCACCCAGTGTTCTGGTAATTTACGGAGCTTGGGACAAAAAAATACCATGATTGTTTTTGAAAGGAAGCATTGGCTATGGATGTCTTATGAGCTGCATGTGACTGTGTGCAGCAATGGAATTCTTTTAACAGTGCACAAAGTATGTCCTGATTATGAATCTTCCCTACAGTCATTATAAAAGGCTTAAACAGCAGGCAAAATGGGGTGTTGTCCATAAACACAGTTATATAGTTTATTTTTTTTTACCTGCACTTGTGAAAAGTGATAATGGAATCAACACAGGTTCTACAGTTCATTTTTGCTCACCTTTCATATTGAAAATACAGGTTCCCTGCCTGTCATACTAATCCAGTGCCTTCCTGAGAATATATAGGGGAGATTTTCCAAAACTGGTATACCGAATCTGGTGCAGCTGTGCATAGTAACCAATCAGCTTCTAACTTCAGCTTGCTCAGTTAAAGTAAAAGTTCAGCCTAAAACTAAGGGTCCTTTCACACGGGGCGGATCAGTTCTGATCCGCCCCGTGGATATCTGTTTGCTCAGCGTGGATCACTCCGTCGATCCCCGCTGAACAGGGAAATGACAGGTCCGTCTCTGCACACTGCGCAGGGACAGACCTGTCACAGCGCCGCTCTCCCCTATGGGAGATCGGATGACGACGGACCGCAGTGCCCCTCGTCACCCGATCCGATCCGCAGACGGATGGAAAAATAGCTTTTTCCTCCGTTACACTTTTTCGGATCGGAGCGGGTCGGATGTCAGCGGACATATCACCGCTGACATCCGACGCTCCATAGAGCTCAATGGAGCATCCGTTCAGGTCCGCCTGAAAAACTGACAGGCGGGCCTGAACGGAACGTCAGTGTGAAAGGGGCCTAACTCTAACTCTACTGCCACATTCTATAACTAATCCATCCCTGTAAAGGCAAAATTGCTATACATACCTTTTCTGCAGCCGATTTGGTTCGGTCTCCAGCGGTGGATACTGTGTGGAAGAGACAGCCAAGAACGGCTGGGAGATGCCTAGGAAGTATCATCCATAGACTTATTACGGGGCTTTCATTGTAGGCTGCCTCCTGCTGCAGAAAAGATATGTATAGCGATCTTTGCTTTACGGGCTAGATAGATTAGTCTTAGAATGTGGCTGCCAGTAGATTTAGGCTGGGTTCACACTATCGCACTATGTGCGGTGTGGGGCACAGCGGGGGCTCTGGTGTGTCCCTGTTCACCATTTCAGGTTCAAATTTTTTGCCTGAATTGAGACCTGAAACGCAGCCAATGACTTGCAGAACTCTTCTGCTATGCGCTCCACGGCCACCCTGGAGATGTGTGAACTGGCTCCATTGAGAACCGGTCATACTCTCCTGATATGTGAATTGGATGCAGTGAAACCCACATCCAATTCGCATAAGTGTGGACTTGGCCTAGGAGTTAGTTTTAGGCTGAACTTATACTTTAAGTTTTAACAATAAAACCTAGAAGCTGATTGGTTCCTGTGCACAGCTGCATCAGATTCTGTGTGCACCGGTTTTAGTAAATCTCCCCCTATAAGGCCTCATTCATGGGAGGCGGATCCGCTGCCATAGAATCCGCCAGCTCAGCGGAAAATCTCTCCATTGATCTCCACTGAGCCGGCAGATGACGGGTCCGTCTGCTCACCGAGAGGGAAGGGGCTTGTCGAGCGCCACTGCATGCTATGGAGAGCTTTGACAAAAAAAGACAACATGTCCGTTTTCATCAGATCTCGCCCGATCCAACCCGCTAGGGATGGATGCAAACGTAGGGCCATCCGTCTGATTTTAGCGGATCAGATGTCAGCGAACATGATCATCGCTGACATCCATCACTCCATAGACTTGCATGGAGCACCCGTTCAGGTCCGCCGAAAAAACTGACAGGTGGACCTGAACGGTCTGCCCATGTGAAAGGGGCCTTAGTCACCAGTCCAGTAAAAGTGTGTAGATCAGGATTCTACATTTTCCTCATCTGCTTGTTTGTTCCAGCCCAGTACTGAAGCTATTGGGAAAAACATGACTGAGGCGACTGGTATTTTCAGAAGGAAGTCTGCAATGGTTATGTCTGTATTACAGGATTCCTTTTAAAGCACAGTACAATCTGTTCTCTCCCAGGGCTCTTAAATTTCCTCTATTCAGTTTTGCCAGCTAAAATCTCAAATTCTTCTTCTTCTTTTTTTGTGTGCAGCTCATCACAATAAAGCGTCAGGCCCCCTGGTAAATTGGACCTGAACTCAAACAGTGAAGATTTGATATTTTATAGGGAACATCTTAGGAATGTTCATTGTGCCTAAGCAGTAATTGAAACGATTTACATTTTGCGTCTTGAATTCCTTCGGCAAAATGGAAAACTTCTGTGCCTACAGCCTAGTAGATATATTCCTGCAGTGTGAGGTCATAAAGCACTGCTGCCCAGGGTGGATTTCATTTAAATCATCATTTTTAAAGAGCAACTGTCATCTCTGGCTCCTCCTCTGACCCTCTGTTGACTCACCAACAGTTCCATTCACTTTAATGGGACAGCTGGTGATGTGACAGTGACGCAAGGTGAGGGACGTGGCGGCAGCAGCTGAGTGGATTCCCGCTTACAGGCGCTGCCATGATGGATCTGAAATGACGGGTGCTCTTTAAATGTAAGGACTTATTCTTGTTGGTAGCTAGAATCGTTAATATTTGTAAACAAAATGAGGCTTCCTATTTAGAATAATAATCTGTCAGGTTAGTAAAACAGCGATATCAGAACCGGATTCAATCATACAGTTTGTAGTGTATATATATTTGCAAAACAATGGGATAAAGGAATATTCCTTAACCTTGGCTTATCTCATGGTTACTGTGAAATTGTTTGAATACATCAATGCAGTGCATGTTATCTCCGCTTGCATTCATTGAATGAGTTTACCAAAAATGTAAATATTGCCGAATATACAGCCTCATGCTCCATAACTAAGCTCCATCTCATGCTGAAAAAACAAACGCATTAATGTATCTTGAATAGAAAAGCATCTTATTAAAACAAATTTGATAAAAATCAAAAAATATGATTTTTTTTTTTTTTTAAATCTCCACCCTGATTTTATGTTTACAATATAAAAAAATAATATAATTTTTTTTTTTGTGGGGGGGGGGGGGGGCTTTTTCGATCAACTTGTGGCAAACTTTTTTTTCTTTGATAAAAAGAATTGGCATTTGTCAGATTTATATTGCTGTTTGTATTTCTACTGGGAAAGTGTCGCCTCGCTTCTTGTCAGGACAGTAATTAATGCGAATAATGGGAAAACAAAAAATGAAAACCTTGCAATGAACACTATGTTCTCCAACCATTCCGCCCGTTTCTTGACTGATCACTGGGTCAGGATGTGAAGGAAAATTTCTCTATTTGGGTCAAAAAAAAAAAAAATATCTAGCAGGCATTTTCACTCGATCCCATTCTGCAAAAAAGAATATCTGCATTTCTGGAGGCTCTGGCTTTAATGCTTTGAGTCACTGATCCAAAGGCATTCAGATTTGAAGCTCAGACTGAAGTTAGAACTTCCCTGTCTGCATACTTGTTGGTCAGTATGCCAAAGTACTGAAGCTATTGGAATAGCATGAAAGCCAGGCATCCAGCATTTTCAGGTGAGGTTAGCAATGGCTGCTGCCATACTTTTTTACTACAGTTTATTTAAATTGATTTGAGGTTCAGAATGCTCTTCGCCCTTGCAAGTAAATAAAGATAGCGCACCCAGCGTGAGATTAGAGATGGAAATCTCTGACCTGTCTGTGCAAGGATGAAATGAATGACGTCTCTAGTTCCAGATACTCCACCTTAAAGAACAAACATAGTCCATGTCTTAGGCCTCATGCACACTGGACATTTTTCCAGCTGCTGTTTTTGACTTAAGAATTTTTTTTCTGCAGCCAGTAAACTCCCCAGCATGTTATGCTATGTGTCCATGCATAGTTTTTGTCAGGAGTGTTTTCTGGCTGTAAAAACCCCAAAACTGGTGGGTATTGAGAGGATTTTTTTTAAAGCTGCAAAAAGTACTCTTAAAAAAACAAAACAAAAAACTGAATGTTACACAGGTCATACAAGTATCCTGTCGTCATGGGGTTTATAGTACAAAAACCCCCCCCCCAGGAACACCAATCATGGGGCAATCATCCCCCATAGAAAACCAATGATGGAGCACTACCATTCCCCCTTTGAGGAAATCTAATGATGGGGCACTATTCCTCCGCTTGGAATGCCAGTTATGGGGCACTATTCCTCCGCTTGGAACGCCAGTGATGGGGCACGATTCACTGGGACGGAGGCCTGGCAGGGAGAAAGGGACCAACTAATCGATAATGAAAATCGTGGGAATCGATTTTCATTATCGATTATCATCGATTAATCATTGCACCCCTAGATGAGAGAGCTTGCGAAGGGGCAAAAAAGTGACCATTATTTTAGTTTTGTAAACTCAGCTGTGAGGTAAACAGGCAATTTGTATGTATATATATATGGACTGGCTGCACTGTGGTTTTAATCACTTCTATAAGAATATATTGTAGGGAATATTTCATTTAGTTTTAATTTTATTGGTGTTTCATAGAATGATTTATAGGTTATACCACGCTGCACTATAAGAATATAATTGTTTAAATTTGTGTGGTGAATCACTGTGAGTGTTACAGCAGCTATGTGGTTTTTATTTTTATTTTTTTTTAAATATATTCCATAATAGTTTTTGCAGATTGCACTTTAGAAAGTTTTATTTATTTTTTTATTTTTTTTGGCGCTGATTGTTATTACACACTTTAGACAGCCATTAATGTCTAAACTGCTGGCAACAAAAGTGAGTACACCCCTAAATGTCCAAATTGGGCCCAAAGTGTCAATATTTTGTGTAGTCGCCATTATTTTCCAGCACTGCCTTAACCCTCTTGGGTATGGAGTTCACCAGAGCTTCACGGGTTGCCACTGAAGTCTTTTTCCACTTCTACATGACAAAATCACAGAGCTGGTGGATGTTAGAGACCTTGTGCTCCTCCACCTTCTATTTGAGGCTGCCCCGCAGATGCTCAATAGGGTTTAGGTCTGGAGACATGCTTGGCCAGTCCATCACCTTTACCCTCAGCTTCTTTAGCAAGGCAGTTTTCGTCTTGGAGGTGTGTTTGAGGTCATCATTATCATGTTGGAATACTGCCCTGTGGCCCAGTCTCTGAAGGGAGGGGATCATGCTCTGCTTCAGTATGTCACAGTACATGTTGGCATTCATGGTTCCCTCAATGAACTGTAGCTCCCCAGTGGCGGCATCACTTATGCTGCCCCAGACCATGACACTTCCACCACCATGCTTGACTGTAGGCAAGACACTTTTTTACTCACCTGGTTACCACCAGACACGCTTGACACCATCTGAACCGAATCATTTTCTTTTGGTCTCATCAGACCACAGGACATGGTTCCAGTAATCCATGTCTTTAGTCTGCTTATCTTCCGCAAACTGTGGGCTTTCTTGTGCATCATCTTTAGAAGAGGCTTCCTTCTGGGGTGACACCCATGCAGACCAATTTGATGCAGTGTGTGGCTTATGGTCTGAACACTGACGGGCTGACACCCCCTCCCCCCTGCTGGCAACACTCATACGTTTATTTTCCAAAGAAGCTGAGCACATGCACTCAACTTCTTTGGTCGACCATGGCGAGGTCTGTTCTGAGTGGAACCTGTCCTGTTAAACTGCTGTATGGTCCTGTCCACCGTGCTGCAGCTCAGTTTTAGGGTCTTTGCAATCTTATTTTTTATTTTTTTTTCATATCGTCAGAGTTCTTTGCCATGAGGTGCCATGTTCAGCTCCTCCACGCTCATTGGAGAACTAAGCTGTGGAAGGGTGGTGAGCGGCCTTCTCGGTGGTTCGCAGAGACGGCCATCAGTCCAGGCGCCTGGCGGATCCAGACTCCCAAAGTCGGGTTAACTCTGTGCCTGGACTGATCTGTGTGATGTCAGCAGAGAGCGGACTTCAGACTGCTCTCTGAAAACGGGTTACAGAAGTACAAAAGGAAGTGCACTCCTGTTACCCTTAGGAGAATCCCAGCCAAATGAGCTCAGGCTGGACTTCTCTTACGCCGTACGTAAATGTGCATACTCGGCTTTTGAGGTTATACCGGGATAATGCCCGCAGCTGAGGTATCGCCGTGATTGTCAGAGTGAGAGCAATAATTCTAGCACTAGACGACCTCTGTAACTTTAACCTTGAAGGGCCGCCTGTGGAGATTTTTAGGTACTGTAGTTTGTTGCCATTCCACGAGTGCATGCAATAAAGGTTAAAGGGTTACAGCATATTAACCATTGCTGCCCCCTTTCTCCACATACTATTAATATCCTTTACTAGGAAAAGTGGAAACGGAGTATGCTGGATAAAAAAAAGGCACTTGCATTTATATGAATTGCTAAGGGCATAGCACCAAGGCTAATCATTCAAGCGAACGCTGGGTAACGCCCACAGATGCTGGAACTCTCTCACAAGGTAACTGGTAATAGTAGAGTATATTAGCCTAGGTGGATTCTCTGTGGTAACTGGGAACACTGAGATGACTGGCAGAGGTAAAAGAATGAAAGTACAAAGACAAACCCTGATTTCACCCCGGGTCTTAATCCTCAGGAGTTTGCCTGGTGGACTAATAAGGGCTTGATATGTGTGACCACAAAGGTATCTTATCGAAACAAACCCTAACAGAAAAATATCAACTTCCGGATACGGAGGTATACCGCTACCTGCAGATCGTGCATTATATGAAGGCTTTACAGCAGGCGAATGATATCACCACCTCCACCTCTATGGAATACCTGGGCAGGTCCATCGATGAGCATACATGCCACATCTCGAAAATATATAGTATCTTGTCCTCAAAGCCAGAAAAACGATTTTACATGAGTAAGTGGGAACAGGATATAGGGACAACACTGGAACTTGATAAATGGGTTAAAATGGCGCAATCCGCCTCAAAAGCATTTATCAATACCTCACTGATAGAGGCAAATTATAAGGTATTAATGCGCTGGTATATGGTACCTGCGAGAGTGGCCACTTATGCCCCAAACCTCTCGTCTTTATGTTTTAGGGGCTGTGGTATGGAAGGCACGGTATGCCATATATGGTGGACATGTCCTAAAGTTAGGCGTTTTTGGATACGTGTTTATAACTTTATTTGTACAATAACACAGGTAAATCTAACTAAATCACCACACAGGCGCTGTTGGGGGACCAAATAGAAGGAGTGCCAAGGCACACGAAAAGATTTATATCATTTATCTTTACGGCAGCCAGGATAGTGGTAGCTAGATCCTGAAGGGTGCCTGTCGTCCCCTTCAACTTGGTGAAAGCGAAGCTGTCATGGATCATGATCAATGAACGCCTCTCAGCAATCTTAATAGATAAACAATCAGTTTTTGATCAGATTTGGGAACCGTGGTTGAAATATCTGTCCGAAGATTTATAAGCTGCTGGTATAACTTAACAGAGAATAACAGGGGTGCACTCTCTCCCCCACCCCCCTCCTGTCTTTTGTTTTCATCTCTCCTCCTCCTTCCCCTCCCCCATTTCCTTCCTTCTTCTCTGTAAGATATTTCCCTTGGAATCCTACATGACAGACCTGTAGGGAGCAGAAGGCCCCCAGGGTCCTTTAATCCGGATGGGGGGGGGGGCTGGGGTCCCTCCGCCCACAGTGTGAACCCATGTGGGGTGGCGGGTGGGGCTCTCGTCCGTCCTCTCCCCTCCCATACAAAAATAAGGATAGTATGGGCAATCCCAGGGGCAATATGAGCCTGAACAGATAAAAGTTGATCTCTTGTATCTCCTTTCCTTTTGTGTGATGTGCTCTTAGTTTGTTTCTTTATATGATTTAACAGAGAAGGGAGAGGGAGGGAGAAGAGAAAAGGGAAAAATAATTAAAGGGAAAAGAGGAAGACTCTGGAGCAGATAAAATGTTTTCTTAAAGCTTCGTAGGCCGTGAAGGCCTAGATACATTTGTTTTTCTCTCTCTTTGCATTGTCTAAATGTTTAACGTACAGTTTATCTGTTAAAACTAATAATAAACATTATTGGAAAGGAAAGTACAAAGACATCCCAATCTGGCCCCTTTAAGCCCTTGTACACACGGTCGGAGAATCTGTCGGAATGAGTCTTATCGGACCGTGTCGTCAGATAATCCGACTGTGTGTGGTATACATCGGACTGATTCCGTCCGAATCTCCGCCCGACCCAATTTTCCAACATGTTGGAAATATTTCCCGACCAACTGGGCTGGACGGACCTAATCCGATCATGTGTAGAGCATTTTGATCGGACCAAGTGCCACGCATGCTCAGATCAAATTCCTACATCAAAGCTATTGGCTACTAGCCTGAATGTAGTCCCATCGTAACGAAACTGTAATATTGGTCAGTTTTTTGACTGATACGATACTTCTAAAAAAAAAAGTGAATATCGGCCACCCCAATAAACGGTCGATCCCTAATGGGGTGTATAGAAGTAGGTCCCCCGGCAAGTGATAGCCACCAACCCAAAGAACAGAATCTAAGCACCAAGTGGTAAAGCTTCTGATGTATTCAGGAGCATGCAGGAGCCAGGCTTCTGTCCTCAGGAGATGAAAAAGCTTGGGTCTTGTAGTCCTGTAACAGATGTAGCAGGTTGGGATCAGGCAGAAGCAAGCCAAAAGTTTGTAAGTTGCAAGTTGGGGTCAATTGAAAGCGTAGTTAAGCCAAAGGTTGGCAATGCTTGGTAGTGGAGATAAAGACAACAGCAGGAACTCAAGGAGTAAGATATTTGCTGGAACAGAGCAAAAAAAATTTTTGGCAAACCGCAATTGTAGAGGCATGGATTAAGTAGGAGGTTCGTGTAAGGAGCAAGGAGTTCAAGGTTCATCAGATATAAGATTTAACCACTTCAGCTCCGTAGGCTTTTATCCCCTTCCTGACCAGAGCACTTTTTGCGATTCAGCCCTGCGTCGCTTTAACGGACAATTGCTTGGTCGTGCGACATGGAACCCAAAGAAAATTTATGTCCTCCCCCCACAAATAGAGCTTTCTCTTGGGGGTATTTGATCGCCTCTGCAGTTTTTATTTTTTGCGCTATAAACAAAAAAGTGACAATTTTGAAAAAAAACATAACATTTTTTACTATGATATCCCCCAAAAATATATGACGTACATCAGCATACGCTGGTCGGCAAGTGGTTAAAGTAAGGTTTTCTAAGGGATCAGGCAGGGAGCTGTCCAGCATTTCAAGTGGAACAGTAAAAAGAGCTATTGCCAGACGCAATAGAGATCCTGGGTTCAGATCCAGATCCTGACCATTTTCCCCTCCTTCCAGAATGGTCCCTGGACAATTTAGTACCAGGTTTTGAGGGAAAACTCTGATGAAATTCTCTTGTCAATCTAGGGGCATGAATGTTCTCGGATTCCTAAGATATTTGTTCTGGCCCATATCCTTCCCATTGAATCAGACATCGTAATTTGTTCCTAAAGATCCTGGAATTAAGAGTTTTCTCAACTACAAATTCTTCCTCACTTTGCACCTCAATAAGTGGAGGATGTTGGGAAAATTCTTGTAAAGTGCAAATTTTAAGGGGAACACCACATCAATATTAATATAAAACGCTGTGCGGTCCCCCTCAAAATCCAGACCCTTACCGAGCACGCAGGCCCGAGAAAGGGGGTAGGGGAACGAGCCAGTGCCCCCCTACTCCTGAACCATAGCATGCCACATGCTCTCAACATGGGCTCTGCCCCCCCACCCCCACCCCAGAGCACCTAGTCCCCATGTTGATGGAGACAAGGATCCCCACAACCCTGGGCTGTTATTGTGGGGGCCCCCAAATCCTGCCCCCCTATGTGAATGAGTATACATAGTATCAATAAGTGTCAAAAACACAGACCGGTTTTGACAATTCCTCTATATAAAAAAAACAACGTAAGTGAATAGGGATAGAAATGGCACTGTTCTGAATTTGGGGTGCTCAAAAACCCCCTAATGATGTTATGGATTTCTAGCGTAGATCCTGTGCAAATAAATGCTATAACAAAATGCATATCAAGTGCAAATATGCAAAAAGTGCTGTCAATGGAAATATCTGAATGATTGTGGCAGACTAATGTGCTCATAACTAACAACTAAACATGAGTGCAAAAACACAAAAGTGCAAAGAACATAAAAACACAACAATTTGTTATGCCCATGCTCTCATATGCTAATCCTAGGTAGAAATTAAGTGCCCATGCAATAATGTAAGCCTCCTATGCAGAGAACCACAATCTAAAATAAATAGTCCAATGGCATGAAAAACATGGATCAAAAAACCTTGATGGTGCATTGAAAAATATGTAGCTAGTTTCCTGTGCAATACTCACAAATGAAACCAATATTATAATGATAATATATTGTGTTGGACTCGGCAAATAAAGTGCTCTTCAAAAACTATTATTCCATGTTTCTTTAGAAGGCGCCTCATAGGAAAAGCACTCACCGCTATTATTATTCACCCCACAAGGAGGTATTTCACCTTCACAGTATGAGCCACTGTAGCATACGTGAAAAAAGCCTGTTGTCCTGTATCAGCTGTTTTGCTTCAGTTTTTGCGGTATCGGTAGTCTCTTTGTAGCTAGCCTCCAGACCAGGGAAATCTTTTTTTGTAATGTAATTTTTGCTGCAGCATGTTTTATACATGCTACAGATGCGCCAGAATAAGGGCCCCCCAGGCACTATATTTAAAGAAATTTGTCATTTTTATTGTTGCACTTTAAGCATCATTAAATTCATTGCTTTGGAAAAAATTATCTTTATTTAAAAAAAAAAAATATTTTTGCATTCATAGATGTCCCCTAGGGCAGTATCCGGACCCCCATACCCTTTTTATGGCCAATTACTTGCATATAAGCCTTCAAAATTGGGACTTTTGATTTTTCAAATTTGGATTCCATAGACTTTATTAGGGTTCACTTTTTCGGGTCAGAACCTTTTCTCTGTTCTGGAGTTCTGGTGCGAACTGAACAGGGGAGTGTCCGGCCCATCTCTACTTGTGAATCCCAACGATAAAGGTGAACCATTAACAGTCGCACATCAATACTGGCAAGTTTTTCTCGTTTGGATAATATTAGTTGGGAAAATTTCTATGTCCATAAAGTTTCCCTCTGGCTGAAGAGTTTAGCAGAGCAAGGAATTTCACAGCCCTTGGTGAGAAGTGTAATGGGATAAGCGAGGATAAACATTTTCTTCATGAATAAATAGTGACACAACTTGAGTAATGAAGTTCTGTTCAGACACTGCATCATTCAGTCAAAACAATTTTTTTTTTTTTTTTTTTTTTTAACTTTGTTGGGACAATTACCTGCATTCCCAGAGTCCCCACAATAAATCTATAGGTTCTCTGAATGTCTTCTCCCTTTCTCCTAAAGAGATACGTGTGTGTGTGTGTGTGTATGTGTGTGTATATGTATGTGTATGTGTGTGTGTGTGTGTGTGTATGTATGTGTGTGTGTGTGTGTGTGTGTGTGTGTGTGTGTGTGTGTATGTATATATATATATATATATATATATATATATATATATATATATATATATATGTGTGTGTGTTTTTATATGTATGTGTATATATATATTTATATTTATATTATATTATATTCTACTGCTTTATTAGGTACACCTGTTCAATTGCTTGGTAACACAAATTGCTAATCGGCCAATCACATGGCAGCTACTTAATTCATGTAGGCATCTAGACGTGGTGAACCTGATTTAAGTGACTTTAAATGTTGCATTGCTGTTGGTATTCCCAAAACTTCTGATCATGTGGGAATTTCACATACAACCATCTCTAGGGTTTACGGAGAATGGTCATTAAGAGAAGATATCCCGTGAGCAGTAGGTGTGTGGACGAAAATGCCTTGTTGATATCAGAGGAGAACGGGCAGACTGGTTTAAGATGATAGAATGGCAACAGTAACTCAAACAACCACTCGTTACAACAAAGGTATGCAAAATACCATCTCTATTGGACAATAGGTTGGAAAAACATTGCTTGGTCTAATGAGTCTCGATTTCAGCTGTGACATCAGATTGTAGGGTCAGAATTTGGCGCAAACAACATGAAAGTATGGATCCATCCTGCCTTGTATCCACGGTTCAGGGCTGGTGGTGGTGTAATGGTGTGTGGGAATATTTTCTTGACACACTTTGGGCCCCTTGGTACCAATTGAGCATTGTTTAAATGGCACGGCCTACCTGAGTATTGTTGCTGACCATGTATGTCCCTTTATGACTACAGTGTACCCATCTTCTGATGGCTCCTTCCAGCAGGATAATGCACCATGTGGCAAAGCTCAAATCATCTCACCACTGGTTTCTTGAATATGACAAGTTCACTGTACTCCAATGGCCACCACAGTCACCAGATCTCAATCCAATAGAGCATTTTTGGGATGTGGTGGAACGTGAGGTTTGCAGTATGCAGCAAACAAATCTGCAGCAACTGAGTGATGCTATCATGTCCATATGGACCACAATCTCTGAGGAATGTTTCCAACACCTTGTTGAATCTATGGCCCCTTTCACACTGGGGCGTTTTTCAGGTGCTTTAGTGTAAAAAAAAAAAAAAGTAAAGCGCTTGAAAAGAAGCCTCATCTGCAAACCCAATGTGAAAGCCCGAGTGCTTTAAGAGCCCTTTCACACTGCCAGCACACGAAAAACGCTGTTAAAGCACTGCTTAACCAGCGTTTTTCGAGCGACAGCGGGTGCTTTTAACCTTTGCTAGTGGCCAAATAAAGGGTTAAAAGCGCCGCTGCCAAAAGCGCTTTGCAGGCGCTTCCTTTTGATTTCAGTGGGAAGGGGGCGCTTTAGGAGCAGTGTATTCACCGCTCCAAAAGGGCTGCAAAGAAGCTGCTTGCAGGACTTTTTCGATGCCCTGCCAGTGCAGCGCCTCAATGTGAAAGCACTCGGGCTTTTATATTGGGATTGCAGATTAGGCTTCTTTCGGGTGCTTTACAGGCTCTTTATTTTTATTTTTTTTAACGCTAAAGCACCTGAAAAATGCCCCAGTGTGCAAGGGGTCTCGGCGTGAAAGCACTCGGGCTTTCACATTGGAATTGCAGATGAGGCTTCTTGTAGGCTCTTTAGACTTTTTATAACGCTAAAGCGCGTGAAAATGCCCCAATGTGAAAGGGGTCAATGCCAGCAAGGTGTACCTAATAAAGTGGCTGGTGATTTTGTATTTTCAAATTAAAAGTTTAGGAATCTTAAAAAAAAAAAAAAAAAAAAAAAAAAAAAAAAAAACGCCATACTTGCCTAGATGGCTGCAGCACTGGTCCCAGCTGCAACTGTCCACCGCCATCTTTAAGGCCGAGATCAAATACCACTGATTGCTCAGTTCTCAATTTTCAGCCTCCACAGAGCTGGTGACTCAGTGGCTCTCTGCTTTGCCCTCCCAGCGTTCACTGGAGCGCTGGGCTGTGCAGGGGGCAGGAGCAACTTGCTTTAGGCTCTCGGTGGCTCACTGAGAGGCTGAGCCAGGTGCCGGTCCAGGCATATGGATGGGATTTTTCAGAACCTGGACTGGGTCTGTAATGTCAGCTGACAGCGGGCTTTAGTCCACTGTTGGCTGAAACCGGGTCATAGGCGTGCAGCATCAACTCCTGTGACACACAGGGGAACTGAAGCCAAAAAAGCTTTGGCTATACTGCTCCTTTTTTAAATTATATGCCATGTTGAGGCCTGCTCTAGTCCTATAGAATCGCATTGTTGTGTTGCCATTGCAGCATTACGAGTTCTCCTGTTGAAGTGTAAGGGAGGGGCTCAGCTGTGGAAAGAAAGCCGTATGAATCAAGTCACCAGGTTTCTTTCAATGGCTGGTTCTCCCTTCATCCGCAGAACAGATCTGTAATTGCACCTAACCACCTAATGAGGACAAGTGACTGCT
Source organism: Lithobates pipiens (assembly GCF_037356315.1). Taxonomy (NCBI): domain Eukaryota; kingdom Metazoa; phylum Chordata; class Amphibia; order Anura; family Ranidae; genus Lithobates; species Lithobates pipiens. Next base: position 132,633,701 of record NW_027507685.1, read on the forward strand.
TTGAAAATGCACAAAAAGATATAATGTGTGGCTGAGCACTTAACTCTTATTGGAGTGTTGGGTGTATAATTTGCTTCTCTTGTCTTCTAGTGAAGATAGTCATTCGGGGGGACAGGAACACTGGAAAGACCACTCTATGGCATCGACTGCAAGGAAAGAAGTTTGTAGAAGAGTATATTCCCACTCAGGAGATCCAGGTCACCAGCATACATTGGAACTACAAGAGTAAGTGCTGTGTCCTGCCTGTCTTGTGCCTCTGTCATGTGCTTCTTTGAAGGACTCTTGCATTTCACTAGTATCGGTTGCGATAACTTGATAACTCTTTCATCACCTCCTTTTCTCCATTTGGATATTTTTGCAGTTTTTCGTTTTTCTTTCTATCGCTCTTCAGCGCACACACTTGCTCTATGTTCTTTTTATTTATTTTTTCCTCTGTTTTTCTTTTATTCCACAGTTTTTTTTTTTTGTTTTTTTTTTTTCTTTCTTGTCTCTTGTATTTCTTCTGACTTTTGGCATCTTTTGTCCTCCCACGGTCTTTTTTTCTCTGTCTTGTTTATCTCCCCTGGCCACAGGCTAGAACTTGTCTTTCCCATTCTCTGTCCTCATTGTCTCCATATAATTTACAGTTGGATTGCTTAGCTTGGTATTGTTTTACACCCCCTCCCGTTATGCATTTCTCTCTGTGTCCTGTACTCCTAGCTCTTCACTAGCATCTCCCATGATGCCTTCACCCTTACACCGAGCCCCTATGGCTCGTCCTCCCACACACTGACTGAATGATGTGACAAGGCTTATTCAAGCATGCCTGATCACAGTGCTACAGATCCACACAGTCTGCAGTGACTGGAGATGGTACAGGGTGCTCATTTTTCTATAATGGATGTGTTTGTAATGCTATCATGTCCTTGGATAATCATCATTTTTATAAAGACCACGGTCGTAACAGTGTAAAAAAATCAGAAAGGCCACTGTCTTCATGTTTCTAGGGTTTTTTATTTTTATTTTTTTGTGACTTTACCAACAAAATATAATTGTTGCATGGATTAATGTTGATTTATCTATCTATATCTATATATATATATATATATATATATATATATATATATATATATATATATATATATATATATATATATATATATATATATATAGCGATGGATATATATAATTATTTTAAGCCATATAAAAACGTGTACAGGCAAAAAGGTAAGGGGAAAGAGAGGGCAAATACTGATATCGGTAGTGTCATAATACATTACACCATGAGTATAATTATTACTAGTACTAGCCCCTCCCTGTTCTAGATTTCTGATCTAAGTGGACATTCCTCTCACACTTGGGGGGGGGGGGGGGGGGGGTAGGGACCTTACAGATACCTTACAGCATTTTAGGCTTGCATAAAGTAAAATAGGAACATATAAGATATGGAAAAAATATATATGGGAAAAAAAAGTTAAGTACCGCTAAGACCTTTTATAAATCGGCAAACACACCTGGCTCGTCGGCTGATGGGTTATATCTACACTAGGAACTTCAATGCTAATTCTGCATCTGGTTCTGGACCTAATTCAGGGTCCGGTTCACCTGGACAAGTTGCCCAAAGGCTGGATCCACCAAAGTTAACAGGGCAGCATCTAGACTAGAGGAGACTGGGGCCTATGCAAAGGTATGACTCCGCCATGAACCTCAAATTGAGTCGAAGCGCTCACAAGTTCCCTTGCACGTGGCCACCCATTCCTCTGCTTCCATGATCTTCATCACCTTCCCAAGCCAGTCCAACTCACTCGAGACTCGCGGACTCTTCCATTGAATTGGTATAAGGCGCTTCATGGCATTGAGGAGATGAGGGAGAGCAGTGCGTTTTATAGTGAGAAGGATGGGGGGGGTTTGGGATATGAAGCAAAAAGTGCCTCGGTGAAAAAGGCACATCTATACCTAGACTATCCAATATGCGTCTGCGGACAGCAGACCAAAAGTGTGAAACCAACGGACAGTCCCACCAAATATGGAGGAGTGTTCTCCTCTGCCCTCACCCGCTCCAACGCAACTCAGAGACTGATGGGTAAAATGTAGCAAGGCAGGTGGGCACTCTATGCTTTGTCTTAAACTCCCTTCACATAAAGGCCCCTTCTGCCCCTGTTCACATCATCCCAACCCCCCCACAGTAGTGTCCTCCTCTGCCCCCATGCTCCCCCCCCCCCCCATAAGAGTGATCTACCTTTGCCTCCCTTCTCCTCCTATTCTGCTCTCTATCAACCCCCACCACAGTAGTGTTTTCCATTACCCTCCTTTACCCCCTTCCCCACAGTCATGCCCTCCTGTTACCACAACCCCCCCCCCATCTATCACAGCCGTGTCCTAGCTTTTTCATTCTCTTACCTCACACAGCAGAACAGAGGTTGGGAGGCCTAGCAGCACTAGATATTAACAAGCTGTTGATTGGGTGCCGGGAACACCCTGTCTTAGCAACCAGTCATCTATGATTAACTTTTAAAAGTTAACATTGCCAGCTCCCGCCCTACGCTCTACTGTGAAAATTAGTGGCAGAGGCTGGGGTAAAGAGACCCGGCTCCTTAGTTTTGACCGTAGTCCAGATGGGACAAAGTTTCAGGTCCAGATTTGGACCATAGTCCATTATTTAGTAATGCCTGCTCTATGGAAAATCTCTGGCCCGGTGTCCTGATTGTGCAAGCACAGCCAACTGTTATCACTATGTGTTGGAACAGCTGCTTGTAGTCTCCACCAGATGTGCATGTGACAGAGTGACAACCCAGAACCACAGTTGGGAAATGGGAACAGAATGATTTCACCCAGAATCTGGAAGTACCTAAACAAGGAGGATCACCAGATATTTTTTTTTTTTTTTTTTTTAAAGCTGCAGAAAGACTGGATTAAGCACAACTTTTAAAATTACATTAACATGTTCAACACTTTATAAGGTTTTAGTGCTTGGGTTTACTTTGTTTTCTCATACTCTGCATTTTTATTTTTATTTTTTGCAGCCACTGATGACATAGTGAAAGTAGAGGTTTGGGATGTGGTCGATAAAGGTGAGTTTATCTTTTACTAGGTAACATGTTTATTTTAGGCAATGAAGTTCATCTTAAAGCGGGAGTCTGCCCGGAGTTCCGCCGTTTTTTTTTTTTTTTAAAAGCCAGCAGCTACAAATACTGCAGCTGCTGACTTTTAAAATAAGTACACTTACCCGCCCAGCGCGCCCGCGATGTCGGCACCCGAAGCCGATCTCTCGATCATCTCTCGGGTGCTGCCGACGCCATCTTGGGTATGGGAATCGGGAAGTGGAGCCTTTCGGCTTCATTTCCCAGTTCCCTACTGCGCATGCGCGAATCGCGCTGCGCAATAAGGATGGACCCGCTGCCTCTGGGATCTGTGTGTTTCCCAGCAGGCAGCGGGGGACTTTCGGAAAGGGGCGTAATCTACGCCCCTTTCCGCAGAGAGCCATCCCAGAAGTGGGTGCAGATACCTGTACTGTACAGGTACCTGCACCCCCCTCCCCCCTGAAAGGTGCCAATTGTGGCGCCGGAGGGGGGGAGGGTTCCAATGAGCGGAAGGTCCACTTTAGGGTGGACCTCCGCTTTAAAGTGGTGTTGCCATTTAAAAAAAAAAGTCAGCAGCTACAAATGCGAAATAATCGGACACTTACCTATCCCAGGGTCCAGCAATGCGGGGGATCGAAGCCTTGTAACTGTGAGCGCCCGGCTGTGGCTTCACAAGCGGCACCCACTGCGCATGCGTGAGCGGTGCCACGTGCTGTGATTGGCTGCTCAATAATCTGGGACCTATCGCGTGTTCCAGATGGTTGACAAGATGGAGAGGGCAGAGCTGAGCCCTTCCTGTGCCAAGGGGGAAGAGATGTCACGAGCCCAGGCACTGAAGGAGGCAGACTACGAGGGTACCCATAGCAACAGCCATTTAGAGATGAGTAAAAAAAAAAATATTTTCCAAATGTTTTTTTTTTTTTGGGTGCAAAAATTGCGAAAAAAATAAAATAAAAGCATAAACAATTGTGACACAACTGTATTGTATTTGCACGTTATTAAAAATTACCTTTCCTTTTCAATCTGCAACACTGTAATTCTATGTAAAATACAATGCAATATGGCTACCTGGAGGCGTTCTGAACACAGATGGTGTACAGAACGCCCCCCAGAAACATTTCCTGCTTATGTGATTAGCTCACTGAGTTTATCAGATGTTTGCACGAAGATACTTGTCAGATTTTGGGCATCCCCTCCAACAGAAATGTAATTTTCTCAAATCGCCTTTCAGGACAACCCCGGAGAGAGTAGCTCCACCTTGCAATCAGGAAACACATGCCCACTTTAAAAACACCTCCTCCATGGCTTCAGTTATTGTGTTTCCTCCTTGGAGGAAGCATGTGCCTGAACCAGGGAGAGCTACACTCTCTGCAGGGGAGTAAGGCTTACCTTTTGTTGCAGGTTGTTTCTCTTTGACCCCCAGCAGCATCTCCACGGGGAGAGGACTCCTGGAGCTCCTGGTCCCGCCATCTCACGGGAGTAAGGACCCTCGGAGTGCCGGCGTCGGGTGCCCGGTGTCCGCTTGTTAGCGCAGGGAGGGCTCTGTTGCTGGCGGAGGCCGCTGCAGGTCAGCTGCATGGCTCCGTTTTCGGCGCCGGGTCCCGGGCGGCGACGGCGTCGTTCACGGTGACGCGCGGGCGCTCTGAGGGGGCGTGGCGCCGTGGTTCAGCGCCTGGAACGCAGGGGTCATGGGGCGGGTCAGGTGACCGTGTGCTTCCGCTTCCGGCCGGCCTTGATGACGCGGCGGCCGGGAAAATTTAAAATGAGAGCTGTTTGTAAAATAGCTGCCTCACTCAAACGATGGAAGAGTGCAAGCCAGCTATGGCGGAGACAGGCGCCCCCAGCACCGGTCCAGCCCAGGTACGTAAGGTGCACTGGCACCCTCTGCTTTACTGTGGGTATGTCTTTGTTTGTTCCCCCCTCTTGGGGGCCTGTCGCTGCAGGTCAGAGGTGGACTTCGCTCTGACCTTTTGCAGCCTAGTTCTGGGGTCTCACTAGTAGGTCTGTTTGGTGGTGGGTCTCTGCACTGGCTTGGTGTTAAGCAACTGGTTGTTGAGAGCTTTTAGTGAATTAAACCTGTATGTCGTTTCAGGAAAAATCACTAGGAAAAGCTAGACCAGGTCAGAGAAAATGTCCTTCCTGCAAAACCCCCCTCAGAGATTCATGGCAGAAGGCAATGTGCAGAAATTGTATCAGAGAATTGGTGGAAGAGGAAACATCTCAACAATATAAGGATTTGTTTTCTTCGGTTAAAGAGCTGACAAACTCTTTGAGTTCAGTCAAGTCCATCCTGATACAAAACCCTCCCGCACAGACCGAGCCTCAGAACTTACCGCCCAGCCCCAGGGCGTCGTCATCCAGACAGGTGGAAACTGAAGAGTCTGGAGACGAAGGGGGTAGTACTCTCATCTCCTTCAGGGATTCTGAGGAGGAGGAAGAGGAAGAAGATAGCAGGGGCTCCAAATTCAAGCTATCACTAGAGGAAGTAGATGATATTTTAAAAGCAATCTACACTACTCTAGAAATTCAGGAAGAAAGAGTACAACTGTCAGTTCATGACAAAATGTACCAGGGGTTGGACGAAACAAAACGGCGAGTTTTTCCTGTCCACAGGGTCCTCTCAGACTCAGTGAGAAAGGAGTGGAAGGACCCAGAAAAAGCCCCTTTCTTCTCTAAAGCTCTCAAAAGAAGGTTTCCCTTCGAAGATAAGGACTCAGAGGTTTGGAACAAGAAACCCAGAGTCGATGCAGCTTTCTCGCAGGTATCCAGACGAACGGATCTAGCCTTTGAAGATATGGGGATCCTTAAAGACCCAATGGACAAAAAAGCTGACTCCATCCTTAAAAAAGCTTGGGATGCTGCGTCAGTCAGTCTAAAACCAGCAATGGCAGCTACGGTGGTGGCCAGGAATCTGGAATGTTGGGTAGAGAAGCTGAAGAGCCATATTGAGGCGGGGACACCCCGTAAGGATCTCTTAGAGTCCTTTCCACTGATCCTGAATGCAGTCAAATACATGGCGGATGCATCAGCAGAATCAGTTAAACTGGCCGCTAGGTCTTCGGCTCTTGTAAATTCAGCCAGGAGAGCAGTTTGGCTGAAAACATGGTCTGGGGACACTGCCTCTAAGGTCAAGCTGTGTGGTCTTCCCTTCTCGGGTGACTTGCTCTTTGGTCCTGATTTAGAGTCTGTGCTGGATAGAACAGCCGATAAAAAGAAGGCTTTTCCAGTTAAGAAAAAGCAGATGGCTAAAAAGAATTTTCGTGCTTTTCAGCAGTCCCATAAAAAAGACCAGGAGCACAAGAGCAGATGGGGTTCACAGAAGGGCAAAGGCAGGGGTGGAGTCCTCTTTAGATCTCCCCCAGAGCAGTCCCCTAAGAACAAGTGACAATATCTCCCCAGTGGGGGGGAGACTGTCAGCTTTTTGCGAACAATGGGACAGGCTGTCTCCAAATCTGTTCGTGAAGAGCGTTGTCGATCAGGGGTACAGGTTGGAGTTTTCAGAACTACCCCCGAGCAGGTTTTATGTGACAACATTGCCAAGGGATCAGGAGAAGGCCTCTGCAATGAAGCTGTTGTTACAGGAGCTGATACAGCAAGAGGTTCTGATTCAAGTCCCAGTAAGCCAGCAGGGCGGGGGTTTTTATTCACATATTTTTCTGGTGAAAAAACCCTCAGGGAAGTACCGTCTAATCCTGAATCTGAAATTCCTGAACAGGTTCATTCGGTACAAACATTTCAGGATGGATACAATTTTCTCCATCACAAAGCTGTTGACCCCAGAATGCTTCATGGCATCCCTGGACCTAAGGGATGCCTACCTTCATATACCAATTCATCAGGCATCGCAGCAGTTCCTGCGCCTGGCATTGAAGGTAGGGAGTTCGGTATGGCACCTCCAATTCAGGGCTCTGCCGTTCGGACTCTCGTCCTCTCCCAGGGTCTTTACGAAGATTATGGCAGAGGCTTTGGAACCCCTGAAATTGAAGGGGATTCCAGTCGTTCCTTATCTGGACGACCTTTTGTTTTTTGCAGACTCCAGGGAGCAGGTCCTAGTCAATCTCCAGGGGGCCCAGTCTCACCTCGAGGGCCTGGGATGGCTTCTAAACCTAGAGAAGTCAATCCTGACCCCCTCACAGGAAATGAAATTTCTGGGGTATACATTAAATTCGATTCTCCAGAAAGTTTTCCTGCCGTTGGAAAAACAGGAAAAGTTACAGCTAGCTGTACAGCGGATACAGAGCAACCAGACAGTCTCAGTCAGGATGGCTATGGCAGTTCTGGGCCTGCTTACGGCAGCAATCCCGGCTGTTCAGTGGGCCAGGTTCCATTCCAGACCCCTTCAGAGGGAGGTTCTGTCAAGCTGGTCCCATCAGGATCCTTTGGAAAAACAGCTAAAAATTTCGTCAAAGACGAAAAGGGCTCTTTGGTGGTGGAGAGACCAGGCAAACCTCTCAAGGGGCCTGGTGTGGACCTTTCCTGTGGACAAGCGCCTTACTACAGACGCAAGTGCCTGGGGCTGGGGAGCCCATCTGGATGGTCAGACATCTCAGGGGGTCTGGTCCAAACAGGAAGCTCAAAGATCATCCAACTGGAGGGAGTTGAAGGCGATCTTTCTGGGTTTAGTGGCATTTCAGCAGAGTTTGAGAGGCCACCATGTTCAGGTGTTGTCAGACAACACAACAGCGGTTACCTACATTATGAAGCAAGGGGGAACCAGAAGCAGGAGCTTGATGGAGCTGGCCAATCTGTTGTTAGCCTGGGCAGAACAGAACACAGCCTCACTATCGGCAGTGCATCTGAAGGGCTCTCAGAATTTGTTTGCGGACCTCCTAAGCAGGCGCAAATTGCTAGAGGCAGAATGGAGTCTGAATCAGGAAGTGTTCCTGATGATCTCCGAGGCCTGGGGGGTTCCTCAGGTAGACCTTTTTGCCAGCCAGCAGAACTCAAAGGTGGACAGATTCTTTTCTCTTCACCGAGGAGATGCAGCAATAGGGTTGGATGCATTCGCTCACCCCTGGCATTACCAGCTGTGCTATGCCTTTCCCCCCTTTCCTCTAATTCCACTAGTACTGAGGAAATTCAGGGAAGAAAGGACAGACTTAATACTAGTCACTCCTTTTTGGCCAAAAAGACCCTGGTTCGCGGGTCTTCGAAACCTAGCCTCGAAGCCCCCATGGAGGTTACCACTCAGAAAAGATCTGTTATCCCAGGGGACAGTAAGTCATCCAGAAGTGGAACTCCTGCAGCTAACCGCCTGGTTTCTGAGGAGGACCTGTTAAAGGCTAAAGGTCTCTCAGATAAAGTAGTAAAGACCCTGCTGTCCAGTAGGAAGGCAGTTACACAGGCAATTTACATGAAGGTCTGGAAAAAGTTCAACTCCTGGTGCAGTTCTAGAGAACTCAAGGTCAAGAGCACGGTGTCAGTCTTGGAGTTTCTCCATGAAGGAATGGAGAAGGGTCTCGCAGCCAGTACCCTGAAGACTCAGGTGGCTGCCTTATCAGTTTTCTTTGAAAAGACTTTATCTAAAGAAACTTTAATTTCTAGATTTTTTAGGGCTCTTGCTCGAAATAGACCAGTAGCCCTTAAAGACTTTCCCAGTTGGGATTTGTCTACAGTTTTACAAGGTCTCTCGGGAGCACCGTTTGAACCCTTACAGGAAGCTTCTTTGCAGAAGGTGGTTTTAAAAACAATCTTTTTGGTGGCCATCACCTCGGCCAGGAGAGTCAGCGAGCTCCAAGCTCTAGCTATTACAGAACCCTTCCTTAGAATTTATCAGGACAGGGTGGTACTGAGGACGGATCCAGCATTCCTACCGAAAGTATCCTCAACTTTCCATCGATCACAGGAAATAGTGTTACCTACATTCTCTGCAAGCCCAGCAAATGCAGGAGAGGAAGTTTTTCACACATTGGATGTGAGAAGATGTCTTTTACAGTTTCTGAAAGTTACTAAAGAATTTAGAAAATCAAACGCCCTCTTTGTGATATTTTCTGGATCACGCAAGGGGGAGAAAGCTTCTAAAAGTACGCTGGGTAGGTGGCTTAAGTTGGCTATAACAGAAGCCTATAAAGCAAAAGGAGAAATACCTCCCTCAGGTATTGCTGCCCACTCTACTAGATCCATGGCAGTTTCCTGGGCTGAAAGGGCCGGTGCCACGCCTGAACAAATCTGCAAGGCTGCCACTTGGTCCAGTTATTCGACATTTCTCCGGCATTACCGGTTAGATCTACTGTCTGCAGCAGATCAGGCCTTCGGCAGGAAGGTACTGCAGGCAGTAGTCCCGCCCTAGGGTAAGTTTCTCGGTTATCCTCTCCGGGGTTGTCCTGAAAGGCGATTTGAGAAAGACTCAGTTAGACTTACCGGTGACGGTATTTCTAAGAGCCTTTCAGGACAACCGTTACTTCCCTCCCTAGGTTATGCTTAGTAAATGTATTAAGTTCTACCATGGGGTTGTGCTTTCTGTGCTTTGTTTTCCAGCGTCGGAAGGCCACAATAACTGAAGCCATGGAGGAGGAGGAGGTGTTTTTAAAGTGGGCATGTGTTTCCTGATTGCAAGGTGGAGCTACTCTCTCCGGGGTTGTCCTGAAAGGCTCTTAGAAATACCGTCACCGGTAAGTCTAACTGAGTCTTTTGGCGAGATACTGCCTAAGGAAAAAAAATCACTTATAAAGGGATGCAAACCCTGACACGTTCCTCTGAGCCCTGCAGGTGCAGAAACTTACTGATAATTATAAAAACGCTCCCATTAGATTCACTGGGCACATGGGGAGGAGGAGGAATCTGCAACAAAGTTTGTTAAAATCCCTGAAATGTATATTGATCAACCAAAGGAGGGTGTTTTTTTTTTTTTTTTCTTTCACGACAAAAGTGGAGTTGCCCACACTAGGCAAAGTAACAGGTTGACTTTATAGCAGAGCAGGCTGATTAAAGAGCACCTTGCTCATATTCTCTTGATGACACAGTCTGGCAATGGGGTATGGGAAAATGTGAACCATTAGTATGGTATGCAGTGAGGGCGGTGGGGGGGGCATGCATAGCCTTGAGGCTCTGCCAGGGGACACTTGCAATATTCTTCTGCCTGCTTCAGTGTGAACCTATTATGTTGCCTACTATGAAAACATGTATTTTATTTTTTTTTAAAAGTTATTTTAAACAATTTTTGTGTTAAAATAAAAAAGATGTTCTACTTACCTGCTCTGTGCAATGATATTGCACAGAGCGAGCAGTCTTGCCTTCTTTTGGGTAGTCCCCTTCTGACACTCCTTCCTCCTTCGGGCACCTGTGCACGCGTGCTGCCAAGCCATAAACACAGCAATGGTAAGTCAATCTCCTGCTCTCCCTCACATGTATTTGACAGCTGCAGGAACCTATGGCTCCTGCTGCTCTCAGTGTCTCCATTGGGGACCAAGACATGAGCAGAGTGGTGCTGCCGTGGGACAGCGCTGGAGCAGTCAGATAACAGGGGGGTTGGGCAGATAGTGAGGCATTTACCTTAATGCATTACATGCATTAATGTGAACCCTCCACCACTACCACCACCCCCTTCTACTTACCTGAGCCCTATCTCGATCCAGCGATGTGCCCAAGAGCAACGGCTCTACCAGGTCTCTATCTCCTCATTGGCTCGCACAGCACCATTTGGCTCCTGCTGCTGTCAATAATAGCCAATGAGGAGAGAGCAGCCATGCTTTGTGTGTGAATGGGCACACAGGTGTGTGGCTTGGGAGCTAGCCTGTTTGGGTGCCCTCATAACAAGAGGCTTGCTATTTGGGGGTACTCGGTAGCGGGGGAGCCAGGACTACCCGTGGGTGGGGTGGAAAAGCCAAAAGGTTGAAAACCAAAAACCATTAGGTTGAGTTCATACATGTCCAGTGCAAATCGTACGTCAGTTTTCAAATTTAATAAATAAAGCATTTGTTCATTGATTCAGTTGCGTCTTTGATGTGGTTCTGATGTGAATTTGCAAGGCTCAGGACGGCATTTTTTTTACTTTTTGCTATAATAAATATTCCCAAAAAATATATAAAGGAACATGCTTCCTCAGTTTACTCTGATATGTATTCTTCTACATATTTTTTTATTTTATTTTTTTCAAATATAAATTTTATTTTATTAAACAAGGGCGAGTTGATACAACAGTGGTAAAAAGATAATTAGACCCCTTTCACACTGGGTCATTTTGCAGGCGCTATTGCGCTAAAAATAGTGCCTACAAACCAACCTGAAACAGTCACTGTGGTCTCTCCAATGTGAAAGCCTGAGGGCTTTCACACTGGAGCGGTGCGCTAGCAGGACATTAAAAAAAAAGCCCTGCTAGCAGCATCTTTGGAGCGGTGAAGGAGCAGTGTATACACCACTCCTGCCCATTGAAATCAATGGGGCAGCGCAGCTATACTGCCAGCAAAGCGCCTCTGCAGCAATGCTTTGCGGTGGTTTTGACCCTTTCTCGGCCGCTAGGGGGGTAAAACCGCCCCCCCCCGCTAGCGGACAAATATCGCCGCTAAAATGGCGCTAAGAATAGTGCCGTGTTACGGCCGCTCCCGCCCCAGTGTGAAAGGGACCTTAAGGTTGTAAACATGGAAGTTTGATCACATAAATCAATGAACATAATACTTATTGGTACAGAGCAAGATTTGTAGTTTGCTCGTAAAAAACAAGCATGACATGGCACTCTTTAAGTACAAGGGGGTAACAGAGTCTCCCCAATCTCTTTTCACTCTTTTTTTTATTATAATAACAGCAAGGTAGAAATAAAAAGGGAGCAAGGGAGAAAGCAGAGTAGAGAGGAAGAAGGGGGAGAGGGGAAGGGAAGCAAGTAATGCCCTGTCGGAATAAACTGAAGGTTTTTCTGACGAAATTTCGCTGAAACTGTCTTGCGTACACACAATCACACCAAAGTCCGACTGTCAAGAACGGGATGATGTACAACACATATGACGGGACTAGAAAAGGGAAGTTCAATAGCCAGTAGCCAATAGCTTTCGTCTCGTACTTCAGAGCGCGCGTCGTTTTTGGTCCGTCGGAACAGCATACAGACGAGTCGTTTTCAAGATAGGAATTGGTTCCATCGGAAGTATTTAGAACTTGTTCCATTTCTAGGTCCGTCAGGTTTTTTGACGTAAAAAGTCCGATGAGGCATACACATAATTGGAATATATTCTAAAAAGCTTCCGTCTGACTTTTTCGCCAACATCGATCCGAAGTGGCAGGGAAGCACCTGTGTAATCTGGAGGGCGTGAGGTACCATCTGGTCAATAGTTTGAAATTTGTTTCCTGAATTTTGGTGCACAGGGATGATTTAAGTGCAAATCTGATGATGCACTGCTTTTGTGTCGCAGAGAACTGCGGTTGAGATCCGTCTCCCATCTCTCCAGACAGGGTAGATGTGGTTGTTCCAGGGATCATAAGGGTTAGGGGTTAGGGTTTCCCCTGGACCAACAAGGTTAGGGATCTCACCCAAAGGTTAGCAGGCGTGTCCCCCAGAGGTCAAAGGTCGGGCTGACCCACCCCCACCAAAGTGTTCCGCCTACCCCAACTAAGTTGGGGCATGAACAAGTCGGGGTAAAGGCTCAGTCCCAGAACAATATTTTTAAAAGGTCGTCAGTTGACGAGAGAAATTCTGAGGGTCAGGAATAGAGTGTAGGGAATGGTGTAATTGCCCCGCTTTCCAAAATAAAAGTTGGTAGGGGCCTGCAGAGTTGACTAACTCTGGGGTGGAGGACCACCTCCCCGCAGTAACGAACTTAGAGGCATGGTCACGTCCTACGTTGCCCTACATCACCCAATTTTGCAGGATGAAGGCCTGGTGGGATTTCTTGGAGAATCGGGGGTAGTGATGATTGTTTCGTTGTAAGAGAATCTTGCAGGGCGACTTGAGAGCTTTGCCTTAATGTGGCCCATATCAGTGGATGAGATTTCATCTCTTGAGGTAGAGTCATAGCACCGTAGAGCACTCTTCAAGTGTATTTTTGGATTGAGATTGTTCAAGGTGCACCCAGAGTTTGGATATTGCATGGCACCGCCAATCAAGTACTCTGCCCAGATGGGTAGCCTGGTAATACGTCCCAATATCTGGTAATGCCAGCCTCCCATTTTGTTTTAGTAGGTACATTTGGGTCAGAAGAAGGCAGGGTTTTTTGTGTGCCCAGACAAAGCAGGTGAAGATGGCTTTTACTCGCTTGAGAAAAGAGTGGTATCTATATGCACAGGGCCTGGAGCAGATAGAGGTATTTTGTCAGGATGCATATTTTCACCAGGTTGCATCTGCCAAACCAGGAGTGTATGCCTTTATGCCAGTTTTCAAGAAGAATACAGGTTTTAGCTAATAGAGGTGGGAAGTTGAGATTGTATGCACATGAAAGGTCAGATGGGATATATATACCTAGGTACTTCTACATATTTTAGGTAAAAAAAAATCGCAATAAGCGTATATTAACCACTTGCCTACTGGGCACTTAAACCAACCCCCCACCCCCCCGCCCAGACCAATTTTCAGCTTTCGTTGCTCACACTTTGACAATTACTAATTTTTTGTCCTTTTTTTTTTCACACAAATAGAGCTTTCTTTTGGTGGTATTTGATCACCTCCTGGGTTTTTTATTGTTTGCGCTATAAATGAAAAAAGACCGAACATTTTGAAAAAAAGACACATTTTTCTTTGTTTCTGTGATAAAATTTTGCAAATTATAAAAAAAATAAAAAATGTTCATGAATTTTGACCACAGTTTATACTGCTACATATCTTTGGTAAACATAACACAAATTAGTGGATATTATTTGATCTTTGTGAAAGTTAGAGAGTCTACAATCTGTGGTGCAATTTATAAAAAAAATTGATCACATCTGATGCACTGGTGGCCTATTATTTCTTGCGACCCGAACAAGCCAGGAAAGTACAAATACCCCCAAATGACCCCTTTTTTGCAAAGTAGACATTCCAAGGTATTTAATAAGAGGCATAGTGAGGTTTTTGGTATTATTTTTTCCCACAATTCTTTGCAAAATGAAGATTTAAAAAAAAAAAAAAAAATTTCCCCACAAAATTGTCATTGTAATAGGTTGTTTCTGTAAAATGGCATGTGTATACCACAAATAACGCCCCAAAATACATTCTGCTACTCCTGAGTATTACGATACCACATGTGTGGGACTTTTTCACAGCCTGACCACTTAGACAGGCCCAACATGCAGGGAGCACTGTCACATGTTCTAGGAGCATAAATTACACATCTAACTTGTTGACTACCTATTACACTTTTGAAGGCCCTGGAGCACCAGGACAATGACGCGTGGCACTGATGACAGATGGCACTAATACGTGGCACTGATGACAGATGACACTGATACGTGGCACTGGGGACAGGTGGAATTGATAGGTGGCACTGGGGACAGGTGTGTGTGTGTGTGTCTTCTTACTCACTGGCTGCAGCTGCAGCCGTTCATCTCTCCCTCCTCACACGCTGTCTTTGTAAGGAGGGAGAGCCAGTGTCCTATCACATTGTGTCCCCCATCGGATAGGACACACAGATTCCGAAAATAGCCGAAGATGAACGGCGCCTGCACTGTGAGTCCAGGTTCTAGCCCCACCATCCAAGTGGACGTAGAGTTGGAATAAAAAGAGAGGCCGAAGCGTGGCGAGCGAAGCAAGCCCGCGAGGGGCCCTCTAATATTTGCAGCCCTATGTCCACTTGGATGGTGGGGCTAGCACCTCCACTCTCGGCGCAGGCACCGTTCATTTTCAGAGATTTTCCAAATCTCCTTCTGCTCCGTACTGCGCAAGCGTTGCGCCTGCGCAGTACGGGGCATACACTATCCGATGGATGGACGCTATATGCCAGAACACTGGCGATGAGAGATGATCTCATATGTTTACATATGAGATCACCTTTCATTGGACACTGCGATCGAGTGCTAAATGGCCGCTGTAATTGGCTATTTAGCACGATCTGTGATTGTCTGTGACCGAAGGGACACTGCCCACACAGAACTTCCCCGATGCGCGCCCGCGGTGGCGCACAGAGGGCAAGTAAACAGGAAAGACGTCCAGGGATGTCTCTTTGCTATAGCGCGGGCGCGAAGTGGTTAATTGCTTTGTGCAAAAGTTACAGCCCAGCACTCCAATGAGCGAGGAGGAGACAAAACAGAGCTGTGACTGACAGTAGCTCTCTGCTCACGGAGCTGTGAGAACTGAGTGAAAAAAACAGAAATGCGTATTTCTCTTTTAACTTTGCAGCCTGTTCTGCACTCCAAACCCCTCTAGTCAGAATCTTCACTTCCAGGTCCGGCCATGTATGCTGCCATCTCCATTCAATCGTGTGAGGGTACAAGACTGGCAGGGGATTTGTTACACAAGGAATCGATTTTTCAAAAACATTTTTGAGCTATATAGAAAAACAGGATGATATCGATTTTCTTCTGTATCTGTGTAAGGGTTTATATATTTTGTTTTTATTGTCCAGGGAAAGGCAAGAAGCGAGGAGAAGGTGGACTGAAGTTGGAAAATGAGCCTCAAGAGGTGAGGACTCAGTGGTCAAGGTTTCTGTTTTCAGTTTACATCCACTGGAGATGAAAAAATATATTTTGTTAAAGAGCAGCTGATAATTTTTACAAATCTGACCATCAAGGTACACACCTGTGCAGATCATGAGATATCCAGGGCTTGTGTAACTGTTTATTGCAGCCTGCTGTCCTGGTGTTATTACGTTTCTGATATAAAAGAGGTAACAGGACCTTTTTTTAACAATGCTTGGTAGAATAGAAGTCACTTGACTTGGACTACAGTCATGTGTTGTACATGTGAAGGAGGAGTGTGTATCTGAAGGTCAATGGTTTGTGCTTTTCTCTATCCAGGGGGATGCTGACCTGGCGCTGGATGCAGAGTTTTTGGATGTTTACAAAAACTGCAATGGGGTGATCATGATGTTTGACATTACCAAGCAATGGTATGTATATCAATAAGAAATGCTCTATGCTTTATCCTTTACCCTCATCCCTTTTGCATGTATTTGCTGGGTCATTGTAGTTTATTACTTTTCTAATTTTCTAATGTCAACTTACTGTGTAGCACTATACAGAGAATGGGAATCTTTTAATGTCTGTCTGCTCTAGAACAACTTAGTGTTTTATATCTCATTTATGTCTCAATTACAGCCAAGAAGTTACACACATTTACAGTCTAAGAACCTTTCAATATGTTTTAGATCAGGAGTCGGCCACTTGTCAATCACGGCCATCTGACGGGTAGATCGTGACCTGACATGCTCCTAGTTTCTGATTGAGTTTGCCACCTGTCACATCAGAATGGCAATCTACAAAAACAGCTGAGCCGCTACCCAGATCAGATTATGCAGCACACATGCTATAGCGGGGTGCCGAGTGCGCTCTTGCATGTGGTACTTGTACAGAAGGAACACATTCTGTTAGGTGGAGTAATCTCCACCCGATGATTTCTAGTTCCAGCCTCTGACTTGCTGTCATTCGGAGAGTGGAGCCAGCACCGTGAGGAAATGTCATGATTGCAAGTAATAACAAGGGGTAATGTTTGTTATGTTGGGGGGGGGGGGCTGTCGCTCAAAGGAAGTACAAGAGCTTCTTTTGGGGGACAGGCATCCCGCGGTTCTATTTGCCTGATTTTACCACGATAGTCACCCGATACAACAAGTTTCTGAACAGAGCCTTAAAGTGGTTAAAGTAGAATTCCAGCTTCAACCTAACTAACCTTTAAAATTCGCCTTCTAACACCTATGCTAACTAACCTGTTTTCAGGCTGCTCCAATCTGGTGATGTTCTTTCACCTGTGTGACTCAGTGGTGTATGCTGGGGAGAGGAAGGAGCACCAACAATGGCTGGGACATGGGAACCTATGTGTGATGTCACCCCTCCAGGTTTTAGCCCTTTTCAAGCGCTCTCTCTTCTGCAGCCACCACTGGCTGATGCAGGGAAGATCACATGACCAGACCGGGACAGGCTGAAAATACGCAAGTATATACATCTCTTTTTATTTACAGCAGTGTTTCTCAATTCCAGTCCTTATGGCCCACTAACAGGTCATGTTTTCAGGATTTCCCTCAGATGAAACACCTGGGGTAATTACTAAGGCAGTGAAACTGATCAAATCACCTGTGCAAAATAATGGAAAGCCTGAAAACATGACCTGTTAGTGGGCCATGAGGACTGGAATTGAGAAACACTGATTTACAGTGACGTTTGTTTATATGTTTTCTTCGTGCCATTGTTTTTATTGTGGTCTTGCTAGTTAAAGGGAGGGGGGGTTAAGGCTTGTTACATCCTGGTGACCTTTGATCTCTTCCTTTTTTGCTCAGGTAGATCCTCCACCTCTCAAAGGTTGCCTACCCCTGTTTTAGATCATAGGAGGAAATTAGAGTATCTGGAGGGCATCCATAAACATGGGGAGAATGTACAAGCTCTGTACACATAACATTCTAGTAGGTTGCAAAGCAACTGCGCTGACTCCTGCCACTACAATACTGTCTTTTGTTGGGGGGCCCATTTGACAATCACGGGTATAAGCTCTGAGCTCAGACTACTGCATTACTGTGAAGATGAACTGTAATCGCTAAAATCCTAACCTTCTGGGAGTTTTCAGAAAACACAAATTGCCTACACAAATAGGTACACAAATGGCCTACACCTATTGCAAGGGCATCATTCAATTTTGGTCAAAACTACACAGCTTGTTTTCATCTTCAGACATCCTTTATCTGCATAGGCAGTTTTTGGGGGTGTTTTTTGGTAACATTTGACTAGAGCTCTGCTTTAAAATTCCACTGCTTTTCAAGGACCTAGCACCCGTAATAGTCCCATATGGGCCTTATTGTGTGAGTGAAAATGATGCTAAGACTAGCTTAGTACAGCGATTTAATACAGAAGTAGAGAAACCAAATGTCACAAATTAATTATTCAGCTTCCATATGACCAGTTGGCCTTAGAATTGATGTATCAGGTAGGTGTGGGGTCCCCACTGACTTGTGATTGGAATCCCATCAGTGGTTTGTTGCTGTAAAGATGCTCCACCTCATTGGGTTCTACCATAGAGGAACATTGTGGATAACACTTATTCTTTCTCAGACCTGATTCTCTGCCCTGTTGGGTTTTCAGGACATTTAACTACATTCTGAGGGAGCTCCCCAAGGTACCAAGCCATGTGCCAGTGTGTGTTCTTGGCAATTATCGTGACATGGGGGAACACCGCGTAATCTTGCCCGATGATGTGCGGGATTGTATCCAGGGCCTTAACAGGTGAGAGGAGTTGTCTGATGTTGCCAAAAATTGTTTTAATATATTTATGCTTTTCTTTGTAGGTGTTTCTATGTTTTTGTTACTGCATTATAAATACTGATTTTTGTTGATTAACCACTAAAAGCAACTTTGTTGCTCGGTGCATGTACTCTGCCTCTCTAATTAACAATGTCATCATCAAGGCTTCCTCACTACTTTAATCTCTCAAACTGGTTCCCTGCCTGTTGTATAGTGTTTACTTTTACAAATGGTTTAGTACTTTATTAGAACAAAAGAATAATCAGGCATGGGATACCAGTTCTAAGCAGTAAAACAGCATTGGTACATATTAGAGTATAACCTTAATAAAGATCTAGTAAGATAAGTAGCACACACATTTAAAGGGCTGTATGCATGGGCCGAATATCGGGCGGCATCGGCTGTTCAATGGAAACCTGCCAATGTTCGGCCTGTATGTGTGGCAGCCGGTTCAACAGAAGCCAGCCGTTGGACCATCTTCTGTTGAAGAGGTATGCCCAAAAAATCTGCAGATTTGTTATCCAATCAACGCTCTGAGCTAATGGCTGAGAGCTCTGACCAGTGTGTTCTGGCAGGGGGAGAACTGGGCACCCCCCTGTCGGAACAAAATAGCTCAGTGGGGGAGATCGCTGTACTAACATTGCATATTTAGTATAACGGCTCCTCCTGAGCTTTTCGGTTTTTGTTCAACCTGCTGGGTTGAATGAAAAAACAAATAGTGCATACACAATTTAGAGGTACGGTATGTGTGGCTAAAGTATTTTCTTCTGCCTCAGAATGAGTATGCATGCTATATAGGGCATTGACTCCCGAGTACCAAGTCAAAAATCCAACATCTAGTATTTTCAAGAAAAGACCAACATTGGCATCCCATGCATTTATCCCACTACATCTTTTCTTTCTTTTTAGTTTTCACACAAGCAATGCATTTTTTTCAGTGAGTCGGATGACTGCTCAGACTTGATAAAGTGCAGTATCTTTGTGTAGCACTGAAAATCTGTAAGCGGAGCCCTTTTTCAAAGGATAAGTTCACGTTTTTAAAAATAAATACACAGCGCAATTTGTAGGTAATAAAAATGTGCATTTTATTTTTATTTTTTTTACTCGGAGCCTGGAAAGCATTGCACCCACGATCAGCAGATCTCAGGTGCCATGCAGGACTCCTGCAGATTTCTTATTGTAGCTGTCTGCTCATACCTCATACGGGCAGACAGATGCACACTGACAGGAAGAGACAATGAACTACCACAGCATTTAACAGCGGCATGGTAGTTTGTTGAAACTACAAGCCTGACAGCTGTAAAGGCTGTTGTGATTTGTAGCTTCCCATTCATAGAGGACTGTGAATCAGTGATGTGGCCAGATGACCAGGGCCCTGCATTACCAATGTTATTTTCAAACCGTGATAGCGGTTGCCCGGAGAAGATTTGGGGGGGGGGGGGGGGGGAGACTGCGTCTTTTGGAACATGTGAAAAAAAGTCAAGTAGAATTGGCGCTATACCCTTAAATAAAATGTGTGTCAATCTGTGGAACTCTATTAATTTAATAAAATTATTCCTAATCCGTGCAATTGGTTAAACAGTTATACATCCATACCAATAAAGGTTGTGAATCAATAAAAAAAAAAAAAAGTAATATACACCTAGTGAAAAATACTGAATTAAATAAATGCAATATTATTATCCTATAAACATAAAATGCCGACAACTGTTTAATATATCACAAAGGATTTGTTGGCATTTTATGTTTATAGGATAATATTGCATTTATTTATTTCGGTATTTTTCACTAGGTGTATATTGCCAATTTTTTTTTTTTTTTTTATTGATTCACAACCTTTATTGGTATGGATGTATAACTGTTTAACCAATTGCACAGATTAGGAATAATTTTATTAATTAATAGAGTTCCACACATTGACACACGTTTTATTTAAGGGTATAGCGCCAATTCTTCCTGACTTTTTTTTCACATGCTAATAAGCCTCACCCGTTTTTGGGGGGGGTACACCAAGTAGAGGCAGCTCGTACCTCAAAACATCTTAAGACATTTAAGAATTTTTCAGTAGTATCACAACTTTATATGTAATTTCACTTTTTTCCAAACACTGATTCAGGGCTGTTTAATCATCACTATTTTATATATACACATATACATTTTTGTCAGCAGGAGGTCCCTGCAAAAGGGTATGGACCCTAATATCTTAACAATTTGTATAACAACGATAGCAATTTTATAGTGCTAACAAGTTGAGGATTAGTGGCAATAAATATATTAGTCCTTTTTCATCTTTTGGAACATATTGCATGTTCCACCCTAAATATGGGTGGAACATGTAACGTTACAAAAGATGAATTTATCCTTTTAAAGTCACAGGCCAGTAGCAATATGGTGTAGCGGTTCGGGCAAACTTTGACACTACCGAGAAAGAACGACACACAATTTCCATATAGTGTAGGGACTAAAAGCTGCAGCATATATTTATTTTTCTTTGTGCTAGAATTAAGTGCATTCGCAGTTTTCTCTGGATGGCATTAGCTATTCATAGATCGATTTCACTCTCTAGGGTTGCCCATTGTCTTTCTTTTTCCTTTGCAACTACGGGCTTAACAACCTGTCAAGAAATATGACAGTTGACTTTTTTGCATCTGTGAGCACCTAAGCTTTCATCTTTATTCTTGGGTCACTTGTGAGTCACAAATGTTGCTACCCTGATATGCACAGGCTTTTTCTAGATCAGTTACACTCAGGCAGTGAAAGAGGAAATGATGGCTGCCCCGAAGATTGAACCTTCCAAAAGGATCAGCACATCCATATTCCTGCTAGACAGGTTCCCTTTCAGAACGATTCCAAAGCCTTATTGTTGAATAGAAGCATGTACAAGCCCTTCCCAGCCCCACTGTCATGTGCTTTGAGCTCAAGAATTCCAGGTTGGGTCTCTAACATGACTGCCTCGTGTAATTCCTGTTTTTAAAGCGGAGGTCCACCCTAAAATGGACCTCCGCTCATCGGAATCCCCCCCCCCTCCGGCGCCACAATTGGCACCTTTCAGGGGGGAGGGGGGTGCAGTTACCTGGATAATCCAGGTAACTGCACCCACTTCCGGGATAGCTGTCTGCGGAAAGGGGCGTAGACTACGCCCCTTTCCGCAACTGCCCGCCCCTTTGCGCAAGTGCCCCGCTGCCTGCTGGGAAACACACAGTTCCCAGAGGCAGCGGGGACCGTCCGGATTGCGCCGCGCGGCTCGCGCATGCGCAGTAGGGAACCGGGAAATGAAGCCGAAAGGCTCCATTTCCTGATTCCCATACCCAAGATGGCGGCGGCAGGACCCGACAGACGACCTAGCGATCGGCTTCGGGTGCCGACATCGCGGGCGCGCTGGACAGGTAAGTGTCACTATTTTAAAAGTCAGCAGCTGCAGTATTTGTAGCTGCTGGCTTTAAAAAAAAAAAAAAAAAAACGCGGAGTCCCGGTGGACTCCCGCTTTAAGTTATTCTTTTCCTTTGTCTGATCTTGTTTACTGTCTGCTATGTTATCAGGTACTAAGTTTTATTTCTTGATTATCCTGCCATTAAAGATTGCTGCATTGGATGACCATCCTCTCCCTTGTCCTCTCCTTTTCTGTACAGACGGCCTGGCTCTTCCTACATTCGCTATGCTGAGTCTTCCCTGAAGAACAGCTTTGGGCTGAAATATTTGCACAAATTCTTTAATATTCCTTTCCTCCAGCTCCAGGTGAGACCCTCTTATACCTAATAAACCTAAAATACGTTTGACTTTAGAAATACTTTATCATAGTTCATCATACTTAAAAATAGAGAAACACATGTGTGAGAGTACCCGGGGCTGCACAACCCCAAAAAAGTTTAAAAAATTTAAAGTTTCCCCAGGGGGAAAAGCATCAAAACATTTAATTATGGTTTAAGATTATGGAGTAGATCAGAAAAACAAGATGGATTCAAATATGCAATAGGTTTATTATAAAATACAAACTCTAGAGCACTCATGGCAAAGAGGCCCCCAGGAGAACATAATTTGCCGATTTGTGTTTACAACATTTATATCCACATGACTACCCCAATGCATTTCGACCCATTCTGGTCTTCTTCAGGGGGATTTAGATTCATTAAGTAGATGATAAAGTGAGACTGCATCGTACAAACCAGATTGTTAAAAACATTTGAGTTCAAAGATCCTAATGACCGTGCATGTTCCCTCCACGCTCTCCAGGTGGATCCACAGTCCATCGGACTTGCAAGGGGCCACACGCTTGGACCTAAAGGGAAGGAGGGGGGCGGGGCAAAGCACCTAGTGCTAACTAATGGCGGCGATGCCACCATTACAT
Source organism: Lithobates pipiens (assembly GCF_037356315.1). Lineage (NCBI taxonomy): Eukaryota > Metazoa > Chordata > Amphibia > Anura > Ranidae > Lithobates > Lithobates pipiens. The sequence continues at coordinate 132,656,381 of NW_027507685.1, forward strand.
ATAGGAAGTTAGCACAAGGTGCCTTGTCCTCCCCTCCTGGTCCAATCGTGTGGCCTTTGCAAGCCCAATGGACTGCGGATCCACCTGGAGAGCACGGAGGGAACATGCATCCTCACTTTATCATCTACTTAATGCATCTAAATCCCCCTGAAGAAGACCAGAATGGGTCAAAATGCATTGGGGTAGTCATGTGGATATTAATGTTGTAAACGCAATTGGCAAATTATGTTCTCCAGGGGACCTTTTTGCCATGAGTGATGTTTTAAGTTGTTGTTTGTTAAACGTGAACCAGAGTTTGTATTTTATAATAAACCTATCTTTTATTTCTGATCTACTCCATAAACTTATATCAATATTTAAATGGTTTGCTGCGTAAAAAACCCCCTGGGCAAACTATCCATTTTTTGAGTTTATCATACTTTTCCATATCATGTTTTGTTTATTTTATTTTCGTGATTTCCTTCCTTTTTATTAAGCTTTTTTTTTTTTTTTTTTTTTTTTTTTACTTGCGTTTCTTGTATTTTGTTGTTTTGTTTTATTTTATTTATTTTTAAAGCGGTTGTATAGTCTATTTTTTTACTTTTACCTACAGGTAAGCCTATAATAAGGCTTACCTGTAGATAAAAAAAAAAATCTCCTAAACCTGTATGGTTTAGGAGATATTGCCCTGGCAATGAGCCGCTGACTGCAGCAGCGCACAGGGGTTTCTTGGCTGGAAGCCCGGCAGATGCCGGACCCTAACGGAAAGAAATCTGACAATATTGCTGCTCCGGCCACTCACAGCGCTGGAGCCGCGATACCCGGAAGACACGCCGAGGGTGCATGTCAGCTCCCTCAGTGTGTATCGGGTGAGATGTTGGGGCCTCGTTCTAAGGTAAGTATTTCATAATGAGCTAGTATGCGGTGCATACTAGCTCATTATGCCTTTTCCCTTCCAGGTATGGGGGGAAAAAATTTCAGCGGGTTTACTACCGCTTTAATACCTGTGCCTTCTTTCCTATTTTCTGTTCCTTCATTTTCTTAGGGCCGGTTCACACAGCGGGCGATGCGAGGCGACACGACTCGCCTCGCCTCGCTCCCGCAAGTCGCCCCCGTTCTGTACAATGGAACCGTTCTGAGAGGAGCGACTCGAGTCGCTCCGACTCAGAAAAAAGGTTCCTGTACTACTTCTGGGCGACTTCGGGGGCGACTTGCATTGACTTCTATACAGAAGTCATCTGCAAGTCGCCGCTGAGGTCGCCGCAGGTCGCGGCGAGGCAAGTCGGAGACGCCTCGCCGCGCCTGCAGTGTGAACCGGCCCTTGGTGTATCTAAAGGGCAAAAATGTAGTAATTTGCAGTTTACAATTCCCTAGATCAGGGGTCTCCAAACTTTGTAAGCAAAGGGCCAGTTTACTGTCCTTCAGGCTTTAGGGGGGCCAGACTGTGGCCAGTGGGGGGTAGAAAATGCCTCGGCATCAAAGCTCCATCGTTGACTTTAATGGGAGGAATAGTGCCCCGTTTTTGATATCAAAAGACTATTGCCCCATCGATGTTAGCAGGGGGGTCGGAGCTCCATCATTGGTGTCAGTTGGTGACATAGTGCCCCAAGGGCCAGACAAAGGCAGGCAAAGGGCCACATCTGTCCCCTGGTGCCTGCAGTTTGGAGACTACTGCCCTAGATGTGGTGGCTGTGTTCATTTTTCTGTTTTCAGACTTTTTTTTTTGATAATTTTCACCCAGTGATCCATCCATTAGTACACTTTCTGTCCTGTGGTGGCTGCACTCACTCACTGTATTTCATCTTTGGAGGGACAGTGTTGTCGTACAAGGACAAAGTGTTACAGCTTCAGAACACCTCCCACTCTCCTTATCTACATAATATTGTAAGGGGTGTTCTGTAGTTCACAGAGGTTATCTGAGCAGGAATGATAAAGTTGTTTGAAGTAACACAGGCAAAGAAGTCTTCAGTTCCCTGGATTTCTGGGAGAATAGGCAGGTTTTTCTTTGCTCTTATCAAAGAGATATAACAAAACACTTTAAGGGCCAGTTCACACCAGAACGTACTCCATTCCGCATCGTATTCAGAATGCACTGCGGTTGCAATCTGGCGTTGGTGTCTATATTACGTTAATCACACCCCAAATGCAATGCGTTTTGCCTGCACCAGATTGCATGTTACTGAACTACCATGCAATGCTTGTTGCAGTGAGTTTTGGAAAGTAGTGGATCCAAATCACAGAGCAGCAAGAGCAATTCCTCGCTCTGCATTCCCGGCTGGTTAGGGAGCAGGGTGGTGCATCATTTAGCATAATTGTACAATCTTTATTTGAAGGGTACAAAACATACACTTCGTTGTCGAGCGGAGTGATATGCTGCCTGATGTTGCAGCGTGATTCCGGCCAGTGCGCTGTGATAAAAGGCAGCATGTTGTAGTGTGGATGGGACACAGAGGAAACAACTGTTTCCTCTGTGTCCTTGCGGTGAAAGGCATTTTACCATGCAGTGAAACATCTGTCACCACATTTAATGTGAATTGGCCCTTAGTAAATTGTCACCCCCATTGTGTTTCTGGATACCAGAGTTTCAACTTAGAGCTAAATTATGGAGGGTAGGCTTACATGTGCACCCAAGTGTGTGCAAAAGAGGCTTTGCCTAAAGGCTTGTTCACGCCTGCTGGTGTGCGCTATGCCTTTGCACTGTGTTTCATTCTAACACACTAGCACTGTTGTAGTGTTTACTCTCTTAGTTAGCTGCAACATTGTAGTGTTTACTCCTTTTTAAAGTGATACTAAAGTCTTGTTTTTTTTTTTATCTTCAAAAATAACAAACCTGTTATACTTGCCTGCCCTGTGTAGTGGTTTTGCACAAAGCAGCCCAGATCCTCTTCTTGGGTCCCTCTTTGGTGCTCCTGGCCCCTCCCTCCTGTTGTGTGTCCCCACAGCAAGTAGCTTGCTATGGGGGCACCTGAGCCAAGCCACAGCTTCTTGTGTCCATTCAGATGAGATGTGGCCTGGCCCCACCCCCTTTCTCTCCTCACTGGGTGACTGACTTTGACAGCAGCGGGAGCCAATGGCACCGCACTGCTGTCTCAGCAAATGAGGAGGGGCGTTCCGGGGCAGCCGAGGCACTCCTGCAACATTGCTGGTTCTAGATGGGGCTCAGGAAAGTATTAGGAGGGCTTCTGCACACAGAAGGCTTTTTATCTTAATAAGGATAATGCATTAGGATAAAAAAAAAAAAATCCTTCTGCCTTTACAACTGCTTTAATTGTATTGACCTTTAACAAACACTCCATTCAGCCTAATGCAGCTTGGCATGTTGTGACAGTGTGGTAAGTTGACGTGCAAAAACTTGTGTTGCCATGTCTAAAAATGCAGACGCACTCCATTATTCCACAACGCATATGTATGCTATGAACAGGGCACATATAACACAGTTGTTTTCTATGTGCCCTTATGTTGAGCCTGTGTTGATCACAGCAGATAACTGCAGCTTAACACCCCTGGGATGAAGGAATTCTAAGAATTAAAGGTGCATACAGGCACTATAAAGTAACTGCTTGAGATGAGAGTGTAAATATTTCTGTATAATAGTTTGTGCCAACTATGTCCCTTCACTACCCTCTGAGGCCGATGGATGTGCGGTATAAACTGTCTACTGCATACAGTATACCGTACTGTGTTTCAGGTGCGAGACAAAACTTTGTCTCATACCTGGAATACAGAAGAGTCTACCGCAGTGGCGCTCAGCCGCTCAGAGCAAGCAATGTCTTCTAGCAATGAATACAAAGCTCCCTCTGATTGGCTGAGTCAGAGGTTGTCACATCAGCCCACCTCTGACTCAGGCAATCAGGTGAAGCTTTGTATTCATTGCTAGAATACATTCAGTGCTGCTGCGGTAGACTCTTCTGTGTTTCGGGTATGAGAAAGGAAGTCTTGGCTCGCACCCAGAAAACACAGTGCGGTATGCTGTATGCAGCCTTAGCTACATACAGTTTATACTGCACATCCAGCAGCCTCATGTTACTGAGGGACATAACTCGGTTGGGCCAGCTTGGCCCAAGTGGTGGAAAGATGGAGCTGCTCTTTAACTTGTCTCGCGTTTTCTCTTTCTCCATATCCTTTCCTTCCTTCCTTCTACTCTTTCTTCCCCTTTACTCCTCCACCTTTTATTCCCATTTGACTGTGTAATTACAGATGTTTGCTTTTATTTAAACAGTGGCAGACATTGGGGCAGCATACTTATGTTTCTCTATGCTGGGTTTTACAGTTAAGCCCACATGGATCGACTTTGCAGATAGACAGGTGACTGGTGTTTATACTGTGTACACCTGAGATCTTCTCCTTGTATGGAGTTACCTAGCTGGTTACTTGTGCAGTGGCTGTAAGTGGCTTTGTAAAACGATCGTCCTCTAAAGAAGTGATACATGCTCTAGCTTACTTATTAATATGTGGTTGCAATCCGACACTCTTAACCCTTGTGTGGCTGGAATTCTGTAGCAAAATGTTGTAGAATTCCATCTCTTGCCCTTCTGGACAGGAAGGGGTCAAAGGTGTCCTCATTCATAATGTTAATGTAGGGAGGGGGTCTAATTCCAGTTATATGACAAAACAGCTGTGTTGCTGTGGTATAGCATTGTGCGCTTGTATTATTCAGGAAGGGTTACTGGCGGTAAGCTCTACAGGCATCTTGATTCTGAACATTTGACTTGCATCTTGCAGAGAGAAACCTTGTTACGACAGTTAGAGACAAATCAGCTGGATATTGATGCTACCCTGGAAGAGCTGAATGTGCAACAAGAAACGGAGGATCAGAATTACGAAATGTAGGTTAACTTTCATGGACTGATTCATGGGTTTTCTGCCTTATGTTGGATTTGAATAACACCGAACATTAGAGGAAGGGGGGAGGACTGCCCATGATGCAATGGGGGCATTCCCTGTTTCCTTCCTTGGACACAGTGGGGTTGATTTACTAAATCTGGAGAGTGCAAAATCTGGTGCACCTGTGCATTGTAGCCAATCCGCTTCTAATTTCAGCTTGTTCAATTAAGCTTTGGCAAGCATAACCTGAAAGCTGATTGGTTTCTATGCTGAGCTGCACCAGATTTTGCACTCTCCAGTATTAGTAAATCAACCTCACTTTTTGGAAAATGATGGATACTGTGTTATATTTTAGCTTGTTTCTTATTGCTAGCAAAGAATTTCCTTGACTTTTTTTTGTACCTGAGCCTGTCTGAACCAACAGAATACTGAGCAAAGGTTGCTAGCATGTTTGTCCAAGATTTTCAGAAATTTTTGTTAACTCTTCAAATGTTGTCCAAAAACAAGGAGTGTTTTGGAGCTATTTGTGGTCCCTGACAACGTCAGGACAGGTCCTTGATGGGGTGTTGCAAAAGAGATGAGTTTGTGTCCCTCATGTGGCGGATTGAGTTGTTTGCATTTTGACCATGATAACAAAGCTTTTAAGACACTGGATAATGTGCTGACAACATTTGCAACCTAAACATTAAACCTGTTACCTGTGACCTCCATGCAAAAGAGCTTAGAGTGCCACTCAAAAAAAGTACTACAAACTTTCCCCTGTGATCCATAGCGCTGTCGGGTGCCAGCATTGAGAAAAGCTCATCTAAGCTGTTCGGAGACACAGCAGAGAAAAGGTAGAGAATGCGCACACCCAACCCAGCTGGTGTGCAATGCAGTGTAGATTACAGCTTCAACCTAGCTCCTCCTGTTCACACCTCTAACACGTTTCGCCCCCACCTACGGGTCTTGATCATAGAGGACCTCTACGCTTAAGCTCAGTGAGCAAGGTAAAACATGTTAGAGGGGGGTGTGGCCAAGAGGAGATAGAGCTGTATTTTACTGTGTTTCACACTAGCTGGGTTTGATGCGTGGCACTTAAACCTTTTTGTCTTCTGATAAAATATGTTCATTTACTTTCATGCAAATTTTTCTATTTTGTAAGTTTATGGCATGTAACCCTTTTCTCTTGAACTAACTAAAGGCATGCTACAAACAACGCAGTCATTCCTTATCCATCCCGCTGCCCATGCTACCAAACTCTATTGCATTGAAGCTCTAAGCTTTCTGAATGTTCAGCATTCAACATTTCAGATCCTGGCTTTCCATACTACTGTTTCTTTCTGCCAGTACCTTTGTGGCAGAGCACAGTGGCAACGTATAGCCAGCATCCTATACAACCGGAAGCAAGATGTTAAAGAACTTTCTGCAAGTGTCTTCAATGTTGCAGAATGCGGACAGTGGGACAAGTAATAGTTTTCTTTGCGTAAAGCCTTTTCGCTTTTTTTTTTTTTTTTTACATTTATAAAGCAAGGTTACCAGATGCTGGTTTTGCTTATTAGATACTCTAAAAATGGCAACATTGTATAGTTTTTAGTTTTTTGTATTTACAGTATACATTTTCTGTTTTTAATTGATGAAATGAAATCTTTTTTTTATAAATTTTTTTCTCAGTCAACTGAATCTAAAATAATACATATGAGCCTGTTTATTTTTTACCACTTGCATTCAGCAGGTAGTGGGCTCCTGGCAGCAACAGCAGCCTTTGGAAGGCTGATTTGCACCTGCGTGTAGAAATGGACCTGATAGAGATCAGGTTAAAAAGACTACCGTGAGCAACAGAAGAGGGAATGCATCCTGTCTTTATTGAGCAGAGATTGCATCACTGATTCTATTTTCTCTGGTTTCTGATGAATTGTTTGAAAATGTATTAGTGGGTGGCCCTGATTGTGCCCTAATGCCCAACATCCATCCATCAATTGACGAAACCAGGCAGATTAAGTTTGTTTGAACACTGACAGTAGCCATTCAGCTACATTTACTGTTCTACAGCTCCCACGGTTCAATAACCTCAGTGGGAGATTTATCCATCCACCCTGTTTAGTGTGGTTGGGGGAGATTTTCTTTAAATTCAGCCTATGGCTGGATTTAGTTGTAACCATGCTGCCAACAAGCACACAGAACACCCCCCCCCCCCCCCCCCCGTTCACCTGCTGGATCCCTACATGTAATCCCTGTTGTAAGCTCTGTATTGGTCTGTGTCTGAACTAACACAGGGTGGTTTACCTTTTACCCCATTCTTAGACCCCATCACTGCTACGTGGTAGAAAGGAAAGAAGGCCATATGCTCCTCCATAACTGGAATCACTGGATATTACCAAAAGCTCCTACAAACAGAACTGCAGGAGAGCAGATCACCTTCTCGCAATACAAGCCTAGTAATATGTCACTGAAAACAATGCGCTACCCATGTGGTTAAAGGAGAAATAGGACCAGAGCTCTTTCAGCCCTTCTTCTCCTAGGGGTCACAGAACTACACTTTGTTCTGCGCTCCTGTGACCTGTATTCAGTCAAACGTTGGCTAAAACATGCTTCCAGCTGACATCACTCAGCTGACTCTGGAGAGGTCACGACTTTATTGTTGGGATCCACCCAGATGCCTGGACCGGCAGCTGGCTCCGCTTCTTAGCACACCACTGAGAGCTCAAGCAAGCGGCTCCCACCCCCTGCACAGCCCAGTGCTCCAGTGAGTGCTGGGGGGCAGGGCAGGGCAGAGCAGAGAGTGATTGACAGTCACCAGCTCTATGCTCACTAAAGACAGAGAAGTGAGCGATCACTGGTCTCTTATTGCTAATTTCTCAGTCTAGAGGTGGCGCGGAAGAGATGCAGCATCAGACTGATGCTGCATCCACCTAGGTGAGTACATTTTTTTTTTTTTTTTTTTTTTCTAATCTTGAACGTCTTTATTATCTAAGCTGTTGTTGATCAGAGAGTAGTAGCTAATATGTGAGTAACATACAAATGTTTTCATGTAATATAATAGTAATTGTCAAAAGTAAAAAATGAACGAGTGTATGGTTAAAGTGTAAGTAAACTTCTATCAATTGTACCTAAAGGTAAGCCTATAATAAGGCTTACTATAGGTACTGTAAATATCTCCTTAACGTGCACCGTTTAGGAGATATTTACTGCATATGCAGCTGATGACGTCATTGGCGTATGCGCTCTGAAGAAACTCACCCGTGCAGTTTCTTCAGAGCGCTGTACCATGACTGGTGGCTCCAGCACACATGCACGGAAGTGACCTCATTGGGGCTTCGGCCAGACACACAGTCCGAGTCCACAGACCCGGAAGGAAGACGGGCGAAGTTGGATGAGGCCTTCAACAGTGACCACAAGGGCTTCATTTGCAGGCAAGTTTCACATAATGTGCTAGTATGGGATACATACTAGCACATTATGCCTTTACTTTGCAGGCCAGGGGAAAAAAAGGCAGCACTTCCTCTTTACAACTGCAGCAATAACTTAAAATATTTGCTCATCCCTTTAAAATATAAAAATGAGGTTTCCTTTAACGTTAGTCATGCAGCTCTGTCCTCTTCGAATTCTAAGCATTTGGTAGCATGTGGTAACCTTTTGACGCCTGTGTGTATGGGGATTAATTATTATAGATGTGTGTAAATGTTCTGCATTTGTTCTACTTTTCTGCGTGTTTTTAGACAATCTGGCACCTTCAGGCATGCGCCACGTCCTCCCACTCACACCGGTCTCATTAGTGAGATGATCTTCTCTCTCCATCAGTTCCGTTTAGTTATTGAGTCTGATGACGTCTTTGAGATTTGCACAATCTGTCAGATAAATGTTCAATATTTTCTGCATGTTCCCACAGATTTCTAGAGATGTTAGAGAATAATAAGCGTCTAGCATCTCCAGTAGCAACCAATGGGCAGAGTCCGTCTTCGGGCTCACAGTCTCCTGTGGTTCCCATCACCTCTGGGTCTCCTGACAGTTCTGGCGCTGCCACTCCACTTCAGATGCCCACTCCTACCCTGGTTGCTTCTCCAACACCTCCAGCAGCTGAGGTTTCTGAGACGCCTGGAACATCTCCATCTACAGTGTCCTCTCCGCCGCTGTCCCAGCAGTCTCAGCAGAAGCGTGGCTTCATGTCAAGGCTCTTTGGATCTTCCACAGCAGAGAGTACACCAGCTAAACCAGGTGGGTCCCTAGACCAGCAGGAAACCCAATGTCTCTGGTAAAAGAAAAACCGTCATGCAAGTATGTAGACAGTCATTCCTGACCTTCCTTTCCAAAAATCATAGTTGCCTGACTATCATGCGGGTGCAAAAACTTACTGATCTGGAACAAATCTAATAAAATATTCTGGGTTTGTGACTGTCATAGTTGAGGCAAGACAAAGAGGAGAAAATTCACATTTCAAGCAATTTCAGCCCTTGTACTTCTCTCATGACAGGTATATTTAAAACGCTAGACAAGTAGCTAAATGCACAATTGAATGTCATATATTAAAGTTTAACATGCCAAAGAATTTGTATTTCGGTCCTTTCAGGCCTGAGATGTACACAAACTTGGCTGTGCAGAGTGATAGGGTTGTGACCAGATTTTTCTAGATTCAGTTTAAGCATTAAAACCTGATCACTTCCCTTCCTCCAGCCTGTGATTGGAAAGGGAAAGTTCATTTGCATGGTAAAGACCCCCTTCCTTCGATCTTTCATCATGTTGCCATATTTCTGGTCAGCAGATGTGCATGCAGCAATCTGGTTCTGAGTGCTGCTTTATGAAGGCTTGAGAGACCGAATAACAAGTACATTAGCTAAATTTAAATATATATTTTTTATGAATACATATTTGTATTATTAGGTGTTTTTCATATCTTTTTGGAGCTAACATTGTGTGTTTTTGCATGACTGGCAAAGACTATAGGGCTCCATTCACAAAGTGCTAAAATATACTTGGCGTTTTTCAAAAAATCTTTTGCCATTCACGAAAAGCTACTAAAGTACCACATGCACTATTTTATGAGGTGATGCAGTATTTTAGTAGTGAAAACTTGTGGTAATTGAACCATTAGTCAATTGCTGGTTGATAAAGAGCACGTCTTTAACAACCAATGAGTCATCAGCTGTCAGCGGGGTTCCCCACTGAAAGCTGAATGTAACCAAAAGATTTGCCAGCAATTAAAAATTGTGAAGAAAGAGCATGGGGCATCCCCTCAATCCATACATGACCCTTCCGGTATGGTATGGGTTTTGAGGGGAGCCCTACGCCAAAAAAAAAAAAAGTTGTAGGGTTCACCCCAAAATCCTTACCCGATTTTTATCCAAGCATACAGCCAGGCAGGTCATGATGAACCCCGCCTGCAACAACAAAGGAGTCTGCCCCCGACGCTGGCACTTTATTTTTTTCCCATGTGTGGTTTTATTTTATTTTTTTCTCAATGCTGGCAATTCTTTTCTTTACAATCAGTGGTTGACTTTACTGGTTGTTAGGGACATGATGGCTGCCTGCTTCTTAACAACCAAGTAAATTGTACACGTTCCTTAGATGAAGCATGCTTGGATCATTACTTAATTACCGCATGCATTTAATTATTTCCTTATGTGAATTGAATTTAATGCCTGGTAATGACTGGACACCTAAATATCCTTACAGTGCTGCCTCATGGACATTAAGACAGGGAGACCCTGTATCTCTGACCATTGCATTTAAAATGGGGCCATGTTTGGAATGTATTTGCTTCACAATACAAACCTTTCAAACTTGACGCTAAAATGAATTTGTTAGGCGTTACATCGTGCCACTGGTCGCACACTTCAAAGACAATTCTGCCTAGTGCCCCTATAAGGTACTCAGGCACTTCATTCCTTTTGGTGCTAATTGGTAACTACACCACAGGGATATACCCTCAATTGTAACTATGGTGGAGACTGACCCAATTCAAATCAGCAGGCGAACATTGCTCTGCCGAAGGTCTGTACAACACTCAACCTTTCATCGTCTCTTGCATTGAAGCAAGAACTGGTTTCAACTCCAGCCTCAGTATCCGATTCTAGCGCCATTTCAGGGGTGCAACAAGCAGCCTACCTGACTCTTCTCCTACTCCTGTTTCTGAACCAGTGTCAAACCCTGCTATGCCAGTCCTAGGAGATACAGATTTATATAACCCAGAGTCTATGAATAATTTGCCCATGTCTTGCGCTGAACTCCAAGATATGGCATTTGCATGTATTTTCAAAACTCTTTTTTTTTTTTTTTTCCTGGATTTGCAATTCATCTGCTAAAATCATGCTTGCGAGGGGAGAGACTGCACTTTAGGCCTCGAGCCACAAAGGGGAGGTACTTAGCTGGACGTATAGAAGGAAGGTATTTTAGGGAGGGCTTTTGTGTGATAAATCTAAAGCCGTTTTTCTCAGTCAAGGCACTCTTTAAAATGATGCATAATCTCAGGCCCCACATTCTAAAATGTAAAAAACAAAAAATAATATATTTACATAACACAGCAACATCACACACATAGGTCATCCGTGATTTATTCTTCCAATACACCTTTGCACGCTGATATTGACTAGTATTGCAATGTTTCTCTCAGCTAATGTGACTCCAGTGCTGATGGCGAGGGCCAAACAAGCATACTGTGTAGGGGTCCGACATCCTCCTTATCAACTGATGATGTCATTGGTTGTTAGGACCAGCGGGTGGAAAGTTGTATGGGTGCATAATGAGAACCTGTGACTTTGTGTAACGGTAGGCTTGATCCACCTGCTGACTTTTTGGATCATTTTTAGGCATTTTGTCAAGGCACCCCTGAAGAAACCTGAAGGCACCCTGGTTGAAAAAGGCTGATCTAAAGCATGTATCGCTGTTAAGTTTTAGTGACATCCTTCAGACAACTAAAAGAAAAGGCAGATCTTGAAGTCATTAGAAGCTTTTCTGTGATAGCGGTTTTGTGGGGAGAAAGCAGCCTGTACGTTTTTGAGGAACTAGTAATGTTAAGTAGCCATTTTGCTAAGTGAGATCTAATGATTAATTAGGAACTGGTGGGATTCTTGAGTTAGCATTTTACAGAGGTTGCCACTCATGGAAATATCTCCTATGAATTACTTAAAAATCCTAGATGTAAAGAAGAAAGGTATTTTTGAAGCTTTATTATTGTGCTTTGTTTCATTACCCTTAATATTTTGCTCCCCTATGCCAGCGGACACTCCAACGCATGCTGAGCAGCTAGTGAAAGTCCAGAGTGTGGAGGACTTCATTCCTGATGAGAGCTTAGATCGCAGCTTCCTGGAGGACAGCGCAACTCCAAATCCACCAGAAAGACCCCCTCCTCGAGACAGGAGAGACAGCGATAGGTAGGTGGCTATGCCATACTAACCCACATTTTTGCTTGCATCAGAAAATTTGTATTTTAAAGCTCAATTCCAGCTAAATGATTTAGAATGTTTTAGGCAATTTAAAGCTTTAGAGGCTCTGTTAGGTAGGTATTTCTGTTTGTGTGTCGATGACACTGGAAATGATAGGAAATTTTCTCTAGCTAGCAAGGCCACAGACCAAAACCCATTTTTAATATTGTAGGAAGGGGTTAGAACATCTGACAGTTTTTATTTTTTTATTTTTATTATTATTATTATTATTATTATTATTATTATTATTATTGCTGTCTATGACTTCCTATCCTGGTGACAGTCGCTACCCCCAGTTCTTGTATGGCTGTCGCAGAGACAGAAAGTAAGTAAGTAAGATCTCTCCAATTGGATCACGGGGAGAAAAAACCCCTTCAGAATTGTTAATTTTTGTCCAACACCAAAAATAAATTTTTGTCCTTGAATGTATTGCAAGTTTTTTATTTTAATCAGTTTAAATTTGTTTTTTCAAACAGTACAAAGCATATGTGCTATAAATGTTACAGAAAGAACATATCATCCTATAAGTAGTGAAAGGTGCTTTACGTAATTATCAGTGGCAATTTTTAAGTCCTATAATGCCCACCCTGCGAGCAGGTCAAATATCACAATAATAAGAGCACCCATCATAAAGCATGTGCAAGGTATGAACTAGAACTTATTGAGGCCATGTTTATGATAATAAAGGTATAGGTACCCCTAGCCTCAAAAAGAAAGTGCTCCTGAGGCACCAATGCACACTCAATGTCCACCAGGAAGAATCAAATCCAACAGAAAAGAGAGGAGAGGTTAGAAGAAGAAAGGGTGTTCCAGTAGCGAAAGAGATGAGGAAGAAAAGAAAAAACGTTTATTAAGGAACGTTAGTAGTATGCATTCAATATGCAATGGTAAAAATAAGCACATTTGCAAAGTACTTTAAGATAGTCCAGTGTCATTCCAAGTACACATTGGCTGAAAATGGTCAGTTTGTCAGGAACTGGGCCACTTTCAGCCTGTGTGCACAGCTCCCTGTCCGGAAGAAGCCAGGCCCACGACTGGCTTCTTTCAAGTGGGCCTGCTGGGAAAACCATTATTCTGACCAGGCCCGAAGGGCCAATGGCTGTGAGCGCTAATCAGTGTGTCCTGTTGGGGGCGCGCGTGTCATAACACAATAGCACAGCAGGGGACATAGCTTGTGTTAGTACAGCAATCTGTCAGTTGTTTGTTTTTGTACAGCCTGCAGGGCTGATGTGTAGCCAGCTTTAGGCTGGAATTCTACCTTAGGGCTCTAGGAGAATACTCTCAAAGCTTGCCAGTTGGAAGCTATTTTCACCCAAGGTTGCTACACTTTTGTGTGTACTTGGGTATTCTATCCGCCAGTGTGGCTTCAATCTTTTCGTGGTTGTCACTTTTTTCCATGCCCAGCGATTGTTTAGCTGCTGAGCGGACATATAAAAAAATGCCTGAATGTCCGGCATACCTTTTTTATTTGAGTATTTTGCAGGGCCCTGTAGGGGTAGCACCTCCTCTGATTTCTGAATGTGTAAAACCTTGGTTCAGAATTAAGCCTTTCCACCATATACGTGTGGGAATGTCTAGTTCATTGCATCCTTTGAATCAGTAGGGGTTTATCCAGGAACAAATTTGGCTATTCTGTCAGGGACCAGATAACAGTAGAATGGTACTTTTTTAAAATTGGGTTCTATGGCAGCAACACTCAAAATCTGAATTTCTTATTGTCCATGTGTGTCTCGGTTATCTTCAGTCGGAATATTGAAGTCAGATGTGACTTTTGTAGAGTAAGGGCGCTTTCACACTGCCCGTCTGGGGCTTCTCTGCAGCGCACTGTACCCACTGTTTTCATAGCCTGGCCTAATAGAAATCTGTGGGAATCTGCAGGGGAAAGACATTAGGTCTGGGGTATGAGGTTCCTGTAGACCTCTAGTTGTATTTTTGTATGCGACTAAGTGGGTCACTTACAGTATATACCACTGGCTATATACTGAAGCATTTAGCTTAGTTCTGTCTTGTTGAGGTTGGTAAAGTATTATGGCTTGCCAAACCTCAAAATGTTTGTTTGTGCTTGTTTTTATATATAAAATATGCATCAAGGATATATAATTTAAAGGGTTCCCTGTTTTATAAAAAAAGGTAAACAAAAATGCTACATCCGTCCTACCTCCTGTGTGTGACTGTATTTACCTCTGTGGGTCATGAGCTGTCAGTACCCACATAGCTGGTGCAGCGGTCCTGGCATTTGAAACCCTGCTATTCTGCAGTGCTTCCTCGAATGATCTCAGCGATGCTCTGTGCTGACACTGACCATTGAGGATCGCTCTGATCTGTCCCAGAAGCGCTCCAGAAACAGAAGGGAGAAGATGAGGCATTTCAAATCCTCAGACCTCTGTATCAGCTCACTAACCCTTTTCAACCAAGGCAGTCATAAAGGTTGCAGGCAGTGCAAACATGATGTCATAGAAGCACCATGTATTAAATGTTTTGTTTTTTTTCACACAGATTACATGTGGCAAGACCGCAGATCAGCCTTCCACCCACTTTTCTCAGAGGGTTTGTTAGTTGCTCCTCTTTAGTTCACCTCAATAATCTTAATTATGAGAGTAGCGATTAAATGTTCACCCCTTTTGATTCATGGCTTTAGAAATAGATCTTTCCTTTAGCAACATTGGTAGATATAACATGTGATTTATGTGTTGTGTGTTAGACATTGCACAGTGAAAAGGAAATACTCAGGGATAGAACCAGAAATTGATATTTTAATTGGTCTCAAAGTGCAGAATGAGGGATTCGGTAACATTTCGGAGACCTCAGTGGTAAGACACAGATTGGTGTGGATAGATATCAGGTGATGGCTTTGTGAGTCACCACTGAATTGCAAAATGGCTTGGAGAATATCAGCTGTTTCTGGTCAACATTGACAGACAGATGAATGTTATCTGCATCAATAAGAGAAGCAGATTGTGTTAATGCAGAGTAAAATATGCAAAGAAGGTGCCGACTAGGGAGAATGTATTTTGCCAACTTTTCACCATTTGCATAGGGTTATTGGTCTGTCATTGTCTTAATGTATTCATTTAATCTGGGGGAGGTGTTTATTTACGACGACTGTACTATGAGTGTACTAGGGCTTCAGTTGAAAAAGTATATCTCAAGGCTCCTTTCTGACAGTCAAAATAGGTCCAAACTCCAATTTCTTTCTAATGTGGAAGCCTCCACAAAGCAATATAATTAATCACTTACCTTCCTTGAGTTTAATTCTTCATTTGTGTCTCCTACACTTCCACTCTGACACTGCAGCTCACAGAGGGAGGGTTTGAGCTGCAGAGGCAAGTCTGTCAGTCCTGAAAACAGTGGGCAGGACTAGGTGTGGCCAGATGCTGATTGACAAGCCACGTGTTTGAGAATCGGCAGTCATAACATCCTTGTAACAACCTCTCATTCCTCTAGTGCAAGCAGGCACAGCCTACATTAGTGACTACACTGCTTTGAATTTGGGAGCAATGCCGCAGCATTGTTACACCATCACAAGAAGCTGTGTAAGGGTGGCAATACATACAATTTTCTTATTCAATTTCCTTTAGATTTGCCCTCAACTATGTAGTGCAAGGGCCTGCCTGATTGCATACACATTGAAAATGTTTAGGTTTGACTTTGTATTATATGGTTTTGGTAAATCTAAAGCAAAATTGTACATAAAAACTATATAATCTATGGCCAACCTTAGATGGACTTTACTGGCCAGATCAACAGTTATTTTGCAGGTGCACTTAAGGAAAAGTGCAGAGCACACTTATTTTTTATTTTTTTAATGGTAAGTAGTGATGGCCGAACGGTTCGCCCGGCGGTCGTTTCGCGGCGAATTTCCGACTTTCGCCGTCCGCGGGTTCGAACGCCTTTTTCCGTCGTTCGCCCCGGCGGACTTACGTGTTTAATGTATACAAGAACTTTAACCTTTCGTGACACGTTTATCATGTGTTACAGGACAACCAATTGAGACATGACAGCTCATGGACACTTGGACATTCCCCCTAACCTATAAATACACCCGATCCGGTGGCCATTTTACATTCTTTCTTCTGTCACTGTAGGGAAAGGATCCTGTGTGGAGTAGGGACAGAGAAAACGCTAGCTATTTGGTACACAAAAGTTCTTTTCAGGACTGGTATAGGTGTTAGGTCAGCAGCCTGAGTTTCTTTTGTCAGTTTAGATAAAGGGACAGAGCGCTGTATGCTGCTATTTTAGGGACAGCTCAGCCAGATTAGTCTTTCTTCATCATCATCATCATCATCATCATTAGCTGTTACTATCAGGTCCACAAAAGAGCTGTTCCAGCTAATCGTTCCAGCCTACTCTTTTTTGCCAATTTGTATAGGGACAGGCAGGAAGCAGTGTGTCAGGCAGTGAGGATAATTTTAAAGACTTGCTGTTACTATTAGTTCCACAAAGGTTCTTTTCAGGACTGGTATCAGTGGTACGGTAATAGGCTTGTACACGTATAATATTCTTTCTTCCAAATATAGAAAGAATATTATACTTGACTGCTGCCCTTCTGCTGCAGTCTGCTAATCATTCACAACTCACTTGTTCCACAAAGCTCTTTATCAGGACTGGTAACTTGGTCTGTCTAGGGTGCTACGGTACATAGGCTTGGGTGCGGTACAGTCTGCTGTTCTGTAAGGACCGCTATCGGTCCACAATACATAGGGTTGCCGTGCACTACTGCTGACCGCTGCCCTATACTGCAGCAGTCCTTCATTGGTATAGGGACTGACGTACAGTCTGCTAATCACTAACACACAACCTGCTTGGTCCACAAAAGTTCTTATAAGGACTGGTAACTTGGTATAGGGTGCTACGGTACATAGGCCTGAGTGCGTTACAGTCTGCTGTTCTGTAAGGACCGCTATCGGTCCACAATACATAGGGTTGCCGTGCACTACTGCTGACCGCTGCCCTATACTGCAGCAGTCCTTCAGCGGTATAGGGACTGACGTACAGTCTGCTAAACACTAATACACAACCTGCTTGGTCCACAAAAGTTCTTATAAGGACTGGTAACTTGGTATAGGGTGCTACGGTACATAGGCTTGAGTGCGGTACAGTCTGCTGTTCTGTAAGGACCGCTATAGGTCCACAATAGATAGGGTTGACGTGCACCACTGCTGACCGCTCACCTATACTGCAGCAGTCCTTCAGCGGTATAGGGACTGACGCACAGTCTGCTAAACACTAACACACAACCTGCTTGGTCCACAAAAGTTTTTATAAGGACTGGTAACTTGGTATAGGGTGCTACGGTACATAGGCCTGAGTGCGTTACAGTCTGCTGTTCTGTAAGGACCGCTATCGGTCCACAATACATAGGGTTGCCGTGCACTACTGCTGACCGCTGCCCTATACTGCAGCAGTCCTTCATTGGTATAGGGACTGACGTACAGTCTGCTAATCACTAACACACAACCTGCTTGGTCCACAAAAGTTCTTATAAGGACTGGTAACTTGGTATAGGGTGCTACGGTACATAGGCCTGAGTGCGTTACAGTCTGCTGTTCTGTAAGGACCGCTATCGGTCCACAATACATAGGGTTGACGTGCACCACTGCTGACCGCTGCCCTATACTGCAGCAGTCCTTCAGCGGTATAGGGACTGACGTACAGTCTGCTAAACACTAATACACAACCTGCTTGGTCCACAAAAGTTCTTATAAGGACTGGTAACTTGGTATAGGGTGCTACGGTACATAGGCTTGAGTGCGGTACAGTCTGCTGTTCTGTAAGGACCGCTATCGGTCCACAATACATAGGGTTGCCGTGCACTACTGCTGACCGCTGCCCTATACTGCAGCAGTCCTTCATTGGTATAGGGACTGACGTACAGTCTGCTAATCACTAACACACAACCTGCTTGGTCCACAAAAGTTCTTATAAGGACTGGTAACTTGGTATAGGGTGCTACGGTACATAGGCCTGAGTGCGTTACAGTCTGCTGTTCTGTAAGGACCGCTATCGGTCCACAATACATAGGGTTGCCGTGCACTACTGCTGACCGCTGCCCTATACTGCAGCAGTCCTTCAGCGGTATAGGGACTGACGTACAGTCTGCTAAACACTAATACACAACCTGCTTGGTCCACAAAAGTTCTTATAAGGACTGGTAACTTGGTATAGGGTGCTACGGTACATAGGCTTGAGTGCGGTACAGTCTGCTGTTCTGTAAGGACCGCTATAGGTCCACAATAGATAGGGTTGACGTGCACCACTGCTGACCGCTCACCTATACTGCAGCAGTCCTTCAGCGGTATAGGGACTGACGCACAGTCTGCTAAACACTAACACACAACCTGCTTGGTCCACAAAAGTTTTTATAAGGACTGGTAACTTGGTATAGGGTGCTACGGTACATAGGCCTGAGTGCGTTACAGTCTGCTGTTCTGTAAGGACCGCTATCGGTCCACAATACATAGGGTTGCCGTGCACTACTGCTGACCGCTGCCCTATACTGCAGCAGTCCTTCATTGGTATAGGGACTGACGTACAGTCTGCTAATCACTAACACACAACCTGCTTGGTCCACAAAAGTTCTTATAAGGACTGGTAACTTGGTATAGGGTGCTACGGTACATAGGCCTGAGTGCGTTACAGTCTGCTGTTCTGTAAGGACCGCTATCGGTCCACAATACATAGGGTTGACGTGCACCACTGCTGACCGCTGCCCTATACTGCAGCAGTCCTTCAGCGGTATAGGGACTGACGTACAGTCTGCTAAACACTAATACACAACCTGCT
The DNA here is from genome assembly GCF_037356315.1 of Lithobates pipiens. Lineage (NCBI taxonomy): Eukaryota > Metazoa > Chordata > Amphibia > Anura > Ranidae > Lithobates > Lithobates pipiens. Next base: position 132,675,364 of record NW_027507685.1, read on the forward strand.
TGGTCCACAAAAGTTCTTATAAGGACTGGTAACTTGGTATAGGGTGCTACGGTACATAGGCTTGAGTGCGGTACAGTCTGCTGTTCTGTAAGGACCGCTATCGGTCCACAATACATAGGGTTGCCGTGCACTACTGCTGACCGCTGCCCTATACTGCAGCAGTCCTTCATTGGTATAGGGACTGACGTACAGTCTGCTAATCACTAACACACAACCTGCTTGTTCCACAAAAGTTCTTATAAGGACTGGTAACTTGGTATAGGGTGCTACGGTACATAGGCTTGAGTGCGGTACAGTCTGCTGTTCTGTAAGGACCGCTATCGGTCCACAATAGATAGGGTTGACGTGCACCACTGCTGACCGCTGCCCTATACTGCAGCAGTCCTTCAGCGGTATAGGGACTGACGTACAGTCTGCTAAACACTAATACACAACCTGCTTGGTCCACAAAAGTTCTTATAAGGACTGGTAACTTGGTATAGGGTGCTACGGTACATAGGCTTGAGTGCGGTACAGTCTGCTGTTCTGTAAGGACCGCTATCGGTCCACAATAGATAGGGTTGACGTGCACCACTGCTGACCGCTGCCCTATACTGCAGCAGTCCTTCAGCGGTATAGGGACTGACGTACAGTCTGCTAAACACTAATACACAACCTGCTTGGTCCACAAAAGTTCTTATAAGGACTGGTAACTTGGTATAGGGTGCTACGGTACATAGGCTTGAGTGCGGTACAGTCTGCTGTTCTGTAAGGACCGCTATAGGTCCACAATAGATAGGGTTGACGTGCACCACTGCTGACCGCTCACCTATACTGCAGCAGTCCTTCAGCGGTATAGGGACTAAGAGTTTTGTCACAGGGTCATTTAAAAAATGACATGCAGAGGAAGAGGCAGGCCCTTCCGCAGGGGTGGTAGGGGTAGGGCAGGAGCAACAGGCTTGAGCCAAAGTGGGAAGTTGCAGAAGGTGCGTTCAATTACTTTAAAGGATGCACCAGACTTGGTTGAGTGGCTCGCTCAGCCTTACTCTTCTGCACCCTCCTCATCCTCTCGATCTGCACCCTCTTCTTCACTCTCTGCTATGTGCACCCCCAAAGACACTACCACCAACAACACGACCACCACCACCACCACCACATACCTTCCGCTTGAGTCACTGGAATTATTTTCCGATCCATATCAAGAGGACATTTCTGATGCGCAGCCACTCTTGGTATTGGATCAGGAAGAGGAGGTAGCAACAAGCGCTACTCAGCAGTCTGACGCCAGTACCCAGATCAGCCCAAGGAGGAGGTTGGTCCCCGGTGTTGCTGCCTACTCTACTTATAGCGGTGGGGAAGGTGACGTTGATGATGACGTGTCTAGTGATGTCACGTGGGTGCCCACAAGAGAGGAAGAGGAGGGGAGTTCAGAGGGAGATATGGACCAGCAGATAGGGAGGAGAAGCAGCAATGACTTACATTGCACAGCAGGGACAAAGCAGACTGCAAATGTATCAGGAGCGAGTCATCGACCATGTACGGTCACATCTGGCGCTCCCAGGACACCGGCACATGGCTCCGCAGTGTGGGCTTTTTTTAACGTGTCCGCTGCTGACAATAGCGTTGCCATCTGCAATCTTTGCAGTCAACGCGTTAGTCGCGGTAAGCCCAATACTCACCTAGGGACGACCGCCTTAAGAAGGCACATGAGCAGCCATCACCGAGCCCAGTGGGAGCAACGGAACACACAAAGCCACACTGCAGGCTCTCACCGTCCAGCCTCGTCTTCTACTTCTCCTTCTCCTCTCTCCTCACAATTGTCCTCCACTCCACCTTCCATCACGCCAAGCTCACATTTTTCTGCAAAAAGGCAGGCTTCCGTGGGCCTAATGTTTGAGCGTAAAAAAATGATGACGCCGGATAACCCTCTTGCCCAACGGTTGGCGGCTGGCTTGTCAGAACTCATAGCCCGCCAACTACTGCCATATAAACTGGTGGACTCGGAGGCCTTTCGCAAATTTGTGGCCATTGGAACACCACAATGGAAGGTCCCAGGAAGGAAGTATTTCTCAGAGAAGGGCATCCCAGAGCTATATGGCCATGTTCAGCGGCAAGTGAATGTATCTCTGGCACACAGTGTCGGTGCCAAGATACATCTGACCACAGACACGTGGTCTAGCAAACACGGGCAGGGAAGGTATATCAGTTTTACTGCCCACTGGGTGAACCTTCTGACGGCCGTCAAGCATGTAACCCGTGGCACCCGTGTAGATTTGGTTTTACCGCCACGGATTGCATGCAGGCCTGACTCTTCTTCTCCTCCTCCTACTCCATCCTCCTCCCTCTCCTCCTCAGCTGCCTCCTCCTTTTCCGCTGCTAGCGTCTCTTCCACTGCACCGCCCAAGCTCCCCAGAACCTATTCCACATGCCAGGTGAGACGTTGCCATGCCGTGCTGCGTCTGTTGTGCCTGGAAGCAAAGAGCCACACTGGCCCGGCACTCCTTTCAGCTTTGCGTTCACAGGCAGATGAGTGGCTAACACCGCTCAATTTGACAGTTGGTAAAGTGGTGTGTGACAACGGTGCCAATCTGCTTAGCGCATTGAAACAGGGCAAAATCACGCACGTGCCGTGCATGGCACACGTCTTAAACTTGGTCGTGCAGCGATTCCTTGTCAAATACCCTGGGGTCCAGGACATCTTGCGGCAGGCAAGGAAAATCTCGGCCCATTTCAGAAGATCTTACACGGCCATGGCTCGCCTTGCTGACATTCAGCGGCGACACCATCTGCCGGTCAGACGTCTTATTTGCGATTGCCCGACGCGATGGAACTCAACCTTCTATATGCTTGATAGGCTGCTCCAGCAGAAACGTGCAGTTAACGTCTACCTGTATGAACTCTGCGAAAGAAACGGTTCTGGGGAGCTGGGTTTTTTTTCACCGCGCCAGTGGCTGCTCATGCGCGACACATGCAGACTTCTGCGGCCATTTGAGGAGATCACCAAACTGGTCAGTCGCAGCCATGGCGCCATCAGTGACATGGTACCTTATGCCTTCTTTCTGGAGCGTGCATTGCGTCGTGTCATTGATCAGGCTGTGGAGGAGCAGGAGCGGGAAGATGAGGAAGTCGCAATGCTGGATGAATTCCCAGGGGGGGCTACTCTATCTGAGACAAGTCAACAACAGGAGTCTGATGAGGAGTCAGAGGAGGATGGTGCCGGGGCGGATGAGCAGGAGCAAGAAGAGCATGCTTTAAACCTTTCTGGGATCCCTGTTGTGCGAGGATGGGGAGAGGAGAATGAAGAGGACGACATTATCCTGGATGATGAGCAGGAGCCAGGCCACCACACCGCTTCCACTTTAGTGCAAATGGGGGCCTTCATGCTCCAGTGTTTTAATAGGGACCCCCGTATAAAAAGCATGAGGGTCAAGGACCAGTACTGGGTGGCAACGTACTTAGACCCCCGGTACAAACACAAAATGGCGGAAATGTTACCGCCGTCGCAGAGGGCTGTCAGAATGCAGCACTTCCAGGCCTTGCTTCGAGAAATGCTGCATTCTGCTTTTGCGTGCGCTGGCAGAGGAGCAATTCCCACTCCCAGAGAAGGATTTGCGGGTACCAATCCAACAGCGCCTGCAAGAAGAGGCCGGTTTGAAGATGTGTTGGTGACTTCGGATATGAGGTCATTCTTTCAGCCGACCCATCGACAGGTGTCATCCGGATCCAGCATCAGGGAACGCCTAGACCGTCAGGTGTCCGACTACATTGGGTTAACGGCCGATGTGGACGCTCTGAGGAGTGATGAACCCCTAGACTACTGGGTGGGCAGGCTTGACCTCTGGCCAGAGCTTGCCCAATTTGCAATCGAACTGTTGGCTTGCCCCTCATCCAGTGTCCTGTCCGAAAGGACGTTCAGCGCAGCAGGGGGGATTGTGACCGATAAGCGTACTCGCCTAGCTCACCACAGTGTTAACTACCTCACATTTCTAAAAATGAATGAGGCATGGATCTCGGAGGAATTCAACACATGTGATCAGTAGACCATGTATATGTCTATAAACAATTTTTGGAATCAAGCACACAGACCTTCTTAATTCATTTGGCTCACTTCCCTGACCCAAAAAAGCACACCGTACTATATGCCCCTACCCTCCTCTTTGAAGAGGTTGAGCGGTGTCATATTTCTACTGGGGCTGCTTATTATGAGGGGTTCCCACCATCCCTGTGCTGTGCTGACTTCCTCCTGGGTGTTCTTATTATGAGGGGCTCCCACCATCCCTGTGCTGTGCTGACTTCCTCCTGGGGGTTCTTATTATGAGGGGATCACACCATCCCTGTGCTGTGCTGACTTCCTCCTGGGGCTGCTTACGGTGCTGCTGTCAGCGCTGTATGTCACGGAGCTGCTGTCAGCGCTGTATGTCACGGAGCTGCTGTCAGCGCTGTATGTCACGGAGCTGCTGTCAGCGCTGTATGTCACGGAGCTGCTGTCAGCGCTGTATGTCACGGAGCTGCTGTCAGCGCTGTATGTCACGGAGCTGCTGTCAGCGCTGTATGTCACGGAGCTGCTGTCAGCGCTGTATGTCACGGAGCTGCTGTCAGCGCTGTATGTCACGGAGCTGCTGTCAGCGCTGTATGTCACGGAGCTGCTGTCAGCGCTGTATGTCACGGAGCTGCTGTCAGCGCTGTATGTCACGGAGCTGCTGTCAGCGCTGTATGTCACGGAGCTGCTGTCAGCGCTGTATGTCACGGAGCTGCTGTCAGCGCTGTAT